>NC_079499.1:76891755-79291755 GCF_030052815.1 Hevea brasiliensis | reverse complement strand
ATATCTTATGTAAACGGAAAAGTGGAAATGCCTTTTATTAATAAAAACATCTACAAGATGCATACTAAATGATATGCTATAGGGCATACTACTAACAATCTCCCACTAGTACTAGAGCCATTCATTACAATATCTTAGAACCATCTTCTCAAGATGTCGGTCTAGCTGAGTCTGTGACATAGGCTTAGTGAATGGATCAGCTAGATTTTCAGCTGATGCTATTTTCTGCATGGCTACATCACCTCGTCCAACTATTTCTCTGATAATGAGGTAGCGCCTTTCTATGTGTTTGGATTTCTGGTGAGACCTTGGTTCCTTAGCCTGCATGACTGCTCCATTGTTGTCAGAGTGTAGTGGAACTGCTGATTCAATGGAAGGAACTATTGTAAGTTCTGTCACGAACTTCTTTATCCAAACAGCTTCCTTTGCAGCATCTGATGTAGCAATATACTCAGCCTCGGTAGTGGAATCTGCAGTCGTGCTCTGTTTGAAACTCTTCCAACTGACTGCACCTCCATTGCAAATGAACACATATCTAGAGATGGACTTTCTATCATCGATATTTGATTGGAAATCAGAATCAGTATAACCATCCAATTGCAAGTCTCCATCTCCATAGATCAAGAATAAATCCTTAGTTCTTCTCAAGTACTTAAGGATATTCTTGACAGTTATGCAGTATTCCAAATCTGGATTGGATTGATACCTGCTAGTCAAACTAATAGTGTATGCGATATCTGGCCCAGTACACAATATTACATAGATTAAACTTCCAATCACCGAAACATATGGAATCCTGGCCATCTTATCTCTTTCTTCAGGTGTCTTTGGAGACATCTCTTTAGAAAGATGGATACCATGTCTCACTGGTAACAATCCTCTCTTGGAATTAAGCATGTTAAACCTCTTTAACACCTTTTCCAAATATAGACTTTGGGATAAACCAATTATTCTTTTCGCTTTATCTCTATAGATGCGAATCCCAAGAATATAGGTTGCCTCTCCTAAGTCTTTCATGGAGAATGTATTTGACAACCATACCTTTACAGTTGTCAACATACTTGTGTCATTACCCATCAACAGTATGTCATCCAC
This sequence comes from Hevea brasiliensis, assembly GCF_030052815.1. Classification (NCBI taxonomy): domain Eukaryota; kingdom Viridiplantae; phylum Streptophyta; class Magnoliopsida; order Malpighiales; family Euphorbiaceae; genus Hevea; species Hevea brasiliensis. The sequence continues at coordinate 79,290,660 of NC_079499.1, read as the reverse complement.
ATATAAGACAAGGAAAGTGATAGCACTGTCACTAACCTTCTTATATACACATGGCTCATCCTCATTTTTGATAAAACCAAAGGATTTAATGGCTTCATCAAAATGGATGTTCCAACTCATCGAAGCTTGCTTCAACCCATAAATGGATTACTTTAGCTTGCATACCTTGGAACCATCTTGGGATTCAAAGCCCCTAGGTTGTTCTATGAAAATGTTTTCTTCAATGTATCCATTGAAAAAAGATGTTTTGACATCCATCTACCAAATCTCATAATCATAGTATGCAGCTATTGCTAATAAAATCCTAATTTATTTAAGCATGGCAACAGGCGAGAAAGTCTCCTCATAGTCGATTCCTTGCCTTTGGCGAAACCCTTTCCTACTAGCCTTGCTTTATAGGTCTCTACCATTCCATCAGAACCAATTTACTTCTTGAAAACCCATTTGTTCCCTATAGGTACAATACCTTCAGGTGGGTCAACAAGATCCCAAACTTGATTCTCATACATGGAATCAATTTCAGATTTCATAGCATCAATCCATTTTGAAGAGTCTATATTTGATATAGCTTATTCATAGGTAAGTGGATCATCTCTATGATCTACTTCTTCACGAGTAGACAACTCTTGTTCTGCTTCATGAAGGAAACCATATCTCATTGGTGGGTGAGATACCCTGGTTGTTCTACGAGGAACAGCTGTAGATGTTTCATCAATGGGTGTAGGTTGACTAGATGGATCTATATCCATCTAATCTGTTGGTTGGTCAGAATTCTCCAATTCTAACTCTATTTGCCTTCCTTTGCCTCCTTCTTGAACAAACTGTTGTTCAAGAAATGTGGCATCTCTACTCACCACAACCTTTTGTGTTGTAGGAAAATAAAAATAATATCCAAAACTATCTTTAGGATATCCAACAAATCGACCCTTTTCTGATCTGGTTTCTAATTTATCAGTGTTTAGCTTTTTGCTATAAGCTGGACAACCCGAAATCTTAACATGCTTAAGACTTGGTTTTCTTCCATGCCAGATCTCATAAGGTGTGGAAGAAACTGATTTTGATGGAATCCTATTTAGAATATACAAAGTTGATTCTAATGTAATTCCCCAAAAGGAGATCGGCATATCAGTATAGCTCATCATACTACGTACCATATCCAATAGGGTACGATTTCTCCTTTCAGATACACCATTCAGCTGTGGCGTTCCTAGAGGAGTCAGCTGGGAAACAATGCCATGCTCTCTCAAGTATTCATCAAATTCAGTACTCAAATATTCACCTCCATGATCTGATCGAAGAGCTTTAATACTCTTTCCTGTTTGATTTTCTACTTCATATTTAAATTCTTTGAACTTTTCAAAAGATTCATGTTTGTATTTTATCAAATACAAATACCCAAACCTTGATTTATCATCAGTAAAGGTAATAAAGTAATGAAAACCACCTCTAGCCATTTTCTTAAATGGACCACTTGCATCACTATGTATTAGCTCCAAAATATTTTCACCGCTTAGCCCTTGTCCAATAAAGGGTGATCTAGTCATTTTGCATGGAAAGCAAGATTTACAAGTTGGAGTAGGCTCAGAGCCCAATGAGGATAGAATCCCCATTTTCTCCAGTTTTGCAATCCTATCTTCTGCAGCATGACATAACCTTAAGTGCCAAATATGTTTTGAACTTGAGTTGGTTTTCACCATGGCATTGCATTCATTTAGATCACTTGCATTCATTTTGTGTTTGTCATTGTTATCTAAATAATAAAGACCTTCATTCATATAACCACTAACATATTTATTTCTAAAATAAATATTGCAGACATCATCTGTGAATTGAAATTCATAGCCATTTCTAGTCAAACTAGATATAGAAATGATGTTCTTAAAAGCATCGGCTACATATAAAATTTTATCCAAACACAAAACATGTCCAAACATGTAAAAAGATTTAGATCCTATGGCTAAAGCTTCAACAGTTGAACCATTGCCAATCCGGACTCTAACATCTTGAGAACGCAAGCTGCTACTATTTGCTAGTTCCTGCATATCATTAGAAATGTGAGAACTGGCACCAGTATCTAAAACCCAAGCTGTAGATGAACTATGAGTATCATCAGAATCTAAATAACAAGATATGGACATACCTTCCGAAGGTGTATCCTTCTTGTCCTTCAGAGAAGCAAGATACTCTGGGCAGTTCCTTTTCCAGTGCCCATCCTTCTGGCAGTGGAAACACTTTCCTTTGCCTCCATCAGCTTTAGTCTTCCCTTTCTGTTTAGCTATTTTCTTAGAAGGACCAGGAATCTGAGGTTTCTTTTTCTTATTGCCCTTCTTCTTGTTGGACTTTTCAGCAGAAGAAGATGCAATCAAAGCTATCTCTTTTCCTTTATTGCCCGGCATATTCTTTTGGGCAATAACCAGCATGTTGAGTAAACCAGCTAAGGTGCATTCCTATTTAATGATATGAAAATTTGTCACAAAATTCCCAAAAGACTCAGGAAGGGACTGAAGGATCAAATCCGTCTGCAGTTGGAAATCCATATTGAAGTCAAGATGTTTCAACTGCTCAATCTGCCGAATCATCTTGTGGACATGATCCCCAACATTCTGTCCCTCAGACATCCTCATGCAGAATAGCTGCCTAGATATCTCATACCTAGCACTCCTACTGTGCTCACCATACAACTCTTGTAGATGAAGGAGGATCTCACTCACACTCTGCATAACTCATGCTGCTTCTGTAACTCATTACTCAGGGAAGAAAGCATGTAACACTTAGCTCTTATATCATGCTCCTTCCACTTGTCCAAAGTTTCATGTTCCTATGGATTAGCCTCTGGAGGTAAGGGACTAGGAACATTTGAATCTAAAACATATCCTATATGTTCAAGGTTCAGGACAAGTTTCAAATTTCTTAGCCAATCAGAGAGATTAGGTCCTGTCAACCTATTGCGATCAAGTATGCTTGCAAGGATATTGGATGGTGGTGGTTGTTCTGTGCTCATTATTATTAGAAAATTAACTACAAAAAATAACTAGATTAATTAGTAAATGTATCAAGTAATTATCTAAAATGATTATGGTCTTTTAATCAAATTGGTCCTCCCACTAACTTAGCGAATCTTACACTTCCAAAGTAGAAAACGAAAATTCTAGTTGGATGGATTTCTAGTGGGTGATTGACTTCTTATAATTCTATTGATCATCCTCAGATACATCTGTTATTGGAATTACAATAAATTATAAGTAAGCAACTCCTTGCCCATCACATCTCATGTGAGGTTCAATCCTTTACCTAGCCCCTAATGCTCAAAATCTCAGGTACATCCATTATTGACTTATCTTGCATTAGTTAAGTTGATCCCATTGAGCCAGTAATTATACAAATAATTTTAATATCCTCAGGTACATCCAATATTAGCCACCAAACCATTTACATATTTACAACATCTCATGCTTAACAATTATTCTTAAGAAAATCTCTTAAATTAATTTCATCTTATGCAATTATTTAAAATTTCTTAAAATAATTGCCCCAATGGAGAGCCCATGTTATAATTACTTTAATTGTAGCATTTCGAACTTAATCATTTGTTTGGAAGATTTTATGGTCATCCTAATTACTATTAAGGTCTCACTTTACACATTCTCCATTTAGCATGCATATATCATATAATTGCATACATTCCCATACATCTCATGTAACACCCGTATGTTCGGTAGTGCGTTCTACTGTTCCAGTGACCAGTGTTGATCCGTACAGCTAGAATGCCTAGAACCACATATAAATGTTAGTGAGGAGACATAAAATAATTAAATACAAGAAAAACAAAGGAAAATAATAGCAATGAAATGAAACCAAGTTAAATAAGCCAAAAATCATAAGGATGGGTGACCGCACCGGGAAGTTGCAGCGTGGACCATTGACTAGCCCTGGATCGTAGGGAACCCTGGAAAATATTTTTGGGACTTAAATAAACATCTATTGAAGTATAAATGACATTAGAAATATTAAAGAAAAATTAATTAATTAGTACAATGAAAAACAAAAAATCGAGAAATCGATAAAAATCGGTGTTACCGAAAAATCGAGAATGCAACCCGAATAGGGGCATTGTTGTCAATTGACATCCCAAGTTTCCTTTTGACCTAAATATCCATTAAAAATAAATGATATTACACTTGAAAAATGTCATGAAAAATTAAAAGGAGATACATTATGTAAATAGTGAAAGTGTGGTGGCCAAATTGCAAAAATCAGAAACTTTAAATAAATAACCATTAAATTATTCCTAAGTGCTCCACTAACTCTCATCTTGTGCCACCTATATAAGTAATTGGGATAGATTGTTCCACTAAACCATCTCATTTTCTTCAAGCTTTCATCCATGGCCGAAATGAAATCCTCCCAAATTCACCATGGCCATTTCATGCATGAGCTCAAGTTCTCCATGATCAAGCCATTATTTCTTCAAGCTTCCTTCATGAAAAATGATCCTTACACCATGGGCAACCTATAGGCAGCAAAAAGGAGAGGAAATTTCAAGGATTTGTCAAGCTCAAGTTGAGGTTAGTGCTTAATCTTTCCATTTTCCTTCAATAATCCTTGTGTTGAGCTTTGGGTAAGTTGAATTGCTAAGAAAAATTGAGGAAATGATGAGTATTGGTGAACCTTAATTTTGGCAGCCATGGAAATGCAGGGTTAGTGACTTATTCTTATATGTATTGGATGGGAATTAAGGTTGATTAACTCAAATAAAAGTTGTAGTAGGTTAATGTCCAAGTATGTGCATGTTAGTGCTTGAATTAAGGGTTTGAAATGGGACCTTGATGCTTTGGCAAACTGCCATGTTTGGTAGCCTATAATATCATGAATTTATGTGTGAATATGAAGTTTATTAATGAAATATGATATTTGTGACACCCCTTACGCGTCTACAGTTTAGCTTTGCAAGATATGCCACGCGGTGTACCGGAACACCCTATTTTAATTCAATCATTTTTTTATTCTTCCTAATTTATTTTTTTCATAGTTATGAAGTACAATTTATGAAATATAATTCATTTAAGCCATTTATTGAAATTATAATTTATTTGAGGTTCCGAAAATTTATAGAAAATCCAGCAGAGTATCGGCTAAAAATGGAGAAAACAATTCTTCGGAACCTGTGAAAAACACTTCCAATAATCATTTGTAATCATTCTCAAACTCCAATAACCATCAACATGGTCTCAACATTATCAATCATTTCAAATTCTCAACATTAATCCACAATTTCATTCAAATTCAAAATCAACTAAAATTTCATGAAGATATTCTCAAATTATATTAATTAACAAAATTCTTCAAAATATGTACATCAACATATGATTACATAAATTTACTATTTACATGAGTTCATAATTTAGAAATCACAAACTAATACCTATTACAAAATGCAAAAACATAATTTCAAAAGGGACCTAAAGGTCCTACCACTGATGCACTGTAGATGATAGTTGACTCTGACGCTAGGCAGATCTGTGACCTCACCAAGTCTGTGGTCTACTGGGCTCTCTGTCTATCTCTCAAAAACCTACGCGTGGCAAAAAGGGACGCACTAAGCAATAATGCTTAGTGATGCCAATAATAAAATAAAAAGAACTAAAAGAAAATAAATATGCAGTGAGTGTATTGATGTCTCATGCAGACAAAGTATTGATAATTGTTGGTAGTCTTATTTATTTGGTACTTATTATATTCATTATTTCATTAAATTTATCAACTTTTATTTTTGGTTGCCCAAGTAACCTGTACTGGATGACTAGATTGGATAAATAGCTAAATTGGCACTGGGTATCAACACCTCGGGCCGTCACACCATCGATCACATATGTGTCTCCCGGAATGCAACAGAACAGCTAATAAGCTGTATTAACATTAGGCACAAGGCTAAGTATCAACATAATGTCAGAATGCTTAAAAGCCATAAAATCATAGAATGGCATAATGCCATGTGAAGTACTGCTAACTGAACCCTATTGGCATGCCAACCTATCTAAACCAATCTTGCTAGGTATACTAGGGCATGTTACACTTTTAAATTTTACAATTCTTGAAATTTAAGTTTAGGTGTTACTATTCATTTCATTAGTCAACTAAAATGTTGACTTTTGCATAGACAATAGGTATATTGGTTCTAATACTCCCAACATACCATATTTTGCATTCCAAAGTTGTTGGTATTGGTTGCCAATACCATTTCTAAACTTCGTGTTAGTTATTCAAAATTTTTATATTTCAAGCCTTATATTTACTATTCCATTGGTCATTTGTACAGTAGGAATTTGGCAAAATTGTCTTCATGAAAGTTGTTCCTTATTTTGTCTAGTTACATTTCCTTTTTTGAATCACTCCATTTGGAGTTTTGTAGCTCAAGTTATGGCCTAAAGACTATAACTGGCCGAATTAGATAGAATCCAAAATTCTGGGCAAAATTGGTTCTGCCAGATTTAGTAACCTAAGTTTGGTTGGCAATTTGACTAGGTTATGGTAAGAATTTGGATTTGTTTCTTCATGTAAATTGTAGGTCTATGTATCAGCTTTCTTCTGGTAAAATTTCAGGTCAATTGGACCTTTCTACACCAAGTTATAACCAAATGAATGAACACTGTTCATTTGGTCATTTTGCCCAGGCAGAATGCAGGTCACCTAGATTAGTGCAATTTTTAGGACAACTTGGTTTGATTTTCTGGGCATGGTTTCTTCACCAAAATTGTGCCACTATGTGTCTAGTTTCATTTCCAATTGGTCTTGCACCAATTGAACCTCTACAACCCCAGTTATTGTTGCTCAAACCTGCTGGACTCATACTCAGTCCTGCAGGTCAGCCAAGGCAGCTCACCTAAACTCAAATCCAATATCGTTACTCACTTCAATTCCTTCTCACACACATTCAAATGGTCACTAATTGACCATTACAAGGTTAATAAACCATTACATAAGCAAACCCTAGCTAACCCTAGCTGCCAAAATTTTTAGAGTGCACACACACACATTTTTATCTTGTTTTCTTACATTTCCTACTTACTTCATGCCATTAAATATGAATTTAATCAAAATAGCAAATTTTTGGACACTAACCTTGATTTAGCTAATTCCCAAAGCTTGAGAACTCCTCTTTTTCTCTTTCTTTTTGCTGCCCAAGACTTGCTCTAGGTGTAAGGGTAAATATTTGTGAAGGGAAGCTACGGTTTTGGGGTGATTTGGGTGGTGAACTCAAGCTTGGTTGAGCTTTAATGGAGTTTTCCTTCCTCTCTCTCTCTTTATCTCTCTACGTTTTTTGCTGCCCCAAAGCTTGAAGATAGCTGTTAAGTTCTTTAATTTTTATCTCCTTTTATTCATTTTTAAGTAGTTTATAATGATGTGTCAAAATTTGGTTAGGTGGGAGGATGTTTAATGACATCATAATGATGTCATAATTCAAATTTCTTTCATTTTCTTTCCTTTTCTTGTCTACTTAATTTCAATTTAAATTTTAGGAATATTTTATTCACATTTTGTGTCATAATAATTATTTACTTAACTGGACAAGTTGGCCAAAAATCACCTCTAAAGGCAAAACGAACAAAATGCCCTCTGTTTAGCTTAACAGACCAAAATTATTTGTACCGATTAAAAAATTTTTCTAAGCATTTTCTTGGCATTCTAATGCCATAGGAACCTCAACGACCCTTCTTTGGAGTCCCAAAAATTATTTTATGAATTTTTCCTCTGGTCAGGGCTCTTAGTTGCGAGAACCACAACTTCTCACTAGATTACCAATCGCTAGGGCACTAGCTCATTTAACTTAGTTGTATTTTATTTCTAAATTTTTTCCTAAATTTTTCTTATTAATATTTGAGTTAATTATGGTTCCTCACTTTAGTTTAAATATTTTTCCAGATGTTCTAGCTGTCCGGACCCACACTGGTCACCAAAACAGTAGAATGTACGAAGTTGCTATAGGGAGGTTGTTATAACTCTTCCCCTCTAATTTAAATTTCGTCCTCGAAATTTACCTAATGCAAATAGTTGAGGGAACTGTTGCCTCTTTTTGTCTTCATTTTCCCAAGTTTCCTCCTCGGTGTTGTGGTGCCTCCAAAGCACTTTCACCAGTGGAATCTGCTTACTCTTCAACTCTTTCACTTCCCGAGCCAGGATCCGTATGAGTTCTTCTTCATATGTCAAATTCGGTTGTACTTCAATTTCTTCCATAAAGATGACATATGAAGGATCTGAGCGGTATCTTCTTAGCATTGATAAATGGAACACATTGTGGATCTTGTCCAGCTCTGGTGGTAAAGCTAGCCTATAGGCTACTGGACCCACATGTTCAATGGCTTTATATGGGCCAATGAACCTAGGGCTTAACTTACCTTTTCTTCCAAACCTCAGTACCTTCTTCCACGGTGACACCTTGAGAAACACTTTGTCGCTAACCATATATTCTATTTCTTTTCTCTTCAGGTCGGCATAAGATTTTTGTCTATCTAAGGCAACCTTCAGATTGGCTTTGATTAGCTTTACCTTCTCCTCAGTCTGTTTCACCAGGTCTGGACCTACCAGTTTATCTTCGCCTAATTCAGTCCAGCACACTGGAGTTCTACATTTCCTCCTATATAGTTCTTCATACGGGGCCATTTGGATACTAGCTTGGTAGCTGTTGTTGTATGCAAATTCTGCCAGTGGGAGGTATCTATCCCAGCTTCCCTCAAACTCAATGACACAACTATTCAGCATATCCTCAAGGGCCTACCATATATTTCATGTTATTATTATCATTTCAGTTCAATATTTGTATTAGTTCAATTGGTTTCAATTGTTTATCTGAATTACTATTTCTGATTGCCCATCCGTCTGAGGATGGAAAGCTGTGCTGAAGTGGAGTTGTGTACTCAATAATTCATGCAACTTTTTCCAAAATCTCGATGTAAACCTTGGGTTTCAATCAGATATGATGGAAAGTAAAATTCCATGCAGTCTATCTCACTGATATACAATTCTGCTAACTTCTCCAGTGAGTAATCAGTCCTAACTGGCAGAAAGTGTGCTGATTTCATCAATCTATCTACTATTACCCATACTGCATCATGCTTCTTCTGGGTGATAGGTAGACCACTTACAAAATCCATAGTGACCCGATCCCATTTCCATTCAAGTATGTGTATAGGCTATAGCAAACCCGATGAAACTTGATGTTCTGCCTTGACTTGCTGACATGTCAAGCATTTAGTCACATAGTCAGCTATGTCCTTCTTTATGCCAGGCCACCAATACTGAAGCTTTAGATCATGATACATTTTTGTACTTCCTGGATGCATAACATAAACACTGGTATGTGCCTCTTTTAGAATACTGGCCTTCAATTCCCCATCATCTGCTACACACAGTCTTCCTTTGTAGTACAGACACCCATCTGCTTTAACCTAATAGTCAATTGCTTTCCCTTCTGAGATTTTACTCACAGTAGTCATTAATTTCTCATCTACCTTTTGCCCATTTAAAATCTGCTGTAGCAGGTTTGGCCTCACTTGTAACTCAGCTAAAATAGCTCCATTTCGAGCCAAGGATAGACAGGCATTCAATGATCTCAAAGCTGTGATGGATTTTTGGCTTAAAGCATCAGCAACTACATTTGCCTTCCCAGGATGGTAGTCAATAACACAATCATAGTCCTTCAGGAACTCATATCTAAGGTTGAGCTCCTTTTGGGTTGGCAATTATTTCAGGCTTTTTGTGGTTTGTGTAAATGTAGCACTTTTCACCATACATGTAGTGCCTCCACATCTTCAGTGTGAAGATAATTGTTGCAAGTTGTAGATCATAGGTAGGGTAATTCTGTTCATGTGGCCTTAGCTGCTTGGAAGCATAAGGGACCACCTTCCCCTCTTGCGTCAATACACACCCTAACCCATTATGAGAGGCATCACTGTAGACCACAAAGTCCTTTCCCGACACTGGCTATGTTAACACTGGTGCCTTTGTCAACATAGCCTTCAACTTCTCAAAACTGGTCTGACACTTGTCATTCCAGTCAAATTTGACATTCTTGTGTAACAACTTGGTCATTGGAGCAACTATTAAGGAAAATCCCTTCACAAATCTTCTGTAATACCCAGCTAGCCCCAAGAAACTTCTGACCTCAGTTGTATTCCTGGGAGGCTTCCATTCCATCACTGCTTCTATTTTATTGGGATCCACTCTAATCCCATCAGTTGATACTATGTGTCCAAAGAATGCAATCTCGTTCAACCAAAAGTCACACTTGGACAACTTAGCATACAGCTTCTTTTCTCTCAGGGTTTGCAGAACAATCCTCAAATGCTCATCATGTTCTTCACTGGTCTTGGAATACACCAAAATATCATCAATAAAGACTACTACGAACCGATCTAGGTATGGATGGAAGATACGGTTCATAAGGTCCATGAATGCTGCTGGTGCATTTGTTAAGACAAAGGGCATCACCGGAAACTCATAATGCCCATACCGGGTCCTGAATGCAGTCTTTGGCACATCTGCATCCTTCACCCTCAACTGATGATACCCTGATCTGAGATCAATTTTGAAAAATACTGTTGCTCCCTTCAACTGATCAAACAGATTGTCAATTATAGGCAACAGATATTTGTGCTTCACTGTCACTTTATTCAACTGCCGGTAATCGATGCACAACCTCAAAGTCCTATCCTTCCTTTTCACAAACAGCACTGGAGCTCCCCATGGTGACACACTGGGGCATATGAACCCCTTATCCAGTAACTCCTATAACTGGATTTTCAGTTCCTTCAATTCTGTGGGTGCCATCCTATAAGGAGCAATAGAGATTGGTGTTGTACCCCACTGTATTTCAATAACAAATTTAACTTCCCTTGCTAGTGGCAATCCAAGAAATTCTTCAGGGAACACATCTGGGAAGTCTCTTACTTTGGGTATGTCACACAGATCTGACTTAGCCTGCCTAGTATCCACCACATGTGCTAGGTAGGCTTCACAGCCTTTTCTCATCAGTTTTCTTGCAACTGTGGCTGAGATGACATTGGACAAGAAATTTGTCCTTTCCCCCACAACTGTGATCTCATTACCCTCAGGAGTTTTCAAAGAAATTCTCTTAAATTTACAATCAACCATTGCCTCATGACGTGACAACCAGTCCATTCACAAAATCACGTCAAACTCATAGAAAGGCAACTCAATCAGGTCTGCTAAGAATTCATACCCCTGAATCCTTAATGGGCAACCTTTGTACACTTTGTTCACCACTACACTATGGCCCAATGGATTAGTGACCAGGATGTCTTGGTCACTCTCCCCTACTAGTATCCCCCTTTGTACGGGTAGGTTGATGCAGATGTATGAATGAGTGGACCCTGGATCCACCAATGCATGCACAGATGTATTGTAGAGGGAGAACGTACCCCTGATGACATCCGGGCATCTTGCTCCTCCTGAGCTCTTATGGCATAGGCTTTGGTAGGTGGTCTGCCCTTAGGCCTCTCTGCTGACTGTTAGTAGTATGCCCTAGAGCATATCATTTAGTATGTATCTTGTACATATTTTTATTAATAAAAGGCTTTTCCACTTTTCCAATTACATAATATCTTTATATGTAATAGAAAAGGTCCATTGATATTTTGTTATAAATATTATTCTTAAGTTGTTAAGAATATGAGTGACATTATTTCTAACACAAAGTGTCATAAATAGGTTCACAATCGAGCATACTTCATAATAAGGACATGACTTATCCATAAAGATTGTATTCATGTTTATTCCCAAGTTATTTATATGAGATATAAATAAGATGGAATGATGAGTTTCATGCCATATGACAAACATGATAGGTACTTATAAATGATAAGTAAGCCGAACCAGTGGCACTTATGACAAGCACATGGAGTTTACTCTTGTCAATGTTTTGTCATAAATCATATCAGTGCATATAATCTTTAGACTTGAGATAGCACAATTATCTTGTATATAGGTAGTTTGAGTTTGATACTGCTCTCATACTTGTACTGTGTATGGGTATATGGGCATGTGTTGGCTCCTACTAGTTATATATGGAGGTAGGTGTTGATCAAGATGGAATCTGTTCCTCTAAGTAAATAGAGATAAAATCCTATGTTCATTTAGTTGTTCTTGATGTTTCAAGTTCCTAACTATGACAGATAAATTTATTCAGAAAAGAGTTTCTGATAAGAAAATCTTTTTAATCAAGAACTGGAATTAAAAGAGAACATAATATTCATAGCAAATGGAGTTTGACATAAACCATGACTCCAGCTTGAGTTCGGATTTTGTAACAGAGAGATTCTAGTGCATGGTAACGTATGATTATAGGCTCATTTAAGGTAAACCTTATTACTAATTGGGTGTCCATGGCATGCTATGCTAGGTGTTAACCATGGTCTATGAGGTGCATAAAATGATTTAGAAAAATCATTTATGGTAAGAAAGAGTTCTAATGGTATTAAGAGTTGATATCATATCTCATTGCCAATTAGTGATGAGCCTAGTAAGTCACACACATACACAAGTTATCACCTAATTAAATATGATTTAATTAATTAATTAAAGAGTTTAATTGATTAATTAAATAGGTTTGGTTTGCAATTAGATTGCAAAGTCCCTAGCATGACTTGAAACCAAATCTAGATTATTAGATGTATAATATAAGTTAAATTTATATCTAAAGTGCTTAAATATGATTTTAATTAATGAGAAATTAATTAATTTATATTTGATATAAATTAATTAGAAGAAGAGAAATAATTATTTTGGGTTAAGAACTCAAAATTAAGACAGAGGGGCATTTTGGTCATTTCGCAGTGTGACACATGGCACCATGAGATGGTGACACATGGCATTACACATAAGCTTGTCAAATGTTTTTAATCATGTAAGATGATTAAAATTAAGATTAAATATAGGTTTGACACTTTGCACAATGTGATTGGGTCACGTAAACCTAGAGCTAATCAAGGGGTGACATGTGGCAAGGGCTTAATGTGTTAACCTAGCTATATAAGTGTTGTTATGAGAAAAATAAAACACAAGCAGTAGCCACTCCTCCTTTGTCATGCCATTTTGAGGCTCTCCATCTCTTCTTCTTCATCTTTCATCAATTCAAAGAGATTAGCCATCAATCTCTTGAATTAAAAATACTAGAAATCGTTTCTAGTGTCCTGTTTACATCTTTTAAAAGGCAGAACTTGATTTTTTAAATAGTAGAAAAAGCTTTAGAAGCTGTTCAAGGGCTGCCATAGGTGTTCTTGGTGTGGACAAGCTAGAGGGACAACATCTGGTATCCTAAAGATGCATCTCAAAGGCGCAAATACACTGCAGTGCATCAAGAGGTTAGTGTATTTATTCTTGATTTAATCTAGGCTTCTAAAATTAATTTGATTAATTTTAAAATCTTAAATGGTAAATACAGATCCAAAAACATATTAAAAGAGTTTTAATATGTTATTTATCATTGAAATCAAATAGATAAAAATAAATCTTGCATGATGCATGTGACCCTAGGTGAAAATTTTTGAATTCAATGGTATAAACTTGTGTTTTTCATGCCTTCGCTACTTCAATTGGTATCAGAGCCACTATATTTGCCATTTAGATTGTTGATTATATGATTTAATTGTGTGTTTTGCTCATGAGATAATTAATCCATTGCTGGTTGCAATGGAGGTGTGGCGGCATGCTTGAAAAACACCATCAATGGTGCGCATGGTTTGGCTTTCATGGGTGGTTCAAGGTTTGGCTTTTAATTCTGCTATTGTTGTATGATCTAAGGCCTATTCTTTGACTAATTAAAGTGTTTAATTAGTAGTTTTAATCACACAATTAAATTATGATTCAAATTAGAATCTTAAAAATTGTTTGAATGAGATTCAAATCTAAATTTTAAAAGTTGTTCGAATGTTATTCAAATATGAATTTTTAAAGTTGTTTGAATCATATTCAAATCTAAATTTTTAAAGTTGTTTGAATAATATTCAGATATGATCATTTAAAAAATGTTTGAATGTGATTCAAATCTGATTTTTTAAAAAATGTTTGAATGTGATTTAAATCTGAATTTATAAGATTGTTTGAATGTGATTCAAATCTGAATTTTTAAATTTGTTTGAATGAGATTCAAATATGAATTTTTAAATTTATTTGAATCATATTCAAATCTGGATTTTTAAGTTAAATATGAGATATTCAATTTAATTTAAGTATGTATGTTTTATTTAATTGTTAAATAGTGATATGCATGATGGATGATCATGGACTATAAAAGACCAATGTGATTCGATTTATTTCTTTTATGTTTTCTTTGGGATTGTAAATTAATTAATTTATTTTAATTTATTTTGGGCATGTATTATTAAGTTTGTAAAAATTTTTGGGTTGTAATTTCATTTATTTAATTCTTGTAAATTCGCCTTGGTATGCCAATGATTACTATGTAATTGGATTGCAAGAAGTTCATGGAGGTCAAGAGCATTGGTGGGACCAGTGGGAGGAATTCAAGATCAAGTGTTGATTGTCACACCCTACCCCTCCGTAAGGCATAACATGATCCCGTAGTACACCTAATGAATTACCAACTTCGTTTACTGATAACCCATTAAATACACTACAAGGGATTTTAAAACTTTTCTTACTTCTTTTTACAGTGGTGAGCACTATTTACAGGTGTTAAAAAATCTTGAACTAAAGTGAAACAGCTAACACATTTGAATTATTAGGAATTTATGTAAAAATTTTGGCGGAGTGCCATCTGTATTTTGAATAAACCAGTTCTTCAAAAACCTATAAAAAGCACTTCAAATATATTTCTCAATCTCAAACTCCAACATTTAATCAACACAATATGTTTGACAACTCAAATCCACAATAATTTTTTAATATTTCCAAAGGCTGAGATAAAAGAAATATAGTACAAATTTTAGAAGCCAAAATAATTCACAATTTATTTTACAACTTCAATGTACAATTTTAATATACAACTGCTCAAAATCAAGAACACTATATACATACAGTGAACATACATTACAATATAAAATGCAAACTATGGTATGCTCAATATGCCCGATGATCTCTCAGTGTAGTACTAGCAGCCTAGTCTGCTGCCCTGTCAGTCTATCTACCTGCGATAGCAATGAAAGGCTATCGCTGAGTAAAATTTACTCAGTGGTGTACAATAACAATTTGAAATGCGATACATAAATCTTTTATTGACAATTCACAAATCAAATAGTTCACAATTCCATTTTACAATTTATAAAGTTCATATAACACAAATTTGATCAAATAACCGAGTAACACAGTTTTGCCAATCAATAACACAATTTGATCAAATAACTGAACAATACAGTTTTGCCAATCAGTTTTACCCATCAATAACACAATTTAAATGCTGTACAATTACATTTCACAAATTATCACAGCTCATTATAAAAAAATTTTGGGTCAAATAATTTAATAAACACAATGTTGCCAATTCATACACAACTTAAGCCATGACACAAATTTTCCGATCAATGTCGTGTTGTACACCACGACAAAGCAATCTACAACCCCACTAATCGAAATCAATGAGGGAGGTGGCTAGCTAGCTAATGAGTACTCATCCGATCTACAACCTCAACTGGTAAACCAGAGAGGGAGGAAAATAATCACACTCACCCCAGACTGATAAGTCAAAGAGGGAGGAATATAATCACACTCACCCCATAAATGGAGGAGGACCATAGTAACAGTGTCATGCCAAGTGTGAATCAAAACGATTCCAAATCACAATATTTGATACAAACCACAAATCATATTTTATCTCAAAATTTCCATTTGCAAAGTAGGCAACACAATAATTTCCAAATAAGATTCTTAAAGCCAAAACAATAAAAAATTACTCATAACTCATTTCTCCAAATAAATTTTCTAGTAAAAGTAGTAAATATAAAAAGTATTGTGCACAGACACAATTTAAAACTATAATGTTCAAATAAATTTTTAAGTAGAAAATAAGAAATCAAAATTATTGTCCACAAACCTCTGATAACTGTCTCTTGGCTCTAACTCAGTGTTTCCTTCCCTTTCCCTGAGTCTTTGCTAACTGAGAAACACAATTTGAAGTGTTTCAGTAATCATTTAAATTGTCTCTAACGATAATGCTTAATAATTAATTCATTGAGTTCTATTATTTCCTTAGTCAACCTAAGATGTCGACCCTCGATGCATTCTAGGTGAATTAGGTTTTAATGTTACCAATATGTCACATTTGTAGCCTTTTAGTATTGGTACATTTTACCCAATTCATTTCCATGTATAGTACACTTTAGTGCAACTTGTCGGATTCTGGTATACTAATTTGACCTAGCCGGATGACTTAGTTCACTCAGCTTTCGGGTTTCGGTCAAAACTACAAACTTGTAGATCTATTTGTCATTGCATGCGGGGCAAAATTTCAGGTTATTTTGAGTTATGTAGACCAAGTTATAGTCATTTAACTATTGCTGGTCAGAATGTACCAAAATTTATCACTTTAGGTCATTTTAGGTTCGGCCAGTTTTTGGACCCGAACTTGTGCAAGCTATTTGACTTGTTTATGGTCATTTCTGGGCTTTTGTGTCTTCATAACAGTTGTATATATGTGTCTCAACTATTCATGGTAAAAATTTTAGGTCAATTGGACCTATTTTGAGTGAGTTATGGCCAAAATACTAACTGCTGCCCAAATGGTCAATTTTCAGGCCTTAAATGCACTAATCCAGATTTGGTCATCTTTCAAGTTACCATACAAGCAGAATTTTGGTAAGCTTCCTCCATGAAAGTTGGCACATTTTGTGCCTAGTTTCACCTCCAATTGGTCTCATACCAATTGGAGCTACACACTTAAAGTTCTAGGCCAAAATGCACACTGCCCTATTGCGATAGTCTTCATCACATACCAAATACACTTTTAACACTTATCAAGTTACACATTCATGCCATTTATGTTTTGTACCATAACATGAACATATTTCACAACACATTTTTGGTCACTTTGGCAACTTATAACCACACTCAATATGCACATTATAATCCAGAATTTACCAAGTTCAATTTACACACAATTTAACTACATAACCAAGCTCATTTACATGTCCAAACTCTAACCCTCATACACATACACAAGCTGCTATAACAAGTACCACAATTCAACAATAATATTCCATAAACCAAACCATGAAAAAACATTTTTATGGTTCACAATTCAAGCTGCCCATTTGTACCTCACTTTGAATAAAATTCCAAGCTTCCAAATTCAAGTATACATTCACATATACTTAGTATATATCACCCAATTTATTCCTACACATATAAATACTTAATCAACCCTTTAATCTACCATTTACAAGCAACAATAAACTATCCTTAAGGAGTTTCCATGGCTGCCAAAAGTGCACATCTCTCTTTAAACATCAAACCTCAAAAATCTCTCCACAATTTAAGTACCCACAACATTCTTACTAACTTTAATGAAGCAATAATCAAAAACACAAACTTATCACTTTGGAAACTCTTCAAAACCTCTCCAAAACTTGGTCTTCTTGTTGCCTATCTACTGTCCAAGGTGTATGGACAACTTTTAATGAAGGAAAGTGCCAAGAAAAGAGCTTGAATCTCACTTGCATGGAGCTTTCAAGTCATGCGACAATGGAGGTTTGTTGGGAGCAATTTCAGCTGAATTTGAGAGCTTGAAGAGGAAGTTGAATCTGCTGTCTAGACTGATGAATAAGTGGTGCACTTTGGTGGGTGAGTGAAGCACTAAGGGTTGTTTAATATTAGTTTATTCATAAGTGTTATTTTCGCACATTAAGCTTCCCATTTTTGCTATTTACATTAGGTACCACTAATTTAATTTTTCATGATATTTTCCAAGTGTAATATCATTTATTTTTAATGGATATTTAGGTCAAAAGACAACTCGGGGTGTCAAATGACCACAATGCCCCTGTTTGGGTTGCATTCCCGATTTTTCGGTAACACCGGGTTTTGTCCATTTTTCAATTTCTCACTTTTCTTTGTGCTAATTAATTAATTTTTCTTTGATATTTCTAATGGTATTTATACTTCAATAGGTGTCTATTTAAGTCCTAAAAATATTTTCCAGGGTTCCTTGCCGTCCAAGGTTAGTCAACGGTCCACGCCGCGACTTCCCGTTGCGGTCACCCATCGCTAGGGTTCTCGGCTCGTTTAACTTGGTTACATTTCATTGCTATTATTTTTCCTTCATTTTTCTTGTCTTTTCTTTTCTTATATTTCATTATTTTATGTCTCCTCACTCATATCTAAGTGTAGTTCTAGGCATCCTAGCTGTCCGGACAACATTGGTCACAGGAACAGTAGAACGCACTACCAAATATAGGGGTGTTACAATTCTCCACCCTTAAAATAAATTTTGTCCATGAAATTTTACCCAATAGCCATTTTACAATAGTCATACGTTTATTTTCTCCTTTCTATATGATCGTATAATCTTCTTTCCCTCGAATTTGTATAAGACTTTCAACAATCTAATATAACATTTAATTTATTTATATAACACCAATCTTCTCTTACAATTGTGCTGTCTAATATTTCGGTTCATGTTCCTTCTTGAATGACCCTTGAGGTCATGTTAGAATGATTTATCTAGTCATTGGTCCTCTGACCATTCTAGTCAATAGTCTTCCTCACATTCGTAACATTTCTTTGTTATATCTAAATTAACTGTTCAAATATCTACTTCCATAACTCTTTTTATCTTTTAATATTATATAACTTACTTCTTTCTGTAGTAAACTATAACCTTTCGATTTTCTAACTTTTGAGTTTTAAATCCCTAAGTAGGATTTTCAAACTTATTTCTAACAATTAAATTATGTCCTGGAATAACTATACCAAAACAGATGTCGTTGGCAACTATTCTCATCTTGGTGTACTATTGAGTAGTACATAGCTCTACACAATAATCTCAAGTCAGTACTGTAATCTGCAGCTTACAGTATAAACATCAAGAACATTGCATAGTTACTACAATACATCCCAATAGATCAAATTTTTCAATATTTTATCCTTTTCGAATTTACTGATATTCGAATCTTATTCTGATTACAATATCCATTAATAATTTCTAACAGTAACATCCTTGCCCTCATCTAGAGTAAGTCTATTACCACAACTTACTTTTACATCCTCTCGCCTTATATTAAGTAGGCTTGCCATTTAGCTTTATAATTTATGGTGTGTTAGAAAATACTTTTCGTCGATAAACTCTTTCAAAACTAATTTCACTTATTATCACAATCCTTATCTTAAAGGACTAATCATTAATGCATCAACATTTATTCCCCTGTAAAGGAGTAATAACAGAACATATAGTTCTAACACTAACATAAAAGTATGCAGACTCCAGGTCAAATAATACATAAACGAAGAGTGTCATCCTTCTTCTTAACAAACAATACTGGCGCTCCCCATGGTGACACACTAGGGTGGATGAAGCCCTTTTCAAGTAGTTCTTGCAACTGTATCTTCAACTCTTTCAACTCTATTGGTGCCATTCTATATGGTGTTATGGAGATTGGATCCACACCAGGCATTACATTAATTTCAAATTGCACCTCTCTTTCAAGAGGTAATCCTGGCAATTCATTAGGAAACACATCTGGAAAGTCATATACTGTAGGGATGTCCCTCAATACTGGACTCCCCACTTGGGTGTCTACCACATGTGCCAAGTATGCTTCATACCCCTTTCTGATCAATTTTCTGGCTAGTGCAGCCGAAATGACGTTTGATGACAATAGCTGCCTCTCCCCATGTATTACCACATCACTATACTGAGGGAGACCAAAAGTGACTGTCTTCAGTCTACACTTATCAAGTTACACATTCATGCCATTTTTGTTTTATACCATAACATGAACATATTTCACAACACATTTTTGGTCACTTTGGCAACTTATAACCACACTCAATATGCACATTATAGTCCAAAATTTACCAAGTTTAATTTACACACAATTTAACTATACAACCAAGCTCATTTACATGTCCAAACTCAAATCCTCATACACATACACAAGCTGCCATAACAAGTACCATAATTCAACAATAATATTCCATAAACCAAACCATGAAACAACATTTTTATGGTTCACAATTCAAGCTGCCCATTTGTACCTCACTTTGAATAAAATTCCAAGCTTCCAAATTTAAGTATACATTCACATATACTTAGTATATATCACCCAATTTATTCCTACACATATAAACACTTAATCAACCCTTTAATCTACCATTTACAAGCAAGAATAAACTGTCCTTAAGGAGTTTCCATGGCTGCCAAAAGTACACATCTCCCTTTAAACATCAAACCTAAAAAATATCTCCACAATTCAAGTACCCATAAAATCCTTACTAACTTTCATGAAGCAATAATAAAAAACACAAAATTATCACTTTGGAAACACTTTAAAACCTCTCCAAAACTTCGTCTTCTTGTTGCCTATCTACTGCCTAAGGTGTATGGACAACTTTTAATGAAGGAAAGTCCCAAGAAAGGAGCTTGAATCTCACTTGCATGGAGCTTTCAAGTCATGCGGCAATGGAGGTTTGTTGGGAGCAATTTTGGCTGAATTTGAGAGCTTGAGGATGAAGTTGAATCTGCTGTCCAAATTGATAAATAAGTGGTCCACTTTGGTGGGTGAGTGGAGCACTAAGGGTTGTTTAATATTAGTTTATTCATAAGTTTTATTTTCCCACATTAAGCTTCCCATTTTTGCTATTTACATTAGGTACCACTAATTTAATTTTTCATGACATATTCCAAGTGTAATATCATGTATTTTTAATGGACATTTAGGTCAAAAGACAACTCAGGTTGTCAAATGACTACAATGCCCCTGTTCGGGTTGCATTCCCGATTTTTCGGTAATACCGGGTTTTGTCTATTTTTCGATTTCTTACTTTTCTTTATACTAATTAATTAATTTTTCTTTGATATTTCTAATGGAATTTATACTTCAATAGCTGTCTATTTAAGTCCTAAAAATATTTTCCAGGGTTCCTCGAGGTCCAGGGCTAGTCAACGGTCCACGCCGCGACTTCCCGGTGCAGTCACCAATCGCTAAGGTTCTCGGCTCGTTTAACTTGGTTACATTTCATTGTTATTATTTTTCATTAGTTTTTCTTGTCTTTTCTTTTCTTGTATTTCATTATTTTATGTCTTCTCACTC
Organism: Hevea brasiliensis; assembly: GCF_030052815.1. Lineage (NCBI taxonomy): Eukaryota > Viridiplantae > Streptophyta > Magnoliopsida > Malpighiales > Euphorbiaceae > Hevea > Hevea brasiliensis. The sequence continues at coordinate 79,269,385 of NC_079499.1, read as the reverse complement.
ATATCCAAGTGTAGTTCTAGGCATCCTAGCTATCCAGACAACACTGGTCACATGAACAGTAGAGCGCACTACCGAATATAGGATTGTTACATTGATTATGTACTTCTTCAGCAACTCTTATAAAATGAATGAATGAAATGCACCTAGGAATGCCCTGATTCAATTCTTGGTGGCTCATAATTGAATCCCTTAGAAAGTCCATGATCATACCATATTTACTACTTATCCATGAATGCATGAGATGTATGAGAATATATGCAATTATATGATATAGGCATGCTAAATGGATAATGTGCAAAGTGAGACCTTAATAGTAATTAGGATGACTATAAAATCTTCCAAACAAATGATTAAGTTGGAAATGCTATAATTAAAGTAATTATAACATGGGTCCTCCATTGGGGCAATTATTTTAGGAAATTTTAAATAGTTGCATAAGATGCAATTAATATAAGAGATTTTCTTAAGAATAATTGTTAAGCATGAGATGTTGTAAATATGTAAATGGTTTGGTGGCCAATATTGGATGTACCTGAGGACATTAAAATTATTTGCATAATTACTGGCTCAATGGGATCAACTTAACTAGTGCAAGATTAGTCAATAATGGATGTACCTGAGATTTTGAACTTTAGGGGCTAGGTAAAGGATTGAACCTCACATCAGATGTGACGGGCAAGGAGTTGCTCACTTATAGTTTATTGTAATTCCAATAATGGATGTACTTGAGGATGATCAATAGAATAATAAGAATTCAATCACCCACTAGAAATCCATCCAATTAGGATTTCCGTTTTCTACTTTGGAAGTGTAGGATTCGCCAAGTTAGTGGGAGGACCAATTTGATTAAAAGAGCATAATCATTTTGGTTAATTACATGATACATTTACTATTTAATCTGGTTATTTTCTGCAGTTAATTTTCTGATAAAAATGAGCACAAAACAACCACCACCATCCAATATCATTGCAAGCATACTTGATCGCAATAGGTTAACAGGACCTAATCTCTCTGATTGGCTAAGAAATTTGAAACTTGTCCTGAACCTTAAACATACAGGATATGTTCTAAACTCAAATGTTCCTGGTCCCTTACCTCTAGAGGCCACTCAAGAGGATCATGAAACTTTGGACAAGTGGAAGGAGCATGATATGAAAGCTAAGTGTTACATGCTTGCTTCCATGAGTAATGAGTTACAGAAGCAGCATGAGAACATGTAGAGTGCGAGTGAGATCCTCCTTCACCTACAAGAGTTGTATGGTGAGCACAGTAGGAATGCTAGGTATGAGATATCTAGGCAGCTGTTCCGCATGAGGATGTCTAAGGGATAGAATGTTGGGGATCATGTCCACAAGATGATTTGGCTGATTGAGCAGTTGGAACATCTTGACTTCAACATGGGTTCCCAATTACAGACGGATTTGATCCTTTAGTCCCTTCCTGATTCTTTTGGGAATTTTGTGAAAAATTTCCATATGACTCAACAGGAATGCACCTTAGTTGGTTTACTCAACATGCTAGTTATTGCCCAAAAGAATATGCCGGGCAATAAAGGAAAAGAGGTAGCTTTGATTGCATCTTCTTCTACTGGAAAGTCCAACAAGAAGAAGGGCAATAAGAAAAAGAAACCTCAGATTCTCGGTCCTTCCAAGAAGATAGCCAAACAGAAAAACAAATATCAATGTTGACAAAGGTAAAGGAAAGTGTTTCCACTGCCAGCAGGAAAGTGTTTCCACTGTCCAGAGTATAGTAATCTAAAAGAATTTAATGCCATGATGAAAATCAACTCAAAATTCAAAATATATTTGGCACTTAAGATTAGGTCATATTGTAGAAGATAGGATTGCAAAATTGGAGAAAATGGGGATTTTATCCTCATTGGGCTCTGAGGCTACTCCAACTTGTGAATCTTGCCTTCAGGGCAAAATGACTAGATCACCCTTTGTTGAACAAGGGCTAAGGGCTGAAAATATTTTGGAGCTAATACATAGTGTTGTATGTGATCCATTTAAGGAAATGGTTAAAGGCGATTTTCATTACTTTATTACCTTTACTGATGATAAATTAAGGTTTGGGTATTTGTATTTGATGAAATACAAACATGAATCCTTTGAGAAGTTCAAAGAATTTAAATCTGAAGTAGAAAATCAAACAGGAAAGAGTATTAAAGCTCTTCGATTAGATCGTGGAGGTGAATATTTGAGTACTGAATTTGATGAATACTTGAGAGAGCATGACATTGTTTCCCAGCTGACTCCTCCAGGAACGCCATAGCTGAATGGTGTATCTGAAAGGAGAAATCGTACCCTATTGGATATGGTACGTAGTATGATGAGCTATACTGATATGCCAATCTCCTTTTGGGGATTTGCATTAGAATCAGCTTTGTATATTCTGAATAGGATTCCATCAAAATCAGTTTCTTCCACACCTTATGAGATATGGCATGGAAGAAAACCAAGTCCTAAGCATGTTAAGATTTGGGGTTGTCCAGCTTATATCAAAAAGATGAACACTGATAAATTGGAAACCAGCTCAGAAAAAGGTCGATTTATTGGATATCCAAAAGATAGTTTTGGATATTATTTTTATTTGCCTACTTCACAAAAGGTTGTGATAAGTAGAGATGCCACATTTCTTGAATAAGAGTTTGTTCAAGAAATAGGCAAAGGAAGGCAAATAGAGTTGGAATTGGAGAATTCTGACCAATCAACAGATCAGATGGATATAGATCCATCTAGTCAAACTATACCCGTTGATGAAACATCTACAGTTGTTCCTCATAGAACAAGCAAGGTATCTCACCCACCAGTGAGATATGGTTTCCTTCATGAAGAAGAACAAGAGTTGTCTACTCATGAAGAAATAGATCATAGAGATGATCCACTCACCTATGAAGAAGCTATATCAGATATAGACTCTTCAAAATGGATTGATGCTATGAAATCTGAGATTGATTCCATTTATAAGAATCAAGTTTGGGATCTTGTTGACCCACCTGAAGGTATTGTACCTATAGGGAACAAATGGGTTTTCAAGAAGAAAATTGGTTCTGATGGAAAGATAGAGACCTATAAGGCAAGGCTAGTAGCGAAAGGGTTTCACCAAAGGCAAGGAATCGACTATGAGGAGACTTTCTCGCCTGTTTCCATGCTTAAATCAATTAGGATTCTATTAGCAATAACTGCATACTATGATTATGAGATTTAACAGATAGATGTCTAAACAACTTTTCTCAACGGATACATTGAATAAAACATTTTTATGGAACAACTTGGGGGTTTTGAATCCCAAGATGGTTCTAAGGTATGCAAGCTAAAGCGATCCATTTATGGGTTGAAGCAAGCTTCGAGGAGTTGGAACATCCATTTTGATGAAGCCATTAAATCCTTTATTTTTATAAAAAATGAGGATGAGCCATGTGTATATAAGAAGGTTAGTGACAGTGCTATCACTTTCCTTGTCTTATATGTGGATGACATACTGTTGATAGGTAATGACATAGGTATGTTGACAACTGTAAAGATATGGTTGTCAAATGCATTCTCCATGAGAGACTTAGGGGAGGCAACCTATATTCTTGGGATTCGCATCTATAGAGATAGAGAGAAAAGAATAATTGGTTTATCCCAAAGTCTATACTTGGAAAAGGTGTTAAAGAGGTTTAACATGCTTGATTCCAAGAGAGGATTGTTACCAGTGAGACATGGTATCCATCTTTCTAAAGAGATGTCTCCAAAGACACCTGAAGAAAGAGATAAGATGGTCAGGATTCCATATGCATCAGCTATTGGAAGTTTAATGTATGCAATATTGTGTACTAGGCCGGATATCTCATATGCTGTTAGTTTGACTAGTAGGCATCAATCCAATCCAGGTTTGGAACACTGGATAGCTGTTGAGAATATCCTTAAGTACTTGAGAAGAACTAAGGATTTATTCTTGATATATGGAGGTGGAAACTTGCAATTAGATAGTTATACTGATTCTGATTTCCAATCAGATATCGATGATAGAAAGTCTACATCTGGATATGTGTTCATAAGTAATGGAGGTGCAGTCAGTTGGAAGAGTTCCAAACAGAGCACGACTGCAGATTCCACTACAGAGGCTGAGTATATTGCTGCATCAGATGCTACAAAGGAAGCTATTTGGATAAAGAAGTTTGTGACAGAACTTGCAGTAGTTCCTTCCATTGAGTCAGCAGTTCCACTACACTGTGGCAACAATGGAGCAGTCATACAGACTAAGGAACCAAGGTCTCACCAAAAATCCAAAAACATAGAAAGGCGCTACCACATTATTAGAGAAATAGTTGGGCGAGGCGATGTCGCCATGCAGAAAATAGCATCAGTTCAAAATCCAGCTGATCCATTCACTAAGCCTATGTCACAGACTCAGCTAGACCGAAATCTTGAGAAGATAGGTCTAGGATATTGTAATGAATGGCTCTAGTGCTAGTGGGAGATTGTTAGTAGTATGCCCTATAGCATATCATTTAGTATGTATCTTGTACATATTTTTATTAATAAAAGGCTTTTCCACTTTTCCGTTTACATAATATATTTATGTGTAATAGAAAAGGTCCATTGATATTTTGTTAGAAATATTATTCTTAAGTTGTTAAGAATATGAGTGACATTATTTCTAACACAAAGTATCATAAATAGGTTCACAATCGAGGATACTTCACAATAAGGACATGACTTATCCAGAAATATTGTATTCATGTTTGTTCCTAAGTTATTTATATGAGATATAAATAAGATGGAATGGTGAGTCTCATGCCATATGACAAACATGATAGGTACTTATAAATGATAAGTAGGCCGAACCAGTGACACTTATGACAAGCACATGGAGTTTACTCTTGTCAATGTTTTGTCATAAATCATATCAGTGCATATAATCTTTAGACCTGAGATAGCATAGTTATCATGTATATAGGTAGTTTGAGTTTGATACTGCTTTCATATTTATACTGTGTATGGGTATATGGGCATGTGTTGGCTCCTACTAGTTATATATGGAGGTAGGTGTTGATCAAGATGGAATTTGTTCCTCTAAGTAAATAGAGATAAAATCCTATGTTCATTTAATTATTCTTGATGTTTCAAGTTCCTGGCTAGGACGGATAGATTTATTCAGAAAAGAGTTTCTGATAAGAAAATCTTTTTAATCAAGAACTGGAATTAAAAGAGAACATAATATTCATAGCAAATGGAGTTTGACATAAACCATGACTCCAGCTTGAGTTCGGATTTTGTAACAGAGAGATTCTAGTGCATGGTTACATATGATTATAGGTTCATCTAAGGTAAACCTTATTACTAATTGGGTGTCCATGGCATGCTATGCTAGGTGTTAACCATGGTCTATGAGGTGCATAAAATGATTTAGAGAAATCATTTGTGGTAATAAAGAGTTCTGATGGTATTAAGAGTTGATATCATATCTCATTGCCAATTAGTGATGAGCCTAGTAAGTCACACACATACACAAATTATCACCTAATTAAATATGATTTAATTAATTAATTAAAGAGTTTAATTGATTAATTAAATAGGTTTGGTTTGCAATTAGATTGCAAAGTCCCTAGCATGGCTTGAAACCAAATCTAGATTATTGGATGTATAGTATAAGTAAAATTTATATTTAAAGTATTTAAATATGAATTTAATTAATGAGAAATTAATTAATAGAGATTAATTAATTAATTTATATTTGATATAAATTAATTAGAAGAAGAGAAATAATTATTTTGGGTTAAGAACTCAAAATTAAGATACAGGGGCATTTTGGTCATTTTGCAGTGTGACACATGGCACCATGAGATGGTGACACATGGCATTACATGTAACACCCCTATGTTCGGTAGTGCGTTCTACTGTTCCAGTGACCAGTGTTGTCCGGACAGCTAGGATGCCCAGAACTACACTTCAATATGAGTGAGGAGACATAAAATAATGAAATACAAGAAAAGAAAATGCAAGAAAAACAAAGGAAAAATAATAGTAAAGAAATGCAATCAAGTTAAGCGAGCCGAGAACCCTAGCAATGGGTGACCGCACCGGGAAGTCACGGCGCGGACCGTTGACTAGCCCTGAACTGTAGGGAACCCTGGAAAATATTTTTAGGACTCAAATAAATATTTATTGAAGTATAAATATCATTAGAAATATCAAAGAAAAATTAAATAATTAGTACAAAGAAAAGTGAGAAATCGAAAAACTGACAAAACCCGGTGTTACTGAAAAATCGGCAATACAACCCGAACAGGGGCATTGTGGTCATTTGACACCCCGAGTTGTCTTTTGACCTAAATTTTCATAAAAAATAAATAATATTACACTTGGAAAATATAATGAAAAATTAATTTAGTGGGACCTAATGTAAATAGTAAAAGTGGAGGGTAAATTGACTAATTATCACATTTAAACATATAAAATAATTTATATTTGGTGAGTGGAGCACTATAGATTAAATTTAATCTTAAGTGGGCAGATTTCTCCACTAAACACTTCATCTTCAACCTTGAGAATCACCATTGCCGAATGAACTCCAACAAAACCTCCCATGGCCGCCCCATTTGCATGGCTTCTTACACCCATTTCAAGCTACACTTTCTTTACTTGTCTTCATTAAAGTTTATCCCCACATCACAAGGAAGAGTTTGATAGCAATTTCAAGAAGTTTTGGTGAAGATTTAAGAAGTCTCATCCATAGGTAAGTTTAAGTTTTTGATTGTTGCTTTGTTAAAGTTTGTAAGGATGTTATGGGTGTTTGATTTATGAAGAAATTTTTGAGGTTTGATGTTGAATGGGAATGTGTACTTTTGGCAGCCATGGAAACACCTTAAAGACAGTTTATTTTTGCTTGTAAATGGTGAATTAAATGATTGATTAAATATATATTGTGTAGGAAATTGTTTGGGTGATGTATACTTAGTATATGAAAATGTGAATTGAAATTTGAAGCTTGGAAATTTATGGAATGTAAAGGCACCATTGCGGCAGGTTGTTAACTCTTGAAGAATGCTAGAATTCATGCTTGGTTTATGGCATATTAATGTTGAATTGTGTTGGATGTAAGGTTAGTTTGAGTGTATATATGATGGTGTGAAGTTGGACATGAAAAAAGTGTTATGGTTCGGTGATTGAATTGATTGTAAATTGAGTTGAAAAATTCTGCACCTTATGGTGTATGTTGAATGTAATTGTAAGCTGCCAAAATGACCTATAATGTGTTGTGAATTATGTTTAGGTCATGGTACAACCATAATTGGCATGAATGTTAAGTTTGGTAAGTGTTAAAAGTGATGCTCGATGTATATGAAAGAAATGCAATAAGGAAGTTTGTGTTTTAGGCCTATAACTTTAAGTGTGTTTCTCCAATTGGTATGAGACCAATTGGTGGTTAAACTAGGCACCAAATGTGCCAACTTTCATGAAGGAAGCTTGCCAAAATTCTGCTTGCAAGGTAGCTTGAAAAATGACCAAATCCGGATTAAGTGCAATTGAGGCCTGAAAATTGACCATTTGGGCAGCAGTTAGTGTTTAGGCCACAACTCACTCAAAACATGTCCAATTGACCTGAAATTTTTACCATGAATAGCTAAGACCCATATCTACAAGTCTTATGAAGACACCAAAGCCCAGAAATGACCATAAGCAAGTCAAACAGCTTGCACAAGTTCGGGTCCAAAAACTGGCCGAACCAAAATTGACCTAAAATGACCTAAAATGACCAATTTTAGTGCAATTTGACCAGCAATAGTAAAATAACCATAACTTGGTCTACATAACTCAGAATGATCTGAAATTTTGCCCTGCATTCCATAAGACATAGATCTACAAGTTTGTAGTTTAGACCAAAACCTGAAAACTGAGGGTACTAGGTCGTCCGGCTAGGTCAAACTAGTATCCCGGAATCCAGCAAATTGCAAGAAAATGCAGTATACACGGAAATGAACTTGATAACATGTACCAACCCTAAAATACTATCAAATGTGACATATTAATAACATTAAAACCTAATTTACCTAGAATACATCGATGGTCGACATATTAGGTTGACTAAACAAATATTAGAATTCAGTGAATTAATTATGAAGCATTATCGTTAGAGACAATTTAAATGAGTATTGAAACACTTCAAATTGTGTTTCTCAGTCAGCAAATACTCAGGGAAAGGGAAGGAAACACTGAGTCAAGGCCAGGAGACAGTTATCAGAGGTTTGTGCACAACAGTTATTTCTTTTGAGTTTTTCAATTGAAATAAACTATGACTATTTGTATATTATTGTTTTCAATTATGGAAATGTGTTTGAATGGATACTTATTACTTGAAAAGCATTGTAAACGGTTTAAAACTGTGGAAAAATTCATTTAGTGTGATTTGTGAAAATTTAAAGTTAATTATGAAATGTGTTGCCACCTTGTGAATGAAATTATGACTTTGGGAATATTATTTGGAAATTATTGTTGCCTACTTTGTAAACGAAAAATTTGAGATAAATTGTGTTTAGTGGTATCGGAGCAAAGTAGGGACGGAGATACGTAACGCCTACGATTCTTGGGAACTCTCACGTGGGAACTCAGGAGCTTGTAGGGACGGCGATACGTAACGCCTGCAAGTGATCTGATAGGTACCACCCCAGGGCTTACAGGGACGGCGATACGTAATGCCTACAGGTGCTTTGATAAGTACCCTTAAATGCCACCACTTCCCTTATTGATTTCGATTAGTGGGGTTATAGATTGCTTTGTCGTGGTGTACAACGCGGCATTGATCGGAAATTTTGTATCATGGCTTAAGTTGTGTATGAATTGGCAACACTGTGTTCATAAATTATTTGACTAAATTGTGTTATTATGAGCTTTGATAATTTGTGAAATGGAGTTTAAATTCTTATTGACATTCACTGTCTTTTGAATTTAACTACGTTTTGATTACTGAGATTTATTGTGATATTGTGTTAAATTCCTTATGACGTTCATTGTCTTGAATTTAACTATGGTTTTACGTATCCATCATTTATATAATTTATGAACTGTGATTTAAAGTTGTATTTGGTTAATGTTGTGCACCACTGAGACATCGTCTCAGCGATAGCTTTTCATTCTTTATCACGGTGAAGCAGACAGACGAGCGTGAGACTAGGTTGCTAGTACATCCAGCAAGAGATTATCGAGTATAATGAGTATACCACATTTTGCATTTTGTACTGTAATGTATGACCACTGTATATACATAGTGTTCTTGATTTTGAGCAGTTGTAAATTCAAATTGTACATTGAAGTTGTAAACTAATTATGAGTTATTTTGGCTTGTAAAAATTGTATTATATTCCTTGTATCTCAATCTTTGAAAAATCACTGTGATTTGAGTTGAGAAATATGTTGTGTTGAGAAATATGTTGGAGTTGAGATTTGGAAATATATTGAAGTGCTTTTTACAGGTTTTCTGAAGAACTGTTTTATCCAAAATACAGATGGCACTCTACCAAAATTTTTACAGAAATTCCAAATAATTTAAATGTGTTAGTTCCATCACTTCAGTTCAAAAAGGTTTTTAACACCTGTAAATAGTGCTCACCATTGTAAAAGAAGCAAGAAAAGTTTTTAAAATTCCTTTTAGTGTATTTAATGAGTTATCAGTAGACGGAGTTGGTAATTCATTAGGTATACTACGGGATCATGTTATGCCTTACAGAGGGGTAGGGTGTGACATGTTTAAGTGGTATCAGAGCTAGTTTTTAAATTTTGTTTTCACCTGTTATTTGAATATTCTTTCTTTATAGTACAACTGCTCAATATCATTGTTTGATACATACAGTACATTACATTATAAATATGCACTAACGGGAGGAAATCTCTTTGTGTTATTTGTTCAGGAGATCTAAAATCCTCGCATTGACTATGGAAGAGGGTGATCGTTTAGTCGATCAATCTATTGAGGCTGAGGTGCAAGGGGATGCCCCAAGCCTACACAATGTCAGTGGTTCAGCAGCACCAGCCCCTGCAGTACCGCAATTTCTTGCTCAGTTCGCTCAGCAGATGGCTGCAATGTTCTAACAAATGGCTGGTAATGTGCCTACTCAAGTCCCAATACAGACACCAGTGGTACAACCACAGTCTCCTACTAGGCAGTATGACAAATTGATGAAGTATGGGGCTACAGAGTTTAAGGGGACAGTAGATTCTCTAGAGGCTGAACAGTGGTTAGAGAGGATGGATAGGGTATTCAAGAAACTGCATTCCACGGAGGAACTCAGATTTGAATACTCAGTATCTTTGCTACAGGGGGATGCTTATGGCTGGTGGAAAACCATTCCCCACAGTCTGGTAGAACCTATAGTGATAACATGGAATGACTTTCTCAAGGAATTCAGACAGAAATATGTCCCCGATGCTTATATAGACCAGAAGCTACAAGAGTTCCTAAGTCTGAAACAGGGGGGCAGATCAGTGGCTGAGTGTGAAAGAGAATTTTCCCGCCTGAGCCATTATGCAGTGAGTTTACTTTCTACCAGCAGGGAGAGATGCAAGAGGTTTGAAACTGGCTTGAAGCCCAGTATCAAATTACAAGTAGTCGGATTCAAACACACTAGCTTGCGAAATGTTTTTAATCATGTAAGATGATTAAAATTAAGATTAAATATAGGTTTGACACTTCGCACAATGTGATTGGGTCACTTAAACCTAGAGCTAATCAAAGGGTGACATGTGGCAAGGGCTTAATGTGTTAACCTAGCTATATAAGTGTTGTTATGAGAAAAAATAAAACACAAGCAGCAGCCACTCCTCCTTTGTCACACCATTTTGAGGCTCTCCATCTCTTCTTCTTCATCTCTCATCAATTCAAAGAGATTAGCCATCAATCTCTTGAATTAAAAATACTAGAAATCGTTTTTAGTGTCCTGTTTACATCTTTTAAAAGGCAGAACTTGATCTTTTAAATAATAGAAAAAGCTTTAGAAGCTGTTCAAGGGCTGTCATAGGTGTTCTTAGTGTGGACAAGCTAGTGGACAACATCTGGTGTCCTGAAGACGCATCTCAAAGGCGCAAATACACTGCAGTGCATCAAGAGGTTAGTGTATTTGTTCTTGATTTAATCTAGGGTTCTAAAATTAATCTGATTAATTTTAAAATCTTAAATGGCAAATACAGATCCAAAAACATATTAAAAGAGTTTTAATATGCTGTTTATCATTTAAATCAAATAGATAAAAATAAATCTTGCATGATGCATGTGACCCTAGGTGAAAATTTTTGAATTCAATGGTATAAACTTGTGTTTTTCACACTTCCGCTGTTTCGCTGGCTTAGATGCAGGCCTTTGTGATAGTCCCACTGCTTCAGATTTACCAAATTTCCTGCCCCTTTATAGTGCAGGAGTAGGTCTGTCTGCTTGTGTTGGAGCAGCTATAGTAGTTCTGCGTGGACAGTTCCTCAACTGATGCTCTATCTACCCACACCTTAAGCAGGCACCAGTCACTCTCCAACACTCCCCCTAATGCAACTTCAGGCAATGCGGACATGCAGAAGATGCTGGGACTGGTCCCCTGAACCCCATCCCTAGAGAGCTGCCCACTGATGGTGTGGACTGACCTCTCCTAGGGGTGAACTGTGGCCTGGGCCCATGAGACTGACCTGAGCCCCCCTTTTACTGCCTCTCCCTTCTAGTCTGCTCACTTATTCTGACCTTTTAAACTTTTATTGCAGCTTTTACTAATTTGGTGAAGTCTGTAATTCCCAAGGCAGTAATCATGATCTTTATATTATCATTTAATCCCTCTTCAAATCTCTTACACCATTCGGCCTCATTAGAGACTATCTCCTTTTCGTAGTGGCTCAGTCTGAAAAAATTCCTTTTCATACTCTGCCACTGTCAACTGTCTCTGCCTCAGGTTAATGAATTCTCTTCTTCTCTCTCCCAGGTATACACTACCCACATACTTTTTTTTTGAATTCTGAGAGGAAGAAGTCCCAAATTATTACTTCTGGATGCACTTCACTAGACACTGTATCCCACCATTAGTAGGCATTATCCTGCAACAGAGATACAACAGCTTCTACGTTTTGCTCTGGAGTGCAGTGGAGTTGTTTTAAAACCCTTCCTGTTCTGTTCAACCAGTTCTCAGCTGCAATAGAATCATCTTCTCTCTTGCCAAAGAAGTCCACTGTTCCAAATTTTCTCAGTCTTTCCAGGTGTGATTTTTGCTGTGGAGGTGGTGGTGGTAGTGGCATTACGCCAGCCATTTATCTGAAGAATTCGGCCATTTGCTGGAACATGGCCTGTGTAGGCTGAGCAGGCTCTGCTGGAGCTGGTGGAGCAGGCTCTCCTCCACCCCCAGTCTCAGCTGCTGCAGGTGGAGCATGACTCTCCACTTCCTCCTCAACTGCCCTCTGTGATGTAGGGTCCATATCCTATTCAAAATAACAAAGATAAACAGATTTGCATTAGTGTCACCTCGACTCTTACAAATGCAATGCATGGCATGGACTCGATCTAGGCCCAGAAACAGCTAAACCGTGCTCTGATACCACTAAATGTGCCACCCCTTACCCGTCTACAGTGTAGCCAAGCAAGATATGCCACGCAGTGTACCAGAACACCTTATTTTAATTCAATCATTTTTTATTCTTCCTAATTTATTTTTCTCATAGTTATGAAGTACAATTTATGAAATATAAATCATTTAAGTCATTTATTGAAATTATAATTTATTTCATGTTTCAAAAATTTTATAGAAAATCTGATAGAGTACCGGCTAAAAATAAAGAGAACAGTTCTTCGAAACCCTTGAAAAACACTTCTAATAATCATTTCCAATCATTCTCAAACTCCAATAACCATCGACATGGTCTCAACATTATCAATCATTTCAAGTTCTCAACATTAATCCACAATTTCATTCAAATTCAAAATCAACAAAAATTTCATGAAGATATTCTCAAATTATATTAATTAACAAAATTCTTCAAAATATGTACATCAACATATGATTACATAAATTTACTATTTATATGAGTTCATAATTTAGAAATCACAAACTACTACCTATTACAAAATGCAAAAACATAATTTCAAAAGGGACCTAAAGGTCCTACCATTGATGCACTTTAGATGAGAGGTGACTCTGACGCTAGGCAAATTTGTGACCTCACCCAATCTGTGGTTTGCTGGGCTCTCTGTCTGTCTCTCCAGAACCTATGCATGGCAAAAAGCGATGCGCTAAGCAATAATGCTTAGTGGTGCCAATAATAAAATAAAAAGAACTAAAAGGAAATAAATATGCAGTGAGTGTATTGATATCTCATGCAGACAAATTTTTTATAATTATTAGTAGTCTTATTTATTTGGTACTTGTTATATTCATTATTTCATTAAATTTATCAACTTTCATTTTTGGTTGCCCATGTAAACTATACTGGATGACTGGACTGGATAAACGGGTAAACTAGCACTAGGTATCAGCACCTTGGGCCGTCACAACATCGGTCACATATGTGTCTCCCGGTGTGCAATAGAATAGCTAAAAAGCTATATTAACATTAGGCATAAGACCAAGTATCAACATAATGTCAGAATGACTAAAAGCCATAAAATCACAGAATGGCATAATGCCCTGTGCAGTACTGCTAACTGAACCCTATTGGCATGCCAACTTATCCAAACCAATCTTGCTAGGTGTACTAGGGCATGTTACACTTTTAAATTTTACAATTCTTGAAATTTAAGTTTAGGTGTTACTATTCATTTCATTAGTCAACTAAAATGTTGACTTTTGCATAGACAATAGGTATATTGGTTCTAATACTCCCAACATACCACATTTTGCATTCGAAAGTTATTGGTATTGGTTGCCAATATCATTTCTAAGCTTAGTGTTAGTTATTCAAAATTTTCAAATTTCAAGCCTCATGTTTACTATTCCATTGGTCATTTGCATAGTAGGAATTTGAAAAAATTGTCTTCATGAAAGTTGTTCCTTATTTTGTCTAGTTACATCTCCTCTTTTGAATCACTCCACTCGGAGTTTTGTAGCTCAAGTTATGGCATAAACACCATGATGTGTCAAAATTTGGTTGGGTGAGAGGATGTTTAATGACATCATAATGATGTCATTATTCAAATTTCTTTCATTTTCTTTCCTTTTCTTGTCTACTTAATTTCAATTTAATTTTTAGCAATATTTATTCACATTTTGTGTCATAATAATTATTTACTTAACTGGACAAGTTGGCCAAAAATCACCTCTAAAGGCGAAATGACCAAAATGCCCTCCGTTTGGCTTAACAGACCAAAATTGTCTGTACCGATTGAAAAATATTTCTAAGCATTTTCTTGGCATTCTAATTCCATAGGAACGTCAATGACCCTTCTCTGGAGTCCCAAAAATTATTTTATGAATTTTCCCTCGAGTTTAGGGCTCCTAATTGCGAAAACTGCAACTTCTCACTGGGTTACCCATCGCTAGGGCACTGGCTCATTTAACTTAGTTGTATTTTATTTCTAAAATTTTTCCTAAATTTTTCTTATTAATATTTGAGTTAATTATGGTTCATCACTTTAGTTTAAATATGTTTCCGAATGTTCTAGCTGTCCGGACCCACACTGGTCACCAAAATAGTAGAATGTACAGAGTTGCTACAGGAAGGGTGTTACAATAGTATTAAATTGAGGGCAGCATGTGTAAGTGATATTAAAGTATGAGTTTATTGAAGTGTATGTGTAATATTGATATTGAGATATGTTGAATTTTGGTGGAAGTGAATGTTGAGCTTGAATGGTGAATTGTGTGCATTGAGCACTTGAGTTTTCTGCCCAATATGCTCGCTGGAATTGTGTACAATATATATATATATATATGGAAGTGCCATTGATTGAATATTGAAGTAATGAGGAGGAGAAGGAATATCAAATTGGAGGTGTAAGTGTTTTGTGCAGGTTGTGTATTGATGGCAGTACCTAAATTAGCTCATAAGTGCCAAACTATGAACCCAATTGGTATGAGGCCAATGGGGGGTGAAACTAGACACCAAATAGGCCAACTTTCAAGTAGAAATGTTACCTAAATTCTGCCTAGAAGGTGACTTGAAAAATGACCAAATCCAGATTAGTGACTTGAAAGCTTGGAAGTTGACCATTTGGGCAATAGTTAGTGTTTTGACCATAACTCACTCAAAACAGGTCCAATTGACCTGAAATTTTTATCATGAATAGTTTAGACATAGATCTACAATTCTTATGAAGACACCAAAGCCCATAAATGGCCAGAACTAAGCCAAATAGCTTGCAAAATTTCAGGTACCAAAACTGGCCGAACCAAAAGTGACCTAAAAATGACCTAAGCCTACCATTTTAGTGCATTCTGTCCAGCATTGGTAAATTGACCATATCTTAGTCTACACAACTCAGAATGACCTTAAATTTTACCCCGTGTGCAACAAGACATAGACCTACAAGTTTGTAGTTTGGACCAGACCCAAAAACAGAGGGAACTAGGTCGTTCGGCTAGGTCAAAATAGTACACCGAAATCTGGTAAATTGTAATAAAATGCAATACACTTGGAAATGAAATTGGTAACATATACCAGCACTAAAGGGCTATAAAATGTGACATATTAGTAACATTAGAATTGTCTCACTTAGAGTGTATCGAGGGTCAACATTATAGATTGACTAATGAAATGAATTGAAGGGAATAGTACCAAGAAAATTTAAATATTAGATTTTATTGTTAGAAACAAATTCATTGAGTACTAAAACACTTTAAATTGTGTGTTTCAGTTGAAAAGGATATTGAGAAGCATAAGAAACACTGAGTTAGGGCCAAGAGGCATATATCAGAGATTTGTGCACAATAATTTTGATTTCTCATTTTCTACTTACAAATTTAATTGAACATTATAGTTTTAAATTGTGTCTGTGCACAATACTTTTTATATTCACTACTTTTACCAGAAAATTTATTTGGAGAAATGAGTTATGAATAATTTTTTATTGTTTTGGCTTTGGGAATATTATTTGGGAATTATTGTGTTGCCTACTTTGCAAATGGAAATTTTGAGATAAAATGTGATTTGTGGTTTGTATGAAATATTTAAATATTGTGATTTGGAATTGTTTTGATTCACACTTGGCATGACAATATTTCTATGTTCCTCCTCCATTTATGGGGTGAGTGTGATTATATTCCTCCCTCTTTGACTTGTTAGTCTGAGGTAAGTGTGGATGAGTTCTTATTATCTACCTAGCTTCCTCTCTCAATGATTTCGATTATTGGGGTGAGTGTGCCTTGTCGTGATGTACAGACGGCATGTTCGGAAAAATTTGTGTCATGACCTAAATTGTGTTATTGATTGGCAACACTGTGCTATCTAGTTATTTGATCAAATTGTGTTATTGATTGGCAACACTGTGTTATTAAGTTATTTGATCAAATTGTGTTATTGATTGGCAACACTGTGTTATTTAATTGTTGATCAAATTTGTGTTATATGAGCTTTGAAAAATTGTGAATTGTTTAAATTGTAAATTGTCAATAAAAGTTTTATATACAGCATTTTAAATTGTTATTGTGCACCACTGAGTAAATTTTACTCAGCGATAGCTTTTTCATTACTATCGCAAGTAGACAGATAGACAGAGCAGCAGAGTAGGCTACTTATACCACATTTTGAGATTTCATCGGGTATATCGCGTATACCATATTATGTAGTTTTTGTTGTAATGTATGTGCACTGTATGTATATATTGTACTTGGTCTTGAGCAGTTGTAAACTAAAATTGTAAACTATTTTGGCCTGTAAAAGTATTGTGATAAATTTATCTTATCTCAGCTTTTGGAAACACTGGAAAATTGATTGTTGAACTGGGTTGATAATGTTGAGAAATTTGTTGTGTTGAATAAATTTATTGGAGTTTGGGGATTGAACAAACTTATTGGAAGTGCTTTTTACAGATTTTTGAAGAACTATTTTATTCAAAATACAGATAGCACTCTGCTAAAATTTTTACAGAAATTATTAATACTTCAAATGTGTTATTTGGTTTCACTTCAGTTAAAAAAAAAATTAACACCTGTCAATAGTGCTCACCACTGTAAAAAGAAGTAAGAAAAGTTTTAAAATCCCTTGCAGTGTATTTAATGGGTTATCAGTAGATGAAGTTGGTAATTCATTAGGTATACAATGGTATCATGTTATGCCTTACGGAGGGGTAGGGTGTCACATGTTTTAGTGGTATCAAAGCAAGTTTTTAAATTCTGTTTTGACCTGTAATTTGAATATTCTTTCTTTATAGTACAACTGCTCAATGTCATTGTTTGATAGATACAGTACATTACATTATAAATATGTACTAACAGGAGGAAATCTGCTTGTGTTGGTTGTATAGGAAATAGAAAATCCTGTGAAAAGATATGGAAGAGAAAAATGAGAAAATAGAACAGTCTGTGATAGCAGAAGTACAAGTTGAGGTCCTAGCTCCTCAGAGTGTCGAAGGCCTGACTGTACCAGTTTTACCGGTACAAAATACTGCACAAATAGCCCAGCAAATAGCCACTTTCTTTCAATAAATGGCTAATAATCTGTCAGCCCATGCCCAAGTACAAATCCAACCCCCACAAGGGCAGTGTGAAATAGAGAAGAGGGAGAAACCTATGGGTCAAGCTCGAACAGTAATTTAGGGAAGAGAAAAGAATTTGAGGAGCCCCGAGCTCAGGGATATAACAGAGGTAGATCATTAGGGCAGAGACCACCAAGGTCCAGTCGTCAAAAAACTAGAAGTTCCTACCCTCCCCACCAATGTGAAACTTGTGGTAGAAATCATGGTGGGGTATGCTACAAGGCCATAGGAGCCTGTTATAACTGTGGAGGCTCAAGTCACTTTGTCAAGGACTGCACCAGTGCCTGTAGAGTTGGGCCACCTCCAACTACTGCTGAATAATCAGTTCATAATCCTGTCTCCAAAGGTTCACAACCACCTAGCAGAGGTAGAGTGTGACACCCCTTACCCGTCTATAGTGTAGTCGAGCAAGATATGGCACTCAGTGTGCTGGAGCACCAATTCATGTTTCTATTACAATTTATCCCTTTTAAATAATTTATTTTCAATTTTTGATAAATCTGAATTTTTTCATAAATTTTATAGAAAATCCGGCAGAGTGCCGGCTATAAATTGGAAAAACAGTTCTTCTGAACCTGCTTAAAAACACTTCCAATATAATTTCGAAATCCAAACTCCATTATTCATACATATCTCAACTCAATCTCAAAATCTCAATACTATTTTTAGAAATTTTTCTTTTATGTTCACATCATCATTGAAAGCACATTCATATTTCTCAACATTTCATTTTTCAACATACATTACACAGAAAATTTCAAAAACATGAAACTTCATATATTTAAATTATTACATAATTACAAGAGTTTATAGTTACAATCCAAAACTAATACAAAATGCAAAATACAAAATGCTACCCAAAATCCTAATGTCCTACCATATGCAGTGCAGATGTGAGATGACTCTGGACCCCAGATGCAGCTCTGAAGGCTCACCCTGTCTGATGTGTGCTGGGCTCCCCAGCTAGATCTCCAGTACATGCGCGTGGCAAAAGCAATGCGCTAAGCAATTCTGCTTGGTGGTGACAATATAAAATAAAATAAAATATAATAAAAATAAGTATGCAGAATGTATGTTTACATTTTTTAGTAGACTTAATTTCTGATAATATTTGTTGTATTATTCAATTAAAATTTAGTAAGGTTTATTATCATTGTCTGAGTAAACCATACTAGTTGACTGGACTGGATAAACGGGTAAACTGGCACTGGGTACTAAGTACCTCGAACCATCACACCATTGGTCACATTGTGTCTCTCGGTGTGCAACGGAACAGCTAATAAGCTGCAATAATTGTCAGGGTTAAACCCAAGTATATCAACTCAAATAACATAGCCAAAGGCTATTATATCACAGAATGGCATGGGAAGCCATGAAACATAAAATGGCATGAAGCCATATGCAATACAGCTAACAGAACCCTATTGGCATGCCAACCTATCCAAACCAATCTTGCTAGGTATACTAGGGCATTTTACACTTTTAAGTTTCACAATTTTTGAAATTTAAGTTTTAGTGTTACTATTCCATTCATTGGTCAACAAAAATGTTGACTTTTGCATAGGCAATAGGTACATTGGTTCTAATATCATCAACATACCACATTTTACATTTTAAACTTATTGGTACTAATTGCCAATACCATTTCTAAGCTTAATGCTAATTGGACAGAATTTTCAGTTTTCATGCTTTGTCTTTACTGTTCCAATAGTCATTTTTGCAGTGGGAATTTGGCAAACTGATCAACATGAAAGTTGTTCGTTATTTTGTCTAGATGCATTTCTTGTTTTGAATCACTCCATTTGGAGTTTTGTAACTCTAGTTATGGCCCAAAAACCATAACTGGCCGGATTAAAATTTGTCCAAAATTTATGGACTGACCAAATCTACAGTGTTAGGAACAATGATTACAACTCACCATTTGATTATGTTCTGGTCATAATTTGGTTAGGTTTTTTCATGAAAGTTGTTGGTCTATATCTCAACTTACTTCTGGTAAAATTTCAGGTCAATTGGGCCTTTCTACTCTGAGTTATGGCCAAATGACCAAACACTGTTCATTTGGTCATTTTGCATAGGCATACTGCAGGTCACCCGGATTAGGGCAATCTTTTGGTCAAGTTAGTTTGGTTTTCTGGGCATAGTTTCTTCACCAAAGTTGTGATATTATGTGTCTAGTTTCATGTCCAATTGGCCTTGCACCAATTGGACCTCTATAATTCAAGTTATTGCTACCCAAACCTGCTGGACTCATGTCCAATTCTGCAGGTCACCAAGGGCAGCCACACGAAACCTAAATCCCACTACTCAACACACTTCATTTTTTATTTAAACAGAACCAAATGGTCACTAATTGACCATTAAAACCTATTTTCATCACCACATGGTCAAAGTCTCATTTTTCCACCCCAAACCCTAACTTAACATTACAAAACCATGCATTTTCATTTCATTTCATCAATCCACTTAGTAGATACATATTGTGGGCAGCCATACAAGCATGTTAACTCCATAAAACTCATCACAATCATTCCCTAACCAAGGCTGCCTAAATTTAGGGTTAGCATACCAATGGTATTTCATCAATTTTCTTTGTCATTTGCACACATTTATAGTTCTTAAACATGAATTTAAAGTGAAATTCAAGGTTTAGGTCACTAACCTCTATGGAGTGAGATTTCCCACTTACTAGAATTCTTGTTTTCCTTTTCTTTTTGTTCCCAAAAGAATCTCCAAGATGCAAAATACTTTTTTGTGTTGCTAGGTTAGGGTTTTGTTGGGAAGAAGTGAGTGAAAATCAAGCTTTGAAAGCTTGAAAATGGTTTGACTATGGAGGAGGTTCACGGCAAGGAAGATGAAGAGAAGAGAAATCTAATTTTTGTTTCATTTTTCCAGCCCATTTGTCTCTTTTAAATAAGTTTATGACATGTGTCCACATTGGGTTGATTGGGAAAACTTTAATGACATCACTATGATGTCATAATGCCATTTTCTTTCATTTTCTCTCCATTTCTTGTCTAAAATTTTTAACAACATTTAATCATATTTTATGTTATATAAATTATTTATTTAACTGGACAAATTGGCCAAAAATAATCTTTAAAGACGAAATGACCAAAATGCCATCCGTTTGGCTTAATGGGCCAAAATTGTCTGTACCGATTGAAAAATTTTTATAAGCATTTCCTTGGCATTCTAATGCCATAAAAACCTCAATAACTCTTCTCTAAAGTCTCAATAATTATTTTATAATTTTTCCCCCGGGTCTAGGGCTCCTAGTTGCGAAAACCGTAACTTCTCACTAGGCTACCCATCGCTAGGGCACCGGCTCATTTAACTTGATTGTATTTTATTTCAAAATTTTTTTCTAAATTTTTCTTATTAATATTTGAGTTAATTATGGTTTCTTACTTTAGTTTAAATATTTTTCCGGACGTTCTAGCTATCCGGACCGACATTGGTCACCGGAACAGTAGACTGTACGGACTAGCTAAAGTGAGGAAGTTACATAGAGGCAAGGGTAGAGGTAGTCCATCAAGCAACCAAGGCACAGTGAATCAGTCAGAGCAAGGGAGTGCTCCAGTCAGAGTTTATGCAATGAGACAGAGAGAAGAGGCTGAGACTTTTGACATTGTTGCTGGTACTTTCTCAATTAGTAACTAAGATATATATATGTATTGTTTAACCTAGGGTCTGCATACTTTTATGTTAGTGCCAGTATTGTTTACCTTTCTGCTGTCCCTCGTATTAAGAAAAAAAAATTTCAGTTACCTAAAAGTAAGTTACAGTAATAGAATTGATCTAGATGAGGGCAATGATGTTACAGTTAGTAATTGTCAGTGATATTATAATCAGAATAAGATTTGAATATCAGTAAATTCGAAAAGGATAAAAGATAAGAAAGTTTGATCTATTGGAATGTGTCGTAGTAACTATGCAATGTTCTTGATTTTTGTACTGTAAGCTGCAGATTACAGTACTGACTTGAGATTATTGTGTAGAGCTACGTACTACTCGATAATACACCAAGATGAGAATAGTTGTCAACAGCATCTGTTTTGGTATAGTTATGCCAGGACAGAATTTTATTGTTGGAAATAAGTTTGAAAATCCTATTTAGGGACTTAAAACTCATAAGTTAGAATATCAAAAGGTTGTAGTTTAGTACAAAAGGAAGTAAGTTATAGAATATTAATGGATAAAAAGAGTTGTGGAAGTAAAAATTTGAACTGTTAGTTCAGATATAATAAAGAAATGTTACGAATGTGGGTAAGGTTGTTGACTAGAATGGTCAGAGGACTAATGACTAGATAAATAATTCTAACATGACCTCAAGGGTCATTCAATAAGGAAACATAAACCAAAATATTAGACAGAAAAATAGTAAGAGAAGATTGGTGTTATACAAACAAATTAAATGTTGTATTAGATTGCTAAAAGTCTTATACAAATTCAAAGGAAAGAAGATTGTACGATCATATAGAAAGGAGAAAATAAACGTATGACTATTGTAAGATGGCTATTGGGTAAAATTTTATGAACGAAATTTATTTTAAGAGGGGGGAGAATTGTAACACCCCTATGTTCGGTAGTGCATTTTATTGTTCCGGTGATCAGTGTCGGTCCGGACAACTATAATGCCTAGAACCACATTTAAATGTTAGTGAGGAGATATAAAATAATTAAATACAAGAAAAGAAAATACAAGAAAAACAAAGGAAAAATAATAGCAACGAAATGAAACCAAGTTAAACGAGCCGAAAACCATAGCGATGGGTGACCACACCGGAAAATTACGGCGTGGACTGTTGACTATATCTGGATCACGAGGAATCCTGAAAAATATTTTTGGGACTTAAATAAACATCTATTGAAGTATAAATGACATTAGAAATGTCAAAGAAAAATTAATTAATTAGTACAAAAAAAAAACGAAAAATCGAGAAACTGACAAAAATCGGTGTTATCGAAAAATTGGGAATGCAACCTAAATAGGGGCATTGTGATCAATTGACATCCCGAGTTGCCTTTTGACCTAAATATCCATTAAAAATAAATGATATTACACTTGGAAAATGTCAAGAAAAATTAAAAGGAGATACATTATGTAAATAGTGAAAGTATGGTGGCCAAATTGCAAAAATTAGAAACTTTAAATAAATAACCATTAAATTATTCCTAAGTGCTCCACTAACTCTCATCTTGAGCCACCTATATATGTAATTGGGACAGATTGTTCCACTAAACTATCTCATTTTCTTCAAGCTTTCATCCATGGCCGAAAGGAAATCCTCCCAAATTCATCATGGCCATTTCATGCATGAGCTCAAGTTCTCCATGATCAAGCCATTATTTCTTCAAGCTTCCTTCATGAAAAATGATCCTTACACCATGGGCAACCTATAGGCAGTAAAAAGGAGAGAAAATTTCAAGGATTTGTCATGCTCAAGTTGAGGTTAGTGCTTAATCTTTCCATTTTCCTTCAATAATCCTTGTGTTGAGCTTTGGGTAAGTTAAATTGCTAAGAAAAATTGGGGAAATGATGAGTATTGTTGAACCTTAATTTTGGCAGCCATGGAAATGCAGGGTTAGTGACTTATTCTTATATGTATTGGATGAGAATTAAGGTTGATTAACTCAAATAAAAGTTGTAGTAGGTTAATGTCCAAGTATGTGCATGTTAGTGCTTGAATTAAGGGTTTGAAATGGGACCTTGATGCTTTGGCAAACTGCCATGTTTGGCAGCTTATAATATCATGAATTTGTGTGTGAATATGAAGTTTATTAATGAAATATGATAGTGTTAAATTGTGGGCAACATGTGTAACTGATATTGAAGTATGAGTATATTGAAGTGTATGTGTAATATTGACATTGAGATATGTTGAATTTTGGTGGAAGTGAATGTTAAGCTTGAATAGTGAGTTGTGTGCATTGACCACTTGAGTTTTCTGCCCAATATGCTTGCTGGAATTGTGTACAATATATATATATGGAAGTGCCATTGATTGAATATTGAAGTAATGAGGAGGAGAAGGAATATCAAATTGGAAGTGTAAGTGTTTTATGCAGGTTGTGTATTGATGGCAGTACCTAAATTAGGTCATAAGTGTCAAACTGTGAACCCAATTGATATGAGGCCAATGGAGGGTAAAACAAGACACGAAATAGGCCAATTTTCATTTAGAAATGTTACCTAAATTCTGCCTAGAAGGTGACTTGAAAAATGACCAAATCTGGATTAGTGACTTGAAAGCCTGAAAATTGACTATTTGGGTAGCAGTTAGTGTTTTAACCATAACTCACTCAAAACAAGTCCAATTGACCTGGAATTTTTACCATTAATATTTTAGACATAGATCTATAATTCTTATGAAGACAACAAATCCCAAAAATGGCCAGAACCAAGCCAAATAGCTTGCACAAATTCAGATACTAAAACTGGCCAAACTAAAAGTGACCTAAAAATGACCTAAGCCTATCATTTTGGTGCATTCTGTCTAGCATTGGTAAATTGACCATATCTTGGTCTACACAACTCAGAATGACCTGAAATTTTGCCCCGTGTGCAATAAGACATAGACCTACAAGTTTTTAGTTTGGACCGAAACCCAAAAATCGAGGGAACTAGGTCGTCCGGCTAGGTCAAAATAGTACACCGAAATCTGGTAAATTGTAATAAAATGCAATACACTTGGAAATAAAATTGGTAACATGTACCAACACTAAAGGGCTATAAAATGTGATATATTGGTAACATTAGAATTGACTCACTTAGAGTACATCGAAGGTCAACATTATAGGTTGACTAAAAAAATGAATTGAAGGGAATAGTACCAAGAAAATTTAAATATTGGATTTTATTGCTATAAACAAATTCATTGAGTACTGAAACACTTTAAATTGTGTGTTTCAGTTGAAAAGGATATTGAGAAGCATAAGGAACACTAAGTCAGGGCCAAGAGGCATATATCAGAGGTTTGTGCGCAATAATTATGATTTCTCATTTTCTAATTAAAAATTTAATTGAACATTATAGTTTTAAATTGTGTCTGTACACAATACTTTTTATATTCGCTGCTTTTACAAAAAAATTTATTTGGAGAAATGAGTTATGAATAATTTTTTATTGTTTTGGATTTGGAAATATTATTTGGAAATTATTGTGTTGTTGACTTTACAAATGGAAATTTTGAGATAAAATGTGATTTGTGGTTTGCATGAAATATTTAAATATTGTGATTTGGAATTGTTTTGATTCACACTTGGCATGACAATATTACTATGTTCGTCCTCCATTATGGGGTGAGTGTGATTATACTCCTCCCTCTTTGACTTGTCAGTCTGAGGTGAGTGTGGATGAGTTCTCATTATCTAGCTAGCTTCCTCCCTCATTGATTTCGATTATTGGGGTGAGTGTGCCTTGTCGTGATGTGCACACGACATATTCAGAAAAATTTGTGTCATGGCCTAAATTGTGTTATTGATTTGCAATACTGTGTTATTCAGTTATTTGATCAAATTGTGTTATTGATTGGCAACACTGTGTTATTCAATTGTTGATCAAATTTGTGTTATATGAGCTTTGAAAAATTGTGAATTGTTTAAATTGTAAATTTTCAATAAAAGTTTTATATACAGCATTTTAAATTGTTATTGTGCACCACTGAGTAAATTTTACTCAGCGATAGCTTTTTCATTGCTGTCACAGGTAGACAGACGGACATAGCAGCAGAGTAGGCTGCTTGTACCACATTTTGAGATTTCGCCGGGTATATCGAGTATACCATATTGTGTAGTTTTTGTTGTAATGTATGTGTACTATATGTATATATTATACTTGGTCTTGAGCAGTTGTAAACTAAAATTGTAAACTATTTTGGCCTGTAAAAGTATTGTGATAAATTTATCTTATCTCAACTTTTGAAAACACTGGAAAATTGATTGTTGAACTGGGTTAATAATGTTGAGAAATTTATTGTGTTGAACAAATTTATGGGAGTTTGGGGATTGAACAAACTTATTGGAAGTGCTTTTTATAGGTTTTTGAAGAACTGTTTTATTCAAAATACAGATGGCACTCTGCTAAAATTTTTACAGAAATTATTAATACTTCAAATGTGTTATTTGGTTTCACTTCAGTTAAAAAAAAATTTAACACCTGTCAATAGTGCTCACCACTGTAAATAGAAGTAAGAAAAGTTTTAAAATCCCTTGTAGTTTATTTAATGGGTTATCAGTAGACGAAGTTGGTAATTCATTAGGTATACTACGGGATCATATTATGCCTTACAGAGGGGTAGGGTGTGACATCTTATGCATTCATGGATAAGCAGTAAAAATGGTATGATCATGGACTTTCTAAGGGATTCAATTCTGAGCCACCAAGAATTAAATCAGGGCATTTCTAGGTGCATTTCATTCATTCATTTTACAAGAGTTGCTAAAGAAGTACATAATCATCATTTGATCTTGAATTCCTCCCATTGGTCCCACCAATGCTCTTGACCTCCTTGAACTTCTTGCAATCCAATATTACATAGTAATCCTTGGCATACCAAAGAGAATTTAGAAGAACTTGAATAAATAAAATTACAACCCGAAAATTATTACAAACATAATAATACATACCCAAAATAAATTAAAATAAATTAATTAATTTACAATCCCAAAGAAACATAAAAGAAATAAATCTAATCACATTGGTCTTTTATAGTCCATGATCATCCATTATTTAACAATTAAATAAAACATACATACTTAAATTAAATTGAATATCTTATATTCAACTTAAAAATGCAGATTTAAATATGATTCAAATAAATTTAAAAATTTAGATTTGAATCTTATTCAAGCAAATTTAAAAATTTAGATTTGAATCACATTTAAACAGCCTTAAAAATTCAGATTTGAATCACATTCAAACAATTTTTAAAAAATCAGATTTGAATCACATTCAAACAATTTTTAAAAATTCAAATCTGAATATTATTCAAATAACTTTAAAAAATCAGATTTAAATATAATTCAAACAACTTTAAAAATTCAGATTTGAATCACATTCAAACAACTTTTAAAATTCAGATTTGAATCAGATTCAAACAATTTTTAAAAAATCTGATTTGAATCAAAATTTAATTGTGTGATTGAAATTCTAATTAAACAATTTAATTAGACATAGGATGAGCTTTTAGATCATACAATAATTGCAAATTAAAAAGCCAAACCTTGAGCCACCCATGAAGCTACAAACCTTGCGTACCATGAAGGTGTTCTCTTGCATACCGCCACACATCCATTGCAACCAGCAATGGATAACTCATCTCATGATCAAAACACACAATTAAATCATATAATCAACAATCTAAATGGCAAATATAGTGGCTCTGATACCAATTGAAGAAACGGAAGCATGAAAAACACAAGTTTATATCATTGAATTCAAAATTTTCACCTAGGGTCACATTCATCACGCAAGATTTATTTTTATCTATTTGATTTTAATGATAAACAACATATTAAAACTCTTTTAATATGTTTTTGGATTTGTATTTGTCATTTAAGATTTTAAAATTAATCAGTTTAATTTTAGAACCCTAGATTAAATCAAGAACAAACACATTAATCTCTTGACGCACTGCAGTGTATTTGCGCCTTTGAAATGCGTCTTTAGGACACCAGATGTTGTCCCTCTAGCTTGTCCACACCAAGAACACCTATGGCAGCCCTTGAACAGCTTCTAAAGCTTTTTCTATTATTTAGAAAATCAAGTTCTGCCTTTTAAGAGACTAAAGATGTAAATAGGACAGTAGAAATAATTTTTAGTATTTTTAATTCAAGAGATTGTTTGTTAATCTCTTGGAAAGATGAGAGAAGAAGATGAAGAAGAGAGGAACCTTCTTGGGTGGCGGCACCAAAGAAAGAGGCGGCTGGTTATGTTATTTTCTTTTCATAACAACACTTATATAGATAGGTCAACACATTAAACCCTTGCCACATGTCACCCTCTAATTGGTTCTAGGTTTAATTGACCCAATCACATTGTTCCAAGTGTCAAACCTATATTTAATCTTAATTTTAATCATCTTATATGATTAAAAACATTTGGCAAGCTTATGTGTAATGCCATGTGTCACCATCTCATGGTGCCACATGTCACCCTGTGAAATGACCAAAATGCCCCTGTGTCTTAATTTTGAGTTCTTAACCCAAAATAATTATTTCTCTTCTTCTAATCAATTTATATCAAATATAAATTAATTAATTAATCTCTATTAATTAATTTCTCATTAATTAAATTCATATTTAAACACTTTCAATATAAATTTAACTTATATTATACATCCAATAATCTAGATTTGGTTTTAATTCATGCTATGGACTTTGCAATCTCATTGCAAACCAAACCTATTTAATAAATCAATTAAACTCTATAATTAATTAATTAAATTATATTTAATTAGGTGATAACTTGTGTATGTGTATGACTTACTAGGCTTATCATTAATTGGCAATGAGATATGATATCAACTCTTAATATCATCAGAACTCTTTCTTACCATAAATGATTTCTCTAAATCATTTTATGCACCTCATAGACCGTGGTTAATACCTAGCATAGCATTCCATGGTTAATACCCAATTAGTAATAAGGTTTACCTTAAATGAACCTATAATCATATGTTACCATGCACTGGAATCTCTTTGTTACAAAATTCCAACTCAAGCTGGAATCATGGTTTATGTCAAACTTGTAACATCCTCCCTGTAGCAACTCCGTACATTCTACTGTTCCGGTGACCGGTGTCGGTCCGGACAGCTAGAACGTTCGGAAAAATATTTAAACTTAAGTGAGAAACCAAAATTAACTCAAATATTAATAAGAAAAATTTAGTAAAAATTTTAGAAATAAAATACAACCAAGTTAAATGAGCCGGTGCCCAAGCAATGGGTAACCAAAGGGAAGTTGCAGTTCTCGCAACGAGGAGCCTTAGACCCGGGGGAAAAATTATAAAATAATTTTTGGGACTCCAGAGAAGGGTCATTGAGGTTCCTATGGCATTAGAATGCCAAGAAAATATTTAGAAAAATTTTTCAATCGGTACAGACAATTTTGACCCGTTAAGCCAAATGGAGGGCATTTTGGTCATTTCGCCTTCAGAGGTGATTTTTGGCCGACTTGTCTAGTTGAGTAAATAATTAATATGACATAAAATATGGATAAACATTACTAGAAATTAAATTGAAGATGAGTAGTGGAGGAAAGAAAAGAAAGTGAAGAAAAAGCTTATTTATGACATCATTGTGATGTCATTTAAAATTGCCAACCGATCACCATTAAGTAACCATTTGACTAACTAATAAAAGAGCTAAATAAAGACCAAGGAAGACCAAAAACCAGCTGCCTTCTCTTCAGCCAAAAACGTGAGTTTCTCTTCTTCCTCCCTCCATTGATGCTCAATCAAGCAAGCTTAATTTCCTACCTTGTTTCACCATAAAACCCTAACCCCACTTCATTAAAATTTTACCCTACACCTTAAACAAGCTTTTGGCAGCCAAGAAGAGGAAAGAAAGAGAAGTTTAAGTTGGGAAAAAAAACTGCCCTATTCAAGGTTAGTGCACTATATACCTAAAACTCTTTAATTTCATGAAATGGAACTTGAATTTAGTAAGAAAATGTAATTTAAATGAACAAAATTCATGTGTATGTGTACATGAGTTTTGGCTGCCCTAGTGAAGGAATAGGAAGGAGTGTTTTTGATGAGCTTGAAGTGAACTAGAATCATGTAGGAAGTTTATAAACATAAGAATAATAAGTTGGTATGCTAACTAAGGCATTTTGTAGAAAACCTAATGTGAAGCTAGGGTTTTGGGGAGTGAAAATTGACTTGGCTTAGGAAATTGTTAGAGCACATTTTAATGGTCAATTATTGACCATCTTAGGTAAGTTGACCATAAAATGGACTGAAAAATAGGATTGCAAAGTGAAGTTGCAGGCTGCCCTAGGACAGCAGCAGAGGGACTGAAAATTCAGTCCACTTGCACTGCCATAACTTGGGCTGTGTTGGTCCAATTGGTGTGTGGCTAATTGGACATGAAACTAGGCTTATAATGGCACATTTTTTCTGAAGAAACCATGCCCAAAAGACCAAAGCAAGAGGACAAAAACTTGGCCCCAATCCGGATACCCTGCAAACAGCCCCTGCAGAAATGACCAAATGAACAGTAACTGTTCATTTGGCCATAACTCACTGTAGATATGGTCAATTGACCTAAAAGTTTTACAGCAACAAGATAAGATATAGGCAAACAACTTTCATGAAGGACACCAATCTAAATTATTCCATTAACCTAATCAAATCATTGAGTAAAGTGAAGTTTACTGTACTGAGATTTCCAGAATTTTCATTTGAGCAGTAATGTTTGGATGGCTATAACTCTCCCTAGAAAACTCGGATTTAGGCGATTCTTGAACCAATGAAAACCTAAGGCATAGTAGAACATTTCATAAGAAGAAAGTTAGGCCAAATTATGAACTTAACTTGATCAAATTACTGACCCAAGTTGGACCAAAATCTGCCAAAACCCAAAAGTGCAGCATGAACAGTGCACGTGAACAGTAAACTTATTTTAGCCATAACTTGAGCTACAAAACTCCAAATGGAGTGATTCAAAAAAGGAAATTCAACTAGACAGAATAAGGAACAACTTTCATGTTTACCATTTCCTCAAATTCCTACTATAAAAATAAAAAATGGAACAGTAAAAGTGAAGCACCAAATCTGAAAATTTTGTTCAATTAGCATTAAGCTTAGAAATGGTATTGGCAACCAATACCAACAAGTTTTAAATACAAAATGTGGTATGTTTGGGGTGTTAAAACCAATACACCTATTTTCTATCCAAAAGTCAACATTTTTGTTGACCAATGAGGTGAATAGTGACACCAAAACCAAAAATTAGCAATTTTGCCAAAATGACCTAAGCTTTGAGAAAGTGACCAAAACCAACAAGTTTTGAATACAAAATGTGGTATGTTGGGAGTACTAAAACCAATGTACCTATTGTTTATGCAAAAGTCAACATTTTAGTTGACTAATGAAATGAATAGTGACATGAAAACTTGAAATTCAAAAATGTGAAACTTAAAAATGCATAATGCCCTAGTAGGCCTAATGTGATTGGTTTGGATAGATTGGCATGCCAATAGGGTATTGTTTTAGCAGTACTGCGAAAGGCTTTATGCCTGTATTCATGGCTTTTATGCCCGTATTCATGGCTTTTATGCCAATTATGTGATATCATGGCTTTTTAGCCATACTGACTGCATACGTGGTTGACGTTCTGCGTCCCATGGTATGACGGCCCGAGGCACCGTGGTGTCCAGTGCCAACGACCCGTTATCTAGTCCAGTCGTCCAGTATAGGTTACTTGGGCATGGAAAAGTATAACTGTGATTGAACTGATTATTAAAGAAAATACGAAAATTAAGTATCAGGAATGATTACAAAAATACAAAGAAGCTCAAGATCATGAAGAAAATAATTAACGAAATGCATGAAGAAGTTAATATCATAAAACATGATTAACCCTCGACTAAACAATAAGTTAGTAATTATTCATTTCTTATGAACACAATAGCAAGGAAATTATTATTTTTATTTGCATATTATATTTTCTTGTATTATTGGCACCACTAAGCTTTATGCTTAGCGCGTCGCTTTTGCAACGCGTAGGTACTGAAGATTTGGACAGAGGGCCCAGTAGACCACAGATTCGGTAAGGCAGTTCACAGTTCTGCATAGTGTCCGTGTCACCTCGTCACTTGCAGTGCATTGGTAGGACACTAGGTGTCATTTTGATATTTTGTAACTAAATTTTTATCTTCTCATATGTATTTGGATCTATGTAACATATTTTGATGTTCATGTAAATAATGAAAATTGTATTTGTGAATGGAAGAGTGAATGTCTATTTATGACTTGTACATGATTAACAAAAGAGATGAATGATTGAGAATTGAAATTGCGAAATGAATGGTTGACAAATGTTGAGATGATGATTATTGGAGTTTGAGAGTAATTGAATACGAATATATGAATAATGGAAGTGTTTTTCACAGGTTCCGAAGAACTGTTTTCTCCATTTTTAGCCGGTACTCCGCCGGATTTTCTTTAAAATTTTCGGAACCTTAAATAAATAATACTTTTGATAAATGGCTTAAATAAATTATATTTCACAAGTTATATTCAAAAGGAAGAATAAAAATGAATTAAGATAAAATAGAGTGCTCGGCACACTGAGTGGCATAACTTGCTCGGCTACACTGTAGTCGGGTAAGGGGTGTCACATTTAGTGGTATCAGAGCCTGGTTTAGGCGTTTCTGGGCTTAGATTGAGTCCATACCATGCATTGCATTTGTAAGAGTCGAGGTGACACTAATGCATACCTGTTTGTCTTTCTTATTTTGAATAGGATATGGACCCTTCATCTCAGAGAGCAGTTGAGGAGGAAGTGGAGAGTCATGCTCCACCTGCAGCAGCTGAGACTGGGGGTAGAGGAGAACCTACTCCGCCAGCTCAGGCAGAGCCTGCTCAGCCTCCACAGGCCATGTTCCAGCAAATGGCCGGTTTCTTTAGACAAATGGCCGGAGTAATGCCAGCACCATCACCACCACTAGCTCCACAGCAGAAATCACACCTGGAAAGGCTAAGAAAGTTTGGGGCAGTGGATTTCTATGGCAAGAGAGAAGATGATTCTGTTGCAGCCGAGAATTGGTTGAACAGAACGGGCAGAGTTCTAAAACAACTCCATTGCACCCCAGAGCAAAATTTAGAGGCTGCCATATCTCTGTTACAAGATGATGCATACGAGTGGTGGGACACGGTGTCTAGTGAAGTACAGCAGGAAATAGTAACTTGGGATTTCTTCCTCTCTGAGTTTAAGAAGAAATATGTGGGTAGTGTATACCTGGAAGAGAGAAGAAGAGAGTTTATTAATCTGAGGCAGAGACAGCTGTCAGTGGCCGAATATGAGAAGGAATTCGTAAGATTGAGCCGTTATGGAAGGGAGATAGTCCCTAATGAAGCTGAAAGGTGTAAGAGATTTGAAGAGGGATTAAATGATAATATAAAGCTCATGATCACTGCCTTGGGAATCACTGACTTCACCAAGCTAGTGGAAGCTGCATTAAAAGTGGAGAAAGTGAGAATAAATGAACAAAATAGGAAAGATAGGCAGCGTAAGAGGGAATTTGGACCAGGACAGTCAAGTATACCAACTGATAGTAAGAAGTTTAAGGGTTCTAATTCACAAGATCAGACACAGGGCCACAGAGGTCAGATTGGAATATCTATAGCTAGTTCCCCAGGCACAATAACAAGGGGATCAACCCCAGTGCCTGAATGTATGCATTGTGGTAGAAAACACAGAGGGGAGTGTCGACTGTTAACTGGAGAGTGTTTCAAGTGTGGGGCTACGGATCATTTCATAAGAGATTGCCCTCAAAGGAGTGGTTCAATAGCTCCGGTACAAGTTGATAGACCTTCCCCTATAGTTAAAAGGGGTAAAAGATCGGGTAGAGCAGAAACAGCTGACATTTCACAGAAGATTGTTTCTGAGACAGTTGAAAAGCCCGAAGTCAGGGTGATACCACAAGTATATGCTATGGAAGCTCAGGAAGAGCCAAACCCAGACACTGATGAGGCGATACAAGGAAGTGAAGAAACAAGGAGGTAGCAACTCCCCGATTACTTAAGTCAGGTAAATTTCGAGGACGAAATTTAAATTAGAGGGGAAGAGTTGTAACATCCTCCCTGTAGCAACTCCGTACATTCTACTGTTCCGGTGACCGGTGTCGGTCCGGACAGCTAGAACGTTCGGAAGAATATTTAAACTTAAGTGAGAAACCAAAATTAACTCAAATATTAATAAGAAAAATTTAGTAAAAATTTTAGAAATAAAATACAACCAAATTAAATGAGCCGGTGCCCAAGCAATGGGTAACCAGAGGGAAGTTGCGGTTCTCGCAACGAGGAGCCTTAGACCCGGGGGAAAAATTATAAAATAATTTTTGGGACTCCAGAGAAGGGTCATTGAGGTTCCTATGGCATTAGAATGCCAAGAAAATATTTAGAAAAAATTTTCAATCGGTACAGACAATTTTGACCCGTTAAGCCAAACGGAGGGCATTTTGGTCATTTCGCCTTCAGAGGTGATTTTTGGCCGACTTGTCTAGTTGAGTAAATAATTAATATGACATAAAATATGGATAAACATTACTAGAAATTAAATTGAAGATGAGTAGTGGAGGAAAGAAAAGAAAGTGAAGAAAAAGCTTATTTATGACATCATTGTGATGTCATTTAAAATTGCCAACCAATCACCATTAAGTAACCATTTGACTAACTAATAAAAGAGCTAAATAAAGACCAAGGAAGACCAAAAACCAGCTGCCTTCTCTTCGGCCAAAAATGTGAGTTTCCCTTCTTCCTCCCTTCATTGATGTTCAATCAAGCAAGCTTAATTTCCTACTTTGTTTCACCATAAAACCCTAACCCCACTTCATTAAAATTTTACCCTACACCTTAAACAAACTTTTGGCAGCCAAGAAGAGGAAAGAAAGAGAAGTTTGAGTTGGGAAAAAAAACTGCCCTATTCAAGGTTAGTGCACTATATACCTAAAACTCTTTAATTTTATGAAATGGAACTTGAATTTAGTAAGAAAATGTAATTTAAATGAACAAAATTCATGTGTATGTGTACATGAGTTTTGGCTGCCCTAGTGAAGGAATAGGAAGGAGTGTTTTTGATGAGGTTGAAGTGAACTAGAATCATGTAGGAAGTTTATAAACATAAGAATAATAAGTTAGTATGCTAACTAAGGCATTTTGTAGAAAACCTAATGTGAAGCTAGGGTTTTGGGGAGTGAAAATTGACTTGGCTTAGGAAATTGTTAGAGCACATTTTAATGGTCAATTAGTGACCATCTTAGGTAATTTGACCATAAAATGGACTGAAAAATAGGATTGCAAAGTGAAGTTGCAGGCTGCCCTAGGACAGCAGCAGAGGGACTGAAAATTCAGTCCACTTGCACTGCCATAACTTGGGCTGTGTTGGTCCAATTGGTGTTTGGCCAATTGGACATGAAACTAGGCTTATAATGGCACATTTTTTCGGAAGAAACCATGCCCAAAAGACCAAAGCAAGAGGACCAAAACTTGGCCCCAATCCGGATACCCTACAAACAGTCCCTGCAGAAATGACCAAATGAACAGTAACTGTTCATTTGGCCATAACTCACTGTAGATATGGTCAATTGACCTAAAAGTTTTACAACAACAAGATAAGATATAGGCAAACAACTTTCATGAAGGACACCAATCTAAATTATGCCATTAACCTAATCAAATCATTGAGCAAAGTGAAGTTTACTGTACTGAGATTTCCAAAATTTTCATTTGAGCAGTAATGTTTGGATGGCTATAACTCTCTCTAGAAAACTCGGATTTAGGCGATTCTTGAACCAATGAAAACCTAAGGCATAGTAGAACATTTCATATGAAGAAAGTTAGGCCAAATTATGAACTTAACTTGATCAAATTACTGACCCAAGTTGGACCAAAATCTGCCAAAACCCAAAAGTGCAGCATGAATAGTGCACGTGAACAGTAAACTTATTTTGGCCATAACGTGAGCTACTAAACTCCAAATGGAGTTATTCAAAAAAGGAAATTCAACTAGACAGAATAAGGAACAACTTTCATGTTTACTATTTCCTCAAATTCCCACTATAAAAATAACAAATGGAACAGTAAAGGTGAAGCACCAAATCTGAAAATTTTGTTCAATTAGCATTAAGCTTAGAAATGGTATTGGCAACCAATACCAACAAGTTTTAAATACAAAATGTGGTATGTTTGGGGTGTTAAAACCAATACACCTATTTTCTATCCAAAAGTCAACATTTTTGTTGACAAATGAGGTGAATAGTGACACCAAAACCAAAAATTGGCAATTTTGCCAAAATGACCTAAGCTTTGAGAAAGTGACCAAAACCAACAAGTTTTGAATACAAAATGTGGTATGTTGGGAGTACTAAAACCAATGTACCTATTGTTTATGCAAAAGTCAACATTTTAGTTGACTAATGAAATGAATAGTGACATGAAAACTTGAAATTCAAAAATGTGAAACTTAAAAATGCATAATGCCCTAGTAGGCCTAATGTGATTGGTTTGGATAGATTGGCATGCCAATAGGGTATTGTTTTAGCAGTACTGCGAAAGGCTTTATGCCTGTATTCATGGTTTTATGCCCGTATTCATGGCTTTTATGCCCGTATTCATGGCTTTTATGCCAATTATGTGATATCATGGCTTTTTAGCCATACTGACTGCATACGTGGTTGACGTTTTGCGTCCCATGGTATGACGGCCCGAGGCACCGCGGTGTCCAGTGCCAACGACCCGTTATCGATCCGTCGTCAAAGATAGGTTACTTGGGCATGGAAAAGTATAACTGTGATTGAACTTATTATTAAAGAAAATACGAAAATTAAGTATCAGGAATGATTACAAAAATACAAAGAAGCTCAAGATCATGAAGAAAATAATTAACGAAATGCATGAAGAAGTTAATATCATAAAACATGATTAACCCTCGACTAAACAATAAGTTAGTAATTATTCATTTCTTATGAACACAATAGCAAGGAAATTATTATTTTTATTTGCATATTATATTTTCTTGTATTATTGGCACCACTAAGCTTTATGCTTAGCGTGTCGCTTTTGCAACGCGTAGGTACTGAAGATTTGGACAGAGGGCCCAGTAGACCACAGATTCGGTAAGGCAGTTCACAGTTCTGCATAGTGTCCGTGTCACCTCGTCACCTGCAGTCCCTCAAACATCCTCATACGAAACAGCTACCTAGATATCTCATACCTAGCATTCCTGTTGTTCTCACCATACAACTCTTGTAGGTGAAGGAGGATCTCACTCGCACTCTGCATGTTCTCATGCTGCTTCTGTAACTCATTACTCATGGAAGCAAGCATGTAACACTTAGCTCTCATATCATGCTCCTTCCACTTGTCCAAGGTTTCATGTTCCTCTTGAGTGGCCTCTGGAGGTAAGGGACCAGGAACATTTGAATCTAGAACATATCCTATATGTTCAAGGTTCAGGACAAGTTCCAAATTTCTTAACCAATCAGACAGATTAGGTCCTGTCAACCTATTGCGATCAAGTATGGTTGCAAGGATATTGGGTGGTGGTGGTTGTTCGGTGCTCATTATTATCAGAAAATTAACTGTAGAAAATGACCAGATAAATTAGTAAATGTATCATGTAAATAACCAAAATGATTATGGTCTTTTAATCAAATTGGTCCTCCCTCTAAGTTTGCGTATCCTACACCTTCATAGTAGAAAATTGAAATCCTAGTTGGAAGGATTTCTAGTGGGTGATTGAATTCTTATAATTCTATTGATCATCCCCAGGTACATCCATTATTGGACTTACAATAAGCTATAAGTGAGCAACTCCTTGCCCATCACATCTCATGTGAGGTTCAATCCTTTACCTAGACCCTAATGCTCAAAATCTCAGGTACATCCATCATTAACTTATCTTGCAATAGTTAAGTTAATCCCGTTGAGCCAGTAATTATGAAAATAATTTTAATGTCCTCAGGTACATCCAATATTGGCCACCAAACCATTTACATATTTACAACATCTCATGCTTATTCTTCAGAATATCTCTTAAATTAATTGCATCTTATGCAACTATTTAAAATTTCTTAAAAAATGGAGGGCCCATGTTATAATTATTTTAATTATAGCATTTCCAACTTAATCATTTGTTTGGAAGATTTAATAGTCATCCTAATTACTATTAAGGTCTCACTTTGCACATTATCCATTTAGCATGCATATATCACATAGTGCATACATTCCTATACATCTCATGTATTCATGGATAAGTAATAAATATGGTATGATCATGGACTTTCTAAGGGATTCAATTCTGAGCCACCAAGAATTGAATCAGGCCATTCCTAGGTGCATTTCATTCATTCATTTTACAAGAGTTGCTGAAGGAGTACATAATCAACACTTGATCTTGAATTCCTCTCACTAGTCCCACTAATGCTCTTGACCTCCTTGAACTTCTTGCAATCTAATATTACATAGTAATCCTTAGAATACCAAGGCGAATTTACAAGAACTTAAATAAATGAAATTACAACCCAAAATTATTACAATCTTAATAATACATGCCCAAAATAAATTAAAATAAATTAATTAATTTACAATCCCAAAGAAACATAAAAGAAATAAATCCAATCACATTGGTCTTTTATAGTGCATGATCATCCATCATGCATATCACTATTTAACAATTAAATAAAACATACATACTTAAATTAAATTGAATATCTCATTTTCAACTTAAAAATTCATATTTGAATCATATTCAAACAATTTTTAAAAATCAAATTTGAATCACATTCAAACAATTTTTAAAAATTCAGATTCGAATATTATTGAAACAACTTTAAAAAACCAGATTTAAATATGATTCAAACAACTTTAAAAATTCGGATTTAAATCACATTCAAACAACTTTTAAAATTCAGATTTGAATCACATTCAAATAATTTTTAAAATTCTGATTTGAATCAAAATTTTATTGTGTAATTAAAACTACTAATTAAACACTTTAATTTGTCATAGGATAGGCCTTAGATCATATAACAATTGCAGAATTAAAAAGCCAAACCTTGCACCACTCATGAAGCCCAAACCATGCACACCATGTTAGAGTTCATCAAGCATACCGCCACACATCCATTGTAACCAGCAATGGATAA
Organism: Hevea brasiliensis; assembly: GCF_030052815.1. Classification (NCBI taxonomy): domain Eukaryota; kingdom Viridiplantae; phylum Streptophyta; class Magnoliopsida; order Malpighiales; family Euphorbiaceae; genus Hevea; species Hevea brasiliensis. The sequence continues at coordinate 79,230,870 of NC_079499.1, read as the reverse complement.
ATCATCTCATGATCAAAACACATAATTAAATCATATAATCAACAATCTAAATGGCAAATATAGTGGCTATGATACCAATTGAAGGAGCGGAAGCATGAAAAAAACAAGTTTATACCATTGAATTCAAAAATTTTCACCTAGGATCACATGCATCATGCAAGATTTACTTTTATCTATTTGATTTTAATGATAAACAACATATTAAAACACTTTTAATATGTTTTTGGATCTGTATTTTCCATTTAAGATTTTAAAATTAATCAGATTAATTTTAGAACACTAGTTAGATCAAGAACAAATACACTAACCTCTTGATGAACTGCAGTGTATTTGTGCCTTTTGGATGTGTCTTCAGGACACCAGATGTTGTTCCTCTAGCTTTTCCACACCAAGTTCATCTACGGCAGCCCTTGAAAAGCTTCTAAAGCTTTTTCTATTAATTAGAAAATTAAGTTTGCCTTTTAAGAGATTAAAGATGTAAACAGGATACTAGAAACAAATTCTAGTATTTTCAATTCAGGAGATTGTTTGCTAATCTCTTGGAATAGATGAGAGAAGAAGATGAAGAGAAGGGAGAGCCTCTTGGGTGGCGGCACCAAAGAAAATAGCTGCTGGTTATTTTTTTTTTCTTTTCATAATAGCACTTATATAGGTAGGTCAACACATAAAACCCTTGCCACATGTCACCCTCTGATTGGTTCTAGGCTTAATTGACCCAATCACATTGTGCCAAGTGTCAACCTATTTTTAATCTTAATTTTAATCATCTTACATGATTAAAAAAATATTTGGCAAGCTTATATTTAGTGCCATGTGTCACCATCTCATGGTGCCACATGTCACCCTGTGAAATGACCAAAATGCCCCTATGTCTTAATTTTGAGTTCTCAACTCAAAATAATTATTTCTCTTATTCTAATCAATTTATATCTAATATAAATCAATTAATTAATTTTTTATTAAATATATTCATATTTAAACACTTTAAATATAAATTTAACTTATACTGTACATCAAATAACCTAGATTTGGTTTCAAGTCATGCTAGGGACTTTGCAATCTAATGAAAAACCAAACCTATTTAATTAATCAATTAAACTCTTTAATTAATTAATTAAATCATATTTAATTAGGTGATAACTTGTGTATGTGTGTGACTTACTAAGCTCATCACTAAATGGCAATGAGATATGATATGAACTCTTAATATCATCAGAACTCTTTCTCACCATAAATGATTTCTCTAAATCATTTTATGCACCTCATAGACCATGGTTAACACCTAACATAGCATGCCATGGCCACCCAATTAGTAATAAAGTTTATCTTAAATGAACCTATTATCATATGTTACCATGCACTAGAATCTCTCTGTTATAAAATCCCAACTCAAGCTCGAGTCATGGTTTATGTCAAACTCTATTTGCTATGAATATTATGTTCTCTTTTAATTCCAGTTCTTGATTAAAAAGATTTTCTCATCAGAAACTCTTTCTGAATAAATCTATCTGTCCTGGCCAGGAACTTGAAGCATCAAGAACAATTAAATGAAGATAGGATTTTATCTCTATTTACTTAGAGGAACAGATTCCATCTTGATCAACGCCTACCTCCATATATAACTAGTAGGAGCCAACACATGCCCATATACCCATATAAAGTACAAGTATGAAAGCAGTATCAAACTCAAACCACCTATATACAGGATAACTATGCTATCTCAAGTTTAAAGATTATATGCACTAATATAATTTATGGCAATGCATTGACAAGAGTAAACTCCATGTGCTTGTCATAAGTGTCACTGGTTCGGCCTACTTATCATGTATAAGTGCCTATCATGTTTGTTATATGGCATGAGACTCACCATTCCATCTTATTTATATCTCATATAAATAACTTGGGAACAAACATGAATACACTCTTTCTGGATAAGTCATGTCCTTATTATGAAGTATCTTCGATTGTAAACCTATTTATGATACTTCGTACTAGAAATACCGTCACTCATATTCTTAACAACTTAAGAATAGAATTTCTAAGAAAATATCAATGTACTTTTTCTATTACACATAAATATATTATGTAAACGGAAAAGTGAAAATGCCTTTTATTAATAAAAACATGTATAAGATACATACTAAATGTTATGCTCTAGGGCATACTACTAATAGTCTGTGTCTTGTTATTTAGATTCTGATGATACTCATAGTTCATCTACAACATGGGTTTTAGATACTGGTACTAGTTCTCACATTACTTATGATATGCAAGAACTAGCAAATAGTAGCAGTTTGCAGTCATGAGATATTAGACTCTGGGTTGGCAGTGGCTCAACTGTTGAAGCTTTTGCTATACGATCTAAATCTTTATACATGTGTGGACATGTTTTGTATTTAAATAATGTTTTACATGTGCCTAATGCTTTTAAGAACATTATTTCTATATCTAGTTTGAGTAGAAATGGTTATGAATTTCAGTTCACAAATGATGTTCGTAATATTTATTTTGGAAATAAATATGTTAGCTCGGGCTATATGCATGATGGACTTTATTATTTAGATAATAATGTTAAATACAAATCTAATGCAACTAATCTAAATGAATGTAATGCCTTGATGAAAATCAACTCAAGTTTAAAATATATTTGACATTTAAGATTAGGTCATGTTGCAGAAGATAGGATTGCAAAGCTGGAGAAAATAGGAATCTTATCCTCATTGGGTTCTGAATCTACTCAAACTTATGAATCTGGCCTTCAAGGCAAAATGACTAGATCACCTTTTATTGGACAAGGGCTAAGAGCTAAAAATGTTTTGGAATTGATACATAGTGATGTATGTGGTCCATTTAAGGAAATGGCTAGAGGTGATTTTTATTACTTTATTACCTTTACTGATGATAAATCAAGATTTAGGTATTTGTATTTGATGAAATACAAACATGAATCCTTTGAAAAGTTCAAAGAATTTAAATGTGAAGTAGAAAATCAAACAGGAAAAAGTATTAAAGCTCTTCTATCAGATCGTGGAGGTGAATACTTAAGTACTGAATTTGATGAATACTTGAAAGAGCATGGCATTGTCTCCCAACTGACTCCTCCAGGAATGCCACAACTAAATGGTGTATCTGAAAGGAGAAATCGTACCCTATTGGATATGGTACACAGTGTGATGAGCTATACTGATATGCCAATCTCCTTTTAGGGATTTGCATTAGAATCAGCTTTGCATATTCTGAATAAGATTCCATCAAAATCAGTTTCTTCCACACGTTATGAGATATGGCATGGAAGAAAATCGAGTCTTAAGCATGTTAGGATTTGGGGTTGTCCAACTTACTTTAAAAAGTTGAACACTGATAAATTGGAAACTAGATCAGAAAAAGGTCGATTTGTTGGATATCCAAAAGAAAGTTTTGGATATTATTTTTATTTGTCTGCATCACAAAAGGTTGTGGTAAACAGAGATGCCATATTTCTTGAACAACAGTTTATTCAAGAAGGTGGCAAAGGAAGGCAAATAGAGTTAGAATTAGAGAATTCTTACCAACCAACAGATCAAATGGATATATATCCATCTAGTCAACCTATACCTATTGATGAAACATCTACAGTAATTCATCACAGATCAACCAGGATATCTCACGCACCAGTGAGATATAGTTTTCTTCATAAAGATGAACAAGAGTTGTTTACTCATGAAGAAATAGATCATGGAGATGATCCTCTTACCTATGAAGAAGCAATATCAGATATAGAATCTTCAAAATGGATTGAAGCTATGAAATCCGAAATTGATTCCATGCATAAGAACCAAGTTTAGGACTTTGTTGACCCACTTGAAGGTATTGTACTTATAGAGAATAAATGGGTTTTCAAGAAGAAAATTGATTCTGATGGAAAGGTAGAGACCTATAAATCATGGCTAGTAGCGAAAGGGTTTCGCCAAAGGCAAGGAATCGACTATGAGGAGACTTTCTCGCTTTTCACCATGCTTACATCAATTAGAATTCTATTAGCAATAGTTGCATACTATGATTATGAGATTTGGCAGATAAATGCTAAAACAGCTTTTCTCAATGGATACATTGATAAAAACATTTTCATGGAACAACCTAGGGGTTTTGAATCCCAAGATGGTTCCAAGGTATGCAAGCTAAAGCGATCCATTTATGGGTTGTAACAAGCTTCGAGGAGTTGGAACATCCATCTTGATGAAGGGATTAAGTCATTTGGTTTTATAAAAAATGTGGATGAACCATGTGTATATAAGAAGGTTAGTGATAGTGCTATCACTTTCCTTATCTTATATGTGGATGACATTCTATTGCTAGGTAATGACATAGCTATGTTGACAACTGTAAAAGTATGGTTGTCAAATTCATTCTCCATGACAGACTTAGGGGAGGCGACCTATATTCTTGGAATTTGCATCTATAGAGATAGAGTGAAAAGAATAATTGGTTTATCCCAAAGTCTATACTTGCAAATGGTGTTAAAGATGTTTAACATGTTTGATTCCAATAGAGGATTGTTACCAGTAAGACATGGTATCCACCTTTCTAAAGAGATGTCTCCAAAGACACCTGAAGAAAGAGATAGCTATGATTCCATATGCTTCGGCTATTAGAAGTTTGATATATGCAATGATGAGTACTAGGCCAGATATCGCATATACTGTTAGTTTGACAAGTAGGTGTCAATCTAATCTAGGTTTGGAACACTGGATAGTTGTCAAGAATATCATTAAGTACTTGAGAAGATCTAAGGATTTATTCTTGATTTATAGAGGTGGTGACTTGTAATTGGATGGTTATACTAATTCTGATTTCCAATCAGATATCGATGATTGTGTTCATTTGTAATGGAGGTGCAGTAGTTGGAAGAGTTTGAAACAAAGTACGACTGCTTATTCCACTACAGAGGCTGAGTATATTGCTGTATCAGATGCTGCAAAAGAGGCTATTTGGATAAAGAAGTTCGTGATAGAACTTACAGTAGTTCCTTCCACTGAGTCAGTAGTTCTGCTCTAATGTGACAACAATGGAGTGGTCATACAGGCTAAGGAACCCCGGTTTCACCAGAAATCCAAACACATAGAAAGGCGCTACCACATTGTCAGAGAGATAGTTGGGCGAGACGATGTAGCCATGCAGAAAATTGCGTAAGCTGAAAATCTAGCTGATCCGTTTACAAAGCTTATATCACAAACTCAGTTTGACCGACATCGTGAGAAGATGGGTCTAAGATATTGTAATGAATGGCTCTAGTGCTAGTAGGAGATTGTTAGTAGTATGCCCTAGAGCATATCAATTTGTATGTATCTTATAAATATTTTATTAATAAAAGGCAATTTCACTTTTCTGTTTATATAATATATTTATGTGTAATAGAAAAGGTCCATTGATATTTTGTTAGAAATTCTATTCTTAAATTGTTAAGAATATGAGTGACAGTATTTCTAGTACAAAGTATCATAAATTGGTTCACAATCAAGGATACTTCAAAAAGGACATGACTTATCTAGAAAGATTGACTTCACAAAGGATACTTCTCCATAAGATGTAACATGATCCCGTACTACACCTAAAGAATTACCGTGCTTCGCCTACCAATAACCCATTAAATATACTACAAGGGATTTTAAATCAATTTTCGTGAAATTTGAATCATCGATTAAAATCTTATGACACTGCTTACCTGTCTACAATATAGCCGAGTAAGATATGCCACTCTGTGTACCGGAAAGCCCTCTTTTATTTCAATTATTTTTTATTTTTTCTTATTTATTTTTTTCATATTTATGAAGTGTAATTTGTTAAATATCATTCATTTAAGTCATTTATTAAAACATAAATTCATTTGAGGTTCCGCAAATTTTATAGAAAATCCGGCAGAGTACCGACTAAAAACGGAGAAAACATTTCTCATGGTATTCATATACAAGTCATAAATAAATACTCTATTTTCCATTCATAAACACAATTTCCACTATTTACATTAATACCAAAATACATTACATAAGTCTTAATTACACATGAGAAAATAAAAGTTAATTACAATATATCAAAATGAAACCTAGTGTCCTGCCAATGCACTGAAGACGGTGAGGTGGCACGGATACTATGCAGAGTTGCAGATGGTCTCACCCAGTCTGTGGTCTACTGGGCTCTCTATTGGTCTCTCTAGAACCTACGCGCGGTAAAAATGCAATGCGCTAAGCAATAATGTTTAGTGGTGCCAATCATAGAATAAAAAGAAATAACGGAAAATAAATATGCAGTGAATGTATTGATGTCTTATGCAAACAGATTTTCGATCATTATTGGTAATCTTATTTATTTTGTACTTGTTATATTCATAATTTCATTAAATTTATTCACTTGCATTTTTTGCTGCCCAAGTAACCTATCCTGGATGATTGGACTGGATAAACAGGTAAACTGGCACTGGGTATCAAGTACATCGGGCCGTCACACCATCGGTCATATATGTATCTCCCAGTGTGCAACAGAACAGCTAATAAGCTGTAATAACATTAGGCAAAAGGCCAAGTATCATCACAATGTCAGAATGGCTAAAAGCCATAAAATCACAAAATGGCATAATGCCATGTGCAGTACTGCTAACTGAACCCTCTTGGCATGCCAACCTATCCAAACCAATCTTGCTAGGTGTACTAAGGCATGTTACACTTTTAAATTGTACAATTCTTGAAATTTAAGTTTAGATGTTACTATTCATTTCATTAGTCAACTAAAATGTTGACTTTTGCATAGGCAATAGGTACATTGGTTCTAATACTCCCAACATACCACATTGTTCATTCTAAAGTTGTTGGTATTGGTTGCTAATACCATTTTTAAGCTTAGTGTTAGTTATTCAAAATTTTCAGATTTTAAGCCTTGTGTTTAATGTTCCATTGGTCATTTTTACAGTAGAAATTTGGCAAAGTTATCAACATGAAAGCTGTTCCTTATTGTGTCTAGTTATATTTCTTTTTTGAATCACTCCATTTGGAGTTTTGTAACTCAAGTTATGGCCTAAACACCATAACTGGCCGGATTTCAAACTTTTGATTTTACGGGTGACCAAATCTGATGTTTTGTGCAAAGGATCGAGTCACTTTTTGAACATGTTATGGTTAAAATTTGGGTTAGGTTTCTTTATCAAAGTTGTAGTTCTATATCTCAGATTTGTTCTGGTAAAATTTCAGGTCAATTGGACTTTCTACACTGAGTTATGAGCAAATGAATAAATACTTTTTATTTGGTCATTTTGCCCAAGTAGAATGCAAGTCACTCGGATTAGGGTAATTTTTAGGTCAACTTGGTTTGGTTTTCTGGGTTAGGTTTCTATACCAAAGTTTTGCCATTATGTGTCTAGTTTTATATCCAATTGGCCTTGCACCAATTGAACCTCTACAACTCCATTTATAACTGCCCAAAGCTGCTGGACTCATGCTCAGTCCTGTAGGTCAGCAAAGGTGGCTCACCCATACACAAATGCCAAGCCTTAACTCACTTCATTTCCTTATCATACACATTCAAATGGTCACTAATTGACCATTACAAGGTTAATGAACCTTCACATGAGCAAACCCTAATGTTGTTCAAGTGTCCACATTTTCAAGGTTCATACATGCCTAATCTTTGCATTTCACCTGCACAACTAAGTTCAATCATGCATTTAGCACTAAGGACTGCTCATCAACACTTTGCTATTAAGCAAAATCACCAACCCTAACTAACCCTAGCTGCCTAAACTTGTAGGGTGCACACACACACTTGTTTGTTTCATTTTCTTACATTTCCTACACATATCATGCCATTAAACATGAATTAAACTAAAAATAACAAGAGTTTGGTCACTTACAACTTGGAGCAGAATTTTCTTCCTTTACAAACTTCTTTTTTTCTTCCTTTTTTGGCTGCCTAGAGGATATTCAAGTTGCTAGGTTAATTTTTTGTGAAGCTAGGTTAGGGTTTCAAGTGAGATTTGGTGGGTTATAAAGCTTGTGCAAGCTTTAATGGTGCTTTTGGGTGGGAGAAGAGGAAACGGCTGATTTGGGTGAAGGAGATAAATCTGACTGCTTATTTTTATTTTTGTCTCAATTATCCCTTTTTAATAGGTTAGCTTAATTGTGATTGGTGGGGAAAGGTTGATGACATCATGTGATGTCAAAATTGTCATTTAATCTCATTTCCTTTCCTTTTCTTCTCTACTCATTTTCAATTTAATTTTTAGCAATATTTATTCACATTTTATGTCATAATAATTATTTACTTAGCTAGACAAGTCAGCGAAAAATCACCTCTAAAGGCGAAATGACAAAAATAGCCTCCGTTTAGCTTAACAGACTAAAATTGTCTGTACCGATTGAAAAATTTTTCTAAGTATTTTCTTGGCATTCTAATGTCATAAGAACCTCAATGACCCTTCTCTGAAGTCCCAAAAATTATTTTATGAATTTTACCCCTAGTTTAGGGCTCCTACTTGCGAGAACTGCAACTTCCCTCTGTGTTACCCATCGCTAGGGCACCAGCTCATTTAACTTGGTTGTATTTTATTTCTAAAATTTTTCCTAAATTTTTCTTGCTAATATTTGAGTTAATTATAGTTCCTCACTTTAGTTAAATTTTTTTTTTTTCGGACATTCTAACTGTTCAGACCGACACTAGTCATCGGAACAGTAGAATGTACGGAGTTGCTACAACGAGGGTGTTACAAATCTGGTGTTATAAAAATTTTTCAAAATTTCGGCAGAGTACTTGCTGTATTTTGAGAAAATAGTTCTTCAAACCTGAAAAAAAAAAATACTCTCAATATGATTTCTCAAATACAACTTTAATAAACTTCATTTCATCTTACAATTCAAATCTCAATAATCAAATCAATTCATTTTCAAACCAACCTCATCATAAAAGAAACATTTCATTGATTACAAGACTCAAAAATTAATATTATAAAACTATACAGATAAATGAAATCTCAAATTTACATTACAATAATTTGCATTTAATTACATACCAAAATATTTTACAAGAGTTCTTATACAACTGCTTAAATAATTTACTTACATATTATTACATGCATACATCAAAACCTATGTACATGAGTATACCTATGATATACCTGGAGCTGATCTGAATGTGTCTTCAAGGAAGCTTATTCACTTGCTCTATGCTCTTTTTACCTGCGATAGCATGCAAAGCTATCGCTAAGTGGTGAACTCAGTGGTGCACAACTATAATTTAAAACATAGTACAATATACATTGGCAAAATTATAACAATTAATTTGAAAGTCTCGAAATTCAACAAAATTCCAAAAGTCAAAACCTTCGTTGCTAATGATATAAATCATTAGTTAAAATGACTTTGAGCAATAAATTCAATTTATCAAATCACAGCTTGACATTTAAAGTAATTCCAGCAATCATGGAAATAAAGACTAATTCCAACAAAATCAATTATGCATAAATCCCATTTGAAATAGAAATTCTTTACGATTCAAAAACCATTCTTTATCTCACTAACTATGCAAGGCTAATCCGCAAAGGCTATCTCTGGGGTGATTCTAACTCCCTTTGGTCGGGGAGGTCGAATCATCGTGCACAGTACTATTAGTAGTATGCCCTAAAGCATACCATTTAGTATGTATCTTATACATATTTTATTAATAAAAGGCATTTTCACTTTTCTGTTTACATAATATATTTATCTGTAATAGAAAAGGTCCATTGATATTTTGTTAGAAATTTTATTCTTAAGTTGTTAAGAATATGAGTGATAGTATTTCTAACACAAATTATCATAAATTGGTTCACAATCGAGGATACTTCACAATAACGACATGACTTATCCAGAAAGATTATAATCATGTTTGTTCCCAAGTTATTTATATGAGATGTAAATAAGACGGAATGGTGAGTCTCATGCCATATAACAAACATGGTAGGCACTTATACATGATAAGTAGGCCGAACCAGTGACATTCATGATAAGCACATGGAGTTTACTCTTGTCAATGTATTATCATAAATCATATTAGTGCATATAATCTTTAGACCTGAGATAGCACAGTTATCTTATATATAGGTGGTTTGAGTTTGATACTGCTTTCATACTTATATTATGTATGGGTATATGGGCATGTGTTGGCTCCTACTAGTTATATATGGAGGTAGGTGTTGATCAAGATAGAATCTGTTCCTCTAAGTAAATAGGGATAAAATCCTATGTTCATTTAATTGTTCTTGATATTCCTAGCCAGGACAGATAGATTTAATCAGAAAAGAGTTTCTGATGAGAAAAATCTTTTTTAATCAAAAACTTGAATTAAAAGAGAACATAATGCTCATACCAAATGGGGTCTGACATAAAGCATGACTCCAGCTCAAATTGTGTAACACCCCAAAGTTCGGTAGTGCGTTCTACTGCTCCAGTGACCAGTGCTGCCCGGACAGCTAGGATGCCTAGAACCGTACTTCAATATGAGTGAGGAGACATAAAATAATGAAATACAAGAAAAGAAAATACAAGAAAAACAAAGGAAAAATCATAGCAAAGAAATGTAACCAAGTTAAGTGAGCCGAAAACCTAGCGATGGGTGACCGCACCGGGAAGTCACGGCGTGGACCGTTGACTAACCCTGGACTGCGGGGAACCCTGGAAAACATTTTTAGGACATAAATAGACCCTTATTGAAGAATAAATATCATTAGAAAGATCAAAGAAAAATTAAATAATTAGTACAAAGAAAAGTGAGAAATCGAAAAACAGACAAAATACGGTTTTACCGAAAAATCGGGAACGTAACCCGAACAGGGGCATTATGGTCATTTGACACCCCGAATTGTCTTTTGACCTAAATGTCCATTAAAAATAAATAATATTACACTTAGAAAATAAAATGAAAAATTAGTTTAGTGGTACCTAAAGTAAATAGCTAAAATCATGGGTTAAATGTGGAATAAGTGGGAGTTAAGTTTATAATATGATTAAATTTATGAGTGGACCACTAATGCATAAAATAAACATATAATAGGGCAGCTGTACTTCCACTAAACCAACAGAAACTTCATCTTCCTCATTTGGATTAAAAGTTGCCGAATTGAGAGGAAATGGAAACCACCATGGCCATTTTTCATGCAAGCTTTCTTAACTCTCCATTTTCAACTCCAACCTCTTAGGTTTCTTCATTAAACTTTGTCTACACATCACAAGGAAGATATTGATACCAATTTTGAGAAGTTTGGTGAAGGTTTAGCAAGTTACAATCAAAGGTAAGTTTACATTTTTTGAGAATTCCTTTGTTAAGTTTTGTGTGCATGTTATGGGTGTTGGTTTGGTGAAGGAAAATTTTGAGTTTGAAGAGTTATTGTTGTTTTCATTTTGGACAGCCATGAGTCACGTTTTTGATGAGATATTTGTGCATATAATTGATGAGAAATAATGTTGATCATGGTGATATAGTAACCTAGTGAATTATTTCATGTTTATATGGTGATTTATGCACTTGGATGGGAATTGGTAACTTGGACGGCACTTTGATGTTGAAGAAGATTTGTGGCAGCTTGGGAACACTTGAGTAAATGTATATATTGAAGGAAGTGTAGGCAGAATATTGACCTAGAAGGATTGATGATATGTATGTAGATTGATATTGTAAAGTGTATGTAAGAATTGTAATGGTTAGGTGTGTATGTAATGGTACTTAGAAATTGTAAATGTGAATTGTATTTGGTGTGTTGAGGGTAATGGTAATCTGCCCAAAATAATGTTAATGTAAAGTAGAATATGCATTTGGTAATGTACCAAAACAGATTGGTAGGGTATGGAAGTAAACTTTGCAAGTTAAATGTGTGTTTGAAGTGGGGTGTGAAAGGCATAGTAAGGGCAGTGTACATTTTAGCCTATAACCTTAAATGTATAACCTCAATTGGTATGAGACCAATTTGAGGTGAAACTAGGCACAAAATGTGCCAACTTTCATTGAGAAACCATGCCAAAATTCTGCTTGCAAGGTGACCTAAAAAAATGACCAATTCGGATTAGGTGCAATTAGGACCTGAAAAATGACCAATTGGGCAGCAGTGAGTGTTTAGGCCATAACTCACTGAAACCAGGTCCAATTGACCTGAAATTTTGACCAAGAATAGTTAAGACCCATACCTACAAGTCTTATGAAGACACCAAAGCCCAGAAATGACCATAAGCAAGTCAAACAACTTGCACAAGTTCGGGTCCAAAAACTGGCCGAACCAGAATTGACCAATTTGACCTAAAATTGACCTAAAATGGTACCACTTGACCAGCAATAGTGTAATGACCATAACTTGGTCTACTTAACTCAGATTGACCTGAAATTTTGCACCGCGTGCAATAAGACCTAGATCTACAAGTTTGTAGTTTTGACCGAGACCTGAAAACTGAGGGAAATAGATCGTCTGGTTAGGTCAAACCAGTGTCCCGGAATCCAGCAATTTGCATTAAAATGCACTAAACAAGGAAATGACTTTGGTAAAACGTACCAAACCTAAAACCCTATCGAATGTGACATATTAATGACACTAAAACCTAATTTACCTAAAACGCAATGAGGGTCGGTATATTAGGTGATTAAGTGAATAATTGAGTTGATGCATTATTTACCAAACACCATCGATAGAGACAGTTTAATTTAATCTTGAAACACTTCAAATTGTGTTTCTCAGTTAAATAGGACTCAGAAAAAGGGAAGGAAACACTGAGTCAAGATCAGTGAGACAGTCATCAGAGGTTTGTGCACAACTAGTTTTTAATTGATTATGATTTGAATATTTCATATGATTAAATGACATATTTTCTTATGAACTATGTTTAATAGGCATTGGATTTAATTCAATTATTATTGAAATTGCTATAGTATGTATGATTTTAGCTTTGTGAAATGGTATTTCCACAAGTATTAAGCATTGTTATGGATTGAACAAAATATGTTTTGGAAAATTGTGATAGAACATGTTTTGAATTGTGATGGCAATTTTCATGGAAAAATGCAATTGTATGATTTGAATTGTGATGAGCATAAAACTTTATTGGATATTGAAATTGACTTTGAATCGAATTGTATTGTGATTTGTGCTCACTAAATGGATTGTGATATTGTTTTATATCTCACTATAGATGCTTGACTAGGTTATTACCCGTCTCTCTCATTTGTTGAGAAGACAATGGAGTTAGTTGTGTTTTGATTACCATGGTACGTGCACAGGCTTAGATTTTCCTCTGAATTGAGGTTATATCTAAGTTTATTTTATCTTTATGGCCCTTGCGGAAGATTCATTATTGTGATGGTAGTGCACGATGATTCGACCTCCCCGACCATAGGGAGTTAGAATCAGATTCGACCTCCCTGACCATAGGGAGTTAGAATCACATCGAATATGGCCCTTTCGGATTAGTCTTGCATAGTTAGTGAGATAAAGATTGATTTTTGAGATACAACATGGTTTTTGAGATGCATAATGACTTTTGAGATACAGTATGATTTTTGAGATACAAAATGATTTTGAGATACAGAATGGCTTTTGAATGGTAAGGAATGGTGATTTCAATTATGGTTTGTGTGTAATTGATTTTGTTGGAATTACTTAAATGGATAGTCAAGATTTGATAAATTGAATTTTGTGCTCCAAGTTATTTATACAAATGATTTACATTATTGGCAATGAATATTTTGAGTTGTGAAATTTGATCAAGATTGATTCTCAAATTATTTATCAGAAATTTGTCAATGTATATTGTACTATGTTTTAAATTATAGTTGTGCACCATCGAGTTCACCACTCAATGATAGCTTTGTATCTGTCGCAGTAAGTGAGCATAGAGCGATGATTAAGTTGCTTTGAGGATACATTCAGATCACTCGGGTATATCATAGATATACCCATGTACATATGTTTTTATGTAAGCATGTAATAATATGTATGTAAATTATTTGAGCATTGTATAAAAACTATTGTAAAACATTTTGGTATGTAATTAAATGTAAATTATTGTAAATGTAAATTTGAGATTTAATTTACTTAAATATTTTTGTATTATATTTCCTTTATCTCGATCTTGAAAAATCACTATGGATTGAGTTGAGAAATATATTGGAGTTGAGATTTGCAAATACATATTGAAGTGCTTTTACAGTTTTCAAGAACTGCTTTTATCCAAAATACAGAGGGCATTCCAAAATTTTTACTGAAATTCCAAATAATTCAAATGTGTCAATTCTATCACTTGTTCAAAAGGTTTTAACACTGTAAATAGTGCTCACCACTGTAAAAGAAGTAAGAAAAGTTTTGAAAATCCCTTGTAGTGTATTTAATGGGTTATCGATGAAGCGGAGTTGGTAATTCATTAGGTATACTACGGGATCATGTTATGCCTTACGGAGGGTAGGGTGTGACATGTTTTAGTGGTATCGAGCAATGGTTTTAAAGTGAATTTAATCGTGAATTTGAAATCTTTTTGTCGGTAACTACAATTGCTCAAATGTTTGATACATATAGTACATTTACATCATAAATGTGAACTAATGGAGAGGAATCTCCTTGTGTTGGTTGTACAGAATAGAAAATTCGTGAGAAAAATGGAAGAGAAGAATGAGATAATAGAAACGATCTGTGATGGCAGAAGAACAAGTTGAGGCCCCAGCTCCACAAAATGTCGAAGGCCGGACTGTACCAGTTTTACCGGTACAAATTACTGCACAAATGGCCCAGCAAATGGCCACTTTCTTCCAACAAATGGCTGATAATCACACCCAAGCCCAAGTATTGCACTCCAACCCCACAAGGGCGGTGTGAAATGGAAAAGAGGAGAAACCTATGGGTCGAGCTCAAGTAATTTGAGAAAGAGAAAAGAATTTGAGGAACCCCAAGCTCGAGGATATGATAGAGGTGGATCAGTAAGACAGAGACCATCAAGGTCCAGTCGTCGAACAACTAGAAGTTCCTACCCTTCCCGCCAATGTGAAACTTGTAGAAGATATCATGGTGGGATATGCTATAAGGCGTCTGGAGCCTGCTACAATTGTGGAAAACTTGGACACTTTGCTAAAGATTGTACTAAACCACCTCGATCTGCTCTCTAGAGTTCACAGACCGTCAGTCAGAGTCAAGATAGAAATAGAGTTAGTACTCCTCACCACTATAACACAGTGAATCAACTCGAATATGGTAGTGCATCAGTCAGAGCGTCCACTGTGCGCCAAGGAGAAAGAGCAGAAACTTCAAATGTAGCCGCTGGTAAGTTCTTAATTTTTGAAAGAAACAATTAGTTATTAATTGATCCCAGCACTACTTAGTTGTGTGTTAGTGTCAGAACTATATATTCTGTTGTTATTCCTTTACATGGGAATGAATTTTGATGTATTAGTGACTAGTCTTTTAGGATATTAGTGGATTCGAGAAAGATAAGATGTTAGAAAACCTAGTCCATGAGGTTATAATGTATTGACTATATAATGTTCTCGATGTTTGTATTGTAAGCTGCAGATTATAGTACTGACACGAGATTATTATGTAGAGCTACGTACTTCCTTGTGGTACAATAAATTAAGAATATTTGTAAGTAATCTACAATCGACACAGTTGCGCCCGAATAAAGTACTATTACTGGAAATAAATGTGAAAATTTTAGTCAGAAATTTAAGACTTCAGAACTAGCCTATCAAATGATTACACTTGTAAGGTAGCTAGAGTCAGTGACTCGGTTACATTAATGTGAATTACTGTACCCAAAGAATTGCTATAAGCTTAGAGATATCGACGACTTATCATCCTTAGATGGATGGACAGTCGAAACAAGTGATTCAGGTAAATTTTGAAACTCATTGAGTTTCTATAAATAATGAAATGAAATGATAATAATGACCTGTAAAATGGAATAAACCCTCAAGAATATACCGAGAACTTCTGTCATTGAATCCGAGGGGAGATGGGACAGATACATCCCACTAACAGAATTTGTATATAATAATAAGTGTCGAGCTAGCATACAAATAGCACCCTATGAAACATAGTAAGAGAATAGATAATTATGGATTTTGTGATGAGATTTCCGAGGACACAGAATAGTCATGATGCAATATAGGTTATAGTTGATAGACTAACCAAGTCTGCTCACTTTTTGCCAGTTCGAATGGACTATAGCCTGGAAAATTGGCCAGATTGTACACATATGAGATTGTAAAATTGCATGGAGTGCCAGTATCAATTGTATCTGACAGAGATCCTAGGTTCACTTCTAGATTCTAGGGTAGTCTTCAGAGAGCCCTAAGAACTAGATTGAACTTCAGCACAGCATTCCACCCACAGATAGATGGCCAGTCTGAGAGGGTAATTCAGATATTCGAGGATATGCTACGGGCTTGTGTGATTGAGTTTGAAGGTAGTTGGGATACACACTTGTCTTTGATTGAGTTTGCTTATAACAACAGCTACCAATCAAGCATAGGGATGCCTCCATATGAAGCTTTGTATGGCAGGAAGTGCAGAACTCCTTTATGTTGGGATGAAGTAGGTGAAAGGAAGATGATTGGGCCAGAAATTGTCCAGCAGACAGAGGAAAAGATCAGATTGATCAGAGATAGGCTCAAGGCTGCATCAGACCGCCAGAAGTCCTATGTTGATCTGAAGAGAAGAGATATTGAGTATGCAGTGGGTGATAAGGTATTCCTCAAAGTTTCTCCTTGGAAGAGGATTATGAGATTTGGCAGAAAGGGAAGCGAGTCCTCGTTTCATCGGACCACATGAGGTTCTGGAAAGAGTGGGTCCTTTAGCATACCGGTTGGCATTACCTCCAGAGCTAGCAAGGATACACAGTGTCTTCCATGTGTCCATGTTAAGGAGGTACAGATCTGACCCATCTCATGTACTGTCAGTTGAAGAGATTGAAGTAAATCCAGACCTCTCATATGAGGAAGAACCCATAAAAATTCTGGCATATGAGGTGAAACAGCTGAGGAACAAAAAGATACACCTGGTTAAAGTGCTGTGGAACTATCATTCAGGCCAGGAAGCTACTTGGGAACGTGAAGAGGATATGAGGAGACAACACCCACAGCTGTTCAGAGACTAATACAGTAAAAATTTGAGACGAAATTTATTTAAGGGGGAGAGAATTGTAACACCCCAAAGTTCGGTAGTGCGTTCTACTGCTCCAGTGACCAGTGCTGCCCGGACAGCTAGGATGCCTAGAACCGTACTTCAATATGAGTGAGGAGACATAAAATAATGAAATACAAGAAAAGAAAATACAAGAAAAACAAAGGAAAAATCATAGCAAAGAAATGTAACCAAGTTAAGTGAGCCGAAAACCTAGCGATGGGTGACCGCACCGGGAAGTCACGGCGTGGACCGTTGACTAACCACGATCATGGAACCACGGAAAACATTTTTAGGACATAAATAGACCCTTATTGAAGAATAAATATCATTAGAAAGATCAAAGAAAAATTAAATAATTAGTACAAAGAAAAGTGAGAAATCGAAAAACAAACAAAATACGGTTTTACCGAAAAATCGGGAACGTAACCCGAACAGGGGCATTATGGTCATTTGACACCCCGAATTGTCTTTTGACCTAAATGTCCATTAAAAATAAATAATATTACACTTAGAAAATAAAATGAAAAATTAGTTTAGTGGTACCTAAAGTAAATAGCTAAAATCATGGGTTAAATGTGGAATAAGTGGGAGTTAAGTTTATAATATGATTAAATTTATGAGTGGACCACTAATGCATAAAATAAACATATAATAGGGCAGCTGTACTTCCACTAAACCAACAGAAACTTCATCTTCCTCATTTGGATTAAAAGTTGCCGAATTGAGAGGAAATGGAAACCACCATGGCCATTTTTCATGCAAGCTTTCTTAACTCTCCATTTTCAACTCCAACCTCTTAGGTTTCTTCATTAAACTTTGTCTACACATCACAAGGAAGATATTGATACCAATTTTGAGAAGTTTGGTGAAGGTTTAGCAAGTTACAATCAAAGGTAAGTTTACATTTTTTGAGAATTCCTTTGTTAAGTTTTGTGTGCATGTTATGGGTGTTGGTTTGGTGAAGGAAAATTTTGAGTTTGAAGAGTTATTGTTGTTTTCATTTTGGACAGCCATGAGTCACGTTTTTGATGAGATATTTGTGCATATAATTGATGAGAAATAATGTTGATCATGGTGATATAGTAACCTAGTGAATTATTTCATGTTTATATGGTGATTTATGCACTTGGATGGGAATTGGTAACTTGGACGGCACTTTGATGTTGAAGAAGATTTGTGGCAGCTTGGGAACACTTGAGTAAATGTATATATTGAAGGAAGTGTAGGCAGAATATTGACCTAGAAGGATTGATGATATGTATGTAGATTGATATTGTAAAGTGTATGTAAGAATTGTAATGGTTAGGTGTGTATGTAATGGTACTTAGAAATTGTAAATGTGAATTGTATTTGGTGTGTTGAGGGTAATGGTAATCTGCCCAAAATAATGTTAATGTAAAGTAGAATATGCATTTGGTAATGTACCAAAACAGATTGGTAGGGTATGGAAGTAAACTTTGCAAGTTAAATGTGTGTTTGAAGTGGGGTGTGAAAGGCATAGTAAGGGCAGTGTACATTTTAGCATATAACCTTAAATGTATAACCTCAATTGGTATGAGACCAATTTGAGGTGAAACTAGGCACAAAATGTGCCAACTTTCATTGAGAAACCATGCCAAAATTCTGCTTGCAAGGTGACCTAAAAAAATGACCAATTCGGATTAGGTGCAATTAGGACCTGAAAAATGACCAATTGGGCAGCAGTGAGTGTTTAGGCCATAACTCACTGAAACCAGGTCCAATTGACCTGAAATTTTGACCAAGAATAGTTAAGACCCATACCTACAAGTCTTATGAAGACACCAAAGCTCAGAAATGACCATAAACAAGTCAAACAACTTGCATAAGTTCGGGTCCAAAAACTGGCCGAACCAGAATTGACCAATTTGACCTAAAATTGACCTAAAATGGTACCACTTGACCAGCAATAGTGTAATGACCATAACTTGGTCTACTTAACTCGGATTGACCTGAAATTTTGCACCGCGTGCAATAAGACCTAGATCTACAAGTTTGTAGTTTTGACCGAGACCTGAAAACTGAGGGAAATAGATCGTCTGGTTAGGTCAAACCAGTGTCCCGGAATCCAGCAATTTGCATTAAAATGCACTAAACAAGGAAATGACTTTGGTAAAACGTACCAAACCTAAAACCCTATCGAATGTGACATATTAATGACACTAAAACCTAATTTACCTAAAACGCAATGAGGGTCGGTATATTAGGTGATTAAGTGAATAATTGAGTTCAGTGCATTATTTACCAAACACCATCGATAGAGACAGTTTAATTTAGTACTGAAACACTTCAAATTGTGTTTCTCAGTTAACAAGGACTCAGCAAAAGGGAAGGAAACACTGAGTCCAGATCAGGGAGACAGTCATCAGAGGTTTGTGCACAACTAGTTTTTAATTGATTTTGTTTTGAATATTTCATATGATTAAATGACATATTTTCTTATGAACTATGTTTAATAGGCATTGGATTTAATTCAATTATTATTGAAATTGCTATAGTATGTATGATTTTAGCTTTGTGAAATGGTATTTCCACAAGTATTAAGCATTGTTATGGATTGAACAAAATATGTTTTGGAAAATTGTGATAGAACATGTTTTGAATTGTGATGGCAATTTTCATGGAAAAATGCAATTGTATGATTTGAATTGTGATGAGCATAAAACTTTATTGGATATTGAAATTGACTTTGAATCGAATTGTATTGTGATTTGTGCTCACTAAATGGATTGTGATATTGTTTTATATCTCACTATAGATGCTTGACTAGGTTATTACCCGTCTCTCTCATTTGTTGAGAAGACAATGGAGTTAGTTGTGTTTTGATTACCATGGTACGTGCACAGGCTTAGATTTTCCTCTGAATTGAGGTTAGATCTAAGTTTATTTTATCGTTATGGCCCTTGCGGAAGATTCATTATTGTGATGGTACTGTGCACGATGATTCGACCTCCCCGACCATAGGGAGTTAGAATCAGATTCGACCTCCCTGACCATAGGGAGTTAGAATCACATCGAATATGGCCCTTTCGGATTAGTCTTGGATAGTTAGTGAGATAAAGATTGATTTTTGAGATGCAACATGGTTTTTGAGATGCATAATGACTTTTGAGATACAGTATGATTTTTGAGATACAAAATGATTTTGAGATACAGAATGGCTTTTGAATGGTAAGGAATGGTGATTTCAATTATGGTTTGTGTGTAATTGATTTTGTTGGAATTACTTAAATGGATAGTCAAGATTTGATAAATTGAATTTTGTGCTCCAAGTTATTTATACAAATGATTTACATTATTGGCAATGAATATTTTGAGTTGTGAAATTTGATCAGTATTCAGATTCTCAAATTATTTACTGTAAAATTTGTCAATGTATATTGTACTATGTTTTAAATTATAGTTGTGCACCACTGAGTTCACCACTCGTGATAGCTTTGTATGTCATGAGTAAGCGAAGCATAGAGCAGTGATTAAGTTGCTTTGAGGATACATTCAGATCAGCTCCAGGTATATCATAGATATACCCATGTACATAGGTTTTGATGTAAGCATGTAATAATATGTATGTAAATTATTTGAGCAGTTGTATAAAAACTATTGTAAAACATTTTGGTATGTAATTAAATGTAAATTATTGTAAATGTAAATTTGAGATTTCATTTACTTAAATAGTTTTGTATTATATTTCCTTTATCTCAGTCTTCGAAAAATCACTATGGATTGAGTTGAGAAATATATTGGAGTTGAGATTTGCAAATACATATTGAAGTGCTTTTTACAGGTTTTCTGAAGAACTGTTTTATCCAAAATACAGAGGGCACTCTGCCAAAATTTTTACAGAAATTCCAAATAATTCAAATGTGTCAATTCTATCACTTCAGTTCAAAAAGGTTTTAACACCTGTAAATAGTGCTCACCACTGTAAAAGAAGTAAGAAAAGTTTTGAAAATCCCTTGTAGTGTATTTAATGGGTTATCAGTAGACGGAGTTGGTAATTCATTAGGTATACTACGGGATCATATTACATCTTACAGAGGAGTAGGGTGTGACAAATTGGAATTTTGAAACAGAGAAATTCTAGTGCATGGTAGCACATGATTATAGGTTCATTTAAGGTAAACCTTATTACTAATTGGGTGGCCATGGCATGCTATGCTAGGTGTTAACCATGGTCTATGAGGTGCATAAAATGATTTAGAGAAATCATTTATGGTAAGAAAGAGTTTTTATGATATTAAGAGTTGATATCATATCTCATTACCAATTAGTGATGAGCCTAGTAAGTCACATACATACACAAGTAATCACCAAATTAAATATGATTTAATTAATTAATTAATTAAAGAGTTTAATTGAATAATTAAATAGGTTTGGTTTGCAATTAGATTGCAAATCCCTAGCATGGCTTGAAACCAAATCTAGGTTATTGGATGCATAGTATAAGTTAAATTTATATTTAAAGTGTTTAAATATAAATTTAATTAATGAGAAATTAATTAATAAAGATTAATTAATTAATTTATATTTGATATAAATTGATTAGAAGAAGATAAATAATTATTTTGGGTTGAGAACTCAAAATTAAGACATAGGGGTATTTTGGTCATTTCACAAGGTGACATGTGGCGCCAAGAGATGATGACACATGACACTACACATAAGATTGCCATATGTCTTTTAATCATGTAAGATGATCAAAGTAAAGATTAAATATAGGTTTGACACTTGGCACAATGTGATTGGGTCAATTAAACCTAGAGCTAATCAAAAGGTGACATGTGGCAAGGGTTTTAAGTGCTGACCTAGGTATATAATGTGTTATTATGAAAAGAAAAAAATAACAAGCTGCTCATTCTCTTTGGTGCTGCCACCCTTGGCTGCCTCTCCCTTCTCTTCTTTTTCATCTCTCATCAATACAAAGAGATTAGCAAACAATCTATTGAATTAAAAATACTAGAAATTGTTTCTGGTGTCCTGTTTACATCTGTAATCTCTCAAAAGCCAAAACTTCATTTTCTAATTGATTAGAAAAGCTTTAGAAGCTATTCAAGGGGCTGCCGTTGGTGATCTTAGTGTGGACAAGCTAGAGGGACAACACCTGGTGTCCTAAGGCGCATCCCAAAGGTGCCAAACACACTGCAGTGCATCAAAAAGTTAGTGCACTTATTTTTGATCTAATATAGGGTTCTAATGAATTAATCTATTAATTCTAAAATCTTAAATGGTAAATATAGATCCAAAAATATATTAAAAGAGTTTTAATTTGTTGTTTATCATTGAAATCAAATAGATAAAAATGAATCTTGCATGATGCATGTGACCCTATATTAAAAATTTTTGAATTCGATGATCTAAACTAGTGTTTTTCATGCTTTCGCTCCTTCAAGTACACACCACAATAATGAAACCTCCGAAAGGGCCACAACAAATAAAAACTTAGATTTAACCTCTAATCAGAGGAGAATCTAAGCCTGTGCACGTACCATGGTAATCAAAACAAAGCTAACTCCATTTTCTCTTCAACAAATGAGAGAGACAGGTAATAACGTAGTCAAACATCTATAGTGAGATATAAAACAATACCATAATCTCTTTATTCTTTTTGTGAGCATAAATCACAACACAATTCAATTCAATGTCAATTCCAATATCCAATAAATTTATGCTCATCACAATTCAAAATATTTTTTTATCACAATTTTTCCAAAACTAATTTATTCAATCCATAACAATGCTTAATAATTATTGAAATACCATTTCACAAAGCTAAATTCATACATACTATAACAATTTCAATAATCATTGAATTAAATCCAATACTTGATAAATATAATACATAAGGAAAATAACATCATTTAATAATTAAAAACTAGTTGTGCACAAACCTCTTATTTACTTCAATTCTTGTTTTTCCTTTTAAGATCTCTTTCCAATCTCTTTTCAACTAAAACACACAATTTACAGTGTTTCAGTACCATATCTCATAATTAATCCAACAATTTATTTCATGCCTACTTAATTTTAGCCTTAAATTTGCTTAAAATTGTATGCTTTGAATTTTGCATTTTGGGTCACTATATTCTACTATGCCGTTAGTCTAGTTATTGTGGGAATTTGGCTAAATATCCTTCGTCAAAGTTATTCCTTATTATCTTAGCTTTAATTCCCTTTTTGAATCACTCCATTTGGAGTTGTTTAACTTAAGTTATAATCATTTAATTCCCTTTTTGAATCACTCCAAATGTCTTATATTAGCATGGTCCTCAATTAGGTCAATGGTTTTGACCTTAAATTCTGACCTTATACATTTATAATTTGAGAAAGTTGTCTAAAACAATATTTTAAGTCTCTTTCTTAGCTTTCCAGATTGGTATGGCTCAGTACATTGGGAGATTTCTTATGGGAGATATGCCTATTTGAATTTTCTGGACTTAATGGTCAATTGTACCTATAATGGCCCAGCCCACTAGTGATATTGTCCGCTCTGGGCCGAAGCCCTCATGGTTTTAAAATGCGTCAATAGGGGTTACGAACCACCAACTTATAAACCCAGCATCTCTCCCGTGTTTTGCCGATGTGGGATTTGCCTAGGGTGTTATAATCCACCCCCCTTATGGGACTTAGCGTCCTCGCTGAGGTTTGCCCCACCATTGCTCAAGGTTGCACGCGGCGCGGCTCTGATACCACAAATATAATGGCACGGTCCACTAGTGATATTGTCCGCTCTGGGCCGAAGCCCTCACGATTTTAAAACGCGTCAATAGGGGTTACGAACCACCAACTTATAAATCCAGCGTCTCTCCCATTTTTTGCCGATGTGGGATTTGCCTAGGGTGTTACAGTACCAATTTCAGATTTATTGTGTCAACTTAATCAACTTAATTGACCTAGTTTCCTTGATTTTTGGGTTCTGGTCAAAATTTCACTATTGTAGGTTTATGTCTTATTAAACTTTTGGCACTAATTTTAGATCATTTGGAGTTTTGTAGACCAATATATGGTCATTTTATTATGGCTGGTCAAGTTGCACTTATATTGCACAATTAGGTTATTTTTAAGTCAAAGTCAATTCAGCCAGTTTTTGTAACCCAACTTGGGCAATCCATTTGACTTGCTTAATGGCATTTCTGGGCTTGGTGGTTTTAACCAAAGTTTTAGCCCTATGTCTGAGCTTTCAAATGGTATAAATTTCAGATCATTTGGACCTATTTTCAGTGAGTTATGGCCAAAAGACTGATTACTATTTATATGGTCAATTTCTAGGTTCACATTTTACGCAATTCGGATTTGGTCACTTTTTAGGTCATTTTCTAGGCAGAATTTTGGCAAGTTTTCTACATGAAAGTTGGCCTCTTCTATGTCTAGTTTTACCTCCAATTGGCCTCATACCAATTGGGGTCACAAATTTTTACTTATGGTTCAATTTACCTACTGCCTTCAACACACATAACCTACACGTAAAAGAACACTCACAATTGACATTTCTCCTCCTCCCAAAACTATAATTATACATTCATAGCACTTCTATACCATTCATCATATCTCAATTATGTCAATTTGGGCAGAATGTACAAGTGCTCAATGTACATTATACAACCCTAATTCACAAAGTTAAATTCAACATAACATATACATGAAATCACTTAATTATTACATATACTTCCCAACCATTACTTCACATACACTGCCCTTAATTCATCAATACCATAATTCATCAAATGAATTCATAAAATCCAGCATTCTTCCATGGGATTCAAGACTGTCGAAATAGGCAATTTGCCAAGGCTTCCAAAATTTCTTTCCAAACCCCTAAATTCAATTGCTCAATTACACATACATTGAAATTAATTTGTTAGTACTTAAAATTAACTTAATCAACACTAATTACCATCAATTAAATGTAAGAAAAAGTCAACATCTTTGACAATCATGGCTGCCAAAATTGAACAATTCAATAACTCAACAAATCCTTCAGTTCTCTTCACCATTCAACTCACCTCAATTCTCTTCACCATTCAACTCACCTCAACCTAATAATAATGTTTACTAAAGAAAGGAAGAAGAAATGGACACTTACTTCTTTTGGAATTTCCTAAATCTTTACCAAAACTCTCCTTTCTTGCTCCCAATAGCTTCCCCATGTTGAGTAGGCAAAGATTAAAGAAGGAAATTAGTGTGAAAGGTGGCTAGAAATGGAGTGCATGAAGGTTGATTAAGCTTTGGCCACAGAGGTTTAATGGTGGATGTATTCGGCTAGGTGTATGGGAGGTTGAAGATGGACTGAAATTTTGTCCACTTTTCTTTATATAGGTCCCATAATTCATGGTTAGTGGAGCACTAATTGATAATTAAATGATTAAATTAATCCAAGTCCCTTTAATTGCAATTTTGCCACTAATCTTTGACTATTTATATTATATATCCAATTTCTTATTTTCATGGCTTTTTTAAAATTTAATACAACTTATTATTAATGGATATTGAGGTCAAAAGTCAACTCTAGGTGTCAAATGACCAAAATGCCTCTCTTCGGGTTGTATTCCCAATTTTTCAATAATACCAATTTTTATATATTTCTTGATTTTTCATTGTTTTCTTTATACTAATTTATAAATTTTCTTGGACATTTCTCATGTCAATTTCACTTCATTAGGCTTTTAATTATGTCTCAAAATTTAATTATGGGGGTCCCCTGTGGTCCTAGGGTCGACAATTGCCTTCGTCGTAACTTTTCGATGCGGTCACCTATCGCTTCGGTGCTAGCTCGTTTAACCTAGTTTCATTTCCTCTCTTTTATTTTTCCTTAATTTTTCTTGTATTTTTTTATCATTTATTTCATCATTTTATGCCTTCTCACTATCACTGAAGTATAGTTCGAGCAGACATTAGGTCACCAGAATAGTCAAATATATAGACTACATAAAATGAGGGCGTTACACCCAAGGTATTTATATGAGATATAAATAAGATAGAGTGGTGAGTCTCATGCACCTCATAGACCATGGTTAACACCTAGCATAGCATGCCATGGCCACCTAATTAGTAATAAAGTTTACCTTAAATGAACCTATAATCATATGTTACCATGTACTAGAATCTCTCTATTACAAAATCGCAACTTGATCTGGAGTCATGGTTTATGTCAAACCCCATTTGCCATGAATATTATGTTGTCTTTTAATTCCAGTTCTTGATTAAAAAGATTTTCTCATCAGAAACTCTTTTCTGATTAAATCTATTTGTCTTGGCCAGGAACTTGAAACATCAAGAACAATTAAATGAACATAGGGTTTTATCTCTATTTACTTAGGGTAACAGATTCCATCTTGATCAACACCTACCTCCATATATAACCAGCAGGAGCCAACACATGCCCATATACCCATACACAGTACAAGTATGAAAGAAGTATCAAACTCAAACTGCCTATATACAAGATAATTATGCTATCTCAGGTCTAAAGATTATATGCACTGATATGATTTATGACAATAAATTGACAAGAGTAAACTCCATGTGCTTATCATAAATGTCACTGGTTCGACCTACTTATCATGCATAAGTGCCTATCATGTTTGTTATATGGCATAAGACTCACCATTTCATCTTATTTCTATCTCATATAAATGCATTGGGAACAAACATGAATACAATCTTTCTGGATAAGTCATGTCCTGTGTGAAGTATCCTCGATTGTGAACCTATTTATGATACATTGTGCTAGAAATACTGTCACTCATATTCATAACAACTTAAGAATAGAATTTCTAATAAAATATCAATGGACCTTTTCTATTGCATATAAATATATTATGTAAACGGAAAAGTGAAAATGCCTTTTAATTAATAAAACACGTGTAAGATATATACTAAATTATATGCTCTAGGGCATACTACTAACAGTATAAGAATCAAGTTTGGGATCTTATTAATCCACCTGAAGGTATTGTACCTATAGGGAACAAATGGGTTTTCAAGAAGAAAATTGGTTCTGATGGAAAGGTAGAGACCTACAAAGCAAGGCTAGTAGCGAAAGGGTTTCGCCAACGGCAAGGAATCGACTATGAGGAGACTTTCTCACTTGTTGCCATGCATAAATCAATTAGGATTCTATTAGCAATAGCTGCATACTTTGATTATGAGATTTGGCAGATGGATGTCAAAATAGCTTTTCTTAATGGATACATTAAATAAAACTTTTTCATGGAACAGCTTAGGGGTTTTGTATTCCAAGATAGTTCCGAAGTATGCAAGCTAAAGCGATCCATTTATGGGTTAAAACAAACTTCGAGGACTTGGAACATCCGTTTTGATGAAGCCATTAAGTCATTTAGTTTTATCAAAAATGATGATGAGCCATGTGTATATAAAAAGGTTAGTGATAGGTCTGTCACTTTCCTTGTCATAAATGTGGACGACATTTTATTAATGGGTAATGACACAGGTATGTTGACAACTGTAAAGGTATGGTTGTCAAATACATTCTCCATGAAAGACTTAGGGGAGGCAACCTATATTCTTGAGATTCGCATATATAGAGATAGAGCGAAAAGAATAATTGGTTTATCCCAAAGTCTATACTTGGAAAAGGTGTTAAAGAGGTTTAACATGCTTGATTCCAAAAGAGGATTGTTACCAATGAGACATGGTATCCACCTTTCTAAAGAGATGTCTCCAAAGACACCTGAAGAAAGAGATAAAATGGCCAAGATTCCATATGCTTTGGCTATTGCAAGTTTGATATATGCAATGTTGTGTACAAGGCCGAATATCGCATATGCTGTTAGTTTGACTAGTAGGTTTCAATCAAATCCAGGTTTGAAACACTGGATAGCTGTCAAGAATATCCTTAAGTACTTGAGAAGAACTACGGATTTATTCCTGATTTATGGAGGTGGTAACTTGCAATTGGATGGTTATACTAATTCTAATTTCCAATCAGATATCGATGATAGAAACTTTACCTCTCGATATGTGTTCATTTGTAAAGGAGGTGCAGTCAGTTGGAAGTGTTCCAAACAGACTACAACTGTAGATTCCACTACAAAGGCTGAGTATATTGCTGTATCAAATGCTGCAAAAGAAGGTATTTGGATAAAGAAGTTCGTGACAGAACTTGCAGTAGTTCCTTCCATTGAGTCAACAGTTCCACTCTACTGTGATGACAATGGAGCAGTCATACATGTTAGTAGTATGCCCTAAAGTATATCATTTAGTATGTATATTGTACATATTTTTATTAATAAAAAGCATTTTCACTTTTCCGTTTACATAATATATTTATGTGTAATAGAAAAGGTCCATTGATATTTTGTTAGAAATATTATTCTTAAGTTGTTAAGAATATGAGTGACAATATTTCTAGCACAAAATATCATAAATAGGTTGACAATCAAGAATACTTCACAATAAGGACATGACTCATCCAGTAAGATTGTATTCATGTTTGTTCCCAAGTTATTTATATGAGATATAAATAAGATGGAATGGTGAGTCTTATGCCATATAACAGACATGATAGGCACTTATAAATGATAAGTAGGCCGAACCAGTGACACTTATGACAAGCACAAGGAGTTTACTCTTGCCAATGCATTATCATAAATCATATCACTGCATATAATCTTTAGACTTGAGATAGCACATTTATCTTGTCTTGTACTATGTATGGGTATATGGGCATGTGTTGGCTCCTTCTAGTTTTATATGGATATAGGTGTTGATCAAGATGGAATCTATTCCTCTAAGTAAATAGAGATAAAATCCTATGTTCATTTAATTATTCTTGATGTTTTAAGTTCCTAGCCAGGACAGATAGATTTAACCAGAAAAGAGTTTCTGATGAGAAAATTTTTTAATCAAGAACTGAAATTGAAGGAGAGCATAATATTCATAACAAATAGGGTTTGACATAAACCATGACTCCAGCTTGAGTT
Source organism: Hevea brasiliensis (assembly GCF_030052815.1). Taxonomy (NCBI): domain Eukaryota; kingdom Viridiplantae; phylum Streptophyta; class Magnoliopsida; order Malpighiales; family Euphorbiaceae; genus Hevea; species Hevea brasiliensis. Next base: position 79,201,764 of record NC_079499.1, on the reverse strand, counting down.
GTGATTTTGTAACTGAGAAATTCTAGTGCATGGTAACATATGATTGTAGGTTCATTTAAGGTAAACCTTATTATTGATTGGGTGGCCATGGCATGCTATGCTAGGTGTTAACCATGGTCTATGAGGTGCATAAAATGATTTAGAGAAATCATTTTTGGCAAGAAAGAGTTATGATGATATTAAGAGTTGATATCATGTCTCACTGCCAATTAGTGATGAGCCTAGTAAGTCACACACATACACAATTAATCACCTAATTAAATATATTTAAATTAAATAGGTTTCGTTTGCAATTAGTATTAGTAGTATGCCTTAGAGCATATCATTTAATATATATCTTGTACATGTTTTATTAATAAAATATATTTTCACTTTTCCGTTTACATAAAATATTTATGTGTAATAGAAAAGGTCCATTGATATTTTGTTAGAAATTCTATTCTTAAGTTGTTAAGAATATGAGTGACAGTATTTCTAGTACAAAGTATCATAAATAGGTTCACAATCGAGGATACTTCATAATAAGGACATGACTTATCCAGAAAGATTGTATTCATGTTTGTTCCCATGTTATTTATATGAGATATAAATAAGATGGAATGGTGAGTCTCATGCCATATGACAAACATGATAGGCACTTATAAATGATAAGTAGGCCAAACCAATGACACTTATGACAAGCACATGGAGTTTACTCTTGTCAATGGATTGTCATAAATCATATCAGTGCATATAATCTTTAGACCTGAGATAGCACAGTTATCTTATATATAGGTAGTTTGAGCTTGATACTGCTTTCATACTTGTACTGTGTATGGGTATATGGGTATGTGTTAGCTTATACTGGTTATCTATGGAGGTTGGTGTTAATCAAGATGGAATCTGTTCCTCTAAGTAAATAGAGATTGTAACACCCCTATGCTCGGTAGTGCGTTCTACTGTTTCAGTGACCAGTGTTTTCCGGACAGCTAGGATGCCTAGAACTACACTTAAATATTGGTGAGGAGACATAAAATAATGAAATACAAGAAAAGAAAACACAAGAAAAACAAAGAAAAAATAATAGCAATGAAATGTGATTAAGTTAAATGAGTCGAGAACCCTAGCGATGGGTGACCGCACCGGGAAGTTGCGGCGTGGACCGTTAACTTGCCCTAGACTGCGAGGAGCCCTAGAAAATATTTTTAGGACTTAAATAAATGTCTATTGAGGTATAAATATCATTAGAAATATCAAAGAAAAATTAATTAATTAGTACAAAGAAAAATGGGAAATCGAGAAAACGACAAATTAATTACCAAAAAATCGGGAATGCAACCCGAACAGGGGCATTGTGGTCATTTGACACCCCGAGTTTTCTTTTGACTTAAATGTCCATTAAAAATAAATGATGTTACACTTGGAAAATGTCATGAAAAATTAAATTGGTGGTACCTATTTTAAAAGCAAAAGATAGGAGTTAAATGTGGGAATATGAAAACTTTAGAATAGACAAACATTAAACCCCCTTACTGAGTGCTCCACTAACTCCATAAAGTGGACACTTAATCACTATGTGGACAGCAAAAACTTCATCTTCCTCACCTTGCCAAAACCAGTCGAAAATTGAAGAAAGAAGTTCCTTCATGGCCGTCTATGGCCAAGCTTCATTCTCCCATGATCCAAGCCAATTTCCTTACATATTCCTTCACTACAGTTGTTCTACACAACTTGGGCAGTAGATAGGCAGCAAGAAAATCAAGTTTTGGTGAGGTTTTGAAGAATTTTAAAAGTAGTAAGTATGTATTTTTTATTCTTGTTTCATTAAACCTTGAAAGGATGTTATGGGTAGTTGATTTGTGAAAGGATTTTTGAAGTTTGATGACTTAAGGGAGAGGTACATTTTTGGCAGCCATGGAACTTCAATAAGTGCAATTTATCCTTGCATGTAAATTGTAGATTAAAGTATTAATGTAAGTGTTTATGTGTGTAGGAATAAATTTGATAATGTATACTAGATGTATGTGATAGTATACTTGATTTTAGAAGCTTGGAAACTAATTGAAGGAGATGTACAATCAACAACTTTGAAGTGTGAGCCAAAATGTATTGTTTCATGGTTTGATTAGTGGAATTATATTGTTGAAGTATGGTGCTTATTATGGCAGCATGTATATGTGTATAAAGGTTTGAGTTTAGACATGTAAATGAGCTATGTCATGTCGTTAAATTATTGGTAATTGGACTTGGAAAATTAAGGGTTATAGTGTACATATTGAGAATGGTTATAAGCTACCAAAATGACCAAAAATGAGTTGCTAAATGTGTTAATGTTATGGTACAAACTAGAATTGGCATGGAAGAGTGACTTGGTAAGCATAGGATGTGTAATTGGTAAAGGGTGAACAATGTGTTAGTAGTATGCCTTAGAGCATATCATTTAGTATGTATCTTATACATATTTTTTATTAATAAAAGGAATTTCCACTTTTCCGTTTACATAATATATTTATGTGTAATAGAAAAGGTCCATTGATATTTTGTTAGAAATATTATTCTTAAGTTGTTAAGAATATGAGTGACAATATTTCTAGCACAAAGTATCATAAATAGGTTCACAACCGAGGATACTTCATAATAAGGACATGACTTATCAAGAAAGATTGTATTCATGCTTGTTACCAAGTTATTTATATGAGATATAAATAAGATGGAATGGTGAGTCTCATGCCATATGACAAACATGATAGGCACTTATAAATGATAAGTAGGTCGAACCAGTGACACTTATGACAAGCACATTGAGTTTACTCTTGTCAATGTTTTGTCATAAATCATATCAGTGCATATATTCTTTAGACCTGAGATAGCACAGTTATCTTATATATAGGTAGTTTGAGTTTCATACTGCTTTCATACTTGTACTATGTATGGGTATATGGGCATGTGTTGGCTCCTACTAGTTATATATGGAGGTAGGTGTTGATCAAGATGAAATCTGTTCCTCTAAGTAAATAGAGATAAAATCCTATGTTCATTTAATTGTTCTTGATGTTTCAAGTTCCTGGCCAGGACATATAGATTTATTCAGAAAAGAGTTTCTGCTAAGAAAATCTTTTTAATCAAGAACTGGAATTAAAAGAGAACATAATATTCATAGCAAATGGAGTTTGACATAAACCATGACTCCAGCTTGAGTTGGGATTTTGTAACAGAGACATTCTAGTGCATGGTAACATATGATTACAGGTTCATTTAAGGTAAACTTTATTACTAATTAGGTGGCATGGCATGCTATGCTAGTTGTTAACCATGGTCTATGAGGTGTATAAAATGATTTAGAGAAATCATTTTTGGTAAGAAAGAGTTCTGATGATATTAAGAGTTGATATCATGTCTCATTGCCAATTAGTGATGAGCCTAGTAAGTCACACACATACACAAGTTATCGCTTATTTAAATATGATTTAATTAATTAATTAAAGAGTTTAATTGATTAATTAAATATGTTTGATTTGCAATTAAATTGCAAAGTCCCTAGCATGACTTGAAATCAAATCTAGATTATTGGTTGTATAGTATAAGTTAAATTTATATTTAAAGTGTTGAAATATGAATTTAATTAATGAGAAATTAATTAATAGCGATTAATTAATTTATTTATATTTGACATAAATTGATTAGAAGAAGAAAAATAATTATTTTGGGTTAAGAACTCAAAATTAAGACACAGGGGCATTTTGGTCATTTCACAGTGTGACACGTGGCACCATGAGATGGTGACACATGGGATTACACATAAGACCATAATCATTTTGGTTAATTATATGATACATTTACTAATTAATCTGGTTATTTTCTACAGTTAATTTTCTGATAAAAATGAGCACAAAACAACCACCACCATCCAATATCCTTGCGAGCATACTTGATCACAATAGGTTGACAGGACCAAATCTGTCTGATTGGCTAAGAAATTTGAAGCTTGTCCTGAACCTTGAACATATAGGATATGTTCTAGATTCAAATGTTCCTGGTCCCTTACCTCCAGAGGCCACACAAGAGGAACATGATACTTTGGACAAGTGGAAGGAGCATGATATGAGAGCTAAGTGTTACATGCTTGCTTCCATGAGTAATGAGTTACAAAAGCAACATGAGAACATGCAGAGTGCGAGTGAGATCCTCCTTCACCTATAAGAGTTGTATGGTGAGCACAGTAGGAATGCTAGTTATGAGATATCTAGACAGCTATTCCGTATGAGGATGTCTGAGGGACAGAATGTTGGGGATCATGTCCACAAGATGATTCGGCTGATTGAGCAGTTGGAACATCTTGACTTCAACATGGATTTCCAACTACAGACGGATTTGATCCTTCAGTCCCTTCCTAAGTCTTTTGGGAATTTTGTGACAAATTTCCATATGATTAAACAGGAATGCACCTTAGCTAGTTTACTCAACATGCTGGTTATTGCCCAAAAGAATATGCCAGGCTATAAAGGGAAAGAGGTAGCTTTGGTTGCATCTTCTTCTGCTGGAAAGTCTAACAAGAAGAAGGGCAATAAGAAAAAGAAACCTCAGATTCCAGGTCCTTCCAACAAAATAGCTAAACAGAAAAGGAAGACTAAAGCTGATGGAGGCAAATGAAAGTGTTTCCACCGCCAACAGGAAAGTGTTTCCACTGCCAACAGAAAAGTGTTTCCATTGCCAGTAAGAAAGTGTTTCCACTGGCCAGATTATAGCAATCTAAATGAATGCAATGCCATGGTGAAAACCAACTCAAGTTTAAAATATATTTAGCACTTAAGGTTATGTCATGTTGCAGAAGATAGGATTGCAAAACTGGAAAAAATGGGGATTCTATCCTCATTGGGCTCTGAGCCTACTCCAACTTGTGAATCTTGCCTTCAGGGCAAAATGACTAGATCACCCTTTGTTGGACAAGGGCTAAGAGCTGAAAATATTTTGGAGCTAATACATAGTGTAACACCCTCCCGATAACCACTCCGTACATCCTACTGTTCCTGTGATCGGTGTCGGTCCGGACAGCTAGAATGTCCGGAAAAATATTTAAATTAATCCCAAACCACCATTGACAACCTAATCAAAGCTCAATTCCCTCCTTTATTTCACTTTAAAACCCATAAGTCCCTTCATCAAAAATTAATCCCACACCTAGACAAAGCTTTTGGCAGCCAAGGAAAAGAAAGAAAGTGAAGTTGGGGCTTTGGAAATTCTACCCATTCAAGGTTAGTGCTACACTTTCATTCTCCTTCTTTTAAATCTTAGTTAGAACATCATTTTGAACTAAGAAATTTTAAGGAATTGAAGTAAATTATATGTGTCATGGTACCTTCAATTTTCAGCAGCCCTATGAAAGTATGAGGTTGATTGTTTTAATAAATTTAGAGTGGCTAGAAACAATGGTTAAGGTATTAATATACATGGACATTAAACTAAGTATGCTAATTAAGGTTATGAGTAAATTGATTTGGATATTAGGGTTTGGAAAGGTGAAAATGTGACTTGGTTTATTAAACTGTTAAAGAACAATCTAATGGTCAATAAGTGACCATTTGAGGTATGTTGAACACAATTTGGACTGAAAAATGGTATGGCAAAGTCAAGGTATAAACTGCCCTAGGACAGCAGCATAGGGACTGAAAATTCAGTCCCTTTGCACTACCATAACTTGGGCTGTGTTAGTCCAATTGAAGTTTGGCCAATTGGACATGAAACTAGGCTTATAATGGCACATTTTTGCTGAAGAAACCATGCCCAAAAGACCAAAGCAAGATGACCAAAACTTGGCCCCAATCCGGATACCCTGCAGCTGGTTCTGCAGAATTGACCAAATGAACAGTAACTGTTCATTTGGCCATAACTCACTGTAGATTTTGTCAATTGACCTGAAATTTTTACAGCAATAAGTTAAGACATAGACAAACAACTTTCATGAAGGAACCTACCCCAAATTATGGCCAGAACCTAACCCAAATGGCTATGGCAGTCACTGTTCATGCTACTGTAGATATGGTATTTTCTGCAGAATGCAAATCCGGCCAGCCTGGGTTTTTGGGTCATATCTGGAGCTAAAAAACTCCAAATGGAGTGATTCAAAAAAGGAAATTCAACTAGACAAAATAAGGAACAACTTTTATGTTTTACAGTTCTTCAAATTCCCACAGTAACAGTGTCCAATGGAACAGTGAATTTGACTCACCAAAACTGAAAATTCTGCTTGTGTTGAGTTACACTTTGAAATGGTATTAACACTTAATGCCAACAAGTTTTAAACACCAAATGTGGTATGTTGGGAGTGCCAAAGTTAATGTACACATTTTTATTCTAAAAGTCAACATTTTTGTTGACTAATGATGAATAGTGACACCAAAAATTTGAAATTCACAAATTGAAGAATTTAAAAGTTTCAAATGCCCTAGTATACCTAACAAGATTGGTTTGGATAGTTTGGCATGCCAATAGGGTTCAGTTAGCAGTACTGCACATGGCAATATGCCATTCCGTGATTTCATGGCTTTTAGCCATTCTGACTTTATATTGAGACTTGGCCTTGTGCCTGATATTATTTACAGCTTGTTAGCAGTTCTGTTGCACACCGGGAGATGCATATGTGACCGATGGTGTGACGGCCCGAGGTACTAGGTACCTAGTGCCAGTTTACCCGTTATCCAGTCCAGTCGTCTAGTGTAGGTTACTTGGGGCAACCAAATGAATAAAAGTGAATAACGTTAACGAAATAATGGATATACCAATACCAAACAAAGAAAGCATACACATTCTATACACATTCATTTTCTTGCTATTTTCTTCTATTATATTATTGCACCACTAAGCATTATTGCTTAGCGCGTTGCTTTTGCCACGCGTAGGTACTGGAGATCCCGATCGTGAGCCCAGTAGACCGCAGACTGGGTGAGTTCATCCTGTAGATCTGCACAGTGTCCGTGTCACCTCACTACCTGCAGTGCATTGGTAGGGCACTAGGTGTCATTTTGTCATTTTGATATTTTGTAGCAGATTTTTACTTTCTCATATGTATTTGAACTCATGTAATATATTTTGATGTTAATGTAAATAATGAAAGTTATGACTATGAATGCAAAAATTTGAGCATGTATTTATCGCTTGTATATGAGAAATGGATGTTTGAGAAATGAAAAGATTATTGAGAATTGAAATTGAGAAATATTGTTGAAATTTTGGATATTGGAGTTTGAGATGATAAAATACAAATATTGGAAGTGTTTTTAACAGGTTCCGAAGAACTGTTTTCTCCATTTTTAGCCGGTGCTCCGCCGGATTTTCTTTAAAATATTCGGAACCTCAAATGAATAATGCTTTTGATAAATGGTTAAAATAAATCATATTTCATAAATTAACTTCAAAAGCATGATATAAATGAATTGAGGAATATTAGAGTGTGCCAGTACACCGTGTGGCATTACTTACTCGGGTATACTGTACACGGGTAAGGGGTGTCACATTTAGTGGTATCAGAGCACGGTTTAGGCGTTTCTGGGCCTAGATTGAGTCCATACCATGCATTGCATTTGTAAGAGTCGAGGTGACACTAACGCAGATCTGTTTATCTTTCTTATTTTGAATAGGATATGGATCCTTCATCTCAGAGAGCCGTTGAGGAGGAAGTGGAGAGTCATGCTCCACCTGCAGCAGCTGAGACTGGGGGCATGAGAGAATCTGCTCTGCCAGCTCAAGCAGAGCCTGCTCAGCCTCCACAGGCCATGTTCCAACAAATGGCCGACTTCTTTAGACAAATGGCCGGGGTAATGCCAGCACCACCACCACCACCACCAGCTCCACAGCAGAAATCACACCTGGAAAGGCTAAGGAAGTTTGGAGCTGTGGACTTCTATGGCAAGAGAGAAGATGACTCTGTTGCAGTCGAGAATTGGTTGAACAGAACAGGCAGAGTACTAAAACAACTCCACTGCACTCTAGAGCAAAACTTGGAAGCTGCCATCTCTTTACTGCAAGATGATGCATATGAGTGGTGGGACACCATGTCTAGTGAAGTGCAGCCAGAAGCTGTAACTTGGAACTTCTTTCTCTCTGAGTTCAAGAAGAAATATGTGGGTACTGTATACCTGGAAGAAAGAAGAAGAGAATTTATTAACCTGAGGCAGAGGTAATTGTCAGTGGCTAAGTATGAGAAAGAATTCGTCCGATTAAGCCGCTATGGAAGGGAGATAGTCCCAAATGAAGCTGAAAGATGTAAGAGATTTGAAGAGGGACTAAATGACAACATCAAGATCCAGCTCACTGCCTTGGGAATCAGAGAATTTACCAAGTTAGTGGAAGCTGCAATAAAGGTGGAAAAAGTAAGAATTAGTGAACAGACCAGAAGGGATAGACAGCAGAAGAGGGGACCAGGTCAGTCTAGTTCCGCTCCTGGATTTGGGAAGAAGTTTAAGGGTCCTCCTGCACAGAGTTCGGGTCAGCCATGTGGTCGTGGTCACCTCAGGGGCCCAGGCCACAGTTCACCCCTAGGAGAGGTCAGTCCACACCATCAGTGGGCAGCTCTCTAGGGATGGGGTTCAGGGGACCAGCCCCAACATCTTCTGCATGTCCACACTGCCTTAAATGGCACAAGGGGGAGTGTTGGAGAGTAACTGGTGCCTGTTTGAGATGTGGGTGGACAGAACATCAACTGAAGAACTGTCCACGCAGAACTACTACAGCTGCTCCAACACAAGCAGACATACCTGCTCCTGCACCACCAAGGGGTAGAAGGTCTGGTAAATCTGAAGCTATGGGACCATCTCAGAGGCCTGCATCTGAGCCAGCAGAGAGGCCAGATAAAAGACCACCTGCCAGAAATTATGCCCTGAGAGCTCAGGAGGAGCAAGATGCCCCGGACGTCATCAGGGGTACGTTCTCCCTATACTATACACCTGTGCATGCATTGGTGGATCCAGGATCCACTCATTCCTACATTTGCATCAACCTACCCGTAGAAAGGGGGATATTGGTAGGGGAGAGTGACCAAGACATTCTGGTCACTAATCCATTGGGCCACAGTGTGGTAGTGAACAAAGTATACAAGGGTTGCCCGTTAAGAATTCAGGGGTATGAATTCTTGGCAGACTTGATTTAGTTGCCTTTCCATGAGTTTTACGTGATTTTGGGAATGGACTGGTTGTCACGTCATCAGGCAATAGTTGATTGCAAATTGAAGAGAATTTCTCTAAAAACTTCAGAGGGTAATGAGATCACAGTTGTGGGGGAAAGGACAGATTTCTTGTCCAATGTCATCTCAGCCACTGTTGCAAGAAGAATGATGAGAAAAGGCTGTGAAGCCTACCTAGCACATATGGTGGATACTAGGCAGGCTAAGCCAAACTTGAGTGACATACCCACAGTAAGAGACTTCCCAGAGGTATTTCCTGAAGAGTTGCCCGGTTTGCCACCAGAAAGGGAAGTCGAATTTGCTATTGAGACAACTGGGTACAAAGACCCATTTCCATTGCTCCTTATAGGATGGCACCCACTGAATTGAGAGAGTTGAAAACTCAGTTGCAAGAGTTGTTAGATAAGGGGTTCATACGCCCCAGTGTATCACCATGGGGAGCTCCAGTGCTATTTGTGAAAAAGAAGGATGAGACTTTGAGACTATGTATTGATTACAGGCAGTTGAATAAAGTGACTGTGAAGAATAAATATCCGTTGCCTAGAATTGATGATCTGTTTGATCAGTTGAAGGGAGCAGGAGTATTTTCTAAGATTGATCTCAGATCAGGGTATCATCAGTTGAGGGTGAAGGATGTAGATGTGCCCAAGACTGCATTTAGGACCCGGTATGGGCATTATGAGTTCCTGGTGATGCCCTTTGGCCTAACAAATGCACCAGCGACATTCATGGACCTTATGAACCGTATTTTCCATCCATACCTGGATCGGTTCGTAGTGGTTTTTATTGATGATATTCTGGTGTACTCCAAGACCAGGGAAGAACATGATGAACATTTGAGGATTGTTCTGCAAACCCGGCGGGAAAAGAAGCTGTATGCTAAGTTGTCCAAGTGTGACTTTTGGCTGAATGAGATTGCATTCCTTGGACACATAGTGTCACCGATGGGATTAGGTGGATCCCAAGAAAATAGAAGCGATGATGGAATGGAAGCCTACCAGAATACAACCGAGGTCGGAAGCTTCTTGGGGCTACTGGTATTACAGAAGATTTGTGAAGGGATTTTCCTAATAGCCGCTCCAATGACCAAGTTGTTACACAAGAATGTCGAATTTGTTGGAATGATAAGTGTCGACAGTTTTGAGAAATTGAAGGCTATGTTGACAGAGGCACCGGTGTTAACACAGCCAAAGGTCCGAAAGGACTTTGTGGTCTATAGTGATGCCTCACATAATGGGTTAGGTGTGTATTGATGCAAGAGGAGAAAGTGATCGCCTATGCTTCCGCATACCTAAGGCCACATGAATGTAACTACCCTACCCATGATCTAGAGCTTGCAGCAATTATCTTCGTGATCAAGATATGGAGGCATTACTTGTTTGGTGAAAAGTGCTACATTTACTGCACCACAAGAGCACGAAATATTTGCCAACCTGAAGGAGCTCAACCTTAGACAGAGGCGATGGATTGAGTTCCTAAAGGATTATGACTGTAATTGACTACCATCACGGGAAGGCAAATGTAGTTCTTGATGCTTTGAGCAGAAAATCCATGACACTTTGAGATCATTGAATGCCCGCTATCTTTGGTTCGAGATGGAGCTATTTTGGCCGAGTTGTAAGTGAGGCCAAACTCATTCAGCAGAATCTTTGGATGGGCAAAAGGCAGATGAGAAGTTAATGGCTATTATGAGCAAGATCTCAGAGGGAAAAGCAACTGACTATGAGGTGAAAGCAGATGGGTGTACCAGATGATGGGGAATTGAAGACCAGTATTCTAAAAGAGGCACACACCAGTGTGTATGCTATGCACCCAGGAAGTACAAAGATGTATCATGATCTGAAGCTTCAGTATTGGTGGCCTGGTATGAAGAAGGACATAGCTGATTATGTGACTAAATGCTTGACATGTCAGCAAGTCAAGGCAGAACATCAAGTTCCATCAGGTTTGCTACAGCCTATACGCATACCTGAATGGAAATGGGATCGGGTCACCATGGATTTTGTAAGTGGGCTACCTCTCACCCGGAAGAAACATGATGCGGCATGGGTGATAGTTGATAGATTGACGAAGTCAAGACACTTTCTCGCCGATTAGGACCGACTACTCACTAGAGAGGTTAGCGAATCAGATATCGCTGAGATAGTTAGACTGCATGGAATTCCACTTTCCATCATATCTGATCGAGACCCAAGGTTTACATCGAGATTTTGGAAGAAGTTGCATGAATCCTTGGGTACACAACTCCATTTCAGCACAGCTTTCCATCCTCAGACGGATGGGCAATCTGAAAGAGTAATCCAGGTAAATAATTGAAACCAATGAAATTGATACAAATATTGAATTGAAATGATAACAATAACGTGAAATACTTGTCGTCCTTGAGGATATCCGAGGAGTTGTGTCATTGAGTTTGAAGGAAGTCGATAGATACCTCCCAGCGCAATTTGCATACAACAATAGCTACCAAGCTAGTATCCAAATGGCCCCGTATGAAGCAATCGTATGGGAGAAAATGTAGAACTCAGCAGGCCGGACTGAATTGGGCGAAGACAAGCGGTAGGGCTGCACAGTGAAACAGTGAGGAGAAGGTGAAATCAATCAAAGCCAACTTAAAGGTTGCCTCGCATGCATGAAATCTTATCTCGACCAAGAGAAAAGAAATAGAATATGGGGTTGGCGACAAAGTGTTCCTCAAGGTGTCACCATGGAAGAAAGTGTTGAGGTTTGGAAGGAAAGGTAAGTTAAGCCCTAGGTTCATTGGCCCATATGAAGTTATTGAACGTGTGGGTCTAGTGGCCTATAGGCTAGCTTTACCACCAGAGCTGGACAAGATCCACAATGTGTTCCATGTATCCATGCTCAGAAGATACCGCTCAGATCCTTCACATGTCATCTCCAGAGAAGAAATTGAAATACAGCCGAATTTGACATACGAAGAAGAACCTCTACGGATCTTGGCTCGGGAAGTGAAAGAGTTGAGAAACAAGCAAATTCCATTGGTGAAAGTGCTTTGGAGGCACCACAACACCGAGGAGGCAACTTGGGAAAGTGAAGAGTCGATGAAGCAACAGTTCCCTCAACTGTTTGCATCAGGTAAATTTCGAGGACAAAATTTAAATTAGAGGGGAAGAGTTGTAACACCCTCCCGATAACCACTCCGTACATCCTACTGTTCCGGTGACCGATGTCGGTCCGGACAGCTAGAATGTCCGGAAAAATATTTTAACTAAAGTCAGGAACCATAATTAACTCAAATATTAATAAGAAAAATTTAGTAAAAAAATTTTAGAAATAAAATACAACCAAGTTAAACGAGCCGGTGCCCTAGCGATGGGTAACCAGAGGGAAGTTGCGGTTTTCGCAATGAGGAGCCCTATACCCGGGGGAAAAATTATAAAATAATTTTTGGGACTCCAGAGAAGGGTTATTGAGGTTCCCATGGCATTAGAATGCCAAGAAAATACCTAAAAAAATTTTTCTATCGGTACAGACAATTTTGACCCGTTAAGCCAAACGGAGGGCATTTTGGTCATTTCACTTTCCGAGGTGAATTTTGGCCGACTTGTCCAGTTGATTAAATAATTAATATGACATAAAATATGAATAAACATTACTAGAAATCAAATTGAAAATGAGTAGTGGAGGAAAGGAAAGAAAATGAGGAAAAAAGCTTAATTATGGCATCATGGTGATGTCATTAAGGAAATTTGGACCAATCACAATTAAGCCATCCTTTGACCAACAAATAAAAAGACTAAATGAAGACTAAATAACTAAAAATTTCAGCAGCCCCTCCTCATTCCCTTACCAGCCGAAACCCTAGGGTACCCCAAACCACCATTGACAACCTAATCAAAGCTCAATTCCCTCCTTTATTTCACTTTAAAACCCATAAGTCCCTTCATCAAAAATTAATCCCACACCTAGACAAAGCTTTTGGCAGCCAAGGAAAAGAAAGAAAGTGAAGTTGGGGCTTTGGAAATTCTACCCATTCAAGGTTAGTGCTACACTTTCATTCTCCTTCTTTTAAATCTTAGTTAGAACATCATTTTGAGCTAAGAAATTTTAAGGAATTGAAGTAAATTATATGTGTCATGGTACCTTCAATTTTCAGCAGCCCTATGAAAGTATGAGGTTGATTGTTTTAATAAATTTAGAGTGGCTAGAAATAATGGTTAAGGTATTAATATACATGGACATTAAACTAAGTATGCTAATTAAGGTTATGAGTAAATTGATTTGGATATTAGGGTTTGGAAAGGTGAAAATGTGACTTGGTTTATTAAACTGTTAAAGAACAATCTAATGGTCAATAAGTGACCATTTGAGGTATGTTGAACACAATTTGGACTGAAAAATGGTATGGCAAAGTCAAGGTATAAACTGCCCTAGGACAGCAGCATAGGGACTGAAAATTCAGTCCCTTTGCACTGCCATAACTTGGTCTGTGTTAGTCCAATTGAAGTTTTGCCAATTGGACATGAAACTAGGCTTATAATGGCACATTGTTGCTGAAGAAACCATGCCCAAAAGACCAAAGCAAGAGGACCAAAACTTAGCCCCAATCCGGATACCCTGCAGCTGATTCTGCAGAATTGACCAAATGAACAGTAACTGTTCATTTGGCCATAACTCACTGTAGATTTGGTCAATTGACCTGAAATTTTTATAGCAACAAGCTAAGACATAGACAAACAACTTTCATGAAGGAACCTACCCCAAATTATGGCCAGAACCTAACCCAAATGGCTATGGCAGTCACTGTTCATGCTACTGTAGATATGGTATTTTCTGCAGAATGCAAATCCGGCCAGCCTGGGTTTTTGGGTCATATCTGGAGCTACAAAACTCCAAATGCAGTGATTCCAAAAATGAAATTCAACTAGACAAAATAAGGAACAACTTTTATGTTTTACATTTCTTTAAATTCCCACAGTAACAGTGTCCAATGGAACAGTGAAGTTGACTCACCAAAACTGAAAATTCTGCTTGTGTTGAGTTACACTTTGAAATGGTATTAACACTTAATGCCAACAAGTTTTAAACACCAAATGTGGTATGTTGGGAGTGCCAAAGTCAATGTACACATTTTTATTCTAAAAGTCAACATTTTTGTTGACCAATGATGAATAGTGACACCAAAAATTTGAAATTCACAAATTGAAGAATTTAAAAGTTTCAAATGTCCTAGTATACCTAACAAGATTAGTTTGGATAGTTTGGCATGCCAATAGGGTTCAGTTAGCAGTACTGCACATGGCAATATGCCATTCCGTGATTTCATGGCTTTTAGCCATTCTGACTTTATATTGAGACTTGGCCTTGTGCCTGATATTATTTACAGCTTGTTAGCTGTTCTGGTGCACACCGGGAGATGCATATGTGACCGATGGTGTGACGGCCCGAGGTACTAGGTACCCAAAGGCGGTTACCCGTTATCGATCCGTCATCTAGTGTAGGTTACTTGGGGCAACCAAATGAATAAAAGTGAATAACGTTAACGTAATAATGGATATACCAATACCAAACAAAGAAAGCATACACATTCTATACACATTCATTTTCTTGCTATTTTCTTCTATTATATTATTGCACCACTAAGCATTATTGCTTAGCGCGTTGCTTTTGCCACACGTAGGTACTAGAGATCCCGATCGTGAGCCCAGTAGACCGCAGACTGGGTGAGTTCATCCTGTAGATCTGCACAAAGGTCCGTGTCACCTCACTACTGCAGCATTGGTAGGGCACTAGGTGTCATTTTGTCATTTTGATATTTTGTAGCAGATTTTTACTTTCTCATATGTATTTGAACTCATGTAATATATTTTGATGTTCATGTAAATAATGAAAGTTATGACTATGAATGCAAAAATTTGAGCATGTATTTATCGCTTGTATACGAGAAATGGATGTTTGAGAAATGAAAAGATTATTGAGAATTGAAATTGAGAAATATTGTTGAAATTTTGGATATTGGAGTTTGAGATGATAAAATACAAATATTGGAAGTGTTTTTAACAGGTTCCGAAGAACTGTTTTCTCCATTTTTAGCCGGTACTCCGCCGGATTTTCTTTAAAATCTTCGGAACCTCAAATGAATAATGCTTTTAATAAATGGTTAAAATAAATCATATTTCATAAATTAACTTCAAAAGCATGATATAAATGAATTGAGGACTATTAGAGTGTGCCAGTACACCGTGTGGCATTACTTACTCGGGTATACTGTACACGGGTAAGGGGTGTCACACATAGTGATGTATGTGGTCCATTTAAAGAAATGGCTAGAGGGGGTTTTCATTATTTTATTACCTTTACTGAAGATAAATCAAGGTTTGGGTATTTGTATTTGATGAAATACAAACATGAATCTTTTGAAAAGTTCAAAGAATTTAAATCTGAAGTAGAAAATAAAATAGGAAAGAATATTAAAGCTCTTCGATCAGATCGTGGAGGTGAATATTTGAGTACTGAATTTGATGAATACTTGAGAGAGCATGGCATTGTTTCTCAGCTGACTCCTCCAGGAACGCCACAGCTGAATGGTGTATCTGAAAGGAGAAATCGTACCCTATTGGATATGGTACGTAGTATGATGAGCTATACTGATATGCCAATCTTCTTTTGGGGATTTGCATTAGAATCAGCTTTGTATATTCTGAATACGATTCCATCAAAATCAGTTTCTCCCACACCTTATGAGATATGGCATCGAAGAAAACAAAGTCTTAAGCATGTTAAGATTTGGGGTTGTCCAGCTTATATCAAAAAGCTGAACACTGATAAATTGGAGACCAGATCAGAAAAAGTTCGATTTGTTGGATATCCAAAAGATAGTTTTGGATATTAATTTTGTTTGCCTACTTCACAAAAGGTTGTGATAAGTAGAGATGCCACATTTCTTGAACAACAGTTTGTTCAAGAAGGAAGCAAAGGAAGACAAATAGAGTTAGAATTGGAGAATTCTGACCAACCAACAGATCAGATGGATATAGATCCATCTAGTCAACCAATACCCGTTGATGAAACATCTACAGCTGTTCCTCGTAGAACAACCAGGGTATCTCACCCACCAGTGAGATATGGTTTTCTTCATGAAGAAGAACAAGAGTTGTCTACTCATGAAGAAGTAGATCATGGAGATGATCCACTTACCTATGAAGAAGCTATATCAGATATAGACTCTTCAAAATGGATTGATGCTATGAAATTCGAGATTGATTCCATGTATAAGAATCAAGTTTGGGATCTTGTTGACCCACCTGAAGGTATTATACCTATAGGGAACAAATGGGTTTTCAAGAAGAAAATTGGTTATGATGGAAAGGTAGAGACCTATAAGGCAAGGCTAGTAGCGAAAGGGTTTCGCCAAAGGCAAGGAATCGACTATGAGGAGACTTTCTCGCCTGTTGCCATGCTTAAATCAATTAGGATTTTATTAGCAATAGCTGCATACTATGATTATGAGATTTGGCAGATGAATGTCAAAACAGCTTTTCTCAATTGATACATTGAAGAAAACATTTTCATGGAACAACCTAGGGGATTTGAATCCCAAGATGGTTCCAAGGTATGCAAGCTAAAGCGATCCATTTATGGGTTGAAACAAGCTTCGAGGAGTTGGAACATCCGTTTTGATGAAGCCATTAAATCCTTTGGTTTTATAAAAAATGAGGATAATCCATGTGTATATAAGAAGGTTATTGACAGTGCTATCACTTTCCTTGTCTTATATGTGGATGACATACTGTTGATGGGTAATGACAAAGGTATGTTGACGACTATAAAGGTATGGTTGTCAAATACATTCTCCATGAAAGACTTAGGGGAGGCAACCTATATTCTTGGAATTCGCATCAATAGAGATAGAGCGAAAAGAATAATTGGTTTATCCCAAAGTCTATACTTGGAAAAGGTGTTAAAGAGGTTTAACATGCTTAATTCTAAAAGAAGATTGTTACCAGTGAGACATGGTATCCATCTTTCTAAAGAGATGTCTCCAAAGACACCTGAAGAAAGAGATAAGATGGCTAGGATTCCATATACTTCGGCTATTGGAAGTTTAATGTATGCAATGTTGTGTACTAGGCCGGATATCGCATATGCTGTTAGTTTGACTAGCAGGTATCAATCCAATCCAGGTTTGGAACACTGGATAGCTGTCAAGAATATTCTTAAGTACTTGAGAAGAACTAAGGATTTATTCTTGATTTATGGAGGTGGAGACATGCAATTGGATGGTTATACTGATTCTGATTTCAATCAGATATCGATGATAGAAAGTCTACCTCTGGATATGTGTTCATTTGTAATGGAGGTGCAGTCAGTTGGAAGAGTTCCAAACAGAGCACGACTGCAAATTCCACTGCAGAGGCTGAGTATATTGCTGCATCAGATGCTGCAAAGGAAGCTGTTTGGATAAAGAAGTTCATCACAGAACTTACAGTAGTTCCTTCCATTGAGTCAGTAGTTCCACTACACTGTGACAATAATGGAGCAGTCATACAGGCTAAGGAACCGCGGTCTCACCAAAAATCCAAACACATAGAAAGGCGCTACCACATTATCAGAGAAATAGTTGGGCGAGGCGATGTAGCCATGCAGAAAATAGCATCAGCTGAAAATACAGCTGATCCATTCACTAAGCCTATGTCACAAACTCAGTTAGACCGACATCTTGAGAAGATAGGTCTAAGATATGGTAATGAATGGCTCTAGTGCTAGTGGGAGATTGTTAGTAGTATGCCCTAGAGCATATCATTTAGTATGTATCTTGTACATATTTTTATTAATAAAAGGCATTTCCACTTTTCTGTTTACATAATATATTTATGTGCAATAGAAAAGGTCCATTGATATTTTGTTAGTAATATTATTCTTAAGTTGTTAAGAATATGAGTGACAATATTTCTAGCACGAAGTATCATAAATAGGTTCACAATCGAGGATACTTCATTATAAGGACATGACTTATCTAGAAAGATTGTATTCATTATAAATAAGATGGAATGGTGAGTCTCATGCCATATAACAAACATGATAGGCACTTATAAATGATAAGTAGGCCGACCCAGTGACACTTATGACAAGCACATGGAGTTTACTCTTGTCAATGTTTTGTCATAAATCATATCAGTGCATATAATCTTTAGACCTGAGATAGCACAGTTATCTTGTATATAGGTAGTTTGAGTTTGATATTGCTTTCATACTTGTACTGTGTATGGGTATATGGGCATGTGTTGGCTCCTACTAGTTATATATGGAGGTAGGTGTTGATCAAGATGGAATCTGTTCCTCTAAGTAAATAGAGATAAAATCCTATGTTCATTTAATTGTTCTTGATGTTTTAAGTTCTGGCCAGATGGATAGATTTATTCAGAAAAGAGTTTCTGATGAGAAAATCTTTTTAATCAAGAACTGTAATTAAAAGAGAACATAATATTCATAGCAAATGGAGTTTGACATAAACCATGACTCCAGCTTGAGTTGGGATTTTGTAACAGAGAGATTCTAGTGCATGGTAACATGTAATTATAGGTTCATTTAAGGTAAACCTTATTGCTAATTGGGTGGCCATGGCATGCTATGCTAGGCGTTAACCATGGTCTATGAGGTTCATAAAATGATTTAGAGAAATCATTTATGGTAAGAAAGAGTTCTGATGATATTAAGAGTTGATATCATGTCTCATTGCCAATTAGTGATGAGCCTAGTAAGTCACACACATTCACAAGTTATCACCTAATTAAATATGATTTAATTAATTAATTAAAGAGTTTAATTGATTAATTAAATAGGTTTGGTTTGCAATTAGTTTGCAAAGTCCCTAGCATGACTTGAAACCAAATCTAGAATATTGGATGTATAATATAAGTTAAATTTATATTTAAAGTGTTTAAATATGAATGTAATTAATGAGAAATTAATCAATAGAGATTAATTAATTAATTTATATTTGATATAAATTAATTAGAAGAAGAAAAATAATTATTTTGGGTTGAAGAACTCAAAGTTAAGACACAGGGGCATTTTGGTCATTTTGCAGTGTGACACGTGGCACCATGAGATGGTGACACATGGCATAACATATAAGCTTGCCAAATGTTTTTTAATCACGTAAGATGATTAAAATCAGGATTACATATAGGTTTGACACTTGGCACAATGTGATTGGGTCACTTAAACCTAGAGCTAATCAAAGGGTGACATGTGGCAAGGGTTTAATGTGTTAACCTAGCTATTTAAGTGTTGTTATGAGAAAATAAAATACAACCAGCAGCCACACTCCTTGGTCACGCCATTTTGCAGCCCTCCCTCTATTCTTCTTCATCTCTCATCAATTCAAAGAGATTAGCCATCAATCTCTTGAATTAAGAACACTAGAAATTGTTTCTATTGTCCTGTTTACATCTCTAATCTCTTAAAAGGCAGAACTTGAATTTCTAATTAATAGAAAAGGCTTTAGAAGCTGTTCAAGGGCTGCCTTAGGTGTTCTTGGTGTGGACAAGCTAGAGGGACAACATCTGGTGTCCTGAAGACGAATCTCAAAGGCGCAGACACGCTGCAGTGCATCAAGATGTTAGTGTAATCGTTCTTGATTTTAATCTAGGGTTCTAAAATTAATCTGATTAATTTTAAAATCTTAAATGGAAAATACAGATCTAAAAACATATTAAAAGAGTTTTAATATGTTGTTTATCATTGAAATCAAATAAATAAAAATAAATCTTGCATGATGCATGTGACCCTAGGTGAAAATTTTTGAATTCAATGGTATAAACTTGTGTTTTTCATGCTTCCGTTCCTTCATGGGAATGTATGCTATTATATGATATATACATGCTAATTGGATAATGTGCAAAGTGAGACCTTAATAGTAATTAGAATGACCATAAAATCTTCCAAACAAATGATTAAGTTGGAAATGTTATAATTAAAGTAATTATAATATAGGCCCTCCATTGGGACAATTATTTTAAGAAATTTTAAATAGCTGCATAAGATGCAATTAATTTAAGAGATTTTCTTAAGAATATTGTTAAGCATGAGATGTTTTAAATATGTAAATGGATTAGTGACCAATATTGGATGTACCTGAGGATATTAAAATTATTTGCATAATTACTGGCTCAATGGGATCAACTTAACTAATGCAAGATAAGTCAATAATGGATGTACCTGAGATTTTGAGCATTAGGGGCTAGGTAAAGGATTGAACCTCATATGAGATGTGATGGGCAAGGAGTTGCTCACTTATAGTTTATTGTAATTCCAATAATGGATGTACCTGAGGATGACCAATAGAATTATAGGAATTCAATCACCCATTAGAAATCCATCCAACTAGGATTTCCGTTTTCTACTTTGGAAGTGTAGGATTCGCTAAGTTAGTGGGAGGACCAATTTGATTAAAAGACCATAATCATTTTGGTTAATTACATGGTACATTTACTAATTAATCAGGTTATTTTTTGCAGTTAATTTTCTGATAAAAATGAGCACAAAACAACCACCACCATCCAATATCCTTGCAAGCATACTTGATCACAATAGGTTGACAGGACCAAATCTGTCTGATTGGCTAAGAAATTTGAAACTTGTCCTGAACCTTGAACATATAGGATATGTTCTAGATTCAAATGTTCCTGGTCCCTTACCTCCAGAGGCCACACAAGAGGAACATGAAACTTTGGACAAGTGGAAGGAGAATGATATGAGAGCTAAGTGTTACATGCTTGCTTCCATGAGTAATGAGTTACAGAAGCAACATGAGAACATGCAGAGTGCGAGTGAGATCCTCCTTCACCTACAAGAGTTGTATGGTGAGCACAGTAGGAATGCTAGGTATGAGATATCTAGACAGCTATTCCGTATGAGGATGTCTGAGGGACAGAATGTTGGGGACCATGTCCACAAGATGATTCGGCTGATTGAGCAGTTGGAACATCTTGACTTCAACATGGATTTCCAACTACAGACGGATTTGATCCTTCAGTCTCTTCTTGAGTCTTTTGGGAATTTTGTGACAAATTTCCATATGACTAAATAGGAATGCACCTTAGCTGGTTTACTCATCATGCTGGTTATTGCCCAAAAGAATATGCCAGGCAATAAAGGAAAAGAGGTAGCTTTGGTTGCGTCTTCTTCTGCTGGAAAGTCCAACAAGAAGAAGGGCAATAAGAAAAAGAAACCTCAGATTCCTGGCCCTTCCAAGAAAATAGCTAAACAGAAAAGGATGACTAAACTTGATGGAGGTAAAGGAAAGTGTTTCCACTGCCAAAAGGATGGGCACTGGAAAAGGAACTGCCCAGAGTATCTTGCTTCTCTGAAGGACAAGAATGATACACCTTCGGAAGGTATGTCCATATCTTGTTATTTAGATTCTGATGATACTCATAGTTCATCTACAGCTTGCATTCTCAAGATATTAGAGTCCGGATTGGCAATGGTTCAACAGTTGAAGCTTTAGCCATAGGATCTAAATCTTTTTACATGTTTGGACATGTTTTGTGTTTGGATAATATTTTATATGTACCTGATGCTTTTAAAAACATCATTTCTATATCTAGTGTGACTAGAAATGGCTATGAATTTCATTTCACAGATGATGTATGCAATATTTATTTTAGAAATAAATATGTTAGTTCGGGTTATATGAATGATGGTCTTTATTATTTGGATAATAATGACAAACACAAATTGAATGCAAGTGATCTAAAAGAATGCAATGCCATGGTGAAAACCAACTCAAGTTCAAAATATATTTGGCACTTAAGGTTATGTCATGTTGCAGAAGATAGGATTGCAAAACTGGAGAAAATGGGGATTCTATCCTCATTGGGCTCTGAGCCTACTCCAACTTGTGAATCTTGCCTTCAGGGCAAAATGACTAGATCACCCTTTGTTGGACAAGGGCTAAGAGCTGAAAATATTTTGGAGCAATACATAGTGGTGTATGTGGTCCATTTAAAGAAATGGCTAGAGGGGGTTTTTACTATTTTATTACCTTTACTGATGATAAATCAAGGTTTGGGTATTTGTATTTGATGAAATACAAACATGAATCCTTTGAAAAGTTTAAGGAATTTAAATCTGAAGTAGAAAATCAAACAGGAAAGAGTATTAAAGCTCTTTGATCATTTCGTGGAGGTGAATATTTGAGTGCTGAATTTGATGAATACTTGAGAGAGCATGGCATTGTTTCTTAGCTGACTCCTCCAGGAACGCCAAAGCTGAATGGTGTATCTGAAAGGAGAAATCGTACCCTATTGGATATGGTACGTTGTATGATGAGCTATATTGATATGCCAATCTTCTTTTGGGGATTTGCACTAGAATCAGCTTTCTATATTCTGAATAGGATTTCATGAAAATCAGTTTCTTCAACACCTTATGAGATATGGCATGGAAGAAAACCAAGTCTTAAGCTTGTTAAGATTTGGGGTTGTCCAGCTTATATCAAAAAGCTGAACATTGATAAATTGGAGACCAGATCAGAAAAAGGTCGATTTGTTGGATATCCAAAAGATAGTTTTGGATATTATTTTTATTTTCCTACTTCACAAAAGGTTGTGATAAGTAGAGATGCCACATTTCTTGAACAACAGTTTGTTCAAGAAGGAGGCAAAGGAAGGCAAATAGAGTTAGAATTGGAGAATTCTGACCAACCAACAGATCAGATGGATATAGATCCATCTAGTCAACCTATACCCATTGGTTAAACATCTACAGCTGTTCCTCATATAACAACCAGGGTATCTCACCCACCAGTGAGATATGGTTTTCTTCATGAAGAAGAACAAGAGTTGTCTACTCATGAAGAAGTAGATCATGGAGATGATCCACTTACTTATGAAGAAGCTATATCAGATATAGACTCTTCAAAATGGATTGATGCTATGAAATCCGAGATTGATTCCATGTATAAGAATAAAGTTTGGGATCTTGTTGACCCACCTGAAGGTATTGTACCTATAGGGAATAAATGGGTTTTCAAGAAGAAAATTGGTTTTGATGGAAAGGTAGAAAACTATAAGGCAAGGCTAGTAGCGAAAGGGTTTCGCCAAAGGCAAGGAATCGACTATGAGGAGACTTGCTCGCCTGTTGCCATGCTTAAATCAATTAGAATTTTATTAGCAATAGCTGCATACTATGATTATGAGATTTGGCAGATGGATGTCAAAACAGCTTTTCTCAATGGATACATTGAAGAAAACATTTTCATGGAACAACCTAGGGGTTTTGAATCCCAAGATGGTTCCAAGGTATGCAAGCTAAAGCGATCTATTTATGGGTTGAAACAAGCTTCGTGGAGTTGGAACATCCGTTTTGATGAAGCCATTAAATCCTTTGGTTTTATAAAAAATGAGGATGAGCCATGTGTATATAAGAAGGTTAGTGACAGTGCTATCACTTTCCTTGTCTTATATGTGGATGACATACTGTTGATAGGTAATGACACAGTTATGTTGACGACTATAAAGGTATGGTTGTCAAATACATTCTCCATGAAAGACTTAGGGGAGGCAACCTATATTATTGGGATTCGCATCTATAGAGATAGAGCGAAAAGAATAATTGGTTTATCTCAAAGTCTATACTTGGAAAAGGTGTTAAAGAGGTTTAACATGCTTGATTCCAAGAGAGGATTGTTACCAGTGAGACATGGTATCCACCTTTCTAAAGAGATGTCTCCAAAAACACCTGAAGAAAGAGATAAGATGGCCAGGATTCCATATGCTTCGGCTATTGGAAGTTTAATGTATGCAATGTTGTGTACTAGGCCGGTTATCGCATATGCTGTTAGTTTGACTAGCAGGTATCAATCCAATCCAGGTTTGGAACACTGGATAGCTGTCAAGAATATCCTTAAGTACTTGAGAAGAACTAAGGTTTTATTCTTGATTTATGGAGGTGGATACTTGCAATTGGATGGTTATATTGATTCTGATTTCCAATCAGATATAGATGATAGAAAGTCTACCTCTGGATATGTGTTCATTTGTAATGGAGGTGCAGTCAGTTGGAAGAGTTCCAAACAGAGCACGACTGCAGATTCCACTACGCAGGTCGAGTATACATCGCATCGATGTTGCAAAGGAAGCTGTTTGGATAAAGAAGTTCGTGATAGAACTTACAGTAGTTCCTTCCATTGAGTCAGCAGTTCCACTACACTGTGACAATAATGGAGCAGTCATACAGGCTAAGGAACCAAGGTCTCACCAGAAATCCAAACACATAGAAAGACGCTACCACATTATCAGATAAATAGTTGGGCGAGGTGATGTAGCCATACAGAAAATAGCATCAGCTGAAAATCTAGCTGATCCATTCACTAAGCCTATGTCACAGACTCAGTTAGACCGACATCTTGAGAAGATAGGTATAAGATATTGTAATGAATGGCTCTAGTGCTAGTGGGAGATTGTTAGTAGTATGCCCTAGAGCATATCATTTAGTATGTATCTTGTACATATTTTTTATTAATAAAAGGCATTTCCACTTTTCCGTTTACATAATATATTTATGTGCAATAGAAAAGGTCCATTGATATTTTGTTAGAAATATTATTATTAAGTTGTTAAGAATATGAGTGGCAATATTTCTAGCACAAAGTATCATAAATAGGTTCACAATCGAGGATACTTCAGAATAAGGACATGACTTATCTAGAAAGATTGTATTCATGTTTGTTACCAAGTTATTTATATGAGATATAAATAAGATGGAATGGTGAGTCTCATGCCATATGACAAACATGATAGGCACTT
This sequence comes from Hevea brasiliensis, assembly GCF_030052815.1. Classification (NCBI taxonomy): domain Eukaryota; kingdom Viridiplantae; phylum Streptophyta; class Magnoliopsida; order Malpighiales; family Euphorbiaceae; genus Hevea; species Hevea brasiliensis. The sequence goes on along the minus strand of NC_079499.1, from coordinate 79,176,834 downwards.
ATAAATGATAAGTAGGCCGAACCAGTGACACTTATGACAAGCACATGGAGTTTACTCTTGTCAATGTTTTGTCATAAATCATATCAGTGCATATAATCTTTAGACCTGAGATAGCACAGTTATCTTGTATATAGGTAGTTTGAGTTTGATACTGCTTTCATACTTGTACTGTATGGGTATATGGGCATGTGTTGGCTCCTACTAGTTATATATGGAGGTAGGTGTTGATCAAGATGGAATCTGTTCCTCTAAGTAAATAGAGATAAAATCCTATGTTCATTTAATTGTTCTTGATGTTTCAAGTTCCTGGCCAGGACAGATAGATTTATTCAGAAAAGAGTTTCTGATGAGAAAATCTTTTTAATCAATAATTGGAATTAAAAGAGAACATAATATTCATAGCAAATGGAGTTTGACATAAACCATGACTCCAGCTTGAGTTGGGATTTTGTAACAGAGAGATTCTAGTGCATGGTAACATATGATTATAGGTTCATTTAAGGTAAACCTTATTACTAATTGGGTGGCCATGGCATGCTATGCTAGGTGTTAACCATGGTCTATGAGGTGTATAAAATGATTTAGAGAAATCATTTATGGTAAGAAAGAGTTCTGATGATATTAAGAGTTGATATCATGCCTCATTGCCAATTAGTGATGAGCCTAGTAAGTCACACACATACACAAGTTATCACCTATTTAAATATGATTTAATTAATTAATTAAAGAGTTTAATTGATTAATTAAACAAGTTTGATTTGCAATTAAATTGCAAAGTCCCTAGCATGGCTTGAAACCAAATCTAGATTATTGGATGTATAGTATAAGTTAAATTTACATTTAAAGTGTTTAAATATGAATTTAATTAATGAGAAATTAATTAATAGAGATTAATTAATTAATTTATATTTGACATAAATTGATTAGAAGAAGAAAAATAATTATTTTTGGTTAAGAACTCAAAATTAAGACACAGGGGCATTTTGGTCATTTTGCAGTGTGACACGTGGCACCATGAGATGGTGACACATGGCACCATGAGATGGTGACACATGGGATTACACATAAGCTTTCCAAATGTTTTTTAATCATGTAATATGATTAAAATCAAGATTAAATATAGGTTTGACGCTTGGCACAATGTGATTGGGTCACTTAAACCTAGAGCTAATCAAAGGGTGACGTGTGGCAAGGGTTTAATGTGTTAACCTAGCTATTTAAGTGTGGTTATGAAAAGAAAAATAACCAGCAGCCACTCCTCTCCTTTGTCACGCCGCTTTGAGGCTTTTCATCTATTCTTCTTCATCTCTCATCAATTCAAAGAGATTAGCCATCAATCTCTTGAATTAAGAACACCAGAAATTGTTTCTAGTGTCCTGTTTACATCTCTAATCTCTTAAAAGGCAGAACTTGAATTTATAATTAATAGAAAAAGCTTTAGAAGCTGTTCAAGGGCTGCCGTAGGTGTTCTTGGTGTGGACAAGCTAGAGGGACAACATCTGGTGTCCTGAAGACGAATCTCAAAGGCGCAGACATCACGCAAAGGCATCAAGAGGTTAGTGTAATCATTCTTGATTTAATCTAGGGTTCTAAAATTAATCTGATTAATTTTAAAATCTTAAATGGCAAATACAGATCCAAAAACATATTAAAAGAGTTTTAATATGTTGTTTATCATTGAAATCAAATAGATAAAAATAAATCTTGCATAATGCATGTGACCCTGGGTGAAAATTTTTGAATTCAATGGTATAAACTTGTGTTTTTCACGCTTCCGTTCCTTCACAGTATATAATAGAGCAGTGTATGTTTTGGGCTTCGAACCTTAAGTTTGTGATCTAATTGGTATGAGACCAATTGGAGGTGAAACTAGGCACAAAAAGTGCCAACTTTCATGAAGGAAGGTTGCCAAAATTCTGCTTGAAAGGTGACTTGAAAAATGACCAAATCCGGATTAGTGCTTTGAAAACCTGAAAATCGACCATTTGGGCAGCACTAAGTGTTTTAGCCATAACTCACTCGAAACAGGTCCAATTGACCTGAAAATTTTACCATGAATAGTTGAGACATATATGTACAATTCTTGTGAAGACACCAAAGACCAGAAATGGCCAGAACCAAGCCAAATAGCTTGCACAAGTTCAGGTCCAAAAACTGGCCGAACCAAAAGTGACCTAAAAATTACCTAAAGCTACCATTTTGGTACATTCTGTCCAGAATTGGTAGATTGACCTTAACTTAGTCTACATAACTCATAATGACCTGAAATTTTGCCCTGCGAGCAATAAGAGATAGACCTACAAGTTTGTAGTTTTGGTCAAAACCCGAAAACGAGGGAACTAGGTCATCCAGTTAGGTCAAATTAGTATACCGAAATCTGACAAATTACAATAAAATGCAACATACTTGGAAATAAATTTGGTAACATGTACCAATACTAAAAGGCTACAAATGTGACACATTGGTAACATTAAAACCTAATTCACCTAGAGTGCATCGAGGGTCAACATTTTAGGTTAACTAAGGAAATAATAGAATTCAATAAATTAAGTATTAAGCCTTATTGTTATAGACGGTCTAAATGAGCTCTGAAACACTTCAAATTGTGTTTCTCAGATAGCAAAGACTCAGGGAAGGGGAAGGAAACACTGAGTCAGAGCCAAGAGATATTTATCAGAGGTTTGTGCACAACAGTTATTTCTTTTGAATTTTCAATTGAAATAAATTATGACTATTTGTATATTATTGTTTTAAATTGTGAAAAATTGTTTGATTGATATTTGATGGATACTTATTGATTGAAAAGCATTGTAAATGGTTTGAAACCATAGCTTTCATGTATATTGATTGAATTCCTCGCTAGCTTGTCTAGTGGGATGAATTGAATTCCCTCTCTGGCTGAAGTGTTGAGGTGTGTGCCTGTTGAGGACAAATAGGATGAGTACTCATATTATTGCTAGCTAGCTATGTTATTCCTTATTAGCCATCGGCTTTTGGGATGAATTGAATTCCTCACTAGCCATCAGCTTTTGGGATGAATTAAACTTTGGAACATGATTAAGCTCTGTGTGTGTATGATTTATTGATATTTATTGTGATATTGTGAAATGGAGTTTAAATTCTTTATGACATTTATATTCTTTGAATTTAACTATGGTTTTAAGTATCCACTATTTATATGACTTATGATTTGTGATTCAAAGTTACATTGTGTTAATGTTGTGCACCACTGAGACAATGGCTCAGCGATAGCTTTTTATTGCTGTCGCAGGTAAACAGACTGACAGGGCAGCAGACTAGGCTGCTAGTACTACACTGAGAGATCATCGGGTATATTGAGTATACCATATTTTGCATTTTGTATTGTAATGTATGTTCACTGTATGTATATAGTGTTCTTGGTTTTGAGCAGTTGTAAATTAAAATTGTACATTGAAGTTGTAAAATAAATTGTAAATTATTTTGGCTTGTAAAATTTATACTATATTTCTTTTATCTCAGCCTTTGAAAATACTGAAAAATTATTATGGATTTGAGTCGAGAAACATATTGTGTTGATTAAAGGTTGGAGTTTGAGATTGAGAAATATATTTGAAGTGCTTTTTACAGGTTTTTGAAGAACTGTTTTATTCAAAATACAGATGGCACTCTTCCAAAATCTTTACAGAAATTACAAATAATTCAAATGTGTTAGCTGTTTCACTTCAGTTCAAAAAAAAATTTAACACCTGTAAATATTGCTCACCACTATAAAAAGAAGTAAGAAAAGTTTTAAAATTTCTTGTAGTGTATTTAATGGGTTATCAGTAGACGAAGTTGGTAATTCATTAGGTATACTACGGGATCATGTTATGCCTTACAGAGGGGTAGGGTGTGACATGTTTAAGTGGTATCAGAGCTAGTTTTTAAATTATGTTTTCACCTGTAATTTGAATATTCTTTCTTCATAGTACAACTGCTCAATGTCATTGTTTGATACATACAGTACATTACATTATAAATATGCACTAACGGGAGGAAATCTCCTTGTGTTATTTAATCCGAGTTCTATCCATTCTTATGTGAGTGCTAGCATCACTGATTGCATTGTTGTTCCATGTACAAAAATGGACTTTGAGGTGCTAGTAACAAGTCCGTTAGGATAAGAGGTCAGGGTTAATAGAAATGTATAGGGATTGTCCTTTGGTGATCCAAGGACACACTTTTTTGTCTAATCTCATTGAAATGCCCTTCAGAGATTATGATATCATCTTGGGCATTGATTGGTTAGCCAGGCATCGCGCCATGATTGACTGTAGACTGAAGACAGTCACTTTTGGTCTCCCTCAGTACAGTGAAGTGGAAATACACGGGGAGAGGCAGTTATTGCCATCAAACATCATTTCAGCTATACTAGCCAGAAAAATTATCAGAAAGGGGTGTGAAGCATACTTGGCACATGTGGTAGACACCCAAGTGGGGAGTCTAGCATTGAGGGACATCCCTACAGTATATGACTTTCCAGATGTGTTTCCTAATGAATTGCCAGGCTTACCTCTGGAAAGAGAGGTGCAGTTTGAAATTAATGTTCTGCCTAGTGTGGATCCAATCTCTATAACACCATAAGAATGGCACCAGTAGAGTTGAAGGAATTGAAGGTACAGTTGCAAGAACTACTTGAAAAGAGCTTCATCCGCCCTAGTGTGTCACCTTGGGGAGCACCAGTATTGTTTGTTAAGAAGAAAGATGGCACTCTTCGCTTATGTATCGACTACCGGCAGTTGAATAAGGTGACAATAAAGAACAGATATCCATTGCCTCGCATTGATGATCTATTTGATAAGTTGAAGGGTGCAGCTGTATTCTCGAAAATTGATTTGCAATCTGGTTATTATCAGTTGAAGGTGCAAGAGCATAGTATTCCAAAAATTGCTTTCAGAACTCGATATAGCCACTATGAGTTTCTGGTAATGCCATTCGGGTTAACTAATGCTCCAGCTGTTTTATGGATCTGATGAACACTATCTTCAGACCATATCTTGACCAATTTGAGGTGGTGTTTATTGATGACATTTTGATATATTCGAGGAATGCAGAGGAGCATGATAGGCATCTGCGGATTGTACTGCAGACTTTAAGGGAGAAACAGCTATATGCCAAATTATCGAAATGTGAATTTTGGCTGAAAGAAATCTCCTTCTTGGGACATGTTGTGTCAGCTGAAGGGATCAAGGTAGATTCCGGCAAGGTAGAAGCTATCCTTAATTGGAAGTCGCCCAGGAATATCACAGAAATTTGCAGTTTTCTGGGTTTAGCAAGATATTACCGCCAGTTTGTGAAAGGGTTTTCTATGTTATCTTCTCCACTGACTAAGCTGCTTCAGCAAGATGTAAAATTTCAGTGGACAGATAAATGCCATTAATGTTTTGATGAGTTAAAGAGGTGTTTGACTGAAGCTCCAGTCTTTACTTTACCTACCATAGTGATGCTTCTCACAATGGGCTAGGCTGTGTACTGATGCAAGATCGGAATGTCATTGCTTATGCATCAAGCCAGCAGAAACCACATGAGAGGAGCTACCCAACACATGATTTGGAACTAACAGGTATTGTTTTTGCTCTAAAGATCTGGAAACACTATTTGTATGGAGAGAAATGTTACATTTACATAGATCACAAGAGCTTGAAGTACTTAGGCACCCAGAAGGAATTGAATTTGAAGCAGAGGAGATGGTTAGAACTGATTAAAGACTATGATTGCTTAATAGACTATCAGCTAGGGAAAGCAAATGTGGTGGCTTATGGCTTAAGTCGCAACACTATGGCAAGTCTCAGAGTTTCTCCTTTGTCCATGATACATGAATTGAAAGCACAGCATGCCAGTTTAGAGATTGATGATGAGGGACAGATAGTAGTTGCATGGCATGTACAGCCAGTGTTGATTGATCAAATTAGAATGGCTGCTCAGAGTGATGAAAAATATTAGAAGCTACTGAAAGAAGTCCAGCAGGGCAAGAAACCAGAATTTTCTGTGAGAGATGATGGTTTACTACTACATCAGGGCAGAATGTGCGTTCCTAATGATGTTAAATTGAGACGGATCATTATGAAGGAAGCACATGAGTCTCCTTTTGCTATGCACCCTGGTGGAAATAAAATGTACAGAGGGCTAAAAGAGCATTACTGGTGGATGGGTATGAAGAGGGATATAGTTGAATTTGTTTCTAAATGCCTAACTTTTTAGCAAGTAAAGGCAGAATATCAAGTTCCAGCTGGTTTGTTACATCCATTGCCAATACCAGAGTGGAAATGGGAACGGATATCCATGGATTTTGTGATGGGAATTCTAAGGGCACAGAATAGTCATGATGCAGTATGGGTTATTATTGACAGACTGACCAAGTCTGCTCACTTTTTGCTAGTCCGGATGGACTATAGCTTGGAAAGATTGGCCAGATTATACATAAATGAAATTATAAAACTACATGGAGTGCCAGCATCAATTGTATCTAACAGGGATCCTAGGTTCACTTCTAGATTCTAAGGTAGTCTTCAGAGAGCCCTAAGAATTATTTTGAACTTCAGTATAACATTCCACCCACAGACAGATGGCCAGTCTGAAAGGGTAATTCAGATATTGGAGGATATACTACGAGCTTGTGTGATTGAGAAATATGTTTGAAGTGCTTTTTACAGGTTTTTTAAGAACTATTTTATTCAAAATATAGATGGCACTCTGCCAAAATTTTTACAGAAATTACTAATAATTCAAATGTGTTAGCTGTTTCACTTCAGTTCAAAAATTTTTTAACACCTGTAAATAGTGCTCACCACTGTAAAAAGAAGAAAAGTTTTAAAAATCCTTGCAGTGTATTTAATGGGTAATCAGTAGACGAAGTTGGTATTTCATTACGTATACTACGGGATCATGTTATGCCTTACAGAGGGGTAGGGTGTGACAGAGATAAAATCCTATGTTCATTTAATTGTTCTTGATGTTTCAAGTTCCTGGCTAGGACAGATAGATTTAATCAGAAAAGAGTTTCTGATGAAAAAAATCTTTTTAATCAAGAACTAGCTTTAAAAGAGAACATAATATTCATAGCAAATGGATTTTGACATAAACCATGACTCCAGCTTGAGTTGGGATTTTGTAACAGAGAGATTCTAATGCATGGTAACATATGATTATAGGTTCATTTAAGGTAAACCTTATTACTAATTGAGTGGCCATGGCATGTTATGCTAGGTGTTAACCATGGTCTATGAGGTGCATAGAATGATTTAGAGAAATCATTTATGGTAAGAAAGAGTTCTGATGATATTAAAAGTTGATATCTTGTCTCATTGCCAATTGGTAATGAGCCTAGCAAGTAGCACACATACACAAGTAATCACTTAATTAAATATGATTTTATTAATTAATTAAAGAGTTTAATTGATTAATTAAATAGGTTTGATTTGCAATTAGATTGCAAAGTCCCTAGCATGACTTGAAACCAAATCGAGATTATTGGATGTAAAGTACAAGTTAAATTTATATTTAAAGTGTTTAAATATGAATTTAATTAATGAGAAATTAATTAATAGAGATTAATTAATTAATTTATATTTAATATAAATTGATTAGAAGAAGAGAAAAAATTATTTTGGGTTAAGAACTCAAAATTAAGACACAGGGGAATTTTGGTCATTTCACAGGATGACATGTGGCACCATGAGATGGTGACACATGGCATTACACATAAGCTTGTCAAATGTCTTCTAATCATGTAAGATGATTAAAACTAATATTAAATATAGGTTTGACACTTGGCACAATGTGATTGGGTCAATTAAACTTAGAACCAATCAAAGGGTGACATGTGGTAAGGGTTTAAGTGGTGACCTAGCTATATAAGTGTCGTTATGAAAAGAAAATAAAACAACCAGTAGCTCCTCATCCTTGGTGCCACCACCCAAGAGTCTCCCTTCTCTTTCTTTTCATCTCTCATCCATTCCAAGAGATTAGAAAATAATCTCTTGAACTAAAAACACTAAAAATTGTTTCTAGTGTCCTGTTTGCATCTTTAATCTCTTAAAAGGCAGAACTTGATTTTCTAAATAATAAAAAAAGGCTTTAGAAGCTGTTTAAGGGCTTCCATAGGTGTTCTTGGTGTGGACAAGCTAGGGGGACAACATCTGGTGTCCTGAAGACGCATCTCAAAGGCACAAATAAACTGCAGTGCATCAAGAGGTTAGTGTGTTTATTCTTGATTTAATCTAGGGTTCTAAAATTAATCTGATTAATTTTAAAATCTTAAATGGAAAATACAGATCCAAAAACATATTAAAAGTGTTTTAATATGTTTTTTATCATTGAAATCAAATAGATAAAAAATAAATCTTGCATGATGCATGTGACCCTAGGTGAAAATTTTTGAATTTAATTGTGTAAACTTGTATTTTTCACGCTTCCACTCCTTCAATTGGTATCAGAGCTACTATATTTGCCATTTAGATTGTTGATTATATGATTTAATTGTGTGTTTTGATCATGAGATGATTTATCCATTGCTGGTTGCAATGGATGTGTGGCGACTTGCTTGAAGAACACCAACATGGTGCGCACGGTATGGCTTCATGGATGGTGCAAGGTTTGGCTTTTTAATTTGCAATTGTTGTATGATCTAAAAGCTCATCCTATGTCTAATTAAATTGTTTAATTAGAATTTTAATCACACAATTAAATTTTGATTAAAATCAGAATTTTAAAAAATTGTTTGAATCTGATTCAAATCTGAATTTTAAAAGTTGTTTGAATGTGATTCAAAACAGAATTTTTAAAGTTATTTGAATCATATTTAAATCTTATTTTTTAAAGTTATTTGAATAATATTCAGATATGAATTTTTAAAAATTATTTGAATGTGATTCAAATCTGCTTTTTTTAAAATTGTTTGAATGTGATTCAAATCTGAATTTTTAAGGTTGGTTGAATGTGATTCGAATGTGAATTTTTAAGTTTAAAAATTATGATTTGAATGTGATTCGAATCTGGATTTTTAAGTTGAATATGAGATATTCAATTTAATTTAAGTATGTATGTTTTATTTAATTATTAAATAGTGATATGCATGATGGATGATCATAGACTATAAAAGACCAATGTGATTGGATTTATTTCTTTTATGTTTCTTTGGGATTGTAAATTAATTAATTTATTTTAATTTATTTTGGGCATGTATTATTAAGTTTGTAATAATTTTTGGGTTGTTATTTCATTAATTTAAGTTCTTGTAAATTCGCCTTGGTATGCCAAGGATTACTATGTAATATTGGATTGCAAGAAGTTCAAGGAGGTCAAGAGCATTGATGGGACCAGTGGGAGGAATTCAAGATCAAGTGTTGATCATGTACTCCTTCAGCAACTCTTGTAAAATGAATGAACGAAATGCACCTAGGAATGCCTTAATTCAATTTTTGGTGGCTCATAATTGAATCCCTTAGAAAGTCCATGATCATACCATATTTATTTATTGTCCATGAATGTATGAGATGTATGTGAATATATGCAGTATATGATATATGCATGCTAAATGGATAATGTGCAAAGTGAGACCTTAATAGTAATTAGGATGACCATAAAATCTTCCAAACAAATGATTAAGTTGGAAATGTTATAATTCAAGTAATTATAACATGGGCCCTCTATTGGGGCAATTATTTTAAGAAATTTTAAATAGTTGCATAAGACGCAATTAATTTAAGAGATTTTCTTAAGAATAATTGTTAAGCATGAGATGTTGTAAATATGTAAATGGTTTGATGCCAATATTGGATGTACCTGAGGATATTAAAATTATTTGCATAATTATTGGCTCAATGGGATCAACTTAACTAATGCAAGAGAAGTCAATAATGGATGTGCCTGAGATTTTGAGCATTAGGGGCTAGGTAAAGAATTGAACCTCACATGAGATGTGATGGGTAAGGAGTTGCTCACTTATAGTTTATTGTAATTCCAATAACGGATGTACCTGAGGATGAACAATAGAATTATAAGAATTCAATCACCCACTATAAATCCATCCAACTAGGATTTCCGTTTTCTACTTTGGAAGGGTAGGATTCACTAAGTTAGTAGTAGGACCAATTTCATTAAAAGACCATAATCATTTTGGTTAATTACTTGATACATTTACTAATTAATCTGGTTATTTTCTGCAGTTAATTTTCTGATAATAATGAGCACAAAACAACCACTACCATCCAATATCCTTGCAAGCATACTTGATCACAATAGGTTGACAGGACCTAATCTCTCTGATTGGCTAAGAAATTTGAAACTTGTCCTGAACCTTGAACATATAGGATATGTTCTAGATTCAAATGTTCCTAGTCTCTTAAGTCCCAAGGCCACTTCAGAGGAACATGAAACTTTGGATAAGTGGAAGGAGCATGATATGAGAGCTAAGTGTTACGTGTTTGCTTCCATGAGTAATTAGTTACAGAAGCAGCATGAGAATATGCAGAGTGCGAGTGAGATCCTCCTTCACCTACAAGAGTTGTATGGTGAGCACAGTAGGAATGCTAGGTATGAGATATCTAGGCAGTTGTTCAGCATGAGGATGTCTGAGGGACAGAATGTTGGGGATCATATCCACAAGATGATTCGGCTGATTGAGCAGTTGGAACATCTTGACTTCAACATGGATTTCCAACTACAGACGGATTTGATCCTTCAGTCCCTTCATGAGTATTTTGGGAATTTTGTGATAAATTTCCATATGACTAAACAGGAATGCACCTTAGTTGGTTTACTCAACATGCTGGTTATTGCCCAAAAGAATATGCCAGGCAATAAAGGAAAAGAGGTAGCTTTGATTGCATCTTCTTCTGCTGGAAAGTCCAACAAGAAGAAGGGCAATAAGAAAAAGAAATCTCAAGTTCCTAGTCCTTCCAAGAAAATAGCTAAACAAAAAAGGAAGACTAAAGCTGATGAAGACAAAGGAAAGTGTTTTCACTGCCAGAAGGATGGGCACTAGAATAGGAACTGCCCAGAGTATGGCAATATAAAAGAATGCAATGCCATAGTGAAAATCAACTCAAGTTCAAAATATGTTTGGCACTTAAGGTTATGTCATGTTGCAGAAGATAGGATTACAAAACTGGAGAAAATAGGGATTTTATCCTCATTGGGCTTTGAGCCTACTCCAACTTGTGAATCTTGTCTTTAGGGCAAAATGACTAGATCACCCTTTGTTGGACAAGGGCTAAGAGCTGAAAATATTTTGGAGCTAATACATAGTGATGTATGTGGTTCATTTAAGGAAATGGCTAGAGGCGGTTTTTATTACTTTATTAGCTTTACTGATGATAAATCAACGTTTGGGCATTTGTATTTGATGAAATACAAAAATGAATCTTTTCAAAAGTTCAAAGAATTTAAATCTGAAGTAGAAAATCAAACAGGAAAGATTATTAAAGCTCTTCGATCAGATCGTGGAGGTGAATATTTGAGTACTGAATTTGATGAATACTTGAGAGAGCATGGCATTGTTTCCCATCTGACTCCTCCAGGAACGCCACAGCTAAATGGTGTATCTGAAAGGAGAAATCATACCCTATTGGATATGGTACGTAGTATGATGAGCTATACTGATATGCCAATCTCCTTTTGGGATTTGCATTAGAATCAGCATTGTATATTTTGAATAGGATTCCATCAAAATCTGTTTCTTCCACACCTTATGAGATATGGCATGGAACAAAACCAAGTATTAAGCATGTTAAGATTTGGGGTTGTCCAGCTTATATCAAAAAGCTGAACACTGATAAATTGGAAACCAAATCAGAAAAGGGTCGATTTGTTAGATATCCAAAAGATAGTTTGGGATATTATTTTTATTTGCTTAGATCACAAAAGGTTATAGTGAGTAGAGATGCCGGATTTCTTGAACAATAGTTTGTTCAAGAAGGAGGCAAAGGAAAGCAAATAGAGTTGGAATTGGAGAATTCTGACCAACCAACAGATCAAATGGATATAGATCCATCTAGTCAACCTACACCCGTTGATGAAACATCTATAGCTATTTCTTGTAGAAAAACCAGGGTATCTCACCCACCAGTGAGATATGGTTTCCTTCATGAAGAAGAACAAGAGTTGTCTACTCATGAAGAAGTAGATCATAGAGATGATCCACTCACCTATGAAGAAGCTATATCAGATATAGACACTTCAAAATGGATTGATGCTATGGAATCTGAGATTGATTCCATGTATAAGAATCTAGTTTAGGATCTTATTGACCCACCTGAAGGTATTGTACCTATAGGGAACAAATGGGTTTTCAAGAAGAAAATTGGTCTAATGGAAAGATAGAGACCTATAAGGCAAGGCTAGTAGCGAAAGGGTTTCACCAAAGGCAAGGAATCAACTATGAGGAGACTTTCTCGCCTGTTACCATGCTTAAATCAATTAGGATTTTATTTGTAATAGCTACATACTATGATTATGAGATTTGGCAGATGGATGTCAAAATAGCTTTTCTCAATGGATACATTGAAGAAAACATTTCATGGAACAACCTAGAGGTTTTTGAATCCCAATATGGTTCTAAGGTATTCAAGCTAAAGTGATCCATTTATAGGTTGAAGCAAGCTTCGAGGAGTTGGAACATCCGTTTTGATGAAGCTATTAAGTCATTTGGTTTTATCAAAAATGAGGATGAGCCATGTGTATATAAAAAGGTTAGTGACAGTGCTATCACTTTCGTTGTCTTATATATGGATGATATACTATTGATGGGTAATAACACAGGTATGTTGACAACTGTAAAGGTATGGTTGTCAAATACATTCTCCATGAAAGACTTAGGGGAGGCAACCTATATTCTTGGGATTTGCATCTCTAGAGATAGAATGAAAAGAATAATTGGTTTATCCTAAAGTCTATACTTAGAAAAGGTGTTAAAGAGGTTTAATATGCTTGATTCCAAGAGAGGATTGTTACCAGTGAGACATGGTACCACCTTTCTAAAGAGATGTCTCCAAAGACACCTGAAGAAAGAGATAAGATGGCCAGGATTCCATATGCTTCAGCTATTGGAAGTTTAATGTATGCAATGTTGTGTAGTAGGCCGGATATCGCATATGCTGTTAGTTTGACTAGCAGGTATCAATCCAATCCAGGTTTGGAACACTGGATAGCTGTCAAGAATATCCTTAAGTACTTAAGAAGAACTAACGATTTATTCTTGATCTATAGAGGTGGAGACTTGCAATTGGAAGGGTATACTGATTCTGATTTCCAATTAGATATCGATGATAGAAAGTCTACCTCTGGATATGTGTTCATTTGTAATAGAGGTGCAGTCAGTTGAAAGAGTTTAAAAAAGAGTGCGACAGCAGATTCCACTACCAAGGCTGAGTATATTGCTGCATCAGATGCTGCAAAGGAAGCTGTTTGGATAAAGAAGTTTGTGACAGAACTTACATTATTAGAGAAATAGTTGGACGAGGCGATGTAGCCATGCAGAAAATAGCATCAACTGAAAATCCAGCTGATCCATTCACAAAGCTATGTCACAGACTTAGCTAGACCGATATCTTGAGAAGATGGGTCTAAGATATTGTAATGAATGGCACGAGTGCTAGGGGGAGATTATTAGTAGTATGCCCTAGAGCATATCATTTAGTATGTATCTTGTACATGTTTTATTAATAAAAGGCATTTTCACTTTTCCATTTACACAAGATATTTATGTGTAATAGAAAAGGTCCATTGATATTTTGTTAGAAATTCTATTCTTAAGTGTGACACCCCTTACCCGTCTACAGTGTAGCCGAGCAAGCTATGCCACACGGTGTACCGGCACACTCTATTTTACCTTAATTAATTTTTGTCAAGGTTTTGAATATAGTTTGTGAAATATAGTTCATTTATTGAAATTATAATTTATTTGAGGTTCCGAAAATTTTATAGAAAATCAGGCAGAGTACCGGCTAAAAATGGAGAAAACAGTTCTTCGGAACCTGTTAAAAACACTTCCAAAATTTGTATTCAATCATCTCAAACTCCAATATCCAAAATCTCAACAATATTTCTCAATTTCAGTTCTCAATAACCTTTTCATTTCTCAAACATCCATTTCTCATAATACTCATATACAAGCAATAAATAAATGCTTAAATTTTGCATTCATAGCCATAACTTTCATTATTTACATGAACATCAAAATATATTACATAAGTTCAAATACATATGAGAAAGTAAAAATTTACTACAAAATATCAAAATGACACCTAGTGTCCTACCAATGCACTGCAGAAGTTGAGGTGACAAGGACACTGTGCAGAACTGCAGGATGGACTCACCCGATCACATTTGTCTCACGGGCTCACGATCGGGATCTCCAGTACCTACGCGTGGCAAAAGCAACGCGCTAAGCAATAATGCTTAGTGGTGCAATAATATAATAAAAGAAAATAGCAAGAAAATAAATGTGTATGCTTTCTTTGTTTGGTGTTGGTATATTCATTATTTCATTAACTTTGTTCACTTTTATTCATTTGGTTGCCCCAAGTAACCTACACTAGACGACTGGACTGGATAACGGGTGGCCGCACTTTGGGTACCTAGTACCTCGGGCCGTCACACCATCGGTCACATATGCATCTCCGGTGTGCAGTGAGCGGCTAACAAGCTGTGATAACATCAGGCACAAGGCCAAAGCTCAATACAAGGTCAGAATGGCTAAAAGCCATAAAATCACAGAATGGCATATTGCCATGTACAGTACTGCTAACTGAACCCTATTGGCATGCCAAACTATCCAAACCAATCTTGTTAGGTATACTAGGGCATTCGATACTTTAAAATTCTTCAATCTTTGAATTTCATGTTTCGGTGTCACTATTCACCTCTTTGGTCAACTAAAATGTTGACTTTTAGGTAGAAATTACGTATATTGGTTTTGGCACTCCAAACATACCACATTTTGCTTTTTACACTTGTTGGGATTGGTCACATTTACCATTTCTAACTTAAAACCAAGAGGGCAGAAAATTTCAGTTTTTGAAGCATATGTTTACTGTTCCATTAAACACTGTTGCAGTGGGAATTTGAAGAAATGACAAACATGAAAGTTGTTCCTTATTTTGTCTAGTTGAATTTCATTTTTTGAATCACTCCATTTGGAGTTTTGTAGCTCCAGATATAGCCCAAAGACCACAGCTGGCCGGATTTCCATTCTGCAGAAAATACCATATCTACAGTAGCATGAATAGTGATTGTGATTGCTTTTTTGAATTGGTTTTGGCCATAATTTGGGGTAGGTTTCTTCATGAAAGTTGTTTGTCTATGTCGTAACTTGTTGCTGTAAAAATTTTAGGTCAATTGACCATTTCTACAGTGAGTTATGGCCAAATGAACAGTTCTTGTTCATTTGGTCAGTCGAAATCGATTGCGGGGTATCCGGATTGGGGCCAAGTTTTGGTCCTCTTGCTTTGGTCTTTTGGGCATGGTTTCTTCAACAAAAATGTGCCATTATAAGCCTAGTTTCATGTCCAATTGGACAAACACCAATTGGACTAACACAACCAAAGTTATGGCTGTATAATTGGACTGAAATTTCAGTCCATTCTTTCTTGTCCTAGGCGACATAGTCATTCCCTTTACCATGCTATTTTTCAGTCCATATTATGGTCAAATCTCCTCAAATGGTCACTAATTGACCATTAAAATGTTCTCTAACAATTTCATAAGCCAAATCAATTTTCACTCCCCAAAACCCTAGCTTCACATTATGTTTTCTACAAAATGCCTTAGTTAGCATACCAACTTATTATTCTTATGTTTATAAACTTCCAACATGATTCTAGTTCACTTCAAGCTCATCAAAAACACTCCTTCCTATTCCTTCACTAGGGCAGCCAAATTTCATGTACACATACACATGAATTTTGTTCATTTAAATGACATTTTCTTACTAAATTCAAGTTCCAATTCATGAAATTAAAGAGTTTTAGGTATATAGTGCACTAACCTTGAATAGGGCAGATTTTTCCCAACTCAAAACTTCACTTTCCTTCACTTTCTAGGCTGCCAAAAGGTTGTTTAAGGTGTGGGGTAAAATTTTAATGAAGATGGGTTAGGGTTTAGTGGTGGAAACAAAGGAGAAATTAAGCTTGCTTGAGTGAACATCAATGGAGGGAGGAAGGAAGGGATTTTGGCTGGTTGTCCAAGGGAAGAAGATGAATTTGTTTTCTTCAATTTTCAGCCTCTTTATTTTGTTTTAAGTGAATTAGTTGTAAGGTGATTGGTGGACCATTTTAAATGACATCATAGTGATGTCATTATTGCATTATTTTGCATTTTCTTTTCTTTCCTCCACTACTCATTTTCAATTTAATTTCTAGCAATGTTTCTTCATATTTTATGTCATATTAATTATTTACTTAGCTGGACAAGTCGGCCAAAAATCACCTATGAAGGCCAAATGACCAAAATGCCCTCCGTTCGGCTCAATGGGTCAAAATTGTCTGTACCAATTGAAAAATTTTTCTAGGTATTTTCTTGGCATTCTAATGCCATAGGAACCTCAGTAACCCTTCTCTGGAGTCCCAAAAATTATTTTATAATTTTTCCCCCGGGTCTAGGGCTCCTCGTTGTGAGAACCGCAACTTCCCTCTTGTTACCCATCGCTAGCGCACCGGCTCGTTTAACTTGATTGTATTTTATTTCTAAAATTTTTACTAAATTTTTCTTATTAATATTTGAGTTAATTATGATTTCCGACTTTAGTGTAAATATTTTTCCGGAATTTCTAGCTGTCCGGACCGACACCGGTCACCGGAACAGTAGAATGTACGGAGTTGGTACAGGGAGGGTGTTACATTAAGTTGTTAAGAATATGAGTGACAGTATTTCTAGTATAAAGTATCATTAATAGGTTCACAATCGAGGATACTTCATAATAAGGACATAACTTATCCAGAATGATTGTATTCATATTTGTTCCCAAGTTATTTATATGAAATATAAATAAGATGGAATGGTGAGTCTCATGCCATATGACAAACATGATAAGCACTTATAAATGATAAGCAGGCCGAACTAGTGACACTTATGATAAGCACATGGAGTTTACTCTTGTCAATGCATTGTCATAAATTATATCAGTGCATATAATCTTTAGGCCTGAGATAGCACATTTATCTTGTATATAGGTGGTTTGAGTTTGATACTGCTTTCATACTTGTACTATGTATGGGTATATGGGCATGTGTTGGCTCCTACTATGTAACACCCCAAAGTTCGGTAGTGCGTTCTGCTGCTCCGGTGACCAGTGTTGTCCGGACAGCTAGGATGCCTAGAACCGTACCTCAATATGAGTGAGGAGACATAAAATAATGAAATACAAGAAAAGAAAAACAAAGGAAAAATCTTAGTAAAGAAATGTAACCGAGTAAGTGAGCCGGGAAACCTAGCGATGGGTGACCGCACCGGGAAGTCACGGCGTGGACCGTTGACTAACCCTGGACTGCGGGGAACCTTGGAAAACATTTTTAGGACATAAATAGAACCTTATTGAAGAATAAATATCATTAGAAAGATCAAAGAAAAATTAAATAATTAGTACAAAGAAAAGTGAGAAATCGAAAAACAGACAAAACCCGGTAATATCGAAAAATCGGGAATGCCACCCGAACAGGGGCATTATGGTCATTTGACATCCCGAAGTATCTTTTGACCTAAATGTCCATTAAAAATAAATAGTATTACACTTAGAAAATAAAATGAAAAATTAAATTGGTGGTACCTAAAATAAATAGTGGAAATAATGGGTTAAATGTGGAATAAATGGGAATTTGGCTTATTATATTGTTAAATGGGTGAGTGGTCCACTAATGAATAAATTAAACATGTAATGGGGCAGGTGTAAGTCAAAAATGCCATCTGAAATTCCATCTCCCTCAAATCCTCTCAAATGGCTGAATTGAAGAACCCTTGAAATCTCCATGAACGTTTTCTTTGAGCTTGATTTCCTCCCTCCATTTCAACTCCATTCACTTAGGTTCTTTCATGAAAAATGGTCTACACACCACAAGGAAGATATTAATACCAATTTTGGGAAGTTTGGTGAAGGTTTAGCAAGTTACAAATAAAGGTAAGTTTGCATTTTTGAGAAATCCTTTGTTAAAGTTTTTGTGCATGTTATGGGTATTAGTTTGGTGAAGGAAAATTTTGAGTTTGAAAGGTTATTGTTATTTTCATTTTGGACAGCCATGGGTCACGTTTATGATGAGGTATTTGTGCATATAATTGATGGGAAAGAATGTTAATAATGGTGATTTAGTAACTTAGTGAGTTATTGCATGTTTATATGGTGAATTATGCACTTTGATGGGAATTGGCATATGGTACGGCAATGTGATGTTGATGAATGATTTGTGGCAGCTTGTGGACACTTGAGAAATGGTGTATATTGAAGGAAGAGTGGGCAGAATATTGACCTAGAAGGATTGATGATATGTATGTGAATGAATGTTGTAAAGTGTATGTAAAGTTTGTAATGTTTAGGTGTGGTTGTAATGGTATTTAGAAATTGTAATTGTGAATGATATTTGGTGTGTTGAGGGTGATTGGAATCTGCCCAAAATAATGCTTATGTAATGTAGAAAATGTTTTTGGTAATGTGCCAAAACAGTTTGGTAGGGTATGGAAGTAAACCTTGCAAGGTAAATAATGTGTTTGAAGTTGGGGTGTGAAATGCATATTGAGGGCAGTGTATATTTTAGCCTATAACCTTGAATGTGTAACCTCAATTGGTATGAGACCAATTTGAGGTGAAACTAGGCACAAAATGTGCCAACTTTCATTGAGAAACCATGCCAAAATTCTGCTTGCAAGGTGACCTAAAAAAATGACCAATTCGGATTAGGTGCAATTAGGACCTGAAAAATGACCAATTGGGCAGCAGTGAGTGTTTAGGCCATAACTCACTCAAACCAGGTCCAATTGACCTGAAATTTTGACCAAGAATAGTTAAGATCCATACCTACAAGTCTTATGAAGACACCAAAGCCCAGAAATGACCATAAGCAAGTCAAACAACTTGCACAAGTTCGGGTCCAAAAACTGGCCGAACCAAAGTTGACCAAATTGACCAAAAATTGACCTAATTTGATACCAATTGACCAGCAATAGTATAATGACCATAACTTGGTCTACTTAACTCGGATTGACCTGAAATTTTGCCCCGCGTGCAATAAGACATAGATCTACAAGTTTGTAGTTTTGACCAAAACCCGAAAACTGAGGGAACTAGGTCTTCCGGCTAGGTCAAACTAGTGTCCCGGAATCCAGCAATTTGCATTAAAATGCACTAAGCAAGGAAATGACTTGGTAAAACATACCAAACCTAAAACCTATCGAATGTGACATATTATCGACACTAAAACCTAATTTACCTAAAGCATAGCGAGTCGGTATATTAGGTGATTAAATGAATAATTGAGTTCAGTGTACTATTTACCAAACGCCATCGATAGAGCAGTTTAATTTAGTCTTGAAACACTTCAAATTGTGTTTCTCGGCTAACAAGGACTCGGCAAAGGGAAAGAAATCTTGAGTCAAGACCGGAGACAAATATCGGAGGTTTGTACTGCGGCTACTGCTTTTAAATTTTTCAATTGAAATAAATATTCAATATTTGTATATTAATGTTTTAACTTGTGTTTGTGCACAACAACTGTTTCTTTTGAATTATTTTCAATGGAAATAAATATTGACTATTTGCATATCATTGTTTTAAATTGTGGAAATGTGTTTGGTGGACACTTATTGATTGAAAAACATTGTGAATGGTTTGAAATGTGAAAAATTGTTTGAATGATATTGATGGAAACTTATTGATTGAAAAGCACTTGTAAATGGTTTTGTGGAAGTTGAAGTTAATTATGAATTGGGTTGCCATTTTATGAATGAAACTATGAGTTTGGAAATTTATTGGATTCTCACGAATCATTTGAATAAAATGTTTGGAATTGATTTTGTGTTCACACTTAGCATGTGATGTCGTATCATTCCTTCTCCATTTATGGGGTTGTGATCGTTTATTTTCCTTCTCCATTTATGGAGTCGTGATCGTTATTTTCCCTCTACGGTTTACGGTTGAGGTGATCGGATGAGTACTCATTATATAGCTAGCTCCCCTTCCTCATTGATTTCGATTAGTGAGGTTGTGATTGCTTTGTCGTGGTGTACAACACGGCATTGATCGAAATTTGTGTCATGGCTTAAGTTGTGAATGAATTGGCAACACTTGTATTCTTAAATTATTCGACTAAATTGCATTATTATGTATTGTGAGATTGTGAAATTGATTTAAACTCTCATTGACATATCTTGTCTTTTGAATTCAAACATGATCGACTTATGGAAAATTATTGTGATGTTGACAAATGGAGTTTAAATTCTTGTTGACATTTATGGTCTTGAATTTAACTATGATTTTAAGTATCCACTATTTACATGAATTATGAATTGTGATTAAATTGTATTTGGTTAATGTTGTGCACTGCGAGACATTGTCTCGTGATAGCTTTAATTCTTTATCGCGGTAGAGACAGAGCAGGCAGACTAAGTGCATATACCTCCAATGAGATTTTTGGGTATAATGAGTATACCAATATTTTGCATTTTGTCTTGTAATGTATGACCTTTGTATGTACATATTGTTTTGGTTTTGGCGATTGTAAATTAAATGGTACCTTGAAGTTGTAAAATAATTATGAGTTGTTTTGGATTGTAAAAGCTGTATTATATTTCCTTATCTCAGACTTTGAAAAATTGCTATGGAATTGAGTTGATAAATTGTTGTGTTGAGAAATGTATTGGAGTTGAGATTTGGAAAATTATTGAAGTGCCTTTTTACAGGTTTCCTGAAGAACTGTTTTATCCAAAATACAGATGGCACTCTGCCAAAATTTTTACAGAAATTCCAAATAAACCAAATGAGTTAGTTATTTCACTCAGTTCACCAAAGTCTTTAACACCTGTAAATAGTGCTCACCACTGTAAAAGAAGTAAGAAAAGTTTTTAAAATCCCTTGTAGTGTATTTAATGGGTTATCAGTAGACGGAGTTGGTAATTCATTAGGTATACTACGGGATCATGTTATGACTTACAGAGGGGTAGGGTGTGACATGTTTTAGTGGTATCAGAGCAATGTTTTTAAATTCTATTTTCACCTGTTATTTGAATGTCCTTTCTGTATAGTACAACTGCTCAATATCATTGTTTGATACATACAGTACATTACAGTATAAATATGCACTAACGAGAGTAAATATCCTTGTGTTATTGTTCAGGAAAGCTAAAATCCATGCATTGACTATGGAAGAGGGTGATCGTTCGATCGATCGATCTATTGAGTGAGAGTGCAAGGATGCCCAGGCCTACAAAATGTTAGTGGTTGTGACACCGGCCCCTGCTGATCTGCGATTTCTGCTCGATTCGCTCAGTGGATAGCGCAATATTCCAACAAATGGTGTAATGTGCCTACTCAAGTCCCAATCTGAGACACGATGGTACAACCACGATCTCCTACAAAGCGATATGACAAATTAATGAAATATGGGACTCTGAGTTTAAGGGACAGTAGATCCTCTAGAAGGTGAACAATGGTTAGAGAGGATGGATAGGGTGTTCAAGAAGCTACATTGTGCAGAAGAGCTTAGGTTTGAATACTCGGTGTCCTTGTTCTGAGGATGCCTATGGTGGTGGAAAACCATTCCCCACGATGCAGTAGAGCTGCGGTGCTAACATGGAATGACTTCCTCGGGAATTGATGAAATACATCCACGATGCCTATGTAGACGAAGCGCAAGAATTCTTAAGTGCAAAGCAGGAGCAGATCGGTGGTGAGTATGAAAGAGAATTCTCCGCCTTAGCCACTATGCGATAAGTTTGCTTGCTACCAGGAGAGATGCAAGAGGTTTGAAAGCGGCTTGAAGCCCGATGTCAGTACAAGTGCTCGGCTTCAAACACACTAACTTCTCACGAACTTGTTTCTCAAACCCTAGAGTTGGAAAGAGTTGAGTTTGAGGCTGCTCACGAGAAAAAGAGATCGGAGAAGGCAGGATGAAGAGGAAAGTCGGTGAAACGAGTTCGGTGGTCCCTCTTGGAAAGAGGAAGAACTATGAGGACACAACGGAGGTGGCAAGAAGTGCAGTAGGGGAGGACATTCGGGAATGAAACCTCCTTTATCACAGTCGACATAGTGCAGGAGGTTCCTACCATTCCCGCCAATGTGAAAATTGTGGAAGATATCATGGTGGGATATGCTATAAGGCTATTGGAGCTGTTATAACTATGGAGGCATGGGACACTTTGCCAAGGACGCACGATGGTCGCGAGTTGGACCACCTCCTACTGCGTAGAAGGGTCGATTCGAGCCTGTCACGAAGTTCATAGCCACCCAGCGAGGTAGGCGAGGGTAGAGTAACCAGTGAGCAGCCAAGGCACGATAAAGCAGTCGAGAACAAGGCAGTGCTCGATCGAGTCTATGCCATGAGACGAGAGAAGAGCGAGAGACATCGATGTTGTGGCTAGTACCTTCTCAACTTTTAACGAGAATGTATTTGTGCTATTTGATCGGGTTCTACCCATTCTTATGTGAGTACTAGCATCATTGATTGCATTCTTTGTTCCATGTACAAAAATGGACTTTGAGGTGCTAGTAACAAGTCCGCTAGGGCGGGAGAGTCGAGTTAATAGGATGTATAGAGATTGCCCTTTGGTGATCCAAGGACACACTTTCTGTCGATTTCATTGAAATGCCCTTGAGAGATTATGATATCATCTTGGGCATGGATTGGTTAGCTAGACATCATGCCATGATTATTTGTAAGTGAAAACAGTCACTTTTGGTCTCCTCGATCTGATGATGTGGTAATACAAGGAGAGGCGATTATTGCCATCAACCATCATTTATTTGCACTAGCGAGAAAAATGATCGAGGAAGGGTGTGAAGCATACTTGGCATACGTAGTAGAAACCCAAGTGGGAGTCGGCATTGAAGGACATCCCTACGGTATATGACTTTCGGATGTGTTTCTGATGAATTGCGGGATTACCTCGGAAGAGAAGTGCGATTTGAAATTAATGTTGCACTGGTGTGGATCCAATCTCCATAACGCCATACGAGAATGGCACCAGTGAGTTGAAGGAGTTGAAGATCTGATTACAAGAATTACTTGAAAAGGGCTTCATCCGCCTAGTGTGTCACCTTGGGGAGCACGGTGTTGTTTGTTAAGAAGAAGGATGGTACTCTCAAACATGCATTGACTACGAGCGGTTGAATAGGGTGACAATAAAGAATAGATATCCATTGCCTCGCATTGATGATACATTCGATCGGTTGAAGAAGTGCGGATATTCTCCAAAATTGATTTGCGATCTGGTTATCATCGGTTGAAGGTGCAAGAGCGAGTATTCCAAAGCGCTTTGAGAACTTCGATATGGCCACTATGAGTTTCTAGTAATGCCATTCGGGTTAACAAATGCTCCATTTGCTTTTATGGATCGATGAACACTATCTTGGACCATATCTTGATCAATTTGTGGTGGTGTTTATTGATGACATTTTGATATACTCGAGAGTGCGAGAGGAGCATGATAGACATCTGCGGATTATGCTGCAGAACTTTAAGGAGAAAGCGATTTATGCGCCAAATTGTCAAAATGTGAATTTTGGTGAAGGAAATCTCCTTTTTGGGACATGTTGTGTCATTTGAAGGATCAAGGTAGATTCGGCAAGGTAGAAGCTATCCTTAATTGGAAGCCGCCAGGGAACATCACGAAAGTGCGATTTTAGGCTTAGCTGGATATTACCGTCGGTTTGTGAAGGGATTCTCTATGTTATCTTCTCCTTGACCAAGCTGCCGGAAAGATGTAAAATTTGATGGTGATAAATGTCGTGAGTTTTGATGAGTTGAAGAGGTGCTTAAGCTGAAGCTCAGTTCTCACTTTACCTACTCAGGGTAAAGAATACACGATTTATAGTGATGCTTCTCACAATGGGTTAGGTGTGTCTTGATGCAAGATCGAATGTCATTGCTTATGCATCACGCCATTGAAACCGCATGAGAGGAACTACCCAACACATGATGCAGTTAGCGGCTATTGTTTTTGCTCTGAAGATCTGGAGACACTATTTGTATGGGGAGAAATGCTACATTTACAGATCACAAGAGCTTGAAGTACTTAGGCACCCGAAGGAATTGAATTTGAGGCGAGAGGAGATGGTTAGAACTCATTAAAGATTATGATTGCTTAATAGACTATCGGGGAAAGCAAATGTGGTGGTGATGCCTTAAGTCGCAAGACTATGGCAAGTCTCGAGTTTCTCCTTTGTCCATGGTATATGAATTGAAAGCCTGACATGCGGTTTAGAGGTTGATGATGAGGATGACGGTAGTTGCATGGCATGTACGGCCGGTGTTGATTGATCGGTCGGAATGGTGCCGCAGTGATGAAAAATATCGGAAAAGGCTGAAAGAAGTTCGTGAGGCAAAACCTAAATTCTCTGTGAGAGATGATGGTTTATTGCTACATCGAGCGAGTGTGCATTCCTAGTGATGTGGAATTGAGACAAACCATTTTGAAGGAAGCACATGAGTCTCCATTTGCTATGCACCACTGGTGGAACTAAAATGTATAGAGAAATTTGAAAGAGCATTCTTGGTGGATGGGCATGAAAAGAGATATAGTGAATTCGTTTCCAAATGCCTAACTTGTCGACAAGTAAAGGCAAAACATCAAGTTCGGTGGTTTATTACATCCTTTGTCGATGCAGTGGAAATGGGAATGAATAACTATGGATTTTATTACAGGACTTCCAAGGACACGAGTAGTCATGATGCGGTATGGGTTATAGTTGATGATTGACTAAGTCTGCTCACTTTTGCCGATTCGGATGGACTATAGCACAGAAAGATTGGCGGTTGTACATATATGAGATTGTAAAATTGCATGGAGTGCGGTATCAATTGTGTCGACAGAGATCCTAGGTTCACTTCTAGATTAGGGTAGTCTTGAGAGCCCTAGGAACTAGATTGAACTTCGGACCTGACATTCCACCCACAGACGGATGGCGATCGAGAGGGTTATTCGGATATTGGAGGATATGCTACGGGCTTGTGTGATTGAATTTGAAGGTAGTTGGGATACACACTTGCCTTTGATTGAGTTTGCTTATAACAACGACTACCAATCAAGCATAGGGATGCCTCCATATGAAGCTTTGTATGGCGAGAAAGTGTAGAACTCCCTTATGTTGGGATGAAGTAGGTGAAAGGAAGATGATTGGACGAGAAATTGTCCAGTGAGACAGAGAAAGATCAGTTGATCGAGAGATAGACTCAAAGCTGCATCGACCGCGAGAAGTCCTATGTTGATCGAAGAGAAGAGATATTGAGTATGCGATGGGTGATAAGGTATTCCTCAAAGTTTCTCCTTGGAAGAGGATTATGAGATTTGGCAGAAAGGGGAAACTAAGTCCTCGTTTCATCGGACCATATGAAGTTCTGGAAAGAGTGGGTGGGTCCTTTAGCATATCGGTTGGCATTACCTCCAGAGCTAGCAAGGATACAGTGTCTTCCATGTGTCCATGTTAAGGAGAGTGCAGTCGAGACCCATCTCATGTACTATGATTGAAGAGATTGAAGTAAATCGGACCTTTCATATGAGGAAGAACCCATAAAAATTACGGCATATGAGGTGAAGCGGTGAGGAACAAGCAGATACACTGGTTAAAGTCTTTGTGGAACCATCATTCGGGCGAGGAAGCAACTTGGGAGCGTGAAGAGGATATGAGGAGACAGCACCCACAGCTATTCGAGACTAATGCGGGAAAAATTTGAGGCGAAATTTATTTAAGGGGAGAATTGTAACACCCCAAAGTTCGGTAGTGCGTTCTGCTTTGCTCGGTGACCAGTGTTATGCAGGGCTAGGATGCCTAGAACCGTACCTCAATATGAGTGAGGAGACATAAAATAATGAAATACAAGAAAAGAAAAACAAAGGAAAAATCTTAGTAAAGAAATGTAACCGAGTAAGTGAGCCGGGAAACCTAGCGATGGGTGGCCTTAGGGAAGTCACGGCGTGGACCGTTGACTAACCACAATTTGCGGGGAACCCTGGAAAACATTTTTAGGACATAAATAGACCCTTATTGAAGAATAAATATCATTAGAAAGATCAAAGAAAAATTAAATAATTAGTACAAAGAAAAGTGAGAAATCGAAAAACAGACAAAACCCGGTAATACCGAAAAATCGGAATGCCACGAGCAGGGCATTATGGTCATTTGACATCGAAGTATCTTTTGACCTAAATGTCCATTAAAAATAAATAGTATTACACTTAGAAAATAAAATGAAAAATTAAATTGGTGGTACCTAAAATAAATAGTGGAAATAATGGGTTAAATGTGGAATAAATGGGAATTTGGCTTATTATATTGTTAAATGGGTGAGTGGTCCACTAATGAATAAATTAAACATGTAATGGGGCAGGTGTAAGTCAAAAATGCCATCTGAAATTCCATCTCCCTCAAATCCTCTGAAATGGCCGAATTGAAGAACCCTTGAAATCTCCATGAACGTTTTCTTTGAGCTTGATTTCCTCCCTCCATTTCAACTCCATTCACTTAGGTTCTTTCATGAAAAATGGTCTACACACCACAAGGAAGATATTAATACCAATTTTGGGAAGTTTGGTGAAGGTTTAGCAAGTTACAAATAAAGGTAAGTTTGCATTTTTGAGAAATCCTTTGTTAAAGTTTTTGTGCATGTTATGGGTATTAGTTTGGTGAAGGAAAATTTTGAGTTTGAAAGGTTATTGTTATTTTCATTTTGGACAGCCATGGGTCACGTTTATGATGAGGTATTTGTGCATATAATTGATGGGAAAGAATGTTAATAATGGTGATTTAGTAACTTAGTGAGTTATTGCATGTTTATATGGTGAATTATGCACTTTGATGGGAATTGGCATATGGTACGGCAATGTGATGTTGATGAATGATTTGTGGCAGCTTGTGGACACTTGAGAAATGGTGTATATTGAAGGAAGAGTGGGCAGAATATTGACCTAGAAGGATTGATGATATGTATGTGAATGAATGTTGTAAAGTGTATGTAAAGTTTGTAATGTTTAGGTGTGGTTGTAATGGTATTTAGAAATTGTAATTGTGAATGATATTTGGTGTGTTGAGGGTGATTGGAATCTGCCCAAAATAATGCTTATGTAATGTAGAAAATGTTTTTGGTAATGTGCCAAAACAGTTTGGTAGGGTATGGAAGTAAACCTTGCAAGGTAAATAATGTGTTTGAAGTTGGGGTGTGAAATGCATATTGAGGGCAGTGTATATTTTAGCCTATAACCTTGAATGTGTAACCTCAATTGGTATGAGACCAATTTGAGGTGAAACTAGGCACAAAATGTGCCAACTTTCATTGAGAAACCATGCCAAAATTCTGCTTGCAAGGTGACCTAAAAAAATGACCAATTCGGATTAGGTGCAATTAGGACCTGAAAAATGACCAATTGGGCAGCAGTGAGTGTTTAGGCCATAACTCACTCAAACCAGGTCCAATTGACCTGAAATTTTGACCAAGAATAGTTAAGATCCATACCTACAAGTCTTATGAAGACACCAAAGCCCAGAAATGACCATAAGCAAGTCAAACAACTTGCACAAGTTCGGGTCCAAAAACTGGCCGAACCAAAGTTGACCAAATTGACCAAAAATTGACCTAATTTGATACCAATTGACCAGCAATAGTATAATGACCATAACTTGGTCTACTTAACTCGGATTGACCTGAAATTTTGCCCCGCGTGCAATAAGACATAGATCTACAAGTTTGTAGTTTTGACCAAAACCCGAAAACTGAGGGAACTAGGTCGTCCGGCTAGGTCAAACTAGTGTCCCGGAATCCAGCAATTTGCATTAAAATGCACTAAGCAAGGAAATGACTTGGTAAAACATACCAAACCTAAAACCTATCGAATGTGACATATTATCGACACTAAAACCTAATTTACCTAAAGCATAGCGAGGGTCGGTATATTAGGTGATTAAATGAATAATTGAGTTCAGTGTACTATTTACCAAACGCCATCGATAGAGACAGTTTAATTTAGTACTGAAACACTTCAAATTGTGTTTCTCAGCTAACAAGGACTCAGCAAAAGGGAAAGAAATACTGAGTCAAGACCAGGAGACAAATATCAGAGGTTTGTGCACAACGGCTATTGCTTTTAAATTTTTCAATTGAAATAAATATTGAATATTTGTATATTATTGTTTTAAATTGTGTTTGTGCACAACAACTGTTTCTTTTGAATTATTTTCAATGGAAATAAATATTGACTATTTGCATATCATTGTTTTAAATTGTGGAAATGTGTTTGGTGGACACTTATTGATTGAAAAACATTGTGAATGGTTTGAAACTGTGAAAAATTGTTTGAATGATATTGATGGAAACTTATTGATTGAAAAGCACTGTAAATGGTTTTTGTGGAAGTTGAAGTTAATTATGAATTGGGTTGCCATTTTATGAATGAAACTATGAGTTTGGAAATTTATTGGATTCTCACGAATCATTTGAATAAAATGTTTGGAATTGATTTTGTGTTCACACTTAGCATGTGATTTCGTATCATTCCTTCTCCATTTATGGGGTTGTGATCGTTTATTTTCCTTCTCCATTTATGGAGTCGTGATCGTTTATTTTCCCTCTCTGGTTTACCAGTTGAGGTGATCGGATGAGTACTCATTATATAGCTAGCTCCCCTTCCTCATTGATTTCGATTAGTGAGGTTGTGATTACTTTGTCGTGGTGTACAACACGGCATTGATCGGAAATTTGTGTCATGGCTTAAGTTGTGAATGAATTGGCAACACTGTATTCTTAAATTATTCGACTAAATTGCATTATTATGTATTGTGAGATTGTGAAATTGATTTAAACTCTCATTGACATATACTGTCTTTTGAATTCAAACATGATCTGACTTATGGAAAATTATTGTGATGTTGACAAATGGAGTTTAAATTCTTGTTGACATTTATGGTCTTGAATTTAACTATGATTTTAAGTATCCACTATTTACATGAATTATGAATTGTGATTAAATTGTATTTGGTTAATGTTGTGCACTGCTTGAGACATTGTCTCGTGATAGCTTTTAATTCTTGTCGCGGTAGAGAGACAGACAGGCGAGACTAGGCTGCATATAAATCCAGCGAGAGATTACCTGGTATAATGAGTATACCAGTATTTTGCATTTTGTACTGTAATGTATGACACTGTATGTACATATTGTTTTGGTTTTGAGCAGTTGTAAATTAAATGGTACCTTGAAGTTGTAAAATAATTATGAGTTGTTTTGGATTGTAAAAGCTGTATTATATTTCCTTATCTCAGACTTTGAAAAATTGCTATGGAATTGAGTTGATAAATTGTTGTGTTGAGAAATGTATTGGAGTTGAGATTTGGAAAATTATTGAAGTGCCTTTTTACAGGTTTCCTGAAGAACTGTTTTATCCAAAATCTGAGATGGCACTCTGCCAAAATTTTCTGAAATTCCAAATAAACCAAATGAGTTAGTTATTTCACTCAGTTCACCAAAGTCTTTAACACTGTAAATAGTGCTCACTGCTTGTAAAAGAAGTAAGAAAAGTTTTTAAAATCCCTTGTAGTGTATTTAATGGGTTATCAGTAGACGGAGTTGGTAATTCATTAGGTATACTACGGGATCATGTTATGCCTTACAGAGGGGTAGGGTGTGACATACTAGTTATATATGGAGGTAGGTGTTAATCAAGATGGAATCTGTTCCTCTAAGTAAATAGAGATAAAATCCTATCTTCATTTAATTGTTCTTGATGTTTCAAGTTCCTGGCCAAAACAGATAGATTTAATTAGAAAAGAGTTTCTGATGAGAAAAATCTTTTTAATCAAGAACAGAAATTAAAAGAGAACATAATATTCATAGCAAATGGAGTTTTACATAAATCATGACTCCAGCTTGAGTTCAGATTTTATAATAGAGAGATTATAGTGCATGGTAACATATGATTATAGGTTCATTTAAGGTAAACCTTATTACTAATTGGGTGGTCATAGCATGCTATGCTAGGTGTTATCCATGGTCTATGAGGTGCATAAAACGATTTAGAGAAATCACTTATGGTAAGAAAGAATTCTGATGATATTAAGAGTTGATATCATGTCTCATTGCCAATTAGTGATGAGCCTAGTAAGTCACACACATACACAAGTAATCACCTAATTAAATATAATTTAATTAATTAACTAAAGAGTTTAATTGATTAATTAAATAGGTTTGGTTTGCAATTAGATTGCAAAGTCCCTAGCATGACTTGAAACCAAATCTAGTTTATTAGATGTAAAGTATAAGTTAAATTTATATTTAAAGTGTTTAAATATGAATTTAATTAATGAAAAATTAATTAATAGAGATTAATTAATTAATTTATATTTGATATTAATTGATTAGAAGAGAAGAAAAAATTATTTTGGGTTAAGAACTCAAAATTAAGACACAGGGGCATTTTGGTCATTTCACAGGATGATATGTGGCACCATGAGATGGTGACACATGGCATTACACATAAACTTGTCAAATGTCTTTTAATCATGTAAGATGATTAAAATTAAGATTAAATATAGGTTTAACACTTGGCACAATGTGATTGGGTCAATTAAACCTAGAACCAATCAAAGGGTGACATGTGGCAAGGGTTTAAGTGGTGACCTAGCTATATAAGTGTTGTTATGAAAAGAAAATAAAACAACCAGCAGCTCCTTATCCTTGATGCCGCCACCCAAGAGTCTCCCTTCTCTTTCTCTTAATCTCTCATCTATTCCAATAGATTAGCAAATAATCTCTTGAATTAAAAATACTAGACATTGTTTCTAGTGTCCTGTTTACATATTTAATCTCTTAAAAGGTAGAACTTGATTTTCTAAATAATAGAAAAAGCTTTAGAAGCTGTTCAAGGGCTGCCATAGGTGTTCTTAGTGTGGACAAGCTGGAGGGACAACATCTGATGTCCTGAAGATGCATCTCAAAGGCGTAAATACACTGCAGTGCATCAAGAGGTTAGTGTGTTTATTCTTGATTTAATCTAGGGTTCTAAAATTAATCTGATTAATTTTAAAATCTTCAATGGCAAATACAGCTCCAAAAACATATTAAAAGTGTTTTAATACGTTATTTATCATTAAAATCAAATAGATAAAAAATAAATCTTGCATGATGCATGTGACCTTAGGTGAAAATTTTTGAATTCAATGGTATAAACTTGTGTCTTTCACGCTTTCGCTCCTTCAATTAGATTACAAAGTCCCTAGCATGACTAGAAACGAAATCTTGATTATTGGATGTACAATATAAGTTAAATTTATATTTAAAGTATTTAAATATGAATTTAATTAATGGTAAATTATTTAGTAAAGATTAATTAATTGATTTATATTTGATATAAATTGATTAGAAGAAGAGAATTAATTATTTTGGGTTGAGAACTCAAAATTAAGGCATAGGGGCATTTTAGTCATTTCATAGGGTGACATGTGGCACCATTAGAAGGTGACACACGGCATTGCACATAAGCTTGCCAAATGTCTTTTAATCATGTAAGATGATTAAAATTAAGATTAAATATAGGTTTGATACTTGGCACAATGTGATTGGGTCAATTAAACCTAGAACCAATCAGAGGGTGACATGTGGCATGGGTTTTATGTGTTGACCTACCTATGCAAGTGTTGTTATAAAAAGAAAACAATACAACCAGCAGCTAATAACCTTGTTGCCACCACCCAAGAGACTTCCCCTCCTCTTCATCATCTTCTCTCATATATTCCAAGAGATTAGCAAACAATCTCTTGAATTAAAAATACTAGAAATTGTTTTTAGCGTCCTGTTTACATCTTTAATCTTTTAAAAGGCAAACTTGATTTTCTAATTAATAGAAAAAACTTTAGAAGCTATTCAAGGGCTGCCATAGGTGTTCTTGGTATGGACAAGCTAGAGGGACAACATCTGGTGTCCTGAAGACACATCCCAAATGCACAAATACACTGCAGTGCATTAAGAGGTTAGTGTATTTGTTTTTGGTCTAATCTAGGGTTCTAGAATTAATCTGATTAATTTTTAAAATCTTAAATGGCAAATACAGATCCAAAAACATATTAAAAGTGTTTTATTATGTTGTTTATCATTGAAATCAAATAGATAAAAATAAATCTTACATGATGCATGTGACCCTAGGTGAAAATTTTTGAATTCAATGGTATAAACTTGTGTTTTTCACGCTTCTGCTCCTTCAATTGGTATCAGTGCCACTATATTTGCCATTTAGATTATTGATTATATGATTTAATTGTTTGTTTTGATCATGAGATGATTTATCCATTGCTGGTTGCAATGGAGTAGTGGTGGCCTGCTTGAAGAACACCAACATGGTGCACATGGTTTGGCTTATTGGGTGGTGCAAGGTTTGTGTAACACCCTCCCGGTAACCATTCCGTACATCCTACTGTTCCGGTGACCGGTGTCAGTCCGGACAGCTAGAACGTCCAGAAAAATATTTAAACTAAAGTCAGGAACCATAATTAACTCAAATATTAATAAGAAACACTTAGTAAAAATTTTAGAAATAAAATACAACCAAGGAAAACTAGCCGGTGCCCAAGCGATGGGTAACCGGAGGGAAGTTGCGGTTCTCGCAACGAGGAGCCCTAGACCCGGGGGAAAAATTATAAAATAATTTTTGGGACTCCAGAGAAGGGTAATTGAGGTTCCCATGGCATTAGAATGCCAAGAAAATACCTAGAAAAATTTTTCAATCGGTACAGACGATTTTGACCCGTTAAGCCAAACGGAGGGCATTTTGGTCATTTAAGCCTTCGAGGTGATTTTTGGCCGACTTGTCCAGTTGAGTAAATAATTAATATGACATAAAATATGAATAAACATTACTAGAAATCAAATTGAAAATGAGTAGTGGAGGAAAGGAAAGAAAATGAAGAAAAAGCTTAATTATGACATCATGGTGATGTCATTAAGAAAAGTTTGACCAATCAAAATTTAACCATCCATTGACTAACAAATAAAAAGGCAAATAAAGACCAAAATAACACAAAATGCAGCAGCCATCCCTCTCCCCTTTCACCAGCCGAAAATTCTTCTTCTTCTCCCTCCATTGATGTGCCATCAAAAGCTCCATTTCTCCTTTGTTTCCACCACTAAACCCTAACCCCTTTCATTAAACCTTGACCATATCACTTGGAGAAGCTCTTGGCAGCCAAGAAGGAGAAAGAAATTGAAGTTTAGGGCTTTGGAAATTCTACCCAAACAAGGTTAGTGCATATATGTAATTAAAGTTCATTAATTCCATGATTTAGGCTTGTAATGAATTAGAAATTGTGAAATAATGAAACAAATTCAATGTATATCTCCACCAAAGAATTCGGCAGCCCTAATAGAGGAATGGTTTTGGATGTTTTTAATGGACTTAGCATGAATTGGAGGCTATGTTTAAGCTATATACCTATATAGATGTTGAACTAGGGTGCAAATTGAGGTTTATGGGTAAATTGCATTGGATATTAGGGTTTTGAGGCATGAAAAATTGACTTGACTTACTAAACTGTTAAAGAACAATCTAATGGTCAATAAGTGACCATTTGAGGTATGTTGAACACAATTTGGACTGAAAAATGGTATGGCAAAGTCAAGGTATAAAGCGCCTAGGGCGGACATAGGGACTGAAAAATTAAGTCCCTTTGCACTGCCATAACTTGGGCTGTGTTAGTCCAATTGATGTTTGGCCAATTGGACATGAAACTAGGCTTATAATGGCACATTTTGCTGAAGAAACCATGCCCAAAAGACCAAAGCAAGAGGACCAAAACTTGGCCCCAATCCGGATACCCTGCAGCTGGTTCTGCAGAATTGACCAAATGAACAGTAACTGTTCATTTGGCCATAACTCACTGTATATTTGGTCAATTGACCTGAAAGTTTTACAGCAACAAGTTAAGACATAGACAAACAACTTTCATGAAGGAACCTACCCCAAATTATGGCCAGAATCCATCCAACCAAGTGACTCTAGTTACTGTTCATGCACTGTAGATATGGTAATTTTTTGCAGAATGCACATTCGGCCAGCTTGGGTCTTTGGACCATATCTAGAGCTACAAAACTCCAAATGGAGTGATTCGAAAAAGAAAATTCAACTAGACAAAATAAGGAACAACTTTCATGTTTTACATTTCTTCAAATTCCTAGAGTAACAGTGTCTAATGGAACAGTGAAGTTGACTCACCAAAACTGAAAATTCTGCTTGAGTTGAGTTACACTTTGGAATGGTATTAACACTTAATGCCAACAAGTTTTAAACACCAAATGTGGTATGTTGGGAGTGCCAAAGTCAATGTACACATTTTTATTCTAAAAGTCAACATTTTTGTTGACCAATGATGAATAGTGACACCAAAAATTTGAAATTCACAAATTGAAGAATTTAAAAGTTTCAAATGCCTTAGTATACCTAACAAGATTGGTTTGGATAGTTTGGCATGCCAATAGGGTTCAGTTAGCAGTACTGCACATGGCAATATGCCATTCCGAGATTTCATGGCTTTTAGCCATTCTGACTTTGTATTGAGACTTGGCCTTGTGCGATATTATTCTGACTTGTTAGCGGTTACATTTGCACAGGAGATGCATATGTGACCGATGGTGTGACGGCCCGAGGTACTAGGTACCCAGTGTGACACCCCTTACTCGACTACAGTGTAGCCGAGCAAGTTATGCCACTCAGTGTGCCGGAGGACTCTATTTTATCTGATTTCATTACAGTTCTTGATTTATTTATTCAAAAATTTTATTGAAGATTTAGGCTATTTTTACTTTTTCAAAAATATAAATAAATTTTAAATTAAAAAAAATTTAACAAAAATCCGACAAATTGTAGGCTGTAATTTGGACTATGATTCTTACGAACACTGCCAAAGACAATTTCAATATATACTCAATTTCTTAAACTTAATAGTCTCAAAAAATTTCAAACATAATGTATCTCAATACAGTATCCAGATTTCTCAGAAATCTCATTAGATTTTCAATATCTCAATATTCACAAGTATAATCTCATTATAACTCAAATTCAATTCACATACTAAAATACTTACTTTGAATAGCTTCCATAATTCATAGGTTAATTACATGAGTTTATTTTGTACAAGATATACAAATAATTTACAATGTGCTAGGAATGAACAATATACATAACATGTATAAAATGAGCCCTATCTACATGCATTCTTGAGGAGGTGACAATCTTGAACTCTTACGACATACTGCGAATCTGGACTCCAAAAATCTCGATCGACAGTCTCTGGTTTTACCTTGATGCACAATGCGAGGAAGCAATTCCATCGCTAAGCATTTCTTAGTGGTGCAATAATATAACGAAATAATATATACAAGTAAAGAAAGAAATAAATGATAATTCAGATACTCAAGAATCAATTTAATTTAGTATGGTATTTCTAGTATCAACGATCTTATATACTAGTTTGTTCCTCTTTGGAAGTGCTTAGTTTATAACTTTTGATAATACTAGCGGTATATAATTTATTTTATCGTATTGTATTTCAAGTGCATGCGAGTTACGCAATTTATATTTTTGTTATGATTCTTTTGCTAATCTCTTTTACTTATTCATTCAATACTTAATTTAATTGTACTGGATTTTCATTATGCTTAACTTAACTTAGTTGCCTGAATTGAATAATACTTTAATTGATTGCCCAAGTAACCTATACTAGGCATTGGGTGGATAACGGTCGTTGGCCTTTGGACCGCGCGATTGCCTCGGGCGTCATACCATGGGACGCAGAACGTCAACCACGTATGCAGTTAGTATGGCTAAAAAGCCATGATATCACATAATCGGCATAAAAGCCATGAATACGGGCATAAAAGCCATGAATACGGGCATAAAGCCATGAATACAGGCATAAAGCCTTTCCTTTCGCAGTACTGCTAAAACAATACCCTATTGGCATGCCAAACTATCCAAACCAATCTTGTTAGGTATATTAGGGCATTTGATATTTTAAAATGTTAATATATTGTGCTTTATGACTTCATTATTTCATGATAAATTTCAATCATAATTCATACATTCATTTGATCATTTATATGATTACAATTCACATCAATTATTCTTTTATACCATTGTACTCAAAATACTTCTCCTCTTTACAATAATGAGAACTAATGTCTCATTCATACATTAATATGGTTTATTTATCCATTCATTATGTTATTCATATTGATCACAATTCTAAACAATGGTTTACATGTACCATTGTATTCAAAACATTTTTCCTTTCTCATTTATACATTCAAGAATCTACTTATGTAATTACAAATTTTATATTTCAAGTTGAGTTACTAATATTTTATGAATTCCATTTGTGATAGGCATATAAGTCTTAACTATCTATTTACATCAATTTGGTGACTTATTCTTCATGTTTCAAGTAATCCATGAAAATTTCATGGATTTCAAATTTATGCTCTGAATTCCCTTTTTAACAATTTTGACTAAGATGCATAGTCCACATTTGTTATACCATTCTAAGCATTTAAGCTTAGAATTGGTTATAGGTCTTCATCTTAATTTGCTAATTATTTTGATTACTATTCACCTTACTAGTCAACCAAAATGTTGACTTTTTCATACTTAAGGGATATGTTAATTCTAATTACACCAAGATCCCACATTTTGAGTTTTACATTTGCTAGTATTAATTGCCAATTGTAATTTAAAGTCCCCTATATGCATTTCTAATTTCAAATTTTGAATTTCAAGTTTTGGTGTCACTATTCACCTCTTTGGTCAACAAAAATGTTGACTTTTAGGTAGAAATTATGTACATTGGTTTTGGCATTCCCAACATACCACATTTTGCATTTAAAACTTGTTAGTTTTGGTCACTTCCTCAAGGCTTAGGTTATTTGGCAAAATTGCCAATTTTCGGTTTTTTGAAACTTAACTTTACTATTCCATTAAGCATTGTTGTAGTGGGAATTTGAGGAAATGGTAAACATCAAAGTTGTTCCTTATTTTGTCTAGTTGAATTTCCTTTTTTGAATCACTCCATTTGGAGTTTTGTAGCTCAAGTTATGGCCAAAATAAGTTTACTGTTCACGTGCACTGTTCATGCTGAGATTTTGGGTCTGACAGATTTTTGATCCAACTTTGGTCAGTAATTTGATCAAGTTAAGTTCATAATTTGTCTAACTTTCTTCATATGAAATGTTCTACTATGCCTTAGGTTTCCATCGGTTCAAGAATCGCCTAAATCCGAGTTTTCTAGAGAGAGTTATAGCCATCCAAACATTACTGCTCAAATGATAATCTGCAGAGTTGCAGGTTTGAACAGTAACTGTGACTGCCATTTGGGTTAGGTTATGTTCATAATTTTGGGTAGGTTTCTTCATGAAAGTTGTTTGCCTATGTCTTAACTTGTTTCTATAAAAGTTTTAGGTCAATTGACCAAATCTACAGTGAGTTATGGCCAAATGAACGATTCTTGTTCATTTGGTCATTCTGCGAGCTGTTGCGGGTGTCGGATTGGGGCCAAGTTTTGGTCCTCTTTCTTTGGTCTTTTGGGCATGGTTTCTTCAGCAAAAATGTGCCATTATAAGACTAGTTTCATGTCCAATTGGCCAAACACCAATTGGACCTACACAGCCAAGGATATGGCAGTCCAAACATGCTGGACTCATAGCCTCATTTCTGCTGTCTCTTGGCAGCCTCCCCATTTCAGTTTACCATGCATTAGCTCACTTCAAATTATGATTTACTTGCCTTAAATGGTCACTAATTGACCATTAGAATGTCCACTAATCATTCCATAAGCCAAATCAAATTTTCACTGTCACACCCTACCCCTCTGTAAGGCATAACATGATCCCGTAGTATACCTAATGAATTACCAACTCCGTCTACTGATAACCCATTAAATACACTACAAGGGATTTTAAAAAAAAACTTTTCTTACTTCTTTTACAGTGGTGAGCACTATTTACAGGTGTTAAAGACTTTGGTGAACTGAAGTGAAATAACTAACTCATTTGATTTATTTAGAATTTCTGTAAAATTTTTGGCAAAGTGCCCTCTGTATTTTGGATAAAACAGTTCTTCAGAGAACACAGAAAGCACTTCTATAATTTTCCAAATCTCAACTTCAATACATTTCTCAACACAACAATTCATCAACTCAATTCCATAGAAATTTTTCAAAGTCTGAGATAAGGAAATATAATACAACTTTTACAATCCAAAACACTCATAATTAATTTACAACTTCAAGTACAATTTAATTTACAACTGCTCAAAACCAAATACAATATGTACATACAGTGTCATACATTACAGTACAAAAAGCAAAAGCGGTATACTCAATATACCAGGTAATCCCTCGCTGGATGTATATGCAGCCTAGTCTGCTACCCTGTCTATCTCTCTACCTGCGACAGCAATAAAAAGCTATTGCTGAGACAATGTCTCAGTGGTGCACAACATTAACCAAATCCAATTTAAATCACAATTCATAAGTCATGTAAATAGTGGATACTTAAAATCATAATTAAATTCAAGACAATAATTGTCAACAAGAATTTAAACTCCATTTCTCAATATCACAATAATTTTCCATAAGTCAGATCAGGTTTGAATTCAAAAGAAAGTATATGTCAATGAGAGTTTAAATCCATTTCACAATCTCACAATACACATCAATAAATCACACACAGCTTAATCATGATCCATAATTCAATTCATCCCAAAAGCCGATGGCTAATGAGGTATTCAATTCATCCCAAAAGTCGATGACTAATGAGGAATAACATGGCTAGCTAGCAAAAATATGAGTACTCATTCTATTCGTCCTCAACAGGCACACACCTCAACACTTCAGCCAGAGAGGGAATTCAATTCATCCCACTAGACAAGCTAGAGAGGAATACAATCAATATACATGATAGCTGTGGTTTCAAACCATTTCTAATGCTTTTTAATCAATAAGTATCCATCAATGTCATTCAAACCATTTTTCACAGTTTCAAACTATTCACAATATTTTTCAATCAATAAATATTCCTCAAACACATTTCCACAATTTAAAATAATGATATACAAATAATCAATATTTATTTCCATTGAAAATAATTCAAAAGAAACAGTTGCTTTGCACAAACCTCTGATATTTGTCTCCTGGTCTTGACTCAGTATTTCTTTCCCTTTTGCTGAGTCCTTGTTAACTGAGAAACACAATTTGAAGTGTTTCAGTACCAAATTAAACTGTCTCTATCGATGGGGTTTGGTAAATAATGCACTGAACTCAATTATTCGCTTAATCACCTAATATACCGACCCTCGATGCGTTTTAGGTAAATTAGGTTTTAGTGTCGTTAATATGTCACACTCGATAGGGTTTTAGGTTTGGTATGTTTTACCAAAGTCATTTACTCGCTTAGTGCATTTTAATGCAAATTCCGATTTCGAACACTGGTTTGACCTAACCGGACGATCTAGTTTCCTCGGTTTTCGGTCTCGGTCGAAACTACAAACTTGTAGATCTAGGTCTTATTGCACGCGGTGCAAAATTTCAGGTCAATCCGAGTTAAGTAGACCAAGTTATGGTCATTACACTATTGCTGGTCAAGTGGTACCATTTTAGGTCAATTTTAGGTCAAATTGGTCAATTCTGGTTCGGCCAGTTTTTGGACCCGAACTTGTGCAAGTTGTTTGACTTGCTTATGGTCATTTCTGGGCTTTGGTGTCTTCATAAGACTTGTAGGTATGGGTCTTAACTATTCTTGGTCAAAATTTCAGGTCAATTGGACCTGGTTTGAGTGAGTTATGGCCTAAACACTCACTGCTGCCCAATTGGTCATTTTTCAGGTCCTAATTGCACCTAATCCGAATTGGTCATTTTTTTAGGTCACCTTGCAAGCAGAATTTTGGCATGGTTTCTCAATGAAAGTTGGCACATTTTGTGCCTAGTTTCACCTCAAATTGGTCTCATACCAATTGAGGTTACACATTCAAGATTATAGGCTAAAATATACACTGCTCTCAATATGCAATTCACACCCCAACTTCAAACACATTATTTACCTTGCAAGGTTTACTTCCATACCCTACCAAACTGTTTTGGCACATTACCAACAACATTTTCTACATAACATTAGCATTATTTTGGGCAGATTCCAATCACCCTCATCACACCAAATATCATTCACAATTACAATTTCTAAGTACCATTACAAACACACCTAAACATTACAAACTTTACATACACTTTACAATGTAATTTGACATACATATCATCAATCCTTCTAGGTCAATATGCTGCCCACACTCCCTTCAATATACACCATTATTCAAGTGTCCACAAGCTGCCACAATTCATTCATCAACATCACATTGCCGTACCATATGCCAATTCCCATCAAAGTGCATCATTCACCATATATACATGCATTAAATCACTAGGTTACTAAATCACCATGATTAACATTATTTCTCATCAATTATATACACAAATACCTCATCAAAAACGTGACCCATGGCTGTCCAAAATGGCAACAACAATAACCCTTCAAACTCAAAATTTTCCTTCACCAAACCAATACCCATAACATGCATAAAAACTTTAACAAAGGATTTCTCAAAAATGCAAACTTACCTTTATTTGTAACTTGCTAAACCTTCACCAAACTTCTCAAAATTAGTATCAATATCTTCCTTGTGGTGTGTAGACCATTTTTCATGAAAGAACCTAAGAGAATGGAGTTGAAATGGAGAGAGGAAATGAAGCTCAAAGAAAAACGTCAATGGAGTTTCA
The DNA here is from genome assembly GCF_030052815.1 of Hevea brasiliensis. Taxonomy (NCBI): domain Eukaryota; kingdom Viridiplantae; phylum Streptophyta; class Magnoliopsida; order Malpighiales; family Euphorbiaceae; genus Hevea; species Hevea brasiliensis. The sequence continues at coordinate 79,135,828 of NC_079499.1, read as the reverse complement.
AGGTTTCTTCAATTCGGCCATTTGAGAGAATTTTGAGGAAGATGGAATTTCAGATGGTGAGTGGACCATATCAGCCATATTTCAATGATAAATTAATCCTATAGTGGTCCACTAACTAAAATTAAATCATATATTAAGTTAACTTTCCCATAATCCACATTTAACCCATGATTTCCACTATTTATTTTAGGTACCACCAAATTAATTTTTCATTTCATTTTCTAAGTGTAATACTATTTATTTTTAATGGACATTTAGGTCAAAAGACACTTTGGGATGTCAAATGACCATAATGCCCCTGTTCGGTAACACCGTATTTTGTCTGTTTTTCGATTTCTCACTTTTCTTTGTACTAATTATTTAATTTTTCTTTAATCTTTCTAATGATATTTACTCTTCAACAATGGTCTATTTAAGTCCTAAAATGTTTCAGTGGTTCCATGATCAGTAGCTAGTCAACGGTCCACAGTGACTTCAGGTCTGATCACCATCGCTAGGTTTCAGCTCACTTACTCGGTTACATTTCTTTGCTATGATTTTCCTTTGTTTTCTTTTCTTGTATTTCATTATTTTATGTCTCCTCACTCATATTGAAATGCGGTTCTAGGCATCCTAATTTGTCCAGGACAAAGACAGTCACCGGAGCAGAGAGCACCTCTAGAACTTAGGGTGTTACAATTCTCCCCCCCTTAAATAAATTTCGTCTCGAAATTTTACCTGGCATTAGTCTCTGAATAGCTGTGGGTGCTGTCTCCTCATATCCTCTTCACGTTCCCAAGTTGCTTCCTGGCCTGAATGATGGTTCCACAGCACTTTAACCAGGTGTATCTGTTTGTTCCTCAGCTGTTTCACCTCATAAGCCAGAATTTTTATGGGTTCTTCCTCATATGAGAGTGCGGATTTACTTCAATCTCTTCAACTGATAGTACATGAGATGGGTCTGATCTGTACCTCCTTAACATGGACACATGGAAGACACTGTGTATCCTTGCTAGCTCTGGAGGTAATGCTAACCGGTATGCTAAAGGACCCACTCTTTCCAGAACTTCATATGGTCCGATGAAACGAGGACTCAGTTTCCCCTTTCTGCCAAATCTCATAATCCTTTTCCAAGGAGAAACTTTGAGGAATACCTTATCACCCACTGCATACTCAATATCTCTTCTCTTCAGATCAACATAGGACTTACGGCGATGCGATGCGACCTTGAGTCTATCTCTGATCAATCTGATCTTTTCCTCTGTCTGCTGGACAATTTCTGGTCCAATCATCTTCCTTTCACCTACTTCATCCCAACATAAGGGAGTTCTGCACTTCCTGCCATACAAAGCTTCATATGGAGGCATCTCTATGCTTGATTGGTAGCTGTTGTTATAAGCAAACTCAATCAAAGGCAAGTGTGTATCCCAACTACCTTCAAATTCAATCACACAAGCCCGTAGCATATCCTCCAATATCTGAATAACCCTCTCGGTGGCCATGCATGCGTGGGTGGAATCTTTGTCTTTGAAGTTCAATCTAGTTCCTAGGGCTCTCTGAAGACTACCCAGAATCTAGAAGTGAACCTAGGATCTCTGTCGAACACAATTGATCTGGCACTCCATGCGGTTTACAATCTCATATATGTACAATCGGCCAATCTTTCCAGGCTATAGTCCATCCGAATCGGCAAAAAGTGAGCGGACTTGGTCAATCACAACTATAACCCATCTTGCATCATGACTACTCTGTGTCCTTGGAAGTCTGTAACAAAATCCATAGTTATCCGTTCCCATTTCCACTCTGATGCGACAAAGGATGTAACAAACCAGTGGAACTTGATGTTACGCCTTTACTTGGCGACAAGTTAGGCATTTGGAAAGCAATTGGCTATATCTCTTTTCATGCCCATCCACGGTAATGCTATTTGACCCTCTGTACATTTTAGTTCCACCAGTGCATAGCAAATGGAGACTCATGTGCTTCCTTCAAAATGGTTTGTCTCAATTCCACATCACTAGGACGCACATTCTACCTCGATGTAGCAATAAACCATCATCTCTCACGGAGAATTCGGGTTTCTTGCCTGTTGGACTTCTTTCGGTAGCTTCGATATTTTTCATCACTCTGTGCGACCATTACGATCGATCAATCAACAGCTGTACATGCCATGCAACTCTTATCTGTCCCTCATCATCAACCTCTAAAGCGGCATCTTTGTGCTTTCAATTCATATACCATGGACAAAGGAGAAACTCGAGACTTGCCATAGTCTTGCGACTTAAGGCGTCGACCACCACATTTGCTTTTCTGGTGATAGTCTATTAAGCAATCATAATCTTTAATGAGTTCTAGCCATCTCCTCGCCTCAAATTCAATTCCTTACGGGTACCTAAGTACTTCAAGCTCTTGTGATCTGTGTAAATGTAGCATTTCTCCCCATACAAATAGTGTCTCGGATCTTGAGCAAAAACAATATTGCTAACTCGGATCATGTGTTGGGTAGTTCCTCTCATGCGGTTTGGTGGCGTGATGCATAAGCAATGACATTCCGACCTTGCATCGATTACCAGCCTAACCCATTGTGAGAAGCATCACTATAAGCGTGTATTCTTTACGGAGTAGGTAAAGTGAAGCTGAGCTTGATTAAGCACCTCTTCAACTCATCAAAACTTTCTGGCATTTATCGGTCCACTGAAATTTCACATCCTTCCGGCGGCTTAGTGGTGGAGAAGATAACATAGAAAACCCCTTCACAAACCAGCGGTAATATCGGCTAAACCTAAGCTGCGAATTTACGTGATGTTCTGGGCGGTTTCCAATTAAGGATAGCTTCTACCTTCTTTGGAATCTACCTTGATCCCTTGGTGACACAACATGTCCCAAAAGGAGATTTCCTTCACCAAAATTCACATTTCGACAATTTGGCGTACAAGCTGTTTCTCCCTTAAAGTCTGCAGTACAATCATGAGATGTCTATCATGCTCCTCTGCACTCCTCGAGTATATCAAAATGTCATCAATAAACACCACCACAAATTGATCAAGATATGGTGCGAAGATAGTGTTCATCGGATCCATAAAAGCGGTGGAGCATTTGTCAACCCGAATGGCATTACTAGAAACTCATAGTGGCCATACCGAGTTCAAAGCGATTTTGGGATACTCTGCTCTTGCACCTTCAGCGATGATAACCGGATCGCAAATCAATTTTGGAGAATCTTGCTGCACCCTTCAATCGATCGAACGGATCATCAATGCGAGCAATGGATATCATTCTTTATTGTCACCCTATTCAAGCGCACGTAGTCAATGCATAAGCGGAGTACCATCCTTCTTCTTAACAAACAACACCGGTGCTCCCAAGGTGACACACTAGGGCGGATGAAGCCCTTTTCAAGTAATTCTTGTAGCGTATCTTGACTCCTTCAACTCTGCTGGTGCCATTACGTATGGCGTTATGGAGATTGGATCCACACGAGCGAGAACATTAATTTCAAGCGCACTTCTCTTTCGGAGGTAATCACGGCAATTCATCGAAACACGTCTGGAAAGTCATGTACTGTAGGGATGTCCTTCAATGCTGGACTCCCCACTTGGGTGTCTACCACATGTGCCAAGTATGCTTCACACCCTTTTCTGATCATTTTTCTGGCTAGTGCAGCCGAAATGATGTTGGATGGCAATAGCTGCCTCTCCCCTTGTATCACCACATCAGCATGCTTGAGGAGACCAAAAGTAGTATCTTGATCTCTGATCCAATCATGGCATGATGCCTAGCTAACCAATCCATGCCCAAGATGATATCATAATCTCTGAAGGGCATTTCAATGAGATCAGACAGGAAAGTGTGTCCTTGGATCACCAAAGGACAATCTTTATACATTCTATTAACCCTGACTTCCTGTCCTAACGGACTTGTTACTAGCACCTCAAAGTCCATTCTTGTACATGGAACAGCAATGCAATCAATGATGCTAGCACTCACATAAGAATGGGTAGAACCAGGATCAAATAACACAAACACATTCTGGTTAAAAGTTGAGAAGGTACCAGCCACTACATCAGATGTCTCTGCCTCTTCCCTCTATCTCATGGCATAGACTGCATCGAGCACTATCTTGTTACGAATGTTTCTTGTGCCTTGGTTGCTCTTTGGGTTACCTCTACCCCTGCCTCTACCTCTGCTAGGTGGTTGTGAGCTTCGGTGACGGGGCTCAGGCGACCATCTGCGATAGTAGGAGGTGGTCCAACTCTGCGACATCGTGCAGTCCTTGGCAAAGTGTCCGGTGCCTCCACAGTTATAACAGGCTCCAATAGCCTTGTAACAGATTCCACCATGATTCTTTCCACAAGTTTCACATTGGCGGGGAGGGTAGGAACTTCTGGTGCTCTGCTGGCCAGATAGGGGAGGTCTCTGTCCTGAATGTCTTCCCCTACCAGATTTCTTGCCACCTCTGCCATGTCCCCCATAGTTCTTCCTCTTTCCAGTATGACCACTGGAACTCGATCTCTTGATTTTCCCTCTTTCTCTGTCTTCTCTGACCTCTTCTTCTCAGGAGCAGTCTCAAACTCAACTCTTTCCAACTCTAGGGCTTGAGAAACAAGTTCAGAGAAGTTAGTGTGTTTGAAGCCGAGCACTTGTACTCTGATGCTGGGCTTCAAGCCAGTTTCAAACCTCTTGCATCTTTCCCTGCTGGTAGGAAGCAAACTTACTGCATAGTGGCTAAGGCGGGAGAATTCTCTTTCATACTCAGCCACTGATCTGCCCCTCTGTTTCAAACTTAAGAATTCTTGTAGCTTCTGGTCTACATAAGCATCAGGGATGTATTTCTGTCTGAATTCCCTGAGGAAGTCATTCAGTCAACAACTGCGAGTTCTACGGTGTGGGAATGGATTTCCACCAGTCATAAGCATCACCTTGTAGAAAGGATACTGAGTATTCAAGTCAGAGCTCCTCTGTACAATCAAGTTTCTTGAACACCCTATCCATCCTCTCTAACCACTGTTCACTTCTATAGGATCTCTGTCCTTAAACTCTGTAGCCCCATACTTCATCAATTTATCATCTTGCCTTGTAGGAGGCGTGGTTGTACCACGGTGTGCGAATTGGGACTTGAGTAGGTGCATTACCGACCATTTGTTGGAATATTGCGACCATCTGTGGCCAGCGAGCGAGGCTGCGATGCTGCGAGGGCACGATCTTCTTTGAACCATCGACATTTTGTACAGCTGGGGCATCCCCGTGCACCTCGACCTCAATAGACGATCATTGAGCGATCACCCTCTTCCATATTCAATGCGAGGATCTTAGCTTTCTGAACAATAACACAAGAATATTCACTCGTTAGTGCATATTTATCTTGTAATGTCTTGTATGTATCAAACAATGATATTGAGCGGTTGTACTATGCAAAAGAACATTCAAATAACAGGTGAAAGCGGATTTAAAAACTTTGCTCGATACCACTAAAACATGTCACACCTACCCCTCTGTAAGGCATAACATGATCCGTAGTATACCTAATGAATTACCAACTACGTCTCACGATAACCCATTAAATACACTACAAGGGATTTTAAAAAAACTTTTCTTACTTCTTTTACGATGGTGAGCACTATTTACAGTGTTAAAGACTTTGGTGAATCAAGTGAAATAACTAACTCATTTGATTTATTTAGAATTTCAGTAAAATTTTTGGCAAAGTGCCCTCTGTATTTTGGATAAAGCAGTTCTTGAAAAAACTGTAAAAGCACTTCTATAATTTTCCAAATCTCAACTTCAATACATTTCTCAACACAACAATTCATCAACTCAATTCCATAGAAATTTTTCAAAGTCTGAGATAAGGAAATATAATACAACTTTTACAATCCAAAACACTCATAATTAATTTACAACTTCAAGTACAATTTAATTTACAACTGCTCAAAACCAAATACAATATGTACATACAGTGTCATACATTCTGATTACAAAAAGCAAAAGCGGTATACTCAATATACTGAGTAATCCCTCATTTGGATGTATATGCGGCCTAGTCTGTATACTGTCTATCTCTCTACTGTGACAATAAAAGCTATCATTTGAGACAATGTCTCGATGGTGCACAACATTAACCAAATCCAATTTAAATCACAATTCATAAGTCATGTAAATAGTGGATACTTAAAATCATAATTAAATTCAAGACAATAATTGTCAACAAGAATTTAAACTCCATTTCTCAATATCACAATAATTTTCCATAAGTCAGATCAGGTTTGAATTCAAAAGATAGTATATGTCAATGAGAGTTTAAATCCATTTCACAATCTCACAATACACATCAATAAATCACACATAGCTTAATCATGATCCATAATTCAATTCATCCCAAAAGCCGATGGCTAATGAGGTATTCAATTCATCCCAAAAGTTGATGACTAATGAGGAATAACATGGCTAGCTAGCAAAAATATGAGTACTCATTCTATTCGTCCTCAACAGGCACACACCTCAACACTTCAGCCAGAGAGGGAATTCAATTCATCCCATTAGACAAGCTAGAGAGGAATACAATCAATATACATGATAGCTGTGGTTTCAAAGCATTTCTAATGCTTTTTAATCAATAAGTATCCATCAATGTCATTCAAACCATTTTTCACAGTTTCAAACTATTCACAATATTTTTCAATCAATAAATATTCCTCAAACACATTTCCACAATTTAAAATAATGATATACAAATAATCAATATTTATTTCCATTGAAAATAATTCAAAAGAAACAGTTGTTGTGCACAAACCTCTGATATTTGTCTCCTGGTCTTGACTCAGTATTTCTTTCCCTCTTGCTGAGTCCTTGTTAACTGAGAAACACAATTTGAAGTGTTTCAGTACCAAATTAAACTGTCTCTATCGATGGGGTTTGGTAAATAATGCACTGAACTCAATTATTCGCTTAATCACCTAATATACCGACCCTCGATGCGTTTTAGGTAAATTAGGTTTTAGTGTCGTTAATATGTCACACTCGATAGGGTTTTAGGTTTGGTATGTTTTACCAAAGTCATTTCCTCGCTTAGTGCATTTTAATGCAAATTGCTGGATTCCGGAACACTGGTTTGACCTAACCGGACGATCTAGTTCCCTCGGTTTTCGGGTCTCGGTCGAAACTACAAACTTGTAGATCTAGGTCTTATTGCACGCGGTGCAAAATTTCAGGTCAATCCGAGTTAAGTAGACCAAGTTATGGTCATTACACTATTGCTGGTCAAGTGGTACCATTTTAGGTCAATTTTAGGTCAAATTGGTCAATTCTGGTTCGGCCAGTTTTTGGACCCGAACTTGTGCAAGTTGTTTGACTTGCTTATGGTCATTTCTGGGCTTTGGTGTCTTCATAAGACTTGTAGGTATGGGTCTTAACTATTCTTGGTCAAAATTTCAGGTCAATTGGACCTGGTTTGAGTGAGTTATGGCCTAAACACTCACTGCTGCCCAATTGGTCATTTTTCAGGTCCTAATTGCACCTAATCCGAATTGGTCATTTTTTTTAGGTCACCTTGCAAGCAGAATTTTGGCATGGTTTCTCAATGAAAGTTGGCACATTTTGTGCCTAGTTTCACCTCAAATTGGTCTGATACCAATTGAGGTTACACATTCAAGATTATAGGCTAAAATATACACTGCTCTCAATATGCAATTCACACCCCAACTTCAAACACATTATTTACCTTGCAAGGTTTACTTCCATACCCTACCAAACTGTTTTGGCACATTACCAACAACATTTTCTACATAACATTAGCATTATTTTGGGCAGATTCCAATCACCCTCATCACACCAAATATCATTCACAATTACAATTTCTAAGTACCATTACAAACACACCTAAACATTACAAACTTTACATACACTTTACAATGTAATTTGACATACATATCATCAATCCTTCTAGGTCAATATGCTGCCCACACTCCCTTCAATATACACCATTATTCAAGTGTCCACAAGCTGCCACAATTCATTCATCAACATCACATTGCCGTACCATATGCCAATTCCCATCAAAGTGCATCATTCACCATATATACATGCATTAAATCACTAGGTTACTAAATCACCATGATTAACATTATTTCTCATCAATTATATACACAAATACCTCATCAAAAACGTGACCCATGGCTGTCCAAAATGGCAACAACAATAACCCTTCAAACTCAAAATTTTCCTTCACCAAACCAATACCCATAACATGCATAAAAACTTTAACAAAGGATTTCTCAAAAATGCAAACTTACCTTTATTTGTAACTTGCTAAACCTTCACCAAACTTCTCAAAATTAGTATCAATATCTTCCTTGTGGTGTGTAGACCATTTTTCATGAAAGAACCTAAGAGAATGGAGTTGAAATGGAGAGAGGAAATGAAGCTCAAAGAAAAACGTCAATGGAGTTTCAAGGTTTCTTCAATTCGGCCATTTGAGAGAATTTTGAGGAAGATGGAATTTCAGATGGTGAGTGGACCATATCAGCCATATTTCAATGATAAATTAATCCTATAGTGGTCCACTAACTAAAATTAAATCATATATTAAGTTAACTTTCCCATAATCCACATTTAACCCATGATTTCCACTATTTATTTTAGGTACCACCAAATTAATTTTTCATTTCATTTTCTAAGTGTAATACTATTTATTTTTAATGGACATTTAGGTCAAAAGACACTTCGGGATGTCAAATGACCATAATGCCCCTGTTCGGTAACACCGTATTTTGTCTGTTTTTCGATTTCTCACTTTTCTTTGTACTAATTATTTAATTTTTCTTTAATCTTTCTAATGATATTTACTCTTCAACAATGGTCTATTTAAGTCCTAAAAATGTTTCCCAGGGTTCCCATGATCCAGGCTAGTCAACGGTCCTGTAGTGACTTCGGTCATGATCACCATCGCTAGGTTTCCCGGCTCACTTACTCGGTTACATTTCTTTGCTATGATTTTTCCTTTGTTTTTCTTTTCTTGTATTTCATTATTTTATGTCTCCTCACTCATATTGAAGTACGGTTCTAGGCATCCTAGCTGTCCGGACAGCACTGGTCACCGGAACAGTAGAACGCACTACCGAACTTAGGTGTGTTACATTCACTCCCAAAACCCTAGCTTAAATTCAAAATTTACACAATTTACCTTAATTAACCAACTACTTCATTATCCTTATGTTCATACACTTTAAACATAATCTCTAGTGCACTCCAAGTCCATCAAAACACTCAATCTTGTTCCTTCCTTAGGGCAGCCAAAATCCATGGCATACATACCCATAAGTTTCATTCATTTAATCCACAATTTCATACTCATTTTTAAGTCCTTAACATGGAACAAGAGATATACATGCATAATTAAGCACTAACCTCTTTAATGGCAGAATTTTCCAAGATTAATCTTCACTTTCTTTCCCTTTCTAGGCTGCCAAACACTTCCCAAGAGGTAGAGACAAGTTTTTAGTGAAGGGACTTAGGGTTTTAGTAGTGGAAATTCATGGGAAATGGGAGTAATGAAAGAAATTTCTATGGAGGGCTATGGAGAAGAGAAAAACGTCTTGAGGAAGAAGAAGAGCAGCAGAATTTTTTTTGGTCTTCTTGGTCTCTTTCATTAGTTAATTAAATGGATTGCTTGCATGTGATTGGTGGAGCTTTTAAATGACATCATAATGATGTCATATTTGGCATTTTATTGATTTTTCTTTTCTAATCATTTTCAATTCAATTTTCAACAATATTAATTCATATTTTATGTCATATTAATTATTTACTCAACTGGACAAGTCGGCCAAAAATCACCTCTGAAGGCGAAATGACCAAAATGCCCTCCGTTTGGCTTAACGGGTCGAAATTGTCTGTACCGATTGAAAAATTTTTCTAAATATTTTCTTGGCATTCTAATGCCATAGAAACCTCAATGACCCTTCTCTGGAGTCCTAAAAATTATTTTATAATTTTTCCCCCGGGTCTAGGGCTCCTCGTTGCGAGAACCGCAACTTCCCTCTGGTTACCCATCGCTTGGGCACCGGCTTATTTAACTTGGTTGTATTTTATTTCTAAAATTTTTTTACTAAATTTTTCTTGTCAATATTTGAGTTATTTATGGTTTCTCGCTTTAGTTTAAATATTTTTCCGGACGTTCTAGCTGTCCGGACCGACACCGGTCACCGGAATAGTAGACTGTACGGAGTTGCTACGGGGAGGGTGTTACACCCAGTGCCAGTTTACCCGTTATCCAGTCCAGTCATCTAGTGTAGGTTACTTGGGGCAACCAAATGAATAAAAGTGAACAACATTAATGAAACAATGAATATATCAATACCAAACAAAGAAAGCATACACATTCTATACACATTTATTTTCTTGCTATTTTCTTTTATTATATTATTGCACCACTAAGCATTATTGCTTAGCGCGTTGCTTTTGCCACGCGTAGGTACTGGAGATCCGATCGCGAGCCAGTAGACCACGGTGGGTGAGTCCATCCGGCGATTCGCTCGATGTCCGTGTCACCTCGTCACTGCGATTGCATTGGTAGGACACTAGATGTCATTTTGTCATTTTGTAATTAACTTTTTATTTTCTCATATGTATTTGGGATTTATGTAATGTATTTTGAGGTTCATGTAAATAATAAAGATTTATGGTCATGTATGGTATTAATTTGAGTATTTAATGGTTGTTTATATATGAGAACCCTGAGAAAGGGATGTTTTGAGAAATGAAAAGGGTGTTGAGACCTGAAATTGACAAATTATTGAGATATTGATATTGAGTTTTATTGATGATATTGGAGTTGAGAATGAATGAAATTGTATATTGGAAGTGTTTTTAACAGGGTCCGAAGAACTGTTTTCTCCATTTTTAGCCGGTACTCCGCCGGATTTTCTTTAAAATTTTCGGAACCTTAAATGAATGATACTTTTGATAAATGGTTTAAATAAATTGTATTTCATAAATTATATGCGAAAGCATGATATAAATTAATTGAGGAATATTAGAGTGTGCCGGTACACCGTGTGGCATTACTTACTCGGGTATACCGTACACGGGTAAGGGGTGTCACATTTAGTGGTATCAGAGCACGGTTTAGGCGTTTCTGGGCCTAGATTGAGTCCATACCATGCATTGCATTTGTAAGAGTCGAGGTGACACTAACGCAGATCTGTTTATCCTTCTTATTTTGAATAGGATATGGACCCTTCATCTCAGAGAGCCGTTGAGGAGGAAGTGGAGAGTCATGCTCCACCTGCAGCAGCTGAGACTGGGGGCATGAGAGAATCTGCTCCACCAGCTCAAGCAGAGTCTGCTCAGCCTCCATAGGCCATGTTTCAGCAAATGGCCGAGGTAATGCCAGCACCACCACCACCACCACTAGCTCCACAGCAGAAATCACACCTGGAAAGGCTAAGGAAGTTTGGAGTTGTGGACTTCTATGGCAAGAGAGAAGATGACTCATTGCGTAGAGAATTGGTTGAGCAGAGCAGTGAGTACTAAAACAACTTCTTTGCACTCTAGAGCAAAACACGGAAGTCGCCATATCTTTCTTGCCGCAAGATGATGCATATGAGTGGTGGGACACCGTGTCGATGAAGTGCAGCTAAGTAACACAGGACTTCTTCCTCTCGAATTCAAGAAGAAATATGTGGGTCTTGTATACGGAAGAGAGAAGAAGAGAGTTTATTAACTTGAGGCGAGACAGGTTGTCGATGTTGAATATGAGAAGGAATTTGTCCGATTGAGCCGTTATGGAAGGGAGATAGTCCCTAATGAAGTGAAAGATGCAAGAGATTTGAAGAGGGACTAAATGATAACATCAAGATCCAACTCACCGCCTTGGGAATCACTGAATTTACCAAGTTAGTGGAAGGCGCAATAAAGGTGGAAAAAGTAAGAATCGGTGAGCGGACCGAGAAGGGATAGGCAGAAGAGGACCAGTCGGTCTAGTTCCGCTCTGGATTTGGGAAGAAGTTTAAGGGTCCTCCCGCACGAGTTCGGGTCGACCACGGGGCCGGGGGTCAGCCACAGGGCGAGTCGGTCTCGAGGCGAGCCACGATTCACCCCTAGGAGAGGTCGGTCCACACCATCGGTGGGCAGCTCTCGAGGATGGGGTTCGAGGACCAGGCCCGGCATCTTCTCGCGTGTCCACACGCCGAGAAATGGCATAAGGCGATGTTGGAGAGTGGCGGTGCTTGCTTGAGGTGTGGGTCGATGAGCATCGGTTGAGAAACTGTCCCACGCAGAGAACTACTGTTTGCTCCAACACAAGCGAGCGGACACGCTCTGCACTACGTAAAGGTAGAAAATCGGCAAGTCCGAGGTCGTTGGAGCATCACGAGGCGCATCGATCCAGCAGAGAGGCACGGACGGAGACCACCAGCAAGGGCTTATGCTATTAGAGCTCAGGAGGAGCAAGATGCCCCGGACGTCATCAGGGGTACGTTCTCCCTCTACACTACTCCTGTGCATGCATTGGTGGATCCAGGATCCACTCATTCATACATCTGCATCAACTTACCCGTAGAAAGGGGGATACTAGTAGGGGAGAGTGACCAAGACATTCTGGTCACTAATCCATTAGGCCACAGTGTAGTGGTGAACAAAGTATACAAGGGTTGCCCGTTAAGGATTCAGGGGTATGAATTCTTGGCAGACCTGATTGAGTTGCCTTTCCATGAGTTTGACGTGATTTTGGGAATGGACTGGTTGTCACGTCATCAGGCAATAGTTGATTGCAAATTGAAGAGAATTTCTCTAAAAACTTCAGAGGGTAATGAGATCACTGTTGTGGGTGAAAGGACAGATTTCCTGTCCAATGTCATCTCAGTCACTGTTGCAAGAAGAATGATGAGAAAAGGCTGTGAAGCCTACCTAGCACATGTGGTGGATACTAGGCAGGCTAAGCCAAACTTGAGTGACATACCCACAGTGAGAGACTTCCCAGAAGTATTTCCTGAAGAGTTGCCTGGTTTGCCACCAGAAAGGGAAGTCGAATTTGCTATTGAGACAACTGCAGATGCGACACCCATTTCCATTGCTCCTTATAGGATGGCACCTCTTGAATTGAGGAGTTGAAAACTTCGATTGCAAGAGTTCTGGATAAAGGGTTCATACGCCCGATGTGTCACCATGGGGAGCTCAAGGTCTTTGTTGTAAAGAAGAAGGATGGGACTTTGAGGCTATGTATTGATTACCAGCAGTTGAATAAAGTGACTGTGAAGAACAAATATCCGTTGCCTAGAATTGATGATCTGTTTGATCAGTTGAAGGGAGCAGGTGTATTTTCTAAGATTAATCTCAGATCAGGGTATCATCAGTTGAGGGTGAAGGATGTAGATGTGCCCAAGACTGCATTCAGGACCCGGTATGGGCATTATGAGTTTCTGGTGATGCCCTTTGGCTTAACAAATGCACCAGCGGCATTCATGGACCTTATGAACCGTATCTTCCATCCACACTTAGATCGGTTCGTAGTGGTCTTTATTAATGATATTTTGGTGTATTCCAAGACCAGGGAAGAACATGATGAGCATTTGAGGATTGTTCTGCAAACCCTAAGAGAAAAGGAGCTGTATGCTAAGTTGTCCAAGTGTGACTTTTGGCTGAATGAAATTGCATTCCTTGGACACATAGTGTCAGCTGATGGGATTAGGGTGGATCCCAAGAAAATAGAAGCAGTGATGGAATGGAAGCCTCCCAGAAACACAACTGAGGTCAGAAGCTTCTTGGGGCTAGCTGGGTATTACAGGAGATTTGTGAAGGGATTTTCCTTAATAGCTGCTCCAATGACCAAGTTGTTACACAAGAATGTCAAATTTGACTGGAATGACAAGTGTCAGACCAGTTTTGAGAAGTTGAAGGCTATGTTAACAGAGGCACCAGTGTTAACACAGCCAGTGTCAGGAAAAGACTTTGTGGTCTACAGTGATGCCTCACATAATGGGTTGGGGTGTGTATTGATGCAAGAGGGGAAGGTGGTCGCCTATGCTTCCAGGCAGTTAAGGCCACATGAACAGAATTACCCTACCCATGATCTAGAGCTTGCAGCAATTATCTTCGCACTGAAGATATGGAGGCATTACTTGTATGGTGAAAAGTGTTACATTTACACTGACCATAAGAGTCTAAAATATTTGCCAACCCAGAAGGAGCTCAACCTTAGACAGAGGCGATGGATTGAGTTCCTGAAGGATTATGATTGTGTAATTGACTACCATCCTGGGAAGGCAAATGTAGTTGCTGATGCTTTGAGCAAAAAATCCATAACGGCCTTGAGATCATTGAATGCCCGTCTATCTTTGGTTCGTGATGGAGCTATCTTGGTTGAGTTGCAAGTGAGGCCAAACACACTTTCTGATTTTAGATGGGCGAGAAGGTAGATGAGAAGCTAATGGCTATTATGAGCAAAATCCCGGAGGAAAAGCAGCGACTATGAGGTGAAAGCGGATGGGTGTCTGTATTACAAAGGAAGGCGTGTGTACGGATAATGGGAATTGAAAGCCGTATTCTAAAAGAGGCACACACCGGTGTATATGCTATGCACCGGGAAGTACAAAGATGTATCATGATCTGAAGCTTGATATTGGTGGCACAGTATGAAAAAGGACATAGCTGACTATGTGACTAAATGCTTGACATGTCAGCAAGTCAAGGTAGAACATCAAGTTCCATCAGGTTTGCTACAGCCTATACGCATACCTGAATGGAAATGGGATCGGGTTACCATGGATTTTGTAAGTGGTCTACCTCTCACCCGGAAGAAGCATGATGCAGCATGGGTAATAGTGGATAGATTGACAAAGTCAACACACTTTCTGCCAGTTAGGACTGACTACTCACTAGAGAGGTTAGCAGAATTGTATATTAGTGAGATAGTTAGACTGCATGGAATTCCACTTTCCATCATATCTGATCGAGACCCAAGGTTTACATCGAGATTTTGGAAGAAGTTACATGAATCCTTGGGTACACAACTCCATTTCAGCACAGCTTTCCATCCTCAGATGGATGGGCAATCCGAAAGAGTAATCCAGGTAAACAATTGAAATCAATGAAATTGATACAAATACTGAATTGAAATGATAACAATAACGTGAAATACTTGTCAGGTCCTTAAGGATATGCTGAGGAGTTGTGTCATTGAGTTTGAGGGAAGTTGGGATAGATACCTCCCACTGGCAGAGTTTGCATACAACAATAGCTATCAAGCTAGCATTCAAATGGCCCCATATGAAGCGCTGTATGGGAGAAAATGTAGAACTCGGTGTCTTTGGGTGAATTGGCGAAGACAAGCTGGTAGGGCGGACACGGTGAAACAGGTTGAGGAGAAGGTGAAATCAATCAAAGCCAACTTAAAGGTTGCCTCAGACAGACAGAAATCTTATGCCGACCTGAAGAGAAAGGAAATAGAATATGTGGTTGGCGATAAGGTGTTCCTCAAGGTGTCACCATGGAAGAAAGTATTGAGGTTTGGAAGGAAAGGTAAGTTAAGCCCTAGGTTCATTGGCCCATATGAAGTCATTGAACGTGTGGGTCCAGTAGCCTATAGGCTAGCTTTACCACCAGAGCTGGACAAGATCCACAATGTGTTCCACGTGTCCATGCTCAGAAGATACCGCTCAGATCCTTCGCATGTCATCTCCATATAAGAAATTGAAATACAGCCGGATTTGACATATGAAGAAGAACCTCTACGGATCCTAGCTCGGGAAGTGAAAGAGTTGAGGAACAAACATATTCCATTAGTGAAAGTGCTTTGGAGGCACCACAACACCGAGGAGGCAACTTGGGAAAGTGAAGAAATGATGAGGCAACAGTTCCCTCAACTGTTTGCATCAGGTAAATTTCGAGGATGAAATTTAAATTAGAGGGGAAGAGTTGTAACACCCTCCCGGTAACCATTCCGTACATCCTACTGTTCCGGTGACCGGTGTCGGTCCGGACAGCTAGAACGTCCGGAAAAATATTTAAACTAAAGTCAGGAACCATAATTAACTCAAATATTAATAAGAAACACTTAGTAAAAATTTTAGAAATAAAATACAACCAAGCAAAACGAGCCGGTGCCCAAGCGATGGGTAACCGGAGGGAAGTTGCGGTTCTCGCAACGAGGAGCCCTAGACCCGGGGGAAAAATTATAAAATAATTTTTGGGACTCTACAGAAGGGTAATTGAGGTTCCCATGGCATTAGAATGCCAATAAAATACCTAGAAAAATTTTTCAATCGGTACAGACGATTTTGACCCGTTAAGCCAAACGGAGGGCATTTTGGTCATTTCGCCTTTCGAGGTGATTTTTGACCGACTTGTCCAGTTGAGTAAATAATTAATATGACATAAAATATGAATAAACATTACTAGAAATCAAATTGAAAATGAGTAGTGGAGGAAAGGAAAGAAAATGAAGAAAAAGCTTAATTATGACATCATGGTGATGTCATTAAGAAAAGTTTGACCAATCAAAATTTAACCATCCATTGACTAACAAATAAAAAGGCAAATAAAGACCAAAATAACACAAAATGCAGCAGCCATCCCTCTCCCCTTTCACCAACCGAAAATTCTTCTTCTTCTCCCTCCATTGATGTGCCATCAAAAGCTCCATTTCTCCTTTGTTTCCACCACTAAACCCTAACCCCTTTCATTAAACCTTGACCATATCACTTGGAGAAGCTCTTGGCAGCCAAGAAGGAGAAAGAAATTGAAGTTTAGGGCTTTGGAAATTCTGCCCAAACAAGGTTAGTGCATATATGTAATTAAAGTTCATTAATTCCATGATTTAGGCTTGTAATGAATTAGAAATTGTGAAATAATGAAACAAATTCAATGTATATCTCCACCAAAGAATTCAGCAGCCCTAATAGAGGAATGGTTTTGGATGTTTTTAATGGACTTAGCATGAATTGGAGGTTATGTTTAAGCTATATACCTATATAGATGTTGAACTAGGGTGCAAATTGAGGTTTATGGGTAAATTGCATTGGATATTAGGGTTTTGAGGCATGAAAAATTGACTTGACTTACTAAACTGTTAAAGAACAATCTAATGGTCAATAAGTGACCATTTGAGGTATGTTGAACACAATTTGGACTGAAAAATGGTATGGCAAAGTCAAGGTATAAAGCGCCTAGGGCAAGACATAGGATGAAAAATTCAGTCCTTTGCCTCGCCATAACTTGGGCTGTGTTAGTCCAATTGAAGTTTGGCCAATTGGACATGAAACTAAGCTTATAATGGCACATTTTTGCTGAAGAAACCATGCCCAAAAGACCAAAGCAAGAGGACCAAAACTTGGCCCCAATCCGGATACCCTGCGGTGGTTCTGCGAATTGACCAAATGAGCGATGAATCGTTCATTTGGCCATAACTCACTGTAGATTTGGTCAATTGACCTGAAATTTTTACAGCAACAATTAAGACATAGACAAACAACTTTCATGAAGGAACCTACCCCAAATTATGGCCAGAATCCATCCAACCAAGCGACTCTAGTTACTGTTCATGCACTGTAGATATGGTAATTTTCTGCAGAATGCACATTCGGCCAGCTTGGGTCTTTGGACCATATCTAGAGCTACAAAACTCCAAATGGAGTGATTCAAAAACGGAAATTCAACTAGAAAAAATAAGGAACAACTTTCATGTTTTACATTTCTTCAAATTCCTACAGTAACAGTGTCCAATGGAACAGTGAAGTTGACTCACCAAAACTGAAAATTCTGCTTGAGTTGAGTTACACTTTGGAATGGTATTAACACTTAATGCCAACAAGTTTTAAACACCAAATGTGGTATGTTGGGAGTGCCAAAGTCAATGTACACATTTTTATTCTAAAAGTCAACATTTTTGTTGACCAATGATGAATAGTGACACCAAAAATTTGAAATTCACAAATTGAAGAATTTAAAAGTTTCAAATGCCCTAGTATACCTAACAAGATTGGTTTGGTTAGCTTGGCATGCCAATAGGGTTCAGTTAGCAGTACTGCACATGGCAATATGCCATTTCGAGATTTCATGGCTTTTGGCCATTCTAACTTTGTATTGAGACTTGGCCTTGTGCCTGATATTATTCTGACATTGTTATGTTACATTTGCCGGAGATGCATATGTGACCGATGGTGTGACGGCCCGAGGTACTAGGTACCCAGTGCCAGTTTACCCGTTATCCAGTCCAGTCATCTAGTGTAGGTTACTTGGGGCAACCAAATGAATAAAAGTGAACAACGTTAATGAAATAATGAATATATCAATACCAAACAAAGAAAGCATACACATTCTATACACATTTATTTTCTTGCTATTTTCTTTTATTATATTATTGCACCACTAAGCATTATTGCTTAGCGCGTTGCTTTTGCCACGGGTAGGTACTGGAGATCCCGATCGCGAGCCCAATAGACCACGGGTGAGTCCATCCGTGATTCTTTCGATGTCCGTGTCACCTCGTCACCTGCAGTGCATTGGTAGGACACTAGATGTCATTTTGTCATTTTGTAATTAACTTTTTATTTTCTCATATGTATTTGGGATTTATGTAATGTAATTTGAGGTTCATGTAAATAATAAAGATCTATGGTCATGTATGGTATTAATTTGAGTATTTAATGGTTGTTTATATATGAGAACCCTGAGAAAGGGATGTTTTGAGAAATGAAAAGGGTGTTGAGACCTGAAATTGACAAATTATTGAGATATTGATATTGAGTTTTATTGATGATATTGGAGTTGAGAATGAATGAAATTGTATATTGGAAGTGTTTTTAACAGGTTCCGAAGAACTGTTTTCTCCATTTTTAGCCAGTACTCCGCCGGATTTTCTTTAAAATTTTCGGAACCTTAAATGAATGATACTTTTGATAAATGGTTTAAATAAATTGTATTTCATAAATTATATGCAAAAGCATGATATAAATTAATTGAGGAATATTAGAGTGTGCCGGTACACCATGTGGCATTACTTACTCGGGTATACCGTACACGGGTAAGGGGTGTCACAGTTTGGCTTTCTAATTCTGCAATTGTTGTATGATCTAAGGCCTACCCTAAGACTAATTAAAGTGTTTAATTAGTAGTTTTAATCACACAATTAAATTTTGATTCAAATCAGAATTTTAAAAATTGTTTGAATGTGATTCAAATCTGAATTTTAAAAGTTGTTTGAATGTGATTAAAATTTAAATTTTTAAAGTTGTTTGAATCATATTCAAATCTGAATTTTTAAAGTTGTTTGAATAATATTCAGATCTGAATTTTTATAAAATTGTTTGAATGTGATTCAAATCTAATTTTTTAAAAATTGTTTGAATGTGATTCAAATCTGAATTTTTGAGGTTGTTTGAATGTGATTCAAATCTGAATTTTTAAATTTGTTTGAATTAGATTTAAATATGAATTTTTAAATTTATTTGAATCATATTCAAATCTAGATTTTTAAGTTGAATATGAGATATTCAATTTAATTTAAGTATGTATGTTTTATTTAATTGTTAAATAGTGATATGCATGATGGATGATCATGGACTATAAAAGACCAATGTGATTGGATTTATTTCTTTTATGTTTCCTTGGGACTATAAATTAATTAATTTATTTTAATTTATTTTGGGCATGTATTATTATGTTTGTAATAATTTTTGGATTGTAATTTCATTTATTTAAGTTCTTGTAAATTCGCCTTAGTATGCCAAGGATTACTATGTAATTTTGGATTGCAAGAAGTTTAAGGAGGTCAAGAGCATTGATGGGACCAGTGGGAGGAATTCAAGATCAAGTGTTGATCATGTACTCCTTCAGCAACTCTTGTAAAATGAATGAACGAAATGCACCTAGGAATGCCCTAATTCAATTTTTGGTGGCTCATAATTGAATCCCTTAGAAAGTCTATGATCATACCATATTTATTTATTGTCCATGAATGCATGAGATGTATGTGAATATATGCAGTATATGATATATGCATGCTAAATGGATAATGTGCAAAGTGAGACCTTAATAGTAATTAGGATGACCATAAAATCTTCCAAACAAATGATTAAGTTGGAAATGTTATAATTCAAGTAATTATAACATGAGCCCTCTATTGGGGCAATTATTTTAAGAAATTTTAAATAGTTGCATAAGATGCAATTAATTTAAGAGATTTTCTTAAGAATAATTGTTAAGCATGAGATGTTGTAAATATGTAAATGGTTTGGTGCCAATATTGGATGTACCTGAGGACATTAAAATTATTTGCATAATTATTGGCTCAATGGGATCAACTTAACTAATGCAAGAGAAGTCAATAATGGATGTACCTGAGATTTTGAGCATTAGGGGCTAGGTAAAGGATTGAACCTCACATGAGATGTGATGGGCAAGGAGTTGCTCACTTATAGTTTATTGTAATTTCAATAATGGATGTACCTGAGGATAATCAATAGAATTATAAGAATTCAATCACTCACTAGAAATCCATCCAACTAGGATTTCCGTTTTCTACTTTGGAAGTGTAGGATTCGCTAAGTTAGTGGGAGGACCAATTTGATTAAAAGACCATAATAATTTGGTTAATTACATGATACATTTACTAATTAATCTTGTTATTTTCTGCAGTTAATTTTTTGATAATAATGAGCACAGAACAACCACCACCATCCAATATCATTGCAAGCGTACTTGATCACAATAGGTTGACAGGACCTAATCTCTCTGATTGGCTAAGAAATTTGAAACTTGTCCTGAATCTTGAACATATAGAATATGTTCTAGACTAAAATGTTCTTGGTCCCTTACCTCCAGAGGCCACTCAAGAGGAACATGAAACTTTGGACAAATGGAAGGAGCATGATATGAGAGCTAAGTGTTACATGCTTGCTTCCATGAGTAATGAGTTACAGAAGTAGCATGAGAACATGCAGAGTGTGAGTGAGATCCTCTTTCACCTGCAAGAGTTATATGGTGAGCACAACAGGAATGCTAGGTATGAGATATCTAGGTAGCTGTTCCGAATGAGGATGTCTGAGGGACAGAATATTGGGGATCATGTCCACAAGATGATTCTGCTAATTGAACAGCTGGAACATCTTGACTTCAACATGGATGTCCAACTACAGATGGATTTCATCCTTCAGTTCCTTCTTGAGTCTTTTGGGAATTTTGTGACAAATTTCCATATGACTAAACAGGAATGCACCTTAGCTAGTTTACTCAACATGCTAGTTATTGCCCAAAAGAATTTACCCGGCAATAAAGGAAAAGAGGTAGCTTTGATTGTATCTTCTTTTGCTGGAAAGTCCAACAAGAAGAAGGGCACTAAGAAGAAGAAACCTCAGATTCCTGGTCCTTCCAAGAAAATAGCTAAACAGAAAGGGAAGATAAAAGCTAATAGAGGCAAAGGAAAGTGTTTCCACTGCTAGAAGATGGGCACTAGAAAAGGAACTGCCTAGAGTATCTTGCTTCTCTGAAGGACAAGAAGGATAAACCTTCTGAAGGTGTGTCCATATCTTGTTATTTAGATTCTGGTGATACTCATAGTTCATCTATAGCTTGGGTTTTAGATACTAGTTCCAGTTCTCACATTTCTAATGATATGCCAGAACTAGCAAATAGTAGCAGCTTGCGTTCTCAAGATGTTAGAGTCTAAATTGGCAATGGCTCAACTGTTGAAGCTTTAGCCATAGGATCTAAATTGTTTTACATGTTTGGACATGTTTTGTATTTGAACAATATTTTATATGTACCGGATACTTTTAAGAACATCATTTCTATATCTAGTTTGACTATAAATGGCTGTGAATTTCAGTTCACAGATGATGTTTGCAATATTTATTTTAGAAATAAATATGTTGGTTCGGGCTATATGAATGAAGGTCTTTATTATTTGGATAATAATGACAAACACAAAATGAATGCAAGTGATCTAAATGAATGCAATGCCATGGTGAAAACCAACTCAAGTTCAAAATATATTTGGCACTTAAGGTTATGTCGTGTTACAAAAGATAGGATTGCAAAATTGGAGAAAATGGGGATTCTATCCTCATTGGGCTTTGAGCCTACTCCAACTTGTGAATCTTGCCTTCAGGGAAAAATGACTAGATCAACCTTTGTTAGACAAGGGCTAAGGGCTGAAAATATTTTGGAGCTAATATATAGCGATGTATGTGGTCCATTTAAGGAAATGGCTAGAGGCAGTTTTCATTATTTTATTATCTTTACTGATGATAAATCAAGGTTTAGGTATTTGTATTTGATGAAATACATGAAGGAATACAAGCGTGAAAAACTGAAGTTTATACTATTGAATTTAAAAATTTTCACCTAGGGTCACATGAACCATGCAAGATTTATTTTTATCTATTTGATTTCAATGATAAACAACATATTAAAACTCTTTTAATATGTTTTTAGATCTGTATTTTCCATTTAAGATTTTAAAATTAATCTGATTAATTTTAGAACCCTAGATTAAATCAAGAACGATTACACTAACCTCTTGATGCACTGCAGCATAGTTGTGCCTTTGAGATTCGTCTTCAGGACACCAAATGTTATCCCTCTAGCTTGTCCACACCAAGAACACCTATGGCAGCCCTTGAACAGCTTCTAAAACTTTTTCTATTATTTAGAAAATCAAGTTCTGTCTTTTAAGAGATTAAAGATGTAAACAGGACACTAGAAACGATTTCTAGTATTTTTAATTCAAGAGATTAATGGCTAATCTCTTTGAATTGATGAGAGATGAAGAAGAAGAGATGGAGAGCCTCAAAATGGTGTGACAAAGGAGGAGTGCCTGCTGGTTGACTTATTTTTAATTCATAACAACACTTATATAGCTAGGTCAACACATTAAACCCTTGCCACATGTCACCCTCTAATTGGTTCTTGGTTTAAATGACCCAATCACATTGTGCCAAGTGTCAAACCTATATTTAATCTTAATTTTAATCATCTTACATGGCTAAAAGACATTTGGCAAGCTTATGTGAAATGCCATGTGTCACCATCTCATGGTGCCACGTGTCACCCTGTGAAATGACCAAAATACCCCTTGTCTTAATTTTGAGTTCTTAACCCAAAATAATTATTTCTCTTCTTCTAATCAATTATATCAAAAATAAATTAATTAATTAATTAATCTCTATTAATTAATTTTTCATTAATTAAATTCATATTTAAACACTTTAAATATAAATTTAACTTATACTATACATCCAATAATCAAGATTTGGTTTCAAGTCATGCTAAGGACTTTGCAATCTAATTGCAAACCAAACCTATTTAATTAATTAATTAAACTCTTTGATTAATTAATTAAATCATATTTAATTAGGTGATAACTTGTGTATGTGTGTGACTTACTAGGCTCATCACTAATTGGCAATGAGATATGATATTAACTCTTAATATCATCAGAACTCTTTCTTACCATAAATGATTTCTCTAAATCATTTTATGCACCTCATAGACCATGGTTAACACCTAGCATAGCATGCCATGGCTACCCAATTAGTAATAAGGTTTACCATAAATAAACCTATAATCATATGTTACCACGCACTAGAATCTCTCTGTTACAAAATCCCAACTCAAGCTGGAGTCATGGTTTTTGTCAAACTCCATTTGGTATGAATATTATGTTCTCTTTTAATTCTAATTCTTGATTAAAACATGTACAAGATACATACTAAATGATATGCTCTAGGTCATACTAAAAGAGAACATAATATTCATAGCAAATGGGGTTTGACAGAAACCATGACTTCAGCTTGAGTTGGGATTTTGTAACAGAAAGATTCTAGTGCATGGTATCATATGATTATAGGTTCATTTAAGGTAAACCTTATTGCTGATTGGGTGGCCATGGCATACTATGCTAGGTGTTAACCATGGTCAATGAGGTGCATAAAATGATTTAGAGAAATCATTTATGGTAAGAAAGAGTTCTGATCATATTAAGAGTTGATATCATATCTCATTGCCAATTAGTGATGAGCCTAGTAAGTCACACACATACACAAGTAATCACCTAATTAAATATGAATTAATTAATTAATTAAAGAGTTTAATTGATTAATTAAATAGGTTTGGTTTACAATTAGATTACAAAGTCCCTAGCATGACTTGAAACCAAATCTAGGTTATTGGATGTACAGTATAAGTTAAATATATATTTAAAGCGTTTAAATATGAATTTAATAAATGAGAAATTAATTAGTAAAGACTAATTAATTGATTTATATTTGATATAAATTGATTAGAAGAAGAGAAATAATTATTTTGGGTTGAGAACTCAAAATTAAAGCATAGGGGCATTTTAGTCATTTCACAGGGTGACATGTGGCACCATGAGATGTTGACACATGGCATTACACATAATCTTGCCAAATGTTTTTTAATCTTGTAAGATGATTAAAATTAAGATTAAATATAGGTTTGACACTTTGCACAATGTGATTGGGTCAATTAAACCTATAACCAATCAGAGAGTGACATCTGGCAAGGGTTTTATGTGTTGACCTACCTATATAAGTGTTGTTATAAAAAGAAAATAATACAACCAGTAGCTAATAACCTTGGTGCCGCCACCCAAGAGACTTCCCCTCCTCTTCATCTTCTTTTCTCATCTATTCCAATAGATTAGCAAAAAATCTCTTGAATTAAAAATACCAGAAATTGTTTCTAGTGTCCTGTTTACATCTTTAATCTCTTAAAAGGCAAAACTTGATCTTCTAATTAATAGAAAAAGCTTTAGAAGTTGTTCAAGGGCTGCCATAGGTGTTCTTGGTGTGGACAAGCTAGAGGGACAACATCTGGTGTCTTGAAGACGTGTCTCAAAGGCACAAATACACTGCAGTGCATCAAGAGGTTAGTGTATTAGTTCTTTATCTAATCTAGCATTTTATAATTAATCTGATTAATTTTTAAAATCTTAAATGGCAAATACAGATCCAAAAACAAATTAAAAGTGTTTTAATATGTTATTTATCATTGAAATCAAATAGATAAAAATAAATCTTACATGATGCATGTGACCCTAGGTGAAAATTTTTGAATTCAATGGTATAAACTTGTGTTTTTCACGCTTTCGCTCCTTCAATATAGCCTAAGGAACCCCGGTCTCACCAGAAATCCAAATACATAGAAAGGCGCTACCACATTATCAGAGAAATAGTTGGGCGAGGTGATGTAGCAATGCAGCAAATAGCATCAACTGATAATCTAGCTGATCCATTCACTAAGCCTATGTTACAAGCTCAGTCAAACCGATATCTTGAGAAGATAGGTCTAAGATATTGTAATGAATAGCTCTAGTGCTAGTGGGAGATTGTTAGTAGTATGCCCTAGAGTATATCATTTAGTATGTATCTTATATATGTTTTCTTAATAAAAGGCAATTTCACTTTTCCATGTACATAATATATTTATGTGTAATAGAAATGGTCCATTGATATTTTGTTAGAAATTCTATTCTTAAGTTGTTAAGAATATGAGTGACAGTATTTCTAGCACAAAGCATCATAAATTGGTTCACAATCGAGGATACTTCATATAGGACATGACTTATCCAGAAAGATTGTAATCATGTTCGTTCCCAAGGTATTTATATGAGATATCAATAAGATAGAATGGTGAGTCTCATGCCATATAACAAACATGATAAGCACTTATACATGATAAGTAGGCCGAACTAGTGACACTTACGACAAGCACATGGAGTTTACTCTTGTCAATGCATTGTCATAAATTATATCAGTGCATATAATCTTTAGACCTGAGATAGCACAGTTATCTTGTATATAGGTGGTTTGAGTTTGATATTGCTTTCATACTTGTACTGTGTATGGGTATATGGGCATGTGTTGGCTCCTACTAGTTATACATGAAGGTAGGTGTTGATCAAAATGGAATCTGTTCCTCTAAGTAAATAGAGATAAAATCATATATTCATTTAATTGTTCTTGATGTTTCAAGTTCATGGCCAGGACAGATAGATTTATTTAGAAAAGAGTTTCTAATGAGAAAATCATTTTAATCAAGAACTGAAATTAAAAGAGAACATAATATTCATAGCAAATGGGGTTTGACATAAACCATGACTCTAGCTCGAATTGGGATTTTGTAACAGAGAGATTCCAGTGCATGGTAACATATGATTATAGGTTCATTTCAGGTAAACCTTATTACTAATTGGGTGGCCATGGCATGCTATGCTAGGTGTTAACCATGGTCTATGAGGTGCATAAAATGATTTACAGAAATCCTTTATGGTAAGAAAGAGTTCTGATTATATTGAGAGTTGATATCATTTCTCAATGCCAATTAGTGATGAGCCTAGTAAGTCACACACATACACAAGTAATCATCAAATTAAATATGATTTAGTTAAATAATTAAAGAGTTCAATTAATTAATTAAATAGGTTTGGTTTGCAATTAGATTGAAAAGTCCCTTGCATGGCTTGAAACTAAATCTAGGTTATTGGATGTATAGTATAAGTTAAATTTATATTTAAAGTATTTAAATATGAATTTAATTAATGAGAAATTAATTAATAGAGATTCATTAATTAATTTATATTTGATATAAATTGATTAGAAGAAGAGAAGCACTTATTTTGGGTTGAGAACTCAAAATTAAAATACAGGGGTATTTTAGTCATTTTACAGGATGACATGTGGCACCATGAGATGGTGACACAAAAGCTTGCTATATGTCTTTTAATCATGTAAGATGATCAAAGTCAAGATTAAATATAGGTTTGACACTTGGCACAATGTGAT
Organism: Hevea brasiliensis; assembly: GCF_030052815.1. Taxonomy (NCBI): domain Eukaryota; kingdom Viridiplantae; phylum Streptophyta; class Magnoliopsida; order Malpighiales; family Euphorbiaceae; genus Hevea; species Hevea brasiliensis. Next base: position 79,109,051 of record NC_079499.1, on the reverse strand, counting down.
TGGGTCAATTAAACCTAGAGCTAATCGAAAGGTAACATGTAGTAAGGGTTTTAAGTAGTGACCTAGCTATTTGAGTGTAAGGATGAAAGAACAAATTACACAAGCTACTCATTCTCTTTGTGCCGCCACCCTTGGCTGTAACACCCCTCACCCGACTACAGTGTAGCCGAGCAAGGCGTGCTATAATTGGTGCCGGAGCACCCTAACTTATCTTACTTTATTATTTGTTTTAAATAATTTTGAATTCATTTAATTTAATATCAATTATTTTTTTTATGGAGAAACCAGTGGAGTTTCCCCTGTTTTATTATCGTTTGGCGTATTTAAATATTCACCTGTTTGAAATTCAACAATATTTTAAAATAAATATCTCATCCATGCTAATCATAATTATCTCATCAATCATTTTCATAATTTTCTCATATTTCAAATCTCCTCCATATATTTCAACTTCATAATCATTTCCATACATTTCCATTCATACTCAATTCATATGTAAACATTCTCACATTACATAGGCAAAATTTTCAAATTTCCTTTATTTACATAATTTACAAAATAATTACAAAATTTCATAATTTACATGATATATAAATTAATTACATATGAAAAAGCTAATTTATTAATTTACATCGCATTCTTATTAATTACCTATTCATAATATACATTACAATACAATATCTAAGCATTTTATACAAAATATAAAATATAATCTATATGGGCCCTATCTACATGCATTGATGAGGAGGTGATAGCCTTGAATACTTCAGACACTTTTGCAGATCAGAACTCCAAAATCTCTGTTTAATATTTTTATCTGGGCCTTACCTTTAGTACCTACGCGAGGAAACAATTCCATCGCACTAAGCATTGTTGCTTAGTGGTGCAATAATGCTTAGTGGTGCAATAATATAACAAAGAAATAATATACAAATAAAGATAGAAATAAAACATAATTCAAATAATTAAGATTTATTTATACTTCACATGCGATTTCTAAAATTTAATATGTTTTATCCTAATTTAGTCTTCTTTGAAAGTGTTTATTTCGCCAATGTACAGTAATAATATACATAGAAAAATGATCTAAAAATAATAAATTTATGTTTATATTATTATGTTAGTCACATTTGCAATATTTATGTATGCTATAATTTTCTTTGCTAATCTTTTAGCATTTTCTCTATACTTTCTAGATTGTCTCAGTTTATTTTATAATAAGTAAATTTTAATATCGGTCCAGTTTATTTCGATTCTTTTTAATAAATAACTATTCTAATTTATTTTAGGTCATCTTACTCATTTATTTAATTTCTAATATTTTTAATTACTAATATTCTTAACTTATTTCAATAAATTTCACTGCCCAAATAACCTATGACAGGCTGACTAAACTGGATAACGGGTCGTTGGCACTGGACACCGCGGTGTCTTGGGCCGTCATACCATGGGACGCAGAACGTCAACCACGTATGCAGTCAGTATGGCTAAAAAGTCATAAAAACCATAATCGGGCATAAAAGCCATGAATGTTGGCATAAAGACATGAATGCGGGCATAAAGCCATGAATATAGGCATAAAGCCATGAATACAGGCATAAAGCCTTTCACAGTACTGCTAAAACAATACCCTATTGGCATGCCAAACTATCCAATCTGACACACATGTCTAGGCAATACAAAGGCACATAATATCATTAAATATTAATATATTGTGGTTTATGACTTTATTATTTCATGATAAGTTTCATAATTTATACATTCATCATAATATTCATATATTTCTTATATCATTCATATTGATCACAATTCACAACAATGGTGTTCATATACCATTATACTCAAAATATTCTTCCTTTCTCTTATAAAGAGAACTAATGTTTCATTCATATTTTCATGTGATTCATTTATTCATTACAATATTTATATGAATTCATAACTCATACAAGGTGTTATTATCTTATTTGTAATTGAAACATAAATCCTAATGTAAACCTCATCCCATTTATACTCAACAATCCATCTAGGTTAATTTCATTTCATATTCAAGTGGTATCACTCATGTTTTATTAGACCTACTAGTAATGGGAATACAAATCTTAACTATATACTCAAATAACTTAAATGTTAATTAAGTCATTTAGGTGAATTACTATTTCTATTCCAAGTAATCCATGAATGTTTCATGGATTTTAAATTTCATACCTTAATTTCCTCTACCAATTTAGTTATTATACTTTGTGTCTTTGTATTACTATTCACATTACTATTCACTCATATTGTTGACTTTTTAATACATAATAAATTTATTGAACCTAAGTTCTCCAAGATACCACATTTTGCAATCAAAATTTGTTGGTATTGGTTGCCAATACCATTTCCAAGCTTAATGTTAATTGGGCAGAATTTTAGCTTTCATGCTTTATTTTTACTGTTTCATTAGTCAGTTTTACAGTGGGAATTTGGCAAAATGATCAACATGATTGTTCCTTATTTTGTCTAGTTGCATTTCCTTTTTTGAATCACTCCATTTGGAGTTTTGTAGCTCAAGTTATGGCCCAAAAACCACAACTGGCCGGATTGAAAATTTTCCAGAATTTCTGGACTGACCAAATCTACAGTGTTAAGAATAGTGAATATAACTCACTTTTTGAATATGTTCTGGTCATAATTTGGGTTAGATTTCTTCATGAAAGTTGTTGGTCTATATCTCAGCTTGTTTCTGGTAAACTTTCAGGTCAATTGGACCTTTCTACACTAAGTTATGGTCAAATGACTAAATACTGTTCATTTAATCATTTTGCCCAGGCAGACTGCAGGTCACCCAGATTAGGGCAAACTTTTGGTCAACTTGGTTTGGTTTTCTGGGCATGGTTTTTAAACCAAAGTTGTGCCATTATGTGTCTAGTTTCATGTCTAATTAGCCTTGCACCAATTAAACCTCTACAATTCAAATTATTACTGCCCAAACCTGCTGGACTCATGCCTAGTCCTGCAGTGCACACTCGACAGCATACATAACCTCAATTCTTTGGCACCATTCACTCAATTTCCTACTCAAACAGGACTAAATGGTAACTAATTGTCCATTACAACCTCTTTTCACCAATACTTAAACAAAATCCAAATTTTGGTGCTCAAACCCTAACTCCAATAATTTCAATTCTCTATATACATACAATCCATGAATTAAAACACCAAAATCATGTTTAATGGCAGCCATACATAACTATTATGCAATCAAATTGTTGAAACCCTAGGTACCCTAAGGTTTCCAAAATTTCATGGGGCAAGTTCATGCATCTTTAATTCATTTTTCATCAAATTTTCAACTTAACTCAACTTAAATTCATGCTTAGAAAAAGAATGGAAGCAAGAAAATTAGCACTAACCTCTTGGATGAATTTTTACCCTTCACTTTCCTTCACTTTCTCCTCTTCTAATGGCTGCTCAAGTATAGCTCTAGTGGTAAGGGAAATTTTTTGTGAAGAGAGGGTGAGGTTTTATGGTGTAGTTGGCTAGGAAATCAAGCTCATTTGGAGCTTTAATGGTGGTCTTCCTCTCTTTTTTCTCTTTGGTGCACGAATAAGAAGAAGGGGCTGCCGGAATTGTTTCATTTTTATCTCATTTTCATGTCATTTTAATCCCTTTTAATTTGCTTGTCAAATAGTGATTGGGTGGAGAGTGTTTAATGACATCATATGATGTCATAATTCCTAATTTCTTTCATTTTCTTTTCTTCTTTTCTCTACTCATTTTCAATTCAATTTTTAGCAATATTTATTCATATTTTAGATCATATTAATTATTTACTTAACTAGACAAGTAGGCCAAAAATCATCTCTGAAGACGAAATGACCAAAATGCCCTCCGTTTAGCTTAACAGATTAAAATTGTCTGTACCGATTGAAAAATTTTTCTAAACATTTTCTTGGCATTCTAATGCTATAGAACCCTCAATGACTCTTATCTGGAGTCCCAAAAATTATTTTATGAATTTTCTCCCGAGTCTAGGGCTCCTAGTTGCGAGAACCACAACTTCCCACTGGGTTATCCATCGCTAGGGCACCGGCTCATTTAACTTGATTGTATTTTATTTCTAAAATTTTTTCTTAATTTTTCTTATTAATATTTGAGTTATTTATGACTCATCACTCTAGCCTAATTATTTTTTTCCAGACGTTCTAGCTGTCAGAACCAACACCGACCACCGAAACAGTAGAATGTACGTAATTACTATAGTGAGGGTGTTACATTGGCTGCCATTCCCTTCTCTTCTTTGTCTTCTCTCATCAATTCAAAGAGATTAGCAAACAATCTCTTGAATTAAAAATACTATAAATTGTTTCTAGTGTCCTGTTTACATCTGTAATCTCTCAAAAGGCAAAACTTGATTTTCTAATTCATAGAAAAAGCTTTAGAAGCTATTCAAGGGCTGCCATTGGTGGTCTTGGTGTGGACAAGCTAGAGGGACAACATCTAGTGTCCTGGACACATCTCAAAGGTGTCAAATACACTATAGTATATCAAGAGGTTAGTGCACTTATTCTTGATCTAGTCTAGGGTTCTAATAATTAATCTGATTAATTGTAAAATCTTAAATGGTAAATGTAGATCCAAAAATATATTAAAAGAGTTTTAATATGTTGTTTATTATTGAAATCAAATAGATAAAAAAGAATCTTGCATGATGCATGCAACCCTAGATGAAAAGTTTTGAATTTCAATTATATAAACTTGTGTTTTTCATGCTTCCGCTCCTTCAATTGGTATCAGAGCCAATATGTTTGCCATTTAGATTGTTGATTATATGATTTAATTGTGTGATTTGATCATGAGATGATTGTTTCATTGCTGGTTAGATGAACAAAGGTGGCGGCTTAATGAACTACACCACCATACATATAGTTTGATTCATTCAACCATGCGCATGACTGTTTGGGTATGTTTGTGGACTTTATTTCAAGGATCTTAATTAGGCCCATGACTAATTAAAGTGTTTAATTAGGTGTTTTAATCACACAATTAAATTTTGATTTAGATCTGAATTTTAAAAATTGTTTGAATGTGATTCCAATCTGAATTTTAAAAGTTATTTGAATGTGATTCAAATCTGAGTTTTTAAAGTTGTTTGAATGTGATTCAAATCTAAATTTTCAAAGTTGTTTAAATTATATTCAAATCTGAATTTTTAAAGTTGTTTGAATAGGATTCAAAACTGAATTTTAAAAGTTGTTTGAATATGATTCACATCTGAATTTTAAAAGTTGTTTCAATATGATTCAAATCTGAATTTTTAAAGTTATTTAAATCATATTCAAATATGAATTTTAGAAGTTGTTTGAATATGATTCAAATCTAAATTTTTTTTTAGATTGTTTAAATATGATTCAAATCAGAATTTTTAAATTTGTTTAAATGTGATTCAAATCTAAATTTTTAAATTTGTTTGAATCATATTTAAATCCAGATTTTTAAGTTGAATATGAGATATTCAATTTAATTTAAGTATGTATGTTTTATTTAATTGTTAAATAGTGATATGCATGATGCATGATCAGGGACTATAAAAGACCAATGTGATTGAATTTATTTCTTTTATGTTTTCTTTGGGTTGTAAATTAATTAATTTATTTTAATTTATTTTTAGGCATATATTATTAAGGTTGTAATAATTTTGGGTGGTAATTTCATTTATTTAGTTCTTGTAAATTCGCCTTGGTATGCCAAGAATTACTATGTAATTCGATTGCAAGAAAATTAAGGACGTCAAGAGTATTAGTGGGACCAGTGGGAGGAATTCAATATCAAGTGTTGATTATGTACTCCTTTAGCAACTCTTATAATAACGAATGAATGAAATACACCTAGGAATGCCCTGATTCAATTATTGGTGGCTCAAAATTGAATCCCTTAGGAAGTCCATGATCATACCATATTTATTATTACCCATGATGCATGAGATGTATGGGAATATATGCAATCTTATGATATATGCATGCTAATTGGATAATGTGCAAAGTGAGACCATAATAGTAATTAAGACGACCACAAAATCTTCGAAACAAATGATTAAGTTGGATATGCTACAATTAAAGTAATTATAACATGGGCCCTCCATTAGGGCAATTATTTTAAGAAATTTTAAATAGTTGCATATGATGCAATTAATTGAAGAGATTTTCTTAAGAATAATTATTAAGCATGAGATGTTGTAAATATGTAAATGGTTTGGTAGCCAATAATGGATGTACCTGAGGACATTAAAATTATTTGCATGTTTACTGGCTTAATGGGATTAACTTAATTAATGCAAGATAAGTCAATAATGGATGTGCCTGAGATTTTGAGCATTAGGAGCTAGGTAAAGGATTGAATCTCATATGAAATGTGTTGGGCAAGGAGTTGCTCACTTATAATTTATTATTATTCCAATAATGGATTTGCCTGAGGATGATCAATAGGATTATAAGAATTCAATCACCCACTAGAAATCTATCCAACTTGGATTTCCGTTTTCTACTTTGGAAGTGTAGGATTCGCTAAGTTAGTGGGAGGACCAATTTGATTAAAAGACCATAATTATTTTGGTTAAATACATGATATATTTACTAATTAATCTGGTTATTTTCTACAGTTAATTTTCTGATAATAATGAGCACAGAACAACCACCACCATCCAATATCCTTGCAAGCATACTTGATCACAATAGGTTGACAAGTCCTAATCTATCTGATTGGCTAAGAAATTTGAAACTTGTCCTGAACCTTGAACATATAGGATATGTTCTTGACTCAAATGTTCCTGGTCCCTTACCTCCAGAGGCCACTCAAGAGGAACATGAAACTTTGGACAAGTGGAAGGAGCATGATATGAGAGCTAAGTGTTACATGCTTGCTTCCATGAGTAATGAGTTGCAGAAGCAGCATAAGAACATGCAGAGTGCGAGTGAGATCCTTCTTCACCTATAAGAGTTGTATGGTGAGCATAGCAAGAACACTAGGTATGAGATATCTAAACACCTATTCCGCATTAAGATGTCTGGGGAACAGAATATTGAGGATCATGTCCATAAGATGATTCGGCTGATTGAACAGCTGGAACATATTGACTTTAACTTGGATTTCCAACTGCAGACGGATTTGATCCTTCAGTCTCTTCCTGAGTCATTTGGTAATTTTTTGACAAATTTCCATATGACTAAACAGAAAGGGAAAACTAAAGCTGATGGAGGAAAATGAAAGTGTTTCCACTGCCAGCAGGATGGGCACTGAAAGGGAACTGCCTAGAGTATAGCAATCTAAAAAGAATGCAATGCCATGACGAAAATCAACTCAAGTTTAAAATATATTTGGCACTTAAGATTAGGTCATATTGCAGAATATGGGGTTACAAAACTAGAGAAAATGGGGTTTTTATCTTCATTGGGCTCTGAGCCAACTCTAACTTGTGAATCCTGTCTTCAGGGCAAAATGACTAGATCACCCTCTGTTGGACAAGGACTAAGAGCTAAAAATATTTGAAAAGCTAATACATAGTGATGTATGTGGTCCATTTAAAGAAATGGATAGAGGCGGTTTTCATTATTTTATTACCTTTACTGATGATAAATCAAGATTTGGGTATTTGTATTTGAGGAAATACAAACATGAATCCTTTGAAATGTTTAAAGAATTTAAATCTAAAGTAGAAAATGAAACAGGAAAGAGTATTAAAGCTCTTCGATTAGATCGTGGAGGTGAATACATGAGTAATGAATTTGATGAATACTTGAGAGAGCATAGTATTGTTTCCTAGCTGACTCCTCCATGAATACCACAGCTGAATTATGTATCTGACAGGAGAAATCGTACCCTATTGGAAATGGTACGTAGTATGATGAGCTATACTGATATGCCAATCTCCTTTTGGGGATTTGCATTAGAATCAGCTTTGTATATTCTGAATAGGATTCTATCAAAATCAGTATTTTCCACACCTTATGAGATATGGCATGGAAGAAAACCAAGTCTTAAGCATGTTAAGATTTGGGGTTGTCCAGCTTATATCAAAAAGCTAAACACTGATAAATTGGAAACCAGATTAGAAAAGGGTCGATTTGTTGGATATCCAAATGATAATTTTTGATATTATTTTTATTTGCCTACATCACAAAAGGTTGTGGTTAGTAGAGATGCTACATTTCTTGAATAACAGTTTGTTCAAGAAGGAGGAAAAGGAAGGCAAAAAGAGCTAGAATTGGAGAATTCTGACTAACCAACAGATCAGATGGATATAGATCCATCTAGTCAACCTACACCTATTGATGAAACATCTACAGCTATTCCTCATAGAACAACTAAGGTATCTCACCCACTAGTGTGATATGGTTTCCTTCATGAAGAAGAATAAGAGTTGTCTACTCATGAAGAAGTAAATCATGAAGATGATCCACTTACCTATGAAGAAGTTATATCAGATATAGACTCTTCAAAATGGATTGATGCTATGAAATCCGAAATTGATTCCATATATAAAAATCAAGTTTGGGATCTTGTTGACCCTCCTGAAGGTATTGTACTTATAGGGAATAAATGGGTTTTCAAGAAGAAAATTGGTTCTGATGGAAAGGTAGAGACTTATAAGGCAAGGCTAGTAGCGAAAGAGTTTCACCAAAGGCAAGGAACCGACTATGAGGAGACTTTCTCGCCTGTTGCCTGAAGGAGTGGAAGCATGAAAAACACAAGTTTATACTATTGAATTCAAAAATTTTTATCTAGGGTCACATGCATCATGTAAGATTTATTTTTATCTATTTGATTTCAATAGTAAACAACATATTAAAACTCTTTTAATATGTTTTTAGATCTGTATTTGCCATTCAAGATTTTAGAATTAATCAGATTAATTTTAGAACCCTAGATTAGATCAAGAATAAATACACTAACCTTTTAATGCACTGCAGCGTATTTGTACCTTTGGGATGCGTCTTTAAGACACCAGATGTTGTCCCTCTAGCTTGTCCACAACAAGATCACCTATGGCAGCCCTTGAACAGCTTCTATAGCTTTTTCTATGAATTAGAAAATCAAGTTTTACCTTTTAAGAGATTAAAGATGTAAATAGGACACTAGAAACAATTTATAGTATTTTTAATTTAAGAGATTGTTTGCTAATATCTTGGAATAAATGAGAGATGAAGAAGAAGAGAAGGGAGAGGAGCCTTTGGGTGGCGGCACAAAGAGGAGCAGCTTCTTGTTGTTATTTTTCTTTTCATTACAACACTTATATAGCTAGGTCAACACTTAAAACCCTTGCCACATGTCACCTTCTGATTGGCTCAAGGTTTTATTGACCCAATCACATTGTACCAAGTGTCAAACCTATATTTAATCTTAATTTTAATCACCTTACATGATTAAAAGACATTTGGCAAGCTTATGTGTAGTGCCATGTGTCACCATCTCACGGTGCCACATCTCACCCTGTGAAATGACCAAAATGCCCCAGTGTCTTAATTTTGAGTTCTCAATCCAAAATAATTATTTCTCTTCTTCTAGTCAATTTATATCAAATATAAATTAATTAATTAATCTCTATTAATTAATCTCTCATTAATTAAATTCATATTTAAACACTTCAAATATAAATTTAACTTATACTATACATCAAATAATCTAGATTCGGTTTCAAGTCATGCTAGGGACTTTGCAATCTAATTGCAAACCAAACCTATTTAATTGATCATTTAAACTCTTTAATTAATTAATTAAATCATATTTAATTTGGTGATTACTTGTGTATGTGTGTGACTTACTAGGCTTATCACTAATTAGCATTGAGACATGATATCAACTCTTAATATCATCAGAACTCTTTCGTACCACAAATGATTTCTCTAAATCATTTTATGCACCTCATAGACCATGGATAACACCTAGCATAGCATGCCATGGCCACCTAATTAGTAATAAGGTTTACCTTAAATGAACGTATAATCATATGTTATAATGCACTAGAATATCTCTGTTACAAAATCCCAATTCAAGCTGGAGTCATGGTTTATGTCAAACCCCATTTGCTATGAATATTATGCTATCTTTTAATTCCAGTTCTTGATTAAAAAGATTTTCTCATCATAAACTCATTTCTGATTAAATCTATCTGTCCTGGCCAGGAACTTGAAACATTAAGAACAATTAAATGAATATAGGATTTTATCCCTATTTAATTAGAGGAATAGATTCCATCTTGATCAACACCTACCTCCATACATAACTAGTAGGAGCCGACACATACCCATATACTCGTACATAGTACAAGTATGAAAGCAGTATCAAACTCAAATCACCTATATACAAGATAATTGTGCTATCTCAGGTCTAAAGATTATATGCACTGATATGATTTATGACAATACATTGGCAAGAGTAAACTCCATGTGCTTGTCATAAGTGTCACTGGTTCGACCTACTTATCATGTATAAGTGCCTATCATATTTGTCATATGTCATGAGACTTACAATTTATCTTATTTATATCTCATATAAATAACTTGGGAACAAACATGAATACAATCTTTTTGGAAAAGTCATATCCTTATTGTGAAGTATCCTCGATTGTGAACCTATTTATGACACTTTATACTAGAAATACAGTCACTTATATTCTTAACAACTTAAAAATAGAATTTCTAACAAAATATCAATGGACCTTTTCTATTACACATAAATATATTATGTAAACGGAAAGTGGAAATGCCTTTTATTAATAAAAAACATGTACAAGATACATACTAAATGATATGCTCTAGGGCATACTACTAACAATCTCCCACTAGCACTAGAGCCATTCATTACAATATCTTAGACCCATCTTCTCAAGATGTCAGTCTAGCTGAGTCAATGACATAGGCTTAGTCAATGGATCAGCTAGATTTTCAGCTGATGCTATTCTCTGCATGGCTATATCGCCTTGTCCAACTATTTCTCTGATAATGTGGTAGCGCCTTTCTATGTGTTTAGATTTCTGGTGAGACGGGGTTCCTTAGCCAGTATGACTGCTCCATTATTGTCACAGTGTAGTGGAACTACTGACTCAATGGAAGGAACTACTGCAAGTTCTGTCACGAACTTCTTTATCTAAATAGCTTCCTTTGCAGCATCTGATGCAGCAATATACTTAGCCTTGGTAGTGGAATCTGTAGTCGTACTCTGTTTGGAACTCTTCCAACTGACTGCACCTCCATTACAAATGAACACATACCCAGTGGTAAACTTTCTATCATCGATGTCTGATTGGAAATCAGAATCAGTTTAACCATCCAATTGCAAGTCTCCACCTCCATATATCAAGAATAAATCCTTAGTTATTCTCAAGTACTTAAGGATATTCTTGACAGCTATCCAGTGTTCCAAACCTAGATTGAATTGATACCTGCTAGTCAAACTAACAGCATATGCGATATCCGGCCTAGTACACAACATTGCATACATTAAACTTCCAATAGCTGAAGCATATGGAATCCTGGCCATTTTATCTCTTTCTTCAGGTGTCTTTGGAGACATCTCTTTAGAAAGGTGGATACCATGTCTCACTGGCAACAATCCTCTCTTGGAATCAAGCATGTTTAAAGCTCTTTAGCACCTTTTCCAAGTATAGACTTTGGGATAAACCAATTATTCTTTTTCGCTCTATCTCTATAAATGCGAATCCAAAGAATATAGGTTGCTTCCCTTAAGTCTTTCATGGAGAATGTATTTGACAGCCATACCTTTACAGTTGTCAACATACCTGTGTCATTACCCATCAACAGTATGTTATCCACATATAAGACAAGGCAAGTGATAGCAGTGTCACTAACCTTCTTATATACACATGGCTCATCCTTATTTTTTTTTTAAACCAAATGACTTAACGGCTTCATCGAAACGGATGTTCCAACTCCTCGAAGCTTGTTTCACCCCATAAATAGATAGCTTTAGCTTGCATACCTTGAAACCATCTTGGGATTCAAAACCCCTAGGTTGTTCCACGAAAATGTTTTCTTCAATGTATCCATTGAGAAAAGCTGTTTTGACATCCATCTGCTAAATCTCATAATCATGGTATGCAGCTATTGCTAATAGAATCCTAATTGATTTAAGCCTGGCAACAGGCGAAAAAGTCTCCTCATAGTTGATTCCTTGCCTTTGGCGAAATCCTTTTGCTACTAGTCTTGCCTTATAGGTCTCTACCTTTCCATCATAACCAATTTTCATCTTGAAAACCCATTTGTTCCCTATAGGTACAATACCTTCAGGTGGGTCAACAAGATCCCAAACTTGATTCTTATACATGGAATCAATCTCGAATTTCATAACATCAATCCATTTTGAAGAGTCTATATCTAATATAGTGTCTTCATAGGTAAGTGGATCATCTCCATGATCTACTTCTTTATGAGTAGACAACTCTTGTTCTTCTTCATGATGGAAACCATATCTCACTGGTGGGTGAGATACCCTCGTTTTTCTAAACTGTAGATGTTTCATCAACGGGTTTAGGTTGACTAGATGGATCTATATCCATTTGATTTATTCGTTGGTCAGAATTCTCTAATTCTAACTCTTTTTGCCTTTCTTTCTCTCCAACTTCAACAAACTATTGTTCAAGAAATGTGGCATCTTGAAGGAACGGAAGCATGAAAAACACAAGTTTATACCATTGAATTCAAAAATTACACCTAGGGTCACATGCATCATGCAAGATTTATTTTTATCTATTTGATTTCAATGATAAATAATATATTAAAACTCTTTTAATATGTTTTTGTATCTATTTTTGCCATTTAAGATTTTAAAATTAATCAGATTAATTTTAGAATACTAGATTAAATTAAGAACGATTACACTAACCTCTTGATGCACTGCAGCGTATTTGTGCCTTTGAGATTCGTCTTTAGGACACCAAATGTTGTCCTTCTAGCTTGTCCACACCAAGAATACCTATGGCAGCCCTTGAACAGCTTCTAAAGCTTTTTCTATTAATTAGAAATTTAAGTTCTGCCTTTTAAGAGATTAGAGATGTAAACAGGACACTAGAAACAATTTCTAGTATTTTTAATTCAAGAGATTGATGGCTAATCTCTTTGAAGTGATGAGAGATGAAGAGGAAAAGAGGGAGAGCTTCAAAATGGCATGACAAAGGAGTGTGGCTGCTGGTTGTTTTTATTTTTCTCATAACAACACTTATATAGCTAGGTTAACACATTAAACCATTGCCACATGTCACCCTTTGATTAGCTCTAGGTTTAAGTGACCCAATCACATTGTGCCAAGTGTAAAACCTATATTTAATCTTAATTTTAATCATCTTACTTAAAAGACATTTGGCAAGCTTATGTGTAATGCCATGTGTCACCATCTCATGGTGCCACGTGTCACACTGCAAAATGACCAAAATGCCCTTGTGTTTTAATTTTGAGTTCTTAACCCAAAATAATTATTTCTCTTCTTCTAATTAATTTATATCAAATATAAATTAATTAATTAATCTCTATTAATTAATTTCTCATTAATTAAATTCATATTTAAATACTTTAAATATAAAATTAACTTATACTATACATCTAATAATCTAGATTTGGTTTCAAGTCATGCTAGGTACTTTGCAATCTAATGTCACTCATATTCTTAACAACTTAAGAATAATTTTTATAACAAAATATCAATGGACCTTTTCTATTACACATAAATATATTATGTAAACGGAAAAGTAGAAAAGCTTTTTATTAATAAAAATATGTACAAGATACATACTAAATGATATGCTCTAGGGCATACTACTAACACATCTCTACTTACCACAACCTTTTGTGAAGTAGGCAAATAAAAATAGTATCCAAAACTATCTTTTGGATATCCAACAAATTGACCCTTTTCTGATCTGGTTTCCAATTTATCAGTGTTCAGCTTTTTGATATAAGCTGGGCAACCCCAAATCTTAACATGCATAAGACTTGGTTTTCTTCCATGAAATATCTCATAAGGTGTGGAAGAAACTGATTTTGATGGAATCCTATTCAGACTATACAAAGCTGATTCTAATGCAAATCCCCAAAAGGAGATTAGCATATCAGTATAGCTCATCATACTACATACCATATCCAATAGGGTACAATTTCTCCTTTCAGATACACCATTCAGCTGTGGTGTTCCTGGAGGAGTTAGCTGAGAAACAATGCCGTGCTCTCTTAAGTATTCATCAAATTCAGTACTCAAATATTCTCCTTCACGATCTGATCGAAGAGCTTTAATACTCTTTATTGTTTAATTTTCTACTTCAGATTTAAATTCTTTGAACTTTTCAAAGGATTCATATTTGTATTTCATCAAATACAAATACCTAAACCTTGATTTATCATCAGTAAAGGTAATAAAGTAATGAAAATCACCTCTAGCCATTTCCTTAAATGGACCACATACATCACTATGTATTAGCTACAAAATATTTTCAGCCCTTAGCCCTTGTTCAACAAAGGGTGATCTAGTCATTTTGCCCTAAAGGCAAGATTCACAAGTTGGAGTAGGCTCAGAGCCCAATGAGGAAAGAATCCCTATTTTCTCCAATTTTGCAATCCTATCTTCTGCAACATGACATAACCTTGAGTGCCAAATATATTTTGAACTTGAGTTGATTTTCACCAAGGCATTGCATTCATTTAGATCACTTGCATTCATTTTGTGTTTGTCATTATTATCCAAATAATAAAGACCATCATTCATATAACCCGAACCAACATATTTATTTCCAAAATAAATATTGCAAACATCATCTGTGAACTGAAATTCATAACCATTTCTAGTCAAACTAGATATAGAAATGATGTTCTTAAAAGCATCAGGTACATATAAAATATTATCCAAACACAAAACATGTCCAAACATGTAAAAAGATTTAGATCCTATGGCTAAAGCTTCAACAGTTGAGCCATTGCCAATCTGGACTCTAGCATCATGAGAACGCAAGCTACTACTATTTGCTAGTTCCTGCATATCATAAGAAATGTGAGAACTGGCACCAGTATCTAAAACCCAAGCTATAGATGAACTGTGACACCCCTTACCTGTCTACAGTGTAGCCGAGCACCAATTCATGTTTCTATTACAATTTATCCCTTTTAATTCATTTATTTTCAATTTTTGATAAATATGGATTTTTTCGCAAATTTTATAGAAAAACAGGTAGAGTGTCGGCTGTAAATTGGAAAAACATGTTTAAAAACACTTCCAATATAATTTTCAAATCCAAACTCCATTATACACATTTCAAGTCAATCTCAAAATCTCAATCTCAAATCACAACACTATTTTCAGAAATTTTTCTTTTCTGTTCACATCATCACTGAAAGCGCATTCATAAATATTTCTCAACATAATATACAGAAAATTTCAATAATATGAAATTTCACATATTTACATTATTACATAATTACAAGAGCTTATAGTTACAATCCAAAACTAATACAAAATGCAAAATACAAAATGCTACCCAAAATCCTAATATCCTACCATATGCAGCGTAGATGTGAGATGACACTGGACCTCGGATGCAGCTCTGAAGGCTCACCCTGTCTGATGTCTGCTGGGCTCCCCAGCTAGGTTTCCAGTACCTGCGCGTGGCAAAAGCGACGCGCTAATCAATTCTGCTTAGTGGTGACAATATAAAATAAAATAAAATAAAATAAAGTATGCAGAATGTATGTTTACATTTTTTAGTAGACTTAATTTCTGATATTATTTGCAGTATTATTCAATTAAAATTTGATAATGTTTATTATCATTGCCCGAGTAAACCATACTAGTTAACTGGACTGGATAAACGGTTAAACTGGCACTGGGTACTAAGTACCTTGGACCATCACACCATCGGTCGCATTGTGTCTCCTGATGTGCAACAGAACAGCTAATAAGCTGTAATAATTGTCAGGGTTAAAACCCAACTATATCAACTCAAATAACATAGCAAAGGCTATTATGTCACAGAATGGCGTGGGAAGCCATGAAACACAGAATGGCATAAAGCCATGTGCAGTACTACTAACAGAACCCTATTGACATGCCAACCTATCCAAACTAATCTTGCTAGGTATACTAGGGTATTTGACACTTTTAAGTTTCACAATTTTTGAAATTTAAGTTTTAGTGTTACTATTCCATTCATTAGTCAACAAAAATGTTGACTTTTACATAGGCAATAGGTACATTAGTTTTAATACTCTCAACATACCACATTTTGCATTTTAAATTTGTTGGTATTGATTACCAATACCATTTATAAACTTAATGTTAATTGGACAGAATTTTCAGTTTTCAAGTTCTGGGTTTACTATTCCATTAGTCATTTTTGCAGTGGGAATTTGGCAAAATGATCAATATGAAAGTTGTTCCTTATTTTGTCTAGTTACATTTCCTTTTTTGAATCACTCCATTTGGAGTTTTGTAGCTCAAGTTATGGCCCAAAAACCACAACTGGCAAGACCGAAATTTTTCTAGAATTTCTGGACTGATCAAATCTATAGTGTTAGGAATAGTGACTGCAACTCACTCTTTGAATATGTTCTGGTCATAATTTGGGTTAGGTTTCTACATAAAAGTTGTTGGTTTATATCTCAGCTTGTTTCTGGTAAAATTTTAGGTCAATTGGACCTTTCTACACTGAGTTATGGCCAAATGACCAAATACTATTTATTTGGTTATTTTGCCCATGCAGACTGCAGGTCACCCGGATTAGGGAAAACTTTTGGTCAACTTGGTTTTGTTTTCTGAGCATGGTTTCTCCACCAAAGTTGTGCCATTATGTGTCTAGTTTCATTTTCAATTGGCCTTGCACCAATTGAACCTCTACAATTCACGTTATTGCTACCCAAACCTGCTGGACTCATGTCCAATCCTGCAGGTCACCAAGAGCAGCCACACCAAGCTCCAATCCCACCACACAATGCACTTCATTTTTTATTCAAACAATACCAAATGGTCACTAATTGACCATTAAAACCTACTTTCATTATCACATGTTTAAAGTCTTATTTTTCACCCCAAACCCTAACTCAAATATCACAAACCATGCATTATCATGGCATTTCATCAATCCATTCAATTCATGCATATTGGGGGCAGCCAAACTATCTTTTTAACTCCATAAACTCATCATAATCATACCCTAACCAAGGCTGCCAAAATTTATGGGATGGCATACACATAGTGTTTTGTTAGTAGTATGCCCTAGAGCATATCATTTAGTATGTATCTTGTACATATTTTTATTAATAAAAGGCATTTCCACTTTTCCGTTTGCATAATATATTTATGTGTAATAGAAAAGGTCCATTGATATTTTGTTAGAAATATTATTCTTAAGTTGTTAAGAATATGAGTGACAACATTTCTAGCACAAATTATCATAAATAGGTTCACAATCGAGGATACTTCATAATAAGGACATGACTTATCCAGAAAGATTGCATTCATGTTTGTTCCCAAGTTATTTATATGAGATATAAATAAGATGGAATGGTGACCCTCATGCCATATAACAAATATGATAGGTACTTATAAATGATAAGTAGGTCGAACCAATGACACTTATGACAAGCACATGGAGTTTACTCTTGTCAATGTTTTGTCATAAATCATATCAGTGCATATAATCTTTAGACCTGAGATAGCACAGTTATCTTGTATATAGGTAGTTTGAGTTTGATACTGCTTTCATACTTGTACTATGTATGGGTATATGGGCATCTGTTGGCTCCTACTAGTTATATATGGAGGTAGGTGTTGATCAATATGGAATCTGTTCCTTTAAGTAAATAGAGATAAAATCCTATGTTCATTTAATTGTTCTTGATGTTTCAAGTTCCTGGCCAGGACAGATAGATTTATTCAGAAAAGAGTTTCTGATGAGAAAATCCTTTTAATCAAGAACTGGAATTAAAAGAGAACATAATATTCATAGCAAATGGAGTTTGACATAAACCATGACTCCAGCTTGAGTTGGGATTTTATGCAGAGAGATTCTAGTGCATGGTAACATATGATTATAGGTTCATTTAAGGTAAACCTTATTACTAATTGGGTGGCCATGGCATGCTATGCTAGGTGTTAACCATGGTCTATGAGGTTCATAAAATGATTTAGAGATATCATTTATGGTAAGAAAGAGTTCTGATAATATTAAGAGTTGATATCATGTCTCATTGCCAATTAGTGATGAGCCTAGTAAGTCACACACATACACAAGTTATCACCTATTTAAATATGAATTTAATTAATGAGAAATTAATTAATAGAGATTAATTAATTAATTTATATTTGATATAAATTAATTAGATGAAGAAAAATAATTATTTTGGGTTAAGAACTCAAAATTAAGACATAGGTGCATTTTGGTCATTTCACAGTATGACACGTGGCACCATGAGATGGTGCCACATGGGATTACACATAAGCTTGCCAAATGTTTTTTTAATCATTTAAGATGATTAAAATCAAGATTAAAGATAGGTTTGACACTTGGCACAATGTGATTGGGTCACTTAAACCTAGAGCTAATCAAAGGGTGACATGTGGCAAGGGTTTAATGTGTTAACCTAGCTATATAAGTGTTGTTATGAAAAAGAAAAACAACCAGCTCCTTTTTCACGCCATTTTGAGGCTTATCATCTATTCTTCTTCATCTCTCATCAATTCAAAGAGATTAGCCATCAATCTCTTGAATTAAGAACATTAGAGATTGTTTCTAGTGTCCTGTTTACATCTCTAATCTCTTAAAAGGCAGAACTTGAATTTCTAATTAATAGAAAGAGCATTAGAAGCTGTTCAAGGGCTGCCATAGGTGTTCTTGGTGTGGACAAGCTAGAGGGACAACATCTGGTGTCCTGAAGACGAATCTCAAAGGCGCAGAGACGCTGTAGTGCATCAAGAGGTTAGTGTAATCGTTCTTGATTTAATCTAGGGTTCTAAAATTAATCTGATTAATTTTAAAATCTTAAATGGAAAATACAAATCCAAAAACATATTAAAAGAGTTTTAATATGTTGTTTATCATTGAAATCAAATAGATAAAAATAAATCTTGCATGATGCATATGACCCTAGGTGAAAATTCTTGAATTCAATGGTATAAACTTGTGTTTTTCACGCTTCCGTTCTTTCAATTGGTATCAGAGCCACTATATTTGCCATTTAGATTGTCGATTATATGATTTAATTGTGTGTTTGATAATGAGATCAAAAGATCATTGCTGGTTGCAAAGCAAGGTGGCGGCATGCATTGATGAACTCCAACATGGTGCGCATGGCTTGGGAAGATCATGGTGCGCATGGTTGTTATTAAATTCTGCAATTGTTGTATGATGAAAGGTTCATCATATGAATAATTAAAATGTTTAATTAGGATTTTTAATCACACAATTAAATTATGATTCAAATCAGAATTTTAAAAGTTGTTTGAATGTGATTCAAATCTGAATTTTTAAAGTTGTTTGAATCATATTTAAATCTGATTTTTTTAAAATTGATTGAATAAAATTCAGATCTTATTTTTTTAAAAAATGTTTGAATGTGATTCAAATCTGATTTTTTA
This sequence comes from Hevea brasiliensis, assembly GCF_030052815.1. Classification (NCBI taxonomy): domain Eukaryota; kingdom Viridiplantae; phylum Streptophyta; class Magnoliopsida; order Malpighiales; family Euphorbiaceae; genus Hevea; species Hevea brasiliensis. The sequence continues at coordinate 79,089,446 of NC_079499.1, read as the reverse complement.
AAAAATGATTGAATGTGATTCAAATTTGAATTTTTAAAGTTGTTTGAATGTTATTCAAATATGAATTTTTAAATTTGTATGAATGAGATTCAAATCTGAATTTTTAAATTTATTTGAATCATATTCAAATCTGGATTTTTAAGTTGAATATGAGATATTCAATTTAATTTAAGTATGTATGTTTTATTTAATTGTTAAATAGTGATATGCATGATGGATGATCATGGACTATAAAAGACCAATGTGATTGGATTTATTTCTTTTGTGTTTCTTTGGGATTATAAATTAATGAATTTATTTTAATTTATTTTGGGCATTTATTATTAAGTTTGTAATAATTTTTGGGTTGTAATTTCATTTATTTAAGTTCTTGTAAATTTACCTTGGTATGCCAAGGATTACCATGTAATATTGGATTGCAAGAAGTTCAAGGAGGTCAAGAGCATTGGTGAGACCAGTGGGAGGAATTCAAGATCAAGTGTTGATTATGTACTCCTTCAGCAACTCTTGTAAAATGAATAAATGAAATGCACCTAGGAATGCCCTGATTCAATTCTTGGTGGCTCATAATTGAATCCCTTAGAAAGTCCATGATCATACCATATTTATTGCTTATCCATGAACACATGAGATGTATGGGAATGTATGCTATTATATGATATATGCATGTTAATTGGATAATGTGCAAAGTGAGACCTTAATAGTATTTAGAATGACCATAAAATCTTCCAAACAAATGATTAAGTTGGAAATGCTTTAATTAAAGTAATTATAACATAGGCCCTCCATTGGGGCAATTATTTTAAGAAATTTTAAATAGTTGCATAAGATGCAATTAATTTAAGAGATTTTCTTAAGAATAATTGTTAAGCATGAGATGTTGTAAATATGTAAATAGTTTGGTGGCCAATATTGGATGTACCTGAGGACATTAAAATTATTTGCATAATTACTGGCTCAATGGGATCAACTTAACTAATGCAAGATAAGTCAATAATGGATGTACCTGAGATTTTAAGCATTAAGGGCTAGGTAAAGGATTGAACCTCAAATGAGATGTGATGGGCAAGGAGTTGCTCACTTATAGTTTATTATAATTCCAATAATTGATGAACCTGAGGATGATCAATAGAATTATAAGAATTCAATCACCCACTAGCAATCCATCCAACTAGGATTTCCGTTTTCTACTTTGGAAGTGTAGGATTCGCTAAGTTAGTGGGAGGACCAATTTGATTAAAAGACCATAATTATTTTGGTTAATTACATGATACATTTACTAATTAATATGGTTATTTTCTGCAGTTAATTTTCTGATAATATTGAGCACAGAACAACCACCACCATCCAATATCCTTGCAATCATACTTGATCGCAATAGGTAGATAGGACCTAATCTGTCTGATTGGCTAAGAAATTTGAAACTTGTCCTGAACCTTGAACATATAGGATATGTTCTAGATTCAATTGTTCCTGGTCCCTTACCTCCAGAGGCCACATAAGAGGAACATGAAACTTTGGACAAGTGGAAGGAGCATGATATGAGAGCTAAATGTTACATGCTTGCTTCCATGAGTAATGAGTTACAGAAGCAACATGAGAACATGTAGAGTGCGAGTAAGATCCTCCTTCACCTACAAGAGTTGTATGGTGAGCACAGCAGGAATGCTAGGTATGAGATATCTGGACAACTATTCCGTATGAGGATGTCTGAGGGACAGAATGTTGGGGATCATGTCTGAAGGAACGGAAGCGTGAAAAACACAAGTTTATACCATTGAATTCAAAAATTTTCACCTAGGGTCACATGCATCATGCAAGATTTATTTTTATCTATTTGATTTCAATGATAAGCAACATATTAAAACTCTTTTAATATGTTTTTGGATCTGTATTTGCCATTTAAGATTTTAAAATTAATCAGATTAATTTTAGAACCCTAGATTAAATAAAGAACGATTACACTAACCTCTTGATGCACTGCAGCGTGTCTGCGCCTTTGAGATTCGTCTTGAGACACGGATGTTGTCCTCTAGCTTGTCCACACCAAGAACACCTATGGAAGCCCTTGAACAGCTTCTAAAGCCTTTTCTATTAATTAGAAATTCAAGTTCTGCCTTTTAAGAGATTAGAGATGTAAACAGGACACTAGAAACAATTTATAGTGTTCTTAATTCAAGAGATTGATGGCTAATCTCTTTGAATTGATAAGAGATGAAGAAGAAGAGATAAAAACCCTCAAAGTGGCGTGAAAAAGGAGTGTGGCTGCTGGTTGTGTTTTATTTCTCATAACAACACTAAAATAGCTAGGTTAACACATTAAACCCTTGCCACATGTCACCCTTTGATTAGCTCTAGGTTTAAGTGACCCAATCACATTGTGCCAAGTGTCAAACCTATATTTAATCTTGATTTTAATCATCTTACATGATTAAAAAAATATTTGGCAAGCTTATGTGTTATGCCACGTGTCACCATCTCATGGTGCCACGTGTCACACTGCAAAATGACCAAAATGCCCCTGTGTCTTAATTTTGAGTTCTTAACCCAAAATAATTATTTTCTTCTTCTAATTAATTTATATCAAATATAAATTAATTAATTAATCTCTATTAATTAATTTCTCATTAATTAAATTCATATTTAAACACTTTAAATATAAATTTAACTTATATTATACATCCAATAATCTAGATTTGGTTTCAAGTCATGCTAGGGACTTTGCAATCTAATTGCAAACCAAACCTATTTAATTAATCAATTAAACTCTTTAATTAATTAATTAAATCATATTTAAATAGGTGATAACTTGTGTATGTGTGTGACTTACTAGGCTGATCACTAATTGGCAATGAGACATGATATCAACTCTTAATATCATTAGAACTCTTTCTTACCATAAATGATTTCTCTAAATCATTTTATGAACCTCATAGACCATGGTTAACACCTAGCATAGCATGCCATGGCCACCCAATTAGTAATAAGGTTTACCTTAAATGAACCTATAATCATATGTTACCATGCACTAGAATCTCTCAATTACAAAATCCCAACTCAAGCTGGAGTCATGGTTTATGTCAAACTCCATTTGCTATGAATATTATGTTCTCTTTTAATTCCAGTTCTTGATTAAAAAGATTTTCTCATCAGAAACTCTTTTCTGAATAAATCTATCTATCCTGTCCAGGAACTTGAAACATCAAGAACAATTAAATGAACATAGGATTTTATCTCTATTTACTTAGAGGAACAGATTCCATCTTGATCAACACCTACCTCCATATATAACTAGTAGGAGCCAACACATGCCCATATACCCATACACGATACAAGTATGAAAGCGATCAAACTCAAACTACCTATATACACGATAACTATGCTATATCAGTCTAAAGATTATATGCATCGATATGATTTATGACAAAACATTGACAAGAGTAAACTCCATGTGCTTGTCATAAGTGTCACTGCTCGCCTACTTATCATTTATAAGTGCCTATCATGTTTGTTATGTGGCATGAGACTCACCATTCCATCTTATTTATATCTCATATAAATAACTTGGGAACAAACATGAATACAATCTTTCTGGATAAGTCATGTCCTTATTATGAAGTATCCTCGATTGTGAACCTATTTATGATACTTTGTGCTAGAAATATTGTCACTCATATTCTTAACAACTTAAGAATAATATTTCTAACAAAATATCAATGGACCTTTTCTATTACACATAAATATATTATATAAACAGAAAAGTGGAAATGCCTTTTATTAATAAAAATATGTACAAGATACATACTAAATGATATGCTCTAGGGCATACTACTAACAATCTCCCACTAGCACTAGAGCCATTCATTACAATATCTTAAACCTATCTTCTCAAGATGTCGGTCTAACTGAGTCTGTGACATAGGCTTAGTGAATGGATCAGCTGGATTTTCAGCTGATGCTATTTTTTGCATGGCTAAATCGCCTTGCCCAACTATATCTCTGATAATGTGGTAGTGCCTTTCTATGTGTTTGGATTTTGGGTGAGACCTTAGTTCCTTAGCCTGTATGACTGCTCCATTGTTGTCACAGTGTAATGGAACTGCTGACTCAATGGAAGGAACTACTGTAAGTTCTGTCATGAACTTTTTAATCCAAACAGCTTCCTTTGCAAAGAATATACTCACCACGTAGTGGAATCTGCAGTCGTGCTCTGTTTGGAACTCTTCCAACTGACTGCACCTCCATTACAAATGAACACATATCCAGAGGTAGACTTTCTATCATCGATATCTGATTGGAAATCAGAATCAGTATAACCATCTAGTTGCAAGTCTCCACTTCCATAAATCAAGAATAAATCCTTAGTTCTTCTCAAGTACTTAAGAATATTCTTGATAGCTATCCAGTGTTCCAAACCTGGATTGGATTGATACCTGCTAGTCAAACTAACAGCATATGCGATATCCGGCCTAGTACACAACATTGCATACATTAAACTTCCAATAGCCGAAGCACATGGAATCCTGGCCATCTTATCTCTTTCTTCAGGTGTCTTTGGAGACATCTCTTCAGAAAGATGGATACCATGTCTCACTGGTAACAATCCTCTCTTGGAATCAAGCATGTTAAACCTCTTTAACACCTTTTCAAAGTATAGACTTTGGGATAAACCAATTATTCTTTTCGCTCTATCTCTATAGATGCGAATCCCAAGAATATAGGTTGCCTCCCCTAAGTCTTTCATGGAGAATGTATTTGACAACCATACCTTTATAGTCGTTAACATACCTGTGTCATTACCCATCAACAGTATGTCATCCATATATAAGACAAGGAAAGTGATAGCACTGTCACTAACCTTCTTATATACACATGGCTCATCCTCATTTTATATAAAACCAAAGGATTTAATGGCTTCATCAAAACGGATGTTCCAACTCCTCGTAGCTTGTTTCAACCCATAAATGGATCGCTTTAGCTTGCATACCTTGGAACCATTTTGGGATTCAAAACCCTTAGGTTTTTCCATGAAAATGTTTTCTTCAATGTATCCATTGAGAAAAGCTGTTTTCACATCCATCTGCCAAATCTCATAATCATAGTACGCAGCTATTGCTAGTAAAATCCTAATTGATTTAAGCATGGCAACAGGCGAGAAAGTCTCCTCATAGTCGATTCCTTGCCTTTGGCGAAACCCTTTCGCTACTAGCCTTGCCTTATAGGTCTCTACCTTTCCATCAGAACCAATTTTCTTCTTGAAAACCCATTTGTTCCCTATAGGTATAATACCTTCAGGTGGGTCAACAAGATCCCAAACTTGATTCTTATACATGGAATCAATCTCGGATTTCATAGCATCAATCCATTTTGAAGAGTCTATATCTGATATAGCTTCTTCATAGGTAAGTGGATCATCTCCATGATCTACTTCTTCATGAGTAGACAACTCTTGTTCTTCTTCATGAAGAAAACCATATCTTACTGGTGGGTGAGATACCCTGGTTGTTCTACGAGGAACAGCTGTAGATGTTTCATCAACGGGTATAGGTTGACTAGATGGATCTATATCCATCTGATCTGTTGGTTGGTCAGAATTCTCCAATTCTAACTCTATTTGCCTTCCTTTGCCTCCTTCTTGGACAAATTGTTGTTCAAGAAATGTGGCATCTCTACTTATCACAACTTTTGTGAAGTAGGCAAATAAAATAATATCCAAAACTATCTTTTGGATATCCAACAAATCGACCTTTTTCTGATCTGGTCTCCAATTTATCCGTGTTTAGCTTTTTGATATAAGCTGGACAACCCCAAATCTTAACATGCTTAAGACTTGGTTTTCTTCCATGCCATATCTCATAAGGTGCGGAAGAAACTGATTTTGATGGAATCCTATTCAGAATATACAAAGCTGATTCTAATGCAAATCCCCAAAAGGAGATTGGCATATCAGTATAGCTCATCATACTACGTACCATATCCAATAGGGTATGATTTCTCCTTTCAGATACACCATTCAGCTGTGGCGTTCCTGGAGGAGTCAGCTGAGAAACAATGCCATGCTCTCTCAAGTATTCATCAAATTCAGTACTCAAATATTCACCTCCACGATCTGATCGAAGAGCTTTAATATTCTTTCCTGTTTGATTTTCTACTTCAGATTTAAATTCTTTGAACTTTTCAAAAGATTCATGTTTGTATTTCATCAAATACAAATACCCAAACCTTGATTTATCATCAGTAAAGGTAATAAAATAATGAAAACCCCCTCTAGCCATTTCTTTAAATGGACCACATACATCACTATGTATTAGCTCCAAAATATTTTTAGCTCTTAGCCCCTGTCCAACAAAGGGCGATCTAGTCATTTTGCCCTGAAGGCAAGATTCACAAGTTGGAGTAGGCTCAGAGCCCAATGAGGATAGAATCCCCATTTTCTCCAATTTTGTAATCCTATCTTCTGCAACATGACATAACCTTAAGTGCCAAATATATTTTGAACTTGAGTTGGTTTTCACCATGGCATTGCATTCATTTAGATTGCTATACTCTGGCCAGTGGAAACACTTTCTTACTGGCAATGGAAACACTTTCCTGTTGGCAGTGGAAACACTTTCCTTTGCCTTTGTCAGCTTTAGTCTTCCTTTTCTGTTTAGCTATTTTCTTAGAAGGACCAGGAATCTGAGGTTTCTTTTTCTTATTGCCCTTCTTCTTGTTGGACTTTCCAGCAGAAGAAGATGCAACCAAAGCTACCTCTTTTCCTTTATTGCCTGGCATATTCTTTTGGGCAATAACCAGCATGTTGAGTAAACCAGCTAAGGTGCATTCCTGTTTAGTCATATGGAAATTTGTCACAAAATTTCCGAAAGACTCAGGAAGGGACTGAAGGATCAAATCTGTCTGTAGTTGGAAATCCATGTTAAAGTCAAGATGTTCCAACTGCTTAATCATCCGAATCATCTTGTGGACATGATCCCCAACATTCTATCCCTCAGACATCCTCATACGGAATAGCTGTCTAGATATCTCATACCTAGCATTCCTGCTGTGCTCACCATACAACTCTTGTAGGTGAAGGAGGATCTCACTCGCACTCTGCATGTTCTCATGTTGCTTCTGTAACTCATTACTCATGGAAGCAAGCATGTAACACTTAGCTCTCATATCATGCTCCTTCCACTTGTCCAAAGTTTCATGTTCCTCTTGTGTGGCCTCTGGAGGTAAGGGACCAGGAACATTTGAATCTAGAACATATCCTATATGTTCAAGGTTCAGGACAAGTTTCAAATTTCTTAGCCAATCAGACAGATTAGGTCCTGTCAACCTATTGTGATCAAGTATGCTTGCAAGGATATTGGATGGTGGTGGTTGTTTTGTGCTCATTTTTATCAGAAAATTAACTGCAAAAAATAACTAGATTAATTAGTAAATGTATCATGTAATTAACCAAAATGATTATGGTCTTTTAATCAAATTGGTCCTCCCACTAACTTAGCGAATCCTACACTTCCAAAGTAGAAAATGGAAATCCTAGTTGGATGGATTTCTAGTGGGTGATTGAATTCTTATAATTCTATTGATCATCCTCAGGTACATCCATTATTGGAATTACAATAAACTATAAGTGAGCAACTCTTTGCCCATCACATCTCATGTGAGGTTCAATCCTTTACCTAGCCCCTAATGCTTAAAATCTCAAGTACATCCATTATTGACTTATCTTGCATTAGTTAAGTTGATCCCATTGAGCCAGTAATTATGCAAATAATTTTAATGTCCTCAGGTACATCCAATATTGGCCACTAAACCATTTACATATTTACAACATCTCATGCTTAACAATTATTCTTAAGAAAATCTCTTGAATAAATTGCATCTTATGCAACTATTTAAAATTTCTTAAAATAATTGCCCCAATGGAGGGCTTATGTTATAATTACTTTAATTATAGCATTTCCAACTTAATCATTTGTTTGGAAGATTTTATGGTCATTCTATTTACTATTAAGGTCTCACTTTGCACATTATCCATTTAGCATGCATATATCATATAATTGCATACATTCCCAGACATCTCATGCATTCATGGATAAGCAGTAAATATGGTATGATCATGGACTTTCTAAGGGATTCAATTCTGAGCCACCAAGAATTGAATCAAGGCATTCCTAGGTGCATTTCATTCATTCATTTTACAAGAGTTGCTGAAGGAGTACATAATCAACACTTGATCTTGAATTCCTCCCACTGGTCCCACCAATGCTCTTGACCTCCTTGAACTTCTTGCAATCCAATATTACATAGTAATCCTTGGCATACCAAGGCGAATTTACAAGAACTTAAATAAATGAAATTACAACCCAAAAATTATTACAAACTTAATAATACATGCCCAAAAAAAATTAAAATAAATTAATTAATTTACAATTTCAAAGAAACATAAAAGAAATAAATCCAATCACATTGGTCTTTTATAGTCCATGATCATCCATCATGCATATCACTATTTAACAATTAAATAAAACATACATACTTAAATTAAATTGAATATCTCATATTCAACTTAGAAATTCAGATTTGAATATAATTAAAATAAATTTAAAAATTCAGATTTGAATCTCATTCAAACAAATTTAAAAATTCAGATTTGAATCACATTCAAACAACTTCAAAAATTCAGATTTTAATCACATTCAAACATTTTTTAAAAAATCAGATTTGAATCACATTCAAACATTTTTTAAAATTCTGATTTGAATCATAATTTAATTGTGTGATAAAAACTACAAATTAAACACTTTAATTAGTCAAAGAATAGGCCTTAGATCATACAACAATTGTAGAATTAAAAGCCAAACCTTAAACCAGCCATGGAAGCCAAACCATGCGCACCATTGATGGTATTTTTTCAAGTATGCCGCCAACTTGCTTTGCAACCAGCAATGAACTTTTGATCTCATGAACAAACACACAATTAAATCAGATAATCAACAATCTAAATGGTAAATATAGTGGCTCTAATACCAATTGAAGGAACGGAAGCGTGAAAAACACAAGTTTATACCATTGAATTCAAAAATTTTCACCTAGGGTCACATGCATCATGCAAGATTTATTTTTATCTATTTGATTTCAATGATAAACAACATATTAAAAATCTTTTAATATGTTTTTGGATCTGTATTTGCCATTTAAGATTTTAAAATTAATCAGATTAATTTTAGAACCCCAGATTAAATAAAGAACGATTACACTAACCTCTTGATGCACTGCAGCGTGTCTGCGCCTTTGAGATTCGTCTTCAGGACACCAGATGTTGTCCCTCTAGCTTGTCCACACCAAGAACACCTATGGCAGCCCTTGAACAGTTTCTAAAGCCTTTTCTATTAATTAGAAATTCAAGTTCTGCCTTTTAAGAGATTAGAGATGTAAACAGGACACTAAAAACAATTTCTAGTGTTCTTAATTCAAGAGATTGATGGCTAATCTCTTTGAATTGATAAGAGATGAAGAAGAAGAGATAAAAACCCTCAAAGTGGCGTGACAAAGGAGGGTGGCTGCTGGTTGTGTTTTATTTTCTCATAACAACACTTAAATAGCTAGGTTAACACATTAAACCCTTGCCACATGTCACCCTTTGATTAGCTCTAAGTTTAAGTGACCCAATCACATTGTGCCAAGTGTCAAACCTATATTTAATCTTGATTTTAATCATCTTACATGATTAAAAAAACATTTGGCAAGCTTATGTGTTATGCCATGTGTCACCATCTCATGGTGCCACGTGTCACACTGCAAAATGACCAAAATGCCCCTATGTCTTAATTTTGAGTTCTTAACCCAAAATAATTATTTTCTTCTTCTAATTAATTTATATCAAATATAAATTAATTAATTAATCTCCATTAATTAATTTCTCATTAATTAAATTCATATTTAAACACTTTAAATATAAATTTAACTTATATTATACATCCAATAATCTAGATTTGGTTTCAAGTCATGCTAGGGACTTTGCAATCTAATTGCAAACCAAACCTATTTAATTAATCAATTAAACTCTTTAATTAATTAATTAAATCATATTTAAATAGGTGATAACTTGTGTATGTGTGTGACTTACTAGGCTCATCACTAATTGGCAATGAGACATGATATCAACTCTTAATATCATCAGAACTCTTTCTTACCATAAATGATTTCTCTAAATCATTTTATGAACCTCATAGACCATGGTTAACACCTAGCATAGCATGCCATGGCCACCCAATTAGTAATAAGGTTTACCTTAAATGAACCTATAATCATATGTTACCATGCACTAGAATCTCTCTGTTACAAAATCCCAACTCAAGTGAGTCATGGTTTATGTCAAACTCCATTTGCTATGAATATTATGTTCTCTTTTAATTCCAGTTCTTGATTAAAAGATTTTCTCATCAGAAAACTCTTTTCTGAATAAATCTATCTGTCCTGGCCAGGAACTTGAAACATCAAGAACAATTAAATGAACATAGGATTTTATCTCTATTTACTTAGAGGAACAGATTCCATCTTGATCAACACCTACCTCCATATATAACAAGTAGGAGCCAACACATGCCCATATACCCATACACAGTACAAGTATGAAAGCGATCAAACTCAAACTACCTATATACAAGATAACTGTGCTATCTCAGGTCTAAAGATTATATGCACTGATATGATTTATGACAAAACATTGATAAGAGTAAACTCCATGTGCTTGTCATAAGTGTCACTGGTTCGGCCTACTTATCATTTATAAGTGCCTATCATGTTTGTTATATGGCATGAGACTCACCATTCCATCTTATTTATATTTCATATAAATAACTTGGGAACAAACATGAATACAATCTTTCTGGATAAGTCATGTCCTTATTATGAAGTATCCTCGATTGTGAACCTATTTATGATACTTTGTGCTAGAAATATTGTCACTCATATTCTTAACAACTTAAGAATAATATTTCTAACAAAATATCAATGGACCTTTTCTATTACACATAAATATATTATATAAACAGAAAAGTGGAAATGCCTTTTATTAATAAAAATATGTACAAGATACATACTAAATGATATGCTCTAGGGCATACTACTAACAATGTCCATAAGATGATTCGGCTGATTGAGCAGTTGGAACATCTTGACTTCAACATGGATTTCAAACTACAAACGGATTTGATCCTTCAGTCCCTTCCTGAGTCTTTTGGGAATTTTGTGACAAATTTCCATTTGATTAAACAGGAATGCACCTTAGCTGGTTTACTCAACATGCTGGTTATTGCCCAAAAGAATATGCCGGGCAATAAAGGAAAAGAGGTAGCTTTGATTGCATCTTCTTCTGCTGGAAAGTCCAACAAGAAGAAGGGCAATAAGAAAAAGAAACCTCAGATTCCTGGTCCTTCCAAGAAAATAGCTAAACAGAAAAGAAAGACTAAAGCTGATGGAGGTAAATGAAAGTATTTCCACTGCCAAAAGGATAGGCACTGGAAAAGGAATTGCCTAGAGTATCTTGCTTCTCTAAAGGACAAGAAGGATACACCTTCGAAAGGTATGTCCATATCTTGTTATTTAGATTCTGATGATACTCATAGTTCATCTGCAGCTTGGGTTTTAGATACTGGTACCAGTTCTTACATTTCTAATGATATGCAGGAACTAGCAAATAGTAGCAGCTTGCGTTCTCAAGATATTAAAGTCTGGATTGCAATGGCTCAACTGTTGAAGCTTTAGCCGTAGGATCTAAATCTTTTTTCATGTTTGGACATGTTTTGTGTTTGGATAACATTTTATATGTACCTGATGCTTTGAAGAACATCATTTCTATATCTAGTTTGACTAGAAATGGCCATGAATTTCAGTTCACAGATGATTTTGCAATATTTATTTTGGAAATAAGTATGTTGGTTCGGGTTATATGAATGATGGTCTTTATTATTTGGATAATAATGATAAACACAAATTGAATGCAAGTGATCTAAAAGAATGCAATGCCATGGTGAAAACCAACTCAAGTTCAAAATATATTTGGCACTTAAGGTTATGTCATGTTGCAGAAGATAGGATTGCAAAACTGGAGAAAATGGGGATTCTATCCTCATTGGGCTCTGAGCCTACTCCAACTTGTGAATCTTGTCTTCAGGGCAAAATGACTAGATCACCCTTTGTTGGACAAGGGCTAAGAGCTGAAAATATTTTGGAGCTAATACATAGTGATGTATGTGGTCCATTTAAAGAAATAGATAGAGGGGGTTTTCATTATTTTATTACCTTTACTGATGATAAATCAAGGCTTGGGTATTTGTATTTGCTGAAATACAAACATGAATCTTTTGAAAAGTTCAAAGAATTTAAATCTGAAGTAGAAAATCAAACAGGAAAGAGTATTAAAGCTCTTCGATCAGATCGTGGAGGTGAATATTTGAGTACTGAATTTGATGAATACTTGAGAGAGCATGGCATTGTTTCTCAGCTGACTCCTCCAGGAACGCCACAACTGAATGGTGTATCTGAAAGAAGAAATCATACCCTATTGGATATGGTACGTAGTATGATGAGCTATACTGATATGCCAATCTTCTTTTGGGGATTTACATTAGAATAAGCTTTGTATATTCTGAATAGGATTTCATCAAAATCAGTTTCTTCCACACCTTATGAGATATGGCATGGAAGAAAACCAAGTCTTAAGCATGTTAAGATTTGGGGTTGTCCAGCTTATATCAAAAAGCTGAACACTGATAAATTGGAGACCAGATCAGAAAAAGGTCGATTTGTTGGATATCCAAAAGATAGTTTTGGATATTATTTTTATTTGCCTACTTCACAAAAGGTTGTGATAAGTAGAGATGCCACATTTCTTGAACAACAGTTTGTTCAAGAAGGAGGCAAAGGAAGGCAAATAGAGTTAGAATTGGAGAATTCTGACCAACCAACAGATCAGATGGACATAGATCCATCTAGTCAATCTATACCCGTTGATGAAACATCTACAGCTATTCCTCGTAGAACAACCAGGGTATCTCACCCACCAGTGAGATATGGTTTTCTTCATGAAGAAGAACAAGAGTTGTCTACTCATGAAGAAGTAGATCATGGAGATGATCCACTTACTTATGAAGAAGCTATATCAGATATAGACTCTTCAAAATGGATTGATGCTATGAAATCCGAGATTGATTCCATGTATAAGAATCAAGTTTGGGATCTTGTTGACCCACCTGAAGGTATTGTACCTATAGGGAACAAATGGGTTTTCAAGAAGAAAATTGGTTCTGATGGAAAGGTAGAGGCCTATAAGGCAAGGCTAGTAGCGAAAGGGTTTCGCCAAAGGCAAGGAATCGACTATGAGGAGACTTTCTCGCCTGTTGCCATGCTTAATTCAATTAGGATTTTATTAGCAATAGCTGCATACTATAATTAAGAGATTTGGCAGTTGGATGTCAAAACAGCTTTTCTCAATGGATACATTGAAGAAAACATTTTCATGGAACAACCTAGGGGTTTTGAATCCCAAGATGGTTCCAAGTTATGCAAGCTAAAACGATCCATTTATGGGTTGAAACAAGTTTCGAGGAGTTGGAACATCCGTTTTGATGAAGCCATTAAATCCTTTGGTTTTATCAAAAATGAGGATGAGCCATGTGTATATAAGAAGGTTAGTGACAGTGCTATCACTTTCCTTGTCTTATATGTGGATGACATACTGTTGATGGGTAATGACATAGGTATGTTGACAACTATAAAGGTATGGTTGTTAAATATATTCTCCATGAAAGACTTAGGGGAGGCAACCTATATTCTTGGGATTCGCATCTATAGAGATAGAGCGAAAAGAATAATTGGTTTATCTCAAAGTCTATACTTGGAAACGGTGTTAAAGAAGTTTAACATGCTTGATTCCAAGAGAGGATTGTTACCAGTGAGACATGGTATCCACCTTTCTAAAGAGATGTCTCCAAAGACACCTGAAAAAAGAGATAAGATGGCCAGGATTCCATATGCTTCGGCTATTGGAAGTTTAATGTATGCGATGTTGTGTACTAGGCCAGATATCGCATATGCTATTAGTTTGACTAGCAGGTATCAATCCAATCTAGTTTTGGAACACTGGATAGCTGCCAAGAATATCCTTAAGTACTTGAGAAGAACTAAGGATTTATTCTTGATTTATCGAGGTGGAGACTTGCAATTGGATGGTTATACTGATTCTGATTTCCAATCAGATATCGATGATAGAAAGTCTATCTCTGGATATGTGTTCATTTGTAATGGGGGTGCAGTCAGTTGGAAGAGTTCCAAACAGAGCACGACTGCAGATTCCACTACAGAGGCTGAGTATATTCTCGCATCGATGTCGCAAAGGAAGCTATTTGGATAAAGAAGTTCGTGACAGAACTTACAGTAGTTCCTTCCATTGAGTCAGCAGTTCCACTACACTGTGACAACAATAGAGCAGTCATACAGGCTAAGGAACCAAGGTCTCACTAGAAATCCAAACACATAGAAAGGCGCTACCACATTATCAGAGAAATAGTTAGGCGAGGCGATGTAGCCATGCAGAAAATAGCATCAGCTGAAAATCCAGCTGATCCATTCACTAAGCCTATGTCACAGACTCAGTTAGACCGACATCTTGAGAAGATAGGTCTAAGATATTGTAATGAATGGCTCTAGTTCTAGCGGGAGATTATTAGTAGTATGCCTTAGAGCATATCATTTAGTATGTATCTTGTACATATTTTTATTAATAAAAGGCATTTCCACTTTTCCGTTTACATAATATATCTATGTGTAATAGAAAAGGTCCATTGATATTTTGTTAGAAATATTATTCTTAAGTTATTAAGAATATGAGTGATAATATTTCTAGCACAAAGTATCATAAATAGGTTCACAATCGAGGATACTTCATAATAAGGACATGACTTATCCAGAAAGATTGTATTCATGTTTGTTCCCAAGTTATTTATATGAGATATAAATAAGATGGAATGGTGAGTCTCATGCCATATAAAAAATATGATAGGTACTTATAAATGATAAGTAGGCCGAACTAGTGACACTTATGACAAGCACATAGAGTTTACTCTTGTTAATGTTTTGTCATAAATCATATAAGTGCATGTAATCTTTAGACCTAAGATAGCACAGTTATCTTGTATATAGGTAGTTTGAGTTTGATACTGCTTTCATACTTGTACTATGTATGGGTATATGGGCATCTGTTGGCTCCCACTAGTTATATATGGAGGTAGGTGTTGATCAAGATGGAATCTGTTCCTTTAAGTAAATAGAGATAAAATCCTATGTTCATTTAATTGTTCTTGATGTTTCAAGTTCTTGGCCAGGACAGATAGATTTATTCAGAAAAGAGTTTCTGATGAGAAAATCTTTTTAATCAAGAACTGGAATTAAAAGAGAACATAATATTCATAGCAAACGGAGTTTGACATAAACCATGACTCCAGCTTGAGTTGGGATTTTGTAACAGAGAGATTCTAGTGCATGGTAACATATGATTATAGGTTCATTTAAGGTAAACCTTATTACTAATTGGGTGGCCATGGCATGCTATACTAGGTGCTAACCATGGTCTATGAGGTTCATAAAATGATTTAGAGATATCATTTATGGTAAGAAAGAGTTCTGATGATATTAAGAGTTGATATCATGTCTCATTGCCAATTAGTGATGAGCCTAGTAAGTCATACACATACACAAGTTATCACCTATTTAAATATGAATTTAATTAATGAGAAATTAATTAATAGAGATTAATTAATTAATTTATATTTGATATAAATTAATTAGAAGAAGAAAAATAATTATTTTGGGTTAAGGGCTCAAAATTAAGACATAGGGGCATTTTGGTCATTTCACAGTGTGACACGTGGCACCATGAGATGGTGACACATGGGATTACACATAAGCTTGCCAAATATTTTTTTAATCATGTAAGATGATTAAAATCAAGATTAAAGATAGGTTTGACACTTGGCACAATGTGATTGGGTCACTTAAACCTAGAGCTAATCGAAGGGTGACATGTGGCAAGGGTTTAATGTGTTAACCTAGGTATATAAGTGTTGTTATGAAAAAGAAAAACAACCAGCAGCCACTCCTCTCCTTTGTCACGCCATTTTGAGGCTTTCATTCTATTCTTCTTCATTTCTCATCAATTCAAAGAGATTAGCCATCAATCTCTTCAATTAAGAACACTATAAATTGTTTCTAGTATCCTGTTTACATCTCTAATCTCTTAAAAGGCAGAACTTGAATTTCTAATTAATAGAAAGAGCTTTAGAAGTTGTTCAAGGGCTGCCATAGGTGTTCTTGGTGTGGACAAGCTAGAGAGACAACATCTGGTGTCCTGAAGACGAATCTCAAAGACGCAGAGACGCTGCAGTGTATCAAGAGGTTAGTGTAATCGTTCTTGATTTAATCTAGGGTTCTAAAATTAATATGATTAATTTTAAAATCTTAAATGGCAAATACAGATCCAAAAGCATATTAAAAGAGTTTTAATATATTGTTTATCATTGAAATCAAATAGATAAAAATAAATCTTGCATGATGCATGTGACAATAGGTGAAAATTCTTGAATTCAATGGTATAAACTTGTGTTTTTCACGCTTCCGTTCTTTCATATTTAACAAATTTTCTTTATAATTTGCACTCATATATAGTCCTTAACATGAATTTAAAGTGAAAATTAAGGTTAGGTCACTAACCTCTATGGAGTGAAGTTTCCCCACTTGCTAGGATTCTTGTTTTCCTCACCAAGATGCAAGAACACTTTTTTGCGTTGCTAGGTTAGGGTTTTGTGGTGTAGAATCTAGTGAAATCAAGCTTGAAAAAGCTTGCTAATGGTGGTTATGGTGGATAGGTCACGGCAAGGAGAAGAAAAAGAGAGAAGGTTTTGATTTTCTTCACTTTCTTTAGCCCATTTTATCTCTTTTAAATAAGTTTATGCCATGTGTCCATATTAGATAGGTTGAGAGAACTTTAATGACATCATTATGATGTCATAATTCCATTTTCCTTTATTTTCTCTCCTTTTCTTGTCTATTTAATTTCAATTAAAATTTTAACAATATTTATTCATATTTTATG
The DNA here is from genome assembly GCF_030052815.1 of Hevea brasiliensis. Classification (NCBI taxonomy): domain Eukaryota; kingdom Viridiplantae; phylum Streptophyta; class Magnoliopsida; order Malpighiales; family Euphorbiaceae; genus Hevea; species Hevea brasiliensis. Next base: position 79,072,303 of record NC_079499.1, on the reverse strand, counting down.
TTATATAAATTATTTATTTAACTGGACAAGTTGGCCAAAAATCATCTCTGAAGACGAAATGACCAAAATGCCCTCCGTCTGTACCAATTGAAAAATTTTTCTAAGTATTTTCTTGGCATTCTAATGCCATAAGAACCTCAATGACCCTTCTCTAGAGTCCCAAAAATTTATAATTTTTCCCCCAAGTCTAGGGCTCCTAGTTGCGAGAATCACAACTTCTCACTAGGTTACCCATCGCTAGGGCACCGGCTCATTTAACTTGATTGTATTTTATTTCTAAATTTTTTCCTAAATTTTTCTTATTAATATTTGATTAATTATGGTTCCTCACTTTAGTTTAAATATTTTTCCGGACGTTTTAGCTGTTCGGACCGACACTAGTCACCGAAATAGTAGACTGTACAGACTAGTTAAAGTGATGATGTTACATGAACTATGAGTATCATCAGAATCTAAATAACAATATATGGACATACCTTCCGAAGGTCTATCCTTCTTGTCCTTCAGAGAAGCAAGATACTCTGGGCAATTCATTTTCCAGTGCCCATCCTTTTGGCAGTGGAAACACTTTCCCTTGCCTCCATCAGCTTTAGTCTTCCCTTTCTATTTAGCTATTTTCTTGGAAGGACCAGGAATCTGAGATTTCTTTTTCTTATTGTCCTTCTTATTGTTGGACTTTCCAGTAGAAGAAGATGCAATCAAAGCTACCTCTTTTCCTTTATTGCTCGGTATATTTTTTTGGGCAATAACCAGCATGTTGAGTAAACCAACCAAGGTGCATTCCTATTTAGTCATATGGAAATCTGTCACAAAATTCCCAAAAGACTCAGGAAGGGATTGAAGGATCAAATCCGTCTGCAGTTGGAAATCCATGTTAAAGTCAAGATGTTCCAGCTGCTCAATTAGCCGAATCATCTTCTGAACATGATCCCCAACATTCTGTCCCTCAGACATTCTCATGCGGAACAGCCGCCTAGATATCTCATACCTAGCATTCTTGCTGTGCTCACCATACAACTCTTGTAGGTGAAGGAGGATCTCACTCGCACTCTGCATATTCTCATGTTGCTTCTGCAATTCATTACTCATGGAAGCAAGCATGTAACACTTAGCTCTCATATCATGCTCCTTCCACATGTCCAAAGTTTCATGTTCCTCTTGGGTGGCCTCTGGAGGTAAGGGACTAAGAACATTTGAGTGTAGAATATATCCTATATGTTCAAGGTTCAGGACAAGTTTCAAATTTCTTAGTCAATCAAACAAATTAGGTCCTGTCAACCTATTGTGATCAAATATGCTTGCAACGATATTGGATGGTGGTGGTTGTTCTATGCTCGTTATTATCAGAAAATTAGCTGCAGAAAATAATTAGATTAATTAGTTAATATATCATGTAATTAACCAAAATGATTATGGTCTTTTAATCAAATTGGTCCTCTGACTAACTTAGCGAATCCTACACTTCCAAAGCAAAAAACAGAAATCCTAGTTGGATGGATTTCTAGTGGGTGATGAATTCTTATAATTCTATTAATCATCATCAGGTACATTCATTATTAGAATTACAATAAACTATAAGTGAGCAACTCCTTGCCTGTCATATCTCATGTGAGGTTCAATCTTTTACCTAGCCCCTAATGCTCAAAATTTCAGGTACATCCATTATTGACTTATCTTACATTAGTTAAGTTGATCCCATTGAGCCAGTAATTGTGCAGATAATTTTAATGTCCTCATGTACATTCAATATTGGCCACCAAACCATTTACATATTCATAACATCTCATGCTCAACAATTATTCTTAAGAAAATCTCTTAAATTAATTGCATCTTATGCAAGTATTTAAAATTTCTTAAAATAATTGCCTCAATGGTAGGCCCATATTGTAATTATTTTAATTATAGCATATCGAACTTAATCATTTGTTTGGAAGATTTTATGGTCATCATAATTACTATTAAGGTCTCACTTTGCACATTATCCATTTAGTATACATATATCACATACTTGCATACATTCCCATACATCTCATGCATTCATGGATAAACAGTAAATATAGTATGATCATGGACTTTCTAAGGGATTCAATTCTGAGCCATCAAGAATTGAATCAGGGCATTCCTAGGTGCATTTCATTCATTTATATTACAAGAGTTCCTGAAGGAGTACATAATTAACACTTGATATTGAATTCCTCTCACTGGTCCCACCAATACTCTTGACCTCTTTGATCTTCTTGCAATACAATTACATAGTAATCCTTGGCATACCAAAGAGAATTTACAAGAACTTAAATAAATGAAATTACAACCCAAAATTATTACAACCTTAATAATACATGCCCAAAATAAATTAAAATAAATTAATTAATTTATAATCCCAAAGAAAAATAAAAGAAATAAATCCAGTCACATTGGTCTTTTATAGTCCATGATCATCCATCATGCATATCACTATTTAACAATTAAATAAAACATACATACTTAAATTCAATTGAATATCTCATATTCAACTTAAAAATCTAGATTTGAATATGATTCAAACAAATTTAAAAATTCAGATTAAATCTAATTCAAATAAATTTAAAAATTCAGATTTGAATCACATTCAAACAATTTTTAAAAATCATATTTGAATCACATTCAAACAATTTTTAAAAATTCAGATTTGAATATTATTCAAACAACTTTAAAAATTCAGATTTGAATATGATTCAAACAACTTTACAAATTCAGATTTGAATCACATTCAAGCAACTTTTAAAATTTAGATTTGAATCACATTCAAATAATTTTTAAAATTATGATTTGAATCAAAATTTAATTGTGTGATTAAAACTACTAATTAAACACTTTAATTAGTCATAGGATAGGCCTTAGATCATACAACAATTGCATAATTTAAAACCAAACCTTGTGCCACCCATGAAGGCCAAAGATGGCGCACCAATGATGGTGTTCATCACCCAAGCGGCCTCCTTTCTTGCAACAAGCAATGGATCTATCATCTCATGATCATACCACACAACTAAATCATATAATCAAAAATCTAAAAGGCAAATATAGTGGCTCTGATACCAATTGAAGGAGTGGAAGTATGAAAAACACAAGTTTATACCATTGAATTCAAAAATTTTTCATCTAAGGTCACATGCATCATGCAAGATTTATTTTTATCTATTGGATTTCAATAGTAAACAACATATTAAAACTCTTTTAATATGTTTTTGGATCTTTATTTTCCATTCAAGATTTTAGAATTAATCAGATTAATTTTAGAACCCTAGATTAAATCAAGAACAAATACACTAACCTCTTCATGCACTACAACATATTTGTACCTTTGGGATGCATCTTTAGGACACCAGATGTTGTCCCTCTAGGTTGTCCACACCAAGATCACCTATGGCAGCCCTTGAATAGATTCTAAAGCTTCTTCTATGAATTAGAAAATCAAGTTTTGTCTTTTAAGAGATTAAAGATATAAACAGGACACTAGAAATAATTTCTAGTATTTTTAATTCAAGAGATTGTTTGCTAATCTCTTGGAATAGATGAGAGATGAAGAAGAAGAGAAGGGAGAGGAGCCTTTGGGTGGTGGCACAAAGAGGAGCAGCTGCTTGTTGTTATTTTTCTTTTCACAATAACATTTATATAGCTAGGTCACCACTTAAAACCCTTGCCACATGTCACCTTCAGATTGGCTCTAGGTTTAATTGACCCAATCACATTGTGCCAAGTGTAAAACTTATATTTAATCTTAATTTTAGTCATCTTACATGATTAAAAGATATTTAGCAAGCTTATGTGTAGTGCCATATGTCACCATCTTATGGTGCCACATGTCACCCTATGAAATGACCAAAATGCCTTTGTGTCTTAATTTTGAGTTCTCAACCCAAAATAATTGCTTCTCTTCTTCTAATCAATTTATATCAAATATAAATTAATTAATTGATCTCTATTAATTAATTTTTCATTAATTAAATTCATATTTAAACACTTTAAAAATAAATTTAACTTATATTATACATCCAATAATCTAGATTTGGTTTCAAGTCATGCTAAGGACTTTGCAATCTAATTGCAAACCAAACCTATTTAATTAATCAACTAAAATCTTTAATTAATTGATTAAATCATATTTAATTTGATGATTACTTGTGAATGTGTGTGACTTACTAGGCTTATCACTAATTGGCAATGAGACATGTTATCAATACTTATTATCATCAAAACTCTTTCTTACCATAAATGATTTCTCTAAATCATTTTATGCACCTCATAGACCATGGTTAACACCTAGCATAGCATGCCATGGCCACCTAATTAGTAATAAGGTTTACCTTAAATGAACCTATAATCATATGTTACCATGCAGTAGAATCTCTCTGTTACAAAATCCCAATTCAAGCTGGAGTCATGGTTTATGTCAAACCCCATTTGCTATAAATATTATGTTTTCTTTTAATTCCAGTTCTTGATTAAAAAGATTTTCTCATCAGAAACACTTTTCTGATTAAATCTATCTGTCCTGGCCAGAAACTTGAAATATTAAGAACAATTAAATGAACATAGGATTTTATCCCTATTTACTTAGAGGAACAGATTCCATCTTGATCAACACCTACCTCCATATATAACTAGTAGGAGCCAACACATACCCATATACCCATACACAGTACAAGTATGAAAGCAGTATCAAACTCAAACCACCTATATACAAGATAACTGTGCTATCTCAGGTCTAAAGATTATATGCACTGATATGATTTATGACAATACATTGACAAGAGTAAACTCCATGTGCTTGCCATAAGTGTCACTAGTTCGACCTACTTATCATGTATAAGTGCCTATCATGTTTGTCATATGGTATGAGACTCACCATTCCATCTTATTTATATCTCATAGAAATAACTTAGGAATAAACATGAATATAATCTTTCAGGATAAGTCATGTCCTCAATGTAAAGTATCCTCAATTGTGAACCTATTTATGATACTTTCTACTAGAAATACTGTCACTCATATTCTGAAGAACTTAAGAATAGAATTTCTAACAAAATATCAATGGGCCTTTTCTATTACACATAAATATACTATGTAAAAGGAAAAGTGGAAATGCCTTTTACAAATAAAAACATGTAGAAGATACACACTAAATGATAGTTTCAAATTTCTCCTCAGGAGGATGGATGGGGCGATTCAGGTGAGATCCAATGTAGATCCAACTTTCTATTCACTAGTGGGATCCGGGCAGTCCGGGGGGGACCACCATGGCTCCTCTCTTCTCGAGAATCCATACATCCCTTATCAATGTATGATACATACTAAATGATAGTCTCTAGGGCATACTACTGAAGGAACGGAAGCGTGAAAAACACAAGTTTATACCATTGAATTCAAAAATTTTCACCTAGGGTCACATGCATCATGCAAGATTTATTTTTATCTATTTGATTTCAATGATAAAAACATATTAAAACACTTTTAATGTCTTTTTGGATCTGTATTTGCCATTTAAGATTTTAAAATTAATCAGATTAATTTTAGAACCCTAGATTAAATCAAGAACGATTACACTAACCTCTTGATGCACTGCAGCGTGTCTGCGCCTTTGAGATTCGTCTTCAAGACACCAGATGTTGTCCCTCTAGCTTGTCCACACCAAGAACACCTATGGCAGCCCTTGAACAACTTCTAAAGCCTTTTCTATTAATTAGAAATTCAAGTTCTGCCTTTTAAGAGATTAGAGATGTAAACAGGACACTAGAAACAATTTCTAGTGTTCTTAATTCAAGAGATTGATGGCTAATCTCTCTGAATTGATGAGAGATGAAGAAGAATAGAGGGAGGGCTGCAAAATGGCGTGACCAAAGAGTGTGGCTGCTGGTTGTTGTTATTTTCTCATAACAACACTTAAATAGCTAGGTTAACACATTAAACCCTTGCCACATGTCACCCTTTGATTAGCTCTAGGTTTAAGTGACTCAATCACATTGTGCCAAGTGTCAAACCTGTATGTAATCTTGATTTTAATCATCTTACATGATTAAAAAACATTTGGCAAGCTTATGTGTTATGCCATGTGTCACCATCTCATGGTGCCACGTGTCACACTGCAAAATGACCAAAATGCCCCTGTGTCTTAATTTTGAGTTCTCAACCCAAAATAATTATTTTTCTTCTTCTAATTAATTTATATCAAATATAAATTAATTAATTAATCTCTATTAATTAATTTCTCATTAATTAAATTCATATTTAAACACTTTAAATATAAATTTAACTTATATTATACATCCAATAATCTAGATTTGGTTTTAAGTCATGCTAGAGACTTTGCAAACTAATTGCAAACCAAACCTATTTAATTAATCAATTAAACTCTTTAATTAATTAATTAAATCATATTTAAATAGGTGATAACTTGTGTATGTGTGTGACTTACTAGGCTCATCTCTAATTGGCAATGAGACACGATATCAACTCTTAATATCATTAGAACTCTTTCTTACCATAAATGATTTCTCTAAATCATTTTATGAACCTCATAGACCATGGTTAACACCTAGCATAGCATGCCATGGCCACCCAATTAGTAATAAGGTTTACCTTAAATGAACCTATAATCATATGTTACCATGCACTAGAATCTCTCTATTACAAAATCCGAACTCAAGCTGGAGTCATGGTTTATGTCAAACTCCATTTGCTATGAATATTATGTTCTCTTTTAATTCCATCTTGATTAAAAAGATTTTCTCATCAGAAACTCTTTTCTGAATAAATCTATCTGTCCTGGCCAGGAACTTGAAACATCAAGAACAATTAAATGAACATAGGATTTTATCTCTATTTACTTAGAGGAACAGATTTCATCTTGATCAAAACCTACCTCCATATATAACTAGTAGGAGCCAACATATGCCCATATACCCATACACAGTACAAGTATGAAAGCAGTATCAAACTCAAACTACCTATATACAAGATAACTGTGCTATCTCAAGTCTAAAGATTATATGCACTGGTATGATTTATGACAAAACATTGACAAGAGTAAACTCCATGTGCATGTCATAAGTGTCACTGGTTCGGTCTACTTATCATTTATAAGTGCCTATCATGTTTGTTATATGGCATGAGACTCACCATTCCATCTTATTTATATCTCATATAAATAACTTGGGAACAAACATGAATACAATCTTTCTGGATAAGTCATGTCCTTATTATGAAGTATCCTCGATTGTGAACCTATTTATGATACTTCGTGTTAGAAATATTGTCACTCATATTCTTAACAACTTAAGAATAATATTTCTAACAAAATATCAATGGACCTTTTCTATTACACATAAATATATTATGTAAACGAAAAAGTGGAAATGCCTTTTATTAATAAAAATATGTACATGATATATACTAAATGATATGCTCTAGGGCATATTACTAACAACTACTAACATTGCCATGCTTAAAACAATTAGGATTCTTTTAGCAATAGCTGCATACTATGATTATGAGATTTGACAGATGGATGTCAAAACATCTTTTTTCAATGGACACATTGAAGAAATCATTTTTCATGGAACAACCTAGGGGTTTTAAATCCCATGATGGTTCCAAAGTGCGCAAGCTAAAGCGATATATTTATGAGTTAAAACAAACTTCGAGGAGATGGAACATCCGTTTTGATGAAGCTATTAAGTCATTTGGTTTTATAAAAAATGAGAATGAGCCATGTGTATATAAGAAGGTTAGTGACAGTGCTATCACTTTTCTTGTCTTATATGTGGATAATATTCTATTGGTAGGTAATGAAACAAGTATGTTGACAACTATAAAGGTATGGTTGTCAAATACATTCTCTATGAAAGACTTAGGAGAGGCAACCTATATTCTTGGGATTCGCATCTATAGAGGTAGAGCGAAAAGAATAATTGGTTTATCTCAAAGTCTATACTTGTGTGACACCCCTTACCTGTCTATAGTGTAGCCGAGCAAGTTATGCCACTCAGTGTGTCGGAACAACTATTCATGTTTCAATTTCAATTAATCCCTTTTTATTCATTTATTTATAATTTTTGATAAATCTACATTTTTTCGCAAATTTTATAGAAAATCCGGCAGAGTGCCGGCTATAAATTGGAAAACAGTTCTTCAGAACCTGTTTAAAAACACTTCCAATATAATTATAATCTCAATCTTAGCCAACCACCAACATTTTTCAACAATTTCTCAAATCAATTCAATATCTCAAAATTTACATTCATCTCATATCACACCCAATTCAATGAGAAATACTCATATTTATTTCTGAACACAGCTCATGGGTAATTACAGCAAAAATATGATTACATGAGTGAAGGAATGGAAGCGTGAAAAACACAAGTTTATACCATGGAATTCAAAAATTTTCACCAAGGGTCACATGCATCATGCAAGATTTATTTTTATCTATTTGATTTCAATGATAAACAACATATTAAAACTCTATTAATATGTTTTTGGATCTATATTTGCCATTTAAGATTTTAAAATTAATCAGATTAATTTTAGAACCCTAGATTAAATCAAGAACGATTACACTAACCTCTTGATGCACTGCAGCGTGTCTGCGCCTTTGAGATTCGTCTTCAGGACACCAGATGTTGTCCCTCTAGCTTGTCCACACCAAGAACACCTATGGCAGCCCTTGAACAGCATCTAAAGCCTTTTCTATTAATTAGAAATTCAAGTTCTGCCTTTTAAGAGATTAGAGATGTAAACAGGACACTAGAAACAATTTCTAGTGTTCTAAATTCAAGAGATTGATGGCTAATCTCTTTGAATTGATGAGAGATGAAGAAGAATAGAGGGAGGGTTGCAAAATGGCGTGACCAAGGAGTGTGGCTGCTGGTTATTTTTTCTTTTCATAACCACACTTAAATAGCTAGGTTAACACATTAAACCCTTGCCACATGTCACCCTTTGATTAGCTCTAGGTTTAAGTGACCCAATCACATTGTGCCAAGTGTCAAACCTATATTTAATCTTGATTTTAATCATCTTATATGATTAAAAAACATTTGGCAAGTTTATGTGTAATCCCATGTGTCACCATCTCATGGTGCCACGTGTCACACTGTGAAATGACCAAAATGCCCCTGTGTCTTAATTTTGAGTTCTTAACCCAAAATAATTATTTTTCTTCTTCAAATTATTTTATATCAAATATAAATTAATTAATTAATCTCTATTAATTAATTACTCATTATTTAAATTCATATTTAAACACTTTAAATATAAATTTAATTTGTACTACACATCCAATAATCTAGATTTGGTTTCAAGTCATGCTAGGGACTTTGCAATTTAATTACAAACCAAACCTATTTAATTAATCAATTAAACTCTTTAATTAATTAATTAAATCATATTTAAATAGGTGATAACTTGTGTATGTGTGTGACTTACTAGGCTCATCACTAATTGGCAATGAGACAGGATATCAACTCTTAATATCATCAGAACTCTTTCTTACCATAAATGATTTCTCTAAATCATTTTATGAACCTCATAGACTATGGTTAACACCTAGCATAGCATGCCATGGCCACCCAATTAGTAATAACGTTTACCTTAAATGAACCTATAATCATATGTTACCATGCCCGAGAATCTCTCTGTTACAAAATCCGAACTCAAGCTGGAGTCATGGTTTATGTCAAACTCCATTTGCTATGAATATTATGTTCTCTTTTAATTCCAGTTCTTGATTAAAAAGATTTTCTCATTAGAAACTCTTTTCTGAATAAATCTATCTGTCCTGGCCAGGAACTTGAAACATCAAGAACAATTAAATGAACATAGGATTTTATCTCTATTTACTTAGAGGAACAGATTCCATCTTCATCAACACCTACCTCCATATATAACTAGTAGGAGCCAACACATGCCCATATACCCATACACAGTACAAGTATGAAAGCAGTATCAAACTCAAATGACCTATATACAAGATAACTGTGCTATCTCAGGTCTAAAGATTATATGCACTGATATGATTTATGACAAAACATTGATAAGAGTAAACTCCATGTGCATGTCATAAGTGTCACTGGTTCGGCCTACTTATCATTTATAAGTGCCTATCATGTTTGTTATATGGCATGAGACTCACCATTCCATCTTATTTATATCTCATATAAATAACTTGGGAACAAACATGAATACAATCTTTCTGGATAAGTCATGTCCTTATTATGAAGTATCCTCGATTGTGAACCTATTTATGATATTTTGTACTAGAAATATTGTCACTCATATTCTTAACAACTTAAGAATAATATTTCTAACAAAATATCAATGGACCTTTTCTATTACACATAAATATCTTATGTAAATAGAAAAGTGGAAATGCCTTTTATTAATAAAAATATGTACAATATGCATACTAGATGATATGCTCTAGGGCATACTACTAACAATCTCCCACTAGCACTAGAGCCATTCATTACAATATCTTAGACCTATCTTCTCAAGATGTCGGTCTACCTGAACTTATGACAAAAGCTTAGTGAATGGATCAGCTGAATTTTTAGCTGATGTTATTTTTCTGCATGGCTATATCGCTTTGCCCAACTATATCTCTGAAAATGTGGTAATGCCTTTCTATGTGTTTGGATTTTGGTGAGACCTTGGTTCCTTAGCCTGTATGACTGCTCCATTATTGTCACAGTGTAGTGGAACTGCTGACTCAATGGAAGGAACTACTTTAAGTTCTGTTACGAACTTCTTTATCCAAACAGCTTCCTTTGCAGCATCTGATGCAGCAATATACTCAGCCTCTGTAGTGGAATCTACAGTCGTGCTCTGTTTGGAACTCTTCCAACTGACTGCACCTCCATTAGAAATGAACACATATGCAGAGGTAAATTTTCTATCATCGATATTTGATTGGAAATCAGAATCAGTATAACCATCCAATTGCAAGTCTCCACCTCCATAAATCAAGAATAAATCCTTAGTTCTTCTCAAGTACTTAAGAATATTCTTGACAGCTATCCAGTGTTCCAAACCTGGATTGGATTGATACCTGCTAGTGAAACTAGCAGCATATGCGATATCCGGCCTAGTACACAACATTGCATACATTAAACTTCCAATAGCCAAAGCATATGGAATCCTAGCCATCTTATCTCTTTCTTCAGGTGTCTTTGGAGACATCTCTTTAGAAAGATGGATACCATGTCTCACTGGTAACAATCCTCTCTTAGAATCAAGCATGTTAAACCTCTTTAACACCTTTTCCAAGTATAGACTTTGGGATAAACCAATTATTCTTTTCGCTCTATCTCTATAGATGCGAATCCCAAGAATATAGGTTGCCTCCCCTAAGTCTTTCATGGAGAATGTATTTGACAACCATACCTTTATAGTCGTCAACATACCTCTGTCATTACCCATCAATAGTATGTCATCCACATATAAGACAAGGAAAGTGATAGCACTATCACTAACCTTCTTATATACAAATGGCTCATCCTCATTTTTGACAAAACCAAAGGATTTAATGGCTTTATCAAAACGGATGTTCCAACTCCTCGAAGCTTGTTTCAACCCATAAATGGATCGCTTTAGCTTGCATACCTTGGAACCATCTTGGGATTCAAATCCCTTAGGTTGTTCCATGAAAATGTTTTATTCAATGTATCCATTGAGAAAAGCTGCTTTGACATCAATCTGCCAAATCTCATAATCATAGTATGCAGCTATTGCTAATAAAATCCTAATTGATTTAAGCATGGCAACAGGCGAGAAACTCTTCTCATAGTCGATTCCTTGCCTTTGGCGAAACCCTTTCGCTACTAGCCTTGCCTTATAGATCTCTACCTTTCCATCAGAACCAATTTTCTTCTTGAAAACCCATTTGTTCCCTATAGGTATAATACCTTCAGGTGGGTCAACAAGATCCCAAACTTGATTCTTATACATGGAATCAATCTCGGATTTTATAGCATCAATCCATTTCGAAGAGTCTATATCTGATATAGCTTCTTCATAGGTAAGTGGATCATCTCCATGATCTACTTCTTCATGAGTAGACAACTCTTGTTCTTCTTCATGAAGAAAACCATATCTCACTGGTGGGTGAGATACCCTGGTTGTTCCACGAGGAACAGATGTAGATGTTTCATCAACGGGTATTGGTTGACTAGATGGATCTATATCCATCTGATCTGTTGGTTGGTCAGAATTCTCCAATTCTAACTCTATTTGTCTTCCTTTGCCTCCTTCTTGAACAAACTGTTGTTCAAGAAATGTGGCATCTCTATTTATCACAACCTTTTGTGAAGTAGGCAAATAAAAATAATATCCACAACTATCTTTTGGATATCCAACAAATCGACCTTTTTCTGATCTAGTCTCCAATTTATCAGTGTTCAGCTTTTTGATATAAGCTGGACAACCCCAAATCTTAACATGCTTAAGACTTGGTTTTCTTCCATGCCATATCTCATAAGGTGTGGAAGAAACTGATTTTGATGGAATCCTATTCAGAATATACAAAGCTGATTCTAATGCAAATCCCCAAAAGAAAATTGGCATATCAGTATAGCTCATGATACTACGTACCATATCCAATAGGGTACGATTTCTCCTTTCAGATACACCATTCAGCTGTGGCGTTCCTGGAGGAGTCAGCTGAGAAACAATGCCATGCTCTCTCAAGTATTCATCAAATTCAGTACTCGAATATTCACCTCCATGATCTGATCGAAGAGCTTTAATATTCTTTCCTGTTTGATTTTCTACTTCAGATTTAAATTCTTTAAACTTTTCAAAAGATTCATGTTTGTATTTCATCAAATACAAATACCCAAACCTTGATTTATCATCAGTAAAGGTAATAAAATAATGAAAACCCCCTCTAGCCATTTCCTTAAATGGACCACAGACATCACTATGTATTAGCTCCAAAATAATTTTAGCTCTTAGCCCTTGTCCAACAAAGGGTGATCTAGTCATTTTTCCTTGAAGGCAAGATTCACAAGTTGGAGTAGGCTCAGCGCCCAATGAGGATAGAATCCCCATTTTCTCCAGTTTTACAATCCTATCTTCTGCAACATGAAATAACCTTAAGTGCCAAATATATTTTGAACTTGAGTTGGTTTTCACCATGGCATTGCATTAATTTAGATTGCTATACTCTAGGCAGTGGAAACACTTTCTTACTGGCAATGGAAACAATTTCCTGTTGGCAATGGAAACACTTTCTCACTTGCAATGGAAACACTTTCCTTTGCCTTTGTCAGCTTTGGTCTTTGTTTTCTGTATAGCTATTTTCTTAGAAGGACCAGGAATCTGAGATTTCTTTTTCTTATTGACCTTCTTCTTGTTGGACTTTCCAGTAGAAGAAGATGCAATCAAAGCTACCTCTTTTCCTTTATTGCCTGGCATATTCTTTTGAGCAATAACCAGCATGTTGAGTAAAACCAGCGAAGGTGCATTCCTATTTAGTCAAATGGAAATTTGTCACAAAATTCCCAAAAGACTCAGGAAGGGACTGAAGGATCAAATCCGTCTGTAGTTGGAAATCCATGTTGAAGTCAAGATGTTCCAATTGCTCAATCAGCCGAATCATCTTGTGGACATGATCCCCAACATTCTGTCCCTCAGATATCCTCATACGGAATAGCTGTCTAGATATCTCATACCTAGCATTCCTGCTGTGCTCACCATACAACTCTTGTAGGTGAAGGAGGATCTCATCCTTATTCTCTGCATGTTCTCATGTTGCTTCTATAACTCATTACTCATGGAAGCAAGCATGTAACACTTAGCTCTCATATCATGCTCCTTCCACTTGTCCAAAGTATCATGTTCCTCTTGTGTGGCCTCTGGAGGTAAGGGACCAGGAACATTTGAATGTGGAACATATCCTATATGTTCAAGGTTCAGGACAAGCTTCAAATTTCTTAGCCAATCAGACAGATTTGGTCCTGTCAACCTGTTGTGATCAAGTATGCTTGCAAGGATATTGGATGGTGGTGGTTGTTTTGTGCTCATTTTTATCAGAAAATTAACTCCAGAAAATAACAAGATTAATTAGTAAATGTATCATGTAATTAACCAAAATGATTATGGTCTTTTAATCAAATTGGTCCTCGCACTAACTTAGCGAATCCTACACTTCCAAAGTAGGAAACGGAAATCCTAGTTGGATGGATTTCTAGTGGGTGATTGAATTCTTATAATTCTATTGATCATCCTCAGGTACATCCATTATTGGAATTACAATAAACTATAAGTGAGCAACTCCTTGCCCATCACATCTCATGTGAGGTTCAATCCTTTACCTAGCCCCTAATGCTCAAAATCTCAGGTACATCAATTATTGACTTATCTTGCATTAGTTAAGTTGATCCCATTGAGCCAGTAATTATGTAAATAATTTTAATGTCCTCAGGTACATCCAATATTGGCCACCAAACCATTTACATATTTACAACATCTCATGCTTAACAATTATTCTTAAGAAAATCTCTTAAATTAATTGCATCTCATGCAACCATTTAAAATTTCTTAAAATAATTGCCCCAATGGAGGGCCTATGTTATAATTACTTTAATTATAGCATATCCAACTTAATCATTTGTTTGGAAGATTTTATGGTCATTCTAATTACTATTAAGGTCTCACTTTGCACATTATCCAATTAGCATGCATATATCATATAATAGCATACATTCCCATACATCTCATGCATTCATGGATAAGCAATAAATATGGTATGATCATGGACTTTCTAAGGGATTCAATTCTAAGCCACCAAGAATTGAATCAGGGCATTCCTAGGTGCATTTCATTCATTCATTCATTTTACAAGAGTTGCTGAAGGAGTACATAATCAACTCCTGATCTTGAATTCCTCCCACTGGTCCCACCAATGCTCTTGACCTCCATGAACTTCTTGCAATCCAATATTACATGGTAATCCTTGGCATACCAAGGCGAATTTACAAGAACTTAAATAAATGAAATTACAACCCAAAAATTATTACAAACTTAATAATACATGCCCAAAATAAATTAAAATAAATTAAATAATTTACAATCTCAAAGAAACATAAAAGAAATAAATCCAATCACATTGGTCTTTTATAGTCCATGATCATCCATCATGCATGTCACTGTTTAACAATTAAATAAAACATACATACTTAAAATAAATTGAATGCCTCATATTCAACTTAAAAATTCAGATTTGAATATGATTCAAATAAATTTAAAAATTCATATTTGAATCTCATTCAAACAAATTTAAAAATTCATATTTGAATCACATTCAAATAACTTTAAAAATTCATATTTGAATCACATTCAAACATTTTTTAAAAAATCAGATATGAATCACATTCAAACATTTTTTAAAAAATCAGATCTGAATTTTATTCAATCAATTTTAAAAAATCAGATTTAAATATGATTCAAACAACTTTAAAAATTCAGATTTGAATCACATTCAAACAATTTTTAAAATTCTGATTTGAATCATAATTTAATTGTGTGATTAAAAATACTAATTAAACACTTTAATTAGTCAAAGAATAGGCCTTAGATCATACAACAATTGCAGAATTAAAAGCCAAACCTTGAACCACCCATGGTAGCCAAACCATGTGCACCATTGATGGTGTTTTTTAAAAATGCCACCACCTTGCTTTGCAACCAGCAATGATCTTTTGATCTCATGATCAAACACACAATTGAATCATATAATCAACAATCTAAATAGCAAATACAGTGGCTCTGATACCAATTGAAGGAACGGAAGCGTGAAAAACACAAGTTTATACCATTGAATTCAAAAATTTTCACTTAGGGTCACATGCATCATGCAATATTTATTTTTATCTATTTGATTTCAATGATAAACAACATATTAAAACTCTTTTAATATGTTTTTGGATCTGTATTTGCCATTTAAGATTTTAAAATTAATCAGATTAATTTTAGAACCCTAGATTAAATCAAGAACGATTACACTAACCTCTTGATGCACTGCAGCGTGTCTGCGCCTTTGAGATTCATCTTCAGGACACCAGATGTTGTCCCTCTAGCTTGTCCACACCAAGAACACCTATGGCAGCCCTTGAACAGCTTCTAAAGCTCTTTCTATTAATTAGAAATTCAAGTTCTGCCTTTTAAGAGATTAGAGATGTAAACAAGATACTAGAAACAATTTCTAGTGTTCTTAATTCAAGAGATTGATGGCTAATCTCTTTGAATTGATGAGAGATGAAGAAGAATAGAGGGAGGGCTGCAAAATGGCGTGACCAAGGAGTGTGGCTGCTGGTTATTTTTTCTTTTCATAACCACACTTAAATAGCTAGGTTAACACATTAAACCCTTACCACATGTCACCCTTTGATTAGCTCTAGGTTTAAGTGACCCAATCACATTGTGCCAAGGGTCAAACCTATATTTAATCTTGATTTTAATCATCTTACATGATTAAAAAACATTTGGCAAGTTTATGTGTAATCCCATGTGTCACCATCTCATGGTGCCACGTGTTACATTGTGAAATGACCAAAATGCCCCTGTGTCTTAATTTTGAGTTCTTAACCCAAAATAATTATTTTTCTTCTTCAAATTAATTTATATCAAATGTAAATTAATTAATTAATCTCTATTGATTAATTTCTCATTAATTAAATTCATATTTAAACACTTTAAATATAAATTTAATTTATACTACACATCCAATAATCTAGATTTGGTTTCAAGTCATGCTAGGGACTTTGCAATTTAATTGCAAACCAAACCTATTTAATTAATCAATTAAACTCTTTAATTAATTAATTAAATCATATTTAAATAGGTGATAACTTGTGTATGTGTGTGACTTACTAGGCTCATCACTAATTGGCAATGAGACATGATATCAACTCTTAATATCATCAGAACTCTTTCTTACCATAAATGATTTCTCTAAATCATTTTATGAACCTCATAGACTATGGTTAACACCTAGCATAGCATGCCATGGCCACCCAATTAGTAATAAGGTTTACCTTAAATGAACCTATAATCATATGTTACCATGCACTAGAATCTCTCTGTTACAAAATCCGAACTCAAGCTGGAGTCATGGTTTATGTCAAACTCCATTTGCTATGAATATTATGTTCTCTTTTAATTCCAGTTCTTGATTAAAAAGATTTTCTCATCAGAAACTCTTTTCTAAATAAATCTATCTGTGGAACTTGAAACATCAAGAACAATTAAATGAACATAGGATTTTATCTCTATTTACTTAGAGGAACAGATTCCATCTTGATCAACACCTACCTCCATATATAACTAGTAGGAGCCAACACATGCCCATATACCCATACACAGTACAAGTATGAAAGCAGTATCAAACTCAAACTATCTATATATAAGATAACTGTGCTATCTCAGGTATAAAGATTATATGCACTGATATGATTTATGACAAAACATTGACAAGAGTAAACTCCATGTGCTTATCATAAGTGTCACTGGTTCGGCCTACTTATCATTTATAAGTGCCTATCATGTTTTGTTATATGGCATGAGACTCACCATTCCATCTTATTTATATCTCATATAAATAACTTGGGAACAAACATGAATACAATCTTTCTGGATAAGTCATGTCCTTATTATGAAGTATCCTCGATTGTGAACCTATTTATGATATTTTGTACTAGAAATATTGTCACTCATATTCTTAACAACTTAAGAATAATATTTCTAACAAAATATCAATGGACCTTTTCTATTACACATAAATATCTTATGTAAACGGAAAAGTGGAAATGCCTTTTATTAATAAAATATGTATAAGATACATACTAAATGATATGCTCTAGGGCATACTACTAACAATGAGTTTATAATATCCATAACAAAAGTTTACAAATATAAAAGACTTAGGTAGCCCAATGTCCTACCAATGCACTGCAATTGTGAGGTGACTTTGAACTCTGAGTGTAGATATGAAAACTCACCCTGTATGAGGTCTGCTGGACTCCCAAGCTATGTCTCTAGTACTTGCGCGTGGCAAAAGCGACGCGCTAAGCAATTCTGCTTAGTGGTGACAATATAAAATAAAATAAAATAAAATAAAAACATGTATGCAGAATGTATGTTTACATTTTTGGGTAGACTTAATTTCAAATATTTATTGCAATGTTATTCGATTAAAGTTTGGTAAGATTTATTAACATTGCCTGAGTAACCTATACTAGTTGACTAGACTGGATAAACGGGTAAACTGGTACTGGGTACTAAGTACCTCGGACCATCACACCATCGGTCACATTGTGTCTCCCGGTGTGCAATGGAACAGCTAATAAGCTGTAATAATTATCGGGGATTAAACCAGAGTATAACAACTCAATATCATAGCCAAAGGCTATTATGTCACAGAATGGCATGGAAAGCCATGAAATACAGAATGGCATGAAGCCATATGCAGTACTGCTAACAGAACCCTATTGGCATGCCAACCTATCCAAACTAATCACATTAGGCCTACTAGGGCATTTAACACTTTTCATTTATGTAATTCTTTGAAATTGAATTTTTATGATTACTATTCATTTCATTGGTCAACCAAAATGTTGACTTTTGCATTGGCAATAGGTAAATTAGTTTAAATATCATTAGCATACCACATTTTGCAGTTTAAACGTGTTGGTATTGGTTGCCAATACCATCTCTAAGCTTAATGTGAATTGGACAAAATTTTCAGTTTTCAAGCTTTGGATTTACTGTTCCATTAGTCACTTTTGCAGTGGGAATTTGGAAAAATGATCAACATAAAAGTTGTTCCTTATTTTGTCTAGTTGAATTTCATTTTTTGAGTCACTCCATTTGGAGTTTTGTAGCTCAAGTTATGGCCTAAAACCATAACTGGCCGGATTGGACAGATTCCAAAATTCTGGGTAATACTGGTTCTGCCATATTTGGTAACCTAAGTTTGGTTGGCAAATTGACTAGGTTATGGTCATAATTTGGTTCAGGTTTCTTCATGAAAGTTGTTGGTCTATATCTTAGCTTATTTCTGGTAAAATTTCAGGTCAATTGGGCCTTTCCACATTGACTTATGGCCAAATGACCAAACACTAATCATTTGGTCATTTTGCCTAGGCAGATTGCAGGTCACCCGGATTAGGGCAAACTTTTGGTCAACTTGGTTTGGTTTTCTGGGCATGGTTTCTTCACCAAAGTTGTGCCATTATGTGTCTAGTTTCATGTCCAATTGGCCTTCCACCAATTGGACCTCTATAATTCAAGTTATTGCTGCCCAAACCTGCTGGACTCATGTCTAATTTTGCAGGTCACCAAGGGCAGCCACACTAATCTCAATTCCCACTACACAAACCACTTCATTTCTTGTTTACACATCACTAAATGGTCACTAATTGACCATTAAAATTTACTTTCACCATTCCATCTTCAAAGTCTTCATTTTATACTCAAACCCTAACCCTATCATCTCCAATCTTGCACTTAACTAGCATTTCATCATTTTACTTGAAAGACTATTGTTAAGGTAGCCCTATTACCATTTTAGCTCCATGAAAATCATCAAAACCTTACACATGATATTTATTAAATTTCTTTGCACTTTTACACTCAATCATGCTCCTTCAACATCAATTTAAAGAGAAAATCTAATTTAAGTCACTAACCTCTAATGAAGTGAATTTTTCACTTGCTCAAATTCTTGTTTTCCTTTTCTTTTTGCTTCCACAAGAATCACCAAGATTATAGAACAAATTTTTGTGTTGACAATTAGGGTTTTTAGTGAAAGAAAGCTAGGGAAATGGAGGTTGAAAGGTTTGTTAATAGTAGAGTAAGGAGAGGTGTATGGGGCGGCTTGAAGAAGAAGGAAGGGCTGTTGTTTGGGTTTCTAGAATTCTACCTCTTTTCTCTATTTTTATTGTATTTTAATTGGCTTGCTTTAATTTGATTGGCCATAGCATTTTTAATTACCTCATGCTTACATAAGCATGAGGCAATAAATCCCATTATTTTCATTTTCTTTTCTTTCATTGCCTATTCATTTTAAAATAAATTTTCATTAATATTTGTTCATATTTTATGTCATATAATTCACTTCCATAAATGGACAAGTTGGTCAAAAATCATCTCTGAAGACGAAATGACCAAAATGCCCTCCATTTGGCTTACCGAGCAAAAATTGTGTATACCGATAGAAAAATTTTTCTATGTATTTTCTTGGCATTCTAATGCCATAAGAACCTCAATGACCCTTCTCTAGAGTCCCAATAATTATTTAAAAATTTTTCCCCCTGGTCTAGGGTTGCTAACGGCCTTCACCGTCATTTCCCTTTCGGGTTACCCATCCCTGGTGTTTCGGCTCATTTGACCTTAGTGTATTTGGTTTCTAAAAATTTTCCTTGATTTTTATGAGCATTATTTAGTTTCTTAATAACTCCTCACTCTAGTCTATTTATAATTTCAAACATTCTAGCTGCCCAGACCGACCTTGGTCACCGGAACAGTAGACTATACAGACTCGCTAAAGTGAGGATGTTACGACTCTTCCCTTCTAATAAAAATTTCGTCCTCGAAATTTACCTGATGCAAACAATTGAGGGAACTGTTGCCTCATCATCTCTTCACTTTCCCAAGTTGCCTCTTAAGTGTTGTGGTGCCTCCAAAGCACTTTCACCAGTGGAATTTGTTTATTTCTTAGTTCCTTCACTTCTCGAGCTAGGATCCGTATAGGTTCTTCTGTATATGTCAAGTCTGGTTGGATTTCAATCTCATCCATGGAAATGACATGTGAAGGGTCTGAGCAATATCTTCTCAGCATAGAAACATGGAATACATTATGGATTTTATCCAATTCTGGTGGTAAAGCTAGCCGATAGGCCACTGGTGCCACACGTTCAATGACTTCATATGGGCCAATGAATCTAGGGCTTAGCTTACCCTTTCTTCCAAACCTCAGTTCTTTCTTTCATGGTGAGACTTTGAGAAATACTTTATCACCAACTGCATACTCTATTCCTTTTCTCTTCAAGTCGGCATATGATTTATGTCTATCTGAGGCAACCTTCAGGTTAGCTTTGATTATCTTCACTTTCTCTTTAGTCTGTTTCACCAGGTCTGGTCCTACTAGCTTATCTTTGCCCAATTTAGTCCAACACACTGGAGTTCTACATTTTCTCCCATACAGTGCTTCATATGGGGCCATTTGGATGCTAGCTTGGTAGCTATTGTTGTATGCGAATTCTGCCAGTGGGAGATATCTATCCCAGCTCCCCTCAAACTCAATGACACAACTCTTTAGCATATCCTCCAGGATCTATTACATAATTCACATTGTTACTATCATTTCAATTTAATAATTATGAAAATTCAATTAGTTCTTAGGTTTACCTGGATTACTCGTTCTGATTGTCCATCCGTCTAAGGATGAAAAGCCGTGCTAAAACGGAGTTGTGTGCCCAAGGCTTCTTGTAACTTTTTTCAAAATCTCGATGTAAACCTTGGGTCTCGGTCAGATATGATGGAAAGTGGGATTCCATGCAGTCTAACTATCTCACTAATATACAATTCTGCTAGCTTCTCTAGTGAGTAGTCAGTCCTAACTGGCAGAAAATGTGCTGACTTTCTGAATCTATCTACTATCACCCATACTACATCATGCTTCCTTTGGGTGAGGGGTAGACCACTAACAAAATCCATAGTGACTCGGTCCCATTTCTATTCAGGTATGCTTATAGGCTGCAACAATTCTGATGGAACTTGATGTTCTGCTTTAACTTGCTGACATGTCAAACACTTAGTCACATAGTCAGCTCTATCCCTCTTCATACCAGGCCACTAATAATGAGGCTTCAAATCATTATACATTTTTGTGCTCCCCAGGTGCATAGCATAAACACTAGTATGTGCTTCTTTCAGAATATTAGTCTTCAGTTTCCCATCATCTGGTACACACACTCTTCCTCTATAGTATAGACACCCATCTTCTTTCACCTCATATTCAATTTCCTTCCCCTTAAGAATTTTTCCCACAATGGCCATTAGTTTTTCATCTGCCTTCTGCCCATCTTGTATTTGCTGTAGTAGGGTTGGCCTCACTTGCAACTCAGCCAAAATAGCTCCATCTTGAGCTAAGGACAGATAGGCATTTAGTGATCTTAAAGTTGTGATGGACTTCCTGCTCAAAGCATCAGCCACTACATTTGCCTTCCCAGGATGATAATCTATCACACAATCACAGTCCTTCAGGAACTCAATCCATCGCCTTTGTCTAAGGTTGAGCTCCTTCTGAGTTGGCAAATATTTTAGACTTTTGTGGTCTGTGTAAATGTAGCACTTTTCACCATATAAGTAGTGCCTCCATATTTTCAGCGCGAAGATAATTGCTGCAAGCTCTAGATCAGGGATAGGGTAATTCTATTCATGTGGCCTTAGCTGCCTGGAAGCATAAGCGACCGCCTTCCCCTCTTGCATCAATACACACCCTAACCCATTATGAGAGGCATCACTGTAGACCACAAAGTCCTTTCCCGACACTGGCTGTGTTAACACTGGTGCCTCTGTCAACATAGCCTTTAACTTCTCAAAACTAGCCTGACACTTGTCATTCTAGTTAAATCTGACATTCTTGTGTAACAACTTGGTCATTGGAGTAGCTATTAAGGAAAATCCCTTCACAAATCTTCTGTAATACCCAGCTAGCCCCAAGAAACTTCTGACCTCAGTTGTATTTCTGGGAGGCTTCCATTCCATCACTGCTTCTATCTTTTTAGGATCTACTCTAATCCCCTCAGTTGATACTATGTGTCCAAGGAAGGAGATTTCACTCATCCAGAAGTCACATTTGGATAGTTTAGCATACAGCTTCTTTTCTCGCAGGGTTTGCAGAACAATCCTTAAATGTTCATCATGTTCTTCCCTGGTCTTGGAATATACTAGAATATCATCAATAAAGACCACTACAAACTGATCTAAGTATGGATGGAAGATACGGTTTATAAGGTCCATGAACGCTGCTGGTGCATTTGTTAACCTAAATGGCATCACTAGAAATTCATAATGCCCATACCGGGTTCTGAATGCAGTTTTTGACACATCTGCATCCTTTACCCTTAACTGATGATACCCTAATCTGAGATCAATTTTCGAAAATACACCGGCTCCCTTCAACTGATCAAACAGATCGTCAATTCTGGGCAATGGATATTTATTCTTCATAGTTACTTTGTTCAACTGCCGGTAATCAATACACAATCTAAAGGTTCCATCCTTCTTCTTCACAAATAGCACCGGAGCTCCCCATGGTGACACACTGGGGAGTATGAACCCCTTATCAAGCAACTCTTGCAATTGAGTTTTCAACTCCCTCAATTCAGTGGGTGCCATCCTGTAAGGAGCAATGGAAATGGGTACTGTACCCGGCATTATCTCAATAGCAAATTCGACTTCCCTTTCTGGTGGTAAACTAGGCAACTCTTCAGGAAATACATCTGGGAAGTCTCTTACTGTGGGTATATCACTCAGGTTTGGCTTAGCTTGCCTAGTATCAACCACGTGCTAGGTAAGCTTCACAGCCTTTTCTCATCATTCTTTTTGCAACTGTGGCTGAGATAACATTGGATAGGAAATCTGTACTTTCACCCGCAACAGTGATCTCATCACCCTCAGTAGTTTTCAGAGAAATTCTCTTCAATTTACAATCAACTATTGCCTGATGACATGACAACCAGTCCATTCCCAAAATCACGTCAAACTCGTGGAAGGGCAACTCAATTAGATCTGCCGAGAATTCATACCCCTGAATTCTCAACGAGCAATCTTTATACACCTTATTCACTACCACACTGTGGCCTAGTGGATTTGTGACCAGAATGTCTTGATTACTCTGCTCTACTGGAATCCCCTCTCTATGGGTAGTTTGATGCAAATGTAGGAATGAGTGGATCCTGGATCCACCAATGCATGTATAAAAGTGTTGTAGAGGAAAAACGTACCCCTGATGACATCCATGGCATCTTGCTCCTCCTGAGCTCTGATGGCATAAGCCCTGGCTGGTATTCTAGTGTCTGGCTTCCCAGCTGACTCGGATGCAGGCCTCAGTGATGGACCAGCTGCCTCAGGTTTACCAGGCTTCCTACCTCTTTGTGGTGCATGAGCAGGTCTATCAGTTTGTGTTGGAGCAACTGTAGTAGTCCTCTTCGGACAATTCTTGATCTAATGTTCTGTTGATCCACACCATAAGCATGCACCAGTCACTCGCCAACATTCCCCCTTATGCCATACAAATCTTGACAAGCGAGAAGATCACGGTGGTCCCCTAAACACCATCCCTGGAGAGCTTCCCATTGATGGAGTGGACTGGCCTCTTTTAGGTGTGAACTGTGGTCTGGACCCCTGAGACTGGCCCTGACCCTGTGGTGGTCCTAAACTCTAAGCAGGAGAACCCTTACTCTTCTTACTGGGAGCAGAAAATGCATTGGATTGACCCGGACCCCTCTTCTGCTGTCTTTCCCTTCTATTTTGTTCATTGATTCTGACCCTTTCCACTTTTGATGCAGCATCCACCAGTTTAGAAAAATCCGTGATCTCCAGTGCTGTGATCATGACTTTGATGTTGTCATTGAGCCCTTCCTCAAACCGTCAGCACTTCTCTATCTCGGTAGGGACTATCTCCCTCCCAGACCGGCTCAGTCTGACAAACTCACGCTCATACTAAGCCACTGACAATTGTCTCAGTCTCAAACTGATAAATTCCTTTCTTCGCTCTTCTAAATACACTTTGCTAATATATTTCTTCCTGAACTCTATAAGGAAGAATTCTCAGGTGATCCGTTCAGGTTGCACCTCACTGGTTACTGTGTCCCACCATTGATATGCGTCATCCTGAAGTAGGGACACAGCAGCCACTAGGTTCTGCTCGGGGGTGCAATTTAGTTGTTTTAGCACTCCGATATTTCTATCCAACCAGTTTTCTACGGCCATGGGATCATCCTGCCTCTTCCCAAAGAAGTCCATAGCCCCATGCTTTCTCAATTTCTCCAGATGAGATTTCTGTGGTGCTGGTGGAGGTTCTGGCTGTGGTTGTGGTGTTGGAATTGCCCCCATTATTTGCCAATAGAATTCGGTCATTTGCTGGAATAGAGCAAACTAAGCTTGAGCAGGTGCCTCAGCTACTGGTGGAGTAGGTTCTCCCCTGCCCCCATACTCAGCCCTTGGTGGAGCATGACTCTCCACCTCTTCATCAACTGCTGTTTGTGAAGTAGGATCCATGTCCTATTTAAAACAAGAAAACAAACAGATCTGCATCAGTGTCACCTCAACACTTACAAATGCAATGCAATGGTATGTACTCTATCTAGACCCAAAAACGCCTAAACCGATGCTCTAATACACTAAATGTGACACCCCTTACCCGTCTACAGTGTAGCCGAGCAAGTTATGCCACTCAGTGTGTCAGAACACCAATTCATGTTTCAATTTCAATTAATCCCTTTTTATTCATTTATTTAAAATTTTTAATAAATCTAAATTTTTTCGCAAATTTTATAGAAAATCCGGCAGAGTGCCGCCTATAAATTGGAAAATAGTTCTTCTGAACCTGTTTAAAAACACTTCCAATATAATTATAATCTCAATCTCATTCAACCACCAACATTTTTCAATAATTTCTCAAATCAATTCAGTATCTCAAAATTCACATTCATCTCATATCACACCCAATTCAATGAGAAATACTCATATTTACTTTTGAACTCAGCTCATAGGTAATTACAGCAAAAATATGATTACATGAGTTTATAATATACATAACAAAAGTTTACAAATACAAAAGACTTAGGTAGCCCAATGTCCTACCAATGCACTGCAATTGTGAGGTGACTTTGAACTCTGCGTGCAGATCTGAAAACTCACCATGTATGAGGTCTGCTGGACTCCCCAGCTATGTCTCCAGTACTTGCGCGTGGCAAAAGCGACACGCTAAGCAATTCTGCTTAGTGGTGACAATATAAAATAAAATAAAATAAAATAAAATAAAATAAAAAGATTTATGTCGAATGTATGGTTATATTTTTTGGTAGACTTAATTTCAAACATTTATTGCAATATTATTCGATTAAATTTTGGTAAGATTTATTAACATTGCCCGAGTAACCTATACTAGTTGATTGGACTGGATAAATGGGTAAACTGGTACTGGGTACTAAGTACCTCGGACCATCACACCATCGGTCACATTGTGTCTCCCGGTGTGCAATGGAACAGCTAATAAGCTGTAATAATTATCGGGGATTAAACCTGAGTATAACAACTCAATGTCATAGCCAAAGGCTATTATGTCACAGAATGGCATGGAAAGCCATGAAATACAGAATGGCATGAAGCCATGTGCAGTACTGCTAACAGAACTCTATTGGCATGCCAACCTATCCAAACCAATCACATTAGGCCTACTAGGGCATTTAACACTTTTCATTTATGTAATTCTTTGAAATTGAATTTTTATGATTACTATTCATTTCATTTGTCAACCAAAATGTTGACTTTTGCATTGGCAATAGGTAAATTAGTTTAAATATCATTAACATACCACATTTTGCATTTTAAACGTGTTGGTATTGGTTGCCAATACCATCTTTAAGCTTAATGTGAATTGGACAAAATTTTCAGTTTTCAAGCTTTGGATTTACTGTTCCATTAGTCACTTTTACATTGTAAATTTGGAAAAATGATCAACATGAAAGTTGTTCCTTATTTTGTCTAGTTGAATTTCCTTTTTTAAATCACTCCATTTGGAGTTTGTAGCTCAAGTTATGGCCTAAACACCATAACTGGCTGGATTGGACAGATTCCAAAATTCTGGGCAACACTGGTTCTACCAGATTTTGTAAGCTAAGTTTGGTTGGCAATTTGACTAGGTTATGGTCATAATTTGGGTCAGGTTTCTCCATGAAAGTTGTTGGTCTATATCTCAGCTTGTTGTTGATAAAATTTCAGGTCAATTGGACCTTTCTACAATGAGGTATGGCCAAATGACCAAACACTGTTTATTTAGTCATTTTGCCCAGGCAGATTGCAGGTCACCCAGATTAGGGCAAACTTTTGGTCAAGTTGGTTTAGTTTTCTGGGCATGGTTTCTTCACCAAAGTTGTGATATTATGTGTCTAGTTTCATGTCCAATTGGCCTTGCACCAATTGGACCTCTATAATTCAAGTTATTACTGCCCAAACCTACTAGACTCATGTCCAATTCTGCAGGTCACCAAGGGCAGCCACACTAATCTCAATTCCCACTACACAAACCACTTCATTTCTTGTTTACACATCACTAAATGGTCACTAATTGACCATCAAAATACACTTTCACCATTGTATGTTCAAAGTCTTCATTTTATACTCAAACCCTAACCCTATCATCTCCAATCTTGCATTTAACTAGTATTTCATCATTTTACTTGAGAGACTATTGTTAAGGCAGCCCTATTACCATTTTAGCTCCATGAAAATCATCAAAACCTTACCACATCCATGAGTGCCAAAATTATAGGATGGGCATACACATGATATTTATTAAATTTCTTTGCACTTTTACACTAAATCATGCTCCTTCAACATGAATTTAAAGAGAAAATCTAATTTAAGTCACTAACCTCTAATGAAGTGAATTTCCCACTTGCTCAAATTCTTATTTTCCTTTTCTTTTTGCTTCCACAAGAATCACCAAGATGATAGAACAAATTTTTGTGTTGATAATTAGGGTTTTTAGTGAAAGAAAGCTAGGGAAATGGAGGTTGAAAGGTTTGTTAATGGTGGAGTAAGGAGAGGTGTATGGGGCGGCTTGAAGAAGAAGAGAGCGCTACTGTTTGGGTTTCTAGAATTCTGCCTCCTTTCTCTATTTTTATTGTATTTTAATTGTCTTGCTTTAATTTGATTGGCCATAGCATTTTTAATTACCTCATGTTTACATAAGCATGAGGTAATAAATCCCATTATTTTCATTTTCTTTTCTTTCATTGCCTATTCATTTTAAAATAAAATTTCATTAATATTTGTTCATATTTTGTGTCATATAATTCACTTGCATAAATGGACAAGTTGGTCAAAAATCATCTCTGAAGACAAAATGACCAAAATGCCCTCCATTTGGCTTACTGAGCAAAAATTGTGTATACCGAAAAAAAAAATTCCTATGTATTTTCTTGGCATTCTAATGCCATAAGAACCTCAATGACCCTTCTCTAGAGTCCCAATAATTATTTTAAAATTTGTCCCCCTGGTCTAGGGTTGCTAATGGCCTTCACCGTCACTTCCCTTTCGGGTTACCCATCCCTGGTGTTTTGACTCGTTTAACCTTAGTGTATTTGGTTTCTAAAAATTTTCCTTGATTTTTATGAGCATTATTTAGTTTCTTAATAACTTCTCACTCTAGTCTATTTATAATTTCAAACATTCTAGCTGCCCGGATCAACCGTGGTCACCGAAACAGTAGACTGTACGGACTCACTAAAGTGAGGATGTTACAACTTGGAAAAGGTGTTAAGAAGGTTTAACATGCTTGATTCCAAGAGAGAATTGTTACCAGTGAGACATGGTATCCACCTTTCTAAAGAGATGTCTCCAAAGACACCTGAAGAAAGAGATAAAATGGCCAGGATTCCATATGCTTTAGCTATTCAAAGTTTGATGTATGCAATGTTATGTACTAGGCCGGATATCGCATATGCTGGTAGTTTTACTAGAAGGTATCAATCTAATCCAGGTTTGGAACATTGGATAGCTGTCAAGAATATCCTTAAGTACTTGAGAAGAACTAAGGATTTATTCTTGATATATGGAAATAGTGACTTGCAATTGGATGGTTATATTGATTCTGATTTCCAATCAGATATCGATGATAGAAAGTCTATCTATGGGTATGTGTTCATTTGTAATGGAAGTGCAGTCAGTTGGAAGAGTTCCAAACATAGTACGACTGCTATTTCCACTACAGATGCCGAGTACATTACTGCATCAGATGCAGCAAAGGAAACTGTTTGGATGAAGAAGTTCGTGATAGAACTTGTAGTAGAAAATAGCATCAGTAGTTCCACTTCACTGTGACAATAATGGAGCAGTCATACAGGCTAAGGAACCCCGGTCTCACCAGAAATCCAAACACATAGAAAGACGCTACCACATTATTAGAGAAATAGTTAAACAAGGTGATGTAGCCATGTAGAAAATAGCATCAGCTGAAAATCCAGCTGATCCATTCACTAAGCCTATGTCACATACTCAACTAGACCGACATCTTGAGAAGATGGGTCTAAGATATTGTAATGAATGGCTCTAGTGCTAGTGAGAGATTATTAGTAGTATGCCTTAGAGCATATCATTTAGTATGTATCTTGTACATGTTTTTATTAATAAAAGGCATTTTCACTTTTCCATTTATATAATATATTTATGTGCAATAGAAAAGGTCCATTGATATTTTGCTAAAAATTCTATTCTTAAGTTGTTAAGAATATGAGTTATAGTATTTCTAGCACAAAGTATCATAAATAGGTTCACAATCGAGGACACTTCACAATAAGGACATGACTTATCTAGAAAGATTGTATTCACGTTTGTTCCCAAGTTATTTATATGACATGCAAATAAGATGGAATGGTGATTATCATGCCATATAACAAACATGATAGGCACCTATACATGATAAGTAGGCCGAATCAGTGACACTTATGACAAGCACATGGAGTTTACTCTTGTCAATGCATTGTCATAAATCATATCAGTGCATATTGTCACACCCACTCCACCGTAAGATGTAACATGATCACATAGTACACTTAATGAATTACCGTACTTCGCCTACCGATAACCCATTAAATATACTACAAGGGATTTTAAAACAATTTTTGTGAAATTTAAATCATCGATTAAAATCTGGTGTTATAAAAATTTTTCAAACCGGCTGTATTTTGAGAAAACAGTTCTTCAAACCTGAAAAAGAAAACACTCCCAATATGTTTTCTCAAATACAACTCCAATAAACTTCATTTCATCTCATAAATCAATCTCAATAATCAAATCATTTCATTTTCAAACCAACCTTATGATAGAAGAAACATTTCATTGATTACAATACTCAAAAATTAATATTACAACACTATACAGGTAAATGAAATCTCAAATTACATTACAATAATTTACATTTAATTACATACCAAAATATTTTACAAGAGTTTTTATACAGCTGCTCAAATAATTTAAATACATATATTTACATGCATACATCAAAACCTATGTACATAGGTTTACCTATGATATACCTGGAGCTGATCTGAATGTATCTTCAAAGAAGCTTACTCAACTGCTCTATGCTCTTTTCACCTGCGACAGCATACAAAGCTATCGCTGAGTGGTGAACTTAGTGGTGCACAACTATAATTTGAAACATAGTACAATATACATTGACAAAATTATAGTAATTAATTTGAAAGTCTTGAAACTCAACAACATTCCAAAAGTCAAAATCTTCATTGCCAATAATATAAATCATTAGTTAAAATGACTTTGAGCAAGAAATTCAATTTATCAAATCACAACTGGACATTTAAAGTAATTCTAGCAATCATGGAAATAAAGATTAATACTACTTATTTTTCATGGACATTTAGGTAAAAAGTCCACTCTAGCTGTCAATTGACCAAAATGCCCTTCTTTGAGTCAAATTCAGACTTTTTCGGTGCTACCGATTTACCCCTTGTACTGCCAATTCCTTAAATTTTTGTTTTTGTTTATATTGACTTACTAATTTTTCTTTGACATTTTCAATGTCAATTACACCTCATTAAACCTTTAATTATGTCTCATAATTCATCAATTTGTCATACTGCCTTGCAGAAGACTGTGGTTGTACCACTAGTGTCTGTATTGGGACTTGAGTAGGCACATTACCAGCCATTTGTTGGAACATTGCAGCCATCTGCTGAGCGAACTGAGCAGGAAACTGCGGTACTGCGGGGCCTGGTGCTGCTGAACCACTGACATTATGTAGGGCTGGGGCATCCCCTTGTACCTCAGCCTCTATAGATTGATCGACTGAACGATCACCCTCTTCCATGGTCAATACGAGGATCTTAGACCTCCTGAACAATTAACACAAGGAGATTTCCTCCCGTTAGTGCATATTTATAATGTAATGTACTGTATGTATCAACAATGATATTGAGCAGTTGTACTATGGAGAAAAAATATTCAAATAACAGGCGAAAACATAATTTAAAAACTTTGCTCTGATACCACTAAAACATGTCACACCCTACCCCTCTGTAAGGCATAACATGATCCCGTAGTATACCTAATGAATTACCAACTTCATCTACTGATAACCCATTAAATACACTACAAGGGATTTTAAAACTTTTCTTACTTCATTTTACAGTGGTGAGCATTATTTACAGGTGTTAAAAACTTTTTGTGAACTGACTTAAAATAGTTAACACATTTAGACTATTAGTAATTTTTGTAAAAATTTTAGCAAAGTACCATCTGTATTTTGGATAAAACAGTTCTTTAGAAAACCTATAAAAAGCACTTCAATATATTTCCAAATCTCAACTCCAACATATTTCTCAACACAACATATTTCTCAACTCAAATCCACAGTAATTTTTCAAGACTAAGATAAGGAAATACAGTATAATTTTTTTACAAGCCAAAATAACTCATAATTTATTTCACAACTTCAATGTACAATTTTAATTTACAACTGCTCAAAACCAAGAACAATATATATATACAGTGAACATACATTACAGCACAAAATGCAAAATGCGGTATACTCAATATACCCGATGATCTCTCGCTGAATGTACTAGCAGCCTAGTCTGTTGCCCTGTCCGTTTGTCTACCTGCGACAGCAATGAAAAGCTATTGCTGAGACAATGTCTCAGTGGTGCACAACATTAACCAAATACAACTTTAAATCACAATTCATAAATCATACAAATGATGGATACATAAAACCATTGTTAAATTCAAGACAACGAATGTCAAAAGGAATTTAACACAATATCACAATAAATCTCAGTAATCAAAACGTAGTTAAATTCAAAAGACAGTGAATGTCAATAAGAATTTAAACTCCATTTCACATTATCACAATAAATCTCAATAAGTCAAAACATGGTTAAATTCAAAAGATAGTGAATGTCAATAAGAATTTAAACTCCATTTCACAAATTATCAAATCTCATAATAATACAATTTAGTCGAATAATTTAAGAATACAGTGTTGCCAATTCATACACAACTTAAGCCATGACACAAAATTTCTGATCAATGCCGCATTGTACACCACGATAAAGCAATCACAACCCCACTAATCGAAATCAATGAGGAAGGGAGCTAGTTATATAATGAGTACTCATCCGATCACCTCAACTGGTAAACCAGAGAGGGAAAAAAATAAACGATCATGACTCCATAAATGGAGAAGGAAAATAAATGATCACAACCCCATAAATGGAGAAGGAATGATATGATACTGTCATGCTAAGTGTGAACACAAAATCAATTCCAAAATTTTATTCAAATTATTCGTGAGAATCCAATAAATTTCTAAAGTCATAAATTCATTCACAAAATGGCAACACAATTCATAATTAACTTCAAATTTTCACAAATCACACTAAATCAAATTTTCCACAGTTCCAAACTATTTACAATGCTTTTCAAGCAATAAGTATCCATTCAAACACATTTCCATAATTGAAAACAATAATATACAAATAGTCATAATTTATTTCAATTGAAAATTTCAAAAGAAATAACTATTGTGCACAAACCTCTGATAACTGTCTCCTGGCCTTGACTCAGTGTTTCCTTCCCTTCCCCTGAGTCTTTGCTAATTGAGAAACACAATTTGAAGTGTTTCAGTACTTAATTAAACTGTCTCTAACGATAATGTTTGATAAATAATTTACCGAATTCTATTATTTGCTTAGTCACCCTAATATGTTGACCCTCGGTGCATTCTAGGTAAATTAGGTTTTAATGTTACTAATATGTCACATTCGATAGTCTTTTAGGGTTGGTACATGTTACCAAGTTCATTTCCGTG
Organism: Hevea brasiliensis; assembly: GCF_030052815.1. NCBI lineage: Eukaryota > Viridiplantae > Streptophyta > Magnoliopsida > Malpighiales > Euphorbiaceae > Hevea > Hevea brasiliensis. The sequence continues at coordinate 79,039,143 of NC_079499.1, read as the reverse complement.
TATACTGCATTTTCTTGCAATTTGCTGGATTTCGGGATACTAGTTTGACCTAGCCGGACGACCTAGTTCCCTTAATTTTCAGGTTTTGGTCAAAACTACAAACTTGTAGATCTATGTCTTACTACACGCGGGGCAAAATTTCAGGTCATTCTGAGTTATTTAGACCAAGTTACGGTCATTTTACTATTGCTGGTCAAATTGCACTAAAATTGGTCATTTTAGGTCACTTTAGGTCATTTTAGGTTCGGCCAGTTTTTGGACCCGAACTTGTGCAAGCTGTTTGACTTGCTTATGGTCATTTCTGGGCTTTGGTGTCTTCATAAGACTTGTAGATATGGATCTTAAATATTCATGGTCAAAATTTTAGGTCAATTGGACCTGTTTTGAGTGAGTTATGGCCTAAACACTAACTGCTGCCCAAATGATCAATTTTCAGGCCTCAATTGCACTTAATCCGGATTTGGTCACTTTTCAAGCTACCTTGCAAGCAGAATTTTGGTATTCTTCCTTCATGAAAGTTGGCACATTTTGTGCCTAGTTTCACCTCCAATTGGTCTCATACCAATTGGAGCCACACACTTAAAGTTATAGGCCAAAATGCATACTACCCTATTGCACTTCCTTTATTACTCATCAAAGATCACTTTTATCATTTACCAATTCACACATTCTTACCCAATCTGGTTTGTACCATAACCTAAACACATTTCACAACATATTTTTGGTCATTTTGACAGCTTATAACCATGCTCAATATGCACATTATAGTCCAGAATTTACCAACTTCAATTTACACACAATTTAACTACATAACAAGCTCATTTACATGCCTAAACTCAAACCCTTGTACACATATACAATCTGCTATAGCAAGCACCATAATTCAACCATGTAATTTCATAAACCAACCCATGAAATAACATTTTTTTGGTTCACAATGCAAGCTGCCGATTCACACATCACACTCCATTAATTTCCAAGCTTCCAAATTCAAATACACATTCACAATATACTTAGTATACATCACCCAATTTATTTCTACACATATAAACACATTGTAACACCCCTCACCCGACTACAGTGTAGCCGAGCAAGGCATGCTACAATCGGTGCCGGAGCATCCTATCTTATCTTACTTTATTCCTTTCATAATTTGATCTCGTTATATTTTAATATTAATTATTTTTTTTCGACGGAGAAACCAGAGGAGTTTCCCCTATTTTATTACCAGTTGATGTATTTCACTATTTACCTGTTTGAAAATTTCAATAATGTTTTACAAATAGAATCTCATCAATTATTTTCATAACCATCTCATAATTCACATCTCATTCATATATCTCAATTTCATATTCATTTCCATGCATTATCTATATATTTCAAATCTGTCTTCGAATCCATACAATCTCATTCATACATAAATCACATAAGTAAAATTTTCAAACTTCTTTAATTTACATATTAAAATACTTACTTTGAGTAGCTCCCATAATTCATAGGTTAATTACATGAGTTTATTTTATACAAGATATACAAATAATTTACAATGTGCTAGGAATGAACAATATACATAACATGTATAAAATGAGCCCTATCTACATGCATTGCTGAGGAGGTGACAATCTTGAACTCTTCTAACATACTGCAGATCTGGACTCCAAAAATCTCGATCGACGATCTCTGGTTTTTACCTTGATTACTGCGAGGAAGCAATTCCATCGCGCTAAGCATTTCTGCTTAGTGGTGCAATAATATAACAAGAAATAATATATACAAATAAAGAAAGAACAGAGCATAATTTGAATGCTTAAGAATCAATTTAATTTAATACAATGTGTCTAATGTTAATTATCTTTTGTTCTCATTTGTTTCACTTTGGAAGCGTTTAATTCCGAAATTCACAGTGATAATGTACGATATACAGAATTAATAAAAATACTCAATTTATATTCATATGGCAATAGAAGGTACATTTAAAATATTTAGTTAAGTTATACCTATTTTTGCAGCTCTCTTATCATTTTACTTAACAATTTTTATGTGGTTTGGATCATTTCATAATTATAACTAATTCTTTTGAAGTCTTATTAACTCATTTATTTGATCTCTAATGTTTTTAATTACTAATAGTCTTAATTTATTTCAATAAATTACACTGCCCAAGTGACCTCTGACGGTGACTAAAGCTGGATAACGGTCGTTGTACTTTGGACACCGCGGGGCCTCGGGCCGTCATACCATGGGACGCAGAACGTCAACCATGTATGCAGTCAGTATGGCTAAAAAGCCATGATATCACATAATCGGCATAAAAGCCATGAATACGGGCATAAAAGCCATTGATATGGGCATAAAGCCATGAATACAGGCATAAAGCCTTTCCTTTCGCAGTACTGCTAAAACAATACCCTATTGGCATGCCAAACTATCCAAACCAATCAAATTAGGCCTACTAGGGCATTTTGCATTTTTAAGTTTCACAATTTTTGAATTTCAAGTTTTCATGTCACTATTCATTTCATTAGTCAACTAAAATGTTGACTTTTGCATAAACAATAGGTACATTGGTTTTAATACTCCCAACATACCACATTTTGTATTCAAAACTTGTTAGTTTTGGTCACTTTCTCAAAGCTTAGGTCATTTTGGCAAAATTGCCAATTTTTGGTTTTGGTGTCACTATTCACCTCATTGATCAACAAAAATGTTGACTTTTGCATAGAAAATATGTACATTGACTTTGGCACTTCCAACATACTACATTTTTCATTTAAAACTTGTTGGTTTTGGTTGCCAATACCATTTCTAAGATTAATGCTAATTGAACAAAATTTTCAGATTTGGTGCTTCATCTTTATTGTTCCATTTGATATTTCTACAGGGGGAATTTGAGGAAATGGTAAACATGAAAGTTGTTCCTTATTTTGTCTAGTTGAATTTCTTCTTTTGAATCACTCCATTTGGAGTTTTGTAACTCAAGTTATGGCCAAAATAAGTTTATTGTTCACGTGTACTGTTCATGCTGAAATTTTGGGTTTTGACAGATTTTGGTCCAACTTTGGTCAGTAATTTGACCAAGTTAAGTTCATAATTTGGTCTAACTTTCTTCATATGACATGTTCTACCATACCTTAGGTTTCCATCGGTTCAAGAATCACCTAAATCCGAGTTTTCTAGAGGGAGTTATAGTCATCCAAACATTACTGTTGAAATGTAAATCTGCAGAGTTGCAGGTTTGATAACTTAACTTTGCCCAATCATTTGAATGGGTTAATGGCATTATTTGGGGTAGGTTTCTTCATGAAAGTTGTTTGTCTATATCTTATCTTGTTGCTGTAAAACTTTCAGGTCAATTAACCAAATCTACAGTGAGTTATGGCCAAATGAACATTTACTGTTCATTTGGTCAGTCTCTGAGGTCATTGCGGTGTCCGGATTGGGGCCAAGTTTTGGTCCACTTGCTTTGGTCTTTTGGGCTTGGTTTCTTCAGCAAAAATGTGCCATTATAAGCCTAGTTTCATGTTCAATTGGCTAAACACCAACTGAACCTACACAGCCAAAGTTATGGCAGTCCAATTGGACTAAAATCTCAGCCACCATGCTGCTGTCTTTAGGCAGCCTACCATTCCACTTTGCCATGCCATTTTTCAGTCCAATTTATGGTCAACATACCTCAAATGGTCACTAATTGACCATTAAAATGTTCTCTAACAATTTCCCAAGCTAAATCCAAGTTTCACTCCCAAACCCTAGCTCACTTTCAAGGATTACAACAATTACCTTAGTTAGCACACCAATTCATCATACATATATATATATATACCTTAAACATCATCTTTAGTCCACTCTAAGTCTATCAAAAACACTTAATCTTGTTCCTCCCTAGGGCTGCCAAAATTCATTGTATACATACACATAAATTCCATTCATTTAATTCACAAATTCTTGCTTATTTTAGGTCTCTAATCATGGAAAGAGAAAGATGTATGCATAATAGGCACTAACCTCTTGTAGGGCAGAATTTTCCCAAGCTTGACTTCACTTTCTAGGCTGCCAAACACTTTCCCAAGAGCTATGGACAAGTTTTAATGAAAGGGGTTTAGGGTTTAGTAGTGGAAACAAGAGAGAAATGAAGCTTAAAGGAGCTTTAATGGTGGAACCTCTTCTCTCTCTCTCTCTCAACGTTTTTTAGGCTGCCCAAGGTTGAAGATGCAGATTGGTTTTTCATATTTTTGGTCTCTTTTAATAAGTTTAACAAATTGTGATTGGTGGAGGAAATTTAAATGACATCATATGATGTCATAATTAGCATTTTCTTTCATTTTCTTTTCTTCTCTTCTCTACTCACTTTCAATTTAATTTTTAGCAATATTTATTCATATTTTAGATCATAATAATTATTTACTCAACTGGACAAGATGGCCAAAAATCGTCTCTGAAGGCGAAATGACCAAAATGCCCTCCGTTTGGCTTAACGGGTCAAAATTGTCTGTACCGATTGAAAAATTTTTCTAAATATTTTCTTGGCATTCTAATGTCATAGGAACCTCAATGACCCTTCTCTAGAGTCCCAAAAATTAATTTATAATTTTTTCCCCAGGTCTAGGGCTCCTCGTTGCGAGAACCGCAACTTCCCTTTGGGTTACCCATCACTTGGGCACCGGCTCATTTGACTTGGTTGTATTTTATTTCTAAAATTTTTACTAAATTTTTCTTATTAATATTTGAGTTAATTATGGTTCTTCACTTTAGTTTAAATATTTTTTTTCGAGTTCTAGTGTCAGGATGACACCGATCACCGAACGATGGTATGTGGAATTGCTACCGGGAGGATGTTACACACATAATCAACCCTTTAATGTACCATTTACAAGCAATAATAAACTGTCTTCAAGGAGTTTCCATGGCTGCCAAAAATACAGCTCTCCCTTTAAACATCAAACCTCAAAATTCTTTTCAAAATTCAAGTACCCATAACCTCCTTACTAACTTTAATGAAGCACTAACCAAAAACATAAACTTACCACTTTGGAAACCCTTCATAATCTCTCCAAAACCTGGTCTTCTTGCTGCCTATCTACTGCCCAAGTGATGTAGAGCAATTTTAGTGAAGGAAGCTTAAGGTTTCCATGGTTGGATCATGGGTAGATGAAGGTGGAAAAATGGGGCCGCCATGGGAGCTTCAATGGGAGTTATTTTCGGCTGGTGTTGAAATGAGGTTGAAGATGAAGTTTAAATTTGTCCAAATGCATTATAAAGGTGTCCCACAATGTGAGTTAGTGGACCACTAACTTTAGGAAATTACTTATTTAATTAAAGTTACCAAATTTGCAAAATTTACCTCATTATTTCCACTTTTATATTATGTACCATATTTTTATTTTTCATTGCATTTTCAAAGTTTAATATCATTTATTTTTAATAGACATTTAGGTCAAAAGACAACTCGGGGTGTCAAATGACTACAATGCCCCTATTCGGGTTGCATTCCCGATTTTTCGGTAACACCGGGTTTTGTCCGTTTTTCGATTTCTCACTTTTCTCTGTACTAATTATTTAATTTTCATTTGATATTTCTTATGGTATTTATACTTCAATAGGGGTCTATTTAAGTCCTAAAAATATTTTCTAGGGTTCCCCGCGGTCCAGGGCTAGTCAACGGTCCACGCTGTGACTTCCTGGTGCGGTCACCCATCGCTAGGGTTCTCAGCTCGCTTAACTTGGTTACACTTCTTTGCTATTATTTTTCATTTGCTTTTCTTGTATTTTCTTTTCTTGTATTTTATTATTTTATGTCTCCTCAATCATAACGAAGTGTAGTTCTAAGCATCCTAGCTGTTCGGACAACACTGGTCATTGGAACAGTAGAATGCACTACCGAACTTAGGGGTGTTACACATGATGCATGTGACCCTAGATGAAAAATTTTGAATTTCAATGATCTAAACTTGTGTTTTTCATACTTTCGCTCCTTCACTATATACATCTATAACATCTTTAAAGGTAAAACCTTAATTTCTAATTGATTGGAAAGGTTTGAGAAGCTGTTCAAGGGGCTGCCATTGGTGATCTTAGTGTGGACAAGCTAGAGGGACAACATCTGGGGTCCTAGGTGCTTCACAAAGGTACCAAACACAACTATAGTGCATCAAAAGATTAGTGCACATGTTCTTGATTTAATATAGGGTTCTAATGAATTAATCTGTTATTTCTAAAATTTTAAATGGCAAACATAAATCTAAATACATATTAAAAGAGTTTTAATATGCAATTAAACATTAAAATCAATAGGTAAAAATTGAATCTTGCATGATGCATGAGACCCTAGAAGAAAATTTTTGAATTCAATGCTCCAATCTAATAATTTTCATGCTTCTGCTCCTTCAAACAGAAGGCTAATTTATCACGGCACAACAATTATAGCTCTTTGCAAATCTTAGGGGAGATAGAAATGGTCCTTTTTTTATATATATATATTTGAAATTGGTACTTCTCTCTTGTCACAGTTACCTTTTTAATTTTTTTTAATTTTTTTTTATTTTAACTGTCACCTTCAGAAAAGTACCTTGCTCATATCCTAGCTAGCTTTTGGCCTGAGAATCGACATGGGGTTCATGAAGACCCCTGGTTACTTTGCTTAACTAAAATAGCAGAGCCATTTTCAAGTTCAGCTTTCTATTTCCCCCAATTTATGTATCTATATATTATAAAGTGCCCTAATATATTAAATAAAGTTCTGAAATATGTATGACATTAGTTTAAAGCACACATAACTAATCATTTCACTATTAAATCAAGCCTAAATTATTTATGCAAGAAAAAAATTACTCTATGGTATGGAGAAGAGGGAAAATCCATCATTAAAGTTACTATTACCTTGCCTAAAATCTCAAAAATTCAACCTAAAATAGAAAGTCATTTCAAGGACAAAGCACTTATTTCAGAGAGTTAATATAGAATCATGAATCAAGCTTATGAGAATGATTTTTTTTTTTTTTTTAAATTACAACATCAAATTTCTCCTCTCCCACATTTAAAAATTACATTGTCCGCAATGTAAAGCCCAAATGCAAAAGAAAAGAAAAAAAAATCCTAGAAAATAAAATAACATAAGAGAAAGAAAGCAAATCTGATTGTGGCTAACAAGTCACCCATGGGTTGCCTCCCAAGAAGCGATTTTGTTTATCATCGTTAGCTCGACATGGCAAAGCTCCTTAATCCACATAAATTGGGTTACTCAATTTGAGCTCCTCCACTGAATGCTCTTGAAACCCCTCATAAAATGGTTTGAGTTTATGACCATTGACCATGAACACTTTGTTAGTTCCTAAACTTTGAATTTCAACTGCACTATAAGGAAACACATTAGTAACAACAAATGGTCCAATCCAATGAGAACGCAACTTACCAGGCATCAGCTTCAATATGGAATTATACAATAAAACTTTTACCCAACCATAAACTGCTTCCTTAGAATTAGTTTTTCATGGAATGCCTTGGTTTTTTCTTTATAGATCCTAGAGTTCTCATAAGCCTCAAGTCGAATTTCCTCTAATTCCTACAATTGTAATTTTCTTTCCACACCAGTAGTGTCCAAATCCAAATTACAATATCTAACAGCCCAATAAGCCTTATGTTCTAACTCAACAGGAAGGTGACACAACTTACGAAATACTAATCTGTAGGGGGACATACCTATGGGTGTCTTATAAGCAGTCCTGTAAGCCCACAAAGCATCATCAAGTCTAAGGCTCCAATCTTTTCTATTTGGCTTCACTGTTTTTTTCCAAAATAGACTTGATCTCTTTGTTAGACACTTAAGCTTGCCCACTTATTTGAGGATGATAAGCTGTAGATACTCTATGAAAAACACCATATCTTTTCAATAATACCTCAATAGTTCTATTTGAAGGAACGGAAGCGTGAAAAAACACAAGATTATACCATTGAATTCAAAAAAATTTCGCCTAAGGTCACATGCACCATGCAAGATTTATTTTTATCTATTTGATTTCAATGATAAACAATATATTAAAACTCTTTTAAAATGTTTTTGGATCTGTATTTGCTATTTAAGATTTTAAAATTAATCAGATTAATTTTAGAACCCTAGATTAAATCAAGAACGATTACACTAACCTCTTGATGCCTGCAATATGTCTGCGCTTTGAGATTCGTCTTGACACGGATGTTGTCCCTCTAGCTTATCCACACCAAGAACACCTATGGCAGCCCTTGAACAGCCTCTAAAGCTTTTTCTATTAATTAGAAATTCAAGTTCTTCCTTTTAAGAGATTAGAGATGTAAACAGGACACTAGAAACAATTCCTAGTGTTCTTAATTCAAGAGATTGATGGCTAATCTCTTTGAATTGATAAGAGATGAAGAAGAAGAGATAAAAACCCTCAAAGTGGCGTGACAAAGGAGTGTGGCTGCTGGTTGTTTTTTCTTTTCATAACCACACTTAAATAGCTAGGTTAACACATTAAACCCTAGCCACATGTCACCTTTTGATTAGCTCTAGGTTTGAGTGACCCAATCACATTGTGCCAAGTGTCAAACCTATATTTAATCTTGATTTTAATCATCTTACATGATTAAAAAAAAACATTTGGCAAGCTTATGTGTTATGCCATGTGTCACCATCTCATGATGCCACGTGTCACACTGTGAAATGACCGAAATGCCCCTGTGTCTTAATTTTGAGTTCTTCACCCAAAATAATTATTTTCTTCTTCTAATTAATTTATATCAAATATAAATTAATTAATTAATCTCTATTAATTAATTTATAATCAATTAAATTCATATTTAAACACTTTAAATATAAATTTAATTTATACTACACATCCAATAATCTAGATTTGGTTTCAAGTCATGCTAGGGACTTTGCAATTTAATTGCAAACCAAACCTATTTAATTAATCAATTTAAACTCTTTAATTAATTAATTAAATCATATTTAAATACGTGATAACTTGTGTATGTGTGTGACTTACTAGGCTCATCACTAATTGGCAATGAGACATGATATCAACTCTTAATATCATCAGAACTCTTTCTTACCATAAATGATTTCTCTAAATCATTTTATGAACCTCATAGACCATGGTTAACACCTAGCATAGCATGCCATGGCCACCCAATTAGTAATAAGGTTTACCTTAAATGAACCTATAATCATATGTTACCATGCACTAGAATCTCTCTGTTACAAAATCCCAACTCAAGCTAGAGTCATGGTTTATGTCAAACTCCATTTGCTATGAATATTATGTTCTCTTTTAATTCCAGTTCTTGATTAAAAAGATTTTCTCATCAGAAACTCTTTTATTAATAAATCTATCTGTCATGGACAGGAACTTGAAACATCAAGAAAAATTAAATGAACATAGGATTTTATCTCTATTTACTTAGAGGAACAGATTCCATCTTGATCAACACCTACCTCCATATATAACTAGTAGGAGCCAACACATGCCCATATACCCATACACAGTACAAGTATGAAAGCGATCAAACTCAAACTACCTATATACAAGATAAGCGTGCTATCTCGTGTCTAAAGATTATATGCACTGATATGATTTATGACAAAACATTGACAAGAGTAAACTCCATGTGCTTGTCATAAGTGTCACTGGTTCGGCCTACTTATCGTTTATAAGTGCCTATCATGTTTGTTATATGGCATGAGACTCACCATTCCATCTTATTTATATCTCATATAAATAACTTGGGAACAAACATGAATACAATCTTTCTGGATAAGTCATGTCCTTATTATGAAGTATCCTCGATTGTGAACCTATTTATGATACTTCGTGCTAGAAATATTGTCACTCATATTCTTAACAACTTAAGAATAATATTTCTAACTAAATATCAATGGACCTTTTCTATTACACATAAATATATTATGTAAACGGAAAAGTGAAATGCCTTTTATTAATAAAAATATGTATAAGATACATACTAAATGATATGCTCTAGCGCATACTACTAACAATCTCCCACTAGCACTAGAGCCATTCATTACAATATCTTAGACCCATCTTCTCAAGATGTCGGTCTAACTGAGCTTGTGACAAAGGCTTAGTGAATGGATCAGCTGTTTTTTCAACTGATGTTATTTTTTCTGCATGGCTATATCGCCTTGCCCAGCTATATTTCTGATAATGTGGCAATGCCTTTCTATGTGTTTGGATTTTGGGTGAGACCTTAATTCCTTAGCCTGTATGACTGCTCCATTATTGTCACAGTGCAATGGAACTGCTGATTCAATGGAAGGAACTACTGTAAGTTCTGTCATGAACTTCTTTATCCAAACAACTTCCATTGCAACATCTGATGCAGCAATATACTCAGCCTCTGTAGTGGAATCTGCAGTCGTGCTCTGTTTGGAACTCTTCCAACAGACTGCACCTCCATTACAAATGAACACATATCCAGAGGTAGACTTTCTATCATCGATATCTGATTGGAAATCAGAATCAGTATAACCATCCAATTGCAAGTCTCCACCTCCATAAATCAAGAATAAATCCTTAGTTCTTCTCAAGTACTTAAGGATATTCTTGTGACTATCGATGTTCCAAACTGGATTGGATTGATACCGCTAGTCAAACTAACGAAGATATGCGATATCAGGCCTAGTACACAACATTGCATACATTAAACTTCCAATAGCCGAAGCATATGGAATCCTGGCCATCTTATCTCTTTCTTCAGGTGTCTTTGGAGACATCTCTTTAGAAAGATGGATACCATGTCTCACTGGTAACAATCCTCTCTTGGAATCAAGCATGTTGAACCTCTTTAACACCTTTTCCAAGTATAGACTTTGGGATAAACCAATTATTCTTTTCGCTTTATCTCTATAGATGCGAATCCCAAGAATATAGGTTGCCTCCCCTAAGTCTTTCATGGAGAATGTATTTGATAACCATACCTTTATAGTTGTCAACATACCTGTGTCATTACCTATCAACAGTATGTCATCCACATATAAGATAAGGAAAGTGATAGCTCTGTCACTAACCTTCTTATATACACATGGCTCATCCTCATTTTTGATAAAACCAAAGGATTTAATGGCTTCATCAAAACGGATGTTCCAACTCCTCGAAGCTTGTTTCAACCCATAAATGGATCGCTTTAGCTTGCATACCTTGGAACCATCTTGGGATTCAAATCCCCTAGGTTGTTCCATGAAAATGTTTTCTTCAATGTATCCATTGAGAAAAGCTGTTTTGACATCCATCTGCCAAATCTCATAATCATAGAACGCAGCTATTGCTAATAAAATCCTAATTGATTTAAGCATGGCAACAGGCGAGAAACTCTTCTCATAGTCGATTCCTTGCCTTTGGCGAAACCCTTTCGCTACTAGCCTTGCCTTATAGGTCTCTACCTTTCCATCAGAACCAATTTTCTTCTTGAAAACCCATTTGTTCCCTATAGGTATAATACCTTCAGGTGGGTCAACAAGATCCCAAACTTGATTCTTATACATGGAATCAATCTCGAATTTCATAGCATCAATCCATTTTGAAGAGTCTATATCTGATATAGCTTCTTCATAGGTAAGTGGATCATCTCCATGATCTACTTCTTCATGAGTAGACAACTCTTGTTCTTCTTCATGAAGAAAACCATATCTCACTGGTGGGTGAGATACCCTGGTTGTTCTATGAGGAACAGCTGTAGATGTTTCATCAACGGGTATTGGTTGACTAGATGGATTTATATCCATCTGATCTATTGGTTGGTCAGAATTCTCCAATTCTAACTCTATTTGCCTTCCTTTGCCTCCTTCTTGAACAAACTGTTGTTCAAGAAATGTGGCATCTCTACTTATCACAACCTTTTGTGAAGTAGGCAAATAAAAATAATATCCAAAACTATCTTTTGGATATCCAACAAATCGACCCTTTTCTAATCTGGTCTCCAATTTATCAGTGTTCAGCTTTTTGATATAAGCTGGACAACCCCAAATCTTAACATGCTTTAGACTTGGTTTTCTTCCATGCCATATCTCATAAGGTGTAGAAGAAACTGATTTTGATGGAATCCTATTCAGAATATACAAAGCTGATTCTAATGCAAATCCCCAAAAGGAGATTGGCATATCAGTATAGCTCATCATGCTACGTACCATATCCAATAGGGTACGATTTCTCCTTTCAGATACACCATTCAGCTGTGGCGTTCCTAGAGGAGTCAGCTGAGAAACAATGCCATGCTCTCTCAAGTATTCATCAAATTCAGTACTCAAATATTCACCTCCACGATCTGATCGAAGAGCTTTAATATTCTTTCCTGTTTGATTTTCTACTTCAGATTTAAATTCTTTGAACTTTTCAAAAGATTTATGTTTGTATTTCATACCCAAACCTTGATTTATCATCAGTAAAGGTAATAAAATAATGAAAACCCCTTCTAGCCATTTCTTTAAATGGACCACATACATCACTATGTATTAGCTCCAAAATATTTTCAGCTCTTAGCCCCTGTCCAACAAAGGGTGATCTAGTAGTTTTGCCCTGAAGGCAAGATTCACAAGTTGGAGTAGGCTCAGAGTCCAATAAGGATAGAATCCCCATTTTCTCCAATTTTGTAATCCTATCTTCTGCAACATGACATAACCTTAAGTGCCAAATATATTTTGAACTTGAGTTGGCTTTCACCACGGCATTGCATTCATTTAGATTGCTATACTCTGCCCAGTGGAAACACTTTCTTATTGGCAATGGAAACACTTTCCTGTTGCCAATGGAAACACTTTCCTGTTGGCAGTGGAAACACTTTCCTTTGCCTTTGTCAGCTTTGGTCTTCCCTTTCTGTTTAGCTATTTTCTTAGAAGGACCAGGAATCTGAGGTTTCTTTTTCTTATTGCCCTTCTTCTTGTTGGACTTTCCAGCAGAAGAAGATGCAACCAAAGCTACCTCTTTTCCTTTATTGCCTGACATATTCTTTTGGGCAATAACCAGCATGTTGAGTAAACCAGCTAAGGTGCATTCCTGTTTAGTAATATGGAAATTTGTCACAAAATTCCCAAAAGACTCAGGAAGGGACTGAAGGATCAAATCCGTTTGTAGTTGGAAATCCATGTTGAAGTCAAGATGTTCCAACTGCTCAATCAGCCGAATCATCTTGTGGACATGATCCCCAACATTCTGTCCCTCAGACATCCTCATACGGAATAGCTGTCTAGATATCTCATACCTATCATTCCTGCTGTGCTCACCATACAACTCTTGTAGGTGAAGGAGGATCTCACTCGCACTCTGCATGTTCTCATGTTGCTTCTGTAACTCATTACTCATGGAAGCAAGCATGTAACACTTAGCTCTCATATCATGCTCCTTCCACTTGTCCAAAGATTCATGTTCCTCTTGTGTGGCCTCTGGAGGTAAGGGACCAGGAACATTTGAATCTAGAACATATCCTATATGTTCAAGGTTCAGGACAAGTTTCAAATTTCTTAGCCAATCGCATGATTAGGTCTGTCAACTGTTGTGATCAAGTATGCTTGCAAGGATATTGGATGGTGGTGGTTGTTTTGTGCTCATTTTTATCAGAAAATTAACTGCAGAAAATAACTAGATTAATTAGTAAATGTATCATGTAATTAACCAAAATGATTATGGTCTTTTAATCAAATTGGTTCTCCCACTAACTTAGCGAATCCTACACTTCCAAAGTAGAAAACGGAAATCCTAGTTGGATGGATTTCTAGTGGGTGATTGAATTCTTATAATTCTATTGATCATCCTCAGGTACATCCATTATTGGAATTACAATAAACTATAAGTGAGCAACTCCTTGCCCATCACATCTCATGTGAGGTTCAATCCTTTACCTAGCCCCTAATGCTCAAAATCTCAGGTACATCCATTATTGACTTATCTTGCATTAGTTAAGTTGATCCCATTGAGTCAGTAATTATGCAAATAATTTTAATGTCCTCATGTACATCCAATATTGGCCACCAAACCATTTACATATTTACAACATCTCATGCTTAACAATTATTCTTAAGAAAATCTCTTAAATTAATTGCATCTCATGCAACTATTTAAAATTTCTTAAAATAATTGCCCCAATGGAGGGCTTATGTTATAATTACTTTAATTATAGCATTTCCAACTTAATCATTTGTTTGGAAGATTTATAGCCATCCTAATTACTATTAAGGTCTCACTTTGCACATTATCCATTTAGCATGCATATATCATATAATTGCATACATTCCCATACATCTCATGCATTCATGGATAAGCAGTAAATATGGTATGATCATGGACTTTCTAAGGGATTCAATTCTGAGCCACCAAGAATTGAATCAGGGCATTCCTAGGTGCATTTCATTCATTCATTTTACAAGAGTTACAGAAGGAGTACATAATCAACACTTGATCTTGAATTCCTCCCACTGGTCCCACCAATGCTCTTGTCCTCCTTGAACTTCTTGCAATCCAATATTATATAGTAATCCTTGGCATACCAAGGCGAATTTACAAGAACTTAAATAAATGAAATTACAACCCAAAAATTATTACAAACTTAATAATACATGCCCAAAAAAAATTAAAATAAATTAATTAATTTACAATCCCAAAGAAACATAAAAGAAATAAATCCAATCACATTGGTCTTTTATAGTCCATGATCATCCATCATGCATATCACTATTTAACAATTAAATAAAACATACATACTTAAATTAAATTGAATATCTCATATTCAACTTAAAAATCCAGATTTGAATATGATTCAAATAACTTTAAAAATTCAGATTTGAATCTCATTCAAACAAATTTAAAAATTCAGATTTGAATCACATTCAAACAACTTCAAAAATTCAGATTTGAATCACATTCAAACATTTTTTAAAAAATCAGATTTGAATCACATTCAAACATTTTTTAAAAAATCAGATCTGAATTTTATTCAATCAATTTTAAAAAATCAGATTTAAATATGATTCAAACAACTTTAAAAATTCAGATTTGAATCACATTCAAACAGCTTTTAAAATTCATATTTGAATCACATTCAAACAATTTTTAAAATTCTGATTTGAATTATAATTTAATTGTGTGATAAAAACTACTAATTAAACACTTTAATTAGTCAAAGAATAGGCCTTAGATCATACAATAATTGCAGAATTAAAAGCCAAACCTTAAACCACCCATGGAAGCCAAACCATGCGCACCATTGATGGTGTTTTTTCAAGTATGCCGCCAACTTGCTTTGCAACCAGCAATGAACTTTTGATCTCATGATCAAACACACAATTAAATCATATAATCAACAATCTAAATGGCAAATATAGTGGCTCTGATACCAATTGAAGGAACGGAAGCGTGAAAAACACAAGATTATACCATTGAATTCAAAAAAATTTCGCCTAGGGTCACATGCACCATGCAAGATTTATTTTTATCTATTTGATTTCAATGATAAACAACATGTTAAAACTCTTTTAATATGTTTTTGGATTTGTCTTTGCCATTTAAGATTTTAAAATTAATCAGATTAATTTTAGAACCCTAGATTAAATCAAGAACGATTACACTAACCTCTTAATGCACTGCAGCGTGTCTGCGCCTTTGAGATTCGTCTTCAGGACACCAGATGTTGTCCCTCTAGCTTGTACACACCAAGAACACCTATGGCAGCCCTTGAACAGCCTCTAAAGCTTTTTCTATTAATTAGAAATTCAAGTTCTGCCTTTTAAGAGATTAGAGATGTAAACAGGACACTAGAAACAATTCCTAGTGTTCTTAATTCAAGAGATTGATGGCTAATCTCTTTGAATTGATAAGAGATGAAGAAGAAGAGATAAAAACCCTCAAAGTGGCGTGACAAAGGAGTGTGGCTGCTGGTTGTTTTTTCTTTTCATAACCACACTTAAATAGCTAGGTTAACACATTAAACCCTAGCCACATGTCACCTTTTGATTAGCTCTAGGTTTGAGTGACCCAATCACATTGTGCTAAGTAACTTGGGAACAAACATGAATACAATCTTTCTGGATAAGTCATGTCCTTATTATGAAGTATCCTCTATTGTGAACCTATTTATGATACTTCGTGCTAGAAATATTATCACTCATATTCTTAACAACTTAAGAATAACATTTCTAACAAAATATCAATGGACCTTTTCTATTACACATAAATATATTATGTAAACGGAAAAGTGAAATGCCTTTTATTAATAAAAATATGTACAAGATACATACTAAATGATATGCTCTAGGGCATACTACTAACAATATTACAAAATTGCGTGCCCCAGTCACTAATCAAAGCTCTAGGAACTCCAAACTTGCTAAAAATGTTTAACTTGATAAAACCTACAACAGGTTTAGAATCATCAGTCCTGGTGGCTTTGGCTTCCACCCATTTCGAAACATAATCAACAGCAAGTAATATATAAACAAAGCCAAAAGAAGAAGGAAATTGGCCCATAAAATCAATACCCCACACATCAAAAATCTCACAAATAAGTATTGGATTCTGAATCATCTCATTCCTACAAGCTAAACTTTCTGTTCTTTGACATTGTTCATAATTTTTTCAAACCAAATATGAATCACGAAGTATAGTGGGCCAGTAAAAACTGCAGTCTAATATTTTTCTACCTGTTCTCTTGGGTCCAAAATAACCTCCACGAGCATAGGCATGATAAAAAGCAAGAATAGATTGAATCTCATTATCAGGAACACATCTCCTAATAATTCGATCTAAAAAAAGTTTCTACAAATACGAGTCATCCCACATGTAATGCTTCGCCTCACTTTTCAATTTCTCTTTCTTAGCTCTACTCAAATCAAAAGGCACAATCTTAGTAACTAAATAATTCACCAAATCAGCATACGAAGGGATCATACCTTACAATTTAAATAACTGCTCATCAAGAAAAAATTCCTACAAAGGAACTGGCTCTTCTTGTGTCACTAACCTGCTCAAATGATCTGCTACCAGGTTCTCAGCTCTTTTCTTATCTTTGATTTAAAGATCAAATTCTTGCAGTAGAAGGATCCATCTAATCAACCTTGGCTTTGCCAAGAGATACTTCAATGCTGCATGATCAGAAAAGATAATTATTTTAAAACTAAGCAAATATGATCGAAATTTATCTAAAGCAAAAACTATAGCCAAAAACTATTTTTCAGTCATAGAATAATTGCACTAAGCTGAATTGAGTGTTCTAGATGCATAGTAAATCACATGAAAGAGCTTCCCAACATGCTGCCATAAAACTGCTCCCACTGCATAATTACTCGCATCACACATAATTTCAAACTGTATAGTCCAATCAGGAGCTTGAATAATAAGGGGTGGTGTAAATGCAGATTTCAACTTGTCAAAAGCCTCCTTGCACTCTTCACTAAACTCAAAAGAAACATCTTTTTGTAAGAGTATAGACAAAGGCAATGCTATCTTAGAGAAGTATTTAATGAACCTACAATAGAAACTTGCAAGTGAAGGAGCAGAAGCATGGTAATTGGTGCATTGGAGCATTGAATTTCAAAATTTTTCTTCTAGGGTTTCATGCATCATACCACATCTTATCTGTGCCTAATTAATTTCAATGCTCAATTGCATATTAAAACAATTTTAATATGTATTAGGATCTTCATTTGCCATTTAAGATTGTGAATTAATAAATTAATTCAATTAAACTCTAATTTGAAAGAGGAATTTGGGCACTAACCTCATTGATGCACTATGGATGCAATTGACACTTTTAGGAAGCTCCTAGGACCCCAAGTGTTGTCCCTCTAGCTTGTCCACACCAAGATCACTAATGGCAGCCCACAATTTTGCTTCTCAAGCCTTTGCCAACCAATTATAATTTGGGGTTTTGCTTTTAGAAAGGTTATATGTGTGTATAGGACACTAGAAACAATTACTAGCAATTTTAATTCAAAGAAACCAAGGGATTTTTCTTTGAATCAAGTGAGAAAAGAAGAGAGGAGAGGGAGACTTCTTGTTCCCGTCCCATATGAGAGAAAAGAGTGAGTAGGTTGATTTTTCTTTATAACCTCTCTTTATATACTTAGGTCAAACCCTAACTCACTTGCCACATGTCATCACCACATTGCATCTTATTTTTTATTGGCTTAATCACATTAAGCCAAGTGTCAAAGCTAGACTTAATCTTGACTTTGATCATCTTACATGATAGGAAGAAAATGGCAAGTTTATATGGTGCCATGTATCACCATCTCATGGTGCCACATGTCACCATGTGAAATGACTAAATTACCTTTATGTTTTAATTTTGAGTTCTCAACCCAAAATCATTATTTCTCCTCTTATAATCAATTTATATCAAATATAAATTAATTAATTAATCTCCATTGATTAATTTCTCACAATTAAATTCATATTTAAACACTTTAAATATAAATTTAACTTTTACTATACATCCAATAACCTAGATTTGTTTCAAGCCATGCTAGGCACTTTGCAATCTCATTGTAAAGCAAACCTATTTAATTAATCAATTATATTCTTTAATTAATCAATTAAATCACACTTAACTTGGCGATTAACTTGTATATGTGTGTGACTCACTAGGCTCATCACTAATTGGCAATAAGAAATGACATTAACTCTTAATATCATTAGAACTTTTTCTTACCATAATTGATTTCTCTAAATCATTTTAGGCATCTCATAGACCATGGTTGACATCAAGTATAGTATGCCATGGCCACCCAATCAGTAATAAGGAATACCTTAAATAAACCTTTAATCATTTGTTACCATGCACTAGAATCTCTCTGTTACAAAATCCCAATTCGAGCTGGAGTTATGGTTAATGTCAAACCTCATTTGCTATGAACAATATGTTCTCTTTTAATTCCAGTTCTTGATCAATTAGATTTTCTTGTCAGAAACTCTTTTCTGACAAAATCTGTCTATTCTGGCCAGTAACTTGAAACATCAAGAATAATTAAATGAACATATGATTTTATCCCTATTTACTTAGGGTAACAGATTCCATCTTAATCAACACCTATCTCTATATATAACTAATAGGAGCCAACACATGCCCATATACCCATACACAGTATAAGTATGAAAGCAGTATCAAACTCAAACCACCTATTTACAAGATAACTGTGTTATCTCAGGTCTAAAGATTATATGCACTAATATGATATATGACAATGCATTCATAAGAGTAAACTCCATGTGCTTGTCATAAGCGTCACTGTTTCAACCTACTTATCACGTATAAGTGCCTATGATGTTTGTTATGTGGCATGAGACTCACCACTCCATCTTATTTATATCTCATATAAATACCTTGGGAACTAACATAATTATAATTTTTCTAGATAAGTCATGTCCTGTGTGAAGTATCCTCGATTATGAACCAATCTATGATACTTTGTGCTAGAAATACTGTCAGTTATATTCTTAACAACTTAAAAATAGAATTTCTAACAAAATATCAATGGACCTATTCTATTACACATAAATACATTATGTAAATGGAAAAATGAAATTGCCTTTTATTAATAAAATATGTACAAGATACATACAGAATGATATGCTCTAGGGCATACTACTAATAATCTCTCACTAGCACTAGAGTCATTCATTACAATATCTTAGACCCATCTTCTCAAGATGTCTGTCTAACTGAGTTTGTGACATAGGCTTTGTGAAAAGCGCTATATCACCTCGCTCAACTATCTCTCTGATAATGTGGTAGTGCCTTTTTATGTGTTTAGATTTCTGGTGAGACTGGGGTTCCTTGGCCTATATGACCGCTTTATTGTTGTCACAGTAAAAAGGAACTGCCGACTCAATGGAAGGAACTACTGCAAGTTCTGTCACAAACTTCTTTGTCTAAACAGCCTCTTTGCAGCATTTGATGCAGCAATGTACTCGGGCTCTGTAGTGGAATCAGTAGTCATACTCTGTTTGGAACTCTTCTAATTGACTACAACTCCATTACAAATGAACACAAGCCCAGAGTTAGACTTTGTATCATCGATATCTGATTGAAAATTAGAATCAGTATAGCCATCCAATTGCAAGTCACCACCTCCATAAATCAAGAATAAATCCTTAAATCTTCTCAAGTACTTAAGTATATTCTTGACAGCTATCCAGTGTTCTAAACCTGGATTTGATTGAAATCTGCTAGTCAAACTAACAGCATATGCGATATCCGGCCTAATACATATCATTGCATATATCAAACTTCTAATAGCCGAAACATATGGAATCCTGGCCATTTTATCTCTTTCTTCAGGTGTCTTTGGAGACATCTCTTTAGAAAGGTGGATACCATGTCTCATTGGTAACAATCCTCTCTTGGAATCAAGCATATTAAATCTCTTTAACACCTTTTTCAAGTATAGACTTTGGGATAAATCAATTATTCTTTTTGCTCTATCTCTATATATGCGAATTCCATGAATATAGGTTGCCTCCCCTAAGTCTTTCAGGGAGAATGTATTTGACAACCATACCTTGACAGTTGTCAACATACCTATATCATTACCTATCAACAGAATGTCATTCACATATAAAACAAGGAAAGTGACAGCACTATCACTAACCTTTTTATATACACATGGTTCATCCACATTTTTTATAAAATCAAATGACTTAATGGCTTCATCAAAACGGATGTTCCAACTCCTCAAAGCTTGTTTCAACCCATAAATGGATCGCTTTAGCTTGCATACCTTGGAACCATCTTGGGATTCAAAACCCCTAGGTTGTTCCATGAAAATGTTTTCATTAATGTATCCATTGAGAAAAGTTGTTTTGACATCCATCTGCCAAATCTCATAATCATAGTATGTAGTTATTGCTAATAGAACCCTAATTAATTTAAGCATGGCAATAGACGAGAAAGTCTCCTCATAGTGGATTCCTTGCATTTGGAAAAACCCTTTTGCTACTAGCCTTGCTTTATAGGTCTCTACCTTTCCATCAGAACCAATTTTCTTCTTGAAAACTTATTTATTCCCTATAGGTACAATACCTTTTAGGTGGGTCAATAAAGTCCTAAACTTGGTTCTTATGCATGGAATCAATTTCGAATTTCATAGCTTCAATCCATTTTGAAGAATCTATATCTGATATAGCTTCTTCATAGGTAAGAAGATCATCTCCATGATCTACTTCTTCATGAGTAAACAACTCTTGTTCATCTTCATGAAGAAAACCATATCTCACTGGTGGGTGAGATATCCTGGTTGATCTACGAAGAATTATTGTAGATGTTTCATCAATAAGTGTAGGTTGACTTGATGGATCTATATCCATTTGATCTATTGGTTGGTCAGAATTCTTTAATTCTAACTCTATTTGCCTTCCTTTGCCACCTTATTGAATAAACTGTTGTTCAAGAAATATGGCATCTCTGCTTACCGTAACCTTTTGTGATGTAGGCAAAGAAAAATAATATCCAAAATGTTCTTTTGGACATCTAACAAATTGACCTTTTTCTGATCTGGTTTCCAATTTACCAGTGTTCAGCTTTTTAATATAAGCTGGACAATCCCAAATCTTAACATGCTTAAGACTCGAATTTCTTTCATGCCATATCTCATAAGGTGTGAAAGAAACTGATTTTGAAGGAATCCTATTCAGAATATGCAAAGCTGATTCTAATGCAAATCCCAAAAAGGAGATTGGCATATCAGTATAGCTTATCATACTGTGTACCGTATCTATGTTAGTAGTATGTCCTAGAGCTTATCATTTAGTATGTATCTTGTACATGTGTTATTAAAAAAAGGCATTTTCACTTTTCCATTTAAATAATATATTTATGTTTAATAGAAAAGGTCCATTGATATTTTGCTAGAAATTCTATTCTTAAGTTGTTAAGAATATGAGTAACAGTATTTCTAGTACAAAGTATCATAAATAGGTTCACGATCGAGGATACTTCATAATAAGGACATGACTTATCTAGAAAGATTGTATTCATGTTTGTACCCAAGTTATTTATGTGAGATATAAATAAGAAAAAATGATGAGTCTCATGCCATATGACAAACATGATAGGCACTTATAAATGATAAGTAGGCCGAATCAGTGACACTTATGACAACCACATGGAGTTTATTCTTATCAATGTTTTGTCATAAATTATATCAGTGCATATAATCTTTAGACATGAGATAGCACAGTTATCTTGTATATAGGTAGTTTGAGTTTGATACTTCTTTCATACTTGTACTGTGTATGGGTATATGGGCATGTGTTGGCTCCTACTAGTTATATATAGAGGTAGGTGTTGATCAAGATGGAATCTATTCCTCTAAGTAAATAGAGATAAAATCCTATGTTCATTTAATTATTCTTGATGTTTCAAGTTCCTGGCCAGGACAGATAGATTTAATCATAAAAGAGTTTCTGATGAGAACATCTTTTTAATGAAGAACTGGAATTAAAAAAGAACATAATATTCATAGCAAATGGAGTTTGACATAAACCATGACTCTAGCTTAAGTTGGGATTTTATAACAGAGAGATTCCAGTGCATGGTAACATATGATTATAGGTTTATTTAAGGTAAACCTTATTACTAATTGGGTGGCTATGGCATGCTATGCTAGGTGTTAACCATGGTCTATGAGGTGCATAAAATGATTTAGAGAAATCATTTATGGTAAGAAAGAGTTCTGATGTGACACCCCTTACCCGTGTACAGTATACCCGAGTAAGCAATGCCACATGGTGTATCGGCACACTCTATTTTTACTTAATCAATTTTTTGTCATAATTTTGAATATAGTTTATGAAATATAGTTCATTTATTGAAATTATAATTTATTTGAGGTTCCGGAAATTTTATAGAAAATCCGTGAATCTGCTAAAAATGGAGAAAAGTTTCTTGAACCTGTTAAAAACACTTCCAAATAATTTCCAAACAATCTCAACTTCAATTCATCAACAAAATCTCAATATCAAGATCTCAACAACATTTCTCAATCATCCATCACATATTATAATCAAGTATAAATCACAAATAGATATTTACTTTTCCATTGACAAATACAATTTTCATAATTTACATGAACATCAATATACATTACACAAGTTTAATTACATATGAGAAACTAAAAATTTAGTTACAAAATGACAAAATGACACCTAGTGCCCTACCAATGCACTGCAGAAGTTGATATGACACGGACACTGTGCAGAACTGCAGGATGGACTCACCCAGTCTGTGGTCTACTGGGCTCACGATCTGTATCTCCAGTACCTACACGTGGCAAAAGCAACGCGCTAAGCAATAATGCTTAGTGGTGCAATAATATAAGAAAAGAAAATAGCAGAAAATAAATATGTATAGAATGTGTATGATTTGTTTGTTTGGTATTGGTATATCCATCATTTCATTAACTTTGTTCACTTTCATTCATTTGGTTGCCCAAGTAACCTACACTAGATGACTGGACTGGATAAACGGTAAACCGCACTTTGGGTACCTAGTACCTCGCCGTCACACCATCGGTCATATATGCATCTCCCGTGCAGTGAGCGGCTAACAAGTCAGTAAATACATCAGGCACAAGGCCAAATCTCAATGCAAGGTCAGAATGGCTAAAAGCCATAAAATCACGGAATGGCATATTGCCATGTGCAGTACTGCTAACTGAACCCTATTGGCATGCCAAACTATCCAAACAAATCTTGTTAGGTATACTAGGGCATTTGAAAATTTTAAATTCTACAATTTGTGAATTTCAAGTTTTGGTGTTACTATTCACCTCATTGGTCAACAAAAATGTTGACTTTTGGATAGAAAATATGTACATTGACTTTGGCACTCCCAACATACCACATTTGGCAATCAAAACTTGTTGGCATTAAGCATTTATACCATTTCAAAGTTTAAACCAAGGGAAGCAGAATTTTCAGATTTTGAAGCCTGACTTTACTATTTTATTGAGCACTGTTGAAGTGGGAATTTGAGGAAATGGTAAACATGAAAGTTGTTTGTCTATGTCTTAACTTGTTGCTGTAAAAATTTCAGGTCAATTGACCAAATCTACAGTGAGTTATGGCCAAACGAACAGTTACTGTTCATTTGGTCATTCTGCAGAATCAGTTTCAGGGTATCCGGATTGGGGCCAACTTTTGGTCCTCTTGCTTTGGTCTTTTGGGCATGGTTTCTTCAGCAAAAATGCCATTATAAGCCTAGTTTCATGTCCAATTGGCCAAACACCAATTAGACCAACACAACCAAAGTTATGGCTGTCTAATTGACTGAATCTCGATCAAGATTGCTCTTGTCCCTAGGCAGCACAATCAATCACTTTGCCATGCTAATTTTCAGTCCAAATTATGGTTAAATTTCCTCAAATGGTCACTAATTGACCATTAGAATGTCCTTTAACAATTTCATAAGCCAAGTCCACATTTTCAACCTCAAAACCCTAGTTTCCATTTCAATTTACCCATACACCTTAGTTAAGCACACTAATTCATTATCTATGTAGATATATAGCTTAAACATAATCTCCAATTCATTCTAAGTCCATTAAAACCATCAAAAACACTCCATCATTGTTCCTTCCTTAGGGCTGCCAAAATTCAAGGCATGCATAAACATAAATTTCATTCATTTAAGTTACAAATTCTTACTCACTTTAAGGCTTTAACATGGAATAAAGGAGATTTAAGTATATATGTGCACTAACCTTGTTGTATGCCAATCCAAGCTTGAAAAAAACTTCTTTATTTTCACTTCTTTTTGCTGCCCAAGTATTGCACAAATTGTGATGACCAATTTTTGTGAAAGGAAGATGGGGTTTTATGGTGGGATGAAGGGAGAAATCAAGCTTACAAGGAGGCTTTCATGGAGGTTGAGAGAGGTGAGGGAGAGGGCTGGGAAATTTGGAGAAGAAGAGCAGAAAATTTGTTTAATTTTTAACTCATTTCTTTCCTTTTTAAGTGGTTTAAGAGTGCTTGTTAAAGTGTGATTGGTGGAGGCCTTTTTGATGACATCATTATGATGTCATAATTTAAGTTTTCATTCAATTTCTTTTCTTTTCTTTTCTACTAACTTTAAATTAGTTTTTTATCAACATTAATTCATATTTTATGTCATAATAATTATTTACTCAACTGGACAAGTCGGCCAAAAATCACCTCTAAAGGCGAAATGACCAAAATGCCCTCCGTTTGGCTTAACGGGTCAAAATTGTCTGTACCGATTGAAAAATTTTTCTAGGTATTTTCTTGGCATTCTAATGCCATGGGAACCACAGTAACCCTTCTCTGGAGTCCCAAAAATTATTTTATAATTTTTCCCCCGGGTCTAGGGCTCCTAGTTGCGAAAACCGCAACTTCCCTCTGGGTTACCCATCGCTGGGGCACCGGCTCGTTTAACTCGGTTGTATTTTATTTCTAAAATTTTTTACTAAATTTTTCTTATTAATATTTGAGTTAATTATGGTTCCTCACTTTAGTTTAAATATTTTTTCGAACGTTCTAGCTGTCCGGACCGACACCGGTCACCGGAACAGTAGAATGTACGGAGTTGCTATTGGGAGGGTGTTACAACTCTTCCCCTCTAATTTAAATTTCGTCCTCGAAATTTACCTGATGCAAACAGTTGAGGGAACTGTTACCTCATCGTCTCTTCACTTTCCCAAGTTGCCTACTCGGTGTTGTGGTGCCTCCAAAGCACTTTCACCAGTGGAATCTGTTTGTTCCTCAATTCTTTTACTTCCCGAGCCAGGATCCGTAGAGGTTCTTCTTCATATGTCAAATCCGGTTGTATTTCAATTTCTTCCCTGGAGATGACATGTGAAGGATCTGAGCGGTATCTTCTGAGCATGGATACGTGAAATACATTGTGGATCTTGTCCACTACAGTGGTAAAGCTAGCCTATAGGCCACTGGACCCACACGTTCAATGACTTCATATGGGCTAATGAACCTAGGGCTTAACTTACCTTTCCTTCCAAACCTCAATACCTTCTTCCATGGTTACACCTTGAGGAACACTTTGTCGCCAACCACATATTCTATTTCTTTTCTTTTCAGGTCGGCATAAGATTTACATGTCATGCGAGGCAACCTTGATTTGCTTTGATTAGTTTCACTTTCTCCTCGATCTGTTTCACAGTGTCAGCCCTACCAATTTGTCTTCGCCAATTCAGTCCAAAGACACCGAGTTCTACATTTTCTCCCATACGATTGCTTCATATGGGGCCATTTGGATGCTAGCTTGGTAGCTATTGTTGTATGCAAATTCTGCCAGTGGGAGGTATCTATCCCAACTTCCCTCAAACTCAATGACACAACTCCTTAGCATATCCTCAAGGACCTGACATATATTTCATGTTATTATTATTATTTCAATTCAATATTTGTATCAATTTCATTGGTTTCAATTGTTTACCTGGATTACTCTTTCTGATTGCCCATCCGTCTGAGGATGGAAAGCTGTGCTGAAGTGGAGTTGTGTACCCAAGGACTCATGCAGCTTCTTCCAAAATCTCGATGTGAACCTTGGGTCTCGATCAGATATGATGGAAAGTGGAATTCCATGCAGTCTAATTATCTCACTGATATACAATTCTGCTAACTTCTCCAGTGAGTAGCCAGTCCTAACTGGCAGAAAGTGTGCTGACTTGGTCAATCTATCCACTATTACCCATGCTGCATCATGTTTCTTCCGGGTAAGAGGTAGACCACTTACAAAATCCATGGTGACCCGATCCCATTTCCATTCAGGTATGCGTATAGGCTGTAGCAATCTGATGGAACTTGATGTTCGCCTTGACTTGCCGACATGTCAAGCATTTAGTCACATAGTCACTATGTGCTTTTTCATACTGTGCCACCAATATCAAGCTTGGATCATGATACATCTTTGTACTTCACGGTGCATAGCATATACACCGTGTGTGCCTCTTTTAGAATCCGCCTTCAATTCCCATTATCCGTACACAGTCTTCCTTTGTAATATCTGAGACACCCATCCGCTTTCACCTCATGGTCGATTGCTTTTCCTCCGGGATTTTGCTCATAATAGCCAAGAACTTTTCATCTACTTTTGCCCATCTAAAATCTGCAGAGCAGTTTGGCCTCACTTGCAACTCACCAAAATAGCTCCATCTCGAATCAAAGATAGACGGGCATTCAATGATCTCAAAGTCGTGATGGACTTTTTACTCAAAGCATCAGCAACTACATTTGCCTTCCCAGGATGGTAGTCAATCACACAATCATAATCCTTCAGGAACTCAATCCATCGCCTCTGTCTAAGGTTGAGCTCCCTCTGAGTTGGCAAGTATTTCAGACTCTTGTGGTCTGTGTAAATGTAGCACTTTTCACCATACAAGTAATGCCTCCATATCTTCAGTGCGAAGATAATTGCTGCAAGCTCTAGATCATGGGTAGGGTAGTTCTGTTCATGTGGCCTTAGCTGTCTGGAAGCATAAGCGACCACCTTCCCCTCTTGCATCAATACACACCCTAACCCATTATGAGAAGCATCACTATAGACCACGAAGTCCTTTCCTGACACTGGCTGTGTTAACACTGGTGCCTCTGTCAACATAGCCTTCAACTTCTCAAAATTGGTCTGACACTTGTCATTCTAGTCAAATCTGACATTCTTGTGTAACAACTTGGTCATTGGAGCAGATATTAAAGAAAATCCCTTCACAAATCTTTTGTAATACCCAGCTAGCCCCAAGAAGCTTCTAACCTCAGTTGTATTTCTGGGAGGCTTCCATTCCACCACTGCTTCTATTTTATTGGGATCCACCCTAATCCCATCGGCTGACACTATGTGTCCAAGGAATGCAATCTCATTTAACCAGAAGTCACACTTGGACAACTTAGCATACAACTCCTTTTCTCTCAGGGTTTGCAGAACAATCCTCAAATGCTCATCATGTTCTTTCCTGGTCTTGGAATACACCAGAATATCATCAATAAAGACCACTACGAACCGATCTAGGTATGGATGGAAGATACGGTTCATAAGGTCCATGAATGCCGCTGGTGCATTTGTTAAGCCAAAGGGCATCACTAGAAACTCATAATGCCCATATCGTGTCCTGAATGCAGTTTTTGGCACATCTGCATCCTTCACCCTCAACTGATGATACCCTGATCTGAGATCAATCTTAGAAAATACTCCTGCTCCCTTCAACTGATCAAACAGATCATCAATTCTAGGCAACGGATATTTGTTCTTCACAGTCACTTTATTCAACCGGTTTAATCAATACAAAGCCTCAAAGTCCCATCCTTCTTTTTCACAAAAGACCTTGGAGCTCCCCATGGTGACACACTGGGGTGTATGAACCCCTTATCAAGCAACTCTTGCAACTAAGTTTTCAACTCCCTCAATTCAGTGGGTGCCATCCTATAAGGAGCAATGGAAATGGGTGCTATACCCAGCAGTGTCTCAATAGCAAATTCAACTTCCCTTTCTGGTGGCAAACTAGGCAATTCTTCAGGAAATAGCTCTGGGAAGTCTCTCACTGTGGGTATATTACTCAGGTTTGGCTTAGCCTGCCTAGTATCCACCACATGTGCTAGGTAGGCTTCACAGCCTTTTCTCATCATTCTTCTTGCAACTGTGGCTGAGATGACATTAGACAAGAAATCTGTCCTTTCACCCATAACTATAATCTCATTACCCTCAGGAGTTTTCAGAGAAATTCTCTTCAATTTGCAATCAACTATTGCCTGATGACGTGACAACCAGTCCATTCCCAAAATCACGTCAAACTCGTGGAAGGGCAACTCAATAAGGTCTGCCAAGAATTCATACCCCTGAATCCTTAACGGGCAACCCTTGTATACTTTATTCACCACTACACTGTGGCCCAATGGATTAGTGACCAGAATGTCTTGGTCACTCTCCCCTACTAGTATCCCCCTTTCTACGGGTAGGTTGATGCAAATGTAGGAATGAGTGGATCCTGGATCCACCAATGCATGCACAGGTGTAGTGTAGAGGGAGAACGTACCCCTGATGACGTCTGGGGCATCTTGCTCCTCCTGAGCTCTCAGGGCATAAGCTCTTGCAGGTGGTCTGCTGTCAGGCCTC
The DNA here is from genome assembly GCF_030052815.1 of Hevea brasiliensis. Taxonomy (NCBI): domain Eukaryota; kingdom Viridiplantae; phylum Streptophyta; class Magnoliopsida; order Malpighiales; family Euphorbiaceae; genus Hevea; species Hevea brasiliensis. Next base: position 79,010,049 of record NC_079499.1, on the reverse strand, counting down.
TCTGCTGTCTCAGATGCAGGCCTCTGTGATGGTCCTACAGCCTCAGACTTGCTAGATTTTCTACCCTCTGCAGTGCAGAGCAGTGCATGCGCTTGTGTTGGAGTAGCTGAAGTAGTTCTACGTGGGCGCTCTCGGTGATGCTCTGTCGACCCACATCTTAAGCAGGCACCAGTTACTCTCCAACACTCTCCCTTGTGCCATTTCAAACAGTGTAGACATGCAGAAGATGTTGGGGCTGGTCCCCTGAACCCCATCCCTGGAGAGCTGCCCACAGATGGTGTGGACTGACCTCTCCTAGGGGTGAACTGTGGCCTGGGCCCCTGAGATTGACCCTGACCATGTGGCTGACCTGAACTCTGTGCAGGTGGACCTTTGAACCTCTTCCCAGATGCAGGAGCTGAACTAGACTGACCTGGGCCCCTCTTCTGCTGTCTATCCCTTCTGGTTTGCTCACTGATTCTCACTTTTTCAACCCTTATTGCAGCTTCCACAAACTTGCTAAATTCTGTGATTCCCAAGGCAGTGAGCTGGATCTTTATGTTGTTATTTAGTCCCTTTTCAAATCTCTTACACCTTTCAGCTTCATTAGGGACTATCTCCCTTCCGTAGCGGCTTAATCGGACAAATTCCTTCTCATACTCGGCCACTGATAGCTGTCTCTGCCTCAGGTTAATGAACTCTCTTCTTCTCTCTTCCAGATATACAGTACCCACATATTTCTTCTTGAATTCGGAGAGAAAGAAGTCCCAAGTTACAGCTTCTGGCTGCACTTCACTGGACACCGTGTCCCACCATTCATAGGCATCATCTTGCAATAAAGATATGGCAGCCTCTAGGTTTTGCTCTGGGGTGCAGTGGAGTTGTTTTAGAACTCTGCCCGTTCTGTTCAACCAATTCTCGGCTGCAACAGAATCATCTTCTCTCTTGCCGAAAAAGTCCACTGCTCCAAACTTTCTTAGCCTTTCCAGGTGTGATTTCTGCTGTGGAGCTGGTGGTGGTGGTGGTGGTGCTGGCATTACCCCGGCCATTTGTCTAAAGAAATCGGCCATTTGCTGGAACATGGCCTGTGGAGGCCGAAAGGTGCTCGCTTGAGTCGGAGCAGGTTCTCCCATGCCCCCAGTCTCAGCTGCTGCAGGTGGAGCATGACTCTCCACTTCCTCCTCGACTGCTCTTTGAGATGAAGGGTCCATATCCTATTTAACAAAGACAAACAGATCTGCATTAGTGTCACCTCGACTCTTACAAATGCAATGCATGGTATGGACTCAATCTAGGCCCAGAAACGCCTAAACCGTGCTCTGATACCACTAAATGTGACACCCCTTACCCGTGTACAGTATACCCGAGTAAGCAATGCCACACGGTGTATCGGCACACTCTATTTTTCCTTAATCAATTTTTTGTCATAATTTTGAATATAGTTTATGAAATATAGTTCATTTATTGAAATTATAATTTATTTGAGGTTCCGGAAATTTTATAGAAAATCCGGCAGAATACCGGCTAAAAATGGAGAAAACAGTTCTTCGGAACCTGTTAAAAACACTTCCAAATAATTTCCAAACAATCTCAACTTCAATTCATCAACAAAATCTCAATATCAAGATCTCAACAACATTTCTCAATCATCCATCACATATTATAATCAAGTATAAATCACAAATAGATATTTACTTTTCCATTGACAAATACAATTTTCATAATTTACATGAACATCAATATACATTACACAAGTTTAATTACATATGAGAAAATAAAAATTTAGTTACAAAATGACAAAATGACACCTAGTGCCCTACCAATGCACTGCAGAAGTTGAGATGACATGGACACTGTGCAGAACTGCAGGATGGACTCACCCAGTCTGTGGTCTACTGGGCTCACGATCTGTATCTCCAGTACCTACACGTGGCAAAAGCAATGCGCTAAGCAATAATAGTTAGTGGTGTAATAATATAATAAAAGAAAATAGCAGAAAATAAATATGTATAGAATGTGTATGATTTGTTTGTTTGGTATTGGTATATCCATCATTTCATTAACTTTGTTCACTTTCATTCATTTGGTTGCCCAAGTAACCTACACTAGACGACTGGACTGGATAAACGGGTAAACTGGCACTGGGTACCTAGTACCTCGGGCCATCACACCATCAGTCACATATGCATCTCCCGGTGTATGAGCGACTAACAAGTCAGTAAATACATCGAGCACAAGGCCAAATCTCAATGCAAGGTCGAATGGCTAAAAGCCATAAAATTACGAATGGCATATTGCCATGTGCGATCGCTAATCTGAACCCTATTGGCATGCCAAACTATCCAAACCAATCTTGTTAGGTATACTAGGGCATTTGAAACTTTTAAATTCTTCAATTTGTGAATTTCAAGTTTTGGTGTTACTATTCACCTCATTGGTCAACAAAAATGTTGACTTTTGGATAGAAAATATGTACATTGACTTTGGCACTCCCAACATACCACATTTGGCATTCAAAACTTGTTGGCATTAAGCATTTATACCATTTCAAAGTTTAAACCAAGGGAAGCAGAATTTTCAGATTTTGAAGCCTGACTTTACTGTTTTATTGAGCACTGTTGCAGTGGGAATTTGAGGAAATGGTAAACATGAAAGTTGTTTGTCTATGTCTTAACTTGTTGCTGTAAAAATTTCAGGTCAATTGACCAAATCTACAGAGAGTTATGGCCAAATGAACAGTTGGTCATTCTGCAGAATCAGTTGCAGGGTATCCGGATTGGGGCCAACTTTTGGTCCTCTTGCTTTGGTCTTTTGGGCATGGTTTCTGTAACACCCTCACTGTAGCAATTCCGCACAGTCTACTGTTCCGGTGACCGGTATCAGTCCGGACAGCTAGAACGTCCGGAAAAATATTTAAACTAAAGTGAGAAACCATAATTAACTCAAATATTAATAAGAAAAATTTAGGAAAAATTTTAGAAATAAAATACAACCAAGTCAAATGAGCCGGTGCCCAAGTGATGGGTAACCAGAGGTAAGTTGCGGTTCTCGCAACTAGGAGCCCTAGACCTGGGAAAAATATCATAAAATAATTTTTGGGACTCCAGAGAAGGGTCATTGAGGTTCCTATGGCATTAGAATGCCAAGAAAATAATTAGAAAAATTTTTCAATCGGTATAGACAATTTTGACCCGTTAAGCCAAACGGAGGGCATTTTGGTCATTTCGCCTTAAGAGGTGATTTTTGGCTGACTTGTCCAGTTAAGTAAATAATTATAATGATCTAAAATATGAATAAATATTGCTAAAAATTGAATTGAAAATGAGTAGAGAAAAGAAGAAAAGAAAATGAAGGAAAATGCTTAATTATGACATATGGTGATGTCATTTAAAAGCCCCCCTCCAATCACCATTTGACAAACCAATAAAAAGAGATAAAAATTGTAACACCCTCATTGTAGCAATTACGTACATTCTACTGTTCCGGTGACCGGTGTCGGTCCGGACAGCTAGAACGTTCAAAAAAATATTTAAACTAAAGTGAGGAACCATAAATAACTCAAATATTAATAAGAAAAATTTAGTAAAAATTTTAGAAATAAAATACAACTAAGTTAAACGAGCCGGTGCCCTAGCGATGGGTAACCCAGTGGGAAGTTGCGGTTCTCGCAACTAGGAGCCCTAGACCCGGGGGAAAAATTATAAAATAATTTTTGGGACTCTAGAGAAGGGTCATTGAGGTTCCTATGGCATTAGAATGCCAAGAAAATATTTAGAAAAATTTTTCAATTGGTACAGACAATTTTGACCCGTTAAGCCAAACGGAGGGCATTTTGGTCATTTCGCCTTCAGAGGTAATTTTTGGCCGACTTGTCCAGTTAAGTAAATAATTATTATAATCTAAAATATGAATAAATATTGTTAAAAATTGAATTGAAAATGAGTAGAAAAGAAAAGAAAAGAAAAATGAAAGAAATTGAGAATAATGACATCACATGATGTCATTGCAATGCCCTCCACCAATCAAATTTCAACAAGCACTTTAAAAGGAGATAATTCAGACAAAAATTGAAAACAAAATCTGCATCTTCTCTCCCAAAACCAGCCAGCAGCCACCTCTCCCATTTCCACCATTGTTATCCTTCATTACACCTTGCTAACTTTGAATTTTTTACCATAAAATCCCTACCTTCCTTCATAAAAATTTAATATTACATCTTGAGCAAGTGATTGGCTACCAAGAAAGTGAAGGAAAATTACAGTTTGGCTAAGAGAAAATTCTGCCCTCCTAAGGTTAGTGCTAAATTCTTACTTCTTCCTCTTATAATGATGAAAATAAAGTGAATTACACTAGAATTACATGATAAATGATGAAAATAAAGTGAGTTACACTAGAATTACATGATAAATGATGAAATTGATGGATATATGTTAGACTAAGAATCCAGCCAGCTTGTGTAGGAGTAGGATTTGAAGTGTTTTATTGCAAATAAAATGGATAACTTGCTTGATTATGATGAGAAGTGTGATTAGTATGTTTAATTGAAGTGTGTTGTGTGAACCTTGAATTTGAGCTAGGGTTTTGGGAGAGAAACTTGGACTTTGCTTGTGAAATGGTGAGTGAACATTTTAATGGTCAATTAATGACCATTTGCGGGAATTTGACCATAAATTGAAGTGCATTAGAGTGTTACACACTGAATTGATAGGCTGCCTAGTGACAGCAGCAGGGTGGCTGTGATTCCAGCCCACTTGGACAGCCATAACTTTGGCTGTGTAGGTTCAATTGGTGTTTGGCCAATTGGACATGAAACTAGACTTATAATGGCACATTTTTGCTGTAGAAACCATGCCCAAAAGACAAAAGCAAGTGGACCAAAAGTTGGCCCCAATCCGAATACCCTGCACCCAGAATCTGCAAAATGACCAAATGAACAGTAACTGTTCATTTGGCCATAACTCTCTGTAGATTTGGTCAATTGACCTGAAAGTTTTACAGCAACAAGTTAAGACATAGACAAACAACTTTCATGAAGAAACCTACCCCAAATTATGACCAGAACCTATCCAACAAGGCAGTGGCAATCACTGTTCATGGTACTGTATATTTGGTAAATTCTGCAGAATTGAAATCCGGCCAGCTGTGGTTTTTGGACCATATCTAGAGCTACAAAACTCCAAATGAGTGATTCAAAAAAAGAAATTAAACTAGACAAAATAAGGAACAACTTTCATGTTTACCATTTCCTCAAATTTCCACTGTAACAGTCCCTAATAGAACAGTAAACTTATGGTACAAAAACTGAAAATTCTCCCACTTAGTGTTAGGCTTAGAAATGGTAATGGTGATCACTTCCAACAAGTTTTAAATGCAAAATGTGGTATGTTTGGAGTGTCAAAACCAATGTACCTATTTTCTATCCAAAAGTCAACATTTTTGTTGACCAATGAGGTGAATAGTGACACCAAAACTTGAAATTCAAATGTGAAATTAGAAATGCATTTAGGGGACTTTAAATTGCAATTGGCAATTAATACTAGCAAATGTAAAACTCAAAATGTGGGATCTTGGTGTAATTAGAATTAATATATCCATTAAGTATAAAAAAGTCAATATTTTGGTTGACTAGTAAGGTGAATAGTAATCAAAATGATTAGTAAATTAAGATGAAGACCTACAACCAATTCTAAGCTTAAATGCTTAGAATTGTATGACAAATGTGGACTATGCATCCTAGTCAAAATTGTTAAAAAGAAATTAAGGCCATAAATTTGAAATCCATAAAATATTTATGGATTACTTGAAACATGAAAAATAAGTCACCTAATTGATATGAATAGATAGTTAGGGCTTATATACCCATCACAAATGAAATTCATAAAATATTAATAACTCAACTTGAAATATAAAATTTGCAATTACATAAGTAGATTCTTGAATGTATAAATGAGAAAAGGAAAAATGTTTTGAATACAATGGTACATGTGAACCATTGTTTAGAATTGTGATTAATATGAATAACATAAAGAATGAATAAATGAACCATATTAATGTATGAATGAGACACTAGTTCTCATTATTGTAGAAAGAAGTATTTTGAGTACAATGGTATAAAAATGATAATTGATGTGAATTGTGATCATATAAATGATCAAATGAATATATGAATTATAATTGAAATTTATTATGAAATAATGAAGTCATAAAACACAATATATTATTGTTTAATGATATTATGTGCCCTTGTATTGCCTAGACATGTGTGTCAGATTGGATAGTTTGGCATGCCAACAGGGTATTGTTTTAGCAGTACTGCGAAAGGCTTTATGCCTGTATTCATGGCTTTATGCCCGTATTCATGGCTTCTACGCCCGATTATGTGTTATCATGGCTTTCTAGCCATACTGACTGCATACGTGGTTGGCGTTCTGCGTCCCATGGTATGACGGCCCGAGGCACCAAGGTGTCCAGTGCCAACGACCCGTTATCCAGTTTAGTCAGCCTGTCATAGGTTACTTGGGCAGTGAAATTTATTGAGATAAGTTAAGAATATTAGCAATTTAAAATATTAGAAATTAAATAAAATAAATGAGTAAGATGACCTAAAATAAATTTGAATAGTTATTTATTAGAAAGAATCGAAATGAACTGGACAGATATTAAAATTTACTTATTATGAGATAATCTGAGACAACCTAGCAAGTATTGGGAAAATGCTAAAAGATTAGCAAAGAAAATTATAAAATAAATAAATATTGCAAATGAGACTTATATAATAATATAAGCATAAATTTATTATTTTCAGATCATTTTTTTTTCTTGTACATTATTACTGTACATTGGCGAAACAAACACTTCCAAAGAAGACTAAATTAGGATAAAACATATTAAATTTTAGAAACCGCATGTGAAGTATAAATAGATCTTAATTATTTGAATGATGTTTTATTTCTATCTTTATTTGTATATTATTTCCTTGTTATATTATTGCACCACTAAGCAGCAATGCTTAGCGCGATGGAATTGTTTCCTCGCATAGGTACTGAAGCTAGAACCCACTGGACGTTTGACTGGAAATTTTGAGAGTTCAGATCTGCAGAGTGTCAAAGGTTGTCACCTCCTCAGCAATGCATGTAGATAGGGCTCACATTAAGCATATCATGTATTTTGTGTATGTTAATTATTTCTTATATTGTAATATAAATTAGCAAATTGTAATTAATTTGTATATCATGTAAATTATGAAATTTTGTAATTATTTTGTAAATTATGTAAATTAAGGAAATTTGAAAATTTTGCTTATGTAAATTGAGAATGTTTACATATGAATTGAGTACGAATGGAAATGTATGGAAATGATTATGAAATTGAGTTATATGAATGAGATGTGAATTATGAGATGAATGATTGAGAAATGAAATTGAAAAATGTTGAGATTTAATATTGGAGTTTGAGAGTGATGAGATATAAATATTGGAAGTGTTTTTCACAGGTTCCGAAGAACTGTTTTCTCCATTTTTAGCCGGTACTCCACCGGATTTTCTTTAAAATTTTCGGAACCTCAAATAAATAATAATTTTGATAAATGGCTTAAATAAATTATATTCCATAAACTATATTCAAAACTATGACAAAAAAATTAATTAAGGAAAAAAATAGAGTGTGCCGGTACACCGTGTGACACATCTTACCCGGATATACTGTAGACGGGTAAGGGGTGTCACAAAAATGACTTAAAATGAGATAAAAAAACAAAGGAAACCAGCAGTTTCCTTCTTCATACGGGCTGGAATAAGAGAGAAAGAGAGAGAAAAGGAAAAGAAAGAAAGAAAGGAAGAAGGAGAAGGAGATGAATAGTAGCAGAAAAAGGGGTTCAGCAGGGCAGCATGTTTCTCTTCCGTCCAGGTGAGTTTGGCTCAACATTTATGGCTGATTTTTGGATATGTTTGAGGTATGTATGTGTGTAAGTTATGGTTAAAATTTGGAGATTGTTTAACGGTTGGATTTGGAGAAATATATTGTTGAACACAGGCTGTCTGTAGGTTGAATTCTGAATTTTGGCTACTGAAATTTGAGAAAAATAAATAGTTAGGATGCTTATAAAATTGTGAAATTTGGTAAAAATGATATTTGGGATGTTGAGGCTGCTGGGTTAAAATTTGGTGAATTTTAGACTTGTGGTTTATGAGATATAAATTGTTTTGCATGAGCTGTCTGAGTAAGACTGATTTCTGCAACAATTCAGATTTTGAAGGGTTGAATGAATGTTTTGATATCTCATATTATAGGGATTATTTGATGCTAAAATTTTTACTGATATTGTATAGGGATGTCTTGAATATATGGTTAAAATTTGGGATTTATCTAACGGTTAGATCATTATATATAAATTTGAATGCACAAGCTGCCAGATTGGGTATTAATGGGTGGTTGTGGATTTAAGATTTATGATAGGAGTTTAGTCCAATTTAAGGGGAAATGCCGTTGAATTTTTATTGGATATTTAATTTAGGAAAGTGAAGTCATAATTGATTATGATTATTATGATTCTAGGGGAAATCTTGAAGAATAACAAGCTCAAGGTTGGTTTCAAAAAGGTTAGTGCTTATTATGCATACATCTTTCTCTTTCCATGATTAGAGACCTAAAATAAGCAAGAATTTGTGAATTAAATGAATGGAATTTATGTGTATGTATACAATGAATTTTGGCAGCCCTAGGGAGGAACAAGATTAAGTGTTTTTGATGGACTTAGAGTGGACTAAAGATGATGTTTAAGGTATATATATATATGTATGATGAATTGGTGTGCTAACTAAGGTAATTGGTGTAATCCTTGAAAATGAGCTAGGGTTTGGGAGTGAAACTTGGATTTAGCTTAGGAAATTGTTAGAGAACATTTTAATGGTCAATTAGTGACCATTTGAGGTATGTTGACCATAAATTGGACTAAAAAATGGCATGGCAAAGTGGAATGGTAGGCTGCCTAAAGACAGCAGCATGATGGCTGAGATTTCAGTCCACTTGGACTGCCATATCCTTGGCTGCGTTGGTCCAATTGGTGTTTGGCCAATTGGACATGAAACTAGGCTTATAATGGCACATTTTTTCTGAAGAAACCATGCCCAAAAGACCAAAGCAAGAGGACCAAAAGTTGGCCCAATCCGGATACCCTGCAACAGCACCTGCAGAAATGACCAAATGAACAGTAACTGTTCATTTGGCCATAACTCACTGTAGAAATGGTCAATTGACCTGAAATTTTTACAGTAATAAGATATGATATAGACAAACAACTTTCATGAAGAACATCACCCCAAATTATGCCATTAACCCATTCAAATTATTGAGCAAAGTTAAGTTATCAAACCTGCAACTCTGCAAATTTTCATTTGAACAGTAATGATTGGATGACTATAACTCCCTCTAGAAAACTCGGATTTAGGCGATTCTTGAATCGATGGAAACCTAAGGTATGGTAGAACATTTCATATGAAGAAAGTTAGACCAAATTATGAACTTAACTTGATCAAATTACTGACCAAAATTGGACCAAAAATCTGCCAGACCCAAAATCTCAGCATGAATAGTGCACGTGAACAGTAATCTTATTTTGGCCATAACTTGAGCTACAAAACTCCAAATAGAGTGATTCAAAAAAGGAAATTCAACTAGACAAAATAAGGAACAACTTTCATGTTTACCATTTTCTCAAATTCCCACTGTAACAGTGCTTAATGGAACAGTAAATTTAAGCTTCAAAAACTAAAAATTTTGTTTCCCTTGGTTTAAGCCTAGAAATGGTAATGGTGATCACTTCCAACAAGTTTTAAATGAAAAATGAGGTATGTTTGAAGTGCCAAAGTCAATGTACCTACTTTCTATGCAAAAGTCAACTTTTTTGTTGACCAATGAAATGAATAGTGACACCAAAAGTTGAAATTCAAAGATTGAAGAATTTTAAAGTATCAAATGCCCTAGTATACCTAACAAGATTGGTTTGGATAGTTTGGCATGCCAATAGAGTATTGTTTTAGCAGTACTGCGAGAGGCTTTATGCCTGTATTCATGGCTTTATGCCCGTATTCATGGCTTTTATGCCCGTATGCATGGCTTTTATGCCCGATTATGTGATATCATGGCTTTTTAGCCATACTGACTGCATACATGGTTGATGTTATGCGTCCCATGGTATGACGGCCCGAGACACCGCGGTGTCCAGTGCCAACGACCCGTTATCCAGTCCAGTCGTCCAGTATAGGTTTCTTGGGCATGGAAAAGTATAATTGTGATTGAACTGATTATTAAAGAAAATACGAAAATTAAGCATCAGGAATGATTACAAAAATACAAAGAAGCTCAAGATCATGAAGAAAATAATTAACAAAATGCATGAAGAAGTTAATATCATAAAACATGATTAGCCCTCGACTAAACAATAAGTTAGTAATTATTCATCTCTTATGAACACAATAGCAAGGAAATTATTATTTTTATTTGCATATTATATTTTCTTGTATTATTGGCACCACTAAGCTTTATGCTTAGCGCGTCACTTTTGCAATGCGTAGGTACTGAAGATTTGGACAAAGGGCTTAGTAGACCACAGATTCGGTAAGGCAGTTCACAGTTCTGCATAGTGTCCGTGTCACCTCACCATCCACAGTGCATTGGTAGGACACTAGGTCCCATTTTGTATTTTGAGATTTTTGTAAATTTTGTAATTAAACTCTTATTTTATCATGTGTATTTGAAAAAAATGTAATATAATTTTGTATTAATGTAAGTACTTGTAATTTGTGATTATAAATCACATGTGAGAATTTATTTATGATTTGAGTCTAATGATGATGTGAAATGACAAATAGAGGAATCGTTAAGAAATTGCTGTAAATTGATGTGCTACAAAATGTGTATCTGTAATTTATATATGATTATCACATGAGATAAATGATTGAGAAATGAATGGTGAAAAATGTTGATGAGTGATGAGATGATTGAATATAATCATAGGAAGTGTTTTTCACAGGTTCCGAAGAACTGTTTTCTCAATTTTTAGCCGGTACTCTGCCGGATTTTCTTTAAAATTCTCGGAACCTTAAATAAATTATAATTTCGATAAATGGCTTAAATAAATTATATTTCACAAGTTATATTCAAAAGGAAGAATAAAAATGAATTAAGATAAAATAGAGTGCTCGGCACACTGAGTGGCATAACTTGCTCGGCTACACTGTAGTTGGGTAAGGGGTGTCACAGTTTCTTCAGCAAAAATGTGCCATTATAAGCCTAGTTTCATGTCCAATTGGCCAAACACCAATTGGACCAACACAGCCAAAGTTATGGCTGTCTAATTGGACTGGAATCTCACAAGATTGTCATTGCCCCTAGCAAAGATAGTCATTCACTTTGCCATGCTAATTTTCAGTCCAAATTATGGTTAAATTTCCTCAAATGGTCACTAATTGACCATTAGAATGTCCTTTAACAATTTCATAAGCCAAGTCCACATTTTCACCCTCAAAACCCTAATTTCCATTTCAATTTACCCATACACCTTAGTTAAGCACACTAATTCATTATCTATGTAGATATATAGCTTAAACATAATCTCCAATTGATTCTAAGTCCATTAAAACCATCAAAAACACTCCATCATTGTTCCTTCCTTAGGGCTGCCGAAATTCAAGGCATGCATAAACATAAATTTCATTCATTTAAGTTACAAATTCTTACTCACTTTAAGGCTTTAACATGGAATAAAGGAGATTTAAGTATATATGTGCACTAACCTTGTTGTATGCCAATCCAAGCTTGAAAAAAACTTCTTTATTTTCACTTCTTTTTGCTGCCCAAGTATTGCACAAATTGTGATGACCAATTTTTGTGAAAGGAATATGGGGTTTTATGGTGGGATGAAGGGAGAAATCAAGCTTACAAGGAGGCTTTCATGGAGGTTGAGAGAGGTGAGGGAGAGGGCTGCGAAATTTGGAGAAGAAGAGCAAAAAATTTGTTTAATTTTTAACTCATTTCTTTCCTTTTTAAGTGGTTTAAGAGTGCTTGTTAAAGTGTGATTGGTGGAGGCCTTTTTGATGACATCATTATGATGTCATAATTCAAGTTTTCATTCAATTTCTTTTCTTTTCTTTTCTACTAACTTTAAATTAGTTTTTCATCAACATTAATTCATATTTTATGTCATAATAATTATTTACTCAACTGGACAAGTCGGCCAAAAATCACCTCTGAAGGCGAAATGACCAAAATGCCCTCCGTTTGGCTTAACGGGTCAAAATTGTCTGTACTGATTGAAAAATTTTTCTAGGTATTTTCTTGGCATTCTAATGCCATGGGAACGTCAATGACCCTTATATGGAGTCCCAAAAATTATTTTATAATTTTTCCCCTGGGTCTAGGGCTCCTAGTTGCGAGAACCGCAACTTCCCTCTGGGTTACCCATCGCTAGGGCACCGGCTCGTTTAACTCGGTTGTATTTTATTTCTAAAATTTTTTACTAAATTTTTCTTATTAATATTTGAGTTAATTATGGTTCCTCACTTTAGTTTAAATATTTTTCCGGACGTTCTAGCTGTCCGGACCGACACCGATCACTGGAACAGTAGAATGTACGGAGTTGCTACCGGGAGGGTGTTGCATCTGATGATATTAAGAGTTGATATCATATATCAATGCCAATTAGTGATGAGCCTAGTGAGTCACACACATATACAAGTTATCACCTAATTAAATATGATTTAATTAATTAATTAAATAGGTTTGGTTTGCAATTAGATTGCAAAGTCCCTAGCATGACTTGAAATCAAATCTAGATTATTGGATGTATAGTATAAGTTAAATTTATATTTAAAGTGTTTAAATATGAATTTAATTAATGAGAAATTAATTAATAAATATTAATTAATTAATTTATATTTGATATAAATTGATTAGAAGAAGAGAAATAATTATTTTGGGTTAAGAACTCAAAATTAAGACACAGGGGCATTTTGGTCATTTCGCAGGGTGACATGTGGCACCATAAGATGGTGACACATGGCATTGCACATAAGCTTGCCAAATGTCTTTTAATCATGTAAGGTGATTAAAATTAAGATTAAATATAGGTTTGACACTTGGCACAATGTGATTGGGTCAATTAAACCTAGAACCAATTAAAGGGTGACATGTGGCAAGGGTTTAAGTGGTGACCTAGCTATATAAGTGTTGTTATCAAAAAATAAAACATACAAGCTGCTGCCTCCCATTGTTTGCCACCACCCTTGAGGCTCACATTCTCTCTTCCTCCTTATCTCTCATCTATTCAAAGAGATTAGCAAACAATCTCTTAAATTAAAAATACTAGAAATTGTTTCTAGTGTCCTGTTCACATCTTTAATCTCTTAAAAGGCAGAACTTGATTTTCAAAATAATAGAAAAAGCTTTAGAAGCTGTTCAAGGGCTGCCATAGATGTTCTTGGTGTGGACAAGCTAGAGGGACAGCATCTGGTATCCTGAAGACGAATCTCAAAGGCGTAAATACACTGCAGTACATCAAAAGGTTAGTGTGTCTGTTCCTGATTTAATATGGAGTTCTAAAATTAATCTGATTAATTGTAAAATATTAAATGGAAAATACAGATCCAAAAACATATTAAAAATGTTTTAATATGTTGTTTATCATTGAAATCAAATAGATAAAAATAAATCTTGCATGATGCATATGACCCTAGGTGAAAATTTTTGAATTCAATGGTATAAACTTGTGTTTTTCTCACTTCTGCTCCTTCAATTGGTATCAGGGCCACTATATTTGCCATTTAGATTGTTGATTATATGACTTAATTGTGTTTTCTGATCATGAGAAGATTTATCCATTACTAGTTGCAATGGATGTGTGGCGGCATGCTTGAAGAACACCATCAATGGTGCGTTTGGTTTGGCTTCATGTGTGGTGCAAAGGTTAGACTTTTTAATTTGCAATTGTTGTATGATCTAAAAGGTCATCCTATGTCTAATTAAATTGTTTAATTAGAATTTTAATTACACAATTAAATTTTGATTCAAATCAGAATTTTAAAAATTGTTTAAATATGATTCAAATATGAATTTTAAAAGTTGTTTGAATGTGATTCAAATCTGAATTTTTAAAGTTGTTTGAATCATGTTTAAATCTGATTTTTTAAAGTTGTTTGAATAATAATCAGATCTGAATTTTTAAAAATTGTTTGAATATGATTCAAATCTGATTTTTTAAAAATTGTTTGAATGTGATTCAAATCTGAATTTTTAGGGTTGTTTGAATGTGATTCAAATCTGAATTTTTAAATTTGTTTGAATGAGATTCAAATTTGAATTTTTAAATTTGTTTGAATCATATTCAAATTTGGATTTTTAAGTTGAATATGAGATATTCAATTTAATTTAAGTAAGTATGTTTTATTTAATTGTTAAATAGTGATATGCATGATGGATGATCATGGACTATAAAAGACCAATGTGATTGGATTTATTTCTTTTATGTTTCTTTGGGATTGTAAATTAATTAATTTATTTTAATTTATTTCGGGCATGTATTATTAAGGTTATAATAATTTTTGGGTTGTAATTTCATTTATTTAAGTTCTTGTAAATTCGCCTTGGTATGCCAAGGATTACTATGTAATATTAGATTGCAAGAAGTTCAAGGAGGTCAAGAGCATTAGTGGGACCAGTGGGAGGAATTCAAGATCAAGGGTTGATTATGTACTCCTTCAGCAACTCTTGTAAAATGAATGAATAAAATGCACCTAGGAATGCCTTGATTCAAATCTTGGTGGCTCAGAATTGAATCTCTTAGAAAGTCCATGATCATACCATATTTACTGCTTATCCATGATTGCATGAGATGTATGGGAATGCATGCAATTATATGATATATGCATGCTAAATGGATAATGTGCAAAGTGAGACCTTAATAGTAATTAGGATGACCATAAAATCTTCCAAACAAATTATTAAGTTGGAAATGCTATAATTAAAGTAATTATAACATGGACCCTCCATTGGGGCAATTATTTTAAGAAATTTTAAATAGTTGCATAAGATGCAGTTAATTTAAGAGATTTTTTTAAGAATAATTGTTAAGCATGAGATGTTGTAAATATGTAAATGGTTTGGTGGCCAATACTGATTTTACTTGAGGACTTTAAAATTGTTTGCATAATTACTGGCTCAATGGGATCAACTTAACTAATGCAAAATAAGTCGATAATGGATGTACTTAAGATTTTGAGCATTAGGGGCTAGGTAAAGGATTGAACCTCACATGAGATAAGATGGGCAAGGAGTTGCTAACTTATAGTTTATTATAAATCCAATAACGGATGTACCTGAGGATGATCAATAGGATTCGCTAAGTTAGTGGGAGGACTAATTTAATTAAAAAACCATAATCATTTTGGTTAATTACTTGATACATTTACTAAATAATCTGGTTATTTTCTGTAGTTAATTTTCTGATAATAATGAGCACAAAACAACCACCACCATCCAATATCCTCGTAAGCATACTTGATCGCAATAGGTTGATAGGACCAAATCTCTCTGATTGGCTAAGAAATTTGAAACTTGTCCTAAACCTTGAACATATAGGATATGTTCTAGATTCAAATGTTTCTAGTCCCTTACCTCTAGAGGCCACACAAGAGGAACATGAAACTTTGGACAAGTGGAAGGAGCATGATATGAGAGCTAAGTGTTACATGCTTGCTTCCACAAGTAATGAGTTACAGAAGCAGCATGAGAATATGCAAAGTGCGAGTGAGATCCTCCTTCATCTACAAGAGTTGTATGGTGAGCATAGCAGGAATGCTAGGTATGAGATATCTAGACAGCTGTTCCGCATGAGGATGTCTGAGGGACAGAATGTTGGGGATCATGTCCACAAGATGATTCGACTGATTGAGCAGTTGGAACATCTTGACTTCAACATGGATTTCCAACTACAGACGGATTTGATCCTTTAGTCCCTTCCTGAGTCTTTTGGGAATTTTGTGACAAATTTCCATATGACTAAACAGGAATGCACCTTAGCTGGTTTACTCAACATGCTGGTTATTGCCCAAAAGAAGATGCCGAGCAATAAAGGAAAAGAGGTAGCTTTGATTGCATCTTCTTCTGCTAAAAAGTCCAACAAGAAGAAGGGTAATAAGAAAAAGAAACCTCATATTCCTGGTTCTCTAAGAAAATAGCTAAACAGAAAGGGATGACTAAAGCTGATGGAGGCAAAGGAACGTATTTCCGCTGCCATATGGATGGGCACTGGAAAAGGAACTGCCCAGAGTATCTTGCTTCTCTGAAGGACAAGAAGGATATACCTTCGGAAGGTATGTCCATATCTTATTATTTAGATTCTGATGATATTCATAGTTCATCTACAGCTTGGGTTTTAGATACTGGTGCCAGTTCTCACATTTCTAATGATATGCAGGAACTAGCAAATAGTAGCAGCTTGCGTTCTCAAGATGTTAGTGTCCGGATTGGCAATGGTTCAACTATTGAAGCTTTAGCCATAGGATTTAAATCATTTTACATGTTTGGACATGTTTTCTGTCTGGATAATATTTTAATGTACCTGATACTTTTAGGAACGTCATTTCTATATCTAGTTTGACTAGAAATGGGTATGAATTTTAATTCATAGATGATTTTTGCAATACTTATTTTTGGAAATAAATATGTTAGTTTAGGTTATATGAATGAAGGTCTTTGTTATTTAGATAATAATGACAAACACAAATGAATGCAAGTGATCTAAATGAATGTAATGCTATGGTGAAAACCAACTCCAGTTCAAAACATATTTGGCACTTAAGGTTATGTCATGTTACATAAGATAGGATTGCAAAACTGGAGAAAATGGGGATTCTATCCTCCTTGGGCTCTGAGCCTACTCCAACTTGTGAATCTTGCCTTCAGGGCAAAATGACTAGATCACCCTTTGTTGGACAAGGGGTAAGGGCTGAAAATATTTTGGAGCTAATACATAGTGATGTATGTGGTCCATTTAAGGAAATGGCTAGAGGAAGTTTTCATTACTTTATTAACCTTACTGATGCTAAATCAAGGTTTGGGTATTTGTAGTTGATGAAATACAAACATGAATCTTTTGAAAAGGTCAAAGAGTTTAAATCTAAAGTAGGAAATCAAACAGGAAAGGGTATTAAAGCTCTTCGATCAGATCGTGCAGGTGAATATTTGAGTACTGAATTTGATGAATACTTGAGAGAGCATGGCATTGTTTCCCAGTTGACTCCTCTAGGAACGCCACAGTTGAATGGTGTATCTGAAAGGAGAAATCGTACCCTATTGGATATGGTACGTAGTATGATGAGCTATACAAAATATGCCAACCAACATAACAGATGGATATAGATCCATCTAGTCAACCAACGCCCGTTGATGAAACATCTACAGTTGTTCCTCATAGAACAACCAAGGTATCTCACCCACCAGTGAGATATGGTTTCCTTCATGAAGAAGGATAAGAGTTGTCTACTCATGAAGAAGTAGATCATGGAGATGATCCACTTACCTATGAAGAAGCTATATAAGATATAGGCTCTTCAAAATGGATTGATGCTATGAATTCTGAAATTGATTCCATG
This sequence comes from Hevea brasiliensis, assembly GCF_030052815.1. Classification (NCBI taxonomy): domain Eukaryota; kingdom Viridiplantae; phylum Streptophyta; class Magnoliopsida; order Malpighiales; family Euphorbiaceae; genus Hevea; species Hevea brasiliensis. Next base: position 78,992,425 of record NC_079499.1, on the reverse strand, counting down.
TATAAGAATCAAGTTTGGGATCTTGTTGACCCACCTGAAGGTATTGTACCTATAGGGAACAAATGGGTTTTCAAGAAGAAAATTGGTTCTGATGGAAAGGTAGAGACCTATAAGGCAAGGCTAGTAGTGAAAGGGTTTCGCCAAAGGCAAGGAATTGACTATAAGGAGACTTTCTCGCCTGTTGCCATGCTTAAATCAATTAGGATTCTATTAGCAATAGCTGTATACTATGATTATGAGATTTGTCAGATGGATATCAAAACAGCTTTTCTCAATGGATACATTGAAGAAAACATTTTCATGGAACAACCTAGGGGTTTTGAATCCCAAGATGGTTCTAAGGTATGCAAGCTAAAGCGATCCATTTATGGGTTGAAGCATGCTTCGAGGAGTTGGACCATCTGTTTTGATGAAGCCATTAAATCCTTCGGTTTTATCCAAAATGAAGATGAGCCATGTGTATATAAGAAGGTTAGTGATAGTGCTATCACTTTTCTTGTCTTATATGTGGATGACATATTATTGATGAGTAATGACACAGGTATGTTGACAACTGTAAAGGTATGGTTGTCAAATACATTCTCCATAAAAGACTTAGGGGAGGCAACCTATATTCTTGGGATTCGCATCTATAGAGATAGAGCGAAAAGAATAATTGGTTTATCCCAAAGTCTATACTTGGAAAAGGTGTTAAAGAGGTTTAACATGCTTGATTCCAAGAGAGGATTGTTACCAGTGAGACATGGTATCCTTCTTTCTAAAGAGATATCTCCAAAGACACCTGAAGAAAGAGATAAGATGGCTAGGATTCCATATGCTTCAGCTATTGGAAGTTTAATGTATGCAATGTTGTGTATTAGGCCGGATATCGCATATGTTGTTAGTTTGACTAGCAGGTATCAATCCAATCCAGGTTTGAAAAACTAGATAGCTGTCAAGAATATCATTAAGTACTTAAGAAGAACTAAGGATTTATTCTTAATCTATGGAGGTGGAGACTTGCAATTGGATGGTTATACTGATTCTAATTTCCAATCATATATCAATGATAGAAAGTCTACCTCTGGTTATGTGTTCATTTGTAATGGAGGTGCAGTTAGTTGGAAGAGTTCCAAACAGAGCACGACTGCAGATTCCACTACTGAGGCTGAGTATATTGTTGCATCAGATACTGCAAAGGAACCTGATTGGATAAAGAAGTTCGTGATAGAACTTACAGTAGTTCCTTCCATTGAGTCAGCAGCTCCACTACACTGTGACAACAACGGAGCAGTTACACAGGCCAAGGAACCAAGGTCTCACCAAAAATCCAAACACATAGAAAGGCGCTACCACATTATCAGAGAAATAGTTGGACGAGGCGATGTAGCCATGTAGAAAATAGCATCAGCTGAAAATCCAGTTGATCCATTCGCTAAGCCTATGTCACAGACTCAGTTAGACTGACATCTTGAGAAGATGGGTCTAAGATATTATAATGAATGGCTCTAGTGCTAGTGGGAGATTGTTAGTAGTATGCACTAGAGCATATCATTTAGTGTGTATCTTGTACATGTTTAATTAATAAAAGACATTTCAACTTTTCCATTTACATAATATTTTTATGTGTAATAGAAAAGGTTTATTGATATTTTGTTAGAAATTCTATTCTTAAGTTGTTAAGAATATGAGTGACAGTATTTCTAGTACAAAGTATCATAAATAGGTTCACGATCGAGGATACTTCATAATAAGACATGACTTATCCAGAAAGATTGTATTCATGTTTGTTCCTAAGTTATTTATATGAGATATAAAAAAGAGGGAATGGTGAGTCTCATGCCATATGACAAACATGATAGGCACTTATAAATGATAAGTAGGCCGAACCAGTTACACTTATGACAAGCACATGGAGTTTACTCTTGTCAATGTTTTGTCATAAATCATATCAGTGCATATAATCTTTAGACCTGAGATAGCACAATTATCTTGTATATAGGTAGTTTGAGTTTGATACTACTTTTATACTTGTACTGTGTATGGGTATATGGGCATGTGTTGGCTCCTACTAGTTATATATGGAGGTAAGTGTTGGTCAAGATGGAATCTATTCCTCTAAGTAAATAGAGATAAAATCCTATATTCATTTAATTATTCTTGATGTTTCAAGTTCTTGGCCAGGACAGATATATTTAATCAGAAAAGAGTTTCTAATGAAAAAATATTTTTAATCAAGAATTATAATTAAAAGAGAACATAATATTCATAGCAAATGGAGTTTGACATAAACGATGACTCTAGCTTGAGTTGGGATTTTGTAACAGAGAGATTCTAGTGCATGGTGACATATGATTATAGGTTCATTTAAGGTAAACCTTATTACTAATTGGATGGCTATGGCATGCTATGCTAGGTGTTAACCATGGTCTATGAGGTGCATAAAATGATTTAGACAAATCATTTATGGTAAGAAAGAGTTCTGATGATATTAAGAGTTGATATCATATCTCATTGCTAATTAGTGATAAGCCTAGTAAGTCATACACATACACACGTTATTACCTAATTAAATATGATTTAATTAATTAATTAAAGAGTTTAATTGATTAATTAAATAAGTTTGGTTTGCAATTAGATTGCAAAGTCCCTAGCATGACTTGAAACCAAATCTAGATTATTGGATGTATAGTATAAGTTAAATTTATATTTAAAGTGTTTAAATATGAATTTAATTAATGAGAAATTAATTAATAAAGATTAATTAATTAATTTATATTTGATATAAATTGATTAGAAGAAGAAAAATAATTATTTTGGGTTAGGAACTCAAAATTAAGATACAGAGGCATTTTGGTCATTTCACAGGGTGACATGTGGCACCATGAGATGGTGACACATGGCATTACACATTAGCTTGCCAAATGTCTTTTAATCATGTAAGGTGATTAAAATTAACTTTAAATATAGGTTTGACACTTGGCACAATGTGATTGGGTCAATTAAACCTAGAACTAATCAAATGGTGACATGTGGCAAGGGTTTAAGTGGTGACCTAGCTATATAAGCGTTGTTATGAAAAAAAAAATATACAAGCTGCTGCCTCCCATTATGTGCTGCCACCCTTGAGACTCACATTCTCTCTTTCTCTTCATCTCTCATCTATTCCAAGAGATTAGCAAATAATCTCTTGAATTAAAAATACTAGAAATCGTTTCTAGTGTCCTGTTTACATCTTTAATCTCTTAAAAGGCAGAACTTGTTTTTCTAAATAATAGAAAAAGCTTTAGAAGCTGTTCAAGGGCTGTCATAGGTGTTCTTGGTGTGGATAAGCTAGATGGATAACATCTGGTGTCTTGAAGACGAATCTCAAAGGCGCAAATACACTGCAGTGCATCAAAAGGTTAGTGTGTTTGTTCTTGATTTAATCAAGGGTTCTAAAATTAATCTGATTAATTCCAAAATCTTAAATGAGAAATACAGATAAAAAAACATATTAAAAGAGTTTTAATATGTTGTTTATCATTGAAATCAAATAGATAAAAATAAATCTTGCATAATGCATATGACCCTAGGTGAAAATTTTTGAATTCAATGGTATAAACTTGTGTTTTACTTGCTTCCGCTCCTTCAATATAATAGGGTATGATTTCTCTTTTCAGATACACCATTTTGTTATGGCATTCTTGGAGGAGTCAGTTGGGAGACAATGCCATACTCTTTCAAGTATTCATCAAATTCAGTACTTAAGTATTCACCTCCACAATCTGATCGAAGAGTTTTAATACTTTTTCCTATTTGATTTTCTACTTCACATTTAAATTCTTTAAACTTTTCAAAGGATTCGTGTTTGTATTTCATCAAATACAAATACCCAAACCTTGATTTATCATCAGTAAAGGTAATAAAGTAATGAAAACCGCCTCTAGTCATTTCCTTAAATGGACTACATACATCACTATGTATCAATTCCAAAATATTTTTAGCTCTTAACCATTGTCCAACAAAAGGTGATCTAATCATTTTGCCTTAGAGGCAAGATTCACAAGTTGGAGTAGGTTCGGAACCTAATAAGGATAAAATCTCCATTTTCTCCAGTTTTGCAATCCTATCTTCTGCAACATGACCTAATCTTAAGTGCCAAATATATTTTGAATTTGAGTTGATTTTCATCATGGCATTACATTCATTTAGATTGCTTGCATTAGATTTGTATTTAACATTATTATCTAAATAATAAAGTCCATCATGCATATAGCCTGAGGCAACATATTTATTTTCAAAATAAATATTGCAAACATCATTTGTGAACTGAAATTCATAACCATTTCTAGTCAAACTAGATATAGAAATGATGTTCTTAAAAGCATCATGTACATGCAAAACATTATTTCAATACAAAACATGGCCACACATGTATAAAGATTTAGATCCTATGGCTAAAGCTTCAACAGTTGAGCCATTGCTAACTTGGAGTCTAATATCTCGCGACTGCAAGCTGCTACTGCTTGCTAGTTCTCGCATATCATAAGTAATGTGAGAACTAGCACCAGTATCTAAAACCCAAGCTGTAGATGAACTATGAGTATCATTACAATCTAAATAACAAGACACATAAATACCTTTAGAAGGTTTATCCTTCTTGTCCTTCAGAGAAGAAAGATACTATGGGTAGTTCCTTTTCCATCACCCATCCTTCTGGTAGTGGAAACACTTTCCCTTGCCTTTGTCAGCTTCGGTCTTACCCTTCTGTTTGGCTATCTTTTTGGAAGGTCTAGGAATTTGGGGTTTCTTATTCTTATTGCCCTTATTCTTTTTGGACTTTCCAACATAAAAAAAATATGCAATCAAAGCCAACTCTTTTCCTTTATTGCCTGGCATATTCTTTTGAGCAATAACCAGCATGTTGAGCAACCCAGCCAGAGTACACTCTTGCTTTGTCATATGGAAATTTGTCACAAAATTCCCAAATGACTCAGGTAGGGAATAAAGGATCAAATCCGTCTACAGTTGGAAATGCATGTGAAAGTCAAGATGTTCCAACTGCTCAATAAGCCGAATCATCTTGTGCACATGATCTCCTACATTCTGTCCCTCAGACATCCTCATGCGGAATAACTGTTTAGATATCTCATACCTACCATTCCTGCTATGCTCACCATACAACTCTTACAAGTGAAGGAGGATCTCACTTGCATTCTGCATATTCTCATGCTACTTCTATAACTCCTTGCTCATAGAAGCAAACATGTAACATTTGGCTCTCATATCATGCTCCTTCCACTTGTCCAAAGTGTCATGGTCCTCTTGAGTGGCCTCTGGAGGTAAGGGACCAAGAACCTTTGAGTCTAGAATCTATCCAATACATTCTAGATTCAGGATAAGTTTTAAATTTCTTATCCAATCAGAAAAATTAGGTCCCATCAACCTATTGTGATCCAGTATGCTCACAAGGATATTGGATGGTGGTGGTTGTTGTATGCTCATTATTATAAGAAAATTAACTGCAAAAAATAAGTAGATTAATTAGTAAATGTATCAAGTAATTAACCAAAATGATTATGGTCTTTTAATCAAATTGTTCCTTTCTAGTAGTATGCCCTAGAGCATATCATTTAGTATGTATATTGTACATATTTTATTAATAAAAGGCATTTTCACTTTTTCATTTACATAATATATTTATGTGTAATAGAAAAGGTCCATTGATATTTTGTTAGAAATTCTATTCTTAAGTTGTTAAGAATATGAGTGACGGTATTACTAGCACAAAGTATCATAAATAGGTTCACAATCAAGGATACTTCATAATAAGGACATGATTTATCCAGAAAGATTGTATTCATGTTTGTTCCCAAGTTATTTATATGAGATATAAATAAGATAGAATGGTGAGTCTCATGCCATATAACAAACATGATAGGAACATATATATGATAAGTAGGTCGAACCAATGACATTTATGACAAGCACATGGAGTTTACTTTTGTCAATATATTGTCATAAATCATATTAGTGCATATAATCTTTAGACTTGAGATAACACAATTATCTTATATATAGGTGGTTTGAGTTTGATACTGCTTTCATACTTGTACTATGTATGGGTATATGGGCATGTGTTGGCTCCTACTAGTTATATATGGAGGTAGGTGTTGATCAAGATGGAATATGTTCCTCTAAGTAAATAGGGATAAAATCCTATGTTCATTTAATTGTTCTTGATGTTTCAAGTTACTGGCCAGGACTGATATATTTAATCAGAAAAGAGTTTCTAATGAGAAAATCTTTTTAATCAAGAACTAGAATTAAAAGAGAACATAATATTTATAGCGAATGGGGTTTGACATAAATCATGACTCCAGTTTGAGTTGGGATTTTGTAACAGAGAGATTCTAGTGCATGGTAACATATGATTATAGGTTCATTTAAGGTAAACCTTATTACTGATTTAGTGGCCATGGCATGCTATGCGAGGTGTTAACCATGGTCTATGAGGTGCATAAAATGGTTTAGAGAAATCATTTATGGTAAGAAAGAGTTCTGATGATATTAAGAGTTGATATCATGTCTCATTGCCAATTAGTGATAAGCCTAGTAAGTTACACACATACACAAGTAATCACCAAATTTAATATGATTTAATTAATTAATTAAAGAGTTTAATTGATTAATTAAATAGGTTTGATTTGTAATTAGATTGCAAAGTCCCTAGCATGACTTGAAACCAAATCTAGGTTATTAGATGTATAATATAAGTTAAATTTATATTTAAAGTGTTTAAATAAGAATTTAGTTAATGAGAAATTAATTAATAGAGATTAAATAATTAATTTGTATTTGATATAAATTGATTAGAAGAAGATAAATAATTATTTTGGATTGAGAAATAAAAATTAAGACACAAGGGCATTTTAGTCATTTCACAGGGTGACATGTGGCACAATGAGATGGTGACACATGTCACTACACCTAAGCTTACCAAATGTCTTTTAATCATGTAAGATGTTTAAAATTAATATTAAATATAGGTTTGACAGTTGGCACAATGTGATTGGGTCAATTAAATATAGAGCTAATCAAAAGGTGACTTGTGGCAAGGGTTTTAAGTGGTGACCTAGCTATATAAGTGTAAGGATGAAAGAACAAAACACACAAGCTGTTGCTCCTCTTATGTGACGCCACCCAAAACAACATATCTCTCCTCTTCTTCTTTTTTTCTCATCAATTCAAAGAGATTAGGAAATAATCTCTTAAATTAAAAATACTAGAAATTCTTTCTAGTATTCTGTTTACATTTGTAATCTCTTAAAAGGTAAAACTTAATTTTCTAATTCATAGAAAAAGCTTTAGAAGCTGTTCAAGGCCAAAACGCACAAGCTGTTGCTCCTCTTATGTGACGCCACCCAAAACAACATCTCTCTTCTCTTCTTATTCTTTTCTCATCAATTCAAAGAGATTAGCAAACAATCTCTTGAATTAAAAATACTAGAAATTGTTTCTAGTATTCTGTTTACATCTGTAATTTCTTAAAAGGTAAAACTTAATTTTCTAATTCATAGAAAAAGCTTTAGAAGCTGTTCAAGGGCTTTCATAGGTGATCTTAATATGGACAAGCTAGAGGGACAACATCTGGTGTCCTAAAGACGCATCCCAAAGGTGCCAAACACACTGCAGTGCATCAAAAGGTTAATGCACTTGTTCTTGATCTAATATAGGGTTCTAATGAATTAATCTGATTAATTCTAAAATCTTAAATGGAAAATCTAGATCTAAAACATATTAAAAGAGTTTTAATATGCTATTTATCATTGAAATCAAATAGATAAAAATGAATCTTGCATGATGAATGTGACCCTAGATGAAAAAATTTTGAATTCAATGATATAAATTTGTGTTTTTCATACTTTCGCTCCTTCAATTGGGTGCAGAGCCACTATATATTCCATTTAGGTTATTGATTATATGATTTAATTATGCAGTATAATCATGATATGAGAGATCCATTGTTGGTTGTAAGAAAGGTGGCGGCTTGGGTGATGAACACCATCAATGGTGCGCATCAATGGTCTCCAAAGTGATGTGAAAGGTTTGGCCTTAGAATATGCAATTGTTACATGTTCTAAGATTCATCCTATGACTAATTAAAATGTTTAATTAGTTGTTTTAATCACACAATTAAATTGTGATTCAGATCTGAATTTTAAAGATTATTTGAATGTGATTCAAATCTGAATTTTTAAAGTTGTTTGAATGTAATTCAAATCTGAATTTTTTAATTTGTGTCAACGAGATTCAAATCAAAATTTTTAAATTTGTTTGAATCATATTCAAATCTGGATTTTTAAGTTGAATATGTATGTTTTATTTAATTATTAAATAGTGATATGCATGATGGATTATCATGGACTATAAAAGACCAATGTGATTGGATTTAATTTTTTTTATGTTTCTTTGGGTTGTAATTTAAATTAATTTATTTTAATTTATTTTGGGCATGTATTATTAAGGTTGTAATAATTTTTGGGTTGTAATTTCATTTATATAGTTCTTGTAAATTCGCCTTAGTATGCCAAGGATTACTATGTAATATTGGATTGCAAGAAGATCAAGGAGGTCAAGAGAATTGGTGGGACCAGTGGGAGGAATTCAAGATCAAGTGTTGATTATGTATTCCTTCATCAACTCTTATAATATGAATGAATGAAATGCACCTAGGAATGCCCTGATTCAATTCTTGGTGGCTCAGAATTGAATCCCTTAGAAAGTCCATGATCATACCATATTTACTGTCTATCCATGAATGCATGAGATGCATCGGAATGTATGCAACTATATGATGTATGCATGCTAAATGGATAATGTGCAAAGTGAAACCTTAATAGTAATTAGGATGACTATAAAATCTTTCAAACAAATGATTAAGATGGAAATGCTATAATTAAAAAAATTATAACATGGGCCCTCCAATGAAGCAATTATTTTAAGAAATTTTAAATACTTGCGTAAGATGCAATTAATTTAAGAGATTTTCTTTAGAATAATTGTTAAGCATGAGATATTGTAAATATGTTTATGGTTTGGTGGCCAATATTGGATGTACCTGAGGACATTAAAATTATTTGCATAATTACTAGCTGAATGGGATCAACTTAACTAATGCAAGATAAGTCAATAATGGATGTACCTGAGATTTTGAGCATTAGGGGCTAGGTAAAGGATTGAACCTCACATGAGATGTGATGGCCAAGGAGTTGCTTACTTATAGTTTATTGTAATTCCAATAATGGATGTACCTGAGGATGATCAATAGAATTATAAGAATTCAATCACCCACTAGAAACCAATCCAATTAGGATTTCCATTTTCCACTTTGGAAGAATAGGATTCGCTATGTTAGTGGGCAGACCAATTTGATTAAAAGACCATAATCATTTTGGTTAATTACATAATACATTTACTGATTAATCTGGTTATTTTCAGCAGTTCATTTTCTGATAATAATGAGCATAGAACAACCACTACCATCCAATATCCTTGCAAGTATACTTGATCGCAATAGGTTGACAGGATCTAATCTGTCTGATTGGTTAAGAAATTTGAAACTTGTATTGAACCTTGAACATATAGGATATGTTCTATACTCAAATGTTCCTAGTCCTTTTGAAGGAACGGAAGCGTGAAAAACACAAGTTTATACCATCGAATTAAAAAATTTTCACCTAGGGTCACATGCATCATGCAAGATTTTTTTTTATCTATTTGATTTCAATGATAAGCAACATATTAAAACTCTTTTAATATGTTTTTGGATCTGTATTTGCCATTTAAGATTTTAAAATTAATCAGATTAATTTTAGAACCCTAGATTAAATCAAGAACGATTACACTAACCTCTTGATGCACTGCAGCGTGTCTGCGTCTTTGAGATTCGTATTCAGGATACCAGATGTTGTCCCTCTAGCTTGTCCGCACAAAGAACACTTATGGTAGCCCTTGAAAAGCTTCTAAATCTTTTTCTATTAATTAGAAATTCAAGTTCTGCCTTTTAAGAGATTAGAGATGTAAACAGGACACTAGAAACAATTTCTAGTGTTCTTAATTCAAGAGATTGATGGCTAATCGCTTTGAATTGATGAGAGATGAAGAAGAATAGATAAAAAGCCTCAAAGTGGCGTGACAAAGGAGAGGAGTGGCTGCTGGTTATTTTTCTTTTCATAACCACACTTAAATAGCTAGGTTAACACATTAAACCCTTGCCACATGTCACCCTTTGATTAGCTCTAGGTTTAAGTGACCCAATCACATTGTGCCAAGTGTCAAACCAATATTTAATCTTGATTTTAATCATCTTACATGATTAAAAACATTTGGCAAGCTTATGTGTAATCCCATGTGCCACCATCTCATGGTGCCACGTGTTACACTGTGGAATGACCAAAATGCCCCTGTGTCTTAATTTTGAGTTCTCAACCCAAAATAATTATTTCTCTTCTTCTAATTAATTTATATCAAATATAAATTAATTAATTAATCTCTATTAATTAATTTCTCATTAATTAAATTCATATTTAAACACTTTAAATATAAATTTAACTTATACTATACATCCAATAATCTAGATTTGGTTTCAAGTCATGCTAGGGACTTTGCAATTTAATTGCAAACCAATCCTATTTAATTAATCAATTAAACTCTTTAATTAATTAATTAAATTATATTTAAATAGGTGATAACTTGTATATGTGTGTGACTTACTAGGCTCATCACTAATTGGCAATGAGACATGATATCAACTCTTAATATCATCAGAACTCTTTCTTACCATAAATGATTTCTCTAAATCATTTTATGAACCTCATAGACCATGGTTAACACCTAGCATAGCATGCCATGGCCACCCAATTAGTAATAAGGTTTACCTTAAATGAACCTATAATCATATGTTACCATGCACTAGAATCTCTCTGTTACAAAATCCCAACTCAAGCTGGAGTTATGATTTATGTCAAACTCCATTTGCTATGAATATTATGTTCTCTTTTAATTCCAGTTCTTGATTAAAAAGATTTTCTCATCAGAAACTCTTTTCTGAATAAATTTATCTGTCCTGGCCAGGAACTTGAAACATCAAGAATAATTAAATGAACATAGGATTTTATCTCTATTTACTTAGAGGAACAGATTCCATCTTGATCAACACCTACCTCCATATATAACTATTAGGAGCCAACACATACCCATATACCCATACATAGTACAAGTATGAAAGTAGTATCAAACTCAAACTACCTATATACAAGATAAATGTGCTATCTCAGGTCTAAAGATTATATGCACTAATATGATTTATGACAAAACATTGACAAGAGTAAACTCCATGTGCTTGTCATAAGTGTCACTGGTTCGGCCTACTTATCATTGCCTATCATGTTTGTTATATGGCATGAGACTCACCATTCCATCTTATTTATATCTCATATAAATAACTTGGGAACAAACATGAATACAATCTTTCTGGATAAGTATTGTCCTTATTATGAAGTATCCTCGATTGTGAACCTATTTATGATACTTTATGCTAGAAATATTGTCACTCATATTCTTAACAACTTAAGAATAATATTTCTAACAAAATGTCAATGGACCTTTTCTATTACACATAAATATATTATGTAAATAGAAAAGTGGAAATGCCTTTTATTAATAAAAATATGTACAAGATACATACTAAATGATATGCTCTAGGGCATACTACTAACACCTTTACCTCCAGAGGCCACCCAAGAGGAACATGAAACTTTGGACAAGTGGAAGGAGCTTGATATGAGAGCTAAGTGTTACATACTTGCTTTCATGAGTAATGAGTTACTGAAGCAGCATGAGAACATGTAGAGTGCGAGTGAGATCCTTTTTCACCAACAAGAGTTGTATGGTGAGCATAGCAGAAACATTAGGTATGAGATATCTAGACAAGCTATTCTGCATGAGGATGTCAGAGGGACAGAATGTTGGGGATCATGTCCATAAGATGATTCGGCTGATTGAGCAGCTGGAACATCTTGACTTTAACATGGATTTCCAACTGCAAACAGATTTGATCCTTCAGTCCCTTCCTGAGTCTTTTAGAAATTTTTGACAAATTTCCATATGACTAAACAGGAATTTACCTTGGCTGGTTTACTCAACATGCTAGTTATTGCCCAAAAGAATATGCAAAACAATAAAGGAAAAGAGGTAGCTTTGATTGCATCTTCTTCCACTGGAAAGTCCAACAAGAAGAAGGGTAATAATAAAAAGAAATCTCGAATTCCTGGTCCTTCCAAAAAAATGGTTTAGAGAGGTGTTAACCATGGTCTATGAGGTGCATAAAATGGTTTAGAGAAATCATTTATGGTGAGAAAGAGTTCTAATGATATTAAGAGTTGATATCATATCTCATTGCCAATTAGTGATGAGCCTAGTAAGTCACACACATACATAAGTAATCACTAAATTAAATGTTATTTAATTAATTAATTAAAGATTTTAATTGATTAATTAAATAGGTTTGGTTTGTAATTAGATTGCAAAGGCCCTAGCATGACTTGAAACCAAATCTAGATTATTGGATGTATAGTATAAGTTAAATTTATAGTTAAAGTGTTTAAATATGAATTTAATTAATGATAAATTAATTAATAAAGATTAATTAATTTATTTATATTTGATATAAATTGATTAGAAGAACAGAAATAATTATTTTAGGTTGAGAACTCAAAATTAAGATACAGGGGCATTTTGGTCATTTCACAGGGTGACATATGGTACCATGAGATGGTGACACATGGCATTACACATAAGCTTGCCAAATGTCTTTTAATCATGTAAGATGATTAAAATTAAGATAAAATATAAGTTTGACACTTGGCACAATGTGATTGGATCAATTAAACTTAGAGCCAATCAGAAGGTAACATATGGCATGGGTTTTAAGTGGTGACCTAACTATATAAGTGTTGTTATGAAAGGAAAAATTATATCCAGCTGCTGGCTCCCTTTGTGCCGCCACCCTTGAGGCTCCCATTCTCTCTTCTTCTTCATCTCTCATCAATTCCAAGAGATTAGCAAACAATCTCTTGAATTAAAAATACTAGAAATTGTTTCTAGTGTCCTGTTTACATCTTTAATCTCTTAAAAGGCAAAACTTGATTTTCTAATTTATAGAAAAAGTTTTAGAAGCTATTGAAGGGCTTCCATAGGTGATCTTGGTGTGGACAAGCTAGAGGGACAACATCTGGTGTCCTAAAGACGCATCCCAACGGTACTAAACACACTGCAGTGCATTAAGAGGTTAGTGCACTTATTCTTGATCTAATCTAGGGTTCTAAAATTAATCTGATTAATTCTAAAATCTTGAATGGAAAATGCAAATTCAAAAACATATTAAAAGAGTTTTAATATATTGTTTATCATTGAAATCAAATAGATAAAAATAAATCTTGCATGATGCATGTGACCCTAGGTGAAAATTATTGAATTCAATGATATAAATTTGTGTTTTTCATACTTTTGCTCCTTCAATTGGTATCAGAGCCACTATATTTGGTATTTAGATTATTGATTATATGATTTAATTGTGTGGTATGATCATGTGATGATAGATCCATTGCTGGTTACAATGAAAGGTGGCGGTATGGTGGAGTGCACCATGGGTGCGCATGGTTTGGCTCCTCCATTGGTGTGCGCAAGGTTTGGCTTTTTAATTTTCAAATGTTGTATGATCTAAAAGCTCATCCTATGTCTAATTAAATTGTTTAATTAGAGTTTTAATCACACAATTAAATTTTGATTCAAATCAGAATTTTAAAAATTGTTTGAATGTGATTCAAATCTGATTTTTTAAAGTTGTTTGAATCATATTCAAAACTAAATTTTTAAAGTTGTTTGAATAATACTCAAATCTGAATTTTTAAAAATTATTTGAATGTGATTCAAATCTAATTTTTAAAAATTGATTGAATGTGATTCAAACCTGAATTTTTAAAATTTTTTTGAATGTGATTCAACTCTGAAATTTTAAATTTTTATGAATCATATTCAAATCTGGATTTTTAAATTGAATATGAGATATTTAATTTAATTTAAGTATGTATGTTTTATTTAATTGTTAAATAGTGATATGCATGATGGATTATCATGGACTATAAAAGACAAATGTGATTGGATTTATTTCTTTTATGTTTCTTTGGGATTGTAAATTAATTAATTTATTTTAATTTATTTTGGGCATGTATTATTAAGGTTGTAATAATTTTGGGTTTTAATTTCATTTAATTTAGTTCTTGTAAATTCACTTTGGTATGCCAAGGATTACTATGTAATTGAATTGTAAGAAGATCAAGGAGGTCAAGAGTATTGGTGGCACCAGTGGGAGGAATTCAAGATCAAGTATTGATTATGTACTCCTTCAGCAACTCTTGTAAAATGAATGAATGAAATGCACCTAGGAGTGCCCTGATTCAATTCTTGGTGGCTCAGAACTGAATCCCTTAGAAAGTCCATGATCATACCATATTTATTATTTATCCATGAATGCATGAGATGTATGGAAATGTATGCAAGCATATGACAATGCATGCTAAATGGATAATGTGCAAAGTGAGACCTTAATAGTGATTAGGATGACCATCAAATCTTCCAAACAAATGATTAAGTTGGAAATACTACAATTAAAATAATTATAACATGGGCCCTCCATTGGGACAATTATTTTAAGAAATTTTAAATAGTTGCATATGATGCAATTAATTTAAGAGATTTTCTTAAGAATAATTGTTAAGCATGAGATGTTGTGAATATGTAAATGGTTTGGTGGCCAATATTGGATGTACTTGAGAACATTAAAATTATTTGCATAATTATTGACTCAATGGGATTAACTTAACTAATGCAAGATAAGTCTATAATAGATGTACCTGAGATTTTAAGCATTAGGGGCTAGGTAAAGGATTGAACCTCACATGAGATGTGATAGGCAAGGAGTTGCTTACTTATAGTTTATTGTAATTCCAATAATGGATTTACCTGAGGATGTTTAATAGAATTATAAGAATTCAATCACCCACTAGAAATCCATCCAACTAGGATTTATGTTTTCTAGTTTGGAAGTGTAGGATTCACTAAGTTTGTGGGAGGACCAATTTAATTAAAAGACCATAATCATTTTGGTTAATTACATGATACATTTACTAATTAATCTGGTTATTTTCTGCAGTTAATTTTCTGATAATAACGAGCACAAAACAACCACCACCATCCAATATCCTTGCAAGCATACTTGATCGCAATAAGTTGACAGAACCTAATCTGTCTGATTTGGCTAAGAAATTTGAAACTTGTCTTGAACCTTGAACATATAGGATATGTTATAGACTCAAATGTTCCTGGTCCCTTACCTCCAATGGCCACTCAAGAGGAACATGAAACTTTGGACAAGTGGAAGGAGCATGATATGAGAGCTAAGTGTTACATGCTTGCTTCCATGAGTAATGAGTTATAGAAGCAGCATGAGAACATGCAGAGTGCGAGTGAGATCCTTTTTCATCCACAAGAGTTGTATGGTGAGCACAGCAGGAATGTTCGGTATGTGATATCTATGTAGCTTTTCCGCATGAGGATGTCTGAGGGATAGAATGTTGGGGATCATATCAACAAGATGATTCGACTAATTGAGCAGCTGGAACATCTTGACTTTAACATGGATTTCCAACTGCAGACGGATTTGATCCTTCAGTCCCTTCTTGAGTCTTTTAGGAATTTTGTGACAAATTTCCATATGACTAAATAGGAATGCACTTTGGCTTGTTTACTCAACATGCTGGTTATTGCTCAAAAGAATATGCCGGGTAATAATGGAAAAGAGGTAGCTTTGATTGCATCTTCTTCTGCTAGAAAGTCCAACAAGAAGAAGGGCAATAAGAAAAAGAAACCTCAGATTCCTGGTCCTTCCAAGAAAATAGCTAAACCGAAAGGGAAAACTAAAGTTGTTGAAGGCAAAGGTGTCACACCCTACCCCTCTGTAAGGCATAACATGATCCCGTAGTATACCTAATGAATTACCAACTCCGTCTACTGATAATCCATTAAATACACTACAAGGGATTTTAAAAACTTTTCTTCTTTTACAGTGGTGAGCACTATTTACAGTGTGAAAGACTTTGGTGAATCAAGTGAAACAACTAACTCATTTGATTTATTTGGAGTATCTCAGAAAATTTTGGCAAGGTGCCATTTGTATTTTGACAAAGCAGTTCTTGAAAACCTGTAAAAAGCACTTCAATATATTTTCAAATCTCAACTCCAACATTTTTATCAACACAACACATTTCTCAAGTCAAATCCACAGTGATTTTCAAAGACTAAGATACAAAAATATAACACAATTTTTACAAGCCAAATAACTCATAATTATTTTACAACTTTATTGTACAACTTAAATTTACAACTGCTCAAAACCAAGAACAAAATATACATACAGTGAATATACATTACAGTACAAAATGCCACATGTGGTATACTCACTATACCCAAAAATCTCTCATGGCGATACTAGCTAGACCTGTCTGCCTCTCTACTGCGACAAAGAATAAAGCTATTCTTTGAGACAATGTCTCAGTGGTGCACAACATTTACCAAATACAAATTTTAAATCACAATTCATAAATCATATCAATAGTGGATACTTAAAACAATAGTTAAATTCAAGACAATAAATGTCAACAAGAATTTAAAATCCATTTGTTAATATCACAATAATTTTCAATAAGTCACAAAATGGTTGAATTAAATAGATGATATGTCAATAAGAGTTTAAATCAATTTCACAATCTCACAATACATAATAACACAATTCGATCAAATAATTGAAGAATACAGTGTTGCCAATCTATAACACAATTTAGGCCATGACACAAATTTTTCCATATATGCCGTGTTGTACACCACGACAAGACATGCTCACCCCAATAATCGAAATCAATGAGGGAGGAAGCTAGCTATATAATGAGAACTCATCCATACTCACCTCGGGAAGTCAAAGAGGGAGGAACATAATCATACTCACCCCAGACTAATAAGTCAAAGAGGGAGGAATAATCACACTCACCCCATTAATGGAGGAGGAACATATTATCAGTGTCATGCCAATTGTGAGTCAAAACAATTCCAAACATTTTATTCAAATGATTCGTAAGAATCCAATAAATTTCCAAAGTTATAATTTCATTCACAAAATGGCAACACAATTCGTAATTCACTTCAGTTTCCACAAAACCATTTATGCTTTTCAATCAATAAGTATCCATCAATATCATTCAAACAATTTTTTTCAAACCATTCACAATGTTTTTCAATCAATAAGAGTCCACCAAACACATTTCCACAATTTAAAACAATAATATACAAGTAGTCATAATTTATTTCAATTGAAAATAATTCAAAAGAAATAGTTGTTGTGCACAAACACAATTTAAAACAATAATATACAAATAGTCAATATTTATTTCAATTGAAAATTCAAGAGAAATAATTGTTGTGCACAAACCTCTGATATTTGTCTCTGGTTTTGACTCAGATTTCTTTCCCTTTTCTTTGAGTCCTTGTTAACCGAGAAACACAATTTGAAGTGTTTGATTAATTTAATTTGCCTCTAACGATGGTGTTTAGTAAATAATGCACTGAACTCAATTATTCACTTAATCACCTAATATACCAACCCTCGTTGCGTTTTAGGTAAATTAGGTTTTAGTGTCGTTAATATGTCACATTCGATAGGGTTTTAGGTTTGGTACGTTTTGCCAAACTCGTTTCCTTGTTTAGTGCATTTTAATGCAACTTGCTGGATTTCGGGATACTGGTTTGACCTAGCCGGACGGCCTAGTTCCCTCGGTTTTCGGGCTTCGGTCAAAACTACAAACTTGTAGGTCTATGTCTTATTGCACGCGGGGCAAAATTTTAGGTCAATCCGAGTTAAGTAGACCAAGTTATGGTCATTATACTATTGCTGGTCAAATGGCATCAATTAGGTCATTTTTTTGGTCAATTTGGTCAACTTTGGTTCGGCCAGTTTTTGGACCCGAACTTGTGCAAGCTTTTTGACTTGCTTCTGGTCATTTCTGGGCTTTGGTATCTTCATAAGACTTGTAGGTATGGGTCTTAACTATTCATGGTTAAAATTTCAGGTCAATTGGACCTGTTTTGAGTGAGTTATGGCCTAAACACTCACTGCTGCCCAAATGGTCAGTTTTTAGGTCTCAAGTGTACCTAATCCGAATTGGTCATTTTTCACATCACCTTGCAAGCAGAATTTTGGTATGTTCTCTCAATGAAAGTTGGCACATTTTGTGCCTAGTTTCACCTCCAATTGGTCTCATACCAATTGAGGTTACACATTTAAAGTTATAGGTCTATTTGCACACTGTCCTCTATGTGTCTTTCAAACCCTAATTCAAACACACATTTAACTTGCTCTACCTTAAATCCCCATACCCAATTCTGATGTTATACCATTCCATATTCATTTATCACTTCTTACTATGGTCAAATTGGACAGAATACAAACATTCTCAATACATCAATTACAACCCTAAACCACAAAGTCCAAATTTAGCAATATATGTACATAATTACACCTAATCATTACATATAATTTCCACTACTAATTTACATACACATTCATCAATTCTTCTATGTCAACATTCTGCCAATACTTCCATCAATACATACAATTATTCAAGGGTCCCCAAGCTGCCGAAAACCTTCTTCAACATCAAAGTGCCCTACAATTTACCAATTCCCATCCAAGTGCATAAATCACCATATATATGTGAAATAATCCTCTAGGATATTAAATCACCATGATCAACATTATTTCTCATCAATTATATGCATAAATATCTCATCAAAAACGTGATTCCATGGCTGTCCAAAATGAAAACAACAATAACTCTTCAAACTTAAAATTTTCCTTCACAAAACCAACACCCATAACATGCACACAAAACTTAACAAAGCTATCTTCAAAATTATGGACTTACCTTATGCTTGGAGCTTGTTAAACCTTGCTTAAACTTCTCAAATTTAGTATCAAACTCTTCCTTGTGATGAGTAGACAAAGTTTCATGAAGGAACCTAAGTGAATGGAGTTGAAATGGAGGGATGGATCAAGCTTGCATGAAAATGTCCATGGAGTTTCCTCTCCCTTCATTCACGGCAACTTTGGTACAATGGAGAAGATGAAGTTTCTGCCTTGGATAATGGATGTACACCTGCCCCACTATGTCTTTAGTTTATTCCTTTAGTGGCCCACTCACATTATTTAACCATATTATAAGTTTAATGTGTTATTTACACCATTTCCACTCCATTTTTGGCTATTTATTTTAGGTACCACTAAACAAATTTTTCATTTCATTTTCTAAGTGTAATATTATTTAATTTTAATGGAAAATAAGGACAAAATACAATTCGGGATGTCAAATGACCATAATGCCGTGGCATTCCCAATTTTTCGGTAACACCGTATTTTGTCTGTTTTTCGATTTCTCACTTTTCTTTGTACTAATTATTTAATTTTTCTTTGATCTTTCTAATGATATTTATTCTTCAATAAGGGTCTATTTAAGTCTTAAAAATGTTTTCCAGGGTTCCGCTAGTCAACGGTCCACTCGTGACTTCCGGTGTAGTCACCATCGCTAGGTTTCAGCTCACTTATTCGGTTACATTTCTTTGCTATGATTTTTCCTTTGTTTTCTTGTATTTTCTTTTTGTATTTCATTATTTATGTCTCCTCTCTCATAACAAGGTGTGGTTCTAGGCATCCTAGCTATCGTCACGAGCAATGACGCACTCACCGAACTTAGGTGTTACAATTCTCCCCCTTAAATAAATTTCGTCCACGAAATTTTACCCAGTAACCCACTCACAATCGGCATACGTTTATATTCTCCTTTCGATCTGATCGTAAGACTTTTAACAAGCTAATACAATGTGTAATTTGTTTGGATAACACCACTCTCCTCTTACTATTATGTTGTCTAATATTTCAGCTCACGTTCCTTCTTGAATGACACTTGAGGTCATATTAGAATCATTCATCGTGCATTGGTCCTCGACCATTCTAGTCCATAGTCTTCCTCACATTCGAATATTTCTTTGTTACATATGAATCAACTGTTCAAGTCTCTACTTCCATAACTCTTTTTATCTGTCAATGTTCTATAACTTACTTCCTTTATCTTGTATCAACTATAATCTTTCGATATTTTAACTTTTGAGTTTTAGATCCTAAGTAGGATTTTCAAACTTATTTCTAACAATTAAATGCATAACTATGCCAAAGCAGATGCCGTTGGCAACTATTCTCATCTAGGTGTACTATCGGTTAGTACGTAGCTCTACACAATAATCTCAAGTTAGATAAACATCAAGAACATTGCATAGTTACTACGATACATCCCAATAGATCAAACTTTGTTATCTTTTATTCTTTTTGAATTCACGATATTCGAATCTTATTCGATTACAATATCCATTAGCAATTTCTAACGAACCTCCTTGCCCTCATCTAGAGCAATTCCATTCTGCATCTTACATTTACGTCCTCTTGCCTTACATTAAGTAGGCTCGCCAATTAGCTTATAATTTTATGGTGTGTCACAAATACTTTGATAAACTCTTTCAAAACTAATTTCACTTATTATCACAATCCTTATCTTAAGGGCTAATCACTAATGCGTCAAAATTTATTCCTCTGTAAACGAATAACAACAGAACATATAGTTCTAACACTAATGTAAAAATATGAAAATTCCAGTTCAATAAATACATATATATATCTCAGTTGCTAATTGAGAAAGTACCACCAATGATGTCAAAAGTCTCAGTCTCTTTTATAGCGTATACTCGTTGAAGCATCACCTGTTTTGGCTGATTCACGATGAGTCGACTTCTAGGTGTACTACCCTACCTCTACCTTTGCCTCTACTAGCGATGGTGAACTCTTTGGGGTAGAAACTTGTTTTGATCCCTTTTTTGTAGTAAATGATCCAGAATGACCTGGATTTACACAATCCTTAGCAAAATGACCAGTCTCTCCACAATTAAAGCATGCTCCTACGGCTCTATAACATACCCCACTATGTGGTTTACCACAAGTTTCACAAAGTCGATCTGACAGCGCATTGGTTTCTGTTGAGTTGGTGATCGGATCGAGGTGGTTTCGTCCAAAAGATCTATCTCGGACTTCTTACTATCTCTCGTATCCCCAAAGTTTTCCTCTTTCCAAGGGACCACTAGAACTGACTTTCCCTCTTTTACGCCTTCTCGATTTCTTTTTCTCAAGAGCCTTGATTCAATTCTTTCTAATTCTAGTGCTTGAGATATAATTTCAGATAAGTTGTTATTTTTTAATCCGACCACTTGTAATATTATACTAGTCTTCAAGCCGTTTTCAAACCTGTTACATCTCTCGCTGCTGGTAGTTAGTAGACTTACTGCATAATGGCTTAGGCGGGAGAATTCACTTTAATACTCAGCCACTAATCCCCTGCTTTGAGACTTAGGAATTCTGGTCTACATAAGCATCGGGGACATATTTTGCCTGAATTCGAGGAAGTCATTCCATGTTAGCTGCAGTTCTATCATCGTGGGGATGGTTTTCCACGTCATAAGCATCCCCACAGCAAAGATCGAGTACTCAAATCTAAGCTCCTCTGCAATGCAGTTTCTTGAATACCCTATCCATCCTCTCTAACCATTGTTGCCTCTAGAGGATCTATCCCCTTGAACTCTGAGCCCCATACTTCATCAATTTGTCATATTGTCTAGCGTGGTTGTACCACTGTATTGGGACTTGAGTAGGCACATTACCATCCATTTGTTGGAACATTGTGGTGCTCTTGAACCACTGACATTATGTAGGCATGGGGCATCCCTTTGCACCTCAGCCTCAATAGATTGATCGACTGAACGATCACCCTCTTCCATAGTCAATGCGAGGATTTTAGATCTCTAAACCAATAACACAAGGAGATTTCCTCCCGTTAGTGCATATTTATAATGTAATGTCTTGTATGTATCAAACAATGATATTGTTGTATTGTGAAGAAAGAATATTCAAATGACAGTGAAAGCAGAATTTAAAAACTTTGCTCGATACCACTAAAACATGTCACACGCTACCCTCTGTAAGGCATAACATGATCCGTAGTATACCTAATGAATTACCAACTCCGTCATCGATAATCCATTAAATACACTACAAGGGATTTTAAAAACTTTTCTTCTTTTACAGTGGTGAGCACTATTTACAGTGTGAAAGACTTTGGTGAATCAAGTGAAACATCTAACTCATTTGATTTATTTGGAGTATCTGTAAAAATTTTGTCAATGTGCAATTTGTATTTTGGAGAAAACAGTTCTTCAGAAAACCTTTAAAAAGCACTTCAATATATTTTCAAATCTCAACTCCAACATTTTTATCAACACAACACATTTCTCAAGTCAAATCCACGTGATTTTCAAAGACTAAGATACAAAAATATAACACAATTTTTACAAGCCAAATAACTCATAATTATTTTACAACTTTATTGTACAACTTAAATTTACAGCTCAAAACCAAGAACAAAATATACATACAGTGAATATACATTCTGATACAAAATGCCACATGTGGTATACTCACTATACCCAAAAATCTCTCATTGGCGATACTAGCGACCTAGCTCTCTCTACTGCGGCAATAAAAGCTATTCTTTGAGACAATGTCTTGGTGCACAACATTTACCAAATACAAATTTTAAATCACAATTCATAAATCATATCAATAGTGGATACTTAAAACCATAGTGAAATTCAAGACAATAAATGTCAACAAGAATTTAAACTCCATTTGTTAATATCACAATAATTTTCAATAAGTCGATCATGGTTGAATTCAATAGATATGTCAATAAGAGTTTTAAATCAATTTCACAATCTCACAATACATAATAACACAATTCGATCAAATAACTGAAGAATACAGTGTTGCCAATCTATAACACAATTTAGGCCATGACACAAATTTTTTCATATATGCCGTGTTGTACACCATGACAAGACATACTCACCCCAATAATCGAAATCAATGAGGGAGGACGCTAGCTATCTAATGAGAACTCATCCATACTCACCTCGGTGGGAAGTCAAAGAGGGAGGAACATAATCATACTCACCCGGACTAATAAGTCAAAGAGGAGGAATAATCACACTCACCCCATTAATGGAGGAGGAACATAGTATCGATGTCATGCCAATTGTGAGTCAAAACAATTCCAAACATTTTATTCAAATGATCCGTAAGAATCCAATAAATTTCCAAAGTTATAATTTCATTCACAAAATGGCAACACAATTCGTAATTCACTTCAATTTCCACAAAAACCATTTACAGTGCTTTTCAATCAATAAGTATCCATCAATATCATTCAAACAATTTTTCACAGTTTCAAACCATTCACAATGTTTTTCAATCAATAAGTGTCCACCAAACACATTTCCACAATTTAAAACAATAATATACAAGTAGTCATAATTTATTTCAATTGAAAATAATTCAAAAGAAATAGTTGTTGTGCACAAACACAATTTAAAACAATAATATACAAATAGTCAATATTTATTTCAATTGAAAATTCAAGAGAAATAGTTGTTGTGCACAAACCTCTGATATTTGTCTCCTGGTTTTGACTCAGTATTTCTTTCCCTTTTGCTGAGTCCTTGTTAACTGAGAAACACAATTTGAAGTGTTTCAGTGCTAATTTAATTTGCCTCTAACGATGGTGTTTAGTAAATAATGCACTGAACTCAATTATTCACTTAATCACCTAATATACCGACCCTCGTTGCGTTTTAGGTAAATTAGGTTTTAGTGTCGTTAATATGTCACATTCAATAGGGTTTTAGGTTTGGTACGTTTTGCCAAACTCGTTTCCTTGTTTAGTGCATTTTAATGCAACTGGATTTCGGGATACTGGTTTGACCTAGCCGGACGGCCTAGTTCCCTCGGTTTAGGCTCGGTCAAAACTACAAACTTGTAGGTCTATGTCTTATTGCACGCGGGGCAAAATTTTAGGTCAATCCGAGTTAAGTAGACCAAGTTATGGTCATTATACTATTGCTGGTCAAATGGCATCAATTAGGTCATTTTTTTGGTCAATTTGGTCAACTTTGGTTCGGCCAGTTTTTGGACCCGAACTTGTGCAAGCTTTTTGACTTGCTTCTGGTCATTTCTGGGCTTTGGTATCTTCATAAGACTTGTAGGTATGGGTCTTAACTATTCATGGTTAAAATTTCAGGTCAATTGGACCTGTTTTGAGTGAGTTATGGCCTAAACACTCACTGCTGCCCAAATGGTCAGTTTTAGGTCTCAAGTGTACCTAATCCGAATTGGTCATTTTCACATCACCTTGCAAGCAGAATTTTGGTATGTTCTCTCAATGAAAGTTGGCACATTTTGTGCCTAGTTTCACCTCCAATTGGTCTCATACCAATTGAGGTTACACATTTAAAGTTATAGGTCTATTTGCACACTGTCCTCTATGTGTCTTTCAAACCCCAATTCAAACACACATTTAACTTGCTCTACCTTAAATCCCCATACCCAATTCTGATGTTATACCATTCCATATTCATTTATCACTTCTTACTATGGTCAAATTGGATAGAATACAAACATTCTCAATACATCAATTACAACCCTAAACCACAAAGTCCAAATTTAGCAATATATGTACATAATTACACCTAATCATTACATATAATTTCCACTACTAATTTACATACACATTCATCAATTCTTCTATGTCAACATTCTGCCAATACTTCCATCAATACATACAATTATTCAAGGGTCCCCAAGCTGCCGAAAACCTTCTTCAACATCAAAGTGCCCTACAATTTACCAATTCCCATCCAAGTGCATAAATCACCATATATATGTGAAATAATCCTCCAGGATATTAAATCACCATGATCAACATTATTTCTCATCAATTATATGCATAAATATCTCATCAAAAACGTGACTCCATGGCTGTCCAAAATGAAAACAACAATAACTCTTCAAACTTAAAATTTTCCTTCACAAAACCAACACCCATAACATGCACACAAAACTTAACAAAGCTATCTTCAAAATTATGGACTTACCTTATGCTTGGAGCTTGTTAAACCTTGCTTAAACTTCTCAAATTTAGTATCAAACTCTTCCTTGTGATGAGTAGACAAAGTTTCATGAAGGAACCCAAGTGAATGGAGTTGAAATGGAGGGATGGATCAAGCTTGCATGAAAATGTCCATGGAGTTTCCTCTCCCTTCATTCACGGCAACTTTGGTACAATGGAGAAGATGAAGTTTCTGCCTTGGATAATGGATGTACACCTGCCCCACTATGCCTTTAGTTTATTCCTTTAGTGGCCCACTCACATTATTTAACCATATTATAAGTTTAATGTGTTATTTACACCATTTCCACTCCATTTTTGGCTATTTATTTTAGGTACCACTAAACAAATTTTTCATTTCATTTTCTAAGTGTAATATTATTTATTTTTAATGGAAATTTAGGTCAAAAGACAATTCGGGATGTCAAATGACCATAATGCCTGGCATTCCCAATTTTGTATTTTGTCTGTTTTTCGATTTCTCACTTTTCTTTGTACTAATTATTTAATTTTTCTTTGATCTTTCTAATGATATTTATTCTTCAATAAGGGTCTATTTAAGTCTTAAAAATGTTTTCCAGGGTTCTAGTCAACGGTCCACTCGTGACTTCTCACCATCGCTAGGTTTCCTCACTTATTCGGTTACATTTCTTTGCTATGATTTTTCCTTTGTTTTTCTTGTATTTTCTTTTTTTGTATTTCATTATTTATGTCTCCTCTCTCATAACAAGGTGTGGTTCTAGGCATCCTAGCTGTCCGGACAGCACTGGTCACCGGAACAGCAGAACGCACTACCGAACTTAGGGGTGTTACAAAAGGAAAGTGTTTCCACTGCCAGAAGGATACGCACTGGAAAAGGAACTACCCAGAGTATCTTGCTTCTCTGAAGGACATGAAGGATAGACCTTCAGAAGGTATGTCCATTTTTTGTTATTTAAATTCTGATAATACTCATAGTTCATCTACAGCTTGGGTTTTAGATACTGGTGCTAGTTCTCACATTTCTTATGATATGCAAGAGCTAGCAAATAGTAGTAGCTTGCGTTCTCAAGATGTTAGAGTCCAGATTAGCAATGGCTCAACTGTCGAAGCTTTAGCCATTGGATCTAAATCTTTTACATTTTTTGACATGTTTTGTGTTTGGATAATATTTTATATGTACCTGATGCTTTTAAGAACATCATTTCTATATCTAGTTTGACTAGAAATGGTTATGAATTTCAGTTCACAAATGATCTTTGCAATATTTATTTTGAAAATAAATATGTTAGTTTAGGTTATATGAATGATAGTCTTTATTATTTGGATAATAATGAAAAACACAAAATGAATGCAAGTGATCTAAATGAATGCAATGTCAGGGTGAAAATCAACTCAAGTTTAAAATATATTTGGCACTTAAGGTTATGTCATGTCACAGAAGATAGGATTGCAAAACTAGAGAAAATGGGGATTCTTTCCTCATTGGGCTCTGAGCCTACTCCAATTTGTGAATCTTGCCTTCAGGGCAAAATGACAACATCACCCTTTATTGGACAAGGGGTAAGGCCTGAAAATATTTTGGAGCTAATACATAGTGATGTATGTGGTCCATTTAAGGAAATGGCTCGAGGCGGTTTTCATTACTTTATTATCTTTACTGATGATAAATCAAGGTTTGGGTATTTGTATTTGATGAAATACAAACATGAATCCTTTAAAAATTTCATAGAATTTAAATTCGAAGTAGAAAATCAAACAGGAAAGAGTATTAAAGCTCTTCGATCAGATCGTGGAGGTGAATATTTGAGTATTGATTTTGATGAATACTTAAGAGAGCACCGCATCGTTTCCCAGCTGACTCCTCTAGGAACACCACAGCTGAATGGTGTATTTGAAAGTAGAAATCGTACCCTATTGGATATGGTATATAGTATGATGAGCTATACTGATATGCCAATCTCCTTTTGGGGATTTGCATTTTTGTTTATTCTGAATAGGATTCCATCAAAATCAGTTTCTTCCACACCATATGAGATATGGTATGGAAGAAAACTAAGTATTATGCATGTTAAGATTTGGGGTTATCTAGCTCATATTAAAAAGCTGAACACTGATAAATTGGAAACCAGATCAGAAAAAGGGTCGATTTGTTAGACATTTAAAAGATAGTTTTGGATATTATTTTTATTTGCCTACTTCACAAAAGGTTGTGTTAAGTAAAGATGCCACATTTCTTAAACAACAGTTTGATCAAGAAGGAGGCAAAGGAATGCAAAGGAAGGAAAATAGAGTTAGAATTTGAGAATTCTGATCAACCAACAGATCAGATGGATATAGATCCATCTAGTTAACTTACACCCATTGATGAAACATCTACAACTATTCCTCATAGAACAACCAGGGTATCTCACCCACCACTGAGATATGGTTTCCTTCATGAAAAAGAACAAGAGTTGTCTACTCATGAAGAATTAGATTATGGAGATGATCCATTTACCTATGATGAAGCTATATCAAATATAGACTCTTCAAAATGGATTGATGCTATGAAATTCGAGACTGATTCCATGTATAAGATTCAAGTTTGGGATCTTGTTGACCTACCTGAAGGTATTGTCCCTATAGGGAACAAATGGGTTTTCAAGAAGAAAATTGATTCTGATGGAAAGGTAAAGACTTATAAGGCAAGGCTAGTAGCGAAATGGTTTCGCCAAAGGCAAGGAATCGACTATGAGGAGACTTTCTCTCATGTTGCCATGCTTAAATCAATTAGGATTCTATTAGCAATAGCTGCATACTATGATTATGAGATTTGGCAGATGGATGTCAAAATAGCTTTTCTCAATGGATACATTGAAGAAAACATTTTCATGGAACAACCTAGGGGTTTTGAATCCCAAGATGGTTCCAAGGTATGCAAGCTAAAGTGATCCATTTATGGGTTGAAACAAGCTTTGAGGAGTTGGAACATCCGTTTTGATGAAGCCATTAAATCGTTTGGTTTTATCAAAAATGGGGATGAGCCATGTGTATATAAGAAGGTTAGTGACAATGCTATCACTTTCCTTGCCTTATATATGGTTGGCATACTGTTGATGGGTAATGACACAGGTATATTGACAATTGTAAAGATATAGTTGTCAAATGCATTCTCCATGAAAGACTTAAGGGAGACAACCTATATTATTGGGATTCGCATCTACAGATATTATAGTGAAAAGAATAATTGGTTTATCCCAAAGTCTATACATGGAAAAGGTGTTAAAGAGGTTTAACATGCTTGATTCCAAAAGAGGATTGTTGCCGGTGAGACATGGTATCCACCTTTCTAAAGAGATGTCTCCAAAGATACCTGAAGAAAGAGATAAAATGACTAGGATTCCATACGCTTCGGCTATTAGAAGTTTTATGTATGCAATATTGTGTACTAGGCCGTATATCGCATATGCTGTTAGCTTGACTAGCAGTATCAATCCAATCTAGGTTTGGGATATTGGATAGCTGTCAAGAATATCCTTAAGTACTTGAGAAGAACTAAACATTTATTCTTGATCTATGGAGATGGAGACTTGCAATTGGATGGTTCTACTGATTATGATTTCTAATCATATATCGATGATAGAAAGTCTACCTCTGGGTATGTGTTTATTTGTAATGAAGGTGCAGTCAGTTGGAAGAGTTCCAAACAGAGCACGACTGTAGGCTCCACTACCAAGGCTGAGTATATTGCCACATCAGATGCTATAAAGGAAGTTGTTTGGATAAAAAAGTTTGTGACAGAACTTGCAGTAGTTCCTTCCATTGAGTCAGTAGTTCCACTACACTGTGACAATAATGGAGCAGTCATACAGGCTAAGGAACCCCGGTCTCACTAGAAATCCAAGCACATAGAAAGGCGCTACCACATTATCAGAGAAATAGTTGGGCGAGATGATGTAGCCATGCAGAAAATAGCATCAGTTGAAAATCCAACTGATCCATTCACTAAGCCCATGTTCCAGAATCAGCTAGACTGACATCTTGAGAAGATAGGTCCAAGATATTGTAATGAATGGCTCTAGTGCAAGTGGGAGATTGTTAGTAGTATGCCCTAGAGCATATCATTTAGTATGTATCTTATACATGTTTTTATTAACAAAAGGCATTTTCACTTTTCTGTTTACATAATATATTTATGTGCAATAGAAAAGGTCCATTGATATTTTGTTAGAAATTCTATTCTTAAGTTGTTAAGAATAGGAGTGACAGTATTTATAGTACAAAGTATCATAAATTGGTTCACTATGGAGGATACTTCACAATACGGACATGACTTATCCAGAAAGATTGTATTCATATTTATTCCCAAGTTATTTTTATGAGATATAAATAAGATGGAATGGTAAGTCTCATGCCATATGACAAACATGATAAGCACTTATACATGATAAGTAGCTCGAACCAGTGACACTTATGCCAAGCACATAGAGTTTACTCTTGTTAATGTATTGTCATAAATCATATCAGTGCGTATAATCTTTAGACCTGAGATAGCACAGTTATCTTGAATATAGGCGGTTTGAGTTTGATACTGCTTTCATACTTGTACAGTGTATGGGTATATGGGCATGTGTTGGCTGTTAGTAGTATGCCTTAGAGCATATCATTTAGTGTGTATCTTGTACATGTTTTTATTAATAAAAGGCATTTCCACTTTTCCATTTATATAATATATTTATATGTAATAGAAAAGGTCCATTGATATTTTGTTAGAAATTCTATTCTTAAGTTGTTAAAAATATGAATGACAATATTTCTAGTACAAAGTATCATAAATAGGTTCACAATCAAGGATATTTCATAATAAGGACATGACTTATCCAGAAAGATTGTATTCATGTTTGTTCCCAAGTTATTTATATGAGATATAAATAAGATGAAATGGTGAGTCTCATGCCATATAACAAACATGATAGGCACTTATATATGATAATTAGGCCGAACCAGTGATGTTTATGACAAGTGCATGGAGTTTACTCTTGTCAATGCATTGTCATAAATCATATTAGTGTGTATAATATTTAGACCTGAGATAGCACAGTTATCTTGTATATAGGTGGTTTGAGTTTGATACTGCTTTCATACTTGTACTGTGTATGGGTATATGGGCATGTGTTGGCTCCTACTAGTTATATATGGAGGTAGGTGTTGATCAAGATGGAATATATTCCTCTAAGTAAATAGAGATAAAATCCTATGTTCACTTAATTGTTCTTGATGTTTCAAGATCCTAGCCAAGATAGATAGATTTATTCAAAAAGAGTTTTTGATAAGAAAATCTTTTTAATCAAGAACTAGAATTAAAGTGAACATAATATTCATAGCAAATGGAGTTTGACATAAACTATGACTCCAGCTTGAGTTGGGATTTTGTAACAGAGAGATTCTAGTGCATGGTAACATATGATTGTAGGTTCATTTAAGGTAAACCTTATTACTGATTATGTGGCCATGGCATGCTATGCTAGGTGTTAACCATGGTCTATGAGGTGCATAAAGTGATTTAGATAAATCATTTATGGCAAGAAAGAGTTCTAATGATATTAAGAGTTGATATCATGTCTCATTGCCAATTAGTGATGAGCCTAGTAAGTCACACACATGCACAAGTAATTACCTAATTAAATATGATTTAAATTAATTAATTAAAGAGTTTAATTGATTAATTATATAAGTTTACTTTGCAATTAAATTGCAAAGTTCCTAGCATGACTTGAAACCAAATCTAGGTTATTGGATGTGCAGTATAAGTTAAATTTATATTTAAAGTGTTTAAATATGAATTTAATTAATGTGAAATTAATTAATAAAGATTAATTAATTGATTTATATTTAATATAAATTGATTGGAAGAATAGAAATAATTATTTTGGGTTGAGAACTAAAAATTAAGACAGAGGGGCATTTTTGTCATTTCACAGGGTGACATGTGGCACCATGAGATGGTGACACATGGCATTATACATAAGCTTGCCAAATTTTTTTTTTTTAATCATGTAAGATGATTAAAATTAAGATTAAATATTGGTTTGACACTTGGCACAATGTGAATGGGTCAGTTAAACCTAGAACCAATCAGAGGGTGACTTGTGGCAAGGGTTTTATGCGTTGACCTACCAATATAAGTGTTGTTATGAAAATCAAACAACACAACCAGTAGCTGATATCTTTGGTGCCGCCACCCAAGAAGTTCTCCCTCTTCTTCATCTTATTCTCTCATCTATTCCAAGAGATTAGCAAATAATCTCTTGAATTAAAAATACTAGAAATTGCTTTTAGTGTCTTGTTTGCATCTTTAATCTCTTAAAAGGCAAAACTTGATTTTTTAATTAATAGAAAAAGCTTTAGAAGCTGTTCAAGGGCTGCATAGTTGAACTCGGTGTGGACAAGCTAGAGGGACAATATCTGGTGTCCTAAAGATGCATCCCAAAGGCACAAATATGCTGCAGTGCATTAAGAGATTAGTGTATTTATTCTTAATCTAATCTAGGGTTTTAAAATTAATCTGATTAATTTTAAAATCTTAAATAGCAAATGCAGATCCAAAAACATATTAAAAGTGTTTTAATATATTGTTTATCATTGAAATCAAATAGATAAAAATAAATCTTGCACGATGCATATGACCGTAGGTGAAAATTTTTGAATTCAATGGTATAAACTTGTGTTTTTCATGCTTCCGCACCTTCAATTGGCATCAGAGCCATTATATTTGCCATTTAGATTGTTGATTATATGATTTAATTGTGTGATTTGATTATGAGATGATTGATCCATTGCTGGTTGTAGAGGATGTGTGGCGGCACACGTGGTGAAGCCACCATAGGTGGCGGCAACAATGTTCCTCCAATGGTGGCGCAAGGTTTGGTTTTAAATTCTACAATTGTTGTATGATCTAAGGTCTATCCCAGGACTAATTAAAGTGTTTAATTAGTAGTTTTAATCATACAATTAAACTTTGATTCAAATCAGAATTTCAAAAGTTGTTTGAATGTGATTCAAATCTGAATTTTTAAAGTTGTTTAAATTATATTCAAATCTGGATTTTTAAGTTGAATCTGAGATATTCAATTTAATTTAAGTATGTATACTGATATGCATGATGGATGATCATGGACTATAAAAGACCAATGTGATTGGATTTATTTCTTTTATGTTTCTTTGGGATTGTAAATTAATTATTTTATTTTAATTTATTTTAGGCCTTTATTATTAAGGTTGTAATAATTTTGGGTTGTAATTTCATTTGTTTATGTTCTTGTAAATTCGCCTTGGTATGCTAAGGATTGCTATGTAATATTGGATTGCAAGAAGTTCCAGGAGGTCAAGAGCATTGGTGGGACCAATAGGAGGAATTCAAGATCAAGTGTTGATTATGTACTCCTACAGCAACTCTTGTAAAATGAATGAATGAAATGCACCTAGGAATGCCCTGATTCGATTCTTGGTGGCTCATAATTGAATCCTTTAGAAAGTCCATGATCATACCATATTTACTGCTTATCCATGAATGCATGAGATGTATGGGAATGTATGCAATTATATGATATATGCATGCTAAATGGATAATGTGCAAAGTGAGACCTTAATAGTAATTAGGATGACCATAAAATCTTCCAAACAAATGATTAAGTTGGAAATGTTATAATTAAAGTAATTATAACATGGGCCATCCATTGGGGCAATTATTTTAAGAAATTTTAAATAGTTGCATAAGATGCAATTAATTTAAGAGATTTTCTTAAGAATAATTGTTAAGCATGAGATGTTGTAAATATATAAATGGTTTGATGGCCAATATTGGATGTACCTGAGGACATTAAAATTATTTGCATAATTACTGGCTCAATGGGATCAACTTAACTAATGCAAGATAAGTCAATAATGGATGTACCTGAGATTTTGAGCATTAGAGGCTAGGTAAAGGATTGAACCTCACATGAGATGTGATGGGCAAGGAGTTGCTCACTTATAGTTTATTGTAATTCCAATAATGGATGTACCTAAGGATGATTAATAGAATTATAAGAATTTAATCACCCACTAGAAATCCATCCAGCTAGGATTTCCGTTTTCTACTTTGGATGTGTAGTATTCGCTAAGTTAGTGGGAGGACCAATTTGATTAAAAGACCATAATTATTTTGGTTAATTACATGATACATTTACTAATTAATCTGATTATTTTCTGCAGTTAATTTTCTGATAATAATGAGCACAAAACAACCACCACCATCCAATATCCCTGCAAGCATACTTGATCGCAATAGATTAACAGAACCTAATTTGTCTGATTGGCTAAGAAATTTGAAACTTATCATGAACCTTGAACATATCGGATATGTTTTAGACTCAAATGTTCCTGGTCCATTACCTCCAGAGGCCACTCAAGAGGAACATGAAACCTTGGACAAGTGGAAGGAGCATGATATGAGAGCTAAGTGTTACCTGCTTGCTTCCACAAGTAATGAGTTACAGAAGCAGCATGAGAACATGCAGAGTGTGAGTGAGATTCTCCTTCACCTACAAGAGTTCTATGGTGAGCATAGTAGGAATGCTAGGTATGAGATATCTAGATAGCTATTCCACATGAGGATGTCTGAGGGACAGAATGTTGGGGATCATGTCCATAAGATGGTTCGGCTGATTAAGCAGTTGGAACATCTTGACTTCAACATGGATTTCCAACTACAGACGGATCTGATCCTTCAGTCCCTTCCTGAGTCTTTTGGGAATTTTGTGACAAATTTTCATATGTCTAAATAGGAATGCACCTTAGCTGGTTTACTCAACATGCTGGTTATTGCCCAAAAGAATATGCCGGGCAATAAAGGAAAAGAGGTAGCTTTGATTGTATCTTCTTCTACTGGAAAGTCCAACAAGAAGAAGGGCAATAAGAAAAAGAAACCTCAGATTCCTGGTCCTTCTAAGAAAATAGCTAAACAGAAAGGGAAGATTAAAGCTGATGGAGGCAAAGGAAAGTGTTTCCACTGCCAGAAGGATGGGCACTTAAAAAGGAACTGCCCAGAGTATCTTGCTTCTCTAAAGGACAAGAAGGATACACCTTCGGAAGATATGTCCATATCTTGTAATTTAGATTCTGATGATACTCATAGTTCATTTACAGCTTGGGTTTTAGATACTGGTGTCAGTTCTCACATTTCTAATGATATGCAGGAACTAGCAAATAGTAGTAGCTTACATTCTCGAGATGTTAGACTCCGGATTGGCAATGGCTCAACAGTTGAAGAATTAGCCATAGGACCTAAATCTTTTTACATATCTGGACATGTTTTGTGTTTGGATAATATTTTATATATACCAGATGCTTTTAAGAACATCATTTCTATATCTAGTTTGACTAGAAATGGCTATGAATTTTAGTTCACAGATGATGTTTGCAATATTTATTTTGGAAATAAATATGGTTGTTCGGATTATATGAATGATGGTTTTTATTATTTAGATAATAATGACAAACACAAGTTGAATACAAGTGATCTAAAAGAATGCAATGCCATAGTGAAAACCAACTCAAGTTCAAAATATATTTGGCACTTAAGGTTATGTCATGTTGAAGAAGATAGGATTGCAAAATTGGAGAAAATGGGGATTCTATCCTCATTGAGCCTACTCCAACTTATGAATATTACCTTCAGGGAAAAATGACTAGATCACCCTTTATTGGACGAGGGCTAAGAGCTGAAAATATTTTGGAGCTAATACATAGTGATGTATGTGGTCCATTTAAAGAAATGGCTAGAGGTGGTTTTCATTATTTTTATTACCTTTACTGATGATAAATCAAGGTTTGGGTATTTGTATTTGATGAAATACAAATATGAATCCTTTGAATAGTTCAAAGAATTTAAATCTGAAGTAGAAAATCAAACAGGAAAGAGTATTAAAGCTCTTCAATCAGATCGTGGAGGAGAATATTTGAGTACTGAATTTGATGAATACTTGAAAGAGCATGGCATTGTTTCCCAGCTAACTACTCTAGGAACACCACAGCTAAATGGTGTATCTGAAAGGAGAAATTGTACCCTATTGGATATGGTACGTAGTATGATGAGCTATACTGATATGCTAATATCTTTTTGGGGATTTGCATTAGAATCAGCTTTGTATATTCTGAATAGGATTCCATTAAAATCAGTTTCTTCCACACCTTATGAGATATGGCATGGAAGAAATCCAAGTCTTAAGCATGTTAAGATTTAGTGTTGTCCAGCTTATATCAAAAAGCTAAACACTGATAAATTGGAAACCAGATCAGAAAAGGGTCGACTTGTTGGATATCCAAAAGATCGTTTTGGATATTATTTTTATTTTCCTACATCACAAAAGGTTATGGTGAGTAGAGATGCCACATTTCTTGTACAACAGTTTGTTCAAGAAGGAGGCAAAGGAAGGCAAATAGAGTTAGAATTAGAGAATTCTGATCCATCTAGCCAACCTACTCCCATTGATGAAACATCTACAGCTATTCCTCGTAGAACAACCAGGGTATCTCACCCACCACTGAGATATGGTTTCCTTCATGAAGAAGAACAAGAGTTGTTTACTCATGAAGAAGTAGATCATGGAGATGATCCACTTACCTATGAAGAAGCTATATCAGATATAGACTCTTCAAAAGATGCTATGAAATCCAAAATTGATTCCATGTATAAGAATCAAGTTTGGGATATTGTTGACCCACCTGAAGGTATTGTACCTATAGGGAACAAATGGGTTTTCAAGAAGAAAATTGGTTCTGATAGAAACATAAAGACCTATAAGGCAAGGCTAGTAGCGAAATGGTTTTGCCAAAGGCAAGGAATCGACTATGAGGAGACTTTTTCGCCTGTTGCCATGCTTAAATCAATTAGGATTCTATTAGCAATAGCTGCATACAATGATTATGAGATTCGGCAGATGGATGTTAAAACAACTTTCCTCAATGGATACATTGAAGAAAACATTTTCATGGAATAACCTAGGGGCTTTGAATCCTAAGATGGTTCCAAGGTATGCAAGCTAAAGCGATCCATTTATGGGTTAAAACAAGCTTCGAGGAGTTGGAACATCCGTTTTCATGAAGCTAATAAATCATTTGGTTTTATCAAAAATGAGGATGAGCCATGTGTATATAAGAAGGTTAGTGACAATGCTATCACTTTCCTTGTCTTATATGTGGATGACATATTGTTGATGGGTAATGACACAAGTGTGTTGACAACTGTAAAGGTATGGTTATCAAATACATTCTCTATGAAAGACTTAGGGGAGGCAACCTATATTCTTGGGATTCGCATCTGTGAGATAGAGTGAAAGAATAATTGGTTTATCCTAAAGTCTATACTTTGAAAAGATGTTAAAAAGGTTTAACATGCTTGATTCCAAGAGAGGATTGTTACTAGTGAGACATGGTATCCACCTTTTTAAAGAGATGTCTCTAAAGACACCTGAAGAAAGAGATAAAATGGCCAGGATTCCATATGCTTCAGCTATTGGATTTTTAATATATGCAATGTTGTGTACTAGGCTGGATATCGCGTATGCTGTTAGTTTGACTAGTAGGTATTAATCCAATCCAGGCTTGGAACACTGGATAGATGTTAAGAATATCCTTAAGTACTTGAGAAAAACTAAGGATTTATTCTTGATTTATGGAGGTGGAGGCTTGCAATTGGATGGTTATACTGATTTTGATTTCCAATCAAATATCGATAATAGAAAGTCTACCTCTGGATATGTGTTCATTTGTAATGGAGGTGCAGTCAGTTGGAAGAGTTCCAAACAGAGCACAACTACAGATTCCACTACCAAGGTTGAATATATTGCAGCATCATATGCTGCAAAGGAAGTAGTTTGGATAAAGAAGTTTGTGACAGAGCTTATAGTAGTTCCTTCCATTGAGTTAGCAGTTCCACTACACTGTGACAACAGTGGAGCAGTCATACAGGCTAAGGAACCAAGGTCTCACCAGAAATCTAAACACATAGAAAGGCGCTACCACATTATCAGAGAAATAGTTGGACGAGGTGATGTAGTCATGCAGAAAATAGCATCAGCTGAAAATACAACTGATCCATTCACTAAGCCTATGTGATAGACTCAGCTAGGCCGACATCTTGAGAATATGGGTCTAAGATATTGCAATGAATGGCTCTAATGCTAGTGGGAGATTGTTAGTAGTATGCCCTAGAGCATACCATTTAATATGTATCTTGTACATATTTTTATTAATAAAAGGCATTTCCACACATAATATATTTATGTGTAATAGAAAAGGTCCATTGATATTTTGTTAGAAATTCTATTCTTAAGTTGTTAAGAATATGAGTGACAGTATTTCTAGCACAAAGTATCATAAATAGGTTCACAATCGAGGATAGATGGTTTGAGTTTGATACTGCTTTCATACTTGTACTGTGTATGGGTATATGGGCATGTGTTGGCTTCTACTAGTTATATATGGAGTTAGGTGTTGATCAAGATAGAATATATTCCTCTAAGTAAATAGAGATAAAATCCTATGTTCATTTAATTGTTCTTAATATTTCATGTTCCTGGCCAGGACAGATAGATTTATTCAGAAAGATTTTCTGATAAGAAAATCTTTTTAATCAAGAACTGGAATAAAAAGAGAATATAATATTCATAGCAAATGGAGTTTGACATAAACCATGACTCCAACTTGAGTTGGGATTTTATAACAGAGAGATTCTAGTGCATGGTAACATATGATTATAGGTTCATTTTAGGAAAACCTTATTACTGATTGGGTGGCCATAGCATGCTATGCTAGGTGTTAACCATGGTCTATGAGGTGCATAAAATGATTTAGATAAATCATTTATGGTAAGAAATAGTTCTGATGATATTAAGAGTTGATATCATGTCTCATTGCCAATTAGTGATGAGCCTAGTAAGTCACACACATACTCAAGTAATCACCTAATTAAATATGATTTAAATTAACTAATTAAAGAGTTTAATTGATTAATTAAATAGGTTTAGTTTGCAATTAGATTGCAAAGTCTCTAGCATGACTTGAAACCAAATCTAGGTTATTGGATACACAGTATAAGTTAAATTTATATTTAAAGTGTTTAAATATGAATTTAATTAATGAGAAATTAATTAATAAAGATTAATTAATTGATTTATATTTGATATAAATTGATTAGAAGAAGAGAAATAATTATTTTGGGTTGAGAACTCAAAATTAAGACACAGGGGCATTTTGATCATTTCACAGGGTAACATGTGGCACCATGAGATGGTGACACGTGGCATTACACATAAGCTAGCTAAATGTCTTTTATTCATGTAAGATGATTAAAATTAAGATTAAATATAGGTTTGACACTTGGCACAATGTGATTGGGTCAATTAAACCTATAGCCAATCAGAAGGTGACATGTGGCAAGGGTTTTAAGTGCTGACCTAGGTATATAAGTGTTGTTATGAAAAGAAAAATTATAACTAGCTACTGCCTCCCTTTGGGCAGCCACCCTTGAGGCTCCCATTCTATCTTCTTCTTCATCTCTCAACAATTCCAAGAGATTAGCAAACAATCTCTTGAATTAAAAATACTAGAAATTATTTTTAGTGTCCTGTTTACATCTTTAATCTCTTAAAAGGCAAAATTTGATTTTCTAATTAATAGAAAAAGCTTTAGAAGCTGTTCAAGGGCTGCCATAGGTGATCTTGGTGTGGACAAGCTAGAGGGACAACATCTGGTATCCTAAAGACGCATCCTAAAGGTGCCAAACACACTACAGTGCATCAAGAGGTTAGTGCACTTATTCTTGATCTAATCTTGGATTCTAAAATTAATCTTATTAATTCTAAAATCTTGAATGGCAAATGCAGATCCAAAAATATATTAAAAGAGTTTTACTTTGTTGTTTATCATTGAAATTAAATAGATAAAAATAAATCTTGCATGATGCATGTGACCCAATGTGAAAATTTTTGAATTCAATGATATAAACTGGTGTTTTTCATGCTTCCGCTCCTTCAGTAGAGACTTGCAATTGGATGGTTATACCGATTCTGAATTCCAATCAGATATCGATGATAGAAAGTCTGTCTCTAGGTTTGTGTTTATTTGTAATGGAAGTGTGGTTAGTTAGAAGAGTTCCAAACAGAGTATACTGCAGATTCCACTACTGAGGCCGAGTATATTACGGTATCAGATGCTGCAAAAGAAGTTATTTGGATATAAGTAACCCCGGTCTCACTAAAAATCCAAACACATAGAAAGGCGCTACCACATTATCAAAGATATAGTTGGGCAAGGCGATGTAGCCATGCAGAAAATAGCATCAACTGAAAATCTAGCTGATCCATTCACCAAGCCTTTGTCACAAGCACAGTTAGACCGACATCTTGAGAAGATAGGTCTAAGATAATGTAATGAATGGCTGTAGTGCTAGTGGGAGATTGTTAGAAGTATGCCCTAAAGCATATCATTTAGTATGTATCTTGTACATATTATGTTAACAAAAGGCATTTTCACTTTTCCATTTATATAATATATTTATGTGTAATAGAAAAGGTCCATTGATATTTTATTAGAAATTCTATTCTTAAGTTGTTAAGAATATGAGTGACAGTATTTCTAGCACAAGGTATCATAATCAAGGATACTTCATAATAAGGACATGATTTATCTAGAAAGATTGTATTCATGTTTGTTCCCAAGTTATTTATATGACATATAAATAAGATGGAATGGTGAGTCTTATGCCATATAACAAACATGATACACACTTATACATGATATGTAGGTCGAACCAGTGACATTTATGACAAGCACATGGAGTTTACTCTTGTCAATGTATTATCATAAATCATATCAGTGCATATAATCTTTAGACCTGAGATAGCACAGTTATCTTGTATATAGGTGGTTTGAGTTTGATACTGCTTTCATACTTGTACTATGTATGGGTATATGGGCATGTGTTGGCTCCTACTAGTTATATATGGAGGTAGGCATATAAATAAGATGGAATGGTGAGTCTTATGCCATATAACAAACATGATACACACTTATACATGATAAGTAGGTCGAACCAGTGACATTTATGACAAGCACATGGAGTTTACTCTTGTCAATATATTCTCAAAAATCATATTAGTGCATATAATCTTTAGACCTGAGATAGCACAGTTATCTTGTATATAGGTGGTTTGAGTTTGATACTGCTTTCATACTTGTACTATGTATGGGTATATGGGCATGTGTTGGCTCCTACTAATTATATATGGAGGTAGGTGTTGATCAAGATAGAATCTGTTCCTCTAAGTAAATAGGCATAAAATCCTATGTTCATTTAATTGTTCTTGATGTTTAAAGTTCCTGGCCAGGACAGATAGATTTAATCAGAAAAGAGTTTCTTATGAGAAAATCTTTTTATTCAATAACTGGAATTAAAAGAGAACATAATATTTATAGCAAATGGGGTTTGACATAAACCATGAGTCCAGGTTAAGTTGGGATTTTGTAATAGAGAGATTCTAATGCATGGTAACATATGGTTATAGGTTCATTTAAGGTAAACCTTACTACTGATTGGGTGGCCATGGCATGCTATGCTAGGTGTTAACCATGGTTTATGAGGTGCATAAAATAGTTTAGAGAAATCATTTATGGTAAGAAAGAGTTCTGATGATATTACGAGTTGATGTCTTGTCTCATTGCCAGTTAGTGATGAGCCTAGTAAGTCACACACATTCTCAAGTAATCACCAAATTAAATATGATTTAATTAATTAATTAAAGAGTTTAATTGATTAATTAAATAGGTTTGGTTTGCAATTAGATTGCAAAGTCCCTAGCATGACTTGAAACCAAATCTAGGTTATTGGATATATAGTATAAGTTAAATTTATATTTAAAGTATTTAAATATGAATTTAATTAATGAGATATTAATCAATAAATATTAATTAACTAATTTATATTTGATATAAATTGATTAGAAGAAGAAAAATAATTATTTTGGGTTGAGAACTTAAAGTTAAGACACAGGGGCATTTTGGTCATTTCACAGGGTGACATGTGGCCCCATCAGATGGTGACACATGGCACTACACATAAGCTTGCCAAATGTCTTTTAATCATGTAAGATGATTAAAATTAAGATGAAATATAGGTTTCACACTTGGCACAATGTGATTGGGTCAATTAAACCTAGAGCTAATCAGAAGGTGACATGTGGTAAGGGTTTTAAGTAGTGACCTAGCTATATAAGTGTAAGGATGAATGAACAAAACACACAAGCTACTGCTTCTCTTATGTGACACCACCCAAAAGAACATCTCTTTTCTCTTTTTCTTCTTTTCTCATCAATTGAAAGAGATTAGCAAACAATCTATTGAATTAAAAATACTAGAAATTATTTATAGTGTTCTGTTTACATCTGCAATCTCTTAAAAGGAAAAACTTGATTTTCTAATTCATAGAAAAAGCTTTAAAAGCTGTTCAAGGGCTGCCATAGGTGATCTTGGTGTGAACAAGCTAGAGGGACAACATCTGGTGTCCTAAAAACGCATCCCAAAGGTGCCAAACACACTATAGTGCATCAAAAGGTTAGTGCACTTGTTCTTGATCTAATTTAAGGTTCTAATGAATTAATCTGATTAATTCTAAAATCTTAAATGGCAAATCTAGATCCAAAACATATTAAAAGAGTTTTAATATGCTGTTTATCATTGAAATCAAATAGATAAAAATGAATCTTACATGATGCATGTAACCCTAGGTGAAAAAATTTTGAATTCAATGATATAAACTTGTGTTTTTCATGCTTTCGCTCCTTCAGTCCTCCCACTAACTTGGCAGATCCTACACTTCCAAAGTAGGAAACAAAAATCCTAGTTGGATGGATTTCTAGTGGGTGATTGAATTCTTATAGCCTTATTGATCATCCTCAGGCACATCCATTATTGGAATTACAATAAACTATAAGTAAGCAACTCCTTGCCCATCAAATCTCACGTGAGGTTCAATCATTCATCTAGCCCCTAATGCTCAAAATCTTAGGCACATCTATTATTGATTTATCTTGCATTAGTTAAGTTGATCCCATTGAGCCAATAAACATGCAATTAATTTTAATGTCCTTAGGCAAATCCATCATCAGCCATCAACTATTTACATATTTACAACATCTCATACATAACAATTATTCTTAAGAAAATCTCTTAAATTAAATGCATTACATGCAAGTATTTAAAATTTCTTAAAATAATGACCTCAATGGAGGGCCCATGATATAATTACTTTAATTATACCATTTTCAACTTAATCATTTGTTTGGAAGATTTAGTGGTCGGCTTAATTACTATTATGGTCTCACTTTGCACATTATCCAATTGGCATGCATATATCATATAATTGCATACATTCCCATACATCTCATGCATACATAGATAAACAAATAATATGGTATGATCATGGACTTTCTAAGGGATTCAATTATGAGCCACCAAGAATTGAATCAGGGCATTCTTACGTGTATTTCATTCATTCATTTTACAAGAGTTGCTGAAGGAGTACATAATCAACACTTGATCTTGATTTCCTTCCACTAGTCCCACCAATGTGCTTGACCTCCTTAATCTTCTTGCAATCCAATTACATTGTAATTCATGACATACCAAAGCGAATTTACAAGAATATGGACTTTAAAGTCCTTAAATAATTGAAATTACAACCCAAATTATTACAACATTTATAATACATGCTACTAAAATAAAATTAATTATTTTACAACACAAAGAAAAATAAAAGAAATAAATCCAATCATATTGGTCTTTTATTGTCCATGATCATCCATCATGCATATTAAAATTTAAAAATTAAATAAAATATACATACTAAAAAATTAAATTGAATATCACATATTCAACCAAAAAATTTAGATTTGAATCTCATTCAAACAAATTTAAATTTAGAAACCCTTCCCAAATTTAATTAATTGAGTGATTAAAATTCCTAATTAAACAATTTAATTAAGTATGGGCCCAATTATGGGCCTTAAGATATACAACAATTGCATAAAGAAGCCCAAAACCAAAACGCACCTTTGGGGTGTTCATCTCAACCATGCCACCACCTATGAAAACCATAACTTTGATGCCGCCACACATGAACACCCAAACAGCTTTAGATCAATCCAAATTTGATACAATCACACAATTAAACATCATATACAATCTTAATGGCAAATATAGTGGCTCTGATACCAATTGAAGGAGCGGAAGCCTGGTAATTGATGCATTGGAGCATTGAATTTCAAAATTTTTC
This sequence comes from Hevea brasiliensis, assembly GCF_030052815.1. Taxonomy (NCBI): domain Eukaryota; kingdom Viridiplantae; phylum Streptophyta; class Magnoliopsida; order Malpighiales; family Euphorbiaceae; genus Hevea; species Hevea brasiliensis. The sequence goes on along the minus strand of NC_079499.1, from coordinate 78,948,868 downwards.
TTCTAGGTTTTCATGCATCATGCCACATCTCTTATGTGCCTAATTAATTTCAATACTTAATTGCATATTAAAACACTTTTAACATGTATTAGGATCTTTATTTGCCATCTAAGATTGTGAATTAACAAATTAATTCAATTAAACCCTGATTTGAAAGAGGAATTTGGGCACTAACCTCTTTGATGCGCTATGGATGCAATTGACACCTTTAGGAAGCTCTTAGGACCCTAAGTGTTGTCTGTCTAGCTTGTCCACACCAAGATCACCAATGGAAGCCCCCAATTTCCCTTCTCAAGCCTTTGCCAACTAATTATAATTTGGGGTTTTGATTTTAGAAAGGTTATATGTGTGTATAGGACACTAGAAATAATTCCTAGCAATTTTAATTCAAAGAAACCAAGAGATTTTTCTTTGAATCAAGTGAGAAAAGAAGAGAGGAGAGGGAGACTTCTTGTTGCCATCCCGTATGAGAGAAAAGTGTGAGTGGGCTGATTTTTCTTTATAACCTCTCTTTATATACATAGATCAAACCCTAACTCACTTGCCACATGTCATCACCACATTGCATCTTATTTTTAATTGACTCAATCACATTAAGCCAAGTGTCAAAGCTAGACTTAATCTTAACTTTGATCATCTTACATGATAGGAGGAAAAATGGCAAGTATATATGATGCCATGTGTTACCATTCATGGTGCCATATATCACTATGTGAAATGACTAAATTATCCTTATGTTTTAATTTTGAATTCTCAGCCCAAAATCATTATTTCACCTCTTCTAATCAATTTATATCAGATATAAATTAATTAATTAATCTCCATTAATTAATTTCTCACAATTAAATTCATATTTAAACACTTTAAATATAAATTTAACTTTTACTATACATCCAATAACCTAGATTTGGTTTCAAGCCATGCTAGGGACTTTGCAATCTCATTGCAAACCAACCTATTTAATTAATCAATTTTACTCTTTAATTAATCAATTAAATCACACTTCACTTAGTGATTAACTTGTGTATGTGTGTGACTCACTAGGCTCATCACTAATTGGCAATGAGAAATAATATTAACTCTTAATATCATTAGAACTCTTTCTTACCATAAATGATTTCTTTAAATCATTTCAGGCATCTCATATACCATGGTTAACACCTAGCATAGTATGCCATGGCCACCCAATCAGTAATAAGGAATACCTTAAATGAACCTTTAATCACATGTTACCATGCACTAGAATCTCTCCATTACAAAATTCCAATTCGAGCTGGAGTCATGGTTAATGTCAAACACCATTTGTTATGAACATTATGTTCTCTTTTAATTTCATTTCTTGATTAATTAGATTTTTTAGTTGATCAAGATGGAATCCGTTTATTAGTAGCATGCCCTAGAGCATATCATTTAGTATGTATCGTGTACATATTTTATTAATAAAAGGCATTTTCACTTTTCCGTTTATATAATATATTTATGTGTAATAGAAAAGGTCCATTGATATTTTGTTTGAAATTCTATTCTTAAGTTGTTAAGAATATGAGTGACAGTATTTCTGGCACAAAATATCATAAATTGGTTCACAGTCGAGGATACTACAAATAAGGACATGACTTATCCAGAAAGATTGTAATCATGTTTGTTCCCAAGTTATTTATATAAGATGTAAATAAGATGGAATGGTGAGTCTCATGCCATATAACAAATATGATAGGCACTTATACATGATAAGTAGGTCGAACCAGTGACATTTATGACAAGCACTTGAAGCTCACTCTTGTCAATATATTGTCATAAATCATATCAGTGCAAATAATATTTAGATCAGAGATAGCATAGTTATCTTATATATAGGTGGTTTGAGTTTGATACTGCTTTCATACTTGTACTGTTTATGGGTATATGGGCATGTGTTGGCTCCTACTAGTTATATATGGAGGTAGGTGTTGATCAAGATGGAATCTGTTACCCTAAGTAAATAGAGATAAAATCCTATGTTCATTTAATTGTTCTTGATGTTTCAAGTTCCTGGCCAGGACAGATTGATTTAATCAACAAAGAGTTTCTGATGGGAAAATCTTTTTAACCAAGAATTGGAATTAAAAGAGAACATAATATGCATAGCAAATGGGATTTGACATAAGCCATAACTCTTGCTCGAATTGGGATTTTGTAACAGAGAGATTCTAGTATATGGTAACATATGATCATAGGCTCATTTAAGGTAAACCTTATTACTAATTGGGTGGCTATGGCATGTTATGCTAGGTGTTAACCATAGTCTATGAGGTGCCTAAAATGATTTAGAGAAATCATTTATGGAAAAAAAGAGTTCTGGTGATATTAAAAGTTAATATCATATCTCATTGCCAATTGGTGATGAGCTTAGTAAGTCACACACATACACAAGTAATCACCAAGTTAAATGTGATTTAATTAATTAGTTAAAGAGTTTAATTGATTAATTAAATAGGTTTGGTTAGCAATTAGATTGCAAAGTCCCTAGCATGGCTTGAAATCAAATATAGGTTGTTGGATGTATGGTATAAGTTAAATTTATATTTAAAGTCTTTAAATATGAATTTAATTATGAAAAATTAATTAATAGAGATTAATTAATTAATTTATATTTGATATAAATTGATTAGAAGAAGAGAAATAATTATTTTGGGTTGAGAACTCAAAATTAAGACACAGGGGTATTTTGGTCATTTCATAGGGTGGCATGTGGCACCTGAAGGAACGGAAGTGAGAAAAACACAAGTTTATACCATTGAATTCAAAAATTTTCACCTAGGATCTCATGCATCATGCAAGATTTATTTTTATCTATTTGATTTCAATGATAAACAACATATTAAAACTATTTTAATATGTCTTTGGATCTGTATTTGCCATTTAAGATTTTAAAATTAATCAGATTAATTTTAGAAACCTAGATTAAATCAAGAACGATTACACTAACCTCTTGATGTACTGCAGCGTGTCTGCGCCTTTGAGATTTGTCTTCAGGACCCCAGATGTTGTCCCTCTAGCTTGTCCACACCAAGAACACCTATGGCAGCCCTTGAACAGCTTCTAAAGCCTTTTCTATTAATTAGAAATTCAAGTTCTGCCTTTTAAGAGATTAGAGATGTAAACAGGACACTAGAAACAATTTCTAGTGTTCTTAATTCAAGAGATTTATGGCTAATCTCTTTGAATTGATGAGAGATGAAGAAGAATAGATGAAAAGTCTCAAAGTGGTGTGACAAAGGAGAGGAGTGGCTGCTGGTTACTTTTCTTTTTCATAACAACACTTAAATAGCTAGGTTAACACATTAAACCCTTGCCACATGTCACCCTTTGATAAGCTCTAGGTTTAAGTTACCCAATCACATTGTGCCAAGTGTGAAACCTATATTTAATATTGATTTTAATTATCTTAAATGATTAAAAAACATTTGGCAAGCTTATGTGTAATCCCATGTGTCACCATCTCATGGTGCCACGTGTCACACTGTGAAATGACCAAAATGCCCCTGTGTCTTAATTTTGAGTTCTTAATCCAAAATAATTATTTTTCTTCTTCTAATTAATTTATATCAAATATAAATTAATTAATTAATCTCTATTAATTAATTTCTCATTAATTAAATTCATATTTAAACACTTTAAATATAAATTTAATTTATACTACACATCCAATAATCTAGATTTGGGTTCAAGTCATGCTAGGGACTTTGCAATTTAATTGCAAACCAAACCTATTTAACTAATCAATTAAACTCTTTAATTAATTAATTAAATCATATTTAAATAGGTGATAACTTGTGTATATGTGTGACTTACTAGGCTCATCACTAATTGGCAATGAGACATGATATCAACTCTTAATATCATCAGAACTCTTTCTTACCATAAATGATTTCTCTAAATCATTTTTATGCACCTCATAGACCATGGTTAACACCTAGCATAGCATGCCATGGCCACCCAATTAGTATTAAGGTTTACCTTAAATGAACCTATAATCATATGTTACCATGCACTAGAATCTCTCTGTTACAAAATCCGAACTCAAGCTGGAGTCATGGTTTATGTCAAACTCCATTTGCTATGAATATTATGTTCTCTTTTAATTCCAGTTCTTGATTGAAAAGATTTTCTCATCAGAAACTCTTTTCTAAATAAATCTATCTGTCCTGGCAAGGAACTTGAAACATCAAGAACAATTAAATAAACATAGGATTTTATCTCTATTTACTTTGAGGAACATATTCCATCTTCATCAATACCTACCTCCATATATAACTAGTAGGAGCCAACACATGCCCATATACCCATATATAGTACAAGTATGAAAGCAGTATCAAACTCAAACTACCTATATACAAGATAACTGTGCTATCTCAGGTCTAAAGATTATATGCACTGATATGATTTATGACAAAACATTGACAAGAGTAAACTCCATGTGCTTGTCATAAGTGTCACTGGTTCGGCCTACTTATCATTTATAAGTGCCTATCATGTATGTTATATGGCATGAGACTCACCATTCCATCTTATTTATATCTCATATAAATAACTTGGGAACAAATATGAATACAATCTTTCTGGATAAGTCATGTCCTTATTATGAAGTATCCTCGATTGTGAACCTATTTATGATACTTTGTGCTAGAAATATTGTCACTCATATTCTTAACAAGTTAAGAATAATATTTCTAACAAAATATCAATGGACCTTTTCTATTACGCATAAATATATTATGTAAACGGAAAAGTAGAAATGTCTTTTATTAATAAAAATATGTACAAGATACATACTAAATGATATGCTCTAGGGCATACTACTAATAGCACCATGGAATGGTGACATATGGCACTACACATAAACTTGCCATTTGTCTTTTCATTATGTAAAATGATCAAAGTCAAGATTAAATCTAAGTTCAACACTTGGCACAATGTGATTGGGTCAATTAAACTAAGAGCCAATCAGAAGATGACATGTGGCAAGGGTTTTAAGGGTTTTAAGGGCTATATAACGTGTTGTTATGAAAGAGTAAAATAATACTGTCCTTCATAGGTGCCACCCCCCTTGGAGTGCTCTTCCTCTCTTCTTCTTCATTTCTCATCAATTCTACGAGAATGGCCAACATTCTCATGAATTAAAATTGCTAGAAATCGTTTCTAGTGTCCTGTACACATCTGTAATCTCTCTAAAGGCAAAACCTGAATTTCTAATTGATTGGAAAGGCTTGAGAAGCTGTTCAAGGGGCTGCCATTGGTGACCTTAGTGTGGACAAGCTAGAGGGACAACATCTGTTGTCCTAGGCGCATCCCAAAGGTGCCAAACACAACTATAGTGCATCAAAAGGTTAGTGCACTTGTTCTTGATCTAATCTAGGGTTCTAATGAATTAATCTGTTAATTCTAAAATTTTAAATGGCGAATATAGGTCCAAAAATATATTAAAAATGTTTTAATATGTTGTTTATCATTGAAATCAAATAGATAAATAATGAATGTTGCATGATGCATCAGACCCTAAAAGAAAAATTTTGAATTCAATGATCTAAACTTATCTTTTTCAAGCTTTTGCTCCTTTCAATTGGTATTAGAGCCACTATATTTTCCATTTAGATTGTTGATTATATGATTTAATTGTGTGATTTGATCATGAGATGATTGGTTAATTACTGGTTACAAAGCAAAGGTGGCGGCTTGATGAAGAACACCATGGTGCACATGGTTTGATCCATTCAACCCTGCGCAGGACTATTTGGGCTTGTTTGTGGGCTTTGTTTCAAGGCCCATAATTAGACCCATGACTAATCAAAGTGTTCAATTAGGAGTTTTAATTACATAATTAAATTTTCATTCAAATCTGAATTTTTAAATTTGTTTGAATGTGATTCAAATCTGAATTTTTAAATTTGTTTAAATGTGATTCAAATATAAATTTTTAAATTTGTTTGAATCATATTCAAATCTAGATTTTTAAGTTAAATATGAGATATTCAATTTAATTTAAGTATGTATGTTTTATTTAATTGTTAAATAGTGATATGCATGATGGATGATCATGGATAATAAAAGACCAATGTGATATGCTTTTATGTTTCTTTGGGTTGTAAATTAATTAATTTATTTTAATTTATTTTGGGCATGTATTATAAAGGTTGTAATATTTTTGGGTTGTAATTTCATTTATTTAGTTCTTGTAAATTCACCTTGGCATGCCAAGGATTACAATGTAATTGGATTACAAGAAGATCAAGGAGGTCAAGAGCATTGGTGGGACCAGTGGGAGGAATTCAAGATTAAGTATTGATTATGTACTCCTTCAGCAACTCTTGTAATATGAATGAATGAAATGCACCTAGGAATGCCCTGATTCAATTCTTGGTGGCGTAGAATTGAATCCCTTAGAAAGTCCATGATCATACCATATTTATTATCCATAAATGGATTAGATGTATGGGAATGTATGCAAGTACATTATATATGCATGCTAATTGGATAATGTGCAAAGTGAGACCTTAATAGCAATGAGGACGACCACAAAATCTTCCAAACCAATGATTAAGTTGAAAATGATATAATTAAAGTAATTATAACATGGGCCCTCCATTAAGGCAATTATTTTAAGAAATTTTAAATACTTGCATGAGTGATGGGCATCGAATCCAACTGAAATTAAATTAACTGAAATCATCAAGTATGATATATTTTTATGCAGTAAGTGGTGAATCCTAGTCGAACCCTAGAGACTGAATTATTAAATTTCATACGCTTGTGTAATGGAAAAGAAACAAAGGTTGGGGGGCTAATTCACAATCTAAAGAAGAAATAAAAAAATTAGAAATTAAGAACTAAAATTAAATATGAAACTCTTGAATTAAACAAACTTCAGTCCAAGGTAATTCTCATTCCATTGCATTGATTTAATCATGGACAAAAGAAATACAATTATATCTTATTGAATACTTAATGTTGATTTACCAAACAGTGAGATAAACCCCTGACTTCCCTATACTCATCAATTCGAGCCCAACACTCTTATTAACTCTAATTATTAACTGAGTTAGTATTATGCAATCCTCATCAAATTAATAACTGCTTAAAAAAAAAGAAGTAGTTAAGCTGAACAACAATTTATAAAGCATAAATCATTTAATCCACCCTATTATTTCCTTAGGTTATTATCGAAAACTTTGATCATAATCAATAAAACCTAATTGCTATTCATGTTCACTCTTACACAACAATTACGGATTATGAAGATGTACTAGCAATTGATTAAATCAAACAATTAACTAATAGGCCTTTTTAGCAAATCATTCAATAGATAAAAAATAATTAGATAAGAAAACAATAGATATTCAAAAAGACATAGATTAAATTAAGAACCTGATCTCACAAATCATACATAAGAACTTGAATCCCTTGAACTGAATTAAAAACTTAGCCACTCACGTTCATGGCTTGCAGAAAAGTAAAGAAAAATAAAGAAGAAATCTTAAAAGAGAATAGAGAATGAAAGCCTTCAAATGGAGAAAAAAAGTGTGAATTGGGATGCTCTTAGCTACTGCCCAAAGATGCATTTATACTAAAAAAACCTAATCCCAGAGATAGGAACCAAACCAAACTATGAAAGGTTTTGAAATTCAAGATGCAGAATTTCAGTCTAGATTCACATTTCTAGAATTAAGGCATATTTTCAGCAACTTTCTTTTTGAATCTGCCTTTACCTCTTTAGCAATGTTGTAGCCCTACTTCTTAGCTTTCCAACGGGCACTCATGGACCCAAATCCTAGGTCCACAACCCAAGTTATGGCCCAAAAACTGGGACTGGTTTAGTCAGACGGTCTAGCCCATTGTGACGACTTCATTGCCATTTTTGACAGTTAAAATGGCCTCATCTCATGTCCAGCCCTACATAGAAGTTGTAGAGGTGGCTCTTAAGGTTCAATTGGGCTTGGCTTTACTTCATTTAGATGTTTAAAACTCCAGATATAAAATAAATACTGAAATTGGTCGTGACCCATCGAGTCTAGCCTTTTGCAATAGATCCATAGCTCATTTTGTTAACCTTAGAGACTGATTTGGGCTTTGGTCCCTCTTTAACATTTGAAGTGCTCTATCTTAACTTTTCAATGGATTAAACAGCAATCAGTTTGGAGACCCACAACTTTAGAAACACCTAAAAAATATAGCAAAGGTCAAATGCTAACAATTTCTCCATTTAACACAATTATTTGACAACTATCTAAAAATATGCCTAAATGATAAATATATTTTAACGAGCTGAATTAAATATAAAAACATACTAGAAATACTAAATGTGATAGGAGTAAAATTAATAAATTATGCACTTATTAAATTCTCCCACACTTATTCCATGCTTGTCCTCAAACATGACCTAAATTCTCAATCAACTCCACTTAGAAGTTCTTTAATTTCACCCCATCACAATATTTTCTAATAAAAGATTAAAAATTTGAAACAAGAGGCAAGTAAGGTAATAACCATCACAACAAATTCCATTAACACCATACCAATATATCAACAAATTTCCAACACAAAACAAAAGGCTTGAAATCAATTAAGCTCACACAATTAAAGTTCCATAAAATTTTAAGTCAATACATACCAAAACACAATGCTAATTTATCACGGCACAACCATTATAACTTTTTGCAAATCTTAGAAATGCCCCTGTTTTTTTATATTTGAAATTGGTACTTCTCTCTTATCACAGTTACTTTTTTTTTTTATATTTCAACCGCCACATTCAGAAAAGTACCTTGCTCATATCCTAGCTAGCTTTTGGCCTGAAAATCGACATGGGGTTCATAAAGACCCCTGGTTAGTTTGCTTAACTAAAATAGTGGAGCAATTTTCAAGTTCAACCTTTTATTTCCCCCAATTTATGCATCTACATATTATAAAGTGCCCTGATAGATTAAACAAAGTTCTGAAATATGCATGACACTAGTTTAAAGCACACATAACTAATAATTTCATCATTAAATCAAGCCTAAATGATTTGTGCAGGAAAAAAAAAATTGCTCTATGGTATGGAGAAGAGGGAAAATCCATAATTAAAGTTACTATTACCTTGCCTAAAATTTCAAAAATTCAATCTAAAATAGAAAAGTCATTTCAAGGACAAAGCACTTCTCTCCGAGAGTTAATATAGAATCATAAATCAAGTTTATGAGAAAAAATTTTATTTTCTTTTATTTTTATTTTATTTTATTTATTTATTTTTACTTTTTTTTCTTAACAATTAAAAAGATTAAAAAGATTGCAGCAATAAATTTCTCCTCCCCCACACTTAAAACTTACATTGTCCCCAATGTAAAGCCCAAATGCAAAAGAAAAGAAAAAAAAATGCTAGAAAATAAAATAAAATAAGGGAAAGAAAACAAATTTGATTGTGGCTAACAAGCCACCCATGGGTTACCTCCCAAGAAGTGCCTTTGTTTAACGTTGTTAGCTTGACATGGCAAAACTCCTTAATCCACTGAATGCTCCTGAAACCCCTCATAAAATGGCTTGAGTTCATGACCGTTGACCTTGAACACTTTGTTAGTTCCTAAACTTTGAATTTCAACTACACCATAAGGAAATATATTAGTAACAACAAAGGGTCCAATCCAATGAGAATGCAACTTACCAGGCATTAGCTTCAATATGGAATTATACAATAAAACTTTTTGTCGAATCACAAACTGCTTCCTTATTTTGTCATGGAATGCCTTTGTTTCTTCTTCATAGATCCTAGAATTCTCATAAGCCTTAAGGTGAATTTCCTCTAATTCATGCAAATGTGATTTTCTTTCTAACTCATCCTCCATGCTTAACTTAAAATTATCCTGCACAAATGTATCAACAAAATCAATAGAAAAGACAGAATGATCATTAGCAGGATATTTCATAGCATCAAAGATATTAAATTTGACAGTCTCTCAATCAAACTCCATAGTTAAGGTACCCTCGTCCACATCAATTCTTGTATTGGCAATTTTTAGGAAAGGTCTTTCAAACAAAATCAAAGCTGAATTTACTGAGAGACCACTATCATCCTCTATATCCAAAATGTAAAAATCTGCAGGAAAAATCAATCCTACAACCTGCACCAATACATCCTCAACTACTCCCAATGGGTAAGCATTAGAATGATTAGCTAACTAAATAATGACAATAGTTTCTTTCAAAGGACCCCAATTTAAAGTTTGAAAAACAAAATTTGACATAACATTAATAGATGCTCCTAAATCTGCAATTGCACTTTCAAATTTAGAATCACCTATTCTACAGGGAATAGAAAACGAACCTGGATCCTTACACTTAGGGGGTAATTTTCACTAAATTAATGCTGACACATTTTCCCTCATACTGATCTTCTCATTATTCCTCAACTTGTGCTTTGTAGTGCATAATTCCTTAAGGAATTTAGCATACCTAAGAACTTGTTTGATCGCATCAAGCAAAGGTATATTCACTTCCACCTTTCTGAAAGTCTCCAAAATTTCTTTCTCTTGTTCTTCTTTCTTATTTTTAGCCAACCTGCATGGGAATGGAGGAAGAACAGAATTATTAACCTTATTTAGTTTAGGTTCAGTATTTACCTCAACTTCATGAACTTTAGACTCTTTTGTTCTTTGCTTCTTCTTTTTTATTGGCTCATGTGGAGTCTGATTATCAACTTATTTCCCACTCCGCAATAATATCGCGCTCGCATTTTCTCTGGATTCATCACTGTTTGTGATGGAAGCTTTCCAGAACCTTGAGCTTCCAGTTTACTCAGAGATGAAGCTAACTAACCAATATGCCTCTCTATGTTTTGAGTGTTATTTCTGGTCTGCTGTTGAAACTGTTGGGTATTGTTAGCCAAAGCCTTAACAATTTAATCAAGTGACATACCTTGATTTGAGGGAGGCGGAGGTGGTTGATTCACTTGTCTCTGCTGCTGATATTGATTTTGCACCGGTTGATTCCCATAACTCAGATTAGGATGATCTTGCCATCCTAGATTATAAGTATTGGAAAAGGGATCATACCTGTGTTGTGGCTGTCCATAATTTCCTACTGTATTAACATGTTGCATTGATTCATCCTCTTGTAATGCAGGACACATGTCAGTAGCATGACCGGAACCCGAACAAATCCCACATACCTTAACAGTTTGCATTTTCCCTACAGCCAATTGCCTCACTAAAGAAGTTAAATTAGAAATTTGTTTCTCAAGGTTAGATGTACTTTCCTCATTAACCTTGTTAGGCGCATCTCATTCCAAACTGCTGAGAGTTTGCTGCCATGTTAGCAATCAACCTCCTTGCTTCATCTGGTCTCTTGTCAACCAAAGCTCCTCCACTGGCAGCATCTATCATACTGCGATCCATTGGTAGAAGTCCCTCATAGAAATACTGAATCAAAAGTTGCTCACTTATTTAATGATGGGGATAGCTTGCACACAGCTTCTTAAATCTCTCCCAATACTCTTACAAGCTCTCTCCATTGTACTGTCGGATGCCACAAATTTCTTTTCTTATATTAGCAGCACAGGAAGTAGGAAAATACTTGTCCAAAAATATCTGCTTCATCCCATTCCATGAGTTGACAGATCCAGAAGAAAGGTAATACAACCAATCCTTAGCTGTGCCCTCCAGTGAGAAAGGGAAAGCCCAAAACTTGATTTGATCCTCTGAAACTCCTTGAGATTTCATGTTGGAACACACAACATGAAATTCCTTTAGATGCTTATGTGGATCCTCACCTGCAAGGCCATGAAACTTAGGCAACAAATGGATTAGTCCATATTTCAATTCAAAAGAAACATTTAAAACAGGGTATTGGATACACAAAGGCTATTGGTTTAGATTAGGAGCAGCCAACTCTTTCAAAGTCCTAGTAGCAGCCATGGTCTCATTTTCGAAACTTGACACTGAATCCAAATCCGAACTTAGCTCCTTTGGAGATTGGACTCCTTCATATGTACTTGGAATCTGCCTAGCTTGCTTAGCCAATTTTCTCAACCGTTTAGCTGTTTTTTCTACTTCTGGGTCAAAGATCAACTCACCAGATTGAGAAATTCTTGTCATGAACAAAAAGAAATCAAAGTAAAAACAGAAAAATGCCTCAAAACCCTAGAAAACAATCGAATTTGGCTTTATAAAGGTGGGGCCAAGGAATCCTATGGATTGATTTATCTTGATCAGAGCGTCGTTTCCTTCAAAATACGTATGGGCTGCCCTCCAAATTCAATCAAAATTCTTAATGAACAGTAACACCATAATTTTTTTTTCAAAAACCTATAAATAGCAACACTTCTCAAACAAAATTAATAACAAAATATCCGAACACCAAAAACACGAATTCCAATAAATTTCAGTCCCCGGCAACGGTGCTAAAATTCTTGATGGGTGTCAAATCCACCAGAAATTAAATTAAATAAAATCACCAAGTATGAAATATTTTATGCAGTAAGTGGTGAATCCAGGTCAAACCCTAGAGACTGAATTATTGAATTTCATGCACTTGTGTATTGGAAAAGAAACAAAGGTTGGGGGGGTTAATTCACAATCCAAAGAAGAAATAAAAAAATCAGAAATTAAGAACTAAAATTAAATATGAAACTCTCGAATTAAACAAACTTCAGTCCAAGGTAATTCTCATTCCAATGCATTGATTTGATCATGGACAAAAGAAATACAATTATATCTTATTGAATACGGAACGTAGATTTACCAAACAGCAAGGTAAACCTCTGACTTCTCTATACTCATCAATTCAAGCCCAGCACTCTTATTGGCTCTAATTATTAACTGAGTTGGTATTAAGCAATCCTCATCAAATTAATAACTACTTTAAGAAAAAGAAGTAGTTAAGTTGAACAACAATTTATGAAGCATAAATCATTTAATCCACCCTATTGTTTTCTTAAGTTATTATCGAAAACTTATATCATAATCAATAAAACCTAATTGGTACTCATTTTCACTCTCACACAATAATTATGGATTATGAAGATGAACTAGCAATTGATTGAATCAAACAATTAACTAATAGGCCTTTTTAGCAAATCATTCAACAGATCAAAAATAATTAGATAAAAAAAAGTAGATATTCAAAAAGACATAAATTAAATTAAGAACTTGATCTCACATATCATACATAAGAACTTGAATCCCTTGAGCTGAATTAAACACTTAGCCACTCTTGTTCATGTCTTATAGAAAAATAAAGAAAAATAAAGAAGAAATCTAAAAAGAGAATGGAGAATGAAAGCCTTCAAATGGAGAATGAAGGTCTGAATTGGGATGCTCTTAGCAGCTGCCCAAAGACGTATTTATACTAGAAAAACCTAATCCGAAAGACAAGAACCAAACTAAACTAGAAAAGGTTTTGAAATTCAATATGAAGATTTTCCGCCTATATTCACATTTCTAGAATAGAGGCAGATTTTTAGTAGTTTTCTTTCTGAATCTGTCTCTACCCTCTATAGGAAAGTTGTAGCCCTATTTCTTACCTTTCCAATGAGCACTCATGGACCCAAATCTAAGGTCTACAGCCCAAGTTATGGCCTAGAAACCGAGACTAGTTCAGTCAGATAGTCCAGCCCATTGTGACGACTTCATTGCCATTTTTAACAATCAAAATGGCCTCATCTCATGCCCAGCCCTTCATAGAAGTTGTAGAGGTGGCTCTTAAGGTTCAATTGGGCTTGGCCATGCTTCATTTAGACATCTGAAACTTCAGTTATAAAATAAATACTGAAACTGGCCATGACCTATCGAGTCTAGGCTTTTACAATAGATCCATAGCTCATTTTGTGAACCTTGGAGACTGAATTGGGCTTTGGTCCCTGTTCATCATTTGAAGTGTTCTATCTTAGCTTTTTAATGGATTAAACAGCAATCAATTTGGAGAACCACAACTTTTGAAACACCTTAAAAATACAGCAAAGGTCAAATGCTGAAAATTTCTCCATTTAATACAATTATTCCACAACTATCTAAAAATATGCCTAAATGATAAATATATTTTAACCAGATGAATTAAACATAAAAACATACTAGAAACACTAAATGCGATAAGAGTAAAATTAATAAATTATGCACTTATCAATGAGATGCAATTAATTTAAGAGATTCTCTTGAGAATAATTGTTAAGTATAAGATGTTGTAAATATGTAAATGGTTTGGTGCCCAATATTGGATGTACCTGAGAGCATTAAAATTATTTGCATAATTACTAGCTCAATGGTATCAACTTAACTAATCCAAGATAAGTCAATAATGGAAGTACCTGAGATTTTGAGCATTAGGGGCTAGGTAAAGGATTGAACCTCACATGAGATGTGATGGGCAAGGAGTTGCTCACTTATAATTTATTGTAATTCCAATAATAGATGTACTTGAGGATAATCAATAAGATTATAATAATTCAATCACCCACTAGAAATCCATCCAACTAGGATTCCCATTTTCTACTTTGGAAGTGTAGGATTCGCTAAGTTAGTGGGAGGACCAATTTGATTAAAAGACCATAATTATTTTGGTTAATTACATGATACATTTACTAATTAATTTGGTTATTTTTTGCAGTTAATTTTTTGATAATAATGAGCACACCACAACCACCACCATCCAATATCCTTGCAAGCATACTTGATCGCAATAGGTTGACAAGACCTAATCTATCTGATTGGCTAAGAAATTTGAAACTTGTCCTGAACCTTGAACATATAGGATATGTTCTAGACTCAAATATTCCTGGTCCCTTACCTCCAGAGGCCACTCAAGAGGAACATGAAACTTTGGACAAGTGGAATGAGCATGATATGAGAGCTAAATGTTACATGCTTGCTTCTATGAGTAATGAGTTATAGAAGCAGCATGAGAACATGTAGAGTGCGAGAGAGATCCTCCTTCACCTACAGGAGTTGTATGGTGAGCATAACAGAAATGCTTGGTATGAGGTATCTAGACAGTTGTTCCGTATGACGATGTCTGAGGGACAAAATGTTGGGGATCATGTCCACAAGATTATTCAGCTGATTGAGCAGCTAGAACATTTTGACTTTAACATTGATTTCCAACTGCAGACGGATTTAATCCTTCAGCCCCTTCCTGAGTCATTTAGGAATTTTGTAACAAATTTCCATATGACTAAGCAGGAATGCACCTTGGTTGGTTTACTCAACATGCCGAGCAATAAATGAAAAGAGGTAGCTTTGATTGCATCTTCTTGTAACACCCCTATGTTCGGTAGTGCGTTCTACTATTCCGGTGACCAGTGTTATCTGGACAGCTAGGATGCCTAGAACTACACTTCGTTATGAGTGAGGAGATATAAAATAGTGAAATACAAGAAAAGAAAATACAAGAAAAATAAAGGAAAAATAATAGCAAAGAAATGTAACCAAGTTAAGCGAGCCGAGAACCCTAGCGATGGGCGACCACACCGGGAAGTCATGGCATGGACCGTTGACTAGCCCTGGACTGCGGGGAACCCTGGAAAATATTTTTAGGACTTAAAGAGACATCAATTGAAGTATAAAAATTATTAGAAATATCAAAGAAAAATTAAAATATTAGTACAAGGAAAAGTAAGAAATCGAAAAACAAACAAAACCCGGTGTTACCGAATAATCGGGAATGTAACCCGAACAGGGGCATTATGGTCATTTGACATCCCGAATTGTCTTTTGACCTAAATGTCCATTAAAAATAAATAATATTACACTTGGAAAATATAATGAAAAATTAAGTTGGTGGTACCTAAAGTAAATAACAAAAATTAAGGGTTTAATGTGGAATAAATGGGAGTTAAGCATATTATATGATTTAAACTTAGTAAGTGGACCACTAAGAATTATAAAATGGATTAAGTGGGCAGATTGCTCCACTAAAGCATCATCTTCAACCTTTGAAGACCATCCATGCCGAATTGAGAAGATTGAGAAACCTCCATTGCCGTTTCACTTAAAGCTTGCTCCACTCCTTCATTTCACTTCCAATCACTTAGGTTTCTGTGACACCCCTTACCCGACTACAGTGTAGCCGAGCAAGTTATGCCACTCAGTGTGCCGAGCACTCTATTTTATCTTAATTCATTTTTATTCTTCCTTTTGAATATAACTTGTGAAATATAATTTATTTAAGCCATTTATCGAAATTATAATTTATTTGAGGTTCCGAAAATTTTAAAGAAAATCCGGCGGAGTACCGGCTAAAAATGGAGAAAACCGTTCTTCGGAACCTGTTAAAAACACTTCCAATATTCACATTCAATCATTTCCAAACTCCAATATCAAAATCTCATCAATATTTCTCAATTTTAGTTCTCAACATTTGTCAACCATTCATTTCTCAATCATTCATCCATCTCATATGATACCATGCATATATCATAGATAAACATTCACTTTTCCATTTACAACCACACTTTACATTATTTACATGAATATCAAAATATATTACATAAGTTCAAATACATATGAGAAAATAAAATCAATTACAAAATACCAAAATGACATCTAGCGTCCTACCAATGCATCAGCGGTGAGGTGACACAGACACTATCAGAGCGTGAACTGTCTTACCGAATCGTGGTCTCACGGCCCTCTGTCCAATCTTCAGTACCTACGCGTTGCAAAAGCGACGCGCTAAGCATAAAGCTTAGTGGTGCAAATAATAAAATAGAAAGAAATAATATGCAAATAAAAATCATAATTTCTTAGCCATTGTGTTCATAAGAACTGAATAATTACCAACTTAGTGTTTAGTCGAGGGCTAATCTTGTTTTATGATATTAACTTCTTCATGACTTTTTGTTTATTTATTTTCTTCATGATCTTGAGTTTCTTTGTATTCTATCGTAATCATTCCTGATATTTAGTTTTCGTATTTTCTTTAACGATCAGTTCAATTACAGTTATACTTTTCCATGCCCAAGTAACCTATACAAATTGACCGGACTGGATAAACGGGTAAACTAGCACTGGGTACCAGGTACCTCGGGCCGTCACACCATCGGTCACAATGTGTCTCCCGGTGTGCAAACAGAATGGCTAATAAGCCATATAAGCAATAAGGCATAAAGCCAAGTAAAACATCATAATCAGTATAGCCATAGGCTATCACATCACAGAATGACAATGAAGCCATATATCATACGCAGTACTGCTATCAGAACCCTATTGGCATGCCAACCTATCCAAACCAATCACATTAGGCCTACTAGGGCATTTGATACTTTTGAATTCTTCAATTTTTTTTGAATTTCAAGTTTTTATGTCACTATTCACTTCAATAGTTAACAAAAAGTTGACTTTTGCATAGAACATAGGTGCATTGGTTTTAACACTCCCAATGTACCCCATTTTGCATTTAAAACTTGTTAGTTTTGGTCACTTTCTCAAAGCTTAGGTCATTTTGGCAAAATTGTCAATTTTTGGTTTTGGTGTCACTATTCACCTCATTGGTCAATAAAAATGTTGACTTTTGGATAGAAAATATGTACATTGACTTTGGCACTCCCAATATACCACATTTGGCATTCAAAACTTGTTGGCATTAAGTGTTAATACCATTTCTAAGTTTAAACCAACACAAGCAGAAAATTTCAGTTTTGGTGAGTCAACTTTACTGTTTCATTGGACACTGTTACTGTTGGAATTTGAAGAAATGTAAAACATGAAAGTTGTTCCTTATTTTGTCTAGTTGAATTTCCTTTTTTGAATCACTCCATTTGGAGTTTTGTAGCTCCAGATATGGCTCAAAAACCCAAGCTGTCTGGATATGCATTCTGCAGAAATTTACCATATCTACAGTGCATGAACAGTAACTTGAGTCACTTGGTAGAATGGGTTCTGGCCATAATTTGGGGTAGGTTCCTTCATGAAAGTTGTTTGTCTATGTCTTAACTTGTTGCTGTAAAATTTCAGGCCAATTGACCAAATCTACAGTGAGTTATGGCCAAACTGTTCATTTGGCAAATTCTGCAGAATTCAGTGCAGGGTATCCGGATTGTGGTTGAGTTTTGACCCTTTTGCTTTGGTCTTTTGGGCATGGTTTCTTCAGCAAAAATGTGCCATTATAAGCCTAGTTTCATGTCCAATTGGCCAAACACCAATTGGACTAACACAGCCCAAGTTATGGCTGTGCAAAGGGACTGAATTTTCAGTCCCTATGCTGCTATCCTAGGTCAGATTTCACTTTCACTTTACCCTACCATTTTTCAGTTCTAATTATGGTCAACATATCCAAAATGGTCACTTATTGACCATTAGAGTGTTCTTTAATAGGTTGGTCAGCCAAGTCACTTTTTCATGCCTCAAAACCCTAGTGTCCAAGGCAATTTACCCATAAACCTCCTTTAGCACCCTAGTTAAACATCTAGGTAATTATATAACTTAAATACAATCTCCAACTCATGCTAAGTCCATTAAAAACATTCAAAACACTCCCTTATTGGTTCTTCTTAGGGCTGCCGAAATTGAAGTGTTCATACCCATAGGTTTTTTGTTCATTTAAACTACAAATCTTACTAAGTTCAAGTCCAAAATCATGGAATTAAAGAGTTTAATGGGTATAAGTGCACTAACCTTGTTTGGGCAGAATTTCCAAAGCCCTAAACCTCACTTTTCTTCCTTTCCTTGGCTGCCAAAAGCTTCTCCAAGTGATATGGTCAAGGTTTAATGAAAGGGGTTAGGGTTTAGTGGTGGAAACTCATGGGAAATGGAGGTAATGAAAGAAAATTTTCATGGAGGGAGGAAGAAGAGAGGATCACGTTTTTAAGGAAGAAGAAGAAGAAGAAAGCAGCTGGTTTTTTAATTGTTTAGGTCTTCTTTTATCTCTTTATTAGTTAGTCAAATAATGGCTAAATTTTGATTAGTCATAGTTTTTCTTAATGACATCATAATTCCCATTTACTTACTTTTCTTCTTACTTTTGTTCTCTTATTTTCATTTCTCATTTTTAATAAATTTTTCATCAACATTAATTCATATTTTATGTCATATTAATTATTTACTCAACTGGACAAGTCGGCCAAAAATCACCTCGGAAGGCGAAATGACCAAAATGCCCTCCGTTTGGCTTAACGGGTCAAAATCGTCTGTACCGATTGAAAAATTTTTCTAGGTATTTTCTTGGCATTCTAATGCCATGGGAACCTCAATAACCCTTCTATGGAGTCCCAAAAATTATTTCATAATTTTTCCCCCGGGTCTAGGGCTCCTCGTTGCGAGAACCGCAACTTCCCTCCGGTTAGCACCGGCTCGTTTGACTTGGTTGTATTTTATTTCTAAAATTTTTACTAAATTTTTCTTATTAATATTTGAGTTAATTATGGTCCCTCAGTTTAGTTTAAATATTTTTCCGGACGTTCTAGCTGTCCGGACCGACACTGGTCACCGGAACATTAGAATGTACGGAGTTGTTACGGGGAGGGTGTTACAACTCTTCCCCTCTTATTTAAATTTCGTCCTCGAAATTTACTTGACTTAAGTAATCGGGGAGTTACTACCTCCTTGTTTCTTCACTTCCTTGTATTGCCTCATCGGTGTCTGGGTTTGGCTCTTCCTGAGCTTCCATTGCATATACTTGTGGTGCCACCCTAACTTCGGGCTTTTCAACGGTCTCTGAAATAATCTTCTGTGAAATGTCAGCCGTTTCTGCTCTACCCGATCTTTTACCCCTTTGAACTACAGGGGAAGGTCTATGAACTTGTACAGGAGCTATTGAACCACTCCTCTGAGGGCAATCTCTTATGAAATGATCCGTAGCCCCACACTTGAAACACTCCCCAGTTAACAGTCGATACCCCCCTCTGTGTCTTCTGCCACAATGTATACATTCAGCACCGGGTTGATCCCTTGTTATTGCGCCGGAGAACTAGCTATAGATATTCCAATCGGCCTCTGTGGCCACTGTATGCGATCTTGTGAACCAGAACCCTTAAACTTCTTACTATCAGTCGGTATACTTGACTGTCCTGGTCCAAATTCCCTCTTACGCTGCCTATCTTTCCTATTTTGTTCATTTACTCTCACTTTCTCCACTTTTAATGCAGCTTCCACTAACTTAGTGAAGTCAGTGATTCCCAAGGCAGTGAGCTGGATCTTGATGTTGTCATTTAGTCCCTCTTCAAATCTCTTACATCTTTCAGCTTCATTAGGGACTATCTCCCTTCCATAGCGACTTAATCGAACAAATTCCTTCTCATACTCGGCTACTGACAACTGTCTCTGCCTCAGGTTGATGAATTCCCTTCTTCTCTCTTCTAGGTATACAGTACCCACATATTTCTTCTTGAATTCGGAGAGAAAGAAGTCCCATGTCATAACTTCTGGCTGCACTTCACTAGACACAGTGTCCCACCACTCATAAGCATCATCTTGCAACAGAGATATGGCAGCTTCCAGGTTTTGCTCTAGAGTGCAGTGGAGTTGTTTTAGTACTCTGCCTGTTCTGTTCAACCAATTCTCGGCTGCAACAGAATCATCTTCTCTCTTGCCATAGAAATCCACTGCTCCAAACTTTCTTAGCCTTTCCAGATGTGATTTCTACTGTGGAGCTGGTGGTGGTGGTGGTACTGGCATTACCCCGGCCATTTGTCTAAAGAAGTCGGCCATTTGTTGGAATATGGCCTGTGGAGGCTGAGCAGGCTCTGCTTGAGCTGGCGGAGCAGATTCTCTCATGCCCCCAGTCTCAGCTGCTGCAGGTGGAGCATGACTCTCCACTTCCTCCTCAACGGCTCTCTGAGATGAAGGATCCATATCCTATTCAAAGTAAGAAAGATAAACAGATCTGCGTTAGTGTCACCTCAACTCTTGCAAATGCAATGCATGGTATGGACTCAATCTAGGCCCAGAAACGCCTAAACCGTGCTCTGATACCACTAAATGTGACACCCCTTACCCGACTACAGTGTAGCCGAGCAAGTTATGCCACTCAGTGTGCCGAGCACTCTATTTTATCTTAATTCATTTTTATTCTTCCTTTTGAATATAACTTGTGAAATATAATTTATTTAAGCCATTTATCGAAATTATAATTTATTTGAGGTTTCAAAAATTTTAAAGAAAATCCGGCGGAGTACCGGCTAAAAATGGAGAAAACCGTTCTTCGGAACCTGTTAAAAACACTTCCAATATTCACATTCAATCATTTCCAAACTCCAATATCAAAATCTCATCAATATTTCTCAATTTCAGTTCTCAACATTTGTCAACCATTCATTTCTCAATCATTCATCCATCTCATATGATACCATGCATATATCATAGATAAACATTCACTTTTCCTTTTACAACCACACTTTACATTATTTACATGAATATCAAAATATATTACATAAGTTCAAATACATAGGAGAAAATAAAATCAATTACAAAATACCAAAATGACATCTAGCGTCATACCAATGCATCAGCGGTGAGGTGACACGGACACTATGCGAGCGTGAACTGTCTTACGAATCGTGGTCTCACGGCCCTCTGTCCAATCTTGATGCTACAGCGTTGCAAAGCGACGCGCTAAGCATAAAGCTTAGTGGTGCAAATAATAAAATAGAAAGAAATAATATGCAAATAAAAATCATAATTTCTTAGCCATTGTGTTCATAAGAACTGAATAATTACCAATTTAGTGTTTAGTCGAGGGCTAATCTTGTTTTATGATATTAACTTCTTCATGACTTTTTGTTTATTTATTTTCTTCATGATCTTGAGTTTCTTTGTATTCTATCGTAATCATTCTTGATATTTAGTTTTCGTATTTTCTTTAACGATCAGTTCAATTACAGTTATACTTTTCCATGCCCAAGTAACCTATACAAATTGACCGGATTTGGATAAGCGGGTAAACTAGCACTTTGGGTACCGTCACACCATCGGTCACAATGTGTCTCCGGTGTGCAAAACAGAATGGCTAATAAGCCATATAAGCAATAAGGCATAAAGCCAAGTAAAACATCATAATCAGTATAGCCATAGGCTATCACATCACAGAATGGCAATGAAGCCATATATCATACGCAGTACTGCTATCAGAACCCTATTGGCATGCCAACCTATCCAAACCAATCACATTAGGCCTACTAGGGCATTTGATACTTTTGAATTCTTCAATTTTTTTTGAATTTCAAGTTTTTATGTCACTATTCACTTCAATAGTCAACAAAAAGTTGACTTTTGCATAGAACATAGGTGCATTGGTTTTAACACTCCCAATGTACCCCATTTTGCATTTAAAACTTGCTAGTTTTGGTCACTTTCTCAAAGCTTAGGTCATTTTGGCAAAATTGTCAATTTTTGGTTTTGGTGTCACTATTCACCTCATTGGTCAATAAAAATGTTGACTTTTGGATAGAAAATATGTACATTGACTTTGGCACTCCCAATATACCACATTTGGCATTCAAAACTTGTTGGCATTAAGTGTTAATACCATTTCTAAGTTTAAACCAACACAAGCAGAAAATTTCAGTTTTGGTGAGTCAACTTTACTGTTCCATTGGACACTGTTACTATTGGAATTTGAAGAAATGTAAAACATGAAAGTTGTTCCTTATTTTGTCTAGTTGAATTTCCTTTTTTGAATCACTCCATTTGGAGTTTTGTAGCTCCAGATATGGCTCAAAAACCCAAGCTGTCCGGATATGCATTCTGCAGAAATTTACCATATCTACAGTACATGAACAGTAACTTGAGTCACTTGGTAGAATGGGTTCTGGCCATAATTTGGGATAGGTTCCTTCATGAAAGTTGTTTGTCTATGTATTAACTTGTTGCTGTAAAAATTTCAGGCCAATTGACCAAATCTACAGTGAGTTATGGCCAAACTGTTCATTTGGCAAATTCTGCAGAATTCAGTGCAGGGTATCCGGATTGTGGTTGAGTTTTGACCCTTTTGCTTTGGTCTTTTGGGCATGATTTCTTCAGCAAAAATGTGCCATTATAAGCCTAGTTTCATGTCCAATTGGCCAAACACCAATTGGACTAACACAGCCCAAGTTATGGCTGTGCACAGGGACTGAATTTTCAGTCCCTATGCTGCTATCCTAGGTCAGATTTCACTTTCACTTTACCCTACCATTTTTCAGTTCTAATTATGGTCAACATATCCAAAATGGTCACTTATTGACCATTAGAGTGTTCTTTAATAGGTTGGTCAGCCAAGTCACTTTTTCATGCCTCAAAACCCTAGTGTCCAAGGCAATTTACCCATAAACCTCCTTTAGCACCCTAGTTAAACATCTAGGTAATTATATAACTTAAATACAATCTCCAACTCATGCTAAGTCCATTAAAAACATTCAAAACACTCCCTTATTGGTTCTTCTTAGGGCTGCCGAAATTGAAGTGTTCATACCCATAGGTTTTTTGTTCATTTAAACTACAAATCTTACTAAGTTCAAGTCCAAAATCATGGAATTAAAGAGTTTAATGGGTATAAGTGCACTAACCTTGTTTGGGCAGAATTTCCAAAGCCCTAAACCTCACTTTTCTTCCTTTCCTTGGCTGCCAAAAGCTTCTCCAAGTGATATGGTCAAGGTTTAATGAAAGGGGTTAGGGTTTGGTGGTGGAAACTCATGGGAAATGGAGGTAATGAAAGAAAATTTTCATGGAGGGAGGAAGAAGAGAGGATCATGTTTTTAAGGAAGAAGAAGAAGAAGAAAGCAGCTGGTTTTTTAATTGTTTAGGTCTTCTTTTATCTCTTTATTAGTTAGTCAAATAATGGCTAAATTTTGATTGGTCATAGTTTTTCTTAATGACATCATAATTCCCATTTACTTACTTTTCTTCTTACTTTTGTTTTCTTATTTTCATTTCTCATTTTTAATAATTTTTTCATCAACATTAATTCATATTTTATGTCCTATTAATTATTTACTCAACTGGACAAGTCGGCCAAAAATCACCTCGGAAGGCGAAATGACCAAAATGCCCTCCGTTTGGCTTAACGGATCAAAATCGTCTGTACCGATTGAAAAATTTTTCTAGGTATTTTCTTGCATTCTAATGCCATGGGAACCTCAATAACCCTTCTCTGGAGTCCCAAAAATTATTTCATAATTTTTCCCCCGGGTCTAGGGCTCCTCGTTGCGAGAACCGCAACTTCCCTCCGGTTACCCATCGCTTGGGCACTGGCTCGTTTGACTTGGTTGTATTTTATTTCTAAAATTTTTACTAAATTTTTCTTATTAATATTTGAGTTAATTATGGTCCCTCACTTTAGTTTAAATATTTTTCCGGACGTTCTAGCTGTCCGGACCGACACCGGTCACCGGAACAGTAGAATGTACAGAGTTGTTACGGGGAGGGTGTTACAGTTTCTTCATTAAGTTTTATCCCCACATCACAAGAAAGAGTTTGATACTAAAATCAAGAAGTTTAATCAAGGTTTAACAAGTCCCAACCAAAGGTAAGTTTGTATTTTTGAATATTGCTTTGTTAAAGTTTGTATACATGTTATGGGTGTTTGCTTTGTGAAGGAAATTTTAAGTTTTGAGGAGTTCTTGATATATCAATTTTTGGACAGCCATGGAGTTGTATGGTTAATGAAATATTCTTACACATGTTTGATGAGAATTCATGTTGAATAGGGTGAATTGATATCCTAGTAAGTTATTTCCATCTGTAATGGTGATTATGCATTTGAAATTGAAGTTGAAGAAAGTATGTGAAACTTTGGCATTGTGGAACAATTCGGCAGCCTTGGGACTCTTTGATGAATGTATGAATTCATGAAGATATTGGCAGAATTATGACATTGAGGATTGATGGATATGTATATAAATTGGTTATGGAAATTGTATAAAATAATGAATAGTGTTTTTATGTAATTGTGGTTGTATTTGGACTTTGTAAATTAGAGTTTTATTTGGTGTATTGAGGATATTTGTATTCTGCCCAAAGTGACTTTAAAGTGAAGTGGTATATGGTTTTGGTAATGTACCAAAATAGAATGGGGTTGAGAGGTGGACTTGTAGCAAGGCAAATGTGTAATTGATACCTGTATAAGCAATGTAATTAAGGACAGCCTACATTTTAGCCCATAACTTTAAATGTGTATTCCCAATTGGTATGAGACCAATTGGAGGTGAGACTAGGCACAAAATGTGCCAACTTTCATTAAGAAAGCATACCAAAATTCTGCTTGCAAGGTAGCATAAAAAAGGACCAATTCGGATTAAGTGCAAGTGAAACCTGAAAACTGACCATTTGGGCAGCAGTTAGTGTTTAGGCCATAACTCACTCAAAACAGGTCCAATTGACCTGAAATTTTAACCATGAATATTTAAGACCCATACCTACAAGTCCTATGAAGACACCAAAGCCCAAAAATGACCATAAGCAAGTCAAACAACTTGCATAAGTTCGGGTCCAAAAACTGGCCGAACCAAAGTTGACCAAAGTTGACCTAAAATGACCTAATTTGATGCCATTTGACCAGCAATAGTAAAATGACCATAACTTGGTCTACATAACTCGGATTGACCTCAAATTTTGTCCCGCGTGCAATAAGACATAGATCTACAAGTTCTTAGTTTTGACCGAAACCCGAAAACTAAGGGAACTAGGTCGTCCGGCTTGGTCAAACTAGTATCCCGGAATTCAGCAAGTTGCAATAAAATGCACTAAACAAGGAAATGAAATTGGTAACGTGCACCAACCCTAAAACACTATCGAATGTAACATATTAATGACACTAAAACCTAATTTACCTAAAACGCATCGAGGGTCGGTATATTAGGTGATTAAGCAAATAATAGCTTTCAGTGAATTATTTGTCAGACATTATCGATAGAGACAGTTTAATTTAGTACTGAAACACTTTAAATTGTGTTTGTGCACAACCAGTTTTCAACTGATTTTACTCTAAATAATATTTCATATGGTTAATTGTATGTTATTGTTTTAAATTGTGTTTGTGCACAACATTTATTTCTTTTGAATTTTTCAATTGAAATAAATTATGACTATTTGTATATTATTATTTTCAATTATGGAAATGTGTTTGAATGGATACTTATTGCTTGAAAAGCATTGTAAATGGTTTGAAACTGTGGAACAATTGATTTAGTGTAATTTGTGAAAGTTGAAGTTAATTATGAATTGTGTTGCCATCTTGTGAATGAAATTATGACTTTGGGAATTTTGAGATAAAATGTGTTTAGTGTTATCAGAGCAAAGTAGGGACGGCGATACGTAACGCCTACGATTCTTGGGAACTCGCACGAGTGAACTCAGGAGCTTGCAGGGATGGCGATACGTAACGCCTGCAAGTGCTCTGATAGGTACCACCCAAGGGCTTGTAGGGACGGCGATACGTAACTCCTGCAGGTGCTTTGGTAAGTACCCTTAAATGCTAGCATTGATCGGAAAATTGTGTCATGGTCTAAGTTGTGTATGAATTGGCAACACTGTGTTTTTAAATTATTTGACTAAATTGTGTTATTATGAACTTTAATAATTTGTGAAATGGAGTTTAAATTCTTATTGACATTCACTGTCTTCTGAATTTAACTATGTTTTGATTACTGCGATTTATTGTGATATTGTGTTAAATTCCTTATGACATTCATTGTCTTGAATTTAACTATGGTTTTAAGTATCCACTATTTGTATGATTTATGAATTGTGATTTAAAGATGTATTTGGTTAATGTTGTGCACCACTGAGACATTGTCTCAGCGATAGCTTTTTATTGCTGTCGCAGGTAGACAGACAGACAGGGCAGCAGACTAGGCTGCTAGTACCTCCAACGAAAAATTACCGGGTATAATGAGTATACCACATTTTGTATTTTGTGCTGTAATGTATGTTCACTGTATGTACATATTATTTTTGGTTTTGAGCAGTTGTAAATTCAAATGGTACCTTGAAGTTGTAAGGTAAATTATGAGTTATTTTGACTTGTAAAAATTGTATTATATTTCTTTTATCTCAGTCTTTGAAAAATCACTATGGATTTGAGTTGAGAAATATGTTGTGTTGAGAAAAATGTTGGAGTTGAGATTTGGAAATATATTGAAGTGCTTTTTACAGGTTTTCTGAAGAACTGTTTTATCCAAAATACAGATGGCACTCTGCCAAAATTTTTACAGAGATTCCAAATAATTCAAATGTGTTGGTTCTATCACTTCAGTTCAAAAAAGGTTTTTAACACCTGTAAATAGTGCTCACCACTGTAAAAGAAGTAAGAAAAGTTTTTAAAATCCCTTATAGTGTATTTAATGGGTTATCATTAGACGGAGTTGGTAATTCATTAGATATACTACGGGATCATGTTATGCCTTACAGAGGGGTAGGGTGTGACATGTTTTAGTGGTATCAGAGCAAAGTTTTTAAATTCTGTTTTCACATGTTATTTGAATATTCTTTCTTCATAGTACAACTGCTCAATATCATTGTTTGATACATACAGTACATTACATTATAAATATGCACTAACGGGAGGAAATCTCCTTGTGTTATTTGACCCGGGTTCTACCCATTCTTATGTGAGTGCTAGCATCATTGATTACATTGTTGTTCCATGTACAAAAATAGACTTTGAGGTGCTAGTACCAAGTCCGTTAGGACAGGAAGTCAGGGTTAATAGAATGTATAGAGATTGTCCTTTGGTGATCCAAGGACACACTTTCCTGTCTGATTTCATTGAAATGCCCTTCAGAGATTATGATATCATCTTGGGCATGGATTGGTTAGCTAGGCATCATGCCATGATTGATCAGAGGTCAAGATCACTTTTGGCCTTCCTCAATACAG
The DNA here is from genome assembly GCF_030052815.1 of Hevea brasiliensis. Classification (NCBI taxonomy): domain Eukaryota; kingdom Viridiplantae; phylum Streptophyta; class Magnoliopsida; order Malpighiales; family Euphorbiaceae; genus Hevea; species Hevea brasiliensis. The sequence goes on along the minus strand of NC_079499.1, from coordinate 78,921,080 downwards.
TGATGTGGTAATACATGGAGAAAGGCAGTTATTGCCATCAAACATCATTTCGGCTACACTAGCCAGAAAAATGATCAGAAAGGGGTGTGAAGCCTACTTGGCACATGTGTTAGACACCCAAGTGGGGAGTCCAGCATTGAAGGACATCCCTACAGTACATGACTTTCTAGATGTGTTTCCTGATGAATTGCCAGGATTACTTCTGGAAAGAGAAGTGCAGTTTGAAATTAATGTTATGCCTGGTGTGGAACCAATCTCCATAACGCCATACAGAATGGCACCAGCAGAGTTGAAGGAGTTGAAGATACAATTACAAGAATTACTTGAAAAGGGCTTCATCCGCCCTAGTGTGTCACCTTGGGGAGCACCAGTGTTGTTTGTTAAGAAGAAGGATGGTACTCTCCGCTTATGCATTGACAACCGACAATTGAATAAGGTGACAATAAAGAACAAATATCCATTGCCTCGCATTGATGATCTATTTGATCAGTTGAAGGGTGCAGCTGTATTCTCCAAAATTGATTTGCGATCTGGTTATTATCAGTTGAAGGTGCAAGAGCAGAGTATTCCAAAAACTGCTTTCAGAACTCGGTATGGCCATTATGAGTTTCTAGTAATGCCATTCGGGTTAACAAATGCTCCAGCTGCTTTTATGGATCTAATGAACACTATCTTCAGACCATATCTTAATCAATTTGTGGTGGTGTTTATTGATGACATTTTGATATATTCAAGGAATGCAGAGGAGCATGAAAGACATCTGCAGATTGTACTGCAGACTTTAAGGGAGAAACAACTATACGCCAAATTATCGAAGTGTGAATTTTGGCTGAAAGAAATCTCCTTTTTGGGACATGTTGTGTCACCAAGAAGGATCAAGGTAGATTCCAAAGAAGGTAGAAGCTATCCTTAATTGGAAGCCGCCAGAACATCACCAAATTCGCGACTTTACAGGTTTAGCTGGATATTACCGTCGGTTTGTGAAGGGGTTTTCTATGTTATCTTCTCCACCAAACCGCTTCGTAAAGATGTAAAATTTCGTGGACTGATAAATGCCAAAGTAAAGTTTTGATGAGTTGAAGAGGTGTTTGACTGAAGCTCCAGTCCTCACTTTACCTACTCCGGGTAAAGAATACACAGTTTATAGTGATGCTTCTCACAATGGGTTAGGCTGTGTACTGATGCAAGATCGGAATGTCATTGCTTATGCATCACGCCAGCTGAAACCGCATGAGAGGAACTACCCAACACATGATCTGGAGCTAGCAGCTATTGTTTTTGCTCTGAAGATCTGGAGACACTATTTGTATGGGGAGAAATGCTACATTTACACAGATCACAAGAGCTTGAAGTACTTAGGCACCCAGAAGGAATTGAATTTGAGGCAGAGGAGATGGTTAGAACTCATTAAAGACTATGATTGCTTAATAGACTATCAGCCAGGGAAAGCAAATGTGGTGGCTGACGCCTTAAGTCGCAAGACTATGGCAAGTCTCAGAGTTTCTCCTTTGTCCATGGTATATGAATTGAAAGCACAGCATGCCAGTTTAGAGATTGATGATGAGGGACAGACAGTAGTTGCATGGCATGTACAGCCAGTGTTGATTGATCAGATCAGAATGGCTGCTCAGAGTGATGAAAAATATCAGAAGCTACTGAAAGAAGTCCAGCAGGGCAAGAGACCTGAATTCTCTGTGAGAGATGATGGTTTATTGCTACATCAGGGCAGAATGTGCATTCCAAATGATGCTAAATTGAGACAGATCATTATGAAGGAAGCACATGAGTCTCCATTTGCTATGCACCCTGGTGGAACTAAAATGTACAGAGGGCTGAAAGAGCATTACTGGTGGATGGGTATGAAGAGATATATAGCTGAATTTGTTTCTAAATGCCTAACTTGTCAGCAAGTAAAGGCAGAACATCAAGTTCCAGCTAGTTTGTTACATCCTTTGTCAGTACCAGAGTGGAAATGGGAACGAATAACTATGGATTTTGTTACAGGACTTCCAAGGACACAGAGTAGTCATGATGCAGTATGGGTTATAGTTGACAGATTGATCAAGTCTGCTCACTTTTTGCCAGTTCGGATGGATTATAGCCTGGAAAGATTGGCCAGATTGTACATATATGATATTGTAAAATTGCATGGAGTGCCAGTATCAATTGTATCTGACAGAGATCCTAGGTTCACTTCTAGATTCTGGGGTAGTCTTCAGAGAGCCCTAGGAACTAGATTGAACTTCAGCACAGCATTCCACCCACAAACAGATGGCCAGTCTGAAAGGGTTATCAAGGCTGCATCAGACCGTCATAAGTCCTATGTTGATTTGAAAAGAAGAGATATTGAATATGCAGTGGGTGATAAGGTATTCCTCAAAGTTTCTCCTTGGAAGAGGATTATGAGATTTGGCAGAAAGGGGAAACTGAGTCCTCGTTTCATCAAACCATATGAGGTTCTGGAAAGAGTGGGTCCTTTGGCATATCGGTTGGCATTACCTCCAGAGCTAGCAAGGATACACAATGTCTTCCATGTGTCCATGTTAAGGAGGTATAGATCTGACCCATCTCATGTACTATCAGTTGAAGAGATTGAGGTAAATCCAGACCTTTCATATGAGGAAGAACCCATAAAAATTCTAGCTTATGAGGTGAAACAGCTGAGGAATAAACAGATACACCTGGTTAAAGTGCTGTGGAACCATCGTTCAGGCCAGGAAGCTACTTGGGAATGTGAAGAGGATATGAGGAGATAACACTCACAGCTGTTGAGAGACTAATGTCAGGTAAAATTTCGAGATGAAATTTATTTTAAGGGGGGGAGAATTGTAACACCCCTATGTTCGGTAGTGCGTTCTACTTTTTCGGTGACTAGTGTTATCCGGACAGCTAGGATGCCTAGAACTACACTTCAATATGAGTGAGGAGACATAAAATAGTGAAATACAAGAAAAGAAAATACAAGAAAACAAAGGAAAAATAATAGCAAAGAAATGTAACCAAGTTAAGCGAGCCGAGAACCCTAGTGATGGGCGACTGCACCGGGAAGTCACGGCGTGGACCGTTGACTAGCCCTGGACTGCGAGGAACCCTGGAAAATATTTTTAGGACTTAAAGAGACATCAATTGAAGTATAAATATCATTAGAAATATTAAAGAAAAATTAAAGTATTAGTACAAGGAAAAGTGAGAAATCGAAAAATAGACAAAACCCAGTGTTTACCGAAAAATCAGGAATGTAACCCGAACAGGGGCATTATGGTCATTTGACATCCCGAATTGTCTTTTGACCTAAATGTCCATTAAAAATAAATAATATTACACTTGGAAAAAATAATAAAAAATTAAATTGGTGGTACCTAAAGTAAATAACAAAAATTAAGGGTTTAATGTGGAATAAATGGGAGTTAAGCATATTATATGATTTACACTTAGTAAGGGTACCACTAAGAATTATAAAATGGATTAAGTGGGCAGATTGCTCCACTAAAGCATCATCTTCAACCTTTGAAGACCATCCATGCCGAATTGAGAAGATTGAGAAACCTCCATTGCCGTTTCACTTAAAGCTTCCTCCACTCCTTCATTTCACTTCCAATCACTTCGGTTTCTTCATTAAGTTTTATCCCCACATCACTAGGAAGAGTTTGATACTAAAATCAAAAAGTTTAATCAAGGTTTAACAAGTCCCAACCAAAGGTAAGTTTGTATTTTTGAATATTGCTTTGTTAAAGTTTGTATACATGTTATGGGTGTTTGCTTTGTGAAGGAAATTTTAAGTTTTGAGGAGTTCTTGATATATCAATTTTTGGACAGCCATGGAGTTGTATGGTTAATGAAATATTCTTACACATGTTTGATGAGAATTCATGTTGAATAGGGTGAATTGATATCCTAGTAAGTTATTTCCATATGTAATGGTGATTATGCATTTGAAATTGAAGTTGAAGAAAGTATGTGAAACTTTGGCATTGTGGAACAATTCGGCAGCCTTGGGACTCTTTGATGAATGTATGAATTCATGAAGATATTGGCAGAATTATGACATTGAGGATTGATGGATACGTATATAAATCGGTTGTGGAAATTGTATGAAATAATGAGTAGTGTTTTTGTGTAATTGTGGTTGTATTTGGACTTTGTAAATTAGAGTTTTATTTGGTGTATTGAGGATATTTGTATTCTGCCCAAAGTGCCTTTAAAGTGAAGTGGTATATGGTTTTGGTAATGTACCAAAACAGAATGGGGTTGAGAGGTGGACTTGTAGCAAGGCAAATGTGTAATTGATACATGTATAAGCAATGTAATTAAGGACAGCCTACATTTTAGCCCATAACTTTAAATGTGTAACCCAAATTGGTATGAGACCAATTGGAGGTGAGACTAGGCACAAAATTTGCCAACTTTCATTAAGAAAGCATACCAAAATTCTGCTTGCAAGGTAGCATAAAAAATGACCAATTCGGATTAAGTGCAAGTGAAACCTGAAAACTGACCATTTGGGCAGCACTTAGTGTTTAGGCCATAACTCACTCAAAACAGGTCCAATTGACCTGAAATTTTAACCATGAATAGTTACGACCCATACCTACAAGTCCTATGAAGACACCAAAGCCCAAAAATGACCATAAGCAAGTCAAACAACTTGCACAAGTTCGGGTCCAAAAACTGGCCGAACCAAAGTTGACCAAAGTTGACCTAAAATGACCTAATTTGATGCCATTTGACCAGCAATAGTAAAATGACCATAACTTGGTCTACATAACTCGGATTGACCTGAAATTTTGCCCCGCGTGCAATAAGACATAGATCTACAAGTTTGTAGTTTTTACTGAAACCCGAAAACCAAGGGAACTAGGTCGTCCGGCTAGGTCAAACTAGTATCCCGGAATTCAGCAAGTTGCAATAAAATGCACTAAACAAGGAAATGAAATTGGTAACGTGTACCAACCCTAAAACACTATCGAATGTGACATATTAATGACACTAAAACCTAATTTACCTAGAACGCATCGGGGGTCGGTATATTAGGTAATTAAGCAAATAATAGCTTTCAGTGAATTATTTGTCAAACATTATCGATAGAGACCGTTTAATTTAGTACTGAAACACTTTAAATTGTGTTTGTGCACAACTAGTTTTCAACTGATTTTACTCTAAATAATATTTCATATGGTTAATTGTATGTTATTGTTTTAAATTGTGTTTGTGCACAACATTTATTTCTTTTGAATTTTTCAATTGAAATAAATTATGACTATTTGTATATTATTATTTTCAATTATGGAAATGTGTTTGAATGGATACTTATTGCTTGAAAAGCATTGTAAATGGTTTGAAACTGTGGAACAATTGATTTAGTGTAATTTGTGAAAGTTGAAGTTAATTATGAATTGTGTTGCCATCTTGTGAATGAAATTATGACTTTGGGAATTTTGAGATAAAATGTGTTTAGTGTTATCAGAGCAAAGTAGGGACGGCGATACGTAACGCCTACGATTCTTGGGAACTCGCACGAGTGAACTCAGGAGCTTGCAGGGATGGCGATACGTAACGCCTGCAAGTGCTCTGATAGGTACCACCCAAGGGCTTGTAGGGACGGCGATACGTAACGCCTGCAGGTGCTTTGGTAAGTACCCTTAAATGCTAGCATTGATCGGAAAATTGTGTCATGGTCTAAGTTGTGTATGAATTGGCAACACTGTGTTTTTAAATTATTTGACTAAATTGTGTTATTATGAACTTTAATAATTTGTGAAATGGAGTTTAAATTCTTATTGACATTCACTGTCTTCTGAATTTAACTATGTTTTGATTACTGCGATTTATTGTGATATTGTGTTAAATTCCTTATGACATTCATTGTCTTGAATTTAACTATGGTTTTAAGTATCCACTATTTGTATGATTTATGAATTGTGATTTAAAGATGTATTTGGTTAATGTTGTGCACCACTGAGACATTGTCTCAAATGATAGCTTTATTCTTGTCCGCAGGTAGACAGACAGACAGGGCAGCAGACTAGGCTGCTAGTACCTCCAACGAAAAATTACCGGGTATAATGAGTATACCACATTTTGTATTTTGTGCTGTAATGTATGTTCACTGTATGTACATATTATTTTTGGTTTTGAGCAGTTGTAAATTCAAATGGTACCTTGAAGTTGTAAGGTAAATTATGAGTTATTTTGACTTGTAAAAATTGTATTATATTTCTTTTATCTCAGTCTTTGAAAAATCACTATGGATTTGAGTTGAGAAATATGTTGTGTTGAGAAAAATGTTGGAGTTGAGATTTGGAAATATATTGAAGTGCTTTTTACAGGTTTTCTGAAGAACTGTTTTATCCAAAATACAGATGGCACTCTGCCAAAATTTTTACAGAGATTCCAAATAATTCAAATGTGTTGGTTCTATCACTTCAGTTCAAAAAAGGTTTTTAACACCTGTAAATAGTGCTCACCACTGTAAAAGAAGTAAGAAAAGTTTTTAAAATCCCTTGTAGTGTATTTAATGGGTTATCAGTAGACGGAGTTGGTAATTCATTAGATATACTACGGGATCATGTTATACCTTACAGAGGGGTAGGGTGTGACACTTCGATATGAGTGTGGAGACATAAAATAATGAAATATGAGAAAAGAAAATACACGAAAAACAAAGGAAAAATAATAGCAAAGAAATGCAATCAAGTTAAACGAGCCGAGAACCCTAGCGATGGGTGACCGCACCGGGAAGTCACGGCGTGGACTGTTGACTAGCCCTGGACCGCGGGGAACCCTGAAAAATATTTTTAGGACTTAAATGGACCCCTATTGAAATATAAATATCATTAGAAATATTAAATAAAAATTAAATAATTAGTACAAAGAAAAGTGGGAAATCGAAAAATGGACAAAACCTGGTGTTATAGAAAAATCGGGAATACAACCCGAATAGGGGCATTATGGTCATTTGACATCTCGAATTGTCTTTTGACCTACATTTCCATTAAAAATACATGATATTACACTTGGAAAATATAATGAAAAATTAAATTAGGGGTACCTAATGTAAATAGCCAAAAGTGGAGTGAAATTTGGGTAATTAGCACATAAATAATATTAAATCAATTTCTTATTTGAGTGGACCACTAAGGGATTATAATATGCATTAAGTGGGCAGATTACTCCACTAAAAATTCATCTTCAACCTTTGAAGACCACCATTGTCGTAAAGAAAGCTTTAGAAACCACCATTGTTGTCCCATTTGTGAGCTTCATGCATCCATGATCCAAGCTTCAAGTGGTTAGGGTTTCTTCACTAAAAGTAACCATCACACCTTGGGCAGCATTTAGGGAGTGCGAAAGGTAAGTTTTGATGAGTTTTTATGAAGCTTCAAAATAGGTAAGTTTGTGTTTTTGAATATTGCTTTGTTAAAGTTTGTAAGGATATTATGGGTGTTTGATTTATGGAGAAATTTTTGAGTTTTGATGTTGAATGGGAATGTGCACTTTTGGCAGCCATGGAAGTGCCTTGAAGGCAGTTTATTTGTGCTTGTAAATGGTGAATTAAATGATTGATGAAATGTATATTGTGTAGGAAATTGTTTGGGTGATGTATACTTAGTATATGTAAATGTAAAATGAGATTTAAAGCTTGGAAAGTAATGGAATGTAAGTGGACCATTGTGGCAGTTTGCTAACTCTTGAGGAATGCTGAAATTCATGCTTGGTTTATGGAATAATGATGTTAAAATGTGTTGGTTGTTATGGCAGTTTGAGTGTATGTATGGTGGTGTGAAGTGGGACATGTAAATGAGCATGAATTGGTGATTGAATTGTTGTAAATTGAATTGGACAAATTATGCACTTGTTGGTGCACATTGAATGTAATTGTAAGCTGCCAAAATGACCTATAATATGTTGTAAATTATATTTAGGTTGTGGTACAACCAGAATTAGTTTGAATGTTAAGTTTGGTGAGTGTTAAAAGTGATGTTTGATATGTATGCAAGAATTGCAATAAGGCAGTTTGTGTTTTAAGCCTATAACTTTAAGTGTGTGGCTCCAATTGGTATGAGACCAATTGTAGGTGAAACTAGGCACAAAATGTGCCAACTTTCATGAAGAAAGCTTACCAAAATTCGGCTTGCAAGATAGCTTGAAAAATGACCAAATCCGGATTGAGTGCAATTGAGGCCTGAAAATTTACCATTTGGGCAGCAGTTAGTGTTTAGGCCATAACTCACTCAAAACAGGTCCAATTGACCTGAAATTTTAACCATGAATAGTTAAGACCCATATCTAAAAGTCTTATGAAGACACCAAAGCCCAGAAATGACCATAAGCAAGTCAAACAACTTACACAAGTTCGGGTCCAAAAACTGGCCGAACCTAAAATGACCTAAAGTGACCTAAAGTGACCAATTTTGATGCAATTTGATCAGCAAAAGTAAAATGACCATAACTTAGTCTACATAACTCAGAATGACCTGAAATTTTGCCCCGCATTCCATAAGACATAGATCTAAAATTTTGTAGTTTTGACCGAAATCCAAAAACCAAGGGAACTAGGTCGTCTGCTTAGGTCAAACTAATATCCCGGAATCCAGCAAATTGCAAGAAAATGCAGTATACACAGAAATGAACTTGATAACATGTACCAACCCTAAAAGACTATTTAATGTGACATGTTAGTAACATTAAAACCTAATTTACCTAGAACGCATCGAGGGTCAACATATTAAGTTGACTAAGGAAATAATAGAATTCGATAAATTAATTATTGAACCTTATTCTTAGAGACAATTTAAATGAGTACTGAAACACTTCAAATTGTGTTTCTCAGTTAGCAAAGACTCAGGGAAGGGGAAGGAAACACTGAGTCAGAGCCAAGAGACAGTTATCAGAGGTTTGTGCACAACTAATTTTTAACTGACTGTGTTTTGAATATTTCATATGATTAAATGACATATTTTTCTTATGTATGATGTTTAACAAGCATTGGATTTAATTCAATGATTATTCAAATTGTTATTGTATGTATGAATTTAGCTTTGTGAAATGGTATTTCCACAAGTATTAAGCATTGTTATGGATTGAATAAATTATGTTTTGGAAAATTGTGATAGAACATGTTTTGAATTGTGATGGTAATTTTCATGGAAAAATGCAAATTTATAATTTGAATTGTGATGAGCATAAAAATTATTGGATATTGGAATTGAATTTGAATCGAATTATATTGTGATTTATGCTCACTAAAAGAATTGTGATATTGTTTTGTATCTCACTATAGATGTTTGACTAGGTTATTACCCGTCTCTCTCATTTGTTGAGAAGACAATGGAGTTAGTTGTGTTTGATGACCATGATACGTGCACAGGCTTAGATTTTCCTCTGATTTGAGGTTAGATCTAAGTTTTTTATCGTTATGGCCCTTGCGGAAGATTCATTATTGTGATGGTACTGTGCACAATGATTCGACCTCCTCGACCATAGGGAGTTAGAATCCGATTCGACCTCCCCGACCATAGGGAGTTAGAATCACCCCGAAGATGGCCCTTTCGGATTAGTCTTGCATAGTTAGTGAGATAAAGAATGGCTTTTGAGATGAAGAATGGCTTTTGAGATAAAGAATGGCTTTTGAGATAAAGAATGATTTTTGAGATACAGTGTCACACCTTACCCCTCTGTAAGGCATAACATGATCCTGTAGAATACCTAATGAACTACCGAACTTCACCTACCGGTAACTCATTAAGTACCCTACAAGGGATTTTAAAACAATTTTCTTATCTTTGACAAGTGGTGAGCATTTCTTATAAGTATTTAAAACATTTAGTTGAAATTAAAACTAATTAATATTTTTGGCCATTTTAGTTTTCCGCAAATCTTATAAAAATTTTGACAGAGTTTCCTCTGTATTTTGAGAAAACCGTTCTTCAAATACCTGAAATAAAAGCACTTCCAATAATTATCGAACCACTGCTTCAAATTCATACTCAATCTCAACCAATTTCTCAAAATTCACAAGTTCAAAAATTCTCAAAATACTGTCCATCAATATCATTTATTCATATTCCATTCAAGATAAACAATTTATATATTCATCATACTAAAATTTACATTCAAAAAGTCCAAATTAAAATTTATTACAACTTTTATACAAACTTTGTACAAGCTGCTCAAGACCCATGTACATGTCCATACATTTATGTGCAATATATACATCAAAAGAAATATTTACAGTTAGGGTATAAATTATACCCGAAAACTTTAGGCTGGTAGCTTCTCACACCTCAAGTGACTCACGCTGCTCCTCTAATCTCTGTATCTGCGACAGTAATAAAAGCTATCGCTGAGTACTAGGACTCAGTGGTGCACAATATACTAAAATAATCTTTATGCAAAACTTAAAGCACATTCATTCAAAAATTTGGCTAAACATGAAAATTAAATACAATCATGCATTGTAAGATTTTACATGTAAACCAAGTTCATTTCAAAGTATCAAAACACATTTCATAAAACCCACAGTTAGATCACGCCATTCGAAACAAATAGAATCTCAATAGCCAGAGGCTAAAGAGAAATCACATAAATCTCAATAGCCAGAGGCTAAAGAGAAATCATATCACAAGGCTAGCTAGCTCAAATATATGGATATCCATTCACATCCTCTTCTACTGGCACACCTCAACACTTCTCCAGAGAAGGAATCAAAATTCGAAACTAATTACCCCCACTAGTCGTGCTAGTGAGGTGTTCAAATATATGGTCATGACACTGTGGTTTCAAAACTTATCTTAACAATTTGCTAAACATTGTCATTTCAAATATACACAATAACTTTCACAATTTAAATCAAACATTATAAAAATGCTATAATCCAATATTTCACATTATTCAAAACATTATGCAAAAGATGATTATAAAAGTGTATGTTGTGCACAAACCTCAAACGAGTCGCCTGTTGGCCTTGACTCGACTCCTCGGGTTCTGTCCCGGTATTTTTTTCCACTGAAACACGAAATTTTCCAATGTTTCAGTACTAAAACTTAAAATAAATCCAAAATAAACTTAACTTCACATTTAGCTAGCTCTAACGTGTTAAATTCGACGTTCTCAAAATTTTGTATTTCGGGTTACTATTCACTGCACTATTCAAGTCAAATTATTGACTTTCTAAGGCTTAATGAGTATGGGAACTCCAACTTCACCCACATACCACATTTTGGTCACCAAACTTGTTGGTTTTGCTCATTTGTTTAAAGCTTAGGTCATTTTGGCAAAATTGCCAATTTTCGGTTTTGGTTCTCCGAAGTTGCACTGTTCCATTGGTCGATCTACTGTTGGAATTTGACAAAACTTCCTTCATAGAAAATGTTCCTTATTGTCTTAAGTGTATTCTCATTTTTTGATCACCCAAATCGGAGTTTTGTAGCTCAAGTTATGGCCAAAATAAGTTTACTGTTCACGTGTACGGTTCATACTGAGATTTTGGTGCTGGCAGATTTTTGGTCCAACTTTGGTTAATAATTTGATCAAGTTAAGTTCATAATTTGGTCTCACTTTCTTCATATGAAATGTTGTACTATGTCTTAGGTTTCCATCGGTTCAAGAATCGCCTAAATCCGAGTTTTCTAGAGAGAGTTATAGCCATCCAAACATTGCTGCTCAATGAAAATTCTGCAGAATCTCAGTACAGTAAATTTAACTTTGCTCAATGATTTGAATGAGTTAATGGCCTAATTTGGGTTCGTGTTCTTCATGAAAGTTTTAGGTCTATATCATATCTAATTGCTGGTAAAATTTCAGGTCAATTTGACCTACCTAGCTCGAGTTATGACCAAATGAACAGTTACTGTTCATTTGGTCAGTTTGGTGCAGTGGCAGCCAGCAATCAATTCACTTTGGTCAATTGTTTCACCAAGTTTTGGTCAGTTTTTAGCCATGGTTCCTTCATGAAAATTGTGCTCTTTTATGTCTATTTTCATCTCCAATTGGTGGCATATCAATGGGACTTGTAAAATTTGAGTTTTGGTCCTTCAAAGTGGGTTTGGTCATGCTGCCAGCAGCATGACCATTGACCTACGAATTTGATTTTTATTCCAACAATTCCCACACAACTTATTTAGTCATAATTGACCATTATTTCATTTCACAATAGGTTAAACATGCCATTTATGCATTTCTCCAAATTTTGGTTCATAACCCTAGCATTGAAACCCTAACTCACTCATTCAATCACAATTGGTGCATTTCCATCTTAACACCATACTAATGTAAGTTTATTAACATCTTTAATTCCCTTTAAACACATCAAACCATATCAATCATACTCCCATCAACCAGGCCAAAATTTCAGTTTGTCCTTCACAAATTTTTTTTTTATTTCATTTCTTTAGTTTCTAGTTAATTAGACTAATAACACAACTGATTCAACAAAAAAAATCAAATTTAATCTACTAACCTTAGTGCAGAATTTCTTTCATTCAAACTTCTTCCTTTCTTTTTTTTTTTTTGTTGTCAAGTCCTCTATCAAGGCTTGAAATCAAGGTTTAATATTGGAGGTTTAACTTTCTATGGTGGAATTAGGGATTTGATCAAGCTCAAAATGAGCTTTAATGGAGGTTTTGGGTGAGGGAGAGGGAGAATGAAAGTGAGCTACGGGAAGAAGAGCTTTCAAATTTTTTTTCTTTTATTTTCTTTTATAAATTTTTAGTTATGGAAGACCACAAAATTTAATTAAATAAATATTTAATTAAATCTTTTATGACATCATCTTTGACTTTTCTAACTTCTTTCCTTTTCTCTTTTTTTCATTTTTTTTTTCTATTTATTTTTTCTATTAGTTCTTTAATTTAATTCACGATTCCGAAACTTTCTTTTCTTCGATTTTATTTGTGATTAGGTCGAGTCGATTCTCGGGTCAATTGACCAAATTGCCCCTCGTAGGTTCATCCCGGTTTGCAAATAATCCAATATTTCTTCGGCTCACGACCTAATTATTTGGTAGCTTAACAGTTCTTTTTCATGGTTTTCTCTTTTCCACTTTGTGTTCATAAGGGTCCTAAGGACCGGCGTCACTTTTTACGGTTGAAATTTGAGTTTAAAACGACTTCGATGCGTTCTCAAGGAGGTCACTCATCATTTGTGACTCTCGGCTCGTTTAACCTCTTATGTTCTGTTTTTCTTATTTATGGTTAACTAATTAAACATTACTAATTATTTATGTTTATGGCTTCTCAAGTTGTCTTAAGTGTGGCCTTAATCCCATTAATTGTCCGGACCGACACCGATCACCGGAATAGTGAAATCTACCAGGCTATGCAACGGGGGTGTTACAATTCTCCCCCCTTTAAATAAATTTCGTCTCGAAATTTTTACCAGGTATCAATCTCTGAACAGCTGTGGGTGTTGTCTCCTCATGTCCTCCTCTCGTTCCCAAGTAGCTTCTTGGCCCAAATGATGGTTCCACAGCACTTTTACCAATGGTATCTGCTTGTTCCGTAGCTGCTTCACCTCATAAGCCATAATCTTTATGGGTTCTTCTTCATATGTGAGGTCTGGATTCACTTCTATTTCTTCTACTGGTAGTACATGAAATGGGTCTGATCGATACCTCCTCAACATAGACACATGGAAGACATTATGTATCTTCTCCAACTCTGGAGGTAGTGCCAACAGATATGCCAAAGGACCCACTCTTTCCAGAACCTCATATGGCCTGATAAAACGAGGACTTAGTTTCCCCTTTCCGCCGAATCTCATAATTCTCTTCCGAGGAGAAACTTTGAGGAAAACTTTCTCACCCACTGCATACTGAATATCTCTTCTCTTCATATTAATGTAGGAGTTCTGACGGTCTGATGCAGTCTTAAGTCGACCTCTGATCACCCTGATCTTCTCCTCAGTCTGCTGAACAATTTCGGGTCCAATTATCTTTCTTTCACCCACGTCATCCCAACACAACGGGGTTCTACATTTTCTGCCATACAAAGCTTCATATGGAGGCATCCCAATGCTTGATTGGTAGCTGTTGTTATAAGCAAACTCAATTAAAGGCAAGTGTGTATCCCAACTACCCTCAAACTCAATCACATAAGCCCATAGCATGTCCTCCAATATCTGAATTACTCTCTCAGACTGGCCATCTGTCTGTGGGTGGAATGCAGTACTGAAGTTCAATCTAGTTCCTAGGGCTCTCTGAATACTACCCCAGAATCTAGAAGTGAACCTAGGATCTCTGTCTGATATGATAGATACTGGCACTCCATGTAGTCTCACAATCTCATCAATGTATAACTTGGCCAATCTTTCTAAACTGTAGTCCATCCGAACTGGCAGAAAATGAGCAGACTTAGTTAGTGCATCAACAATGACCCAAAGCGCCTCATGACTCTTACGTGTCCTCAAGTCCCATTACAAAATCCATCATTATTCTTTCCCATTTCCATTACGTGCTTGGTATTGGATGTAACAACCCAGTGTTTACTTGATTCTCTACCTTTACTTGCTGACAAGTTAGTTATTTGGATACTAAGTCTGCCACACCTCTTTTCATACCCATCCACCAGTAATGCTCCTTTAGCCCTATATACATTTTTGTGCCACTGGGTGCATGGCAAAGGAGACACATGTTCTTCCTACAAAATGATCATCCTCAATACAACATCATTAAGAACACATATTACGCCTGGTGTAGCATGAGACCATCATCTCCGATTGAGAATTCTAGTTTCTTGCCTGCTGACTTCTTCCAACAATTTATGATACTTCGATCATTACGGCGACCATTCTAATCGATCAATCAACACTTTGTACATGCCATGCAAGCTGCATATCTGCCCATCATCACTAATCCCTAAGCTGGCATGCAATGATCTTAACTCATGTACCAAAGACAAAGGAGTAACCCGTAGACTTGCCATAGTCTTGCGACTTAAGGCATCAGCCACAACATTAGCTTTCCCTGGCTGATAGTCTATCAGACAATCATAGTCTTTTATCAACTCTAACCATCTCCTCTGTCTCAAATTCAGCTCTTTTTGGGTGCCCAAATACTTTAAACTCTTATGATCTGTGTAGATGTAGCACTTCTCCCCATACAAATAATGTCTCCAGATCTTAAGAGCAAACACAATGGCTGCAAGCTCCAAATCATGTGTCGGATAATTCCTCTCATGCGGTTTTAGCTGGCGTGATGCATAGGCAATGACATTTCGATCTTGCATCAACACACAACCTAACCCATTGTGAGAAGCATCACTATAAACTGTATATTCTTTACCCGGGGTAGGTAAAGTTAGGACTGGAGCTTCAGTCAAACATCTCTTCAATTCATCAAAACTCTGCTGGCATTTATCCGTCCACTGAAATTTTACATCTTTTCTAAGCAGCTTGGTCAATGGAGATGCCAACATGGAGAATCCCTTCACAAATCTACGGTAGTATCCAGCTAAACCCAGAAAACTACGAATCTCTGTGACATTTCTGGGTGGCCTCCAATTAAGGACAGCTTCAATCTTACTTGGATCTACCTTGATGCCCTCTTCTGATACTACATGCCCTAAGAAAGATATTTCTTTCAGCCAAAATTCACACTTCGACAATTTGGCATATAACTGTTTCTCCCTCAAAGTTTGCAGTACAAACCGCAGATGCCTATCATGCTCTTCTGCATTCCTCGAATAGACCAATATATCATCTATGAATACCACAACAAACTGGTCGAGGTATGGTCTAAAGATAGTGTTCATCAGATCCATAAAAGCAGCCGGAGCATTAGTTAACCCGAATGGCATGACCAAGAACTCATAATGGCCATAACGGGTTACAAGGCGATTTAGAAATACTCTGCTCTTGTACTTTCAGCTGATAATAACCTGATCTCAGGTCAATTTTGGAGAACACAGCTGCACCCCTCAACTGATCAAACAAGTCATCAATGCGGGGCAATGGATATCTATTCTTTATTGTCACCTTATTCAACTGCCGATAATCAATACACAAGTGGAGAGTGCCATCTTTCTTCTTTACAAACAACACTGGCGCTCCCCAAGGTGACACACTAGGGCGGATAAAGCCCTTATCAAGCAATTCTTGCAACTGCACTTTCAACTCTTTCAATTCTGCAAGTGCCATTCTATATGGCGTTATGGAGATTGGATCCACACCAGGCATAACATCAATTTCAAACTGCACCTCTCTTTCTGGAGGTAATCCTGGCAATTCATCAGGAAACACATCCGGAAAATCACATACAGTAGGGATGTCCCTTAGTGCTGGACTCCCCACTTGGGTGTCTATCACATGTGCCAAGTATGCTTCACACCCCTTTCTGATCATCTTTCTGGCTAGTGCAGCCGAAATGATGTTTGATGGCAGTAAATGCCTCTCCCCGTGTATGACCACATCACCATACAGAGGGACACCAAAAGTGACTGTCTTTAGTCTACAGTCAATCATAGCATGATGCCTGGCTAACCAATCCATGCCTAAGATAATATCATACTCTCTGAAGGGCATCTCAATCAAGTCTGACAGGAAAACATGTCCTTGGATCACCAAAGGACAGTCTCTATAAATTCTGTTGACCCGGACCTCTTGTCCTAACGGACTAGTTACTAGCACTTCAAAACCCATTTGCACACATGAAACAACAAGTGAACTAACTATGCTAGCACTAACATATGAATGGGTTGAACCCGGATCAAACAATACAAATACTTCTTGATCAGAGATAGAGAATGTACCAGCTACCACATCAGAAGTCTCAGCCTCTTCTCGCTGTTTCATTGCGTAGATTCTGGTTGAAGCACTTCCTTGTGCTGATTGACCAACTGTGCCCTGACTGCCTGAAGTAGTGCCTCTACCTCTGCCTCTTCCTCTGCCAAATGACTGTGAACCTCTGGGAGCAGGACTCTGAATAGATCCCTCGGCAGTAGTAGGAGCTGGGCTATATCTCGGAGCACTAGTACAGTCTTTAGCTATATGGCCCTTGCCTCCACAGTTAAAACAAGCTCCAGTGGCCCAATAACATTCCCCCCCATGAATCTTGCCACAAGTCTCACAGGGGCGGGCAGACTGTGAACCCCTGCTCGACTGCTGACCAGACCTAGGGGGTCTCTGTCCGGAGAATCGGCCCCTACTAAATCTTCCACCTCGACCCCTGCTGGGTCCACTAAACTTCTTTCTCTTTCCAGAGGTAGCACCAGAACTCTGTTCAACTGATTTTTCCCCCTTGTCTTTTTCTAATTTCTCGACTTTTTCCCTCACTGGGTTTGCTTCTCCTTCAACTCTCTCCAGTTCAAGTGCTTGAGACATAAGTTCTGAGAAGTTGCTGTGTCGAAATCCCACAACTTGCATCCTTATGCTGGGCTTCAAACCCGTCTCAAATCTCTTACATCTTGCTTTGCTGGTAGTAAGGAGACTCTCCGCATAGTGACTTAGGCGGGAGAACTCCCTCTCATACTCTGCCACTGATCGATTTCCTTGTTTTAAGCTCAAAAATTCTTGCAGTTTCTGATCAACATATGCATCTGGGATGTATTTCTGTCTAAACTCTCTGATGAAGTCATCCTAGGTCAAGATCGTGGTTCACCAAGTGTGGGGATGGTCTTCCACCAATCATACGCATCCCCTTGCAGTAGCGACACAGAATATTCAAACTTCAACTCATCTGTGCAGTGCAATTTCTTAAACATGGGGCTTCCTCATGTGCCTCAGCTTCAACAGACTGCTCAACTGAGCGATCCCCTTCTTCCATTTCAGTCTGAAGTTAGGGTATCTCCTGAACAAGTAACACAAGTAGATTTCCCTTCGTTAGTTCATATTCATGATGTAATGCACTGTATGTAACAATTATGGACATTTAGCAGTTGTACTTAACAAAGAAATACACAAATTCACAATTTAAAACGTACATCAAAAACTTGCTCTGATACCACTAAAACATGTCACACCTTACCCCTCTGTAAGGCATAACATGATCCCGTACAATACCTAATGAACTACCGAACTTCACCTACCGATAACTCATTAAGTACCCTACAAGGGATTTTAAAACAATTTTCTTATCTTTGACAAGTGGTGAGCATTTCTTATAAGTATTTAAAACATTTAGTTGAAATTAAAACTAATTAATATTTTTGGCCATTTTAGTTTTCCGCAAATCTTATAAAAATTTTGACAGAGTTTCCTCTGTATTTTGAGAAAACCGTTCTTCAAATACCTGAAATAAAAGCACTTCCAATAATTATCTAACCACTGCTTCAAATTTATACTCAATCTCAACCAATTTCTCAAAATTCACAAGTTCAAAAATTCTCAAAATACTGTTCATCAATATCATTTATTCATATTCCATTCAAGATAAACAATTTATATATTCATCATACTAAAATTTACATTCAAAAAGTCCAAATTAAAATTTATTACAACTTTTATACAAACTTTGTACAAGCTGCTCAAGACCCATGTACATGTCCATACATTTATGTGCAATATATACATCAAAAGAAATATTCTGATTAGGGTATAAATTATACCCGAAAACTTTAGGCTGGTAGCTTCTCACACCTCAGCAGCTCAGTCTGCTGCTCCTCTAATCTCTGTATCTGCGACAGCAATAAAAGCTATCGCTGAGTACTAGGACTCAGTGGTGCACAATATACTAAAATAATCTTTATGCAAAACTTAAAGCACATTCATTCAAAAATTTGGCTAAACATGAAAATTAAATACAATCATGCATTGTAAGATTTTACATGTAAACCAAGTTCATTTCAAAGTATCAAAACACATTTCATAAAACCCACAGTTAGATCACGCCATTCGAAACAAATAGAATCTCAATAGCCAGAGGCTAAAGAGAAATCACATAAATCTCAATAGCCAGAGGCTAAAGAGAAATCATATCACAAGGCTAGCTAGCTCAAATATATGGATATCCATTCACATCCTCTTCTACTGGCACACCTCAACACTTCTCCAAAGAAGGAATCAAAATTCGAAACTAATTAGCCCCACTAGTCGTGCTAGTGAGGTGTTCAAATATATGGTCATGACACTATGGTTTCAAAACTTATCTTAACAATTTGCTAAACATTGTCATTTCAAATATACACAATAACTTTCACAATTTAAATCAAACATTATAAAAATGCTATAATCCAATATTTCACATTATTCAAAACATTATGCAAAAGATGATTATAAAAGTGTATGTTGTGCACAAACCTCAAACGAGTCGCCTGTTGGCCTTGACTCGACTCCTCGGGTTCTGTCCCGGTATTTTTTTCCACTGAAACACGAAATTTTCCAATGTTTCAGTACTAAAACTTAAAATAAATCCAAAATAAACTTAACTTCACATTTAGCTAGCTCTAACGTGTTAAATTCGACGTTCTCAAAATTTTGTGTTTTGGGTTACTATTCATTGCACTATTCAAGTCAAATTATTGACTTTCTAAGGCTTAATGAGTATGGGAACTCCAACTTCACCCACATACCACATTTTGGTCACCAAACTTGTTGGTTTTGGTCATTTGTTTAAAGCTTAGGTCATTTTGGCAAAATTGCCAATTTTCGGTTTTGGTTCTCCGAAGTTGCACTGTTCCATTGGTCAATCTACTATTGGAATTTGACAAAACTTCCTTCATAGAAAATGTTCCTTATTGTCTTAAGTGTATTCTCATTTTTTGATCACCCCAATCGGAGTTTTGTAGCTCAAGTTATGGCCAAAATAAGTTTACTGTTCACGTGTACTGTTCATACTGAGATTTTGGTGCTGGCAGATTTTTGGTCCAACTTTGGTTAATAATTTGATCAAGTTAAGTTCATAATTTGGTCTCACTTTCTTCATATGAAATGTTGTACTATGTCTTAGGTTTCCATCGGTTCAAGAATCGCCTAAATCCGAGTTTTCTAGAGAGAGTTATAGCCATCCAAACATTGCTGCTCAATGAAAATTCTGCAGAATCTCAGTACAGTAAATTTAACTTTGCTCAATGATTTGAATGAGTTAATGGCCTAATTTGGGTTGGTGTTCTTCATGAAAGTTTTAGGTCTATATCATATCTAATTGCTGGTAAAATTTCAGGTCAATTTGACCTACCTAGCTCGAGTTATGACCAAATGAACAGTTACTGTTCATTTGGTCAGTTTGGTGCAGTGGCAGCCAGCAATCAATTCACTTTGGTCAATTGTTTCACCAAGTTTTGGTCAGTTTTTGGCCATGGTTCCTTCATGAAAATTGTGCTCTTTTATGTCTATTTTCATCTCCAATTGGTGGCATATCAATGGGACTTGTAAAATTTGAGTTTTGGTCCTTCAAAGTGGGTTTGGTCATGCTGCCAGCAGCATGACCATTGACCTACGAATTTGATTTTTATTCCAACAATTCCCACACAACTTATTTGGTCATAATTGACCATTATTTCATTTCACAATAGGTTAAACATGCCATTTATGCATTTCTCCAAATTTTGGTTCATAACCCTAGCATTGAAACCCTAACTCACTCATTCAATCACAATTGGTGCATTTCCATCTTAACACCATACTAATGTAAGTTTATTAACATCTTTAATTCCCTTTAAACACATCAAACCATACCAATCATACTCCCATCAACCAGGCCAAAATTTCAGTTTGTCCTTCACAAATTTTTTTTTTTATTTCATTTCTTTAGTTTCTAGTTAATTAGACTAATAACACAACTGATTCAACAAAAAAAATCAAATTTAATCTACTAACCTTAGTGCAGAATTTCTTTCCTTCAAACTTCTTCCTTTCTTTTTTTTTTTGTTGTCAAGTCCTCTATCAAGGCTTGAAATCAAGGTTTAATATTGGAGGTTTAACTTTCTATGGTGGAATTAGGGATTTGATCAAGCTCAAAATGAGCTTTAATGGAGGTTTTGGGTGAGGGAGAGGGAGAATGAAAGTGAGCTACGGGAAGAAGAGCTTTCAAATTTTTTTTCTTTTATTTTCTTTTATAAATTTTTAGTTATGGAAGACCACAAAATTTAATTAAATAAATATTTAATTAATTCTTTTATGACATCATCTTTGACTTTTCTAACTTCTTTCCTTTTCTCTTTTTTTCATTTTTTTTTCTATTTATTTTTCTATTAGTTCTTTAATTTAATTCATGATTCCGAAACTTTCTTTTCTTCGATTTTATTTGACAGTTAGGTCAGGAGTCAGTTCTCGGGGTCAATTGACCAAATTGCCCCTCGCCGGTTCATCCCGGTTTGCAAATAATCCAATATTTCTTCCGGCTCCCTGACCTAATTATTTGACTGGCTTAACAGTTCTTTTTCATGGTTTTCTCTTTTCCACTGTGTTCATAAGGGTCCTAAGGACCGCAGCGTCACTTTTTACGGTTCGAAATTTGAGTTTAAAACGACTTCGCAGTCATTCCCAAGGAGGTCACTCATCGCTGTGACTCTCGGCTCGTTTAACCTCTTATGTTTTGTTTTTCTTATTTATGGTTAACTAATTAAACATTACTAATTATTTATGTTTATGGCTTCTCAAGTTTTCTTAAGTGTGGCCTTAATCCCATTAATTGTCCGGACCGACACCGGTCACCGGAATAGTGAAATCTACCAGGCTATGCAACGAGGGTGTTACATACAGCATGGTTTTTGAGATACAACATGGTTTTTGAGATACAACATGATTTTTGAGACACATAATGTTTTTGAACAGTAAAGAATTATGATTTCAGTTATGATTTATGTATAATTGATTTTGTTGGAACTACCTTAAATGGTTAGTCATGATTTGATAAATTGAATTTCGTGATCAAAGTCATTTTATACAAATGATTTACATTAATGGCAATGAATATTTTGAGTTTTGGAATTTGATGAGTATTCAGATTTCCAAATTATTTACTGTAAATTTTGTCAATGTATATTGTATTATGTTTTAAATTATAGTTGTGCACCACTGAGTTCACCACTCAGCGATAGCTTTGTATGCTGTCGCATGTAAGAAGAGCATAGAGCAGTAAGTTTCTTTGAAGACACTTTCAGATCAGCTCCAGGTATATTATAGGTATACCCATGTACATAGGTTTTGATGTATGCATGTAATAATATGTATATAAATTATTTGAGCAGTTGTATAAAAACTCTTGTAAAACATTTTGGTATGTAATTAAATGCAAATTATTGTAAATATAAATTTGAGATTTCATTTACTTGAATAGTTTTGTATTATAAATTTTGAGTATTGTAATCAATGAAATGTTTCTTTATGATGAGATTAGTTTGAAAATGAATTGATTTTTTATTGAAAATTGAATTGTGAATTGAAATAAAGTTTATTGGAGTTGTATTTGAGAAAACATATTGGGAGCATTTTCTTTCGCAGGATTGAAGAACTGTTTTCTCAAAATACAGCCGGCACTTTGCCGAAATTTTGAAAAAAATTTTATAACACCAGATTTTAATCTATGGCTTAAATTTCCTAAAAATTATTTTAAAATCCCTTATAGTATATTTAATGGATTATCTGTAGGAGAAGTACGGTAATTCATTACGTATACTACGGGATCATGTTACATCTTATAGAGGAGTAGGGTGTGACACTTCTTCTGCTGGAAAGTCCAACAAGAAGAAAGGCAATAAGAAAAAGAAACCTCAGATTCTTGGTCCTTATAAGAAAATAGCTAAATAGAAAGGGAAGACTAAAGCTGATGGAGGCAAAGGAAAGTGTTTCCACTGCCAGTGCGATGGGCACTGGAAAAGGAACTGCCCAGAGTATCTTGCTTCTCTAAAGGACAAGAAGGATACACTTTCGGAAGGTATGTCCATATCTTATTATTTAGATTCTGATGATACTCATAGTTCATCTACAGCTTGGATTTTAGATACTGGTGCCAGTTCTCACATTTCTTATGATATGCAGGAACTAGCAAATAATAGCAGCTTACGTTTTCAAGATGTTAGACTCCGGATTGGCGATGGCTCAACTATTGAAGCTTTAGCCATAGGATCTAAATCTTTTTACATGTCTGGACATGTTTTGTGTTTGGATAATATTTTATATGTACCTAATGCTTTTAAGAATATCATTTCTATATCTAGTTTGACTAGAGATGGCTATGAATTTTAGTTTACAGATGATGTTTGTAATATTTATTTTGGAAATAAATATATTGGTTTGGGTTATATGAATGATGGTCTTTATTATTTGGATAATAATGACAAACACAAATTGAATGCAAGTGATCTAAATGAATGCAATGCCATGGTGAAAATTAACTCAAGTTCAAAATATATTTAGCACTTAAGATTAGATCATGTTGCAGAAGATAGGATTGCAAAACTAGAGAAAATGGCGATTCTATCCTCATTGGGTTCTGAACCTACTCAAACTTGTGAATCCGGCCTTCAAGGCAAAATGACTAGATCACACTTTATTGGACAAGGGCTAAGAGCTAAAAATATTTTAGAGCTAATACATAGTGATGTATGTGGTCCATTTGAAGAAATGGCTAGAGGCGATTTTCATTATTTTATTACCTTTACTGATGATAAATCAAGATTTGGGTATTTGTATTTGATGAAATACAAACATGAATCCTATGAAAAGTTCAAAGAATTTAAATCTGAAATTGAAAATCAAACAGGAAAAAATATTAAAGCTCTTCGATCAGATCGTGGAGGTGAGTACTTGAGTACTGAATTTGATGAATACTTGAGAGAGCATATCATTATTTCCAAGCTAACTCCTCCAGGAACAACACAGCTGAATGGTGTATCTGAAAGGAGAAATCATACCTATATTCTTGGGATTCGCATCTAATAGAGATAGAGCGAAAGAATAATTGGTTTATCCCAAAGTCTATACTTCGAAAAGGTGTTAAAGAGGTTTAACATGCTTGATTCCAAGAGAGGATTGTTACCAGTGAGACATGGTATCCACCTTTCTAAAGAGATGTCTCCAAAGACACCTGAAGAAAGAGATAAAATGGCCAGGATTCCATATGCTTCAGCTATTGGAAGTTTGATGTATGCAATATTGTGCACTAGGCCGGATATCGCATATGCTATTAGTTTGACTAACAAGTATCAATCCAATCCAAGTTTGGAACATTGGATAGCTGTCAAGAATATCCTTCAGTAATTGAGAAGAACAAAGGATTTATTCTTGATTTATGGAGGTGGAGACTTGTAATTAGATTGTTATACTAATTCTGATTTCCAATCAGATATAGATGATAGAAAGTCTGCCTTTGGGTATGTGCTCATTTGTAATGGAGGTGCAGTCAGTTGGAAGAGTTCCAAACAGAGCACGACTACAGATTCCACTACCGAGGCTGAGTATATTGCTGCATCAGATACTGCAAAGGAAGTTGTTTAGATAAAGAAGTTCGTTACAGAACTTACGATAGTTCCTTCCATCGAGTCAGCAGTTCCACTTCATTGTGACAACAATAGAGCAGTCATACAGGCTAAGGAACCCTGGTCTCACGAGAAATCCAAACACATAAAAAGGCGCTACCACATTATCAGAGAAATAGTTGGGCGAGGCGATGTAGCCATGCAGAAAATAGCATCAGCTGAAAATCCAGTTGATCCATTCACTAAGCCTATGTCACAAACTCAGCTAGACTGACATCTTGAGAAGATGGGTCTAAGATATTATAATGAATGGCTCTAGTGCTAGTGGGAGATTGTTAGTAGTATGCCCTAGAGCATATCATTTAGTATGTATCTTGTACATGTTTTATTAATAAAAGGCATTTTCACTTTTTCTTTTATATATTATACTTTTGTGTAATGTAAAAGGTCCATTGATATTTTATTAGAAATTCTTTTCTTAAGTTGTTAAGAATATGAGTGACAGTATTTCTAACACAGAGTATCATAAATTGGTTCACAGTCGAGGATACTTCACAATAAGGACATGACTTATCCAGAAAGATTATAATCATGGTTGTTCTTAAGTTATTTATATGAGATGCAAATAAGATGGAATGGTGAGTTTCATGCCATATAACAAATACGATAGGCATTTATACATGATAAGTAGGTCGAACCAATGACATTTATGATAAGCACATGGAGTTTACTCTTGTCAATGTATTGTTATAAATCAGTAAATATAATCTTTAAACTTGAATCTTTTTAATCAAGAATTGGAATTAAAAGAGAATATAATAGTCATATCAAATGGGGTTTGACATAAACCATGACTCCAGCTCGAATTAGGATTTTGTAACAGAGAGATTCTAGTGCATGGTAACATATGATTATAGGTTCATTTAAGGCAAACCTTATCACTGATTGGGTGGCTATGGTATGCTATGCTAAGTGTTAACCATAGTCTATGAGCTACCTAAAATGATTTAGAGAAATCATTTATGGTAAGAAAGAGTTCTAGTGATATTAAGAGTTAATATCATATCTCATTGCCAATTGGTGATGAGCCTAGTAAGTCACACACATACACAAGTAATCACCAAGTTAAATGTGATTTAATTAATTAGTTAAAGAGTTTAATTGATTAATTAAATAGGTTTGATTTGCAATTAGATTGCAAAGTCCCTAGCATGGCTTGAAATCAAATCTAGGTTATTGGATGTATAGTATAAGTTAAATTTATATTTAAAGTGTTTAAATATGAATTTAATTATAAAAAAAATAATTAATGGAGATTAATTAATTAATTTATATTTGATATAAATTGATTAGAAGAAAATAAATAACTATTTTGGATTGAGAACTCAAAATTAAGACACAGGGGTATTTTGGTCATTTCACAGGATGACATGTGGCACCATGAAATGGTGACACATGGCACTGCACATAAGCTTGCCAATTATCTTTTAATAGTGTAAGATGATCAAAGTCAATATTAAATCTAAGTTTAACACTTGGCATAATGTGATTGGGTTAATTAAACTAAGAGCCAATCAGAAGGTGACATGTGGCAAGGGTTTTAAGTGGTGACCTAACTATATAATGTGTTGTTATGAAAGAGTAAAATAATAAGCTGTTGTTCTTCATAGGTGCTGCCACCGTTGGAGTGATTTTCCTCTCTTATTCTTCATCTCTCATCAATTCAAAAAGAATGGCCAACATTCTCATGAATTAAAA
This sequence comes from Hevea brasiliensis, assembly GCF_030052815.1. Taxonomy (NCBI): domain Eukaryota; kingdom Viridiplantae; phylum Streptophyta; class Magnoliopsida; order Malpighiales; family Euphorbiaceae; genus Hevea; species Hevea brasiliensis. Next base: position 78,894,975 of record NC_079499.1, on the reverse strand, counting down.
TTGCTAGAAATCGTTTCTAGTGTCCTGTGTACATCTATAGTCTGTCTAAAGGCAAAACCTGAATTTCTAATTAATTGGAAAGGCTTGAGAAGTTGTTCAAGAGGCTGCCATTGGTGATCTTGGTGTGGACAAGCTAGAGGGACAACATCTGATGTCCTAGGCACATCCCAAAGGTGCCATACACAACTGCCATGCATCAAAAGGTTAGTGCACTTGTTCTTGATCTAATCTAGGGTTCTAATGAATTAATCTATTAATTCTAAAATCTTAAATGGAAAATGTAGATCCAAAAATATATTATAAGTTTTTTAATATGTTGTTTATCATTGAAATCAAATAGATAAATAATGAATCTTGTATGATACATGAGACCCTAGAAGAAAATTTTGTATTCAATGATCTAAACTTATCTTTTTCATGCTTCCGCTCCTTTTACCATTACCCTAAGTAAATAGGGATAAAATCCTATGTTCATTTAATTATTCTTGATGTTTCAAGTTCTTGGCCAGGACAGATAAATTTAGTCAGAAAAGAGTTTCTAACAGCATGACTAAGAAAAGAGAGTACTTCCCTCATAGTTGTGTAGTAGGGTAAGTTCACAATTAAATAAATTTTAGACTTATCCACCTCAATACCCCTATTATAGACAACATGACCCAAAAACAATCCCCTGTTCCACCATAAAATGACACTTCTCATAATTCAAAATAAGATTTTTCTCAATGCATCTCTCAAGAACAGAAGTCAAATGATGTAAACATGCATTAAATGAATTACCATACATAGTAAAATTATCCATGAACACCTCAATGCAATTATCAATGTAATCTAAAAATATGCTCATCATGTATCTCTGAAACATGGCAGGTGTATTACAAAGCCCGAAGGGCATCCTTTTAAAAGTAAAAGTTTTAAAAGGGCAAGTGAAGGTAGTCTTCTCTTGATCCTTTGGTGCAATCACAGTTTAATTATATCCAGAAAAGCCATTAAGAAAGCAGAAATAAGACTTACCTGCTAACCGCTCAAGCATCTGATCAATGAATGGTAGTGGGAAGTGGTCCTTCCTTGATGTTTAATTCAGCTTGTGGTAGTCTATGCACATTCGCCATCCACTCTGAATCCTTTTTGGAACAAGCTCATTATCTTGATTTGCTACCACAGTGACTTCTGATTTTTTTGGCACTACTTGGACTAGGCTTACCCATTTGCTATATAAAATTGGGTAAATAACTCCTGCATCCAATAGCTTCAAAATCTTCTTCTTCACAACCTCCATCATCTATGGGTTCAACCTCCTTTGAGCTTCTCTACTTGGTTTAGCATCATCTTGTAGTAAAATCCTATGTATGCACACTGATGGACTTATACCTTTGATGTCAGCTATTATCCATCCAATTGCTTCCTTATATACCCTCAAAACCCTAGTCAATCTTTCTTCTTGAATCTTTATCAAATTGCCTGAGATGATAACTGGAAGTGTCTCATTGTCTCCCAAGTAAACATATTTCAAATGCTCAAGTAAAGGCTTGAGATCAAGAACTGGTGCTTGCACAACAGAAGGTAATAATTTTGTATGAGATATAGGTAGGTCAATCTTTGATAGTCGATACCTTTTTGGAATAAGAGGTAATGACTGTAATGCCATTACTGCATCTTGAATCTCTACACTTAATGGCTGATTGTTACTGATTTCTTAAATTCATTGACTAATCACCATTTCTAACTCATCCTCCATGCTTAACTCAAAAACATCCTGCATAAATGTATCAATAACATCAATAGAAAAAACAAAATGATCATTAGCAAGATACTTCATGGCATCAAAGATGTTAAATTTGACAATCTCTCCATCAAACTCTATAGTTAAGGTGCCATCATCCACATCAATTTTTGTCTTGGCAGTTTTTAGGAAAGGTTTTCCAAACAAAATCAAAGCTGACTTTGATGTGGGCGCACTATCCTCCATATCTAGAATGTAAAAATCTGCAGGAAAAATCAATTTTCCAACTTGCATCAATACATCCTCAATTACTTCCAATGGGTATGCATTAGAACAATGAGCTAACTGAATAATGCATTGGTTTCTTTCAAAGGACCCAAATTCAAAGTCTGAAAAGCTGAATATAACATGACATTAATAGATGCTCCTAAATCTGCCATTGCAGGTTCAAATTTAGAATCACCTATTCTGCAGGGAATAGAAAATGAACCTGGATCCTTACACTTAGAGGGTAATTTCCACTGAATTAATGCTTACACATTTTCCCCCACATTGATATTATCATTAGTCCTCAACTTGTGCTTTGTAGTGCATAATTCCTTAAGGAATTTAACATACCTAGGAACTTGTTTGATCGCATTAAGTAAAGGTATATTAACCTCTACCTTTCAGAAAGTCTCCAAAATTTCTTTCTCTTGTTTTTCTTTCTTAGTCTTGGCTAACCTGCAGGGGAATGGAGGAAGAACAGAATTATTAACCTTATTCAGTTTAGGGTATTTGCCTCAATTTCAGAAACTTCAGACTCTTTTGAACCTTGCTTCTTCTTTTTTATAAACTCACGTGGAGTCTGGTTATTAACTTCTTTCCTACTCCACAACACTGTAGCACTCGTATTTTCTCTGGGATTTATGACTGTTTGTGATGGAAGCTTTCCAGAACCTTGAGCGTCAAGCTTACTCACAGATGAAGCTAACTGACCAATCTGCCTCTCTATGTTTTGAATGTTATTTCTGGTCTCCTGTTAAAACTGTTGTGTATTGTTAGCAAAAGCCTTAACAATTTCATCAAGTGACATACCTTGATTTGAGGGAGGTGGAGGTGGTTGATTCACTTATGGTCTCTGCTGTTGGTATCGGTTTTGTACTGGTTGATTCCCATAACTCAAATTGGGATAATCTCGCCATCTTGGATTATAAGTGTTAGAAAATGGATCATACCTGCATTGTTACTGTCCATAATTTTCAACTGCATTAGCATGTTGCATTGATTCATGCTCTTGTAATGTAAGACACATGTTTGTAGCATGACTCGAACCTGAACAAATTCCACATACCTTAACTGTTTGCATGTTCCCTACAGCCAATTGCCTCACCAAAGAAGTTAACTCTGAAATATGTTTTTCAAGGTTAGATGTACTTACCTCATTAAGCTTCTTAGGTGTGTGATCTATTCTCATGCCAAACTACAGAGAGTTTGCTGCCACGTTAGCAATCAGCCTCCTTGCTTCATCTAGTGTCTTATCAGCCAAAGCTCCTCCACTAGCAGTATCTATCATACTACGGTCCATTGGTAGAAGTCTCTCATAGAAATACTGAATCAAAAGTTGCTCACTTATTTGATGATCGGGACAACATACACACAGCTTCTTAAATCGCTCCCAAAACTCATACAAACTCTCTCCACTATACTGCCAGATGCCACAAATTTCTTTTTTTATGTTGGCAGCACGGGAAGTAGGAAAATACTTCTCCAAAAATATCTGCTTCATTTCTGAAGGAAAATACTACCAATCCTTAGCTTTGCCTTCTAGTGAGAAAGGGAAAGCTCGAATCTTAATTTGGTCCTCTGAAACTCCTTGAGGTTTTATGCTGGAGCACACAACATGAAATTTCTTTAAATGCTTATGTGGATCCTCACCTAAAAGACTATGAAACTTAGGCAACAAATGGATTATTCCAGATTTTAACTCAAAAGCAACATTTAAAGCAGGGTAGTGAATACAAGGTTGTTGGTTTAGATAAGGAGCAGCTAACTCTTTCAAAGTTCTAGCAGCCATGGTTTCATTTTCGGATTTGGAATCCGAATCTGAATCTAAACTTAATTCCCTTAGAGATTGGACTCCTTTTGATGTACTCAGAATCTGCCTAGCTTGCTTAGCCAATTTTCTTATCTATTTAGCTATTTTTTCTATTTCTGGATCAAAGAGCAACTCACTAGATTGAGAAGTTCTTGTCATAAACAAAAAAAAATTAAAGTGAAAATAAAAAAATGCCTCAAAACCCTAGAAAATGATTGAATTTCCTCTCAAGAGGGTGGGGCATTTTGGTCTTTATCAAAACGTCGTTTCCTTTAAAATAGGTGTAGAGCACCCTCCTAATTCAATAAAAAAATCTGTCGATGAATAGTAACACCATAATTTTCATCGAAAACCTAAAAACAGCAACACTTCGCAAACAGAATTAATAAAAGAATATCCTAACACTAAAAACATGAAATCCAATAAAATTTAGTCCCCGGCAGTGGTGGCCAAAATTCTTAATGTTTGCCAAATTGACCAAAAATTAACTGAAATTACCAGTAATAAAATATTTTTTGAATGATTGCAATAAATGTAATCTAGGTTGAACCCTAGAGACTGAGTTACTAAATTTCATGCACTTGTGTAACAGAAAAAAAACAAAGGTTGGAGGGGGGGGGGGGAGTTGTAACACTAAAGAAAAAAGCAAGTTCAGAAATTAAAGAACTAAATTTAGATATGAAATTCTCAATTTAAACAAACTTCAGTCTAAGATAATTTACATTCCAATGCATAACTCGATCATAAACAAAAGAAATACAATTATCTCTTATTGAATACTTAATGTAGATTTACCAAATAACGAGGTAAAACCCCTAACTTCCCTATACTCATTAATTCGAGCTTAGCACTCTTGTTGACCCTAATTATTAACTAAATTGGTATTAAGCAATCCTCATCAAATTAATAACTACTTTAAGAACAGGAAGTAGTTAATTCACCATACTATTTCCTTAGGTTATTATCGAAAACTTGGATCATAATCAATAAAACCTAATTGCTACTCACATTCAATCTTACACAATAATTATGGATTATGAAGACGAACTAGCAATTAATCGCATCAAACAATTAACTAATAGGCCTTTTTAGCAAATCATTCAATAGATCAAAAACAATGAAATCAAGAAACAATAGATATTCAAAAAGGCATAAATTAAATTAAGAACCTGGTCTCACAAATCATGCATAAGAACTAGAATCCCTTGAACTAAATTTAGAAATCTAAAAATATGGATGTGAATGGAAAACGAAGGTGTTGTGAAGGTCTCCAAGCTATTTCTGAAGGAACGTAAGCGTGAAAAACACAAGTTTATACCATTGAATTCAAAAATTTTCACCTAGGGTCACATGCATCATGCAAGATTTAATTTTATCTATTTGATTTCAATGATAAACAACATATTAAAACTCTTTTAATATATTTTTGGATCTGTATTTGCCATTTAAGATTTTAAAATTAATCAGATTAATTTTAGAATCCTAGATTAAATCAAGAACGATTACACTAACCTCTTGATGCACTGCAGTGTGTCTGCGCCTTTGAGATTTGTCTTCAGGACACCAGATGTTGTCCCTCTAGCTTGACCACACCAAGAACACCTATGGCAGCCCTTGAACAACTTCTAAAGCTTTTTCTATTAATTAGAAATTCAAGTTCTGCCTTTTAAGAGATTAGAGATGTAAACAGGACACTAGAAACAATTTCTAGTGTTCTTAATTCAAGAGATTGATGGCTAATCTCTTTGAATTGATGAGAGATGAAGAAGAATAGATGAAAAGCCTCAAAGTGGCGTGAAAAAGGAGAGGAGTGGCTGCTGGTTACTTTTCTTTTCATAACAACACTTAAATAGCTAGGTTAACACATTAAACCCTTACCACATGTCACCCTTTGATTAGCTCTAGGTTTAAGTGACCCAATCACATTGTGCCAAGTGTTAAACCTATATTTAATCTTGATTTTAATCATCTTACATGATTAAAAACATTTGGGAAGCTTATGTGTAATCCCATGTGTCACCATCTCTTGGTGCCACGTGTCACACTATGAAATGACCAAAATGCCCCTGTGTCATAATTTTGAGTTCTTAACCCAAAATAATTATTTTTCTTCTTCTAATCAATTTATATCAAATATAAATTAATTAATTAATCTCTATTAATTAATTTCTCATTAATTAAATTCATATTTAAACACTTTAAATATAAATTTAACTTATACTATACATCCAATAATCTAGATTTGGTTTCAAGTCATGCTAGGGACTTTGCAATTTAATTGCAAACCAAACTTATTTAATTAATCAATTAAACTCTTTAATTAATTAATTAAATCATATTTAAATAGGTGATAACTTGTGTATGTGTGTGACTTACTAGGCTCATCACTAATTGGCAATGAGACATGATATCAACTCTTAATATCATCAGAACTTTTTCTTACCATAAATGATTTCTCTAAATCATTTTATGAACGTCATAGACCATGGTTAACACCTAGCATAGCATGCCATGGCCACCCAATTAGTAATAAGGTTTACCTTAAATGAACCTATAATCATATGTTACCATGCACTAGAATCTCTCTATTACAAAATCCCAACTCAAGCTAGAGTCATGGTTTATGTCAAAGTCCATTTGCTATGAATATTATGTTCTCTTTTAATTCCAGTTCTTGATTAAAAAGATATCTCATCAGAAACTCTTTTCTGAATGAATCTATCTGTCCTGTCCAGGAACTTGAAACATCAAGAACAATTAAATGAACATAGGATTTTATCTCTATTTACTTAGAGGAACATATTCCATCTTAATCAACACCTACCTCCATATATAACTAGTAGGAGCCAACACATGCCCATATACCCATACATAGTACAAGTATGAAAATAGTATCAAACTCAAACTACCTATATATAAGATAACTGTGCTATCTCAGGTCTAAAGATTATATGCACTGATATGATTTATGACAAAACATTGACAAGAGCAAACTCTATGTGATTGTCATAAGTGTCACTGGTTCGGCCTACTTATCATTTATAAGTGCCTATCATGTTTGTTATATGGCATGAGACTCACCATTTCATCTTATTTATATCTCATATAAATAACTTGGGAACAAACATTAATACAATCTTTCTTGATAAGTCATGTCCTTATTATGAAGTATCCTCGATTGTGAACCTATTTATGATACTTTGTGCTAGAAATATTGTCACTCATATTCTTAACAACTTAAGAATAATATTTCTAACAAAATATCAATGGACCTTTTCTATTACACATAAATATATTATGTAAACAGAAAAGTGGAAATGCCTTTTATTAATAAAAATATGTACAAGATACATACTAAATGATATGCTCTAGGGCATACTACTAACAATTTCAAAGGTCTAAATGGATGATCTTCGCTGCTGCCGAAGATGGTCTTTACAATAAAAAACCTAATCCCAAAGATAAGAACCAAACTGTGAAAATTTTTTAAATTTAAAAAGACAGATTCTTTGCTCTTTAATCACGGCTAATTTTCAACCACTTCCCTTGCAATTCTGCCTCTAACTTCTTCAGGAAAGTTGTAGCCCTACTTCTTAGCTTTCCAATGGGTACTCATTTTCCCAAATCGGAGGTCTACAACCCAAGTTATGGGCCAAAAACCAAAACTAGTTTTGATAGACTATCCAGCCCATAATGACGATTTCATTGTCGTTTTTTACAATTAAAATGGCCTTATCTCACTTCCAGCCCTTCATAGAAATTATAGAGGTGGCCCTTAAGGTTCAATTGGGCCTAGGTTTGCTTCATTTGGACCTCTGGAACTCCAGATATAAAATAAGTCCTAAGACTGGTTGTGATACATAAAGTGTGGGCTTTTATAATAGATCCATAGCTCATTTTGACAACCTTGGAGACTGATTTGGGCTTTGGTCCCTCTTTTTCATTTATAGTGCTCTATCTTAGCTTTTCAATGAATTAAACAGCATTGGATTTGGAGAATCACAACTTTAGAGACACCTAAAAAATGCAGCAAAGGTCAAATTAATGCAGATGCTGAAAATTTCTCCATTTAACACAATTATTTCAACAACTCTCTAAAAAAATGTCTAAGTGAAAATTATACTTTAATTAATTAAATTTGGCATAAAATACATTAGAAACATTCAATGTGATGTGAGTAAAATTAATAAATTATGCACTTATCGAGGATCTTTTAATTTTGGAGATGATGGTATTACATTCTTCTGTTAGAATAACAGTCTCATAGTCCTCCAATCTCCTTTTCTTTGAAAGGATTTCTGCTGGACCTAGGTATCTTAACCCATGTTTTGATGATAATAAAAATTAGTGTGCTACTGAAGGAGCGGAAGCATGAAAAACATAAGTTTAGATAATTGAATTCAAAATTTTTCTTCTAAGGTCTCATACATCATGCAAGATTCATTATTTATCTCTTTGATTTCAATGATAAACAATATATTAGAACTCTTTTAATATATTTTTGGATCTATATTCGCCATTTAATATTTTAGAATTAACATATTAATTCATTAGAAGCCTAGATTAAATCAAGAATAAGTGCACTAACCTTCTAATGCACTATAGTTGTGTTTGGTGCCTTTGGAATGCACCTAGGACACCAGATGTTGTCCCTCTAGCTTGTCCACACCAATATCACCAATGGCAGCCCCTTAAATAGCTTCTCAAGCCTTTCCAATCAATTAGAAATTTCGGTTTTACCTTTAGAGAGATTACAGATGTGTATAGGACACTAGAAATGATTTTTAGCAAATTTAATTCAAGAGAATGTTGGCAATTCTCTTTGAATTGATGAGAGATGAAGAAGAAGAGAGGGGAGAGGCTCTTTGGGTAGTGGCACAAAAGAAAGAATTACATATTACTTTTTTTCTCTTTCATCCATTCCCTTATAAAGAATGGCAGATTATTTTTTTGCTCTTTCATTCTTTCCCTTATATAGCTAGGACACCACTTAAAACCCTTGCCACATGTCAACTTCTGATTGGCTTTTAGTTTACTTGGCCCAAACACATTGTGCCAAGTGTCAAACTTAGATGTAATCTTGACTTTGATCATCTTACATGACTAAAAGATAAATGGCAAGCTTATGTGTAGTGCTATGTGTCACCATCTCATGGTGCCACATGTCACCCTATGAAATGACCAAAATACCCTTTTGTCTTAATTTTGACTTCTCAACCCAAAACAATTATTTCTCTTCTTCTAATTAATTTATATGAATATAAAATAATTAATTTCTCATAATTAAATTCATATTTAAACACTTTAAATATAAATTTAACTTATACTATACATCCGAAAACCTATATTTGATTTCAAACCATGCTAGGGACTTTGCAATCTAATTGCAAACCAAGCCTATTTAATTAATCAATTAAACTCTTTAACCAATTAATTAAATCACATTTAACTTGGTGATTACTTGTGTATGTGTGTGACTCACTGGACTCATCACTAATTGGCAATGAGATATGATATCAACTCTTAATATCATCAGAAATCTTTCTTACTATAAATGATTTCTTTAAATCATTTTATGCACCTCATAGACCATGGTTAACACCTAGCGTAGCATACCATGGCCACCCAATCAGTAATTGTAACACCCCAAACCTCCGAGTTATGAATAGTACCATTTTTGGTCCGTGACAAGTACTATTCAAAGACACATTGAGGACCAAAAACAAATAGAAAATTAATTGAGATAGACGCAATAAAAATTCAAGTGACTCAAAAATATAAGGACTCACCGGGTATATTGTAAAAGAGGGATTATGACCCGATAAGGGGCATTGTGGTCAATTCACTTTAAGAGTTGATTTTTGACCAAAATGTCAATTTAATTGAATGAAAATAAAATATTGAATTATGAAGAAATATTGAGGGAAAAATTAGAGTAAAAGTAGAAAGAAAATAAAAGAGGAAAACATCTTGAATTTAAATTCTATTTTTGACCTAATTAAAATTAATGACTTATGGGCTTTTGATAATGAAACTTAATTATTTAATTAAAAAGGAATAAATAAGTATAAAAGAAGACAAGTCTCCTTCTTTCCCTTCTTCTATGCCACCACCCATCTTCCCTCTCCCTCTTTTTTCTTTTCTCTTCTTCTCCAATCTTCTTCCACCATCGTTTTCCCTTCCAAGTCTTGATTCACTTCAATTCCCATCATAAATTCCATAGCCCACTAAAAGAAAACATCAAAGAGATATTTGATTGAGAGATTAAAAACAAGAAGAGCAAGATTTGGAAGAGATTGGAAGTAAGAAAAATTATCAAGTGAGGTAAGCACTCTCTTTCATGCTTGATTAACCAAATATGCTTTGAATCAAGTTTGGGTGTGATGAATTTACATGAGAAAGCATGAAATTTCATAATAAAATGAAAAAAATACATGTATGGAATCTAAACTAGGGTTTTGGCCAAATTGGAGAAAATTTAGGGTTTGATGTCTTTGAATGAAATTTATGAAGAGATTAAGCTTAGTTGAAGTAGTATACATGATTAGGGCAAAGAAATTGCATGAAATGTGTATAAATTTAATTATCGGAGATTAGAGTTCATGGGAAAATTGGAGTTTTAGTGCTAGAGAGTGAAATTGGTGTGTGTAGTGTTAAATTATGGTCATTTGAGGTTTATTTAGTTTGAATTGACATTGGGTTGATGAATGGAGGTAATGAAATGGTAGAATTAGGGAAAATTGCAAACTTTGGTGTTTGAAAATTGTTGGGTTTGTGCTAGGAAGTGCCATTGATGTGTCAATGCTAAATTATAGTCATTTTGAGTGAACTAAATGTGAATTGAGGTTGGCTAGTAGGAATAATTGAAGAAATGAAAATTTTGAACCTAGGGCAGAATTTGCACACTGAGTTCATTGTGTTTGACAGCCCATAAATTGAGCTACACAACTCCAATTGGTGTGAAACCAATTGGAAATGAAACTTAAGACATAGGGCTAGAATTTTTGTGAAGATACCCTGCCCCTGAAATGACCTTAAGCTATCCGAAATGAGCCTCGAACGTGGAGACAAAATTCTGGAACCTGCAGAATTTGACTATATGAACAGTAAAATTTGCATGGCCATAACTCTCTCTAGAAAACTCCGATTTAGGCGATTCTTGAACCGATGGAAACCTAAGACATAGAAGGACATTTCATATGGAGAACTTGAGGCTAAATTATGGACTTAAAATTGAATCACCAAATCTATAGGACTGCAGATTTACCATATGAACAGTAAATTTTACATGGCCATAACTCTCTCTAGAAAACTCTGATTTAGGTGATTCTTGAACCAATGGAAACCTAAGACATAGTAGAACATTTCTATGAAGAATATTACACCAAATTATGGACTTAACTTGATCAACTTGCTGAACAAAGTTGGATCGATAAATCTACTAGAACTGAATTTGTAGGATGAATAGTGACATAAACAGTAACCGTATTTTGGTCATAACTTGAGCTACACAGCTCCGAATTAGGCAATTCAAAAAGGAAAATAAATTTAGGACCTAAATGAACAATTTTCATGAAGAACACCTCACTAAATTATGATCGAAACTAGGTAAAAATTAGGTTAAAAGAATGGGGCACCAAGCTGTCCCAAAACCAAAATATTCTAAAATTTTCAAAGCTAACTTGGGATGCATTAAACATGCATATAATGAGTTCTTGGCAGCAATTGAGATTGGTATTGAGGTATTTTATTTGTGTATTTTCAGTAGAAAAAGAAGTTGGAACGAACAAGGAGAAGTAGGTAACAAGGAAGGAGAATTATTGAAGGTTTGTGCACAACTAACCTTTTCTTCATTTTTAAACTTGTAAATTGCTTGGAATGTGTTAAATTGAATGAGTTTGCTTTGAATAAGTTTACTTTGACTGAAATATGATTTTTCTCTTGCATTTATAAAATCTGGGTGTTGCCACCTTTATATAGATATTATGATGAATTTAATTGCATTTATTGATTTATAAATGTAATTATTGAGTGTGAAATTTTTGGAAACTATTTTGAAACCACAGTTAACATGACAGTCCCTTTTGGAACTCCCCAATAGTAACGTCTACTTGGGGTTGATAATTGATATTGATTATGTCTCCCATTAATAACGGTTAGTGGGGTAAGACTACATGAGTACTCATTAGCTAGCTAGCCCTTCCCTCATTAATAACGGTTAGGGAGGTTGAGATTACTTTGTCGTGGTGTACAACACTACAATGATCATGAAATTCTGTGTCATGGACTAAACTGTGTGTTGATGTTGGCAACACTAATGCTTTGTGAATTGTGATTTATGAAGTATGATTTCTCATTTGAAATGTTATTCCAATAAATGGCCTTTATGGACTTAGAACTATTGTGAAGTTTTTATGCTTAAGAAAAATGTGATTTATTATGCTTTGATAAATTTATTTTACCTTAAGTTTTAAAGTTATTAGTTGTGCACCAGTGAGTGATATACTCAGCGATAGCTTCTTTATGCTGTCATAGGTAAGGGAAAGGAGAAGGCTACCGAGTGAGAGACTTGAAAGAAGCATTTTGGTATTGTTTATGAGTATATACCCTTGTGATTCCTTTAAAATGTATTTTGTACCTATATGTATGGATGTACAGACATTGAGCAGTTTGTATTAAAAAGTACTGCATTACTAAAGTATTTTGAGTTTATAACTATTTTGTATTTTACTTTGAGACTTATGAAAATGTAACTTTTGCAATATGTAGTCTATCATTATTTCCAATGAATGTTTACATGGAATTTTAACTATTCTCATGCAATTTTCCGCAAAAGAATTGATAAGATAAAAAGCTGTGATTTTTTTTAAAATCCTTTGTAGCATAACTAATGGGTTATCGGTAGGTGGAGTTCGGTGATTCATTAGGTATGCGACGGGAACATGTCGTGCCTTACAAGGGATAAGGTGTGACATATTTTAGTAGTATCAGAGCTTTGGTTTTTATACAAGTTTTGATGTTGCATGTTTCAAAAATTTTGATAAGTACAACTGCTCAACTGTCATTAATTGATACATATAGTGCCTTACATCATAAATATGGACTAATGGAGGGAAATCTCATTGTGTTAGTTGTCCAGGGAGTAGAATTGTTTGTGATTCAGTATGGAAGAAGGGGATCACACAGTAGAGCAATCAGTAGCAGCTAAGGTACAGGGGGAGGCCCCAGCTTCTCAAAATGCCAGTGGGTCAGTTGCACCCCTCCCACCTATACAATTTCCTGCTTAGTTTGCTCAGCAGATGGTTGCACTATTTCAGCAAATGGCTGACAATATATCAGTCCAAGCTCCAGTGCAACCACCATCCCCAGCCAGACAATATAAAAAGTTAATGAAGTATGGGGCAACAGAGTTCAAGGGTACAGTGGACACATTGGAAGCTGAGCAATGGTTAGAACGGATAGAGAGAGTATTAAAGAAACTACACTGCACCGATGATTTGAAGTTCGAATACTCGATCTCTCTACTGCATGGAGATCCATATGAGCGGTGGAATACCATTCCTCACAGTTTGGTTGAGCCCCCTGTGTTGACATGGGATGACTTTCTCAGAGAATTTAGACAAAAGTATGTTCCTGACACATACGTAGATATGAAGCTATAGGAGTTTCTCAGTTTAAAGCAAGGGAACAGGACTATAGCCGAGTATGAGAGAGACTTTTCTTGCCTCAGCCACTATGCTAGAAGCCTACTCACTACCAATAGAGACAGATGCAAACGGTTTGAGGCTGGTTTGAGGCCTAGTTTGAGATTACAAGTGGTTGGGTTTCGACATGACAACTTCTCTGTGTTGATATCACAGGCCCTTAAATTGGAAAGGATAGAACTGGAAGGGGCATCTGAGAAGGTAACCACTGAAAAAGAGAAGAGCAGTAAGCCTACAGGTCAGAGTCCAAGTAACAATTCGGGTAAAAGGAAGAGCTTTGGGGGACCAAGTAACAAAGGATCTAGTAGGGGAAGATTCTCAGGGCAGAGGCCACCTAGATCCGAACAGCAGACATCTAGGGATTCCTTTCCTACCCGTGCTTGTGAGACTTGTGGTAGGACTCATGGAGGAGTATGTTATAAGGCCATTGGAGCTTGTTACAACTGTGGTGGAAGTGGGCATTTTGCTAGAGATTGCATTAGTGACCATAGATCTGGGCCGCCTACTACCACTGAGGGATCTGTTCAAGGTTTTGCTTCCAGAGGACAACAGACAACTAGTAGAGGCAGAGGCAGGGGTAGAGGTAACACTTCTGGCAGCCAGGGCACAATGAGCCAACCAGAGCAGAGTGGTGCATCAGTCAGGGTGTACACCATGCGCCAGAGGGGTGAAGCTGAGACATCAGATGTTGTGGCTGGTACTTTCTCCATTTTTGATAGAGATGTATATGTGCTGTTTGACCCTGGTTCTACAAATTCTTATGCTAGTGCAAATATTGCATGTTCTTTTGCCATTCCTTGCTTGAAAATGGATTATGATGTGCTAGTGACTAGTCCCTTAGGACAAGAGATTAGGGTGAACAAATTGTATAAGGATTGTCCTTTGGTGATCCAAGGACATACATTCCTGTCAAACTTAATTGACATGCCCTTCTGAGATTATGATATCATCATTGGCATGGATTGGTTAGCCAGGCATCATGCCATGATTGACTATAGACTGAAGACAGTCACTTTTGGTCTTCTCGAGTATGCAGACGTAGTCATACATGGGGAGAGGCAGTTATTACCATCCAACATCATTTCAGCTGCACTTGCTAGAAAGATGATTAGAAATGGATGTGAAGCTTATCTAGCTCATGTGATAGACACCCAAGTGGGGAGTCCAGATCTTAAAGATATTCCTACGGTATGGGATTTTCTGGATGTCTTTCCTGAAGAATTGCTGGGATTGCCTCCGAAAAGAGAGGTGCAGTTTGAAATTTGAGACTATGCCTAGTGTGGAGCCAATCTCCATCACTTCTTATAGGATGGCACCTGCTGAGTTGAAAGAGTTGAAGGTGCAATTGCAGGAATTGTTAGATAAGGGTTTTATCCACCCTAGCATGTCACCTTGGGGAGAACCAGTATTATTTGTGAAGAAAAAGGATGATACTCTCTGCCTATGCATAGACTATAGACAGTTGAATAAGGTGACCATAAAGAATAGATATCCTCTGCCACGGATCGATGATTTGTTTAATCAGTTGAAGGATGCAATTGTATTCTCCAAAATTGACTTGAGATCGGGCTACTACCAGTTGAGGGTGTAGGAGCAAAGTATTCCTAAAACTACCTATAGGACTCAGTATGGCCACTATGAGTTCTTGGTAATGCCATTCGGGTTGACTAATGCTCCAACTGCTTTTATAGGCCTGATGAACACTATCTTCAGGCCATATTTGGACCAGTTTGTTGTGGTGTCCATGAATTAACGGAAGCGTGAAAAACACAAGTTTATACCATTGAATTCAAAAATTTTCACCTAGGGTCACATGCATCATGCAAGATTTATTTTCAACTATTTGATTTCAATGATAAACAACATATTAAAACTCTTTTAATATGTTTTTGGATCTATATTTGCCATTTAAGATTTTAAAATTAATCAGATTAATTTTAGAACCCTAGATTAAATCAAGAACAAACACACTAACCTCTTGATGCACTGCAGTGTATTTGCGCCTTTGAGATTCGTCTTTAGGACACCAAATGTTGTCTCTCTAGCTAGTCCACACCAAGCACACCTATGGCAGCCCTTGAACAGATTCTAAAGCTTTTTCTATTATTTAGAAAATCAAGTTCTGGCTTTTAAGAGATTAAAGATGTAATCAGGACACTAGAAACGATTTCTAGTATTTTTAATTCAAGAGATTGATGGCTAATCTCTTTGAATTGATGAGAGATGAAGAGGAACAGAGGGAGAGCTTCAAAATGGCGTGACAAAGGAGTGTGGCTGCTGGTTGTATTATATTTTCTCATAACAACACTTATATAGCTAGGTTAATACATTAAACCCATGCCACATGTCACCCTTTGATTAGCTCTAGGTTTAAGAGACACAATCATATTGTGCCAAGTGTCAAACCTATATTTAATCTTAATTTTAATCATCTTACATGATTAAAAGACATTTGGCAAGCTTATGTGTAATGCCATGTGTCACCATCTCATGGTGCCACGTGTCACAATGCGAAATGACCAAAATGCCCTGTGTCTTAATTTTGAGTTCTTAACCCAAAATAATTATTTCTCTTCTTCTAATTAATTTATATCAAATATAAATTAATTAATTAATCACTATTAATTAATTTCTCATTAATTAAATTCATATTTAAACACTTTAAATAAATTTAACTTATACTATACATCCAATAATCTAGATTTGGTTTCAAGTCATGCTAGAGACTTTGCAATCTAATTGCAAACCAAACCTATTTAATTAATTAATTAAAGTCTTTAATTAATTAATTAAATCATATTTAATTAGGTGACTACTTGTGTACGTGTGTGACTTACTAGACTCATCACTAATTGGCAATGAGACATGATATCAACTCTTAATATCATCAGAACTCTTTCTTACCATAAATGATTTCTCTAAATCTTTTTATACACCTAATAGACCATGGTTAACACCTAGCATAGCATGCCATGGACACCCAATTAGTAATAAGGTTTACCTTAAATGAACCTACAATTATATGTTACCATGCACTAGAATCTCTCTGTTACAAAATCCCAACTCAAGCTGGAGTCATGGTTTATGTCAAAGTCCATTTACTATGAATATTATGTTCTCTTTTAATTCCAGTTCTTAATTAAAAAGATTTTCTAATCAGAAACTCTTTTCTGATTAAATCTATCTGTCTTGGCCAGGAACTTGAAACATCAAGAACAATTAAATGAACATAGGATTTTACCTCTATTTACTTAGAGGAACAGATTCCATCTTGATCAATACCTACCTCTATATATAACTAGTAAGAGCCAACACATGCCCATATACCCATACACAGTACAAGTATGAAAGCAGTATCAAACTCAAACTACCTATATACAAGATAACTGTGCTATCTCAGGTCTAAAGATTATATGCACTGATATGATTTATGACAAAACATTGACAAGAGTAAACTTCATGTGCTTGTCATAAGTGTCACTGGTTCGGCGTACTTATCATTTATAAGTACCTATCATGTTTGTCATATGGCATGAGACTCACCATTCCATCTTATTTATATCTCATATAAATAACTTGTGAACAAACATGAATATAATCTTTCTGGATAAGTCATGTCCTTATTATGAAGTATCCTCGATTGTGAACCTATTTATGATACTTTGTGCTAGAAATAATGTCACTCATATTCTTAACAACTTAAGAATAATATTTCTAATAAAAGACCTTTTTTATTACACGTAAATATATTATGTAAACGGAAAAGCGAAAAAGTCTTTTATTAATAAAAATATGTATAAGATACATACTGAATGATATGCTCTAGGGCATACTACTAACAATCCATTGATGATACTTTGGTGTACTCAAAGAATGTAGAGGAACACGGCAAGCACTTGAGGATAGTATTGCAGACTTTGAGGGAGAAGCAGTTGTATGCCAAACTGTCGAAATGTGAGTTTTAGCTAAAGGAGATTTCATTTTTGGGGCATATTGTATCTGCAAAAGGTATCTAGGTGGATCCTAGCAAAGTTGAAGCCATTCTTAATTAGAAGCCACCCAAAAATGTCATGGAAGCTCGAGTTTTCCTTGGTTTGGCCGGGTATTACCGAAGGTTTATGAAGGGATTCTCCATGCTAGCATCTCCACTGACCAAGCTACTTAGGAAGGATGTAAAATTTTAGTGGACTGATCGATGCCAAGAAAGTTTTAATGAGTCAACGAGGCATTTAATTGAAGCTCTAGTCTTAACCTTGGCCACTTTGGGTAAGGAGTATACCATATACAGTGATGCTTCTCATAACAGATTAGGCTATATGTTAATGCAAGATAGAAACGTCATTGCCTATGCTTCACATCAGCTTAAACCGCAAGAGAGGAATTATCCAACACATGACTTGGAGCTAGCAGCCATTGTCTTTGCCTTGAAAATCTTGAGACATTACTTGTATGGAGAGAGATGTTATATATACACAGATCATAAAAGTTTGAAATACTTAGGCACACAGAATGAGTTAAATTTGAGGCAGAAGAGATGGTGTTGTGAAATCTGGGTGTTGTCACCTTTATATGGATATTATGATGAATTTAAATATGTTTATAGGTTTATAAATGTAATTGTTGAGTGAAAAATTTTTGGAAGCTGATTTGAAACCACTGTTAGCATGACAGTCCCTTTCGGAACTCCCCAGTAGTAATGGCTACTTGGGGTTGATAATTGATATTAATTATGTCTCCTATTAATAAAGGTTAGTGGGATAAAACTACATGAGTACTCATTATCTAGCTAGCCCTTCCCTCATTAATGACAGTTAGTGAGGTTGAGATTGCTTTGTCATGGTGTACAACACGGCACTGATCGTGAAATTTTGTGTCATGGCCTAAACTGTGTGTTGATGTTGGCAACACTAATGCTCTATGAATTGTGATTTATGAAGTGTGATTTCTCATTTGAAATGTTATTTCAAATAAATGGCCTTTATGGACTTAGAACTATAGTGAAGTTTTCACGCTTAAGAAAAATGTGATTTATTATGCTTTGAGAAATTATTTTTTACCTTAAGTTTTAAAGTTATTAGTTATGCACCACTAAGTGATATACTTAGCAATTGCTTCTTTATGCTGTCGCAGGTGAGGGAAAGGAGAAGGCTGCCAAGTGAGAGACTTGAAAGCAGTATTTTGGTATTGTTTGTGGGTATTTACGTTAGGTATACCCTTGTGATTCCTTTGGATGTATTTTGTACCTATATGTATGGATGTACGGACATTGAGCAGTTTGTATTTAAAAGCATTGCATTGCTATGACATTTTGAGTTTGTAACTATTTTGTATTTTACTTTGAGACTTATGAAAATGTAACTTTTGCAATATTGTGTCTATCATTATTTCCAATGAATGTTCACATGGAATTTTAACTATTCTCATGCAGTTTTCCGTAAAAGATTTGATAAGATAAATGGCTATGGTTTGTTTTAAAATCCTTTGTAGCATAACTAATGGGTTATCAGTAGGTAGAGTTCGGTGATTTATTAGGTGTGCTACAGGAATATGTCGTGCCTTATAAGGGATAAGGTGTGACAATAATAAGGTTTACCTTAAATGAACCTATAATCATATGTTACCATGCACTAGAATCTCTCTATTACAAAATCCCAATTCGAGCTGGAGTTATGGTTTATGTCAAAACCCATTTGCTATGAATATTATGTTCTCCTTTAATTCCAGTTCTTGATTAAAAAGATTTTCTCATCAGAAACTCTTTTCTGATTAAGTCTATCTGTCCTGGCCAGGAACTTGAAATATCAAGAACAATTAAATGAACATAGGATTTTATTCCTATTTACTTAGGGTAACAGATTCCATCTTGATCAACACCTACCTCCATATATAACTAGTAGGAGCTAACACATGCCCATATATCCATACACAGTACAAGTATGAAAGCAGTATCAAACTCAAACCACCTATATACAAGATAACTATGCTATCTCAGGTCTAAAGTTTATATGCACTAATATGATTTATGACAATGCATTGACATGAGTAAACTCCATGTGCTTATCATAAATGTCACTGGTTCAGCCTATTTATCAGGTATAAGTGCCTATCATGTTTGTTATATGGCATGAGAATCACCATTCCATCATATTTACATCTCATATAAATAAATTGGGAACAAACATGATTACAATCTTTCTGGATAAGTCATGTCCTGTGCGAAGTATCCTCGATTGTGAACCAACTTATGATACTTGATGCTAGAAATACTGTCACTCATATTCTTAACAACTTAAAAATAGAATTTCTAACAAAATATCAATGGACCTTTTCTATTACACAAATATATTATGTAAACGGAAAAGTGAAAATGCCTTTTATTAATAAAAACATGTACAAGATACATACTAAATGATATGTTCTAAGGCATACTACTAACAATCCCCCACTAGCACTATAGCCATTCATTACAATATCTTAGACCTATCTTCTCAAGATGTCGGTCTAGCAGAGTTTGTGACATAGGCTTAGTGAATGGATCAGTTGGATTTTCAGCTGTTACTATTTTTTGCATGGCTACATCGCTTTGCCCAACTATCTCCCTGATAATGTGATAGCGCCTTTCTATGTGTTTGGATTTCTGGTGAGACCAAGGTTCCTTAGCCTGTACGACTGCTCAATTATTGTCACAGTAGAGTGAAACTGCTTACTCAATGAAAGGAACTACTGCAAGTTTTGTCACAAACTTCTTTATCCAAACAGCTTCCTTTGCAGCATTTGATGCAGCAATATACTCAGCCTCGATAGTTGAATCTACAGTTGTACTCTATTTGGAACGCTTCCAACTGACTGCACCTCCATTACAAATGAACACATACCTAGAGGTAGACTTTCTATCATCGATATCTGATTAGAAATCAGAATCAGTATAACCTTCCAATTGCAAGTCACCACCTCCACATATTAAGAATAAATCCTTAATTTTTCTCAAGTACTTAAGGATATTCTTGACAGCTATCTAGTGTTCCTAACCTGGATTGGATTGATACCTGCTAGTCAAACTAATAGCATATGCGATATCCGGCCTACTACACAACATTGCATACATCAAACTTCCAATAGCCAAAGCATATGGAATCCTGGCTATTTTATCTCTTTCTTCAGGTGCCTTTCGAGATATCTCTTTAGAAAGGTGGATACCATGTCTCACTGGTAACAATCCTCTCTTGGAATTAAGCATGTTAAAACTTTTTAACACCTTTTCCAAATATAGACTTTGGGATAAACCAATTATTCTTTTCGCTCTATCTCTATAGATGCGAATCCCAAGAATATAGGTTGCCTCCCCTAATTCTTTCATGGAGAATGTATTTGACAATTATACCTTTATAGTTATCAACATACCTGTGTTATTACCCATCAATAAAATGTCATCCACATATAAGACAAGGAAAGTGATAGCACTATCACTAGCCTTTTTATATACACATGGCTCATCCTCATTTTTGATAAAACCAAATGACAAATGTTCCGACTTCTTGAAGTTTGCTTCAACCCATAAATGGATCACTTTAGCTTTCATACCTTGGAACCATCTTAGGATTCAAAACCCCTAGGTTGTTCCATGAAAATGTTTTCTTCAATGTATCCATTGAGAAAAGTTATTTTGACATCCATCTGCCAAATCTCATAATCATAGTATGCAGCTATTGTTAATAGAATCCTAATCAATTTAAGTATGGCAACAGGCGAGAATGTCTCCTCATAGTTGTTTCCCTGTCTTTGGTGAAACCCTTTCGCTACTAGCCTTGCTTTATAGGTCTCTACCTTTCCATCAGAACCAATTTTCTTCTTGAAAAGCCATTTGTTCCCTATAGGTACAATATCTTCAGGTGGGTCAACAAGATCCTAAACTTGATTCTTATACATGGAATCAATCTCGGATTTCATAGCATCAATCCATTTTAATAGTCTATATCTGACATAGCTTCTTCATACGTAAGTGAATCATCTCCATGATCTACTTCTTCATGAGTAGACAACTCTTGTTCTTCTTCATGAAGAAAACCATATCTCACTAGTGGGTGAGATACCCTTGTTGATCTACGAGGAACAGCTACAGATATTTCATCAATAGGTGTAGGTTGACTAGATGGATCCATTTCCATCTGATTTGTTGGTTGGCCAGAATTCTCCAATTCTAACTCTATTTGCCTTCCTTTGCCTCTTTCTTGAACAAATTGTTGTTCAAGAAATGTAGCATCTCTACTTACCACAACCTTTTGTGATATAGGCAAATAAAAATAATATCCAAAACTATCTTTTAGATATCCAACAAATCGACCCTTTTCTGATCTGGTTTCCAATATATCAGTGTTCAGCTTTTTGATATAAGCTGGACAACCCCAAATCTTAACATGCTTAACACTTGGTTTTCTTCCATGCCATATCTCATAAGGTGTGGAATAAACTAATTTTGATGGAATCCTATTCAGAACATGCAAAGCTGATTCTAATGCAAATCCCCAAAAGGAGATTGGCAAATCAATATAGCTCATCATACTACGTACCATATCCAATAGGGTACAATTTCTCCTTTTGGATACACCATTTAGCTGTGGTGCTCCTGGAGGAGTCAGCTGGGAAATAATGCCATGCTCTTTCAAGTATTCATCAAATTCAGTACTCAAGTATTCACCTCCTCAATCTGATCGAAGAGCTTTAATATTTTTTTTCTGTTTGATTTTCTACTTCAGATTTAAATTTTTTGAACTTTTAAAAGGATTCATGTTTGTATTTCTTCAAATATAAATGCCCAAACCTTGATTTATCATCATTAAAGGTAATAAAATAATGAAAAGCTCCTCTAGCCATTTTTTTAAATGGACCATATACATCACTATGTATTAGCTCCAAAATATTTTTAGCTCTTAGCCCTTGACCAACAAAAGGTGGTCTGGTCATTTTTCCTTGAAGGCAGGATTCATAAGTTGGAGTAGGTTCAGAACCCAATGAGGAGAGAATCCCCATTTTCTCCAGTTTTGCAATCCTATCTTCTGCAACATAAGCTAATCTTAAGTGCCAAATATATTTTGAACTTGAGTTGATTTTCACCATGACATTGCATTCATTTAGATCACTTACATTCATTTTGTGTTTGTCATTATTATCCAAATAATAAAGACCATCATTCATATAATCCAAGCCAACATATTTAGTTCCAAAATAAATATTGCAAACATCATCTGTGAACTGAAATTCATAACCATCTCTAGTCAAATTAGATACCAAAATGATGTTCTTAAAAGCATCAGGTACATATAAAATATTATTCAAACACAAAACATGTCCAGACATGTAAAAAGATTTAGATCTTATGGCTAAAGCTTCAATAGTTGAGCCATCGCCAATTCGGAGTCTAACATCTAGAGAACGCAAGCTGTTACTATTTGCTAGTTCATGCATATCATAAGAAATGTGAGAACTGGCACCAATATCTAAAACCCAAGCTGTAGATGAACTATGAGTATCATCAGAATCTAAATAACAAGATATAGACATACCTTTCGAAGGTGTATCCTTATTGTCCTTCGGAGAAGCAAGATAACCTGGGCAGTTCCTTTTCTAGTACCCATCTTGCTGGCAGTAGAAACACTTTCCTTTATCTCCATCAGCTTTAGACTTCCTATTCTGTTTAGCTATCTTCTTAGAAGGACCAAGAATTTTAAGTTTATTTTTCTTTTTGCCCTTCTTCTTGTTGGACTTTCCAGTAGAAGAATATGCAATCAAAGCTACCTCTTTTCCTTTATTGCCCAGCATATTCTTTTGGGCAATAACCAACATGTTGAGTAAACTAGCAAAGGTGCATTCCTGCTTAGTCATATGGAAATTTGTCAGAAAATTCCAAAACGACTCAGGAAGTGACTGAAGGATTAAATCCGTTTGCCGTTTGAAATACATGTTAAAGTCAAGATGTTCCAGCTGTTCAATCAGCCGAATCATGTTGTGGACATGACCTCCACCATTCTGTCCCTCAGACATCCTCATGTGGAATAGCTGTCTAGATATCTCATAACTAGCATTCCTACTATGCTCACCATACAACTCTTGTAGGTGAAGGAGGATCTCACTCGCACTCTGCATGTTCTCGGCTCTCATATCATGCACCTTCCACTTGTCCAAAGTTTCATTTTCCTCTTGAGTGGCCTCTGGAGGTAAGGGACTAGGAACATTTGAGTCTAGAACATATCTTATATATTCAAGATTTAGGACAAGTTTTAAATTTCTTAGCCAATCAGAGAGATTAGGTCCTGTCAATCTATTGTGATCAAGTATGCTCGTAAGGATATTGAATGGTGGTGGTTGTTATGTGCTGATTACTATCAGAAAATTAATTAATTTACAACCCAAAGAAACATAAAAGAAATAAATCCAATCACATCAGTCTTTTATAGTCCATGATCATCCATCATGCATATTACTATTTAATAATTAAATAAAACATACATGCTTAAATTAAATTGAATATCTCATATTCAACTTAAAAATGAAGGAGCGGAAGCGTGAAAAACACAAGTTTATAACATTGAATTCAAAAATTTTCACCTAGGGTCACATGCATCATGCAAGATTTATTTTTATCTATTTGATTTCAATGATAAACAATATATTAAGACTCTTTTAATATATTTTTGGATCTGTATTTGCCATTTAAGATTTTAAAATTAATCAGATTAATTTTAGAACCCTAGATTAAATCAAGAACAAACACACTAACCTCTTGATGCACTACAGTGTATTTGCACCTTTGAGATTCGTCTTCAGGACACCAGATGTTGTCCCTCTAGCTTGTCCACACCAAGAACACCTATGGCAGCCCTTGAACAACTTCTAAAGCTTTTTCTATTAATTAGAAAATCAAGTTCTGCCTTTTAAGAGATTAAAGATGTAAACAGGACATTAAAAATAATTTCTAGTATTTTTAATTCAAGAGATTGTTTGTTAATCTCTTGGAAAAATGAGAGAAGAAGATGAAGAAGAGAGAAACCTTCCTGGGTGGTGGCACCATAGAAAGAGGTTGCTAGTTATGTCATTTTCTTTTCATAACAACACTTATATAGCTAATTAACACATTAAACCCTTGCCACATATCACCCTCTGATTGGTTCTAGGTTTAATTGACCGAATCACATTGTGCCAAGTGTCAAACCTATATTTAATCTTAATTTTAATCATCTTACATGATTAAAAGACATTTGGCAAGCTTTTATGTAATGCCATGTGTCACAATCTCATGATGCCACATGTCACCCTGTGAAATGACCAAAATGCCCCTGTGTTTTAATTTTGAGTTCTCAACCCAAAATAATTATTTCTCTTCTTTTAATCAATTTATATCAAATATAAATTAATTTAATTAATCTTTATTAATTAATTTCTCATTAATTAAATTGATATTTAAACACTTTAAATATAAATTTAACTTACACTGTATATCCAATAATTTAGATTTGGTTTCAAGTCATGCTAGGGACTTTGCAATCTAATTGCAAACCAAACCTATTTAACTAATCAATTAAACTCTTTAATTAATTAATTAAATCATATTTAATTAGGTGATAACTTGTGTATGTGTGTGACTTACTAGGCTCATCACTAATTGGCAATGAGATATGATATCAACTCTTAATATCATCAGAACTCTTCCTTACCATAAATGATTTCTCTAAATCATTTTATGCACATCATAGACTATGGTTAACACCTAGCATAGCATTCCATGGCCACCCAATTAGTAATAAGGTTTACCTTAAATGAACCTATAATTATATGTTACCATGCACTAGAATCTCTCTGTTACAAAATCCCAACTAAAGCTGGAGTCATGGTTTATGTCAAACTCCACTTGCTATGAATATCATGTTCTCTTTTAATTCCAGTTCTTGATTAAAAAGATTTTCTCATCAGAAACTCTTTTGTGATTAAATCTATCTGTCCTGGTTAAGAACTTGAAACATCAAGAATAATTAAATGAACATAGGATTTTATCTCTATTTACTTAGAGGAACAGATTCCATCTTGATCAACACCTACCTCCATATATAACTAGTAGGAGCCAACACATGCCCATATACCTATACACAGTACAAGTATGAAAGCAGTATCAAACTCAAACCACCTATATAAAAGATAACTGAGCTATCTCAGGTCTAAAGATTATATGCACTGATATGATTTATGACAATGCATTGACAAGAGTAAACTCCATGTGCTTGTCATAAGTGTCACTGGTTCGGCCTACTTATCATGTATAAGTGCCTATCATGTTTGTCATATGGCGTGAGACTCGCCATTCCATCTTATCTATATCTCATATAAATAACTTAGGAACAAACATGAATACAATCGTTCTGGATAAGTCATGTCCTTATTATGAAGTATCCTCGATTGTGAACCTATTTATGATACTTTGTACTAGAAATACTGTCATTCATATTCTTAACAACTTAAGAGTAGAATTTCTAACAAAATATCAATGGACCTTTTCTATTACACATAAATATATTATATAAACGGAAAAGTGGAAATGGCTTTTATTAATAAAAACATGTACGAGATACATACTAAATGATATGCTCTAGGGCAGACTACTAACAAAAAATTCAGATTTGAATATGATTCAAACAAATTTAAAAATTTAGATTTGAATCACATTCAAAAAATTTAAAAAATTCAGATTTGAATCACATTCAAACAAATTCAAAAATTCAGTTTTGAATCACATTCAAACAACTTTAAAAAATAAAATTTGAATCACATTCAAACAACTTTTAAAAATTCAGATTTGAATCACATTCAAATAACTTTAAAAATTCAGATTTGAATCATATTCAAACAACTTTTAAAATTCATATTTGAATCACATTCAAACAACTTTAAAATTTCAGATTTGAATCACATTCAAACAACTTTTAAAATTCTGATTTGAATCAAAATTTAATTATGTGATTTAAAACTGTAATTAAAAAATTTAATTAGACATAAAATAGACATAATTATGAGCATTAGATCGTATAACAATTGTACAAACATTGCCCAAACAATGCGCACCATAAGAAGTGCTCAAACCATGCGCACATATGGAGTCTTCATCAAGCCGCCTCTTTTATCATTGCAACTAGCAATGGATCTATCATCTCATGATCAAACCACACAATTAAATCATATAATCAATAATCTAAATGGCAAATATAGTGGCTCTAATACCAATTGAATGAGCGGAAGCATGAAAAACACAAGTTTAGATCATTGAAATTTAAAATTTTTCTTCTAGGGTCACATGCATCATGCAAAATTTATTTTTATCTATTTTATTTCAATGATAAACAGCATATTAAAACTCTTTTAATATATTTTTGGATCTATATTTTCCATTTAAAATTTTAGAATTAACAGATTAATTCATTAGAATCCTAGATTATATCAAGAACAAGTGCACTAACCTTTTTGATGCACTGTAGTGTGTTTGGCACCTTTGGGATGCGCCTAAGACACCATATGTTGTCCCTCTAGCTTGTCCACACCAAGATCACCAATGGCAGCCCCTTGAACAGCTTCTAAAGCTTTTTCAATCAATTAGAAAATCAGGTTTTGCCTTTTGAGAGATTACAGATGTAAATAGGACACTAGAAATGATTTCTAGTACTTTTAATTCAAGAGATTGTTGGGAAATCTCTTTGAATTGATGAGAGATGAAGAAGATGAAAGGGATAGGTGCTTTGCGGCAGCACCAATGAAACAAATAGCAGCTAGGTATTTTTCTTTTCATCCTTTCCCTTATATAGCTAGGTCACCACTTAAAACCCTTGCCACATGTCACCTTCTGATTGGCACTAGGTTTAATTGCCTCAATCACATTGTGCCAAGTGTTAAACCTATATTTAATCTTCACTTTAATCATCTTACATGATTAAAAGACATATGGCAAGCTTATGTGTAGTCCCATGTGTCACCATCTCATGGTGCCACATGTCACCCTATGAAATGACTAAAATACCCCTAAGTCTTAATTTTGAGTTCTCAACCGAAAATAATTTGTAACACCCCTATGTTCGGTAGTGCGTTCTACTGTTCCGATGACCAGTGTTATCCAGACAGCTAGGATGCCTAGAACTACACTTCGTTATGAGTGAGGAGACATAAAATAATGAAATACAAGAAAAGAAAATACAAGAAAAACAAAGGAAAAATAATAGCAAAGAAATGTAACCAAGTTAAGCGAGCCGAGAACCCTAGCGATGGGTGACTGCACCGGGAAGTCACGGCGTGGACCGTTGACTAGCCCTGGACTGCGGGGAACCCTGGAAAATATTTTTAGGACTTAAAGAGACATCAATTGAAGTATAAATATCATTAGAAATATAAAAAAAAAAAATTAAATAATTAGTACAAGGAAAAGTGAGAAATCGAAAAACAGACAAAACCCGGTATTACCGAAAAATCGGGAATGCAACCCGAACAGGGGCATTATGGTCAATCGACATCCCGAATTGTCTTTTGACCTAAATTTCCATTAAAAATAAATAATATTACACTTGGAAAATATAATGAAAAATTTAATTGGTGGCATATTAAGTAAATAGCAAAAATTATGGGTTTAATGTGATATAAATGAAAGTTAAACATAAAATATATTTGATTTGGCGTAAGTGGACCACTTAGGATTATAATATGTGTTTAGTGGGAAGAATTGCTCCACTAAACACTTCATCTTCCTCACTTGGTTCACCCATGCCGAAATGAAGAAGTGAAAAGCTACCATGGCCACCCACCTTCAAAGCTTAACAATCCCATGATCAAGCCTCCTTTTCCCACACCTTTCTTCATCAAAGTTTATCCCCACTTCACAAGGAAGAAGTAGATACCAATATTAAGAAGTTTTAGTGAAGATTGAGCAAGTCTCAACAATAGGTAAGTTTGGGTTTTTGAATATTTCTTTGTTAAAGTTTGAAAACATGTTATGGGTGTTTGCTTTGTGAAGATATTTTTAAGTTTTAAGGAGTTATTGATATATCCAGTTTGGACAACCATGGAGTTCTATATTTAATGAAGTATTCTTACATATATTTGATGTGAATTTATGTTGAGCAGGGTGAATTAATGTCCTAGTAAGTTATTTCCATGTATATGTGGTGATTGTGCATTTGGAATTGAAGTGGAAGAAACTATGGGGAATTTTGGCAATGTGAAGCATTCGGCAGCCTTGAGATTCCTTGATGAATGTTTGAATTCATGAAGATATTGGGTGAATTGTGACATTGAGGATTGATGAATATGTATATAAATTGGTTGTGGAAATTGTATGTAATAATTAGGAGTGTTTATGTGTACGTATTGTTGTATTTGGACTTTGTGAATTAGTGTTTCATTTGGTGTATTGAGGATATTGTATTCTGCCCAAAGTGACTTTATTGTGAAGTGATAAATGGTTTTGGTAATGTACCAAATCAGAATTGGTAAGAGAAGTGGATTTATAGCAAGTAAATGTGCAATTGATAGATGTTAAGCAATGTATTTAAGGACAGTATGCATTTTAGCCCATAACACTAAATGTGTAACTCCAATTGGTATGAGACCAATTGGAGGTGAAACTAGGCACAAAATGTGCCAACTTTCATGAAGGAAATATACCAAAATTCTGCTTGAAAGGTAGCTTGAAAAATGACCAAATCCGGATTAAGTACAAGTGAGGCCTGAAAACTGACCATTTGGGCAGCAGTTAGTATTTAGGCCATAACTCACTCAAAACAGGTCCAATTGACCTGAAATTTTAACCATGAATAGTTAAGACCCATATCTACAAGTCTTATGAAGATAACAAAGCCCAGAAATGACCATAAGAAAGTCAAACAGCTTGCACAAGTTCGGGTCCAAAAACTGACCGAACCAAAGTTGACCAAAATTGACCTAAAATGACCAAATTTGATGCCATTTGACCAGCAATAGTAAAATGACCATAACTTGGTCTACATAACTCAGAATGACCTGAAATTTTGCCCCGCATTCCGTAAGACATAGGTCTACAAGTTTGTAGTTTTGACTGAAACCCAAAAACCGAGGAAACTAGGTCGTCCGGCTAGGTTAAACTAGTATCCCGGAATCCAGCATGTTGCAATAAAATGCATTAAAAAAGGAAATGAAATTGGTAACATGTACCAACCCTAAAAGACTATCGAATGTGACATATTAGTAACACTAAAATCTAATTTACCTAGAACGCATCGAGGGTCGATATATTAGGTGATTAAGCAAATAATAGCTTTCAGTGAATTACTTATCAAGCATTATCGATAGAGACAGTTTAATTTAGTACTGAAACACTTTAAATTGTGTTTCTCAGTTAGTAAAGACTCAGGGAAAGGGGAGGAAATACTGAGTCCAGACCAGGAGACAGTTATCAAAGGTTTGTGCACAACAACTATTTCTTTTGAATTTTTCAATTGAAATAAATTATGACTATTTGTACATTACTGTTTTAAATTGTGGAAATGTGTTTGAATGGATATTTATTTCTTGAAAAGCATTGTAAATGATTTGAAACTGTGAGAAATTGTTTGAATGATATTGATGGATACTTATTGATTGAAAAGCATTGGAAATGGTTTGAAACCACAGCTATCATGTATACTGATTGTATTCCTCACTAGCTTATCTAGTGGGACGAATTGAATTCTCTCTCTGGCTGAAGCGTTGAGGTGTGTGCCTGTTGAGGACGAATTGGATGAGTACTCATATTTTTGCTAGCTAGCTATGTTATTCCTCATTAGTCATCGACTTTTGGGATGAATTGAATACCTCATTAGCCATCGGCTTTTGGGACGAATTGAACTTTGGAACATGATTAAGCTGTGTGTGATTTATTGATTTGTATTATGAGATTGTGAAATGGAGTTAAATCCTTATTGACATTTACTGTCTTTTGAAGTTAACTATGTTTTGATCTCTGAGATTTATTGTGATATTGTGTTAAATTCCTTCTAACACTCATTGTCTTGAATTTAACTATGATTTTACATATCCATCATTTAAAAGATTTATAAATTGTGATTTAAGTTGTATTTGGTTGAACCACTGAGACATTGTCTCAGCGATAACTTTTTATTGCTGTCGCAGGTAGACAGACAGACAGGGCAGCAGACTAGGCTGCTAGTACCTCCAGCAAGAGATTTTCGGGTATAATGAGTATACCACATTTGCATTTTGTACTGTAATGTATGACCACTGTATGTACATATTTTTTTTTGGTTTTGAGCAGTTGTAAATTAAAATTGTACATTGAAGTTGTAAAATAATTATGAGTTATCTTGGCTTGTAAAAATTGTATTATATTTCTTTTATCTCAGTCTTTGAAAAATCACTGTGGATTTGAGTTGAGAAATATGTTGTGTTGAGAAAAATATTGGAGTTGAGATTTGGAAATATATTGAAGTGCTTTTTACAGGTTTTCTGAAGAACTGTTTTATCCAAAATACAGATGGCACTCTGCCAATATTTTTACAGAAATTCCAAAGAATTCAAATGTGTTAGTTCTATCACTTTAGTTCAAAAAGGTTTTTAACACCTGTAAATAGTGCTCACCACTGTAAAAGAAGTAAGAAAAGTTTTTAAAATCCCTTGTAGTGTATTTAATGGGTTATCAGTAGACGGAGTTGGTAATTCATTAGATATACTACGGGATCATGTTATGCCTTACAGAGGGGTAGGGTGTGACATAATTATTTCTATTCTTCTAATCAATTTATATCAAATATAAATTAATTAATTAATCTCTATTAATTAATTTCTCATTAATTAAATTCACATTTAAACACTTTAAATATAAACTTATCTTATAGTATACATCCAATAACCTAGATTTGGTTCTAAGCCATGCTAGGGACTTTGCAATCTAATTGCAAACCAAACCTATTTAATTAATCAATTAAACTCTTTAATTAATTAATTAAATCATATTTAATTTGGTGATTACTTGTGTATGTGTGTGACTTACTAGGCTCATCACTAATTGGCAATGAGACATGATATCAACTCTTAATATCATCAGAACACTTTCTTACCATAAATGATTTCTCTAAATCATTTTATGTACCTCATAGACCATGGTTAACACCTAGCATAGCATGCCATGGCCACCCAATTAGTAATAAGGTTTACCTTAAATGAACCTATAATCATATGTTACCATGCACTAGAATCTCTCAGTAATAAAATCCCAATTCGAGCTGGAGTCATGGTTTATGTCAAACCCTACTTGCTATGAATATTGTATTCTCTTCTAATTCTAGTTTTTTGTTAAAAATATTTTCTCATCAGAAACTCTTTTCTGATTAAATCTATCTGTCCTGGCTAGGAACTTGAAACATCAAGAACAATTAAATGAACATAGGATTTTATCCCTATTTACTTAGAGGAATAGATTCCATCTTAATCAACACCTACCTCCATATATAACTAGTAGGAGCCAACACATGCCCATATACCCATACACAGTACAATTATGAAAGTAGTATCAAACTCAAACCACCTATAAATAAAATAATTGTGCTATCTCAGGTCTAAAGAATATATGCACTGATATAATTTATGACAATATATTGACAAGAGTAAACTCCATGTGCTATCATGTATAAGTGCCTATCATGTTTGTTATATGGCATGAGACTCACCATTCCATCTTATTTACATCTCATATAAATATCTTAGGATCAAACATGATTACAATCTTTCTGGATAACTCATGTCCTTATTGTGATGTATCCTTAATTGTGAACTTAGTTATGATACTTTGTGCTAGAAACACTGTCACTCATATTCTTAACAACTTAAGAATAGAATTTCTAATAAAATATCAATGGACCTTTTCTATTACACATAAATTTATTATGTAAACAGAAAAGTGAAAATGCCTTTTATTAATAAAAACATGTACAAGATACCTATTATGTCACACCCTACCCCTCCGTAAGGCGTAACATGATTCCGTAATATACCTAATGAATTACCAAACGTCGTCTACTGATAACCCACTAAGTACACTACAAGGGATTTTAAAACTTTTCTTACTCCTTTTTACAGTGGTGAGCATTATTGACAGGTGTTAATTTATTTTTTTTTAACTGAAGTGAAACCAGATAACACATTTTAAGTATTAATAATTTATGTGAAAATTTTGGCAGAGTGCCATCTGTATTTTGAATAAAACAATTCTTCAAAAACCTATAAAAAGCACTTTCAATATTTTGTTCAGTCCCCAAACTCCAATATCAAATCAACACAATAAGTTTCTCAACATTTGCCAACTCAAATCCACAATAATTTTCTAGTGTTTTCAAAAGCTGAGATAAAAGAAATATATCACAATATTTACAAGCTAAAATAATTTACAAATTTAGTTTACAACTTTAATGTATAATTTTAATGTACAATTTTAATTTACAACTGCTCAAAACCAAGAACAATCTTATGATATAAGAAACCAGGCTCTGATACCACTAAACATGTCACACCCTACCCCTTAGAAAGATGTAACATGATCCCGTAGTACATCTAATGATTTACCGTACTTCGCCTGCCGGTAACCCTTTAAATATACTACAAGGGATTTTAAAACCATTTTCTTACATTTTTGAAATGGTGAGCATTTTGGTAGGAAATAAAAACATTTAATTGAAGTTTGAAAACTAGTTAAGATTTTTGTCCCATTTTATATTTCTGCAAATTTTATAAAAATTTCAGTAGAGTGTCGTCTGTATTTGGGAAAAATAGTTCTTCAACACCTGAGAAAAACACTTCCAAATAATTTCATTTCACAGCCTCAATCTCCAATAATATCCCAAACAATACAGTCAACCACAATTTAAATCAAAATTCACTTTTCAAAATATTGTTAAAATAATTCCATCTATAAACGTGGCATTAAAATTAATTTTACATACACAATCTTAGTATACAGAAAGAAAATTCGAAATAATATTACAATTTTATCTGTACAACTGCTCAAACTACAGAGATACATATGCATACTATCATATTTACATCAAACTAAACTACCAGGGTATAGACAAATACCCATACAAAAATTCTTCAACTGTTTTCCTCTCTGAATATAGCAGCTCGCTCTGCTACTATGTCCTTTTCTCTATCTTCGACAACAAGTTAAAGCTATTGTCGAGTATAAAAATACTTAGTGGTACACAATAAAGTATAAAATGCAAAATATAAAACATTTATGAACAAATTATAATTCAAAAATCTCATAATTGCATTTCACAATTTTTTTAAATCACATTTATAACAAATCATAATTTTCAAAGCTTAATATAACACAAATTTAATTAAGCAATTTAATAAACACGGTGTTGCCAATCAATAACACAACTTATTGCCTTTCCATACTGCCAGAAGTGGTGTAACACCCCTATGTTCGGTAGTGCGTTCTACTGTGTCGATGATAATGTCTCTCCGGACAGCTAGGATGCTTGGAATTATATTTAAATATTAGTGTGGAGACATAAAATAAGGAAATATAAGAAAATAAAATACAAGAAAAATGAAGGAAAAATAATAGCAATGAAATGAAACTAAGTTAAACGAGCCAGCACCGCAGTGATGGGTGACCATGACGGATGTTACTACAGCAATAGTGACCCAGGATCACAGGGAACCCTTGGAATTTAGTTTTGAGACATAATTAAAAACTTAATGAAGTATACATGTCATTAGAAATATCAAAGAAAAATTAATTAATTAGTATAAAGAAAAACGAGAAATTGAGAAAACAATAAAACTCGGTATTACAGAAAAGTCGAGAATGCAACCCGAATAGGGGCATTATGGTCAATTGACACCCTGAGTTACCTTTTGACCTCAATGTCCATTAAAAATGAGTGATAGCACACTTTGAAAATATCATAAAAATTAAAATTGTGGTATCAGAGCCGCTCCGCGTGCAACCTTGGGCGATGGTGGGGCAAACCTCTGCGAGAACGCTAAGTCCCATAAGGGCGGTGGATTGTAACATCCTAGGCAAATCCTGCATCGGCAAAACACGGGAGAGATGCTGGGTTTATAAGTTGGCGGTTCGTAACCCCTAGTGACGTGTTTTAAAACCATGAGGGCTTCGACCTAGAGCGGATAATATCACTAGTGGGCCAAGCCATTACATTTGTGGTATCAAAGTTGGACTCCCTCTAGTATGGTGTGTGGTGCGAGGATGCACCAGGAGGAAGCTGGTGGGCTTGTCACGATCCAGGGATGGGGTTGGGACGTGCTTGTTCAACTAGCTATGCACTGGGGTGGATACGTGTCCCACATCAGAAAAGGCAAGGAAAGATTTTGGCCATATATGTGGGAGCCTAGTCAGCGAGCTTTTGGGAATGAAACCTCCCAAGGGACAAATCCGTGAGGCCCACGGGCCAAAGCGTACAATACTGACTGGAGATGGATTGGGCTGTTACATACATTACAATACAAAATGCAAAATATGGTATACTCAATATACCCGATAAAGTCTCAATGTAGTACTAGCAGCCTAGTCTGCTGCCCTGTCAGTCTGTCTACTTGCGACAGCAATGAAAAGCAATCACTAAGCCAATGTCTCAGTGGTGTATAACATTAACAAAATACAACTTTAAATCATAAGTCCTAAGTCGTATAAATAGTGGATACTTAAAACCATAGTTAAATTCGAGGACAGTGAATGTCATAAAGAATTTAAACTCCATTTCACAATATCACAATAAATATCAATAAATCACACACACAGCTTAATCATGTTCCAAAGTCCAATTCGTCCCAAAAGTCGATGGCTATCGAGGAATAACATAGCTAGCTAGCAATAATATGAGTACTCGTCCTATTCGTCCTCAACAGGCACACACCTCAACACTTCAGCCAGAGAGGGAATTCAAAGTTAATTCATCCCATTAGATAAGCTAGCGAGGAATTCAATCAATATACATGATAGCTGTGGTTTAAAACCATTTGCAATGTTTTTCAAGCAATAAGTATCCATCAAATTTTCATTCAAATATTTTTTCACAATTCAAAACAATAACATATAAAATTCTCATAATTTATTTCAATTGAAAAGTCAAAAGAAATAACTGTTGTGCACAAACCTCTGATAAATGTCTCTTGGCCCTGACTCAGTGTTTCCTTCCCCTTCCCTGAGTCTTTGCTAACTGAAACACACAATTTGAAGTGTTTCAGTACTCATTTAAACTGTCTCTAACAATAAGGCTTAATAATTAATTTATTGAATTCTATTATTTTCCTTAGTCAACCTAAAATGTTGATCATCGATGCACTCTAGGTGAATTAGGTTTAATGTTGACCAATATGTCACATTTTATAGCCTTTTAGTGTTGGTATATGTTACCAATTTCACTTCCAAGTATATTGCATTTTATTGCAATTTACCAGATTTCGGTATAGTAATTAGACCTAGCCGGATAACATAGTTTCCTCAGTTTTCGGGTTTCGGTCTAAACTACAAACTTGGTCTATGCCTTATTGCACGCGGGGCAAAATTTCAGGTCATTCTGAGTTGTGTAGTCAAAGTTATGGTCAATTTACCAATGTTGGACAGAATGCACCAAAATGATAGGCTTAGGTCATTTTTAGGTCACTTTTAGTTCGGCTAGTTTTGGTACCAGAATTTGTGCAAGCTATTTGGCTTGGTTCTGGCCATTTCTGGGCTTTGGTGTCTTCATAAGAATTATAGATATATATCTAAGCTATTCATGGTAAAAATTTTAGGTTAATTGGACCTGTTTTGAGTAAGCTATGGTCAAAACACTAACTACTGCCCAAATGGTCAATTTTTATGCTTTCAAGTCACTAATTTGGATTTGGTCATATTTCAAGTCATCTTCAAGGCAGAATTTAGGTAAGCTTCCTTCATGAAAGTTGGCACATTTTGTGCCTAGTTTCACCTGCAATTGGTCTCATACCAATTGGAGTCACACACTTAAGGGTCTAAGCCAAAACATACACTACCCTACTACACACTCCTCATCACTTACCAATTACATATTCAACCCTTACCAAATTACTTCCTTCATGCCAATTCTAGTTTGTACCTTACCATTAACACATTTAACAACACATTTTGGTCATTTTGGATTGCTTGTAACCATTCTCAATATGCACACTATAACACAGAATTTTCCAAAGTCCATTTACATCATTTAACCATATAAACATACCTCATTTACATGTCCAAATCCAACAATTATATACGTACACATGCTGCTACCATAAGCAACATAATTCAACAAACCAAACCATGAAACAACACATTTCTAACTAAACTTTAAAGTTGCCAAATCACCTCATGAACACATCTCCTTCAAATTTGCTTTCAAGCTTCCAAAACCAATTGCACTATTACACATACATTTAGTATACATTGTCTAAATCATTCCTATACACATAAACACTTACATCAATATCTTAAACAACCATTTACAAGTGAAAACAAGCTAAATATACTGAATTCCCATGGCTGCCGAAATGGTGTATCACCATTCAATCATCAAACATAAAAAATTCTTCCATAAATCAACTACCCACAATCTTGGTTACACTTTTAATGAAACAAGAATTGAAAACACTCACTTACCACTTTTGAAGCTTGATCAAAACCTCACTAAACTTCTTAAAATTGCTATCAAACTCTTCCTTGCAAGGTGAGGAGCAAAGTTAATGAAGGAATATAGTGGAAAAAGTGGCTAGAACATGCTTGCATGGAGCTCTCACCATGGACGACTATGGAGTTTTCTCCCAAGGTGTTTCGGCTGGATGTACTAAGGTTGAAGATGATAGAATCTTCGACCCATATGCTGATTAAAGGTCCACTTTGAAGATGTTAGTGGAGCACTAAAATCAATTATAAGGTTTGTTTATTCCAAAGTTTCTAATTTCTCACATTTTCCTCCTATCTTTTACTATTTAGATTATGTACCACCATTTTAATTTTTCATGACATTTTTCAAGTATAATATCAT
Organism: Hevea brasiliensis; assembly: GCF_030052815.1. Taxonomy (NCBI): domain Eukaryota; kingdom Viridiplantae; phylum Streptophyta; class Magnoliopsida; order Malpighiales; family Euphorbiaceae; genus Hevea; species Hevea brasiliensis. The sequence continues at coordinate 78,857,409 of NC_079499.1, read as the reverse complement.
TTATTTTTAATGGAAATTTAGGTCAAAAGGCATCTCGGGGCCTCAAATGACCACAATGCCCCTATTCGGGTTGCATTCCCGATTTTTCGGTAACACCGAGTTTTGTCATTTTCTCGATTTCTCGTTTTTCTTTGTACTAATTAATTAAATTTTCTTTTGTTTTTCCTGTAGTTTCTTTTCTTGTATTTCATAATTTTATGTCTCCTCACCCATATCTAAGTGTAGTTCTAGGCATCCTAACTATCCAGACAGATACTGGTCACCAAAATAGTAGAACGCACTACCGAACATAAGGGTGTTACAATTCTCTCCCCCTTAAAATAAATTTCGTCTCAAAATTTTACCTGGCATCAGTTTATGAACAATTGTGGGTGTTGTCTCCTCATGTCCTCTTCACGTTCCCAAGTAGCTTCCTAGCCTGAATGATGGTTCCACAGCACTTTAGCCAGGTGTATCTGTTTATTCCTCAGCTGCTTAAGCTCATATGCCAGAATTTCTATGGGTTCTTCATCATATGAGAGGTCTGGATTTACCTCAATCTCTTCTACTGATAGTACATAAGATGGGTCAGATCTGTACCTCCTTATCATGGACACATGGAAGACACTATGTATCCATTCTAGCTCTGAAGGTGATGCCAATCGATATGCGAAAGGACCCATTCTCTCTAGAACCTCATATGGTCCGATGAAACGAGGACTCAGTTTCCCCTTTCTGCCAAATCTCATAATCCTCTTCCAAGGAGAAACTTTGAGGAATACCTTATCACCCACTACATATTCAATATCTCTTCTCTTCAGATCAACATAGGACTTCTGTGTTAGTAGTATGCCCTAGAGCATATCATTTAGTATGTATCTTGTACATATTTTTATTAATAAAAGGCATTTCCACTTTTCTGTTTACATAATATATTTATGTGTAATAAAAAAGGTCCATTGATATTTTGTTAGAAATTTTATTCTTAAGTTGTTAAGAATATGAGTGATAGTATTTCTAGTACAAAGTATCATAAATAGGTTCATGATCGAGGATACTTCATAATAAGGATATGACTTACCGAGAAAGATTGTATTCATGTTTGTTCCCAAGTTATTTATATGAGATATAAATAAGATGGAATGGTGAGCCTCATGCCATATGACAAACATGATAGGCACTTATAAATGATAAGTAGGCCGAACCAGTGACACTTATGACAAGCACATGGAGTTTACTCTTGTCAATGTGTTGTGATAAATCATATCAGTGCATATAATATTTAGACCTGAGATAGCACAGTTATCTTGTCTATAGGTGGTTTGAGTTTGATACTGCTTTCATACTTGTACTGTGTATGGGTATATGGGCATGTGTTGGCTCCTACTAGTTATATATGGAGGTAGGTGTTGATCAATACGGAATCTATTCCTCTAAGTAAATAGAGATAAAATCCTATGTTCATTTAATTATTCTTGATATTTCAAGTTCCTGGCCAGGACAAATAGATTTAATTAGAAAAGTGTTTCTGATGAGACAATCTTTTTAATCAATAACTGGAATTAAAAGAGAACATAATATCCATAGCAAATGGAGTTTGACATAAACCATGACTCCAGCTTGAGTTGGGATTTTGTAATAGAGAGATTCTAGTGCTTGGTAACATGTGATTATAGGTTCATTTAAGGTAAACCTTATTACTAATTGGGTAACCATGGCATGCTATGCTAGATGTTAACCATGGTCTATGAGGTGCATAAAATGATTTAGATAAATCATTTATGGTAAGAAAGAGTTCTTATGATATTAAGAGTTGATATCATGTCTCATTGCCAATTAGTGATGAGTCTAGTAAGTCACACACATACACAAGTTATCACCTAATTAAATATGATTTAATTATTCAATTAAAGAGTTTAATTGATTAATTAAATAGGTTTGTTTTGCAATTAGATTGCAAAGTCCCTAGCATGACTTAAAACTAAATATAGATTATTGGATGCATAGTATAAGTTAAATTTATATTTAAAGTGTTTAAATATGAATTTAATTAATGAAAAATTAATTAATAAAGATTAATTAATTGATTTATATTTGATATAGATTGATTAGAAGAAGAGAAATAATTATTTTGGGTTGAGAACTCAAAATTAAGACACAGGGGTATTTTGGTCATTTCACAAGGTGACATGTGGCACCATGAGATGGTGACACATGGAATTACACATAAGCTTGCCAAAAGTCTTTTAATCATGTAAGTTGATTAAAATTAAGATTAAATATAGGTTTAACGCTTGGCACAATGTGATTGGGTCAATTAAACCTAGAACCAATCAAAGGGTGACATGTGGCAAGGGTTTAATGTGTTGACCTAGCTATATAAGTGTTATTATGATAAGAAAATAACACAACTAGCTGCTGCTCTTATTAGTGCCGCCACCCAAGGCGGTCCCCTCTCTTCTTCTTCATCTCTCATTAATTCAAAGAGATTAGCCATCAATCTCTTAAATTTAAAATGCTAGAAATTGTTTCTAGTATCCTGTTTACATTTTTAACCTCTTAAAAGGCAAAACTTAATTTTCTAATTCATAGAAAGAGCTTTAGAAGCTGCTCAAGGGCTGCCATAGGTGTTCTTGGTGTGGACAAGCTAGAGGGACATTATTTGGTGTCCTGAAGACGAATCTCAAAGGCGCAAATACACTGCAATGCATCAAGAGGTTAGTGTGTTTGTTCTTGATTTAATCTAGAGTTCTAAAATTAATCTGATTAATTTTAAAATCTTAAATGGCAAATATAGATCCAAAAACATATTAAAAGAGTTTTAATATGTTTTTTATCATTGAAATCAAATTGATAAAAATAAATCTTGCATGATGCATGTGACCCTAGATGAAAATTTTTGAATTCAATGGTATAAACTTGTTTTTCTCACGTTTCCGTTCCTTCCATTCTGAAGGGCTGATGCAGCCATGAGTTGATCTCTAATCAATCTGATCTTTTCCTTTGTCTGCTGAACAATTTATGACCCAATCATCTTCCTTTCACCTATTTTATCCCAACATAGGGGAGTTCTGCACTTCCTGCCATACAGAGCTTGACATGGAGGCATCCCAATGCTTGATTGGTAGCTGTTATTATAAGCAAACTCAATCAAAGGAAAGTGTATATCCCAACTACCTTCAAACTCAATCACACAAGCCTGTAGCATATCCTCTAATATCTGAATTACCCTCTCAGACTAGCCATCTGTCTGTGGGTGGAATGCTGTGCTGAAGTTCAATCTAGTTCCTAGAGCTCTCTGAAGACTACCCAAGAATCTAGAAGTAAACCTAGGATCTCTGTCATATACAATTGATACTGGCACTCTATGTAGTCTTACAATCTCATTTATGTACAATCTGGCCAATCTCTCCAGGCTATAGTCCATCTAGACTTGCAAAAAGTTAGTAGACTTGGTTAGTCTATCAACTATAACCCATACTGCATCATGACTATTCTGTGTTATCTGAAGTCCCATCACAAAATCCATAGTTATCCGTTCCCATTTCCACTCTGGTACTGGCAATGGATGTAACAAACTAGTTGGAACTTGATGTTCTGCCTTTACTTGCTGACAAGTTAGGCATTTGGAAACAAATTCAACTATATCCCTCTTCATACCCATCCACCAGTAATGCTCTTTCAATCCTCTATACATTTTAGTTCCACCAGGGTGCATAGCAAAAGGAGACTCATGTACTTCCTTCATAATGATCTGTCTCAAGTCAACATCATTAGGAATGCAAATTTTGCCCTGATGTAGTAGTAAATCATCATCTCTCATAGAAAATCTAGGTTTCTTGCCTTGTTGGACGTCTTTCAGTAGCTTCTGATATTTATCATCACTCTGAGTTGCCATTCTAATCTGATCAATCAACACTGGCTGTATATGCCATGCAACTACTGTTTGTCCCTCATTATTAATCTCCAGCATGCTGTGCTTTTAACTCATGAACCATGGACAAAGGAGAAACTCTGAGACTTGCCATAGTCTTACAACTTAAGGCATCAGCCACCACATTTGCTTTCCCTGGTTGATAGTCTATTAAGCAATCATAGTCTTTAATCTATTCCAACCATCTCCTCTGCCTCAAGTTCAATTCCTTCTAAGTGCCCAAGTACTTCAAGCACTTGTGATCTATGTACATATAGCATTTCTCCCCATACAAATAGTGTCTCTAAATCTTCAGAGCAAAAACAATAGCTGTAAGCTCCAAATCATGTGTTGGGTAGTTCTTCTCATGCGGTTTTAGCTGGCGTGATGCATAAGCAATGACATTCCGATCTTGCATCAGTACACAGCCTAACTCATTGTGAGAAGCATCATTATAAACCGTGTATTCTTTACCCGGAGTAGGTAAAGTAAGGGCTGGAGCTTCAGTCAAACACCTCTTCAACTCATCAAAACTCTGCTGGCATTTATCTGTCCACTGAAATTTTACATCTTTACGAAGCAGCTTGATCAGTGGAGAAGCTAACATAGAAAATCCTTTCACAAAACGGCGGTAATATCTAGCTAAACACAGAAAACTATGAATTTCTGTGATATTCCTGGGTGGCTTCTAATTAAGGATAGCTTTAACCTTGCTGGAATCTACCTTGATCCCTTCAGCTGATACAACATGTCCTAAGAAAGAGATTTCTTTCTGCCAAAATTCACATTTCAATAATTTGGCGTATAGCTGTTTCTCCCTTAAGGTCTACAGTACAATCTGCAGATGTCTGTCATGCTCCTCTGCATTCTTTGAATATATCAAAATTTCATCAATAAACACCACCATAAATTGGTCGAGAAGTGGTCTGAAGATAGTGTTCATCATATCCATAAAAGCAGCTGGAGCATTTGTTAACCTGAATGGCATTACTAGAAACTCATAGTGGCCATATCGAGTTCTGAGAGCAGTTTTTGAAATACTCTGTTCTTGCACTGTCAACTGATAATAACCAGATCGCAAATCAATTTTAGAGAATACAGCTGCTACCTTCAACTGATCAAACAGATCATCAATGTGAGGCAATGGATATTTATTCTTTATTATCACCTTATTCAACTATCGGTAGTCAATACATAAGCAAAAAGTGCCATCTTTCTTCTTGATAAATAATACTGGCAGTCCCTAAGGTGACACACTAGGGCGGATGAAGCCCTTTTCAAGTAGTTCTTGCAACTGCACCTTTAACTCCTTCAACTCTGCTGGTGCCATTCTATATGGTGTTATGGTGATTGGATCCACACTAGGCATAACATTAATTTCAAACTGCACTTCTCTTTTCGGAGGTAATCCTGGAAATTCATCAGGAAACACATCTGGAAAGATATATACTATAGGGATGTCCCTCAATGCTGGACTCCCCAATTAGGTGTCTACCACATGTGCCAAGTATCCTTCACACCCCTTTCTGATCATTTTTCTAGCTAGTGAAACCAAAATGATGTTTGATGGCAATAACTACCTCTCCCCATGTATTACCACATCACTGTACTGATGGAGATCAAAAGTGACTGCCTTCAGTCTATAGTTAATCATGGCGTGATGCCTGGCTAACCAATCCATGCCCAAGATGATATCATAATCTCCGAAGGGCATTTCAATGAGATCAGACAGAAAAGTGTGTCCTTGGATCACCAAAGGACAATCTCTATACATTTTATTGACCCTGACTTATTGTCCTAGAGGACTTGTTACTAGCACCTCAAAGTCCATTTTTGTACATGGAACAGCAATGCAATCAATGATGCTAGCACTCACATAGGAATGGGTAGAACCCGGATCAAATAACACAAATACATCTTGATTAAAAGTCAAAAAGGTACCAGCCACAATATTAGATGTCTCTACCTCTTCTCTCTGTCTCATTGCGTAGACTCTAACTGGTGCACTTCCTTACTCTGACTGATTCACTGTGCCTTAACTGCCTGCTAAACTACCTTTACCCCTGCTTCTACCTCTGCTAAGTGGTTGTGAATCTCTGGTTGCAGGATTCTGAACTGACCCTTCTGCAGTTGTAGGAGGTGGTCCAACTCTACGAGTACTGGTGTAGTCTTTGGCAAAGTGCCCTGTGCCTCCACAGTTATAACAGGCTCCTATGGCCTCGTAGCATATCCCACAATGACTTCTACCATAAGTTTCACATTGGCGGGGAGGGTAGGAACTTCTGGTACTTTGTTGACTAGATGGAGGAGGTTTCTGTCCCGAATATCTTCCCCTACCGGACTTTTTACCACCTCTGTTGTGTCCCCCAAAGTTCTTCCTCTTTCTAGTAGGACCACTGGAACTCTGATCTACTGACTTCCCCTCTTTCTCTTTTTCTGTCTTTTCTTATTTCTTTTTATGTCTTTTCTTATTTCTTTTTCTCTAGGGCTGCTTCTGACTCAATTCTCTCTAATTCCAATGCTTGAGAAATAAGCTCAAAGAAGTTACTATGTTTGAATCTGACCACTTGTAATCTGATACTAGGCTTCAAGCTGGTTTCAAACCTCTTACATCTCTCCCTACTGGTAGAAAGTAGACTTACTGCATAATGGCTCAGGCGGGAAAATTCCCTTTCATATTCAGCCACCGATCTACTCCCCTATTTCAGACTTAGGAACTCTTGCAGCTTCTGGTCCACATAAGCATTAGGGACATATTTTTGTCTGAATTCCCATAGGAAATCATTCCATGTTAGCACTGAAGGTTCTACCAGACTATGGGGAATGGTTTTCCACCAGTCATATGCATCCCCTTGTAGCAGAAACACTAAATATTCAAATCTGAGCTCCTCTGTACAATGTAGCTTCTTGAATACCCTATCCATTCGTTTTAACCATTGTTCTACCTCTAGAGGATCTACTGTCCCCTTGAACTCAGTAGCCCCATATTTAATCAGCTTGTCATACTGCCTAGCTGAAGACTGTGGTTGTGCAACTGGTGTCTGCAGTGGGACTTGAGTAGGCATGTTACCAGCCATCTGTTTGAACATTGCGACCATCTGTGCAACCGAGCAGAAATCATGATCGAGGGGTTGGTGTAGCTGATCCACTGACATTGTGTAGGGCTAGGGCATCCCCTTATACCTCAGCCTCTATAGATTGATCGACTGAATGATCCCCTTCTTCCATAGCTAATTTGAGGATCTTAGACCTCCTAAACAAATAACACAAGGAGATTTTCTCCTGTTAGCGCATATTTATAATGTAATGTACTGTATGTATTAAACAATGACATTGAGCAGTTGTACTATGAAGAAAGAATATTCAAATTACAGGTGAAAACAAAATTTGAAAACTAGCTCTGATACCACTTAAACATGTCACACCCTACCCCTCAGTAAGGCGTAACATGATCCCGTAGTATACCTAATGAATTACCAAACTTCGTCTACTGATAACCCATTAAGTACACTACAAGGGATTTTAAAACTTTTCTTACTCCTTTTTACAGTGGTGAGCATTATTGATAGGTGTTAAATTTTTTTTTTTTTTACTGAAGTGAAACCAGATAACACATTTTAAGTATTAATAATTTCTGTGAAAATTTTTGCAGAGTGCCATCTGTATTTTGAATAAAACAGTTCTTCGAAAACCTGTAAAAAGCACTTTCAATATTTTGTTCAATCCCCAAACTCTAATATCCAATCAACACTATAATGGCCCTACCCACTAGTGATATTGTCCGCTTTGGGCTGAAACCCTCACGGTTTTAAAATGCGTCACTAGGGATTACGAACCACCAACTTATAAACCCAGCATCTCTCCCGTGTTTTGCCGATGTGGGATTTGCCTAGGGTGTTACAATCCACCCCCCTTATAGGACTCAGCGTCCTTGCTGAGGTTTGCCCCACCATCGCCCAAGGTTACACGTGGAGTGACTCCGATACCATAAATGTAATGGCCCGGCCCACTAGTGATATTGTCCGCTCTGGGCCGAAACACTCACGGTTTAAAACGCATCACTAGGGGTTACGAACCACCAACTTATAAACCTAGCATCTCTCTCGTGTTTTGCCTATGTGGGATTTGCCTAGGGTGTTACAAACATAATAAGTTTCTCAACATTTGCCAACTCAAATTTACAATAATTTTTCAGTGTTTTCAAAAGCTGAGATAAAAGAAATATATCACAATATTTACAAGCCAAAATAATTTACAAATTTAGTTTACAACTTTAATGTACAATTTTAATGTACAATTTTAATTTACAACTGCTCAAAACCAAGAACAATATATACATACAGTGAACATACATTATAATACAAAATGCAAAATATGGTATACTCAATATACACGATGAAGTCTCAATGTAGCACTAGCAGCTAGTCTGCTGCCCTGTGAGTCTGTCTACCTGCGACAGCAATGAAAAGCTATCACTGAGCCAATGTCTCAGTGGTCCACAACATTAACAAAATGAAACTTTAAATCATAAGTCATAAGTCATATAAATAGTGGACACTTAAAACCATAGTTAAATTCAAGGATAGTGAATGTCATGAAGAATTTAACTCCATTTCACAATATCACAATAAATATCAGTAAATCACACAGACAGCTTAATCTTGTTCCAAAGTACAATTCGTCCCAAAAACGGCTGGCTAGTGAGGAATAACATAGCTAGCTAGCAATAATATGAGTACTCATCTTATTTGTCCTCAATAGGCACACACCTCCACTGTAACGGCCCGGCCCACTTGTGATATTGTCCGCTCTGGGCCGAAGCCCTCACGGTTTTAAAACATGTCATTAGGGGTTACGAACCGCCAACTTATAAACCCAGCATCTCTCTCGTGTTTTGCCGATGTGGGATTTGCCTAGGGTGTCACAATCCACCCCCCTTATGGGACTCAGCGTCCTCGCTAAGGTTTGCCCCACCATCGCTTAAGGTTGCACGTGTAGCGGCTCTGATACCACAAATATAATGGCCCAGCCCACTAATGATATTGTTCGCTCTGGGCCGAAGCCCTCACGGTTTTAAAACACGTCAATAAAGGTTACGAACCACTAACTTATAAACTCAGCATTTCTCCCGTGTTCTGCCGATGTGGGATTTGCCTAGGGTGTTGCAATCCACCCCCCTTATGGGACTCAGCGTCCTCACAGAGGTTTGCCCCACCATCTCCCAAAATTGCACGCGGAGCGGCTTTGATACCACAAATGTAACGGGCCGAACCACTAGTGATATTGTCCGCTCTGAGACGAAGCCCTCACGGTTTTAAAACGCGTCACTAGGGGTTACGAACCATCAACTTATAAACCCAGCATCTCTCCCGTGTTTTGCCGATGTGGGATTTGCCTAGGGTGTTACAATCCACCCCCCTTATGGGACTCAGCGTCCTCGCTGAGGTTTGCCCCACCATCGTTCAAGGTTACATGCGAAGCGACTCTGATACCACAAATGTAACGGCCCGGCCCACTAGTGATATTGTCCGCTCTGGGCTGAAGCCCTCACGGTTTTAAAACGCGTCATTAGGGGTTATGAACCGCCAACTTATAAACCCAGCATCTCTCCTGTGTTTTGCCGATGTGCGATTTGCCTAGGGTGTTACAATCCACCCCCCTTATGGGACTCAGCGTCCTTGCTGAGGTTTGCCCCACCATCGCCCAAGGTTGCACGTGGAGCGGCTCTGATACCACAAATGTAACGGCTCGGCCTACTAGTGATATTGTACGCTCTGGGCCGAAGCCCTCACGGTTTTAAAACGTGTCACTAGGGGTTACGAACCATCAACTTATAAACCCAGCATCTCTCCCGTGTTTTGCCGTTGTGGGATTTGTCTAGGGTGTTACATCCACACTTCAGCTAGAGAGGGAATTCAAAGTTAATTTGTCCAACTAGACAAGCTAGCGAGGAATTCAATCAATATACATGATAGCTATGGTTTCAAACCATTTGCAATGTTTTTCAAGCAATAAATATCCATCAAATTTCCATTCAAACAATTTTTCACAATTCAAAATAATAACGTACAAAATTCTCATAATTTATTTCAATTGAAAAGTCAAAAGAAATAACTCTTGTGCACAAACCTCTGATAAATGTCTCTTGGCCTTAACTCAGTGTTTCCTTCCTCTTCCCTGAGTCTTTGCTAACTGAAACACACAATTTGAAGTGTTTCAGTACTCATTTAAACTGCCTCTAATAATAAGGCTTAATAATTAATTTATTGAATTCTATTATTTTCCTCACTCAACCTAAAATGTTGACCCTCGAAGCACTCTAGGTGAATTAGGTTTAGTATTACCAATATGTCACATTTTATAGCCTTTTAGTGTTGGTATATGTTATCAATTTCATTTCCAAGTGTATTGCATTTTATTGCAATTTATCAGATTTCGGTATACTAATTTGACCTAATCGGATGACATAGTTCCCTCGATTTTCGAGTTCCGGTCTAAACTACAAACTTGTAGGTCTATGTCTTATTGCACACGGGGCAAAATTTCAGGTTATTCTGAGTTGTGTAGACCAAGTTATGGTCAATTTACCAATGCTAAACTGAATGCACCAAAATGGTAGGCTTAAGTCATTTTTAGGTCACTTTTGGTTCGGCTAGTTTTGGTACCTAACATTGTACAAATTATTTGGCTTAGTTCTGGCCATTTCTTGGCTTTGGTGTCTTCATAAGAATTGTATATATATGTCTAAACTATTCATGGTAAAAATTTCAGGTCAATTGGACCTATTTTGAGTAAGTTATGGTCAAAAAACTAACTACTGCCCAAATGGTCAATTTTCAGGCTTCCAAGTCACTAATCCGGATTTGGTCATTTTTCAAGTCACCTTTTAGGCTGAATTTTGGTAAGCTTCCTTCATGAAAGTTGGCACATTTTGTGCTTAGTTTCACCTTTAATTCATCTCATACCAATTGGAGTCATACACTTAAGGTTCTAAGCCAAAACATACACTGCCCTACTACACACTCCTCATCACTTACCAATTACATATTCAACACTTGCCAAATTACTTCCTTCATGCCAATTTTGGTTTGTACCTTACCATTAACACATTTAACAACACATTTTGGTCATTTTGGATAGCTTGTAACCATTCTCAATATGCACACTATAACACAGAATTTTCCAGAGTCCATTTACATCATTTAACCACATAAACATACCTCATTTACATGTCCAAATCCAACAATTATATATATACACATGCTGCCACCATAAGCAACATAATTCAACAAACCAAACCATGAAACAACAGATTTCTAACTAAAATTTAAAGTTTCCAAATCATCTCATGAACACATCTCCTTCAAATTTGCTTTCAAGCTTCCAAAACCAATTGCACTATTACACATACCCTGTTTGGAACTGTTCCAACTGACTGCACTTTCATTACAAATGAACACATAACCAGAGGTAGACTTTCTATCATCGATATCTAATTGGAAATTAAAATCAGTATGAACATCCAATTGGAAGTCACCACCTCCGTATATTAAGAATAAATCCTTAGTTCTTCTCAAGTACTTAAGGATATTCTTGACAGCTATCCAGCGTTCCAAACCTGGATTGGATTGGTACCTATTAGTCAAACTAATAGCACATGCGATATCCGGCCTAGTACACAGCATTGCATACTTCAAACTTCCAATAACTGAAGCAAATGGAATCCTAGCCATTTTATCTCTTTCTTCATGTGTCTTTGGAGACATCTCTTTAGAAAGGTGGATACCATGTTTCACTGGTAATAATCCTTTCTTGGAAATAAGCATGTTAAACCTCTTTAACACCCTTTCCAAGTACAGAATTTTGGATAAACCAATTATTCTTTTCACTCTATCTCTATAGATGCGAATCCCAAGAATATAGGTTGTCTTCCCTTTTTCTTTCATGGAGAATGTATTTGATAACCATACCTTTATAGTTGTCAACATACTTATGTCATTACCTATCAACAGAATATTATCCACATACAAGATAAGAAAAGTGACAAGACTATCACTAACCTTCTTATATACACATGGCTCATCCTTATTTTAGATAAAATCAAATGACTTAATGGCTTCATCAAAATGGATGTTATTATTGAATTCAAAAATTTTCACTTAGGGTCACATGCATCATGCAAGATTTATTTTTATCTATTTGATTTCAATAATAAACAACACATTAAAACTCTTTTAATATGTTTTTGGATCTGTATTTTCCATTTAAGATTTTAAAATTAACCAGATTAATTTTAGAATCCTAGATTAAATCAAGAACGATTACACTAACCTCTTGACGCACTGCAGCATATTTGCGCCTTTGAGATTCGTCTTTAGGACACCAAATATTGTCCCTCTAGCTTGTCCACACCAAGAACACCTATGGCAGCCCTTGAATAGCTTCTAAAGCTTTTTCTATTAATTAGAAATTCAAGTTCTGCCTTTTAAGAGATTAGAGATGTAAACAGGACACTAGAAACAATTTATAGTATTTTTAATTCAAGAGATTGATGGCTATTCTCTTTCAATTGATGAGAGATGAAGAAGAAGAGATGGGGAGCTTAAAAATGGCGTGACAAAGGAGTGTGGCTGCTGGTTGTATTTTATTTTCTCATAACAACACTTATATAGCTAGGTTAACACATTAAACCCTTGCCACATGTCACCCTTTGATTAGCTCTAGGTTTAAGTGACACAATCACATTGTGCCCAGTGTCAAACCTATATTTAATCTTAATTTTAATCACCTTACATGATTAAAAGACATTTGGCAAGCTTATGTATAATGCCATGTGTCACCATCTCAAGGTGCCACATGTCACACTACGAAATGACCAAAATGCCCCTGTGTCTTAATTTTAAGTTCTTAACCCAAAATAATTATTTCTCTTCTTCTCATAAATTTATGTCAAATATAAATTAATTAATTAATCTCTATTAATTAATTTCTCATTAATTAAATTCATATTTAAACACTTTAAATATAAATTGAACTTATATTATACATCTAATAATCTAGATTTGGTTTCAAGTCATGCTAGGGACTTTGCAATCTAATTGCAAACCAAACCTATTTAATTAATCAATTAAACTCTTTAATTAATTAATTAAATCATATTTAAATAGGTGATAACTTGTGTATTTGTGTGACTTACTAGGCTCATCACTAATTGGAAATGAGACATGATATCAACTCTTAATATCATCAGAACTCTTTCTTACCATAAATGATTTCTCTAAATCATTTTATGCACCTCATAGACCATGGTTAACACCTAGCATAGCATGCCATGGACACTCAATTAGTAATAAGGTTTACCTTAAATGAACCTATAATCATATGTTACCATGCACTAGAATCTCTCTGTTACAAAATCCCAACTCAAGCTGGAGTCATGGTTTATGTCAAACTCCATTTGCTATGAATGTTATTTTCTATTTTAATTCCAGTTCTTGATTAAAAAGATTTTCTCATCAGAAACTCTTTTCTGAATAAATCTATCTGTCCTGGCTAGGAACTTAAAACATCAAGAATAATTAAATGAACAAAGGATTTTATCTCTATTTACTTAGAGGAACAAATTCCATCTTGATCAACACCTACCTCCATATATAACTAGTAGGAGCCAACACATGCCCATATACCTATACACAGTACAAGTATGAAAGAAGTATCAAACTCAAACTACCTATATACAAGATAACTGTGCTATCCCAAGTCTAAAGATTATATGCATTGATATGATTTATGACAAAACATTGGCAAGAGTAAACTCCATGTGCTTGTCATAAGTGTCACTGATTCAGCCTGCTTGTCATTTATAAGTGCCTATCATGTTTGCTATATGGCATGAGACTCACCATTCCATCTTATTTATATCTCATATAAATAACTTGGTAACAAACATGAATGCAATTTTTCTGGATAAGTCATGTCCTTATTATGAAGTATCCTCGATTGTGAACCTATTTATGATACTTTGTACTAGAAATGCTATCACTCATATTCTTAACAACTTAAGAATAGAATTTCTAACAAAATATCAATGGTCCTTTTCTATTACGCATAAATATATTATGTAAATGAAAAAGTGGAAATACCTTTTATTAATAAAAATATGTACAAAATACATACTAAATAATATGCTCTAGGGCATACTACTAACAATCTCCCACTAGCACTAGAGCCATTCATTACAATATCTTAGACCTATCTTCTCAAGATGACGGTCTAGCTGAGTCTGTAACATAGGCTTAGTGAATGGATCAGCTGGATTTTCAGCTGATGCTATTTTCTGCATGGCTACATCGCCTTGCCCAACTATTTCTCTGATAATGTGGTAGCACTTTTCTATGTGTTTGGATTTTTAGTGAGACCTTGGTTCCTTAGCCTGTATGACTGCTCCATTATTGTCACAGTGTAGTGGAACTGTTAACTCAATGGAAGGAATTACTATAAGTTCTGTCACGAACTTCTTTATCCGAATAGCTTCCTTTGCAGCATCTGATGCAGTAATATACTCAGCCTCAATAGTGGAATCTGCAGTCGTGCTCTGTTTGGAACTCTTCCAACTGACTGCACCTCCATTACAAATGAACACATATCCAGAGGTAGACTTTCTATCATCGATATTTGATTGGAAATCAGAATCAGTATAACCATCCAATTGCAAGTCTCCACCTCCATAAATCAAGAATAAATCCTTAGTTCTTCTCAAGTACTTAAGGATATTCTTGACAGCTATTCAGTGTTCCAAACCTGGATTGGATTGATACCTGCTAGTCAAACTAACAGCATATGCGATATCCGGCTTAGTACACAACATTGCATACATTAAACTTCCAATAGCCGAAGCATATGGAATCCTGGCCATCTTATCTCTTTCTCCAGGTGTCTTTGGAGACATCTCCAGGTCTCACTAGTAATAATCCTCTCTTGGAATCAAGCATGTTAAACGTCTTTAACACCTTTTCCAAGTATAGACTTTGGGATAAACCAATTATTCTTTTCGCTCTATCTCTATAGATGCGAATCTCAAGAATATAGGTTGCCTCCCCTAAGTCTTTCATAGAGAATGTATTTGACAACCATACCTTTATAGTTGTCAACATACATGTGTCATTACCCATCAACAGTATGTCATCCATATATAAGATAAGGAAAGTGATAGCACTGTTACTAATCTTCTTATATACACATGGCTCATCCTCATTTTTTATAAAACCAATGGATTTAATGGCTTCATCAAAATGGATGTTGCAACTCCTCGAAGCTTGCTTTAACCCAAAAATGGATCGCTTTAGCTTGCATACCTTAGAACCATCTTGGGATTCAAAAACCCCTAAGTTGTTCCATGAAAATGTTTTCTTCAATGTATCCATTGAGAAAAGCTATTTTGACATCCATCTGTCAAATCTCATAATCATAGTATGAAACTATTGCTAATAGAATCCTAATTGATTTAAGCATGGCAATAGGCAAGGAAGTCTCCTCATAGTCGATTCCTTGCCTTTGGCAAAACCCTTTCTCTACTAGCCTTGCCTTATAGGTCTCTACCTTTCCATCAGAACCAATTTTCTTCTTGAAAATCCATTTGTTCCCTATAGGTACAATACCTTTAAGTCGGTCAACAAGATCCCAAACTTGATTCTTATACATGGAATCAATTTCAGATTTCATAGCATCAATCCATTTTGAAGAATCTTTATCTGATATAGCTTCTTTATAGATAAGTGGATCATCTCCATGATCTACTTCTTCATGAGTAGACAACTCTTATTCTTCTTCATGAAGGAAGCCATATCTCACTGGTGGGTGAGATACCCTGGTTATTCTACGAGGAACAGCTGTAAATGTTTTATCAACAAGTATAGGTTGACTAGATGGATCTATATCCATATGATCTGTTGATTGGTCAGAATTCCCTAATTCCAACTCTATTTGCCTTCCTTTACCTCCTTCTTGGACAAACTGTTGTTCAAGAAATGTGGCATCTCTACTCACCACAACCTTTTGTGATGTAGGCAAATAAAAATAATATCCAAAACTATCTTTTCGATATCCAACAAATCGACCCTTTTCTAATCTGATTTCCAATTTATCAGTGTTCAGCTTTTTGATATAAGCTGGACAACCCCAAATCTTAACATGCTTAAGACTTGGTTTTCTTCCATCCCATATCTCATAAGGTGTGGAAGAAACTGATTTTGATAGAATCCTATTCAGAATATACAAAGCTGATTCTAATGCAAATCCCCGAAAGGAGATTGGCATAATAGTATAGCTCATCATACTACATACCATATCCAATAGGGTACGATTTCTCCTTTCAAATACACCATTCAACTGTGGTGTTCCTGGAGGAGTCAGTTGGAAACAATGCCATGCTCTCTCAAGTATTCATCAAATTCAGTACTCAAATATTCTCCTCCATGATCTGATCGAAGAGATTTAATACTCTTTCCTGTTTGATTTTCTACTTCAGATTTAAATTCTTTGAACTTTTCAAGGGATTCATATTTGTATTTCATCAAATACAAATACCCAAACCTTGATTTATCATCAGTAAAGGTAATAAAGTAATGAAAATCGCCTTTAACCATTTCGTTAAATGGATCACATACATCACTATGTATTAGCTCCAAAATATTTTCAGCCCTTAGCCCTTGTCTAACAAAGGGTTATCTAGTCATTTTGCCCTGAAAGTAAGATCACAAGTTGGAGTAGGCTTAGAGCCCAATGAAGATAAAATCCCCATTTTCTCCAATTTTGCAATCCTATCTTCTGCAACATGGCCGAATCTTAAGTGCTAAATATATTTTGAATTTTGAGTTTATTTTCATCATGGCATTGCATTCTTTTAGATTGCTATACTCTGGATAGTGGAAACACTTTGCTGCTGGCAGTGGAAACACTTTCCTTTACCTTTGTTAACTTTGATCTTTGTTTTTCTGTTTGGCTATCTTCTTGGAAGGATCAAGAATCTGAGGTTTCTTTTCCTTATTGCCCTTCTTCTTGTTGGACTTTCCAGTAGAAGAAGATGCAATCAAAGCTACCTCTTTTCCTTTATTGCCCGGCATATTCTTTTGGGCAATAACCAGCATGTTGAGTAAACCAGCTAAGGTGCATTCCTATTTAGTCATATAGAAATTTGTCACAAAATTCCCAAAAGACTCAAAAAGGGACTGAAGGATCAAATCCATCTGTAGTTGGAAATCCATGTTGAAGTCAAGATGTTCCAACTGCTTAATCAGCAGAGTCATCTTGTGGACGTGATCCCCAACATTCTGTCCCTCAGACATCTTCATGCGGAACAGCTACCTAGATATCTCATACTTAGCATACCTACTGTGCTCACCATACAACTCTTGTAGGTGAAGGAGGATCTTACTCGCACTCTGCATGTTCTCATGCTGCTTCTGTAACTCATTACTCATGGAAGCAAGCATGTAACACTTAGCTCTTATATCATGCTCCTTCCACTTGTCCAAAGTTTCATGTTCCTCTTGAGTGGCCTTTGGAGGTAAGGGACCAAGAACATTTGAATCTAGAACATATCCTATATGTTCAAGGTTCAGGACAAGTTTCAAATTTCTTAGCCATTCAGAGAGATTAGGTCCTGTCAACCTATTGCAATAAAGTATGCTTGCAAGGATATTGGATGGTGGTGGTTGTTCTGTGCTCATTATTATCAGAAAAGTAATTGCAGAAAATAACAAGATTAATTAGTAAATATATCAAGTAATTAACCAAAATGATTATGATCTTTTAATCAAATTGGTCCTCCCACCAACTTAGCGAATCCTACACTTCCAAAGTAGAAAATGGAAATCCTAGTTGGATGGATTTCTAGTGGGTGATTGAATTCTTATAATTCTATTGATCATCCTCAGGTACATCTGTTGTCACACCTTACCCCTCTGTAAGGCATAACATGATCCCGTAGAATACCTAATGAACTACCAAACTTCACCTACCGATAACTCATTAAGTACCCTACAAGGGATTTTAAAACAATTTTCTTACTTTTGATAAGTGGTGAGCGTTTTCTAATAGGTGTTTAAACATTGAATTGAAATTAAAAACTAGTTAAAACTTTTGGTCCATTTTATTTTTCTACAGATTTTATAAAAATTTTGATAGAGTTCCGTTTATATTTTGAGAAAACAGTTCTTCAAATACCTGTAAAAAGCACTTCCAAAAATTTTCTCAACCACTACTTCAATTTCACAATCAATCTCAACAATTTCTCAAATCTCAAAATTCAACAGTCAACGTTTCTCAATTTTGAAAGTTCAATCATCAGTAAAATAATATCTATTAATCTCATTCAAATTAAAATAAAACATTTCCATTCATTAAAGACAACAAACTATATATATATACATCATACCAAAATCTACAGTATGAAAATTCCACTAAATTTTATTACAACTTTATACAAACTTTGTACAAACTGCTCAAGACCGATTTACATGTCCATACATTTATGTGCAATACATACATCAAAATAAATATTTACAGGCAGGGCATAAATTATACCCGATAACTTCGAGGTGATAGATCCGCAATGTTCAGCAGCTCAGTCTGCTGCTCCTCTAGTCTCTATATCTGCGACAGTAATAAAAGCTATTGCTGAGTACTAGGACTCAGTGGTGCACAACATACTAAAATAATCTTTATGCAGAAATAAAATCACATTTATTTTAAAATTGAACTGAGCATGCGAGTTAAACACAAAACATAATTTATGAGATTTTAATCCCAAACAATTTCATTTTGAAGTATCAAATTACATTTCATAAAAACCATTGTTAGATCATGCCATTCGAAACAAATAGAATCTCAAAAGCCAGAGGCTAAAGAGAAATCACATCACAAGGCTAGCTAGCTCAAATATATGGATATCCATTCACATCCTCTTCTATTGGCACACCTCAACACTTCTCCAGAGAAGGAATCAAAATTCGAAACTAATTACCCCCACTAGTCGTGCTAGTGAGGTGTTCAAATATATGGTCATGACACTGTGGTTTCAAAACTTATCTTAACAATTTGCTAAGCATTGTCATTCAAATATGCGCAATAACTTTCACAATTTAAATCAAAACATCATAAATAAGGACATAATAAAATTTCAACAATTCAAAGCAAAAGTAAAATACATATTTCATTCACTTTATCAATGAATTTTAAAGCATAGTGATGTTGTGCACAAACCTCAAGCGGGTCATCTCTTGGCCTTAACTCGGTTCCTCAGGTTCTTTCCCGATATTCTATTCAACTGAAACACATAATTTTATAGTGTTTCAGTACCATAACTTAGCATAAATCCAAAAATAAATTTAACTTCACTTTTACCTAGCTCTAACGTGCTAAACTCGACATTCTTGAAATTTTGTGTTTCGGGGTTACTATTCACTGCACTATTTAAGTCAATTTATTGACTTTCTAAGGCTTAATAGGTATGGAAATTCTAACTTCACCCACATACCACATTTTGGTCACTAAATTTGTTGGTTTTGGTTGTTTATTCAAATTCTAAGTCTTTTAGGCAAATTTGATAAATTTTCAGTTTTGGTGTCTAAGGTTGCATTGTTCCATTAATCACTTTTATGTTGGAATTTGACAAAACTTCCTTCATAGAAAATGTTCTCTAATGTCTTAAGTTTATTCTCCTTTTTGAATCACCCCAATTTGAGTTTTGTAGCTCAAGCTATGACCATTTGAACCATGGCTGCCGGATTGGATTCAACCCAGAATTCTGGACAATTTTTGGTGCCGGCAAATTTGGGTCACTAACTTGGGGTGGCCAAATGACTTGGTTAATGGCAGAATTTGGGTTTGTGTTTTGTATTAAAGTTTTAGGTCTATATCCCATCTAACCACTGGTAAAATTTCAGGTCATTTTAACCTGCCTAGCTCAAGTTATGGCCAAATGAACAAACACTGTTCATTTGGTCACTTTGTACAGAGGTAGACTATGATTTTTCAACTTTGGTCAATTTGTTCACTAGGTTTTGGTCACTTTTTGGGCATGCTTCCTAAATGAAAATTGTGTCATTTAGTGTCTATTTTCATCCTCAATTGGTCCCATACCAATTGCACTTGTAAAATTTCATTTTTGGTCTTTCAAAATTGACTCACTCCCTCCGAATTTGGCTTTAATTCAAACACTTCTAACACACTTAATTAGGTCACAAATGACCATTTCTCACTTCACATTAGGTCAAAGACACCATTCCAAGTTTCTCACATTTTTGGTGTCTAAACCCTAATGTCCAAAACCCTAATTCACACTATCTTTGCATTTACTAAATTCCATGCCTTTAACCATAGTCATTCAACTAACTAAGGTTTATATACCCAATTAAATCCATCAAACCATGCAAATATACTCCCATATACATGCTGGCCGAAAATCATTCATGGTCCCTCAACAAATTTTTATTTCTTTTTTAGCATTTTTCAAAGTTAACTAAGTTATAAACACAAGTAATAAACTCATTTGCAACTTAAATTACTAACCTTTGTGTAGCAACTTCTAACTCCCCTTTTCTCCAATTTTTTTTCTTCTTTTCTTCTTTCTTTGATGACCAATCTTCTTCTCAAGTGATTAAATTAAGTTTTTATGGGAGAATTTGGGGTAAGGTAGGGTCAAATGGGTGTTTAAAAGCTTGTACTGAAGCTTTCATGGAGGAATCAATGGTAGGGCTTATGGAGAACCTTGGCTACTGAAATCTTGAGGTAGGAGAAGGGTTCTATTTTTTTTTTATGTAATTTAAGTCTTACTTTACGTATTTGAATGGGTCAAAAATTGTGGGAATTAAAAAATAAATTTTTGACATCATTTTGATGTCATAAAGTGATGTAATTAACTTTTTCTTTTCTTTTCCTTTTTCTTTTAATTTTTTCATTAGTTATTTAATTTAATTCTCGATTCTGAAATTTTCTTTTCTCCGATTTTATCTAACAGTTGGGTCAGGAGTCAGCTCTCGTGGTCAATTGACCAAATTGTCCCTCGCCGGTTCATCTCGGTTTGCAAATAATTTAATATTTTTTCCGGCTCCCTCACCTAATTATTCGACTGGCTTAACAATTCTTTTTCGTGATTTTCTCTTTTCCACTGTGTTTATAATAGTCCTAAGGACAACAGCGTCACATTTTATGGTTCAAAATTTGAGTTTAAAATGACTTCGCAATCCTTCCCGAGAAGGTCAACCATCGTTGTGACTCTCGGCTCGTTTAACTTCTTATGTTCTATTTTTCTTATTTATACTTAACTAATTCACAATTACTAATTATTTGTGTTTATGGCTTATCTAGTTGTCTTAAGTATGGTTCTAATCCCCTTAATTGTCCGGACCGACACTGTTCACCAGAACAGTGAAATATACCAGGCTATACAAATAGGGGTGTTACATCCGTTATTGGAATTACAATAAACTATAAGTGAGCAACTCCTTGCCTATCACATCTCATGTGAGGTTCAATCCTTTACCTAGCCCCTAATGCTCAAAATCTCAGGTACATCCATTATTGACTTATCTTGCATTAGTTAAGTTGATCCCATTGAGCCAGTAATTATGCAAATAATTTTAATATCCTCAGGCACGTCCAATATTGGCCACCAAACTATTTACATATTTACAACATCTCATGCTTAACAATTATTCTTAAGAAAATCTCTTAAACTAATTACATCTTATGCAACTATTTAAAATTTCTTAAAATAATTGCCCCAATAGAGGGCCCATGTTATAATTACTTTAATTATAGCATTTGCAACTTAATCATTTGTTTGGAAGATTTTATAGTCATCCTAATTACTATTAAGGTCTCACTTTGCACATTATCCATTTAGCATGCATATACCATATAATTGCATACATTCCCATACATCTCATGCATTCATGGATAAGCAGTAAATATGGTATGACCATGGACTTTCTAAGGGATTCAATTCTCAGCCACCAAGAATTGAATCAGGGCATTCCTATGTGCATTTCATTCATTCATGTTACAAGATTTGCTGAAGGAGTACATAATCAACACTTGATCTTGAATTCCTCCCACTGGTCCCACTAATGCTCTTGACCTCCTTGAACTTCTTGCAATCCAGTATTACATAGTAATTCTTGGCATACCAAGGCGAATTTATAAGAACTTAAATAAATGAAATTACAACAAAAAATTATTACAAAATTAATAATACATGCCCAAAACAAATTAAAATAAATTAATTAATTTACAACCCCAAAGAAACATAAAAGAAATAAATCCAATCACATTGGTCTTTTATAATCCACGATCATCCATCATGCATATCACTATTTAACAATTAAATAAAACATACATAATTAAATTAAATTGAACATCTCATATTCAACTTAAAAATCGAGATTTGAATATGATTCAAATAAATTTAAAAATTCAGATTTGAATCTAATTCAAACAAATTTAAAAATTTAGATTTGAATCACATTCAAACAACCTTAAAAATTTATATTTGAATCACATTCAAACATTTCTTAAATAATCAGATTTGAATCACATTCAAACATTTTTTAAAAAATCAGATCTGAATATTATTCAATCAACTTTAAAAATTCAGATTTGATTATGATTCAAACAACTTTAAAAATTTAGATTTGAATCACATTGAAACAACTTTTAAAATTCAGATTTGAATCACATTCAAATAAATTTTAAAATTCTGATTTCAATCATAATTTAATTGTGTGGTTAAAATTACTAATTAAACACTTTAATTAGTCAAAGAATAGGCCTTAGATCATACAACAATTGCATAATTAAAAGCCAAACCTTGCACTACCTTGAAGAACCTTTGTTGCCGCCACCAATGGTGGCTTCACCATGTGTGCCGCCGCACATCCATTGCAACCAGCAATGGATCAACCATCTCATGATCAAATCACACAATTAAATCATATAATCAACAATCTAAATGGCAAATATAGTGGCTCTGATACCAATTGAAGGAACGGAAGCGTGAAAAACACAAGTTTATACCATTGAATTCAAAAATTTTCACCTAGGGTCGTATGCATCATGCAAGATTTATTTTTATCGATTTGATTTCAATGATAAACAACATATTAAAACTCTTTTAATATGTTTTTTGATCTATATTTGCCATTTAAGATTTTAAAATTAATCAGATTAATTTTAGAACCCTCGATTAAATCAAGAACGATTACACTAACCTCTTGATGCACTGCAGCGTATTTGTGCCTTTGAGATTCATCTTCAGGACACCAAATGTTGTCCCTCTAGCTTGTCCACACCAAGAACACCTATGGCACCCTTGAACAGCTTCTAAAGCTTTTTCTATTAATTAGAAATTCAAGTTCTTCCTTTTAAGAGATTAGAGATGTAAACAGGACATTATAAACAATTTCTAGTATTTTTAATTCAAGAGATTGATGGCTATTCTCTTTCAATTGATGAGAGATGAAGAAGAAGAGATGGAGAGCTTCAAAATGGCATGACAAAGGAGTGTGGCTGCTGGTTGTATTTTATTTTCTCATAACAACACTTATATAGCTAGGTTAATACATTAAACCCTTGCCACATGTCACCCTTTGATTAACTCTAGGTTTAAGTGACCAAATCACATTGTGCCAAGTGTCAAACCTATATTTAATCTTAATTTTAATCATCTTACATGATTAAAAGATATTTGGCAAGCTTAGGTATAATCTCATGGTGCCACATGGTGCCATCTCATGGTGCCATGTGTCACACTACAAAATGACCAAAATGCCCCTATGTCTTAATTTTGAGTTCTTAACCCAAAATAAGCATTTCTCTTCTTCTAATTAATTTATTTCAAATATAAATTAATTAATTAATCTCTATTAATTAATTTCTCATTAATTAAATTCATATTTAAACATTTTAGATATAAATTTAACCTACACTATACATCCAATATTCTATATTTGGTTTCAAGTCATGCTAGGGACTTTGCAATCGAATTGCAAACCAAACCTATTTAATTAATCAATTAAACCCTTTAATTAATTAATTAAATCATATTTAAATAGTTGATAACTTGTGTATGTGTGTGACTTACTAGGCTCATCACTAATTGGCAATGAGACATGATAATATCATCAGAACTCTTTCTTACCATAAATGATTTCTCTAAATCATTTTATGCACCTCATAGGCCATGGTTAATACCTAGCATAGCATGCTATGGACACCCAATTAGTAATAGGGTTTACCTTAAATGAATCTATAATCATATGCTACCATGCACTAGAATCTCTCTGTTACAAAATCCCAACTCAAGTTGGAGTCATGGTTTATGTCAAACTCCATTTGCTATGAATATTATGTTCTCTTTTAATTCCAGTTCTTGATTAAAAAGATTTTCTCATCAGAAACTCTTTTCTGAATAAATCTATCTATCCTCGCCATGAACTTGAAACATCAAGAATAATTAAATGAACATAGGATTTTATCTCTATTTACTTAGAGGAACAGATTCCATCTTGATCAACACCTACCTCCATATATAACTAGTAGGAACCAACACATACCCATATACCCATACACAGTACAAATATGAAAGCAGTATCAAACTCAAACTACCTATATACAAGATAACTGTGCTATCTCAGGTCTAAAGATTATATGCACTGATATGATTTATGACAAAACATTGACAAGAGTATACTCCATGTGCTTGTCATAAGTATCACTGGTTCGGCCTACTTATCATTTATAAGTGCCTATCATATTTGCTTTATGGCATGGGACTCACCATTCCATCTTATTTATATCTCATATAAATAACTTGGTAACAAACATGAATACAATCTTTCTGGATAAGTCATGTCGTTATTATGAAGTATCCTCGATTGTGAACCTATTTATGATACTTTGTACTAGAAATACTGTCACTCATATTCTTAACAACTTAAGAATATAATTTCTAACAAAATATCAATGGACCTTTTCTATTACACATAAATATATTATGTAAACAAAAAAGTGGAAATACCTTTTATTAATAAAAATATGTATAAGATACATACTAAATGATATGCTCTAGAGCATACTACTAACATCTTCAATGTATCCATTGAGAAAAGCTATTTTGACATCCATCTGCCAAATCTCATAATCATAGTATGTAGCTATTGCTAATAGAATCCTAATTGATTTAAGCATGTTAACAAGCGAGAAACTCTCCTGATAGTCGATTCCCTGCCTTTGGCGAAACCCTTTCGCTACTAGCCTTGCCTTATTGGTCTCTACCTTTCTATCAGAACCAATTTTCTTATTGAAAACCCATTTGTTCCCTATAGGTACAATAACTTCAGGTGAGTCAACAAGATCCCAAACTTGATTCTTATACATGGAATCAGTCTCATATTTCATAGCATCAATCCATTTTCAAGAGTCTATATCTGATATAGCTTCTTCATAGGTAAGTGGATCATCTCTATGATCTACTTCTTCATGAGTAGACAACTCTTGTTCTTCTTCATGAAGGAAACCATATCTCGCTGGTGGGTGAGATACCCTAGTTATTCTACGAGGAACAGCTGTAGATGATTCATCAATAGGTGTAGGTTGACTAGATGGATCTATATCCATCTGATCTGTTTGTTGGTCAGAATTCTCCAACTCCAACTCTATTTGCCTTCCTTTGCCTCCTGCTTGAATAAACTGTTGTTCAAGAAATGTGACATCTCTACTTATCACAACCTTTTGTGATGTGGGTAAATAAAAATAATATCCAAAACTATCGTTTGGATATCCAAAAAATCGACCCTTTTCTAATCTGGTTTCCAATTTATCAGTTTTCAGTTTTTTGATATAAGCTAGACAATCCCAAATTTTGACATGCTTAAGATTTGGTTTTCTTTCATGCCATATATCATATGGTGTGGAAGATACTAATTTTGTTGGAATCCTATTCAGAATATACAAAGCTGATTCTAATGCAAATCCCTAAAAGGAGATTGGCATATTAGTATAGCTCATCATGCAATGTACCATATCCAACATGGTACGATTTCTCTTTTCAGATACACCATTCAGCTGTGGTGTTCCTGGAGGAGTCAGCTGGGAAACAATGCCATGCTCTCTTAAGTATTCATCAAATTCAGTAGTCAAGTATTCACCTCCACGATCTGATCGAAGAGCTTTAATACTTTTTTCATGTTTGATTTTCTAATTCATATTTAAATTCTTTGAACTTTTCAAAGGATTTATGTTTGTATTTCATCAAATACTGTAACACCCCGAACCTCTGAGTTATGAATAGTACCATTTTTGGTCCGTGACTAGTACTATTCAAAGACACCTTAATGACCAAAAATAAATAGAGAATTAATTAAGATAGACACAATAAAAATTCAAGTGACCCAAAAATATAAGGACTCACCGGGTATATTGTAAAAGAGGGATTATGACCCGATAAGGGGCATTTTGGTCAATTCACTTTAAGAGTTGATTTTTGACCATAATGTCAATTTAAGTAAATGAAAATAATAAATTGAATTATGAATAAATTTTTGAGGAAAAGAATTCAAGTATAAAGTGAAAGGAAAATAAAAGAAATAAAAATCTAAAATTTTATGTCCATTTTGACCCAATTAAAATTTTAGGACAAATGGGCTTTGGACAACTCAATTAAAATTAATTAAATAAATCAAAATTTGGGATAAGCATAAAAGGAAGCCATCTTCCTTCCTCCCTCATTTAGTTACCACCCACTCTCCCTCCTTCTCTCTTTCTTTCTTTCTTCTTCTTCCTTCTTTCTCTATTCACACCCAATCTCAAAACTCAATTCCTTGCTTTTCCTCTCTAGATTTTGCATCTAATTGGTAGAGAACATCAAATTAAACATTGATTGAGAGATTAAAAGTAAGGGGAGACAAGAGATTTGGAAGAAATTAAAGATTTGGGAAGTTCTCCATTCCATCAATGGGACAAAATCGTGAGGCTTATGGCCAAAGCGGACAATTCCTTTAGTGGTTGGAGCCCGATCGTGACAATGAGTGGCTCTGATACCAATTGTAACGATCGGGCTCCAACATCTAGAGGAATTGTCCGCTTTGGCCATGAGCCTCACAGTTTTGTCCCATAGGTGGAATGGAGAACTTCCCAGGAGGTTACCCATCCTAGGATTTCTCTCAAGCAAGCATGCTTAACCCTGGAGTTCTTCCAACTCTCCAGGCCATTCCACCAAAAGGCGCCTCTAGTGATTAGTTTCCTCATCTTATATATCATTACTTTTTGTACTTAAGACTAACTTCGTGCTTTGTTGATGTGGGATTTGCCTAAGAGACCTTTCTCCCCCCCTTTCGGGACTTAGTGTCCTCGCTAAGGTTTGCCCAACCATCTTTGTCCCATTGGTGGAATGGAGAACTTTCGAAATCTTTAATTTCTTCCAAATCTCTTGTCTCCTCTTGTTTTTAATCTCTCAATCAATGTTTAATTTGATGTTCTCTACCAATTAGATGCAAAATCCATTGAGGAAAAGCAAGGAATTGAGTTTTGAGAATGGGTGTTAATGGGGAAAGAAGGAAGAAGAAGAAAGAAAGAAAGAGAGAAGGAGAGAGAGTGGGTGGTAACTAAATATGGGAGGAAGGAAGATGGCTTCCTTTTATACTTATCCCAAATTTTGATTTATTTAATTAATTTTAATTGAGTAGTCCAAAGCCCATTGGTCTTAAAATTTTAATTGGGTCAAAATGGACTTAAAATTCTAGATTTTTGTTTCTTTTATTTTCCTTTCACTTTATAATTGAATTCTTTTCCTCAAAAATTTATTCATAATTCAATTTATTATTTTCATTTACTTAAATTAACATTTTGGTCAAAAATCAATTCTTAAAGTGAATTGACCAAAATGCCCCTTATCGGGTCATAATCCCTCTTTTACAATATACCCAGTGAGTCCTTATATTTTTGGGTCACTTGAATTTTTATTGTGTCTATCTCAATTAATTTTCTATTTATTTTTGGTCCTCAAGGTGTCTTTCAATAGTACTAGTCACGGACCAAAAATGGTACTATTCATAACTCGGAGGTTCGGGGTTTTACAAATACAAATACCCAAACCTTGATTTATCATCAGTAAAGGTAATAAAATAATGAAAACCGCCTCTAGCCATCTCTTTAAATGGACCACATACATCACTATGTATTAACTCGAAAATATTTTCAGCTCTTAGTCCTTGTCCAACAAAGGGTGATTTACTCATTTTACCCTGAAGGCAGGTTCACAAGTTGGAGTAGGTCTAAAACCCAATAAGGATAAAATCCTCATTTTTCCCAGCTTTTCAATCCTATCTTCTGCAGCATGGCCTAACCTTAGGTGCCAAATATATTTTGAACTTGAGTTGATTTTCATCATTGCATTGCATTCTTTTAGATTGCTTGCATTAGATTTGTATTTAACATTATTATCTAGATAATAAAGTCCATTATGTATATAACCTGAACCAACATATTTATTTTCAAAATAAATATTGCAAACATCATTTATGAACTGAAATTCATAACCATCTCTAGTCAAACAAGATATAGAAATGGTGTTCTTAAAAGGTATCAAGTGTATGCAAAACCTTGTTTAAATACAAAACATGTCTATACATGTATAAAGATTTAGATCCTATGGCTAAAGCTTTAACAGTTGAGCTTTTGCCAACCCGGAGTCTAATATCTCGTTAGTGCAAGCTTCTATTATTGGCTATACTCTGGGTAGTTCCTATTTCTATGCCCATCATTATGGCAGTGGAAACACTTTCCTTTTGCCTTTGTCAGCTTTGGTCTTCCCTATCTATTTAGCTTATCTTCTTGGAAGGATTAGGAATCTGAGGTTTCTTTTTCTTATTGTCCTTCTTCTTGTTGGACTTTCCAGCAGAAGAAGATGCAATCAAAGCTACCTCTTTTCCTTTATTGCCCGGCATATTCTTTTGGGCAATAACCAACATGTTGAGTAAACTAGCCAAGGTGCATTTCTGCTTAGTCATATGGAAATTTATCACAAAATTCCCAAATGACTCAGGAAGGGACTAAAGGATCAAATTCGTTTGCAGTTGGAAATCCATGTTAAAGTCAAAATGTTCCAGCTACTCAATCAGCCGAATCATCTTGTGGACATGATCCCCAACATTCTGTCTCTCAGACATCTTCATGCGGAATAGCTGCCTAGATATCTCATACCTAGCATTCCTGAAGTGCTCACCATACAACTCTTATAGGTGAAGAAGGATCTCACTCGCACTCTGCATGTTCTCATGCTGCTTCTGTAACTCATTTCTCATGGAAGCAAGCATATAACACTTAGCTCTCATATCATGCTCCTTCAACTTGTCCAAAGTTTCATGTTCCTCTTGAGTGGCCTTTGGACGAAAGGGACCAGGAACATTTGAGTCCAGAACATAACCTATATATTCAAGGTTCAGGACAAAGTTTCAAATTTCTTAGTCAATCAGACAGATTAGGTCCTGTTAACCTATCGTGATCAAGTATTCTTACAAGAATATTGGATAGTAGTGGTTGTTCTGTACTCATTATTATCAGAAAATTAACTGTAGAAAATAACCAATTTATTAGTAAATGTATTATGTAATTAACCAAATGATTATGGTCTTTTAATCAAATTGGTCCTCCCACTGACTTAGCAAATCCTACAGTTCCAAAGTAGAAAACAGAAATCCTAGTTGAATTGTCACACCCTACCCCTCTGTAAGGCATAACATGATCCCGTAGTATACCTAATGAATTACCAACTCCGTCTACTGATAACCCATTAAATACACTACAAGGGATTTTCAAAACTTTTCTTACTTCTTTTACAGTGGTGAGCACTATTTACAGGTGTTAAAAACCTTTTTGAATCAAGTGATAAAGCGACACATTTGACTTAATTGGAGTTTCTGTAAAAATTTTGGCAGAGTGCCATCTGTATTTTGGATAAAACAGTTCTTCAGAAAACCTGTAAAAAGCACTTCAATATGTATTTGCAAATCTCAACTCCAATATATTTCTCAACACAACATATTTCTCAATTCAAATCCATAGTGATTTTTCAAAGACTGAGATACAAGAAATATAATACAAAACTATTTAAGTAAATGAAATCTCAGATTTACATTCACGATAATTTACATTTAATTACATACCAAAATATTTTACAAGAGTTTCTATACAACTGCTCAAATAATTTACATACATACTATTACATGCTTACATCAAAACCTATGTACATGGGTATATCTATGATATACCTGGAGCTGATCTGAATGTATCCTCAAAGCAACTTAATCACTGCTCTATGCTCTGCTTACCTGCGACAGCATACAAAGCTATCGCTGAGTGGTGAACTTCGATGGTGCACAACTATAATTTAAAACATAGTACAATATACATTGACAAATTTCTGATAAATAATTTGAGAATCTGAATACTGATCAAATTTCACAACTCAAAATATTCATTGCTAATAATGTAAATCATTTGTATAAATAACTTGGAGCACAAAATTCAATTTATCAAATCTTGACTATCCATTTAAGTAATTCCAACAAAATCAATTACACACAAACCATAATTGAAATCACCATTCCTTACTATTCAAAAGCCATTCTGTATCTCAAAATCATTTTGTATCTCAAAAATCATACTGTATCTCAAAAGTCATTATGCATCTCAAAAACCATGTTGTATCTCAAAAATCAATCTTTATCTCACTAACTATGCAAGACTAATCCGATAGGGCCATCTTCGATGTGATTCTAACTCCCTATGGTCGGGGAGGTCGAATCAGATTCTAACTCCCTATGGTCGGGGAGGTCGAATCATCATGCACAGTACCATCACAATAATGAATCTTCCGCAAGGGCCATAACGATAAAATAAACTTAGATCTAACCTCAAATCAGAGGAAAATCTAAGCCTGTGCACATACCATGGTAATCAAAACACAACTAACTCCATTGTCTTCTCAACAAATGAGAGAGACGGGTAATAACCTAGTCAAGCATCTATAGTGAGATATAAAACAATATCACAATCCTTTTAGCGAGCATAAATCACAATATAATTCGATTCAAAGTCAATTCCAATATCCAATAATTTTTATGCTCATCACAATTCAAATAATAAAGTTTTCATTTTTTTCCATGAATATTACCATCACAATTCAAAACATATTCTATCACAATTTTCCAAAACATAATTTACTTAATCCATAACAATGCTTAATACTTATGGAAATACCATTTCACAAAGCCAAATTCATACATACAATAACAATTTTCAATAATCATGGAATTAAATCCAATGCTTGTTAAACATAATTCATAAGAAAAATATATCATTTAATCATATGAAATATTCAAAAAAAAATCAGTTAAAAACTAGTTGTGCACAAACCTCGATGTTGTCTCACGATCTGGACTCAGTGTTTCCTTCCCTTTCACGAGTCTTTGGTAATCGAAACACAATTTGAAGTGTTTGATGCTAATTTAAACTGTCTCTATCGATGGTGTTTGGTAAATAATGCACTGAACTCAATTATTCACTAAATCACCTAATATATCGACCCTCGTTGCGTTTTAGGTAAATTAGGTTTTAGTGTCGTTAATATGTCACATTCGATAGGGTTTTAGGTTTGGTATGTTTTACCAAAGTCATTTCCTCGCTTAGTGCATTTTAATGCAAATTGCTGGATTCCGGAACACTGGTTTGACCTAACCGGACGATCTAGTTCCCTCGGTTTTCGGGTCTCGGTCGAAACTACAAACTTGTAGATTTAGGTCTTATGGACCGCGGTGCAAAATTTTAGGTCAATCCGAGTTAAGTAGACCAAGTTATGGTCATTACACTCTTGCTGGTCAAATGGTACCATTTTAGGTCAATTTTAGGTCAAATTGGTCAATTCTGGTTCGGCCAGTTTTTGGACCCGAACTTGTGCAAGTTTTTTGACTTGCTTATGGTCATTTCTGGGCTTTGGTGTCTTCATAAGACTTGTAGGTATGGGTCTTAACTATTCTTGGTCAAAATTTCAGGTCAATTGGACCTGGTTTGAGTGAGTTATGGCCTAAACACTCACTGCTGCCCAATTGGTCATTTTTCAGGTCCTAATTGCACCTAATCCGAATTGGTCATTTTTTTAGGTCACCTTGCAAGCAGAATTTTGGCATGGTTTCTCAATGAAAGTTGGCACATTTTGTGCCTAGTTTCACCTCAAATTGGTCTCATACCAATTGAGGTTACACATTCAAGGTTATAGGCTAAAATATACACTGCCCTCAATATGCATTTCACACCCCAACTTCAAACACACACTTACCTTTGCCATTTGTTTACTTACCTACCAAACTGTTTTGGCACATTACCAAAAGCATTTTCTACATTACATTAGCATTATTTTGGGCAGATTCCAATCACCCTCAACACACCAAATATCATTCACAATTACAATTTCTAAGTACCATTACAAACACACCTAAACATTACAAACTTTACATACACTTTACAATGTTAATTTACATACATATCATCAATCCTTCTAGGTCAATATTCTGCCCACACTTCCTTCAATATATACCATTACTCAAGTGTCCACAAGCTGCCACAAACCATTCTTCAACATCACATTGCTGTCCCATATACCAATTCCCATCAAAGTGCATAATTCACCATATAACCATGAAATAATTCACTAAGTTACTAAATCACCATGATTAACATTATTTCTCATCAATTATATGCACAAATACCTCATCAAAAACGTGACTCATGGCTGTGCAAAATGAAAATAAGAATAACCCTTCAAACTCAAAATTTTCCTTCACCAAACCAACACCCATAACATGAACATAAACTTTAACAAAGAAATTCTCAAAAATGCAAACTTACCTTTAATTGTAACTTGCTAAACCTTCACCAAACTTCTCAAATTTGGTATCAATCTCTTCCTTATGATGTGTAGACAAACTTTCATGAAGATAGGTGTGGGAAAAGGAGGCTTGATCATGGAGTTGTAATGGTTTGAAGGTGGGTGGCCATGGGAGAGGTTTGAGAGTTTCATTCACGGCAATGGGACTTTTCAATTGAGGAAGATGAATTGCAGATTGTTTAATGAACCTACACCTGCCCATTTTATGTTTAATTTATCCTATAGTGGCCCACTCACTCAAAGTAATCATATAATAATGTAATTGTTCATTTATTCCACATTTAACCCATGATTTTTGCTATTTACTTTAGGTACCACTAAACTAATTTTTCATTTTATTTTCTAAGTGTAATACTATTTATTTTTAATGGACATTTAGGTCAAAAGATAATTCGGGGTGTCAAATGGCCATAATGCCCCTGTTTGGGTTACGTTCCCGATTTTTAGTAAGCAGTATTTTATGCATTTTCGATTTCTCACTTTTCTTTGTACTAATTATTTAATTTTTCTTTAATCTTTCTAATGAGATTTATGCTTCAATAAGGTTCTATTTAAGTCCTAAAAATATTTTCCAGGGTTCCATGATCCGAGAGCTAGTCAACGGTCCACGTAGTGACTTTCCGTCTGATCACCCATCGCTAGGTTTCCGCCGCTTAAACAACTTGATCACATTTCTTTGCTATTATTTTTCCTTTGTTTTTCTTGTATTTTCTTTTCTTGTATTTCATTATTTTATGTCTCCTCCCTCGTGTCAAAGTGTAGTTCTAGGCATCCTAGCTGTCCGGACAGCACTGGTCACCGGAACAGCAGAACGCACTACCGAACTTTGGGGTGTTACAATTCTCTCCCCCTTAAATAAATTTCGTCTCGAAATTTTACAGCATTAGTCTACGAACAATTTGTGGGTCTTTGTCTCCTCATATCCTCTTCACGTTCCCAAGTAGCTTCCTGGCCTGAATGATGGTTCCACAGCACTTTAACCAGGGTTATCTGTTTGTTCCTCAGCTGCTTCACCTCATAAGCCAGAATTTTTATGGGTTCTTCCTCATATGAGAGGTCTGGATTTACTTCAATCTCTTCAACTGATAGTACATGAGATGGGTCTCATCTGTACCTCCTTAACATGGACACATGGAAGACACTGTGTATCCTTGCTAGCTCTGGAGGTAATGCCAACTGGTATGCCAAAGGACCCACTCTTTCCAAAACCTCATATGATCCAATGAAACGAGGACTCAGTTTCCCCTTTCTGCCAAATCTCATAATCCTCTTCCAAGGAGAAACTTTGAGGACTACCTTATCACCCATTGCATACTCAATATCTCTTCTCTTCAGATCAACATAGGACTTACGGCGGTGCGCGACCTTGAGTCTATCTCACGATCAATTCGATCTTTTCCTATGTCTGTTGAACAATTTACGGCCCAATCACCTTTCTTTCCTCTACTTCATCCCAACATAAGGGAGTTACGCACTTTACGCCATACAAAGCTTCATATGGAGGCATCCCTATGCTTGATTGGTAGCTGTTGTTATAAGCAAACTCAATCAAAGGCAAGTGTGCATCCCAACTACCTTCAAATTCAATCACACAAGCCCGTAGCATATCCTCCAATATCTGAATAACCCTCTCGGGTGGCCATGCATGCGTGGGTGGAATCTTTGTCTTTGAAGTTCAATCTAGTTCCTTGGGCTCTCTGAAGACTACCCCAGAATCTAGAAGTGAACCTAGGATCTTTGTCAGACACAATTGATACTGGCACTCCATGCAATTTTACAATCTCATATATGTACAATCTGGCCGATCTTTCCAGGCTATAGTCCATCCGAACTGGCAAAAAGTGAGCAGACTTGGTCAATCTGTCAACTATAACCCATACTGCATCATGACTATTCTGTGTCCTCGGAAATCTCATCACAAAATCCATAGTTATCTATTCCCTTACAATGTTTCATAGGGTGCCACTTATATGCTAGCTTGACACTTATTAATGTATACAAATTCTGTTAGTGGGATGTATCTGTCCCATCTCCCCTCGGATTCAATGATAGAAGTTCTCAGTATATTCTCGAGGGTTTATTCCATTTTACAGGTTATTATTATCATTTCATTTCATTATTTATAGAAACTCAACAATTTTCAAAATTTACATGAATCACTTGTTTATTTGTCCATCCGTGCGAGGATGATAAGTAAATCTTGATATCTCTAAGCTTATAGTAATTCTGAAGTGCAATTAATTCACATTAATGTAACCGAGTCACTGACTCTAGCTACCTTACAAGTGTAGTCGTTTGATAGGCTAGTTCTGAAGTCTTAAATTTCTGACTAAAAATTTCACATTTATTTCCAGTACTAGTACTCTATTCAGGTGCAACTATATCAATTTATAGATTACTTACAAAGATTCTTAAATTATTGTACCACGAGGAAGCACGTAGCTCTACACAATAATCCGTGTCGATGCTTAATGTCTGCGACTTACAATACAAACATTGAGAGCATTATATAGTCACTACGTTATAACCTCATGGACTAGGTTTCCTAACATCTTATCTTTCTCGAATCCACTAATATCCTAAACCGATTCTGATTACAATATCCCAATTCTTTTAGTTAACAATTCTTCCAAAATTAGTGTCAATCATACTTGTTATTGTAGTTTTGATCCTAAAAGACTAGTCACTAACGCATCAAATTTATTCTCCTGTAAGGGAATAGCAAGAACATATAGTTCGACACTAACACACAATTAAGTAGTCTTTGGGATCAAATAATAACTAATTGTTTCTTTCAAAATTAAGAACTTACCAGCTACATCTGAAGTTTCTGCTCTTTCTCCTTGGCGCATAGTGGGCGCTCTGGTGGTGTGCTACCATATTCGGGTTGATTCAACGTGTTATAGTGGTGAGGAGTACCAACTCTATTTCTATCTTGACTCATTGTGATGCGTGAAATCCAGAGCGGTCGAGGTGGTTTAGTACAATCTTTAGCAAAGTGTCCAAGTTTTCCACAATTGTAGCAGCTCGGGCGCCTTATAGCATATCCCACCATGATATCTTCTACAAGTTTCACATTGGCGGGAAGGGTAGGAACTTCTAGTTGTTCGACGATGGACCTTGATGGTCTCTGTCTTCTTGATCCACCTCTATCATATCCACGAGCTCGGGGTTCCTTAAATTCTTTTCTCTTTCTCAAATTACTGTTCGAGCTCTGACCCATAGGTTTCTCCCTCTTTTCCATTTCACACTGCCCTTGTGGGGGTTGGGTCTGTACTTGGGCTTGGGCTGACAGATTATCAGCCATTTGTTGGAAGAAAGTGGCCATTCTTTGGGCCATTTGTGCGATAATTTGTACAGTAAAGCGGTATAGTCGGGCCTTCGACATTTTGTGGGTGGGGCCTCAACTTGTTCTTCTGCCATCACTGCATCGTTCTATTATCTCATTCTTCTCTTCCATTTTTCTCACGAATTTTCTATTCTGTCTGACCAACACTGGAGATTCCTCTCCATTAGTTCACATTTATGATGTAAATGTACTATATGTATCAAACATTTGAGCGATTGTAATTCTGACAAAAGATTTCAAATTCACAATTCTAAATTCACTTTAAAACCATTGCTCTGATACCACTAAAACATGTCACAACCTACCCCTCTGTAAGGCATAACATGATCCCGTAGTATACCTAATGAATTACCAACTCCGTCTACTGATAACCCATTAAATACACTACAAGGGATTTTCAAAACTTTTCTTACTTCTTTTCTGATGGTGAGCACTATTTACAGTGTTAAAAACCTTTTTGAATCAAGTGATAAAACTGACACATTTGACTTAATTGGAGTTTCTGTAAAAATTTTGGCAGAGTGCCATCTGTATTTTGGATAAAACAGTTCTTCAGAAAACCTGTAAACAGCACTTCAATATGTATTTGCAAATCTCAACTCCAATATATTTCTCAACACAACATATTTCTCAATTCAAATCCATAGTGATTTTTCAAAGACTGAGATACAAGAAATATAATACAAAACTATTTAAGTAAATGAAATCTCAGATTTACATTCACGATAATTTACATTTAATTACATACCAAAATATTTTACAAGAGTTTCTATACAACTGCTCAAATAATTTACATACATACTATTACATGCTTACATCAAAACCTATGTACAATGGTATATCTATGATATACCTGGAGCTGATCTGAATCTCTCCTCAAAGCAACTTAATCAACGCTCTATGCTCTGCTTACTGCGCGACATACAAAGCTATCATTGAGTGGTGAACTCGATGGTGCACAACTATAATTTAAAACATAGTACAATATACATTGACAAATTTCTGATAAATATTTTGAGAATATGAATAATTATCAAATTTCACAACTCAAAATATTCATTGCTAATAATGTAAATCATTTGTATAAATAACTTGGAGCACAAAATTCAATTTATCAAATCTTGACTATCCATTTAAGTAATTCCAACAAAATCAATTACACACAAACCATAATTGAAATCACCATTCCTTACCATTCAAAAGCCATTACGTATCTCAAAATCATTTTGTATCTCAAAAATCATCTTTGTATCTCAAAAGTCATTATGCATCTCAAAAACCATGTTGTATCTCAAAAATCAATCTTTATCTCACTAACTATGCAAGACTAATCCGATAGGGCCATCTTCGATGTGATTCTAACTCCCTATGGTCGGGGAGGTCGAATCAGATTCTAACTCCTATGGTCGGGAGGTCGAATCATCGTGCATGATACCATCACAATAATGAATCTTCCGCAAGGGCCATAACGATAAAATAAACTTAGATCTAACCTCAAATCAGAGGAAAATCTAAGCCTGTGCACATACCATGGTAATCAAAACACAACTAACTCCATTGTCTTCTCAACAAATGAGAGAGACGGGTAATAACCTAGTCAAGCATCTATAGTGAGATATAAAACAATATCACAATCCTTTTAGCGAGCATAAATCACAATATAATTCGATTCAAAGTCAATTCCAATATCCAATAATTTTTATGCTCATCACAATTCAAATAATAAAGTTTTCATTTTTTCCATGAATATTACCATCACAATTCAAAACATATTCTATCACAATTTTCCAAAACATAATTTACTTAATCCATAACAATGCTTAATACTTATGGAAATACCATTTCACAAAGCCAAATTCATACATACAATAACAATTTTCAATAATCATGGAATTAAATCCAATGCTTGTTAAACATAATTCATAAGAAAAATATATCATTTAATCATATGAAATATTCAAAACAAAATCAGTTAAAAACTAGTTGTGCACAAACCTCTGATGACTGTCTCACGATCCGGACTCGGTGTTTCCTTCCCTTTTCTGAGTCTTTGGTAGCGAAACACAATTTGAAGTGTTTGATGCTAATTTAAACTGTCTCTATCGATGGTGTTTGGTAAATAATGCACTGAACTCAATTATTCACTAAATCACCTAATATATCGACCCTCGTTGCGTTTTAGGTAAATTAGGTTTTAGTGTCGTTAATATGTCACATTCGATAGGGTTTTAGGTTTGGTATGTTTTACCAAAGTCATTTCCTCGCTTAGTGCATTTTAATGCAAATTGCTGGATTCCGGAACACTGGTTTGACCTAACCGGACGATCTAGTTCCTCGGTTTTGGTCTCGGTCGAAACTACAAACTTGTAGATTTAGGTCTTATGGACCGGTGCAAAATTTTAGGTCAATCCGAGTTAAGTAGACCAAGTTATGGTCATTACACTCTTGCTGGTCAAATGGTACCATTTTAGGTCAATTTTAGGTCAAATTGGTCAATTCTGGTTCGGCCAGTTTTTGGACCCGAACTTGTGCAAGTTGTTTGACTTGCTTACGGTCATTTCTGGGCTTTGGTGTCTTCATAAGACTTGTAGGTATGGGTCTTAACTATTCTTGGTCAAAATTTCAGGTCAATTGGACCTGGTTTGAGTGAGTTATGGCCTAAACACTCACTGCTGCCCAATTGGTCATTTTTCAGGTCCTAATTGCACCTAATCCGAATTGGTCATTTTTTTAGGTCACCTTGCATGCAGAATTTTGGCATGGTTTCTCAATGAAAGTTGGCACATTTTGTGCCTAGTTTCACCTCAAATTGGTCTCATACCAATTGAGGTTACACATTCAAGGTTATAGGCTAAAATATACACTGCCCTCAATATGCATTTCACCCCAACTTCAAACACACACTTACCTTTGCCATTTGTTTACTTACCTACCAAACTGTTTTGGCACATTACCAAAAGCATTTTCTACATTACATTAGCATTATTTTGGGCAGATTCCAATCACCCTCAACACACCAAATATCATTCACAATTACAATTTCTAAGTACCATTACAAACACACCTAAACATTACAAACTTTACATACACTTTACAATGTTAATTTACATACATATCATCAATCCTTCTAGGTCAATATTCTGCCCACACTTCCTTCAATATATACCATTACTCAAGTGTCCACAAGCTGCCACAAACCATTCTTCAACATCACATTGCCGTCCCATATACCAATTCCCATCAAAGTGCATAATTCACCATATAACCATGAAATAATTCACTAAGTTACTAAATCACCATGATTAACATTATTTCTCATCAATTATATGCACAAATACCTCATCAAAAACGTGACTCATGGCTGTCCAAAATGAAAATAAGAATAACCCTTCAAACTCAAAATTTTCCTTCACCAAACCAACACCCATAACATGAACATAAACTTTAACAAAGAAATTCTCAAAAATGCAAACTTACCTTTAATTGTAACTTGCTAAACCTTCACCAAACTTCTCAAATTTGGTATCAATCTCTTCCTTATGATGTGTACACAAACTTTCATGAAGATAGGTGTGGGAAAAGGAGGCTTGATCATGGAGTTGTAATGGTTTGAAGGTGGGTGGCCATGGGAGAGGTTTGAGAGTTTCATTCACGGCAATGGGACTTTTCAATTGAGGAAGATGAATTGCAGATTGTTTAATGAACCTACACCTGCCCATTTTATGTTTAATTTATCCTATAGTGGCCCACTCACTCAAAGTAATCATATAATAATGTAATTGTTCATTTATTCCACATTTAACCCATGATTTTTGCTATTTACTTTAGGTACCACTAAACTAATTTTTCATTTTATTTTCTAAGTGTAATACTATTTATTTTTAATGGACATTTAGGTCAAAAGATAATTCGGGGTGTCAAATGGCCATAATGCCCCTGTTTGGGTTACGTTCCCGATTTTTCGGTAAAACCGTATTTTGTCTGTTTTTCGATTTCTCACTTTTCTTTGTACTAATTATTTAATTTTTCTTTAATCTTTCTAATGAGATTTATGCTTCAATAAGGTTCTATTTAAGTCCTAAAAATATTTTCCAGGGTTCCCCGCAGTCCAGGGCTAGTCAACGGTCCACGCCGTGACTTCCAGTCTGATCACCATCGCTAGGTTTCTACCGCTTAACTTGATCACATTTCTTTGCTATTATTTTTCCTTTGTTTTTCTTGTATTTTCTTTTCTTGTATTTCATTATTTTATGTCTCCTCCCTCGTGTCAAAGTGTAGTTCTAGGCATCCTAGCTGTCCGGACAGCACTGGTCACCGGAACAACAGAACGCACTACCGAACTTTGGGGTGTTACATGAATGGATTTGTAGTGGGTAATTGAATTCTTATAATTCTATTTATCATCCTCAGGTACATCCGTTATTGGAATTACAATAAACTATAAGTGAGCAACTCCTTGCCTATCACATCTCATGTGAGGTTCAATCCTTTACCTAGCCCCTAATGCTCAAAATCTCAGGTACATCCATTATTGACTTATGTTGCATTAGTTAAGTTGATCACATTGAGCCAGTAATTATGCAAATAATTTTAATGTCTTCAGGTACATCCAATATTGGCCACCAAGCCATTTACATATTTACAACATCTTATGCTTAACAATTATTCTTAAAAAAATCTCTTAAATTAATTGCATCTTATGCAAGTATTTAAAATTTCTTAAAACAATCGCCTCAATAGAGGGCCTATGTTATAATTACTTTAACTATATCATTTCTAACATAATCATTTGTTTGGAAGATTTTATGTTCGTCCTAATTACTATTAAGGTCTCACTTTGCACATTATCCATTTAGCATGCATATATCATATACTAGCATACATTCCCATACATGTCATGCATTCATGGATAAACAGTAAATATGGTATGATCATGGACTTTCTAAGGGATTCAATTTTGAGCCACCAAGAATTGAATCAGGGCATTCCTAGGTGAATTTCATTTATTCATATTACAAGAGCTACTGAAGGAGTACATAATTAACACTTGATATTGAATTCCTACCACTGGTACCACCAATGCTCTTGACCTCCTTGTTCTTCTTGCAATCTAATTATATAGTAATCCTTGGCATACCAAGGAGAATTTACAAGAACTAAATAAATGAAATTACAACCCAAAAATTATTACAACCTTAACAATACATGCCCAAAATAAATTAAAATAAATTAATTAATTTACAACCCAATGAAACATAAAAGAAATAAATCCAATCACATTGGTCTTTTATAGTCCATGATCATCCATCATGCATATTACTATTTAATAATTAAATAAAACATACATACTTAAATTAAATTGAATATCTAATATTCAACTTAAAAATTCATATTTGAATATAATTCAAACCAATTTAAAAATTCATATTTGAATCACATTCAAACAAATTTAAAAATTCAAAATTGAATCACATTCAAACAAATTAAAAAATTCAGATTTGAATCACATTCAAATAACTTTAAAAAATTTGATTTGAATCACATTCAAACAACTTTTAAAATTCTGATTTGAATCAAAATTTAATTGTGTGATTTAAAACTCTAATTAAACAATTTAATTAGACATAAAATAGACATAATTATGAGCATTAGATCATACAACAATTGCACAAACATTGCCCAAACAATGCGCACCATAAGAAGTACTCAAACCATGCGCACATATGGGGTCTTCATCAAGCCGCCACCTTTATCATTATAACTAGCAATGGATCTATCATCTCATGATCAAACCATACAATTAAATCATATAATCAAGAATCTAAATGGCAAATATAGTGGCTCTAATACCAATTGAATGAGCGGAAGCTTGAAAAACACAAATTTAGATCATTGAAATTCAAAATTTTTCTTCTAGGGTCACATGCATCATGTAAGATTTATTTTTATCTATTTGATTTCAATGATAAACAACATATTAAAACTTTTTTAATATATTTTTGGATCTACATTTGCCATTTAAGATTTTAGAATTAACAGATTAATTCATTAGAACCCTAGATTAGATCAAGAACAAGTGCACTAACCTGTTTGATGCACTGCAGTATGCTTGGCACCTTTGGGATGCGCCTAGGACACCAGATATTGTCTCCCTTGCTTTTCCACACCAAGATCACCAATGGCAGCCCCTTGAACAGCTTCTAAAGCTTTTCTAATCAATTAGAAAATTAGGTTTTGCCTTTTGAGAGATTACAGATGCAAACAGGATACTATAAATGATTTCTAGTACTTTTAATTCTAGAGATTGTTTGGAAATCTCTTTGAATTGATGAGAGATGAAGAAGATGAAAGGGATAGGTGCTTTGGGGCGGCACCAATGAAACAAATAGCAGCTAGGTATTTTTCTTTTCATCCTTTCCCTTATATAGCTAGGTCACCACTTAAAACCCTTGCCACTTGTCACCTTCTAATTGGCTCTAGGTTTAATTGACCCAATCACATTGTGCCAAGTGTTAAACCTATATTTAATCTTGACATTAATCATCTTACATGATTAAAAGACATATGGCTGTAGGAGCGGAAGCGTGAAAAACAATGATTAAAATTAAGATTAAAATTAATCATGTAAGATGATTAAAATTAAGATTAAATATAGGTTTGACACTTGGCACAATGTGATTGGGTCAATTAAACTTAGAACTAATCAGAGGGTAACATGTGGCAAGGGTTTAATGTGTTGACCTAGATATATAAGTGTTGTTATGAAAAGAAAGCAACCCATCCAACAACTACTCCTCCTTTGTGCCGCCACCTTGAAGCTCTCCTTTCTCTTCATCTTATTCTCTCATCTATTCCAAGAGATTAGCAAACAATCTCTTAAATTAAAAATACTAGAAATTGTTTCTACTGTCTTGTTTACATCTTTAATCTCTTAAAAGGTAAAACTTGATTTTCTAATTAATAGAAAAAGCTTTAGAAGCTATTCAAGGGCTGCCATAGGTGTTCTTTTTGTGGACAAGCTAGAGAGACAACATCTGGTGTCCTAATGACGTATCCGAAAGGCACAAATACACTGCAGTGTATCAAGAGGCTAGTGTATTTGTTCTTGATCTAATCTAGGGTTCTAAAATTAATCTGATTATTTTTGAAATCTTAAATGGCAAATACAGATCCAAAAACGTATTAAAAGAGTCTTAATATGTTGTTTATCATTGAAATCAAATAGATAAAAATAAATCTTGCATGATACATGTGACCTGTTAGTATTATGCCCTAGAGCATATCATTTAGTATGTATCTTGTACATATTTTTATTAATAAAAGGCATTTCCACTTTTCCGTTTACATAATATATTTATGTGTAATAGAAAAGGTCCATTGATATTTTGTTAGAAATTCTATTCTTAAGTTGTTAAGAACATGAGTGATAGTATTTCTAGTACAAAGTATCATAAATAGGTTCACAATCGAGGATACTTCATAATAAGGACATGACTTATCTAGAAAGATTACATTCATGTTTGTTACTAAGTTATTTATACGAAATATAAATAAGATGGAATGGTGAGTCTCATGCCATATGACAAACATGATAGGTACTTATAAATGATAAGTAGGCCGAACGAGTGATTCTTTTGACAAGCACATGGAGTTTACTCTTGTCAATGTTTTGTCATGAATTATATCAGTGCATATAATCTTTAGACCTGAGATAGCACAGTTATCTTGTATATAGGTAGTTTGAGTTTGATATTGCTTTCATACTTGTACTGTGTATGAGTGTATGGGCATGTGTTAGCTCCTACTAGTTATATATGGAGGTAGGTGTTGATCAAGATGGAATCTATTCCTCTAAGTAAATAGAGATAAAATCCTATGTTAATTTAATTGTTCTTGATGTTTCAAGTTCCTGGCCAGGACAGATAGATTTAATCGGAAAAGAGTTTCTGATGAGAAAATCTTTTTAATCAAGAACTGGAATTAAAAGAGAACATAATATTCATAGCAAATGGAGTTTGACATAAACCATGACTCCAGCTTGAGTTGGGATTTTGTAACAGAGAGATTCTAGTGCATGGTAACATATGATTATAGGTTCATTTAAGGTAAACCTTATTACTAATTGGGTGGCCATGGCATGCTATGCTAGGTGTTAACCATGGTCTATGAGGTGCATAAAATGATTTAGTGAAATCATTTATGGTAAGAAAGAGTTCTGATGATATTAAGAGTTGATATCATGTCTCATTGCCAATTAGTGATGAGCCTAGTAAGTCACACACATACACAAGTAATCACCAAATTAAATATGATTTAATTAATTAATTAAAGAGTTTAATTGATTAATTAAATAGGTTTGGCTTGTAATTAGATTGCAAA
This sequence comes from Hevea brasiliensis, assembly GCF_030052815.1. Lineage (NCBI taxonomy): Eukaryota > Viridiplantae > Streptophyta > Magnoliopsida > Malpighiales > Euphorbiaceae > Hevea > Hevea brasiliensis. Next base: position 78,812,790 of record NC_079499.1, on the reverse strand, counting down.
GTCCCTAGCATGACTTGAAACCAAGCCTAGATTATTGGATGTATAGTATAAGTTAAATTTATATTTAAACTGTTTAAATATGAATTTAATTAATGAGAAATTAATTAATAGAGGTTAATTAATTAATTTATATTTGATATAAATTGATTAGAAGAAGAGAAATAATTATTTAGGATTAAGAACTCAAAATTAAGACACAGGGGCATTTTGTTCATTTCACATGGTGACATGTGGCACCATGAGATGGTGACACATGGCATTACACATAAGCTTGCCAAATGTCTTTTAATCATGTAAGATGATTAAAATTAAGATTAAATATAGGTTTGACACTTGGCACAATGTGATTGGGTCAATTAAACCTAGAACTAATCAGAGGGTGACATGTGGCAAGGGTTTAATGTGTTGACCTAGCTATATAAGTGTTGTTATGAATTAAAAATAAGACAACCAGCAGCCACTTCTCCTTCGGTCATGCCATTTGGAGGCTCTCCATCTCTTCTTCTTCACCTCTTATCAATTCAAAGAGATTAGCCATCAATCTCTGGAATTAAAAATACTAGAAATCGTTTCTAGTGTCCTGTTTACAACCTTAATCGCTTAAAAGGAAGAACTTGATTTTCTAAATAATAGAAAAAGCTTTAAAAGTTGTTCAAGGGCTTCCATAGGTGTTCTTGGTGTGGACAAGCTAGAGGGATCACATCTGGTGTCCTGAAGATGCATCTCAAAGGCGCAAATACACTACAATGCATCAAGAGGTTAGTGTGTTTGTTCTTGATTTAATCTAGGATTCTAAAATTAATCTGATTAATTTTAAAATCTTAAATGGCAAGTACAGATCCAAAAACATATTAAAAGAGTTTTAATATATTGTTTATCATTGAAATCAAATAGATAAAAATTAATCTTGCATGATGCATGTGACCCTAGGTAAAAATTTTTGAATTCAATGGTATAAACTTGTATTTTTCACGCTTCCATTCCTTCAATTGGTATTAAAGCCACTATATTTTCCATTTAGATTATTGATTATATGATTTAATTGTGTGTTTTCATCGTGAGATGATTTATCCATTGCTCATTACAATGGATATGTGGAGGCATGCTTGAAGAACACCATCAATGGTGCGCATGGTTTGGCTTCCATGAGTGGTTCAAGGTTTGGCTTTTAATTCTGCAATTATTGTATGATCTAAGGCCTATTCTATGACTAATTAAAGTGTTTAATTAGTAGTTTTAATCACATTATTAAATTATGATTCAAATCAGAATTTTAAAAATTGCTTGAATGAGATTCAAATATGAATTTTAAAAATTATTTGAATGTGATTCAAATCTGAATTTTTAAAGTTGTTTGAATCATATTCAAATCTGAATTTTTAAAGTATTTTGAATAATATTCAGATCTGATTTTTTAAAAAATGTTTGAATGTGATTCAAATCTGATCTTTTAAAAAATGTTTGAATGCGATTCAAATCTGAATTTATAAGATTGTTTGAATGTGATTCACATCTAAATTTTAAAATTTATTTGAATGAGATTCAAATCTGAATTTTTAAATTTATTTGAATCATATTCAAATGTAGATTTTTAAGTTAAATATGAGATATTCAAATTAATTTAAGTATGTATGTTTTATTTAATTGTTAAATAGTGATATGCATGATGGATGATCATGGACTATTAAAGACCAATGTGATTGGATTTATTTCTTTTATGTTTTCTTTGGGATTGTAAATTAATTAATTTATTTTAATTTATTTTGGGCTTGTATTATTAAGTTTGTAATAATTTTAGGGTTGTAATTTCATTTATTTAATTTCTTGCAAATTCGCCTTGGTATGCCAAGGATTACTATGTAATATTGGATTGCAAGAAGTTGAAGGAGGTCAAGAGTATTGGTAGGACCAGTGGGAGGAATTCAAGATCAAGTGTTGATTATGTACTCCTTCAGCAACTCTTGTAAAATGAATGAATAAAATGCACCTAGGAATGCCCTAATTCAATTCTTGGTAGCTCATAATTGAATCCCTTAGAAAGTCCATGATCATACCATATTTACTGCTTATCCATGAATGTATGAGATGTATGAGAATGTATGCAATTATATGATATATGCATGCTAAATAGATAATGTGCAAAGTGAGACCTTAATAGCAATTCGGATGACTATAAAATCTTCCAAACAAATGATTAAGTTGGAAATGCTATAATTAAAGTAATTATAACATGAGCCATCCATTGGGCCAATTATTTTAAGAAATTTTAAATAGTTGCATAAGATGCAATTAATTTAAGAGATTTTCTTAAGAATAATTGTCAAGCATGAGATGTAGTAAATATGTAAATGGTTTGGTGGCCAATATTGGATGTATCTGAGGACATTAAAATTATTTGCATAATTACTGGCTCAATGGGATCAACTTAACTAATGCAAGATAAGTCAATAATGGATGTACCTGAGATTTTGAGCATTAGGGGCTAGTTAAAGGATTGAATCTCACATGAGATGTGATGGGCAAGGAGTTGCTCACTTATAGTTTATTGTAATTCTAATAACGGATGTACCTAAGGATGAGCATTAGAATTATAAAAACTCAATCACCCACTAGAAATCCATCCAACTAGGATTTTCGTTTTCTACTTTGGAAATGTAGGATTCGCTAAGTTAGTGGGAGGACCAATTTGATTAAAAGACCATAATCATTTTGGTTAATTACTTGATACATTTACTAATTAATCTAGTTATTTTCTGCAATTAATTTTCTGATAATAATGAGCACAGAACAACCACCACCATCCAATATCCTTGCAAGCATACTTGATCGCAATAGGTTGACAGGACCTAATCTCTCTGAATGGCTAAGAAACTTGAAACTTGTCCTGAACCTTGAACATATAGGATATCTTCTAGATTCAAATGTTCCTGGTCCCTTACCTCCAAAAGCCACTTAAGAGGAACATGAAACTCTGGACAAGTGGAAGGAGCATGATATGAGAGCTAAGTGTTACATGCTTGCTTCCATGAGTAATGAGTTACAGAAGCAGCATGAGAACATGCAGAGTGCGAGTGAGATCCTCCTTCACCTACAAAAGTTGTATGGTGAGCACAGTAGGAATGCTAGGTATGAGATATCTAGGCAGCTGTTCCGCATGAAGATGTCTGAGTGATAGAATGTTGGGGATCATGTCCACAAGATGATTCGACTGATTGAGCAGTTGGAACATCTTGACTTCAACATGGATTTCCAGCTACAGATGGATTTGATCCTTCAGTCCCTTTCTGAGTTTTTTTGGGAATTTTGTGACAAATTTCCATATGACTAAATAGGAATGCACCTTAGCTGGTTTACCCAACATTCTGGTTATTGCCCAAAAGAATATGCCGGGCAATAAAGGAAAAGAGGTAGCTTTGATTGCATCTTCTTCTACTGGAAAGTCCAACAAGAAGAAGGGCAATAAGAAAAAGAAACCTCAGATTCCTAGTCCTTCCAAGAAGATAGCCAAACATAAAAACAAAGATCAAAGTTGACAAAGGTAAAGGAAAGTGTTTCCACTACCAGCAGGAAAGTGTTTCCACTGTCCAAAGTATAGCAATCTAAAAGAATGCAATGCTATGATGAAAATCAACTCAAAATTCAAAATATTTTTGGCACTTAAGATTAGGTCATGTTGCAAAAGATAGGGTTGAAAAATTAGAGAAAATGGAGATTTTATCCTCATTGGGCTCTGAGCCTACTCCAACTTGCGAATCTTGCCTTCAGGGCAAAATGACTAGATCACCCTTTGTTGGACAAGGGCTAAGGGCTAAAAATATTTTGGAGCTAATACATAGTGATGTATGTGATGCATTTAAGGAAATGGTTGAAGGCGATTTTCATTACTTTATTACCTTTACTGATGATAAATCAAGGTTTGAGTATTTGTATTTGATGAAATACAAACATGAATCCTTTGAAAAGTTCAAAGAATTTAAATCTGAAGTAGAAAATCAAACAGGAAAGAGTATTAAAGCTCTTCGATCAGATCGTGGAGGAGAATATTTGAGTACTGAATTTGATGAATACTTGAGAGAGCATGGCATTGTTTCCAACTGACTCCTCCAGGAACACCACAGTTGAATGATGTATTTGAAAGGAGAAATCGTACCCTATTGGATATGGTACGTAGTATGATAAGCTATATTGATATGCCAATCTCCTTTTGGGGATTTGCATTAGAATCAGCTTTGTATATTCTGAATAGGATTCCATCAAAATCAATTTCTTCCACAACTTATGAGATATGGCAGGAAAAAAAATAAAAAAACAAGTCTTAAGCATGTTAAGATTTAGGGTTGTCCAGCTTATATCAAAAAGCTGAACACTGATAAATTGGAAACCATATCAGAAAAGGGTCGATTTTTTGGGTATCCAAAAGATAGTTTTGGATATTCTTTTTATTTGTCTACAACACAAAAGGTTGTGGTGAGTAGAGATGCCACATTTCTTGAATAACAGTTTGTCTAAAAAGGAGGCAAAAGAAGGCAAATAGAGTTGGAATTAGAGAATTCTGAACAATCAACAGATCAGATGGATATAGATCCATCTAGTTAACCTATACCCGTTGATGAAACATCTACAGCTGTTCCTCGTAGAACAATCAGGGTATCTCACCCACCAGTGAGATATGGTTTCCTTCATGAAGAAGAACAAGAGTTGTCTACTTATGAAGAAGTAGATCATGGACATGATCCACTTGCCTATGAAGAAGCTATATCAGATAAAGATTCTTCAAAATGGATTGATGCTATGAAATCTGAAATTGATTCCATGTATAAGAATCAAGTTTAGTATCTTATTGACCCACCAGAAGGTATTCTACCTATAGGGAACAAATGGGTTTTCAAGAAGAAAATTGGTTCTGATGGAAAGGTAGAGACCTATAAGGCAAGGATAGTAGATAAAGGGTTTCGCCAAAGGCAAGGAATTGACTATGAGGAGACTTTCTCGCCTGTTGCCATGCTTAAATCAATTAGGATTCTATTAGCAATAGCTGCATACTATGATTATGAGATTTGGCAGATGGATGTCAAAACAGCTTTTCTCAATGCATATAATGCAGAAAACATTTTCATGGAACAACCTAGGGGCTTTGAATCCCAAGATGGTTCCAAGATATGCAAGCTAAAGCAATCCATTTATGGGTTGAAGCAAGCTTCGAGGACTTGGAACATCCATTTTAATGAAGCCATTAAATCCTTTGGTTTTACCAAAAATGAGGATGAGCCATGTGTATATAAGAAGTTTAGTAATAGTGCTATCACTTTTCTTGTCTTATAAGTGGATGACATATTGTTGATGGGTAATGACATAGGTATGTTGACAACTGTAAAGGTATGGTTATCAAATACATTCTCCATGAAAGACTTAGGGGAGGCAACCTATATTCTTGGGATTCGCATCTATAGAGATAGAGCAAAAAGAATAATTGGTTTATCCCAAAGTCTATACTTGGAAAAGGTGTTAAAGAGGTTTAACATGCTTGATTCCAAGAGATGATTGTTACCAGTGAGACATGGTATCCATCTTTCTAAAGAGATGTCTCCAAAAACACCTGAAGAAAGAGATAAGATGGCCAGGATTCCATATGCTTCGGCTATTGGAAGTTTAATGTATGCAATGTTGTTTACTAGGCCGGATATCACATATGCTGTTAGTTTGACTAGCAGGTATCAATCCAATCCAAGTTTGGAACACTGGATAGCTGTCAAGAATATCCTTCAGTACTTGAGAAGAACTAAAGATTTATTCTTGATCTATGGAGGTGGGGACTTGCAATTGGATGGTTATACTGATTCTGATTTCCAATCAGATATCGATAATAGAAAGTCTACCTCTGGATATGTGTTCATTTGTAATGAAGGTGAAGTCAGTTAGAAGAGTTCCAAACAGAGCACGACTGCAGATTCCACTACCGAGGCTGAGTATATTGGTGTATCAGATGCTGCAAAGGAAGCTATTTGGATAAAGAAGTTTGTGATAGAACTTATAGTAGTTCCTTCCATTGAGTAAATAGTTCCACTACACTGTGAGAATAATGGAACAGTCATACAGGCTAAGGAACCAAGGTCTCACCAAAAATCCAAACACATAGAAAGGCGCTACCACATTATCAGAGAAATAGTTGGGCAAGGCGATGTAGCCATGCAGAAAATAGCATCAGCTGAAAATCTAGCTGATCCATTCACTAAGCTTATGTCACAGACTCAGCTAGACCGTCATCTTGAGAAGATGGGTCTAAGATATTGTAATGAATGGCTCTAGTGCTAGTGGGAGATTGTTAGTAGTATGCCCTAGAGCATATCATTTAGTATGTATCTTGTACATATTTTTATTAATAAAAGGCATTTTCACTTTTCTGTTTACATAATATATTTATGTGTAATAGAAAAGGTCCATTAATATTTTGTTAAAATTCTATTCTTAAGTTGTTAAGAATATAAGTGACAGTATTTCTAGTACAAAGTATCATAAATAGGTTCACAATCGAGGATACTTCATAATAAGGACATGACTTATCCAGAAAGATTGTATTCATGTTTGTTACCAAGTTATTTATATGAGATATAAATAAGATAGAATGGTGAGTCTCATGCCATATAGCAAACATGATAGGCACTTATAAATGATAAGTACGCCGAACCAGTGACACTTATGACAAACACATGGAGTTTACTCCTGCCAATGTTTTGTCATAAATCATATCAGTGCATATAATCTTTAGACCTTGATAGCACAGTTATCTTGTATTTAGGTAGTTTGATTTTGGTACTGCTTTCATACTTGTATTGTCTATGGGTATATGAACATGTGTTGGCTCTTACTAGTTATATATGGAGGTAGTGTTGATCAAGATGGAATCTGTTCCTCTAAGTAAATGGAGATAAAATCCTATGTTCATTTAATTGTTCTTGATGTTTCAAGTTCCTGGCCAGGACAGATAGATTTAATCAGAAAAGTGTTTCTGATGAGAAAACCTTTTTAATCAAGAACTGGAATTAAAAGAGAACATAATATTCATAATAAAATGGAGTTTGACATAAACCATGACTCTAGCTTGAGTTGGGATTTTGTAACAGAGAGATTCTAGTGCATGGTAACATATGATTATAGGTTCATTTTAGGTAAATCTTATTACTAATTGGGTGGCCATGACATGCTATGCTAGGTGTTAACCATGGTCTATGAGGTGCATAAAATGATTTAGAGAAATCATTTATGGTAAGAAAGAATTCTGATGATATTAAGAGTTGATATCATATCTCATTGCCAATTAGTGGTAAGCCTAGTAAGTCACACACATACACAAGTTATCATCTAATTAAATATGATTTAATTAATTAATTAAAGAGTTTAATTGATTAATTAAATAGGTTTGGTTCGCAATTAGATTGCAAAGTTCCTAACATGACTTGAAACCAAATCTAGATTATTGGATGTATAGTATAAGTTAAATTTATATTTAAATATGAATTTAATTAATGAGAAATTAATTAATAGAGATTAATTAATTAATTTATATTTGATATAAATTGATTAGAAGAAGAGAAATAATTATTTTGGGTTAAGAACTCAAAATTAAGACACAGGGGTATTTTGGTCATTTCACAGGGTGACATGTGGCACCATGAGATGGTGACACATGGCATTACACATAAGCTTCCCAAATGTCTTTTAATCATGTAAGATGATTAAAATTAAGATTAAATATAGGTTTGACACTTGGCGTAATGTGATTGTGTTAATTAAACCTAGAACCAATCAGAGGGTGACATGTGGCAAGGGTTTAATGTGTTGACCTAGCTATATAAGTGTGGTTATGAATTAAAAATAAGACAACCAGCAGCCACTCCTCCTTGGTCACGCCATTTTGAGGCTCTCCATCTCTTCTTCTTCATCTCTCGTCAATTCAAAGAGATTAGCCATCAATATCTGGAATTAAAAATACTAGAAATCGTTTCTAGTGTCCTGTTTACATCTTTAATCGCTTAAAAGGTAGAACTTGATTTTCTAAATAATAGAAAAAGCTTTAGAAGCTGTTCAATGGCTGCCATAGGTGTTCTTGGTGTGGACAAGCTAGAGGGACAACATCTGGTGTCCTGAAGACTCATCTCAAAGGTGTAAATACACTACAGTGCATCAAGAGGTTAGTGTGTTTGTTATTGATTTAATCTAGGGTTCTAAAATTAATCTAATTAATTTTAAAATCTTAAATGGCAAATACAGATAAAAAAACATATTAAAAGAGTTTTAATATATTGTTTATCATTGAAATCAAATAGATAAAAATTAATCTTGCATGATGCATATGACCCTAGGTGAAAATTTTTGAATTCAATAGTATAAACTTGTGTTTTTCACGCTTCCGTTAGGTGAAAATTTTTGAATTCAATGGTATAAACTTGTGTTTTTCATACTTTCGCTCCTTCAATTGGTATCAGAGCCCAATGAGTCTTAATTTTGAGTTACCAACAAAAAATAATTAATTATCTTCTTCTGATCAATTTATATCAAATATAAATCAATTAATTAATCTTTATTAATTAATTTTTCATTAATTAAATTCATATTTAAATACTTTAAATATAAATTAAACTTATATTATACATCCAATAACCTAGATTTGGTTTCAAGTCATGCTAGGGACTTTGCAATCTAATTGCAAACTAAACCTATTTAATTAATCAATTAAACTCTTTAATTAATTAATTAAATCATTTTTAATTAGGTGATTACTTGTGTATATATGTGACTTACTAGGCTCATCACTAATTGGCAATGAGATATGATATCAACTCTTAATATCATCAGAACTCTTTCTTACCATAAATGATTTCTCTAAACCATTTTATGCACCTCATAGACCATGGTTAACACCTAGCATAGCATGCCATGGCCACCCAATTAGCAATAAGATTTATCTTAAATGAACCTATAATCATAGGTTACCATGCACTAGAATATTTCTGTTATAAAATCCCAACTCAAGCTGGAGTCATGGTTTATGTCAAACTCCATTTGCTATGAATATTATGTTCTCTTTTAATTTCAGTTCTTGATTAAAAGACTTTTCTCATCAGAAACACTTTTCTGATTAATTTGTCTATTCTGGCCAGGAACTTGAAACATCAAGAATAATTAAATGAACATAGGATTTTATCCCTTTTTATTTAGAGGAACAGATTCTATCTTGATCAACACCTACCTCCATATATAACTAGTAGGAGCCAACACATGCCCATATACGCATACATAGTACAAGTATGAAAGCAGTATCAAACTCAAGCCATCTATATACGAGATAACTGAGCTATCTCAGTTTTAAAGATTATATGCACTGATATGATTTATGACAATGCATTGATAAGAGTAAACTCCATGTGCTTGTCATAAGTGTAACTGGCTCGGCCTACTTATCATGCATAAGTGCCTGTCATGTTTGTTATATGGCATGAGACTCACCATTCCATCTTATTTTTATCTCATATAAATAACATGGGAACAAACATGAATACAATCTTTATGGATAAGTCATGTCCATATTATGAAGTATCCTCAATTGTGAACCTATTTATGATACTTTGTGCTAGAAATACTATCACTCATATTCTTAACAACTTAAGAATAGAATTTTTAACAAAATATCAATAGACCTTTTCTATTACACATAAATATATTATATAAATGGAAAAGTGGAAATGCCTTTTATTAATAAAACATGCATAAGATACATACTAAATGATATGCTCTAGGGCATACTACTAAAAATGGTAAGCTTATGTGTACTGCCATGTGTCACCATCTCATGGTGCCACATGTCATGTGACACCCCTTACCCGTCTACAGTATATCCGGGTAAGATATGTCACACGGTGTACTGGCACACTCTATTTTTCCTTAATTAATTTTTGTCATAGTTTTGAATATAGTTTATGAAATATAGTTCATTTAAGTCATTTATTGAAATTATAATTTATTTGAGGTTCCAAAAATTTTAAAGAAAATCCGGCAGAGTACCAGCTAAAAATGGAGAAAACAGTTCTTCAGAACCTATGAAAAACACTTCCAATATTTGTATTCAATCATCTCAAACTCCAATATCCAAAATCTCAACAATTTTCAATTTCGGTTCTCAACAACCTTTTCATTTCTCAAACATCCATTTCTCATAATACTCATATACAACAATAAATAAATGCTCAAATTTTGCATTCATAACCATAACTTTCATTATTTACATGAACATTAAAATACATTACATAAGTTCAAATACATATGAGGAAATAAAAATTAGCTACAAAATATAAAAATGACACCTAGTGTCCTACCAATGCACTGCAGAAGTTGAGGTGACACGGACACTGTGCAGAACTGCAGGATGGACTCACCCAGTATGCGGTCTACTGGGCTCACGATCTGTATCCCCAGAACCTACGCGTGGCAAAAGCAACGCGCTAAGCAATAATGCTTAGTGGTGCAATAATAAAATAAAGGAAATAGCAAGAAAATAAATATGTAGTGAATGTACATGTTACATTTGTTTGGTATTTGTATATCATTTACTTTGTCCACTTTTATTCATTTAGTTGCCCCAAGTAACCTACACTAGACGACTGGACTGGATAACGGGTAACCGCCTTTGGGTATCTAGTACCTCGCCGTCACACCATCGGTCACATATGCATCTCCCGGTGTGCATGAGCGGCTAACAAGCTGTAAATACATCAGGCACAAGGCCAAATCTCAATACAAGGTCGGAATGGCTAAAAGCCATAAAATCACAGAACGGCATATTGCCATGTGCAGTACTGTTAACTGAACCCTATTGGTATGCCAAACTATCCAAACCAATCTTGTTAGGTATACTAGGGCATTTGAAACTTTTAAATTCTTCAATTTATGAATTTCAATTTTTTTGGTGTCACTATTCACCTCATTGGTCAACAAAAATGTTGACTTTTGGATAGAAAATATGTACATTGACTTTGGCACTCCCAACATACCACATTTGGCATTCGAAACTTGTTGGCATTAAGCATTTATACCATTTCAAAGTTTAAACCAAGGGAAGCAGAATTTTCAGATTTTGAAGCCTGAATTTACTGTTTTATTGAGCACTGTTGCAGTGGGAATTTGAGGAAATAGTAAACATGAAACTTGTTCCTTATTTTGTCTAGTTGAATTTCCTTTTTTGAATCACTCCATTTGGAGTTTTATAGCTCCAGATATGGTCCAAAAACCACAGCTGGCCGGATTGCCAAAACTGCAGAGTTACCAAATCTACAGTAACATGAACAGTGACTGTGACTGCCATTTGGGTTAGGTTCTGGACATAATTTGGGGTAGGTTTCTTCATGAAAGTTGTTTGTCTATGTCTTAACTTGTTGCTGTAAAATTTCAGGTCAATTGACCATTTCTACAGTGAGTTATGGCCAAATGAACAGTTTACTGTTCATTTGGTCATTTCTGCAGGTGCTGTTGCAGGGTATCCAGATCGGGGCCAACTTTTGGTCCTCTTGCTTTAGTCTTTTGGGCATGGTTTCTTCAGAAAAAATGTGCCATTATAAGCCTAGTTTCATGTCCAATTGGCCAAACACCAATTGGACCAACACAGCCAAAGTTATGGCTGTCTAATTGGACTGGAATCTCAGTCACCATTCTTTCTTGTCCTAGGCAGCATAGTCATTCACTTTGCCATGCTATTTTTCAGTCCATATTATGGTCAACTTACCTAAAATGGTCACTAATTGACCATTAAAATGTTCTCTAACAATTTCATAAGCCAAGTCAATTTTCACTCCTCAAAACCCTAGCTTCACATTATGTTTTCTACAAGATGCCTTAGCTAGCATACCAATTTATTATCCATGTAGATATATATCTTAAACATCATTTCTAGTCCACTCTAAGTCCAACAAAACAATCAAAACCATTCCTTCATTAGGGCTGCCGAATTGTATGGTGGACATACACATGAATTTGTTTCATTTATTTCACAATTTCTCATCTATTACAAGTCTCAATCATGGAATTAATGAGTTTTAAATACATATATGCACTAACCTTTTGTAGGCAGATTTTTCCCAAGCTCAAAACTTCACTTCCTTTCCTTTTCTTGGCTGCCAAAAGGTTATGCAAGGTGCTAGGATGAATTTTAGTGAAAGTGACTTAGGGTTTTGAGGTAAAGTTTGAGAGCTTCTTAAGCTTGAATGAAAAAAGAAAAATGGAGGGTTTCTTCCTTGCTATGGTGCGGCTGGAATGGGAAAAATTGCTGCTGTGTTTTTGTTTCCTTTGGTCTTTATTTTGTACCTTTTATTACTTAATTAATTGGTTGTTTTATTATGATTGGAGAAAGCTTTTTAAATGACATCATAATATGTCATATTTGGCATTTTATTTCATTTTTCTTTTCTTTTCATCACTACTCATTTTCAATTTAATTTCTAGTAATCTTTATTCATATTTTATGTCATATTAATTATTTACTCAACTGGACAAGTCGGCCAAAAATCACCTCTGAAGGCGAAATGACCAAAATGCCCTCCGTTTGGCTTAACGGGTCAAAATTGTCCGTACCGATGGAAAAATTTTTCTAGGTATTTTCTTGGCATTCTAATGCCATAGGAACCTCAATAACCCCTCTCTGGAGTCCCAAAAATTATTTTATGATTTTTCCCCCGGGTCTAGGGCTCCTAGTTGCGAGAACCGCAACTTCCCTCTGGGTTACCCATCGCTAGGGCACCAGCTCGTTTAACTCGGTTGTATTTTATTTCTAAAATTTTTACTAAATTTTTCTTATTAATATTTGAGTTAATTATGGTTCCTGACTTTAGTTTAGATATTTTTTCAGACATTCTAGCTGTCCGGACCGACACCGGTCACCGAAACAGTAGAATGTACGGAGTTGCTACCGGGAGGGTGTTACAACTCTTCCCCTCTAATTTAAATTTCGTCCTCGAAATTTACCTGATGCAAACAGTTGAGGGAACTGTTGCCTCATCGTCTCTTCATTTTCCCAAGTTGCTTCTTCGGTGTTGTGGTGCCTCTAAAGCACTTTCACCAATGGAATCTGCTTGTTCCTCAACTCTTTCACTTCCCGAGCCAAGATCCGTAGAGGTTCTTCTTCATATGTCAAATCCGGTTGTATTTCAATTTCTTCTCTGGAGATGACATGTGAAGGATCTGAGCGGTATCTTCTTAGCATAGACACGTGGAACACATTGTGGATCTTGTCCAGCTCTGGTGGTAAAGCTAGCCTATAAGCCACTGGACCCACACGTTCAATGACTTCATATGGGCCAATGAACCTAGGGCTTAACTTACCTTTTCTTCCAAACCTCAATACCTTTTTCCACGGTGACACCTTGAGGAACACTTTGTCGCCAACTGTGTATTCTATTTCTTTTCTCTTCAAGTCGGCATAGGATTTACATGCATGAGGCAACCTTCAGATTGGCTTTGATTAGTTTCAATTTCTCCTCAGTCTGTTTCACCAGGTCTGGCCCCACCAGTTTGTCTTCGCCCAATTCAGTCCAGCACACTGGAGTTCTACATTTTCTCCCATACAGTGCTTTATATGGGGCCATTTAGATGCTAGCTTGGTAGCTATTATTGTATGCAAATTCTGCCAGTGGGAGGTATCTATCCCAACTTCCCTCAAACTCAATGACACAACTCCTCAGCATATCCTCAAGAACTTGACATATATTTCATGTTATTGTTATCATTTTAGTTCAATAGTTGTATTAATTCAATTAGTTCAATTGTTTACCTGGATTACTCTTTCTGATTGCCCATCCGTCTGAGGATGGAAGGCTATGCTGAAGTGGAGTTGTGTACCCAAGGATTCATGTAACTTCTTCCAAAATCTCGATGTAAACCTTGGGTCTCAATTAGATATGACGGAAAGTGGGATTCCATGCAGTCTAACTATCTCACTGATATACAATTCTGCTAACTTCTCTAGTGAGTAGTCAGTCCTAACTGGCAGAAAGTGTGCTAACTTTGTTAATCTATCAACTATCACCCATACTGCATCATGTTTCTTTCGGGTGAGAGGTAGACCACTTACAAAATCTATGGTGACCCGATCCCATTTCCATTCAGGTATGCGTATAGGCTGTAGCAAACTCGATGGAACTTGATGTTCTGCCTTGACTTGCTGACATGTCAGGCATTTAGTCACGTAGTCAGCTATGTCCTTCTTCATACCAGGCAACCAATACTGAAGCTTCAGATCATGATACATTTTTGTACTTCCTGGGTGCATAGCATATACACTGGTGTGTGCCTCTTTTAGAATACTGGCCTTCAATTCCCCATCATCTGGTACACATAGTCTTCCTTTGTAATACAGACACCCATCTGCTTTCGCCTCATAGTCAGTTGCTTTTCCTTCTGAGATTTTACTCATAATAGCCATTAGCTTCTCATCTGCCTTTTGCCCATCTAAAATCTGCTGTAGCAGGTTTGGCCTCACTTGCAACTCAGCCAAAATAGCTCCATCTCGAATCAAAGTTAGACGGGCATTCAATGATCTTAAAGCTGTGATGGACTTTCTGCTCAAAGCATCAGCAACTACATTTGCCTTCCCAGGATGGAGTCAATTACACAATCATAGTCCTTCAGGAACTCAATCCATCGCCTCTGTCTAAGGTTGAGCTCCTTCTGGGTTGGCAAGTATTTTAGGCTTTTGTGGTCCGTGTAAATGTAGCACTTTTCACCATGCAAGTAATGCCTCCATATCTTTAGTGCGAAGATAATTGCTGCAAGCTCTAGATCATGGGTAGGATAGTTCTGTTCATGTGGCCTTAACTGCCTGGAAGCATAAGCGACCACCTTCCTCTCTTGCATTAATACACACCCTAACCCATTATGAGAGGCATCACTATAGACCACAAAGTCCTTTCCTGACACTGGCTGTGGTAACACTGGTGCCTCTGTCAACATAGCCTTCAACTTCTCAAAACTGGTCTGACACATGTCATTCCAGTCAAATCCGACATTCTTGTGTAACAACTTGGTCATTGGAGCAGCTATTAAGGAAAATCCCTTCACAAATCTCCTGTAATACCCAGCTAGTCCCAAGAAACTTCTGACCTCAGTTGTATTCCTGGGAGGCTTCGATTCCATCACTGCTTCTATTTTCTTGGGATCCACCCTAATCCCATCAGTTGACACTATGTGTCCAAGGAATGCAATCTCATTCAGCCAAAAGTCACACTTGGACAACTTAGCATACAGCTTCTTCTCTCTCAGGGTTTGCAGAACAATCTTCAAATGCTCATCATGTTCTTCACTGGTCTTGGAATACACCAGAATATCATCAATAAAGACCACTACGAACCGATCTAAGTATGGATGGAAGATAAGGTTCATAAGGTCCATGAATGCCGCTGGTGCATTTGCTAGGCCAAAGGGCATCACCAGAAACTCATAATGCCCGTGCCGGGTCCTGAATGCAGTCTTTGGCACATCTGCATCCTTCACCCTCAACTGATGATACCCTGATCTGAGATCAATTTTAGAAAATACTTCTGCTCCCTTCAACTGATCAAACAGATCATCAATTCTAGGCAATGGATATTTGTTCTTCACAGTCACTTTATTTAACTGCCGGTAATCAATGCATAGCCTCAAAGTCCCATCCTTCTTTTTCACAAACAGCACTAGAGCTCCCCATGGTGACACACTGGGGTGTATAAACCCCTTATCCAGCAACTCTTGCAACTGAGTTTTCAACTCCCTCAATTCGGTGGGTGCCATCCTATAAGGAGCAATGGAAATGGGTGCTGTACCCGGCAGTGTCTCAATAGCAAATTCAACTTGCCTTTCTGGTGGCAAACTAGGCAATTCTTCAGGAAATACCTCTGGGAAGTCTCTTACTGTGGGTATATCACTCAGGTTTGGCTTAGCCTGCCTAGTATCCACCACATGTGCTAGGTAGGCTTCACAGCCTTTTCTCATCATTCTTCTTGCAACTGTGGCTGAGATGACATTGGACAAGAAATCTGTCCTTTCCCCCACAACTGTTATCTCATTACCCTCTAAAGTTTTTAGAGAAATTCTCTTCAATTTGCAATCAACTATTGCCTGATGACGTGACAACCAGTCCATTCCCAAAATCACGTCAAACTCGTGGAAGGGCAACTCAATCAGGTCTGCCAAGAATTCATACCCCTGAATCCTTAACGGGCAACCCTTATATACTTTGTTCACCACTACACTGTGGCCCAATGGATTAGTGACCATAATGTCTTGGTCACTCTCCCCTACTAGTATGCCCCTTTGTACGGGTAAGTTGATGCAGATGTATGAATGAGTGGATCCTGGATCCACCAATGCATGCACAGTTGTATTGTAGAGGGAGAACGTATCCCTGATGACGTCCGGGGCATCTTGCTTATCCTGAGCTCTAATAGCATAAGCTCTTGCAGGTGGTCTGCTGTCAGGCCTCTCTGCTGGCTCAGATGCAGGCCTTTGTAATGGTCCCACAGCCTCAGATTTACCAGATTTTCTACCCCTCTGTGGTGCAGGAGCAGGTCTGTCTGCTTGTGTTGGAGCAGCTGTAGTAGTTCTGCGTAGGCAGTTCCTCAGCTGATGCTCTGTCGACCCACATTTTAAGCAGGCACCAGTTACTCTCCAACATTCCCCCTTGTGCCATTTCAGACAGTGTGGACATGCAGAAGATGTTGGGGCTGGTCCCCTGAACCCCATCCCTGGAGAGCTGCCCACTGATGGTGTGGACTGACCTCTCCTAGGGGTGAATTATGGCCTCGGCCCCTGAGACTGACCCTGACCTTGTGGCTGGCCTGAACTCTGTGCAGATGGACCTCTAAACTTCTTCCCAGGTGCAGGAGATGAACTAGACTGACCCGGGCCCCTCTTCTGCTGTCTATCCCTTCTGGTCTGCTCACTGATTCTGTAACACCCTCACTGTAGCAATTCCATACATTTTACTGTTCCGGTGACCGGTGTCGGTCCGGACAGCTAGAACGTCTGGAAAAATAATTAGACTAAAGTGAGGAACCATAAATAACTCAAATATTGATAAGAAAAATTTAGTAAAAATTTTAGAAATAAAATACAACCAAGTTAAATGAGCCGGTGCCCTAGCGATGGGTAACTCCAAATGAAGTTGCAGTTTCGCAACTAGGAGCCCTAGACCTAGGGAAAAATTCATAAAATAATTTTTGGGACTCCAGAGAAGAGTCATTGAGGTTCCTATGGCATTAGAATGCCAAGAAAATATTTAGAAAAATTTTTCAATCGGTACAGATAATTTTGACCCGTTAAGCCAAACGGAGGGCATTTTGGTCATTTCGCCTTCAGAGGTGATTTTTGGCCGACTTGTCCAGTTGAGTAAATAATTAATATGACATAAAATATGAATAAACATTACTAAAAATTGAATTGAAAATGAGTAGAGAAAAGAAGAAAAGAAAATGAAGGAAAATGCTTAATTATGACATATGATGATATCATTTAAAAGCCCCCTCCAATCACCATTTGACAAACCAATAAAAAAAGATAAAAATAACTTAAAATGAGATAAAAAAACAAAGGAAACCAGTAGTTTCCTTCTTCATACGGACTGGAATAAGAAAGAAAGAGAAAGAAAAAAAGAAAGAGACCTCCATTGAAGCTCTTGTCTCAAGCTTGATTCCTTTCACTCCCCACCATAAAATCCCTTCTTGTCTTCATTAAAACTTGTCCACTCATCTTGGGAAAGTGTTTGGCAGCCTAGAAAAGGAAAGAAAAAGAAGTTTGAGCTTGGGAAAATCTGCCCTACAAGAGGTTAGTGCACATATATACCTTAAACCCTTTATTTCTATGTTAGAAACTTGAAATAGGTAAGAATTTGTGAATTAAATGAACCAAATATATGTGTATGTCCACCATGAATTTCGGTAGCCCTAAGGAAGGAACAATGATGGAGTGTTTTTGATGGTTTTAATGGACTTAAAATGAATTAGAGATTATGTTTAAGGTGTATGTACACATATAGAATGAATGAAAGTGCTTAACTAGGTGTATGGGTGAATTGAAAGGGAAAATTAGGGTTTTGGGAGTGAAAAATTGGACTTGGCTTATGAAATGATTAATGGACATTCTAATGGTCAATTAGTGACCATTTGAGGCAAGTTAATTATAATTTGAAGTGAACTAATGCATGGCAAAGTGAATGAGTATGCTGCCTAGTGAGTGCAGCAGGGTGGCTGAGATTTCAGCCCACTTAGACAGCCATAACTTTGGTTGTGTAGGTCCAATTGGTGTTTGGCCAATTGGACATGAAACTAGACTTATAATGGCACATTTTTGCTGAAGAAACCATGCCCAAAAGACCAAAGCAAGAGGAAGTTAGGCCCAATCCGGATACCCTACACCCAGAAACTGCAAAATGACCAAATGAACAGTAACTGTTCATTTGGCCATAACTCACTGCAGAAATGGTCAATTGACCTGAAAGTTTTACAGAAACAAGTTAAGACATAGACAAACAACTTTCATGAATAAACCTACCCCAAATTATGACCAGAACGTAATCAAAATGGCAGTCACATTCACTGTTCATGGTACTGTAGATTTGGTAAATTCTGCAGAATTGAAATCCGGCCAGCTGTGGTTTTTGGACCATATCTGGAGCTACAAAACTCCAAATAGAGTGATTCAAAAAAGGAAATTCAACTAGACAAAATAAGGAACAACTTTCATGTTTACCATTTCCTCAAATTTCCACTGTAACAGTCCCTAATAGAATAGTAAACTTATGGTACAAAAACTGAAAATTCTGCCACTTAGTGTTAGGCTTAGAAATGGTAATGGTGATCACTTCCAACAAGTTTTAAATGCAAAATGTGGTATGTTTGGAGTGTCAAAACCAATGTACCTATTTTCTATCCAAAAGTCAACATTTTTGTTGACCAAAGAGGTGAATAGTGACACCAAAACTTAAAATTCAAATGTGAAATTAGAAATGCATTTAGGGGACTTTAAATTGCAATTGGCAATTAATACTAGCAAATGTAAAACTCAAAATGTGGGATCTTGGTGTAATTAGAATTAATATATCCATTAAGTATAAAAAAGTCAACATTTTGGTTGACTAGTAAGGTGAATAGTAATCAAAATGATTAGTAAATTAAGATGAAGCCCTAGAACCAATTCTAAGCTTAAATGTTTAGAATTGTATGACAAATGTGGACTATGCATCCCAGTCAAAATTGTTAAAAAGAAATTAAGGCCATAAATTTGAAATCCATGAAATATTTATGGATAACTTGAAACATGAAAAATAAGTCACCTAATTGATATGAATAGATAGTTAGGGCTTATATGGCCATCACAATTGGAATTCATAAAATATTAATAACTCAACTTGAAACATAAAATTGGCAATTACATAAGTAGATTCTTGAATGTATAAATGAGAAAAGGAAAAATGTTTTGAGTACAATGGTACATGTGAACCATTGTTTAGAATTGTGATTAATATGAATAACATAAAGAATGAATAAATGAACCATATTAATGTATGAATGAGACATTAGTTCTCATTATTGTAGAAAGGAGAAGTATTTTGAGTACAATGGTATAAAAAGGATAATTGATGTGAATTGTGATCATATAAATGATCAAATGAATGTATGAATTATAATTGAAATTTATTATGAAATAATGAAGTCATAAAACACAATATATTAATATTTAATGATATTATGTGCCCTTGTATTGCCTAGACATGTGTGTCAGATTGGATAGTTTGGCATGCCAATAGGGTATTGTTTTAGCAGAACTGCGAAAGGCTTTATGCCTGTATTCATGGCTTTATGCCCGTATTCATGGCTTTATGCCCGCATTCATGGCATTATGCCAACATTCATGGCTTCTGCACCCGATTATGTGTTATCATGGCTTTCTAGCCATACTGACTGCATACGTGGTTGACGTTCTGCGTCCCATGGTATGACGGCCCGAGGCACCAAGGTGTCCAGTGCCAACGACCCGTTATCCAGTTTAGTCAGCCTGTCATAGGTTACTTAGGCAGTGAAATTTATTGAGATAAGTTAAGAATATTAGCAATTTAAAATATTAGAAATTAAATAAAATAAATGAGTAAGATGACCTAAAATAAATTAGAATAGTAATTTATTAGAAAGAATCGAAATGAACTGGACAGATATTAAAATTTACTTATTATGAGATAATCTGAGACAACCTAGCAAGTATTGGGAAAATGCTAAAAGATTAGCAAAGAAAATTATAAAATAAATAAATATTGCAAATGAGACTTATATAATAATATAAGCATAAATTTATTATTTTCGGATCATTTTTTTTTCTTGTACATTATTACTGTACATTGGCGAAATAAACGCTTCCAAAGAAGACTAAATTAGGATAAAACATATTAAATTTTAGAAACTGCATGTGAAGTATAAATAGATCTTAATTATTTGAATGATGTTTTATTTCTATCTTTATTTGTATATTATTTCCTTGTTATATTATTGCACCACTAAGCAGCAATGCTTAGCGCGATGGAATTGTTTCCTCGCGCAGGTACTGAAGCTAGAACCCACTGGACGTTTGACTGGAAATTTTGAGAGATCAGATCTGCAGAGTGTCAAAGGTTGTCACCTCCTCAGCAATGCATGTAGATAGGGCTCACATTAAGCATATCATGTATTTTGTGTATGTTAATTATTTCTTATATTGTAATATAAATTAGCAAATTGTAATTAATTTATATATCATGTAAATTATGAAATTTTGTAATTATTTTGTAAATTATGTAAATTAAGGAAATTTGAAAATTTTGCTTATGTAAATTGAGAATATTTACATATGAATTGAGTACGAATGGAAATGTATGGAAATGATTATGAAATTGAGTTATATGAATGAGATGTGAATTATGAGATGAATGATTGAGAAATGAAACTGAAAAATATTGAGATTTGATATTGGAGTTTGAGAGTGATGAGATATAAATATTGGAAGTGTTTTTCACAGGTTCCGAAGAACTGTTTTCTCCATTTTTAGCCGGTACTCCGCCGGATTTTCTTTAAAATTTTCGGAACCTCAAATAAATAATAATTTTGATAAATGGCTTAAATAAATTATATTCCATAAACTATATTCAAAACTATGACAAAAAAATTAATTAAGGAAAAAAATAGAATGTGCTGGTACACCGTGTGACATATCTTACCCGGATATACTGTAGACGGGTAAGGGGTGTCACATTTATTGGTATCAGAGCGCGGTTTAGGCGTTCCTAGGCATAGATAGATAAAATAAGATTGTGTGCATGACATGCATTGCATTCATATGAGTCGAGGTGACACTAATGCAGATCTATTTTCGTGGTTATTTTAGGTTAAGGTATGGACTCAGAATCGCAGAGGGCAATAGAAGAAGAAGTAGTAAGCCGTATCCCGACTGGGAGTGATATTGGAAATCGGGGAAATCCTGCTCCGCCAGTGCAAGAGGTGCCTGTACAACCCCAACAGGCTTTGTTTGAGCAGATGACTGAATTCTTCCAACAGATGACTGGGGTTATTCCACCACTGCCTCAGCGAAAATCAACTCTAGGAAAAATTAGGAAGTATGGAGCTGTAGATTTTAATGGTAGAAAGGAAGACGATTCTTCAGCTGCTGAGTATTGGTTAGAAAGAACTAGAAGAGTCTTGCAGCAGCTCCATTGCACACCAGAACAAAGTTTGGAGTGTGCAGTTTCATTGTTACAAGAAGCTGCATATCGGTGATGGGATGTTGTAACCAAGCAAGCAACCACCGACGTAACTTGGGAATTCTTTCTGATAGAGTTCAGAAAGAAATATATTAGCTGTGTTCATGAAGAGGAACAGAAGAGGAGTGGTGATCAGCAAAAGAGGAAATTTGGACAGTCTAGTAATAAGAGGCCGAGAGAACAGTTAAGTCAGACATCTGATCAAAGTAGGAGATCCAAACCCAGGCCTATACCTAGAAGAGATCAACCAGAAACACTAGTAGTGAGTGCGCTAGGATTAGCAAGAAAATGTGGCCATTGTAACAAGTGGCATAAAGGTGAATGTAGGGGATTGACTGGAGCCTGTTATAGATGTGGGGCCATAGACCATCATCTGAAAGATTGTCCTAAGAGGAATTTACCACGGACCCAAACAGAGGTCGTGGAAGGACCAAGTACAACAGTAATGTCACCCAAGTCAGAGAGGAGCAAGAAGCCCCAAATGTAAATTTGAGGCAAAGTATCCTTCCCTTATGATATGCCAAAGTGTATAATAATATATTCAAAAAAAATTAAATAGTACCATATGTATAAAAGAAGTAGACAGATGGAGCAATAGACAGGCAAAAGAATTATCTCAGAATCCAAAATACCTAGTAAATTTCGAGGACGAAATTTAAATTAGAGGGGAAGAATTGTAACACCCTCACTGTAGCAATTCCATACATTTTACTGTTCCGGTGACCGGTGTCGGTCCGGACAGCTAGAACGTCTAGAAAAATAATTAGACTAAAGTGAGGAACCATAAATAACTCAAATATTGATAAGAAAAATTTAGTAAAAATTTTAGAAATAAAATACAACCAAGTTAAATGAGCCGGTGCCCTAGCGATCGGTAACCCAGCGGGAAGTTGCGGTTTTCGCAACTAGGAGCCCTAGACCTGGGGAAAAATTCATAAAATAATTTTTGAGACTCTAGAGAAGAGTCATTGAGGTTCCTATGGCATTAGAATGCCAAGAAAATATTTAGAAAAATTTTTCAATTAGTACAGATAATTTTGACCCGTTAAGCCAAATGGAGGGCATTTTGGTCATTTCGCCTTCAGAGGTGATTTTTGGCCGACTTGTCCAGTTGAGTAAATAATTAATATGACATAAAATATGAATAAACATTACTAAAAATTGAATTGAAAATGAGTAGAGAAAAGAAGAAAAGAAAATGAAGGAAAATGCTTAATTATGACATATGATGATGTCATTTAAAAGCCCCCTCCAATCACCATTTGACAAACCAATAAAAAGAGATAAAAATGACTTAAAATGAGATAAAAAAAAAACAAAGGAAACCAGCAGTTTCCTTCTTCATACGGGCTGGAATAAGAAAGAAAGAGAAAGAAAAAAAGAAAGAGACCTCCATTGAAGCTCTTGTCTCAAGCTTGATTCCTTTCACTCCCCACCATAAAATCCCTTCTTCTCTTCATTAAAACTTGTCCACTCATCTTGGAAAAGTGTTTAGCAGCCTAGAAAAGGAAAGAAAAAGAAGTTCGAGCTTGGGAAAATCTGCCCTACAAGAGGTTAGTGCACATATATACCTTAAACCCTATATTTCTATGTTAGAAACTTGAAATAGGTAAGAATTTGTGAATTAAATGAACCAAATATATGTGTATGTCCACCATGAATTTCGGCAGCCCTAAGGAAGGAACAATGATGGAGTGTTTTTGATGGTTTTAATGGACTTAAAATGAATTAGAGATTATGTTTAAGGTGTATGTACACATATAGAATGAATGAAAGTGCTTAACTAGGTGTATGGGTGAATTGAAAGGGAAAATTAGGGTTTTGGGAGTGAAAAATTGGACTTGGCTTATGAAATGATTAATGGACATTCTAATGGTCAATTAGTGACCATTTGAGGCAAGTTAATTATAATTTGAAGTGAACTAATGCATGGCAAAGTGAATGAGTATGCTGCCTAGTGAGTGCAGCAGGGTGGCTGAGATTTCAGCCCACTTAGACAGCCATAACTTGGCTGTGTAGGTCCAATTGGTGTTTGGCCAATTGGAAATGAAACTATACTTATAATGGCACATTTTTGCTGAAGAAAACATGCCCAAAAGACCAAAGCAAGAGGACCAAAAGTTAGCCCCAATCCGGATACCCTGCACCCAGAAACTGCAAAATGACCAAATGAACAGTAACAAGTTGAACTGACATTTTTACAGCAACAAGTTAAGACATATACAAACAACTTTCATGAAGAAACCTACCCCAAATTATGACCAGAACGTAATCAAAATGGCAGTCACAGTCACTATTCATGGTACTGTAGATTTGGTAAATTCTGCATAATTGAAATCCGGCCAGCTGTGGTTTTTGGACTATATCTGGAGCTACAAAACTCCAAATAGAGTGATTCAAAAGAGGAAATTCAACTAGACAAAATAAGGAACAACTTTAATGTTTACCATTTCCTCAAATTTCTACTGTAACAGTCCCTAATAGAACAGTAAACTTATGGTACAAAAATTGAAAATTCTGCCACTTAGTGTTAGGCTTAGAAATGGTAATGGTGATCACTTCCAACAATTTTTAAATGCAAAATGTGGTATGTTTGGAGTGTCAAAACCAATGTACCTATTTTCTATCCAAAAGTCAACATTTTTGTTGACCAATGAGGTGAATAGTGACACCAAAACTTGAAATTCAAATGTGAAATTAGAAATGCATTTAGGGGACTTTAAATTGCAATTGGCAATTAATACTAGCAAATGTAAAACTCAAAATGTGGGATCTTGGTGTAATTAGAATTAATATATCCATTAAGTATAAAAAAGTCAACATTTTGGTTGACTAGTAAGGTGAATAGTAATCAAAATGATTAGAAATTAAGATGAAGACCTAGAACCAATTCTAAGCTTAAATGCTTAGAATTGTATGACAATTGTGGACTATGCATCCTTGTTATATTAGAATTGTATGACAAATGTGGACAAATGCTTAAATGCTTAGAATTGTATGACAAATGTGGACAAATGCTTAGAAACCGCATGTGAAGTATAAATAGATCTTAATTATTTGAATGATGTTTTATTTCTATCTTTATTTGTATATTATTTCATTGTTATATTATTGCACCACTAAGCAGCAATGCTTAGCGCGATGGAATTGTTTCCTCGCGCAGGTACTGAAGCTAGAACCCACTGGACGTTTGACTGGAAATTTTGAGAGTTCAGATCTGCAGAGTGTCAAAGGTTGTCACCTCCTCAGCAATGCATGTAGATAGGGCTCACATTAACCATATCATGTATTTTGTGTATGTTAATTATTTCTTATATTGTAATATAAATTAGCAAATTGTAATTAATTTGTATATCATGTAAATTATCAATTTTGTAATTATTTTGTAAATTATGTAAATTAAGGAAATTTGAAAATTTTGCTTATGTAAATTGAGAATATTTACATATGAATTGAGTACGAATGGAAATGTATGGAAATGATTATGAAATTGAGTTATATGAATGAGATGTGAATTATGAGATGAATGATTGAGAAATGAAATTGAAAAATGTTGAGATTTGATATTGGAGTTTGAGAGTGATGAGATATAAATATTGGAAGTGTTTTTCACAGGTTCCGAAGAACTGTTTTCTCCATTTTTAGCCGGTACTCCGCCGGATTTTCTTTAAAATTTTCGGAATCTCAAATAAATAATAATTTTGATAAATGGCTTAAATAAATTATATTCCATAAACTATATTCAAAACTATGACAAAAAAATTAATTAAGGAAAAAAATAGAGTGTGCCGGTACACCGTGTGACATATCTTACCCGGATATACTGTAGACGGGCAAGGGGTGTCACAGATTCTAACCTTTTCAACCCTTATTGCAGCTTCCACTAACTTGCTAAATTCTGTGATTCCCAAGGCAGTGAGCTGAATCTTTATATTGTCATTTAGTCCCTCTTCAAATCTTTTACATCTTTAAGCTTCATTAGGGACTATCTCCCTTCCATAGCGGCTTAATCGAACAAATTCCTTCTCACACTCGGCCACTGACAGCTGTCTCTGCCTCAGGTTAATAAACTCTCTTCTTCTCTCTTCCAGGTATATAGTACCCACATATTTCTTCTTGAATTCTGAGAGAAAGAAGTCCCAAGTTGTAACCTTTGCACTTCACTGAACCTGATATCCCACCATTCGTAGGCATCATCTTGCAACAGGGATATGGCAGCCTCTAGGTTTTGCTATGGGGTGCAGTGGAGTTGTTTTAGAACTCTGCCCGTTCTGTTCAACCAATTCTCGGCTGCAACAGAGTCATCTTCTCTCTTACCGAAAAAGTCCACTGCTCCAAACTTTCTTAGCCTTTCCAGGTGTGATTTCTGCTGTGGAGCTAGTGGTGGTGGTGGTGCTGGCATTACTCCGGGCGTTTGTCTAAAGAAATCAGCCATTTGCTGGAACATGGCCTGTGGAGGCTGAGCAGGCTCTGCTTGAGCTGGCGGAGCAGGTTCTCCCATGCCCCCAGTCTCAGCTGCTGCAGGTGGAGCATGACTCTCCACTTCCTTCTCGACTGCTCTCTGTGATGTAGGGTCCATATCCTATTCAAAATAAGAAAGATAAACAGATCTGCATTAGTGTCACCTCGACTCTTACAAATGCAATACATGGCATGGACTCAATCTAGGCCCAGAAACGCCTAAACCGTGCTCTGATACCACTAAATGTGACACCCATTACCCGTCTACAGTATATCCAGGTAAGATATGTCATACGGTGTACTGGCACACTCTATTTTTCCTTAATTAATTTTTGTCATAGTTTTGAATATAGTTTATGAAATATAGTTCATTTATGTCATTTAAGAGTACCGGCTAAAAATGGAGAAAACAGTTCTTCGGAACCTGTGAAAAACACTTCCAATATTTGTATTCAATCATCTCAACCTCCAATATCCAAAATCTCAACAATTTTCAATTTTGGTTCTCAACAACCTTTTCATTTCTCAAACATCCATTTCTCATAATACTCATATACAATAATAAATAAATGCTCAAATTTTGCATTCATAACCATAACTTTCATTATTTACATGAACATTAAAATACATTACATAAGTTCAAATACATATGAGGAAATAAAAATTAGCTACAAAATATCAAAATGACACCTAGTGTCCTACCAATGCACTGCAGAAGTTGAGGTGACACGGACACTGTGCAGAACTGCAGGATGGACTCACCCACTCTGCGGTCTACTGGGCTCACGATCTGTATCCCCAGAACCTACGCGTGGCAAAAGCAACGCGCTAAGCAATAATGCTTAGTGGTGCAATAATAAAATAAAGGAAATAGCAAGAAAATAAATATGTAGTGAATGTACATGTTATATCTGTTTGGTATTTGTATATCATTTACTTTGTCCACTTTTATTCATTTAGTTGCCCCAAGTAACCTACACTAGACGACTGGACTGGATAATGGGTAAACTGGCACTGGGTATCTAGTACCTCAGGCTGTCACACCATCGGTCACATATGCATCTCCCGGTGTGCAACAGAACAGCTAACAAGCTGTAAATACATCAGGCACAAGGCCAAATCTCAATACAAGGTCGGAATGGCTAAAAGCCATAAAATCACAAAACGGCATATTGCCATGTGCAGTACTGCTAATTGAACCCTATTGGCATGCCAAACTATCCAAACCAATCTTGTTAGGTATACTAGGGCATTTGAAACTTTTAAATTCTTCAATTTATGAATTTCAATTTTTTTGGTGTCACTATTCACCTAATTGGTCCACAAAAATATTGACTTTTGGATATAAAATATGTACATTGACTTTGGAACTCCCAACATACCACATTTGGCATTCGAAACTTGTTGGCATTAAGCATTTATACCATTTCAAAGTTTAAACCAAGGGAAGCAGAATTTTCAGATTTTGAAGCCTGAATTTACTGTTTTATTGAGCACTGTTGCAGTGGGAATTTGAGGAAATGGTAAACATGAAAGTTGTTCCTTATTTTGTCTAGTTGAATTTCTTTTTTTGAATCAGTCCATTTGGAGTTTTGTAGCTCCAGATATGTTCCAAAAACCACAGCTGGCCGGATTGCCAAAACTGCAGAGTTACCAAATCTACAGTAACATGAATAGTGACTGTGACTGCCATTTGGGTTAGGTTCTGGACATAATTTGGGGTAGGTTTCTTCATGCAAGTTGTTTTTCTATGTCTTAACTTGTTGCTGTAAAAATTTCAGGTCAATTGACCATTTCTACAGTGAGTTATGGCCAAATGAACAGTTACTGTTCATTTGGTGATTTCTGTAGGTGCTGTTGCAGGGTATCCGGATTGGGGCCAACTTTTGGTCCTCTTGCTTTAGTCTTTTGGGCATGGTTTCTTCAGAAAAAATGTGCCATTATAAGCCTAGTTTCATGTCCAATTGGCCAAACACCAATTGGACCAACACAGCCAAAGTTATGGCTGTCTAATTGGACTGAAATCTCAGTCACCATTGCTGCTGTCCCTAGGCAGCATAGTCATTCACTTTGCCATGCTATTTTTCAGTCCAAATTATGGTCAACTTACCTAAAATGGTCACTAATTGACCATTAAAATGTTCTCTAACAATTTCATAAGCTAAGTCAATTTTCACTCCTCAAAACCCTAGCTTCACATTATGTTTTCTACAAGATGCCTTAGTTAGCATACCAATTTATTATCCATATAGATATATATCTTAAACATCATTTCTAGTCCACTCTAAGTCCAACAAAACAATCAAAACCATTCCTTCATTAGGGCTGCCGAATTCTATGGTGGACATACACATGAATTTGTTTCATTTATTTCACAATTTCTCATCTATTACAAGTCTCAATCATGGAATTAATGAGTTTTAAATACATATATGCACTAACCTCTTGTAGGCAGATTTTTCCCAAGCTCAAAACTTCACTTCCTTTCCTTTTCTTGGCTGCCAAAAGGTTATGCAAGGTACTAGGATGAATTTTAGTGAAAGTGACTTAGTGTTTTGAGGTAAAGTTTGAGAGTTTCTTAAGCTTGAATGAAAAAAGAAAAATGGAGGGTTTCTTCCTTGCTATGGTGCGGCTGGAATGGGAAAAATGGCTGCTGTGTTTTTGTTTCCTTTGGTCTTAATTTTGTCCCTTTTATTACTTAATTAATTGGTTGTTTTATTATGATTGGAGAAAGCTTTTTAAATGACATCATAATATGTCATATTTGGCATTTTATTTCATTTTTCTTTTCTTTTCATCACTACTCATTTTCAATTTAATTTCTAGTAATGTTTATTCATATTTTATGTCATATTAATTATTTACTCAACTGGACAAGTCGGCCAAAAATCACCTCTGAAGGCGAAATGACCAAAATGCCCTCCGTTTGGCTTAACGGGTCAAAATTATCCGTACCGATTGAAAAATTTTTCTAGGTATTTTCTTGGCATTCTAATGCCATAGGAACCTCAATAACCCCTCTCTGGAGTCCCAAAAATTATTTTATGATTTTTCCCCCGGGTCTAGGGCTCCCAGTTGCGAGAACCGCAACTTCCCTCTGGGTTACCCATCGCTAGGGCACCGGCTCGTTTAACTCGGTTGTATTTTATTTCTAAAATTTTTACTAAATTTTTCTTATTAATATTTGAGTTAATTATGGTTCCTGACTTTAGTTTAGATATTTTTCCGGACGTTCTAGCTGTCCGGACCGACACCGGTCACCGGAACAGTAGAATGTACAGAGTTGCTACCGGGAGGGTGTTACATGTCACCCTGTGAAATGATCAAAATACCTCTGTGTCTTAATTTTGAGTTCTCAACCCAAAATAATTATTTCTCTTCTTCTAATCAATTTATATAAAATATAAATTAATTAATTAATTTCTATTAATTAATTTCTCATTAATTAAATTCATATTTAAACACTTTAAATATAAATTTAACTTATACTATACATCCAATAACCTAGATTTGGTTTCAAGCCATGCTAGGGACTATGCAATCTAATTGCAAACCAAACCTATTTAATTAATCAATTAAACTCTTTAATTAATTAATTAAATCATATATAATTTAGTGATTACTTATGTATGTGTGTGACTTACTAGGCTCATCACTAATAGGCAATGAGACATGATATCAACTCTTAATATCATCAGAACTCTTTCTTACCATAAATGATTTCTCTATATCATTTTATACGCCTCATAGACCATAGTTAACACTTAGCATAGCATGCCATGGCCACCCAATCAGTAATAAGGTTTACCTTAAATGAACCTATAATCATAGCACTAGAGTTTGTCTATTATAAAATCCCAATTCGAGCTGGAATCATGGTTTATGTCAAACCCCATTTGCTATGAATATTATATTCTCTTTTAATTCCAGTTCTTGATTAAAAAGATTTTCTCATCAGAAACTCTTTTCTGATTAAATCTATCTGTCGTAGCCAGGAACTTGAAACATCAAGAATAATTAAATGAACATAGGATTTTATCCCTATTTACTTAGAGGAACAGATTCCATCTTAATCAACACCTACCTCCATATATAACTAGTAGGAGCCAACACATGCCCATATACCCATACACGGTACAAGTATGAAAGCAGTATCAAACTCAAACTACCTATATATAAGATAACTATGCTATATTAGGTCTAAAGATTATATGCACTGATATGATTTATGATAATACATTCACAAGAGTAAACGCCATGTGCTTGTTATAAATGTCACTGGTTCGACCTACTTATCATGTATAAGTGCCTGTCATGTTTGTTATATGGCATAAGACTCACCATTCCATCTTATTTACATCTCATGTAAATAACATGGGAAAAAACATAATTACAATCTTTCTGGATAAGTCATGTCCTTATTGTGTAGTATCCTCAATTGTGAACCTATTTATGATACTTTGTGCTAGAAATACTGTCACTCATATTCTTAACAACTTAAGAATATAATTTCTAACAAAATATCAATGGACCTTTTCTATTACACATAAATATATTATGTAAACGAAAAAGTGAAAATGCCTTTTATTAATAAAAACATGTACAAGATACATACTAAATAATATGCTCTAGGGCATACTACTAACAATCTCCCACTAGCACTAGAGCCATTCATTACAATACCTTAAACCCATCTTATCAAGATGTCGGTCTAACTATGCTTGTGACAAAGCTTAGTAAATGGATTAGCTGGATTTTTCAGCTGATGCTATTTTCTACATGGCTATATCGCCTTGCCCAACTATCTCTCTGATAAAGCCTTTCTATGTGTTTGGATTTGTAGTGAGACCGAGATTCCTTATATCCAAAAAACTTCTTTTGCAGCATCTAATGCAGCAAAATACTTAGCCTTGGTAGTGGAATCAGCAGTTAAACCCTGTTTGGAACTGTTCCAACTGACTGCACTTCCATTATAAATGAACACATAACCAGAGGTAGACTTTCTATCATCGATATCTGATTGGAAATCATAATCAATATGATCATCCAATTGCAAGTCACCACCTCCATATATTAAGAATAAATCCTCAGTTCTTCTTAAGTACTTAAGGATATTCTTGACAGCTATCCAGCGTTCCAAACCTGGATTCGATTGGTACCTATTAGTCAAACTAACAACATATGCGATATCTGGCCTAGTACACAGTATTGCATGCTTCAAACTTCCAATAGCTGAAGCATATGGAATCCTGGCCATTTTATCTCTTTCTTCAGGTGTCTTTGGAGACATCTCTTTAGAAAGGTGGATACCATGTCTCACTGGTAACAATACTTTCTTGGAAACAAGCATGTTAAACCTCTTTAACACCCTTTCCAAGTACAGAATTTGTGATAAACCAATTATTCTTTTCGCTCTATCTCTATAGATGCGAATCCCAAGAATATAGGTTTCCTTCCCTAAGTCTTTCATGGAGAATGTATTTGACAACCATACCTTTATAGTTGTCAACATACCTGTGTCATTACCTATCAACAGAATATTATCCACATATAAGATAAGAAAAATGACAAGACTATCACTAACCTTCTTATATACACAAGGCTCATCCTTATTTTTGTAAAATCAAATGACTTAATAGCTTCATCAAAATGGATGTTCCAACTCCTTGAAGCTTGTTTTAACCCATAAATGGATCACTTTAGCTTGCGCACTTTGGAACCATCTTGGGATTCAAAACTCCTAGGTTATTCCATGAAAATATTTTCTTCAATGTATCCATTGAGAAAAGCTGTTTTGACATCCATCTGCCAAATCTCATAATCATAGTATGTAGCTATTGCTAATAGAATCCTAATTGATTTAAGCATGGCAACAGGTGAGAAAGTCTCCTCATAGTCGATTCCCTACCTTTGACGAAACCCTTTCGCTACTAGCCTTGCCTTATAGGTCTCTACCTTTCCATCATAACCAATTTTCTTCTTGAAAACTCATTTGTTCCCTATAGGTACAATACCTTCAGGTGGGTCAACAAGATCCCAAACTTGATTCTTATACATGGAATCAATCTCAGATTTCATAGTATCAATCCATTTTAAAGAGTCTATATCTGATATAGCTTCTTCATAGGTAAGTGGATCATCTTCATGATCTACTTCTTCATGAGTAGACAACTCTTGTTCTTCTTCATGAAGGAAACCATATCTCACTGGAGGGTGAGATACCCTGGTTGTTCTACGAGGAACAACTGTAGATGTTTCATCAATAGGTGTAGGTTGACTAGATGGATCTATATCCATCTGATCTGTTTGTTGGTCAGAATTCTCCAACTCCAACTCTATTCGCCTTCCTTTGCCTCCTTCTTGAACAAACTGTTGTTCAAGAAATGTGACACCTCTACTTATCACAACCTTTTTGTGATGCGGGCAAATAAAAATAATATCAAAAATTATCTTTTGGATATCCAACAAATTGACCATTTTCTGATCTGGTTTTCAATTGATCGGTGTTCAGCTTTTTGATATAAGCTGGACAATCCCAAATCTTAACATGCTTAAGACTTGATTTTCTTCCATGCCATACCTCATAAGGTGTGGAAGATACTGATTTTGATGGAATCCTATTCAGAATATACAAAGCTGATTCTAATGCAAATCTCCAAAAGGAGATTGGCATATTAGTATAGCTCATCATATTACGTACCATATCCAACAGGGTACGATTTCTCCTTTCAGAAACACCATTCAGCTGTGGTGTTCCTAGAGGAGTCAGCTGGGAAACAATGCCATGCTCTCTTAAATATTCATCAAATTCAGTAGTCAAGTATTCACCTCCACGATCTGATCAAAGAGCTTTAATACTTTTTCCTGTTTGATTTTCTACTTCAGATTTAAATTCTTTGAACTTTTCAAATGATTCGTGTTTGTATTTCAACAAATACAAATACCCAAACCTTGATTTATCATCAATACAGGTAATAAAATAATGAAAACTGCCTCAGCCATTTCTTTAAATGGACCACATACATCACTATGTTTTAGCTCCAAAATATTTTTAGCTCTTAGTCCTTTTCCAACAAAAGGTGATTTAGTCATTTTGCACTGAAAGTAGGATTCACAAGTTGGAGTAGGTCCAAAAACCAATGAGGATAAAATCCTCATTTTCCCCAGCTTTGCAATCCTATCTTTTGCAACATGGCCTAACCTTAAGTGCCAAATATATTTTGAACTTGAGTTGATTTTTATCATGGCATTGCATTCTTTTAGATTGCTTGCATTAGATTTGTATTTAACATTATTATCTAGATAATAAAGTCCATCATGCATATAACCCGAACCAACATATTTATTTCCAAAATAAATATTACAAATATCATTTATGAACTGAAATTCATAACCATCTCTAGTCAAACTTGATATAGAAATGATGTTCTTAAAAGGTATCAGGTATATGCAAAACCTTGTTTAAATACAAAACATGTCTATACATGTAAAAAGATTTAGATCCTATGGCTAAAGCTTCAACAGTTGAGCTTTTGCCAACCCGGAGTCTAATATCTCGTTAGTGCAAGCTTCTATTATTGGCTATAATCTGGGCAGTTCCTATTTCTGTGCCCATCATTATGGCAGTGGAAACACTTTCCTTTTGCCTTTGTCAGCTTTGGTCTTCCCTATCTATTTAGCTTATCTTCTTCGAAGGATTAGGAATCTGAGGTTTTTTTTCTTATTGCCCTTCTTCTCGTTGGACTTTCCAGCATAAGAAGATGCAATTAAAGCTACCTCTTTTCCTTTATTGCCCGGCATATTCTTTTGGGCAATAACCAATATGTTGAGTAAACCAGCTAAGGTACATTTCTGCTTAGTCATATGTAAATTTGTTACAAAATTCCTAAATGACTCAGGAAGGGCCTGAAGGATAAAATCCGTCTGTAGTTGGAAATCCATGTTAAAGTCAAGACGTTCCAGCTGCTCAATTAGCTGAATCATCTTGTGGACATGATCCCCAACATTCTGTCCCTCAGACATTCTCATGAGGAATAGTTGTCTAGATATCTCATACCTAGCATTCCATTTGTGCTCACCATACAACTCTTGTAGGTGAAGAAGGATCTCACTCGCTGTCATACCCTACCCCTCTATAAGGCATAACATGATCCCGTAGTATACCTAATGAATTACCAGCTTCGTCTACTGATAACCCATTAAATACATTACAAGGGATTTTAAAACTTTTCTTACTTCTTTTTACAGTGGTGAGCACTATTTACAGGTGTTAAAAAGTTTTTTTGAACTTAAGTGAAAGAGCTAACAAATTTGAATTATTAATAATTTCTGTAAAAATTTTGGCAGAGTGCCATCTGTATTTTGGACAAAACAATTCTTCAAAAACCTGTAAAAAGCACTTTAATATTTTTCTCCATCTCAAACTCCAACATAATTCAACACAATACGTTTTTCAACTCAAATCCACAATAATATTTCAAAGACTAAGATTAAAAGAAATACAGTACAAATTTTACAAGCCAAAATAACTCATCATTTACTTTACAACTTCAATGTACAATTTTAATTTACAACTGCTCAAAACCAAGAACAATATATACATATAGTGAACATACATTACAGTACAAAATGCAAAATGTGGTATACTCAATATACCCGGTGATCTCTCAGTGTAGTACTAGCAGCCTAGTCTACTGCCTTGTCAGTCTGTCTACCTGCGATAGCAATGAAAAGCTATCGCTGAGTAAAATTTACTTAGTGGTGCACAATAACAATTTGAAATGTGATACTTAAATCTTTTATTAACAATTCACAAATCAAATAGTTCACAATTCCATTTCACAATTTACAAAGTTCATGTAACATAAATTTGATCAAATAACTGAGTAACACAGTTTTGCCAATCATTAACACAATTTGATCAAGTAACTGAATGACACGGTTTTGCCAATCCATAGCACAATTTGATCAAATAACTGAATAATACAGTTTTGCCAATCAATAACACCATTTGATCAAATAACTGAATAATACGGTTTTGCCAATCAATAACACAATTTGATCAAATAACTGAATAATACATTTTTGCCAATCAATAACACAATTTGATCAAATAACTGAATAATACAGTGTTGCTGATCAATATCACAATTTAAGCCATGACACAATTTTTCCACACATGCCGTGTTGTACACCACGACAAGACACACTCACCCCAATAATCGAAATCAATGAGGGAGGAAGCTAGCTGAATAATGAGTACTCATCCACACTCACCTCAGACTGACAAGTCAAAGAGGGAGGAATATAGTGTACTTATCAGAGCACTTGCAGGTGTTACTTATCGCCATCCCTGCAAGCTCTTGGGTTCACGCATGAGAATTCCTAGGAATCGTAGGCGTTACGTATCGCCGTCCCTACTTTGCTCCGATACCACTAAACACAATTTATCTTAAAATTTCCATTTAGAAAGTAGGCAACACAATAATTTCGAAATAATATTCCCAAAAACAAAACAATAAAAATCATAACTCATTTCTCCAAATAAATTTGCTAGTAAAAGCAGTGAATATAAAGGTATTGTGCATGGATACAATTTTAAACTATAATGTTCAATTAAAGTTTTAAGTAGAAAGTGAGAAGTCAAAATTATTGTGCACAAACATAATTTAAAACAATGACATACAAATAATCATAATTTATTTCATTTGAAAAATTCAAAAGAATTAACTATTGTACACAAACACAATTTAAAACAATAACATATAAATAATCGTAATTTATGTTAATTGAAAAATTCAAAAGAAATACTTATTGTGCACAAACACAATTTAAAACAATAACATATCAATAATCGTAATTTATTTCAATGGAAAAATTCAAAAGAAATACTTATTGTGCACAAACCTTTGATATATGCCTCTTGGCTCTGACTCAGTGTTTCTTTCCCTTTCCCTGAGTTGTTGCTAACTGATAAACACAATTTGAAGTGTTTCAGCACTCATTTAAACAGTCTATAAGAATAAGGTTCAATAATTAATTTATCGAATTCTATTATTTGCTTAGTCAACCTAATATGTCGACCCTCGATGCATTCTAAGTTAATTAGGTTTTAATGTTACTAATATGTCACATTCGATAGTCTTTTAGGGTTGGTACATGTTACTAATTTCATTTCCATGTATACTGCGTTTTATTGCAACTTGCTGGATTCCGGGATACTAGTTTGATCTAGCTGGATGACCTAGTTCCCTTGGTTTTCGGGTTTTGGTCAAAACTACAAATTTGTATATCTATGTCTTATTGCACGCGGGGCAAAATTTCAGGTCATTCTGAGTTATGTAGGCCATGTTATGGTCATTTTACTATTGCTGGTCAAAATGCATCAAAATTGGTCACTTTAGGTCAATTTTGGTTAGGCCAGTTTTTGGACCCAAACTTTTGCAAGTTGTTTGACTTGCTTATGGTCATTTATGGGCTTTGGTGTCTTCATAAGACTTGTAGATATGGGTCTTAGCTATTAATGGTCAAAATTTCAGGTCAATTAGACCTCTTTTGAGTGAGTTATGGCCTAAATACTAACTGCTGCCCAAATGATTAATTTTCATGCCTTATTTGCACTTAATCCGGATTTGGTCATTTTTCAAGCTACATTGCAAGCAGAATTTTGGCAAGCTTCCTTCATGAAAGTTGGCACATTTTGTGCCTAGTTTCACCTTCAAATGGTCTCATACCAATTGGAGCTACACACTTAAGGTTCTAGGCTCAAAACACAAACTGCCCTATTGCATTTTATTCATACTCATCAAAGATCACCTTTAACCCTTACCAAACTTCACCTTTATGCCATTTCTGGTTTGTACCCTAACCTAAACATATTTCACAACATTTTATTGATCATTTTGGCAGCTTACAATCACATTCAAAATACACCATTAAGTGCAGAATTTGTCAAATTCAATTACAACAATTTAACTACCTATTCATGCTCATTTACATGTCCAACTTCACACCATCACACATATACCCAAACTGCCATCACAACTAACACAATTCAACATTAATATTCCATCATCGAAACATGAAATAACATCCTTATGGTTCACCCAACCAGGCTGCCAATTCATGCATTACATTCCATTAATTCCCAAGCTTCAAATTTCAAATACACATCCACATATACTAATTATACATCACGCAAATAATTTCCTACACACATATACATTTAATCAATCCTTTAATCTACCATTTAGAAGCAAGAATAAGCTGTCCTCAAAGTGTTTCCATGGCTGCCAAAAATAAGGTTCACCCATACTCAATCATTTCCTCAAATTTTCTTAGCAATTCAACTTACCCAAAGCTCAACACAAGGATTAATAAAGGAAAATGGAAAGATTAAGCACTAACCTCAACTTGGGCTTAATTAAACTTCACCAAAACTCCTCTTTCTTGCTTCCTACATGCTTCCCATGATGTGTAGAACACTTTTAATGAGGAACAATCGGAGAAATTGTGGCTTGATCATTAGGAGTGGAGCTTGCATGAAAGGTATGGCCATGGTGATTTTTAGGGAAGGAAATGGATTCGGCAAGGTTTTAAAATGGGAAGACGATGAAGTTGAATGAAAATTTTCTGGTCCTCATGTGGCTTATATAGTCCACTTAGTGCTCCACTATCCTTAAATAAATAATATTATAATTAAACTTTTAATTATTCCCATATTTTCCACTTAATTTCTCTTAATCATATTTTATCTTTAATCTCATTTTTCATTCAATTTTTCAAGTGTAATATTATTTATTTTTAATGCACATTTAGGTCAAAATACAACTCAGGGTGTCAAATGACCACAATGCCCCTGTTCGGGTTGCATTCCCTATTTTTCGATAACACCGGGTTTTGTCCGTTTTTTCGATTTCTCATTTTTCTTTGTACTAATTATTAAATTTTTATTTAATATTTCTAATGGTATTTGTATTTCAATAGGTGTCTATTTAAGTCCTAAAAATATTTTCCAGGGTTCCCCACAGTCCAGGGCTAGTCAACGGTCCATGCCGTGACTTCTCGGTGCGGTCACCCATCGCTAGGGTTCTCGGCTCGCTTAACTTGGTTACATTTCTTTGCTATTATTTTTCCTTTGTTTTTCTTGTATTTTCTTTTCTTGTATTTCATTATTTTATGTCTCCTCACTCATATCGAAGTGTAGTTCTAGGCATCCTAGCTGTCCGGACAACACTGGTCACCGGAACAGTAGAACGCACTACCGAACATAGGGGTGTTACAATTCTCCCCCCCAAATAAATTTCGTCCGCGAAATTTTTACTCAATAGCCATCTTACAATAGTCATACGTTTATTTTCTTCTTTTTATATGATTGTATAATCTTCTTTCCCTCGAATTTGTATAAGACTTTTAACAATCTAATACAATATTTAATTTGTTTGTATAACACCAATCTTCTCTTACTATTGTGCTGTCTAATATTTCAGTTCATGATCCTTCTTGAATGACCCTTGAGGTCATGTTAGAATGATTTATCTAGTCGTTGGTCCTCTGACCATTCTAGTCAATAGTCTTCCTCACATTCGTAACATTTCTTTGTTATATCTGAACCAACTGTTCGAAGTTTTACTTCCATAACTCTTTTTATCTGTCAATATTCTATAACTTACTTCCCTTTTGTACTAAACTATAACCTTTCGATTTTATAAATTTTGAGTTTTAAATCCCTAAATAGGATTTTCAAACTTATATCCAACAATAAAATTCTATCCTGGCATAACTATACCAAAACAGATGCCGTTGGCAACTATTCTCATCTTGGTGTATTATCGAGTAGTACGTAGCTCTATACAATAATCTCAAGTCAGTACTGTAATCTGCAGCTTACAATATAAACATCAAGAATATTGCATAGTTACTACGATACATCCCAATAGATCAAACTTTCCTATCTTTTATCCTTTTCGAATTCACTAATATCCCGAACTTATTATGATTACAATATCCATTAACAATTACTAACAGTAACATCCTTGCCCTCATCTAGAGCAATTCCATTACTATAACTTACTTTTACGTCCTCTTGCCTTACATTAAGTAGGCTCGCCAATTAGCTTTATAATTTATGGTGTGTTAGAACATACTTTTCGCCCCTAAACTCTTTCAAAACTAATTTCACTTATTATCACAATCCTTATCTTAAAGGACTAATCACTAATGCATCAAAATTTATTCCCCCTGTAAAGGAATAACAATAGAACATATAGTTCTAACACTAACTTAAAAGTATGCAAACTCTAGGTCAAACAATACATATATATATATCTTAGTTACTAATTGAGAAAGTACCAGCAATAATGTCAAAAGTCTCAGCCTCTTCTCTCTGCCGTATAGCATATACTCTAGCTGAAGCATCACCTTGTTCTGGCTGATTCACAGTACTCTGACTTCTAGGTGTACTACCCCTACCTCTACCTCTGCCTCTACTAACTAATGGTGAACTCTTTGGGGTAGAAACTTGGGTTGATCCCTTTGGTGTAGTAAATGATCCAGAATGACATGGATTTACACAATCCCTAGCAAAATGACCAGTGTCTCCATAATTAAAACATGCTCGTACGGCTCTATAACATACCCCACTATGTGGTTTACCACAAGTTTCACAAAGTCGATCTAACAGAGCATTTCTGGGTTTCTTTTGAGTTTGCTGATCGGATTGGGGTGGTTTCTATTTAGAAGATCTATCTCTACCGGAATTCTTACCACCTCTGTTGTGTCCCCCAAAGTTTTTCCTCTTTCCAGTAGGACCACTGGAACTCTGTTCTACTGACTTTCCCTCTTTTTCTGTCTTCTCTGATTTCTTTTTCTCAGGGGCAACTTCAGATTCAATTCTTTTTAATTCTAGTGCTTGAGAAATAAGTTCAGAGAAGTTGTTATGTTTGAATCCGACCACTTGTAATCTGATATTAGGCCTTAAGCCAGTTTCAAACCTCTTACATCTCTCCCTACTAGTAGAAAGTAGGCTTACTGCATAATGGCTTAGGCAGGAAAATTCCCTTTCATATTCAGCCACCGATCTACTGCCCTGTTTCAGACTTAGGAACTCTTGCAGCTTCTGGTCCACAAAAGCATCAGGGACATATTTTTGTCCAAACTCCTTGAGAAAGTCATTCCATGTTAGCACTGCAGGTTCTACCAGACTGTGGGGAATGGTTTTCCATCAGTCATATGCATCCCCTATAGCAAAGATATTGAATATTCAAACCTGAGCTCTTCTATACAATGTAGCTTCTTGAACACCCTATCCATTCTCTCTAACCACTGTTCTGCCTCTAGAGGATTTACTGTCCCCTTGAACTCAATAGCCCCATATTTCATCAATTTGTCATACTGCCTAGCAGAAGACTGTGGTTGTACCACTGGTGTCTGTAGTGGGACTTGAGTAGGCATATTACCAACCATTTGTTGGAACATTACAGCCATCTACTGAGCAAACTGACTTGCTTATGGTCATTTATGGGCTTTGGTGTCTTCATAAGACTTGTAGATATGGGTCTTATATATTCATGGTCAAAATTTCAGGTCAATTGGACCTGTTTTGAGTGAGTTATGGCCTAAACACTAACTGCTGCCCAAATGGTCAATTTTCAGACCTTATTTGCACTTAATCCGGATTTGGTCATTTTTCAAGCTACCTTGCAAGTAGAATTTGGGCAAGCTTCCTTCATGAAAGTTGGCACATTTTGTGCCTAGTTTCACCTCTAATTGGTCTCATACCAATTGGAGCTACACACTTAAGGTTCTAGGCTCAAAACACAAACTGCCCTATTGCATTTTATTCATACTCATCAAAGATCACCTTTAACCCTTACCAAACTTCACCTTTATGCCATTTCTGGTTTGTACCCTAACCTAAACATATTTCACAACATTTTCACCTTTATGCCATTTCTGGTTTGTACCCTAACCTAAACATATTTCACAACATTTTATTGATCATTTTGGCAGCTTACAATCACATTCAACATACACCATTAAGTGCAGAATTTGTCAAATTCAATTACAACAATTTAACTACCTATTCATGCTCATTTACATATCCAACTTCACACCATCACACATATACCCAAACTACCATCACAACTAACACAATTCAACATTAATATTCTATCAT
The DNA here is from genome assembly GCF_030052815.1 of Hevea brasiliensis. Lineage (NCBI taxonomy): Eukaryota > Viridiplantae > Streptophyta > Magnoliopsida > Malpighiales > Euphorbiaceae > Hevea > Hevea brasiliensis. The sequence goes on along the minus strand of NC_079499.1, from coordinate 78,771,358 downwards.
CCAAACATGAAATAACATCCTTATTCATGCATTACATTCCATTAATTCCCAAGCTTCAAATTTCAAATACACATCCACATATACTAAGTATACATCACCCAAATAATTTCCTACACACATATACATTTAATCAATCCTTTAATCTACCATTTAGAAGCAAGAATAAGCTGTCCTCAAAGTGTTTCCATGGCTGCCAAAAATAAGGTTCACCCATACTCAATCATTTCCTCAAATTTTCTTAGCAATTCAACTTACCCAAAGCTCAACACAAGGATTAATGATGGAAAATGGAAAGATTAAGCACTAACCTCAACTTGGGCTTAATTAAACTTCACCAAAACTCCTCTTTCTTGCTTCCTACATGCTGCCCATGTGTAGAACACTTTTAATGCAGAACAATTGGAGAAATTGTGGCTTGATCATTAGGAGTGGAGCTTGCATGCAAGGTGTGGCCATGGTGGTTTTTAGGGAAGGAAATGGATTCGGCAAGGTTTTAAAATGGAAGAAGATGAAGTTGAATGCAGATTTTCTGGTCCTCATGTGGCTTATATAGTCCACTTAGTGCTCCACTATCCTTAAATAAATAATATTATAATTAAACTTTTAATTATTCCCATATTTTTCCACTTAATTTCTCTTCATCATATTTTATCTTTAATCTCATTTTTCATTCAATTTTTCAAGTGTAATATTATTTATTTTTAATGGACATTTAGGTCAAAAGACAACTCGGGGTGTCAAATGACCACAATGCCCCTGTTCGGGTTGCATTCCCGATTTTTCGGTAACACCGGGTTTTGTCAGTTTTTTTTATTTCTCACTTTTCTTTGTACTAATTATTAAATTTTCATTTAATATTTCTAATGGTATTTGTATTTCAATAGGAGTCTATTTAAGTCCTAAAAATATTTTCCAAGCATCCTCGCAGTCCAGGGCCAGTCAACGGTCCACGCCGTGACTTCCCGGTGCGGTTACCCATCGCTAGGGTTCTCGGCTCGCTTAACTTGGTTACATTTCTTTGCTATTATTTTTCCTTTGTTTTTCTTGTATTTTCTTTTCTTGTATTTCATTATTTTATACCTCCTCACTCATATCGAAGTACAGTTCTAGGCATCCTAACTGTCCGGACAACACTGGTCACAGGAACAGTAGAACGCACTACCAAACATAGGGGTGTTACACTCGCACTCTACATGTTCTCATGCTGCTTCTGTAACTCATTTCTCATGGAAGCAAGCATATAACACTTAGCTCTCATATCATGCTCCTTCCACTTATCCAAAGTTTCATGTTCCTCTTGAGTGGCCTCTGGAGGTAAGGGACCAAGAACATTTGAGTCTAGAACATATCCTATATGTTCAAGGTTCAGGACAAAGTTTCAAATTTCTTAGCCAATCAGATAGATTAGGTCCTGTCAACCTATTGCGTTCAAGTATGCTTGCAAGAATATTGGATGGTGGTGATTGTTCTGTGCTCATTATTATCAGAAAATTAATTGTAGAAAATAACAAAATTTATTAGTAAATGTATCATGTAATTAACCAAAATAATTATGGTCTTTTAATCAAATTGGTCCTCCCACTGACTTAGCGAATCCTATACTTCCAAAGTAGAAAAAGGAAATCCCAGTTGGATGGATTTCTAGTGGGTGATTGAATTCTTATAATTTTAGTGATCATCCTCAGGTACATCCGTTATTGGAATTACAATAAACTATAAGTGAGTAACTCCTTACCCATCACATCTCATGTGAGGTTCAATCCTTTACCTAGCCCCTAATGCTCAAAATCTTAGCTACATCCATTATTGACTTATCTTGCATTAGTAAAGTTAATCCCATTGAGCCAGTAATTATGCAAATAATTTTAATGTCCTTAAGTGCATCCAATATTGGCCACCAAACCATTTACATATTTACAACATCTCATGCTTAACAATTATTCTTAAGAAAATCTCTTAAATTAATTGCATTTTATACAAGTATTTAAAATTTCTTAAAATAATTGCCTCAATGGAGAGCCCATGTTATAATTACTTTAATTATAGTATTTCTAACTTAATCATTTGTTTGGAAGATTTTATGGTCATCCTAATTACTATTATGGTCTCACTTTGCACATTATCCATTTAGTATGCATATATCATATACTAGCATACATTCCCATGCATCTCATGCATTCATGGATAAACAGTAAATATGGTATGATCATGGACTTTCTAAGGGATTCAATTCTAAGCCACCAAGAATTGAATCAGGGCATTCCTAGGTGTATTTCATTCATTCATATTACAAGAGTTGCTGAAGGAGTACATAATCAACACTTGATATTGAATTCCACCCACTGGTCCCACTAATGCTCTTGACCTCCTTATTCTTCTTGCAATCCAATTACATAGTAATCCTTGGCATACCAAGGCGAATTTACAAGAACTAAATAAATGAAATTATAACCCAAAAATTATTACAACCATAACAATACATGCTAAAAATAAATTAAAAAAATTAATTAATTTACAACCCAAAAAACATAAAAGAAATAAATCCAATCACATTTGGTCATTTATAGTCTATGATCATCCATCATGCATATTATTATTTAACAATTAAATAAAAAATACATACTTAAATTAAATTGAATATCTCATATTCAACTTAAAAATCATGATTTGAATATGATTCAAATAAATTTAAAAATTTAGATTTGAATCACATTCAAACAAATTTAAAAATTCAGATTTGAATCACATTCAAACAAATTTAAAAATTCATATTTGAATCACATTCAAACAATTTTTAAAAATTCATATTTGAATCACATTAAAACAACTTTAAGAATTAATATTTGAATCATATTCAAACTACTTTTAAAAATCATATTTCAATCACATTCAAACAACTTTAAAAATTCATATTTGAATCACATTTAAACAACTTTTAAAATTCTGATTTGAATCAAAATTTAATTGTGTGATTAAAAATTCTAATTAAACAATTTAATTAGACATAAAATAGACATAATCATGAGCATTAGATCATACGAAAATTGCCCAAACATTGCCCAAACAATGCGCACCATAAGAAGTGCTCAAACCATGCGCACATATGGAGTCGTCATTAAGCCGCCACCTTTATCATTGTAACTAGCAATGGATCTATCATCTCATGACCAAACCACACAATTAAATCATATAATCAAGAATATAAATGGCAAGTATAGTGGCTCTGATACCAATTGAATGAGCAGAAGCATGTAAAACGCAAGTTTAGATAATTGAAATTCAAAATTTTTCTTCTAGGGTCACATTCATCATGCAAGATTTATTTTTATCTATTTGATTTCAATGATAAACAACATATTAAAACTCTTTTAATATATTTTTGGATCTACATTTTCCATTTAAGACTTTAGAATTAACAGATTAATTCATTAGAACCCTAGATTAGATCAAGAATAAGTGCACTAACCTGTTTGATGCACTGCAATGTGTTTGGCACCTTTGGGATGCGCCTAGGACATCAGATGTTGTCCCTCTTGCTTGTCCACACCAAGATCACCAATGGCAGCCCCTTGAACACCTTCTAAAGCTTTTCCAATCAATTAGAAAATTAGGTTTTGCCTTTTGAGAGATTACAGATGTAAACAGGACACTAGAAACGATTTCTAGTATTTTTAATTCAAGAGATAGTTGGGAAATATCTTTGAATTGATGAGAGATGAAGAAGATGAAAGGGAGAGGTACTTTGGGGCAGCACCAATGAAACAAATAGCAGCTAGGTATTTTATTTTTTTTTTCATCCTTTCCCTTATATAGCTAGGTCACCATTTAAAATCCTTACCACATGTCACCTTCTGATTCGGTCTAGGCTTTATTGACCCAATCACATTGTGCTAAGTGTTAAACCTATATTTAATATTGACTTTAATCATCTTACATGATTAAAAGACATATAACAAGCTTATGTGTAGTGCCATGTGTCACCATCTCATGGTGCAACATATCACCCTGTGAAATAACCAAAATACCCTTGTGTTTTAATTTTGAGTTCTCAACCCAAAATAATTATTTCTCTTATTCTAATCAATTTATATCAAATATAAATTAATTAATTAATCTCAATTAATTAATTTTTCATTAATTAAATTCATATTTAAACACCTTAAATATAAATTTAACTTATACTATACATCAAATAACCTAGATTTGCTTTCAAGCCACGCTAGGGACTTTGCAATCTAATTGCAAATGAAACCTATTTAATCAATAAATTAAACTCTTTAATTAATTAATTAAATCATATTTAATTTGGTGATTACTTGTGCATGTGTGTGACTTACTAGGCTCATCACTAATTGGCAATGAGACATGATATCAACTTTTAATATTATCAGAACTCTTTCTTACCATAAATGATTTCTTTAAATCATTGTATGCAGCTCATAGACCATGGTTAACACCTAGCATAGCATGCCATGGTCACCCAATAAGTAATAAGGTTTACCTTAAATGTATCTATAATCATATGTTACCATGCACTAGAATCTCTCTGTTACAAAATCCCAACTCAAGCTAGAGTCATGGTTTATGTCAAATCCCATTTGCTATGAATATTACGTTGTCTTTTAATTCCAGTTCCTGATTAAAAAGATTTTCTCATCAGAAACTCTTTTCTGATTGAATCTATCTGTCCTAGCCAGGAACTTGAAACATTAAGAACAATTAAATGAACGTAGGATTTTATCCCTATTTACTTAGAGGAATAGATTCCATCTTGATCAACACCTACCTCCATATATAACTAGTAGGAGCCAACACTAGCCCATATACCCATACACAGTACAAGTATAAAAGTAGTATCAAACTCAAACCATCTATATATAACATAACTATGCTATCTCAGGTCTAAAGATTATATGCACTAATATGATTTATGACAATACATTGACAAGAGTAAACTCCATGTGCTTGTCATAAATATGACTGGTTCGATATAGTTATCATGTATAAGTGCTTATCATGTTTGTTATATGGCATAAGACTCACCATTCCATCTTATTTACATCTCATATAAATAACATGGGAACAAACATGATTACAATCTTTCTGGATAAGTCATGTCCTTATTGTGAAGTATCCTTGATTGTGAACCTATTTATGATACTTTGTGCTAGAAATACTGTCACTCATATTCTTAAGAACTTAAGAATAGAATTTCTAACAAAATATTAATGGACCTTTTATATTACACATAAATATATTATGCAAATGGAAAAGTGAAAATGCATTTTATTAATAAAAACATGTACAAGATACAAACTGAATGATATGCTCTAGAGCATACTACTAACAATTGCATCATATGCAAGTATTTAAAATTTCTTAAAATAATTGCCTCAATGAAGGGCCCATGTTATAATTACTTTAATTAAACCATTTCTAACTTAATCATTTATTTGGAAGATTTTGTGGTCGTCCTAATTATTATTATGGTCTCACTTTGCACATTATCCAATTAACATACATATATTATATACTTACATACATCCTCATACATCTCATGCATTTATGGACAATAACAAATATGGTATGATCATGGACTTTCTAAGGGATTCAATTCTGAGCCTCCAAGAATTGAATCAGGGTATTCCTAGGTGCATTTCATTTATTCATTTTAAAAGCGTTGCTGAAGGAGGACATAATCAACACTTGATCTTGAATTCCTACACTAGTCCCACCAATGCTCTTGACCTCCTTGATCTTCTTGCAATCCAATTACATAGTAATCCTTAGCATACCAAGGCGAATTTACAAGAACCAAATAAATGAAATTACAACCCAAAAAATATTACAACCTTTAGAATACATGCCACCAAAATAAATTAAAATAAATAAATTAATTTACAACCCAAAGAAACATAAAAGAAATAAATCTAATCACATTGGTTTTTTATTGTCCATGATCATCGATCATGCATATCACTATTTAACAATTAAATAAAATATACATACTTAAATTAAATTAAATATCTCATATTCAACTTAAAAATCCAAATTTGAATATGATTCAAACAAATTTAAAAATTCAGATTTGAATCACATTCAAATAAATTTAAAAATTGAGATTTGAATCACATTCAAATAAATTCAAAAATTCAGATTTGAATCACATTCAAAAAACTTTAAAAATTCTGATTTGAATCACATTCAAACAACTTTTAAAAATTCAGATTTGAATCACATTCAAACAATTTTAAAAATTCAGATTTGAATCATATTCAAACAACTTTTAAATTTCATATTTCAATCACATTCAAACAACTTAAAAAATTTAGATTTAAATCACATTCAAACAACTTTTAAAATTCTAATTTGAATCAAAATTTAATTGTGTGATTTAAAACTCTAATTAAATAATTTAATTAGACATAAAATAGACATAATTATGAGCATTAGATCACACAACAATTGCACAAACATTGCCCAAATAATGCGCACCATAAGAAGTGCTCAAACCATGCGCACATATGGAGTCTTCATCGAGCCGTAACCTTTATCATTGTAACCAGCAATGGATCTATCATCTCATGATCAAACCACATAATTAAATCATATAATCAAGAATCTAAATGGCAACTATAGTGGCTCTGATACCAATTGAATGAGCGGAAGTATGAAAAACACAAGTTTAGATCATTGAAATTAAAAAATTTTTCTTCTAGGGTCACATGCATCATGAAAGATTTATTTTTATCTATTTGATTTTAATGATAAACAATATATTAAAACTCTTTTAATATATTTTTGAATCTATATTTTCCATTTAAGATTTTAGAATTAATAGATTAATTCAGTAGAACCCTATATTAGATCAACAACAAGTGCACTAACCTGTTTGATGCACTGCAATGTGTTTGGCACCTTTGGGATGCACCTAGGACATCAGATGTTGTCCCTCTAGCTTGTCCACACTAAGATCAACAATGGAAGCCCCTTGAACAGCTTCTAAAGCTTTTCCAACTAATTAGAAAATCAGGTTTTGCCTTTTGAGAGATTACAGATGTAAACAGGACACTAGAAACGATTTCTAGTATTTTTAATTCAAGAGATTATTGGGAAATCTCTTTGAAATGATGAGAGATGAAGAAGATGAAAGGGAGAGGTGCTTTGGGGTAGCACCAATGAAATAAATAGTAGCTAGGTATTTTTCTTTTCATCCTTTCCCTTATATAGCTAGGTTACCACATAAAATCCTTGCCACATGTCACCTTCTGATTGGCTCTAGGTTTAATTTACCCAATCACATTGTGCCAAGTGTTAAATCTATATTTTATATTGACTTTAATCATCTTACATGATTAAAAGACATATGGCAAGCTTATGTGTAATGCCATGTGTCACCATCTCATGGTGCCACATGTCACCCTGTAAAATGGCCAAAATACGCCTGTGTTTTAATTTTTAGTTCTTAACCCAAAATAATTATTTCTCTTCTTCTAATCAATTTATATAAAATATAAATTAATTAATTAATCTCAATTAATTAATTTCTCATTAATTATGTCACACCTTAGCCCTCCGTAAGGAGTAACATGGTCCCGTAGTATACCTAATAAATTATCAAACTTCGTCTACTGATAACCCATTAAATACACTACAAGGGATTTTAAATCTTTTCTTACTTCTTTTTACAGTGATGAACACTATTTACAGGTGTTAAAAAAAAAAAACTTTTTTTTTACTAAAGTGAAACTAGATAACACATTTAAAGTATTAATAATTTCAGTAAAAATTTTGGCAAAGTTATTTTGAATAAAACAAATTTTCAAAAACCTGTAAAAAGCGCTTTCAATATTTTGTTCAATCCCCAAACTCCAATATCCAATCAACACAATAAGTTTCTCAACATTTGCCAAATCAAATCCATAATAATTTTTTAGTGTTTTCAAAAGCTGAGATAAAAGAAATATATCACAACATTTCCAAGCCAAAATAATTTACAAATTTAGTTTACAACTTTAATGTACAACTTTAATGTATAATTTTAATTTACAACTGCTCAAAACCAAGAACAATATAAATCAAATAATCTAGTCTACTGCCCTGTCAGTCTGTCTACCTATGACAGCAATGAAAAGCTATCGCTGAGTAAAATTTACTCAGTGGTGCACAATAATAATTTGAAATGCGATATACAAAACTTTTATTAACAATTTACAAATCAAATAATTCACAATTCCATCTCACAATTTACAAAGTTCATATAACACAAATTTGATCAGACAATTAAATAACACAGTTTTGCCAATCAATGACACCATTTGATCAAATAACTGAATAACACAGTTTTGTCAATCAATAATACAATTTGATCAAATAACTAAATAACACGGTGTTGCCAATCAATAACACAATTTGATCAAATAACTGAATAAAACAGTTTTGCCAATGAATAACACAATTTGATCAAATAACTGAATAACACAGTGCTGCCAATCAATAACACAATTTGATCAAATAACTGAATAACACAGTTTTGCCAATCAATAACACAACTTAGGCCATGACACAAATTTTTTCTAACATGTCGTGTTATACACCAAGATAAGGCACACTCACCGCACTAATCGAAATCAATGAGGATGGAAGCTAGCTAGATAATGAGAACTCATCCATAAATGGAGGAGGAATATAATCACACTCACCCCATAAATGGAGGAGGAACATAGTAATATTGTCATGCCAAGTGTGAATCAAAACAATTTCAAATCATAATATTTAAATATTTCATACAAACCACAAATCATATTTTATCCCAAAATTTCCATTTGCAAAGTAGGCAACACAATAATTTCCAATTAAGATTCCCAAAGCCAAAACAATAAAAGATTATTCATAACTCATTTCTCCAAATAAATTTTATGGTAAAAGCAGTGAATATAAAAAGTATTGTGCACAGACACAATTTAAAACTATAATGTTTAATTAAATTTTTAAGTAGAAAATGAGAAATCAAAATTATTATGCACAAACCTTTGATATATGCCTCTTGGCTCTGACTCAGTGTTCCTTACGCTTCTCAGTATCCTTTTCAACTGAAACACACAATTTAAAGTGTTTCAGTACTCAATGAATTTGTTTCTAACAATAAAATCCAATATTTAATTTTTCTAGGTACTATTCCCTTCAATTCATTTCGTTAGTCAACCTACAATGTTGACCCTTAATGCACTCTAAGTGAGTCAATTCTAATGTTACCAATATGTCACATTTTATAGCCCTTTAATATTGGTACATATTACCAAATTTATTTTCAAATATATTGCATTTTATTGCAATTTGCCAGTTTTCGGTAGACTAATTTGACCTAGTCGGATGACTTAGTTCCCTTGGTTTTTAGGTTTCGGTCGAAACTACAAACTTGTAGGTCTATATCTTATTGTACTCAAGGCAAAATTTCAGGTCATTCAAAGTTGTGTAGACCAAGTTATGGTCAATTTACTAATACTGGACAGAATGCACCAAAATGGTAACTTTAGGTCATTTTTAGGTCACTTTTGGTTCGGCAAGTTTTGGTACCTAAACTTGTGCAAGCTATTTGGCTTGATTTTGGCCATTTATGGGCCTTATTGTCTTCATAAGAATTGTAGATCTATGTCTAAACTATTCATGGTGAAAATTTCAGGTCAATTGGACCTGTTTTGAGTGAGTTATGGCCAAAACACTAACTACTGCCCAAATAGTCAATTTTCAGGCTTTCAAGTCACTAATCCAGATTTGGTCATTTTTCAATTCACCTTCTAGGCAGAATTTTGGTAAACTTCCTTCATGAAAGTTGGCATATTTTGTGCCTAGTTTCACCTCCAATTTGTCTCATACCAATTGGAGTTACACACTTAAGGTTCTAATCCAAAACATACACTACCCTACTACGCACTTCTCATCACTTACTAATTACATATTCAACACTTACCGAACTACTTCCTTCATGCCAATTCTGGTTTGTACCTTACCATTAATACATTTAACAACACATTTAGGTCATTTTAGATAGCTTGTAACAATTCTCAATATGCACACTATAACATAGAATTTTTCAAAGTCCATTTACACCATTTAACCACATGAACATACCCCATTTACATACCCAATTCCAAACCATTATACACACATCCATGCTGCCATCAATAACAACATCTTAAACAACCATAAACAAGTAAAAACAAGCTACATATACTGAATTTCCATGGCTGCCAAAATGTACATCTCCATTAAAACATCAAACTTTAAAAATTCTTCCATAAATCAACTACCCACAACCTTAGTTACACTTTTAATGAAATAAGAATTGAAAACACTCACTTACCACTTTTGAAGTTCTTCAAAACCTCACCAAAACTTAACTTTCTTACTCCTAGTATGCTGCCCAAGGTATGGTGGTCAAGTTTAGTGAAAGAACCTAATGGAAAAAGTGGCTAGAAAATAGTGAACTTGAGCTTGGGGTGTGGATGGCCTTGGAGGACTCCCATAGAGTTTTGGCTGGTTCTCTTCCTAAGGTTGAAAATGAGTGCTGCACCTCCCACGTGTCCCTTCAGGTGTCCAAATGTTGAAGTTAGTGGAGCACTAAGTGAGTTTATGATTTATTTAATCCAAAATTTATAATTTCCCACATTTAACCTCTTTTCTTTTACTATTTAGATTATGTACCATCATTTTAATTTTTTATGACATTTTCAAAGTGTAATATCATTTATTTTTAATGGACATTTAGGTCAAAAGACAACTAGGGGTGTCAAATGACCACAATGCCCCTATTCGGGTTGCATTTCTGATTTTTCAGTAACACCGAGTTTTGTCGTTTTCTCAATTTCTCGTCTTTCTTTGTACTAACTAATTAATTTTTCTTTGATATTTCTAATGACATTTATACTTCAATAGATGTCCATTTAAGTCTTAAAAATATTTTCCAGGGTTCCCTATGGTCCAGGGCTAGTCAACGGTCCATGACGTAACTTCCCGGTGTAGTCACCCATCGCTATGGATTCTCGGCTCGTTTAACTTAGTTTCATTTCATTGCTATTATTTTTCCTTTGTTTTTCTTGTATTTTCTTTTATTGTATTCCATTATTTTATGTCTCCTCACTAACATTTACATGTAGTTCTAGGCATCCTAACTGTCCGGACCGACACTGGTCACCGAAACAGTAGAACGCACTATCGACCATAGGGGTGTTACAATTCTCCACCCCTTAAAATAAATTTCGTCTGTTAAATTTTACCCAATAGCTATCTTACAATAGTCATACGTTTATTTTCTCCTTTCAATATGATCTTATAATCTTCTTTCCTTTGAATTTGTATAAGACTTTTAACAATCTAATACAACATTTAATTTGTTTGTATAACACCAATCTTCTCTTACTATTATTTTGTCTAATATTTCGGTTCATGTTTCCTATTTGAATGACCCTTGAGGTCATGTTAGAATTATTTATCTAGTCATGGGTCCTTTGACCATTCTAGTCAACAATCTTACTCACATTCGTAACATTTCTTTGTTATATCTGAACCAACTGTTCAAATTTTTACTTCCACAACTCTTTTTATCTATTAATATTCTATAACTTACTTCCTTTTGTATTGAACTATAATCTTTCGATAATCTAATTATTGAATTTTAACTCCCCAAGTAGGATTTCCAAACTCATTTCCAACAATAAAATTTTGTCATGACATAACTATACCAGTACAAATGCCGTTAGCAACTATTCTCATCTTGGTGTACTATCAGTAGTACGTAACTCTACACAATAATTTCAAGTTAGCACTGTAATCTGCAGCTTACAGTATAAACATCAAGAACATTGCATAGTTACTACGATACATTCCAATAGTGTCACACCCTACCCTTCCGTAAGGCATAACATGATCCCGTAGTATACCTAATGAATTACCAACTTCGTCTACTGATAAATCATTTAATACATTACAAGGGATTTTAAACATTTTCTTACTTCTTTTTACAGTGGTGAGCATTGTTTACAGGTGTTAAAAGTTTTTTTAACTGAAGTGAAACCAGATAATACATTTGAAAAATTAATAATTTATGTAAAAATTTTGGCAGAGTGCCATCTGTATTTTGAATAAAATAGTTCTTAAAAAACCTGTAAAAAACACTTCCAATATTTTGTCCAATCCCCAAACTCCAATATTTAATCAACACAATATGTTTCTCAACATTTGCCAACTCAAATCCACAATAATTTTTCCAGTGTTTTCAAAAGCTAAGATAAAAGAAATATATCACAAATTTTACAAGCAAAAATAATTCACAATTTATTTTATAACTTTAATGTACAATTTTAATTTACAACTGCTAAAAACCAAGAATAATAAATACATACAGTGAACATACATTATAATACAAAATGTAAAATATGGTATACTCAATATACCCGATGAACTCTCAATGTAGTACAAGCAGCCTAGTCTACTACCCTGTCAGTCTGTCTACCTGCGATAGCAATGAAAAGCTATCGCTGAGCCAATGTCTCAATGGTGTACAACATTAACAAAATACAACTTTAAATCATAAATCATAAGTCACATAAATAGTGGATACTTAAAATCATAGTTAAATTCAAAAGACAGTGAATGTCAATAAGAATTTAAACTCCATTTCACAATATCATAATGAATATTAATAAATCACACACACAGCTTAATCATGTTCCAAAGTCCAATTCATCCCAAGAGCCGATGGCTAATAAGGAATAACATAGCTAGCTAGCAATAATATGAGTACTCATTCTATTCGTCCTCAACAGGCACACACTTCAACACTTCAGCCAGAGAGGGAATTCAAAGTCAATTCATCCCACTAGACAAGCTAGCGAGGAATTCAATCAATATACATGATAGCTGTGGTTTCAAACCATTTACAATGTTTTTTAATCAATAAGTATCCATCAAATATCCATTCAAACAATTTTTCACAATTTAAAACAATAACATACAAATAGTCATAATTTATTTCAATTGAAAAATTCAAAAGAAATAACTGTTGTGCACAAACCTCTGATAAATGTCTCTTGGCCCTAACTCAGTGTTTCCTTTCCTTTCCCTGAGTCTTTGCTAACTGAAACACACAATTTAAAGTGTTTCAGTACTCATTTAAACCGTATCTAATAATAAGGCTTAATAATTTATTTATTGATTTCTATTATTTTCTTAGTCAACCTAAAATGTTGACTCTCGATGCACTATAGGTGAACTAGGTTTTAATGTTACCAATAAGTCACATTTTATGGCCTTTTAGTGTTGGTACATGTTACTAAATTCACTTTCAAGCATATTGCATTTTATGGCAATTTGTTGGATTTTGGTATACTAATTTGACCTACCCGGACGACCTAGTTCCCTTGGTTTTCGGTCCAAATTACAAACTTGTAGGTCTATGTCTTATTACATGCTGGGCAAAATTTTAGGTCATTCTGAGTTGTGTAGACCAAGTTATGGTCAATTTACCAATGTTGGACAGAATGTATCAAAATGGTAACTTTAGGTCATTTTTAGGTCACTTTTGGTTCGGCCAGTTTTTGGACCTGAACTTGTGCAAGCTATTTGACTTGCTTATGGTCATTTCTGAGTGTTGGTGTCTTCATAAGAATTGTAGATATATGTCTAAACTATATATGGTAAAAATTTCAGGTCAATTGGACCTGTTTTGAGTGAGTTATGGCCAAAACACCAATTGCTGCCCAAATGGTCAATTTTCAGGCTTTTAAGCCACTAATCCGGATTTGGTCATTTTTCAAGTCACCTTCTAGGTAGAATTTTGGTAAGCTTCCTTCACAAAAGTTGGCACATTTTGTGCCTAGTTTCACCTCCAATTGGTCTCATATCAATTGAAGCCACACACTTAAGGTTCTAAGCCAAAACATACACTGCCCTATTACAATTTGTTTATCCTTTGCCAATTACACATCCTATGCTTACCAAGTTCACTCTTCCATGCCAATTCTGGTTTGTACCATAGCATTAACACATTTAGTAAAACATTTTGGCAGCTTGTAACCACTCTCAACATACACCTTATAACTCAGAATTTTTCCAAGTCCAATTACAACAATTAAAGTCCCATTTACCACAATTCAACCACATGAAAATACCTCATTTCCATGTCCAAATTCTAACAATTAAACACACACACATGCTGCCATCCATGACAACATAATTCAACAATATTTCATGAACTCAAACACTTTAATCTTCTTCATGAGGCTGCCACAAGTTTACACATACCCATCAACCTCCATTTGCAATTTTCAAGCTTACAAATCAAACCTTACTCATGGAATTCAACTACAATACAACCAAACATTTAAATCAACCTTCAAACCACTATTTACATGCAAGGAGAAACTGTTCATAGTGAAGTTCCATGGCTGCCAAAATGTACATTTCCTCTAACTCATTAAACTTCAAAAATTCTTCCACAAATCAACTACCCACAACATCTATTCAAAGTTTAATGAAATAATAATAAAAAATACATACTTACCACTTTTGAAATTCTTCAAAACCTCACCAAAACTTAACTTGCTTGCTGCCTATATGCTTCCCAAGAGGTGTAGGCAAAGTTTAGTGAAGGAAAATGCAAGGATCATGGCTTGAAGATGGAAGAGTGGAGCTTGCATGGTTGGCCGTCCATGGAGGATTTGAGAGCTTTTCAATTCGGCAAGGTGAGTGAGGTTGAAGAAGATGAGTGAAGTGGCTGTCCATTTGTCCTCACATGCCTTATATAACTCCACTAATCCTCCACTAACCTTAGTTTAAACATTATAATAATTAAAGTTTAATTAATTCTAATTACACCTCATTTTTCTCTATTTATATTATGTGCCACTATTTTAATTTTTCATGACATTTCTCAAGTGTAATATCATTTATTTTTAATGGACATTTAGGTCAAAAGACAACTCGGGGTGTTAAATGACCACAATGCCCCTATTTGGATTGCATTCCCGATTTTTCGATAACACCGAGTTTTATCGTTTTCTCGATTTCTCGTTTTTCTTTGTATTAATTAATTAATTTTTCTTTGATATTTCTAATCATATTTATACTTCAATAGACATTTATTTAAGTCCTAAAAATATTTTTCAGGGTTCCCCATGGTCTAGGGCTAGTAAACGGTCCACGCCGTAACTTCCCGGTGCGGTCACCCATTGCTAGGGTTCTTGGCTTGTTTAACATGGTTACATTTCATTGCTATTATTTTTCCTTTATTTTTCTTGTATTTTCTTTTCTTGTATTTTATTATTTTATGTCTCCCCATCAATATTTAAGTGTAGTTCTAGGCATTCTAGTCGTCTGGACAGACACTGTCACCAAAATAGTAAAACGCACTACCAAACATAGAGATGTTACAAATAGATCAAATTTTCCTATATTTTATCCTTTTCGAATTGACTGATATTCGATCTTATTCTAATTACAATATCCATTAACAAATACTAATAGTAACATCTCTGCCTGCATCTAGAGCAATTCTACTACCGCAACTTACTTTTACGTCCTCTTGCCTTACATTAAGTAGACTCGCCAATTATCTTTATAATTTATAGTGTGTTAAAAAATACTTTTCGCCAATAAACTCTTCCAAAACTAATTTCACTTATTATCACAATCCTTATCTTAAAGGACTAATCACTAATGCATCAAAATTTATTCCCTTGTAAAGGAATAACAACAGAACATATAGTTCTAACACTAACATAAAAGTATGCAGACCCTAGGTCAAACAATACATATATATATCTTAGTTACTAATTGAGAAAGTACTAGCAACAATGTCAAAAGTTTCAACCTCTTCTCTCTGTCTCATTGCATAGACTCTGACTGGACCACTGCCTTGCTCTGACTGATTCACTGTGCCTTGGTTGCTTGATGGACTACCTCTACCCTTGCCTCTACCTCTAGTAGGTGGTTGTGAACCTCTGGTGACAAGATTCTGAACTGACCCTTCGGTAGTAGTAGGAGGTGGCCCAACTCTACGGGCACTGGTGCAGTCCTTGGCAAAGTGTCCTATGCCTCCACGGTTATAACAGGCTCCTATGGCCTTGTAGCATACCCCACTATGATTTCTACCATAAGTTTCACATTGGCGGGGAGGGTAAGAACTTCTAGTTATTCGATGACTGGACCTGGGTGGTCTCTGCCCTGATGATCCACCTCTGTTATATCTCTAAGCTCGGGGCTTCTCAATTTCTTTTCTCTTCACCAAATTACTGCTCGAGCTCTGATCCATAGGTTTCTCCCTCTTCTCTATTTCACACTACCCTTGTGGGGGTTGGGTTTGTACTTGAGCTTAGGTTGACAGATTATCAGCCATTTATTGAAAGAAAGTGGCCATTTGCTGGGCCATTTATACAGTAATTTTTACAAGTGGGGCTGGTAAAGTCGAGCTTCTGACTCTCTGAGGGGCTGGGACATCCCCTTGTACCTCAGCCTCTATTGATTGATCGACTGAATGGCCCCCTTCTTCCATAGTCAATTAGAGGATATTACACCTCCTGAACAAATAACATAAGGAGATTTCCTCATGTTAGTGCATATTTATAATGTAATGTACTGTATGTATTAAACACTGACATTGAGCAGTTGTACTATGAAGAAAGAATATTCAAATTGCAGGTGAAAACAGAATTTAAAAACTAGCTATGATACCACTAAAACATGTCACACCCACCCCTCCGTAAGGCGTAACATGATCCCGTAGTATACCTAATGAATTACCAAACTCCATCTACTGATAATCCATCAAATACACTATAAGGGATTTTAAATCTTTTCTTACTTCTTTTTACAGCGGTGAGTACTATTTACAGGTGTTAAAAAAAATTTTTTTTTACTGAAGTGAAACCAGATAACACATTTAAAGTATTAATAATTTCTATAAAAATTTTGGCAGAGTTCCATCTGTATTTTGAATAAAATAGTTCTTCAAAAACCTGTAAAAAGCACTTCCAATATTTTTTTCAATCCCCAAACTCCAATATCCAATCAACACAATAAGTTTCTCAATATTTGCCAACTCAAATCCACAATAATTTTCCAGTGTTTTCAAAAGCTGAGATAAAAGAAATATATCACAATATTTATAAGCCAAAATAATTTACAAATTTAGTTTACAACTTTAATGTACAACTTTAATGTACAATATTAATTTACAACTGCTCAAAACTAAGAACAATATATACATACAATGAACATACATTACAGCACAAAATACAAAATATGGTATACTCAATATACCCGGTGAAATCTCAAAATGTAGTATAAGCAGCCTAGTCTGCTGCCCTGTCAGTCTGTCACCTGTGACAGCAATGAAAAGCTATCGGTGAGTAAAATTTACTCAGTGGTGCACAATAATAATCTGAAATGCGATATACAAAACTTTTATTGACAATTTACAAATCAAATAATTCACAATTTCATCTCACAATTTACAAAGTTCATATAACACAAATTTGATCAAACAATTGAATAACACAGTTTTTCCAATCAATGACACCATTTGATCAAATAACTAAATAACACAGTTTTGCCAATCAATAACACAATTTGATCAAATAACTGAATAACACGGTGTTGCTAATCAATAACACAATTTGATCAAATAACTGAATAACACAGTTTTTCCAATCAATAACACAACTTAGGCCATGACACAAATTTTTCCAAACATGCCGTGTTGTACACCACAACAGGGCACAGTCACCCCACTAATCGAAATCAATGAGGGCGAAAGCTAGCTAGATAATGAGAACTCATACACACTCACCTCAGACAGATAAGTCAAAGAGGGAGGAATATAATCACACTCACCCCATAAATGGAGGAGGAACATAGTAATATTGTCATGCCAAGTGTGAATCAAAACAATTTCAAATCATAATATTTAAATATTTCTTACAAACCACAAATCATATTTTATCCCAAAATTTCCATTTGCAAAGTAGGCAACACAATAATTTCCAATTAAGATTCCCAAAGCCAAAATAATAAAAAATTATTCATAACTCATTTCTCCAAATAAATTTTTTGGTAAAAGCAGTAAATATAAAAAGTATTGTGCACATGCACAATTTAAAACTATAATGTTTAATTAAATTTTTAAGTAGAAAATGAGAAATCAAAATTAATGTACACAAACCTTTGATATATGCCTCTTGGCCCTGACTTAGTGTTCCTTACGCTTCTCAATATCCTTTTCAACTGAAACACACAATTTAAAGTGTTTCAGTACTCAATGAATTTGTTTCTAACAATAAAATCCAATATTTAAATTTTTTTAGTACTATTCCCTTCAATTCATTTTATTAGTCAACCTATAATGTTGACCCTTAAAGCACTCTAAGTGAGTCAATTCTAATGTTACCAATATGTCACATTTTATAGCCCTTTAATATTGGTACATGTTACCAAATTCATTTTCAAGTATATTGCATTTTATTGCAATTTGCCGGATTTCGGTATACTAATTTTGTTAGTAGAATGCCCTAGAGCATATCATTTAGTATGTATCTTGTATATATTTTTATTAATAAAAGGCATTTCCACTTTTTCGTTTACATAATATATTTATGTGTAATAGAAAAGGTCCATTGATATTTTGTTAGAAATATTATTCTTAAGTTGTTAAGAATATGAGTGACAATATTTCTAGCACAAAGTATCATAAATAGGTTCACAATCGAGGATACTTCATAATAAGGACATGACTTATCCAGAAAGATTGTATTCATGTTTGTTCCCAAGTTATTTATATGAGATATAAATAAGATGGAATGGTAAGTCTCATGCCATATGACAAACATGATAGGCACTTATAAATGATAAGTAGGCCGAACCAGTGACACTTATGGCAAGCACATGGAGTTTACTCTTGTCAATGTTTTATCATAAATCATATCAGTGCATATAATCTTTAGACCTGAGATAGCACAGTTATCTTGTATATAGGTAGTTTGAGTTTGATACTGCTTTCATACTTGTACTGTGTATAGGTATATGGGCATGTGTTGACTCCTACTAGTTATATATGGAGGTAGGTGTTGATCAAGATGGAATCTGTTCCTCTAAGTAAATAGAGATAAAATCCTATGTTCATTTAATTGTTCTTGATGTTTCAAGTTCCTGGCCAGGACAGATAGATTTATTCAGAAAAGAGTTTCTGATGAGAAAATCTTTTAATCAAGAACTGGAATTAAAAGAGAACATAATATTCATAGCAAATGGAGTTTGACATAAACCATGACTCCAGCTTGAGTTGGGATTTTGTAACAGAGAGATTCTAGTGTATGGTAACATATGATTATAGGTTCATTTAAGGTAAACCTTATTACTAATTGGGTGGCTATGGCATGCTATGCTAGGTGTTAACCATGGTCTATGAGGTTCATAAAATGATTTAGAGAAATCATTTATGGTAAGAAAGAGTTCTGATGATATTAAGAGTTAATATCATGTCTCATTGCCAATTAGTGATGAGCCTAGTAAGTCACACACATACACAAGTTATCACCTAATTAAATATGATTTAATTAATTAATTAAAGAGTTTAATTGATTAATTAAATAGGTTTGGTTTGCAATTAGATTGCAAAGTCCCTAGCATGACTTGAAACCAAATCTAGATTATTAGATGTATAATACAAGTTAAATTTATATTTAAAGTGTTTAAATATGAATTTAATTAATGAGAAATTAATTAATAGAGATTAATTAATTAATTTATATTTGATATAAATTAATTAGAAGAAGAAAAATAATTATTTTGGGTTGAGAACTCAAAATTAAGACACAGGGGCATTTTGGTCATTTTGCAGTGTGACACGTGGCACCATGAGATGGTGACACATGGGATTACACATATGCTTGCCAAATGTTTTTTAATCATATAAGATGATTAAAATCAAGATTAAATATAGGTTTGACACTTGGCACAATGTGATTGGGTCACTTAAACCTAGAGCTAATCAAAGGGTGACATGTGGCAAGGGTTTAATGTGTTAACCTAGCTATTTAGGTGTTGTTATGAGAAAATAAAACACAACTAGCAGCCACACTCCTTTGTCACGCCACTTTGAGGGTTTTTATCTCTTCTTCTTCATCTCTTATCAATTCAAAGAGATTAGCCATCAATCTCTTGAATTAAGAACACTAGGAATTGTTTCTAGTGTCCTGTTTACATCTCTAATCTCTTAAAAGGCAGAACTTGAATTTCTAATTAATAGAAAAGGCTTTAGAAGCTGTTCAAGGGCTGCCATAGGTGTTCTTGGTGTGGACAAGCTAGAGGGACAACATCTGGTGTCCTGAAGACGAATCTCAAAGGCGCAGACACGCTGCAGTGCATCAAGAGGTTAGTGTAATCGATCTTGATTTAATCTAGGGTTCTAAAATTAATCTGATTAATTTTAAAATCTTAAATGGCAAATACAGATCCAAAAGCATATTAAAAGAGTTTTAATATGTTGTTTATCATTGATATCAAATAGATAAAAAATAAATCTTGCATGATGCATGTGACCCTAGGTGAAAATTTTTGAATTCAATGGTATAAACTTGTGTTTTTCACGCTTTCGTTCCTTCATTTGGTATCAGAGCCACTATATTTGCCATTTAGATTGTTGATTATATGATTTAATTGTGTGTTTGATCATGAGATCAAGAGTTCATTTCTGGTTGCAAAGCAAGTTGGCGGCATACTTGAAAAAACACCATCAATGGTGCGCATGGTTTGGCTTCCATAGGTGGTTTAAGGTTTGGCTTTTAATTCTGCAATTGTTGTATGATCTAAGGCCTATTCTTTGACTAATTAAAGTGTTTAATTAGTAGTTTTTATCACACAATTAAATTATGATTCAAATCAGAATTTTAAAAATTGTTTGAATGTGATTAAAATCTGAATTTTAAAAGTTGTTTGAATGTGATTCAAATATGAATTTTTAAAGTTGTTTGAATCATATTTAAATCTGATTTTTTAAAATTGATTGAATAAAATTCAGATTTTTAAAAAAATGTTTGAATGTGATTCAGATCTGATTTTTTAAAAAATGTTTGAATGTGATTCAAATCTGAATTTTTGAAGTTGTTTGAATGTGATTCAAATCTGAATTTTTAAATTTGTTTGAATGAGATTCAAATCTGAATTTTTAAATTTATTTGAATCATATTCAAATCTGGATTTTTAAGTTGAATATGAGATATTAAATTTAATTTAACTATGTATGTTTTATTTAATTGTTAAATAGTGATATGCATGATGGATGATCATGGACTATAAAAGACCAATGTGATTGGATTTATTTCTTTTATGTTTCTTTGGGATTGTAAATTAATTAATTTATTTTAATTTATTTTGGGCATGTATTATTAAGTTTGTAATAATTTTTGGGTTGTAATTTCATTTATTTAAGTTCTTGTAAATTCGCCTTGGTATGCCAAGGATTACTATGTAATATTGGATTGCAAGAAGTTCAAGGAGGTCAAGAGCATTGGTGGGACCAGTGGGAGGAATTCAAGATCAAGTGTTGATTATGTACTCCTTCAGCAACTCTTGTAAAATGAATGAATGAAATGCACCTAGGAATGCCCTGATTCAATTCTTGGTGGCTCGAATTGAATCCCTTTAGAAAGTCCATGATCATACCATATTTATCGCTTATCCATGAATGCATGAGATGTATGGGAATGTATGCAATTATATGATATATGCATGCTAAATGGATAATGTGCAAAGTGAGACCTTAATAGTAAATAGAATGACCATAAAATCTTCCAAACAAATGATTAAGTTGGAAATGCTATAATTAAAGTAATTATAACATAGGCCCTCCATTGGGCCAATTATTTTAAGAAATTTTAAATAGTTGCATAAGATGCAATTTATTTAAGAGATTTTCTTAAGAATAATTGTTAAGCATGAGATGTTGTAAATATGTAAATGGTTTAGTGGCCAATATTGGATGTACCTGAGGACATTAAAATTATTTGCATAATTACTGGCTCAATGGGATCAACTTAACTAATGCAAGATAAGTCAATAATGGATGTACCTGAGATTTTGAGCATTAGGGGCTAGGTAAAGGATTGAACCTCACATGAGATGTGATGGGCAAAGAGTTGCTCACTTATAATTTATTGTAATTCCAATAATGGATGTACCTGAGGATGATCAATAGAATTATAAGAATTCAATCACCCACTAGAAATCCATCCAACTAGGATTTTCGTTTTCTACTTTGGAAGTGTAGGATTCGCTAAGTTAGTGGGAGGATCAATTTGATTAAAAGACCATAATCATTTTGGTTAATTACATGATACATTTACTAATTAATCTGGTTTTTTTCTGCAGTTAATTTTCTGATAAAAATGATCACAAAACAACCACCACCATCCAATATCCTTGCAAGCATACTTGATCACAATAGGTTGAAAGGACCTAATCTGTCTGATTGGCTAAGAAATTTGAAACTTGTCCTGAACCTTGAACATATAGGATATGTTCTAGATTCAAATGTTCCTGGTCCCTTACCTCCAGAGGCCACACAAGAGGAATATGAAACTTTGGACAAGTGGAAGGAGCATGATATGAGAGCTAAATGTTACATGCTTGCTTCCATGAGTAATGAGTTACAGAAGCAACATGAGAACATGCAGAGTGCGAGTGAGATCCTCCTTCACCTATAAGAGTTGTATGGTGAGCACAGCAGGAATGCTAGGTATGAGATATCTAGGCAGCTGCTCCGCATGATGATGTCTGAGGGACAGAATGTTGGGGATCATGTCCACAAGATGATTCGGCTGATTGAGCAGTTGGAATATCTTGACTTCAACATGGATTTCTAACTACATACGGATTTGATCCTTCAGTCCCTTCCTGGGTCTTTTGGGAAATTTTGTGACAAATTTGCATATGACTCAATAGGAATGCACCTTAGCTGGTTTACTCAACATGCTGGTTATTGGCCAAAAGAATATGCCAGGCAATAAAGGAAAAGAGGTAGCTTTGGTTGCATCTTCTTCTGCTGGAAAGTCCAACAAGAAGAAGGGCAATAAGAAAAAGAAACCTCAGATTCCTGGTCCTTCTAAGAAAATAGCTAAACAGAAAAGGAAGACTAAAGCTGATGAAGGAAAAGGAAAGTGTTTCCACAGCCAACAGGAAAGTGTTTCCATTGCCAATAAGAAAGTGTTTCCATTACCAGTAAGAAAGTGTTTCCACTGGCCAGAGTATAGCAATCTAAATGAAAGCAATGCCGTGGTGAAAAACAACTCAAGTTCAAAATATATTTGGCACTTAAGGTTATGTCATGTTGCAGAAGATAGGATTACAAAATTGGAGAAAATGGGGATTCTATCCTTATTGGACTCTGAGCCTACTCCAACTTGTGAATCTTGCTTTCAGGGCAAAATGACTAGATCACCCTTTGTTGGACAGGGGCTAAGAGCTGAAAATATTTTGGTGCTAATACATAGTGATGTATGTGGTCCATTTAAAGAAATGGCTAGAGGGGGTTTTCATTATTTTATTACCTTTACTGATGATAAATCAAGGTTTGGGTATTTGTATTTGATGAAATACAAACATGAATCTTTTGAAAAGTTCAAAGAATTTAAATCTGAAGTAGAAAATCAAACAGGAAAGAATATTAAAGCTCTTCGATCAGATCGTGGAGGTGAATATTTGAGTACTGAATTTGATGAATACTTGAGAGAGCATGGCATTGTTTCTCAGCTGACTCCTCCAGGAACACCACAACTGAATGGTGTATCTGTAAGAAGAAATCATAACCTTCTTGATATTGTACTTAGTATGATGAGCTATACTGATATGACATTCTCCTTTGGGGTATTTGCTTTAGAATCACTTTGTATATTCTGAATAGGATTCCATCAAAATCAGTTTCTTCCACACCTTATGAGATATGGCATGGAAGAAAACCAAGTCTTAAGCATGTTAAGATTTGGGGTTGTCCAGCTTATATCAAAAAGCTGAACACTGATAAATTGGAGACCAGATCAGAAAAAGGTCGATTTGTTGGATATCCAAAATATAGTTTTGGATATTATTTTTATTTGCCTACTTCACAAAAGGTTGTGATAAGTAGAGATGCCATATTTCTTGAACAACAGTTTGTTCAAGAAGGAGGCAAAGGAAGGCAAATAGAGTTAGAATTGGAGAATTCTGACCAACCAACAGATCAGATGGATATAGATCCATCTAGTCAACCTATACCCGTTGATGAAACATCTATAGTTGTTCCTCGTAGAACAACCAGGGTATCTCACCCACCAGTGAGATATGGTTTTCTTCATGAAGAAGAACAAGAGTTGTCTACTCATGAAGAAGTAGATCATGGAGATGATCCACTTACCTATGAAGAAGCTATATCAGATATAGACTCTTCAAAATGGATTGATGCTATGAAATCCGAGATTGATTCCATGTATAAGAATCAAGTTTGGGATCTTGTTGACCCACCTGAAGGTATTATACCTATAGGGAACAAATGGGTTTTCAAGAAGAAAATTGGTTCTGATGGAAAGGTAGAGACCTATAAGGCAAGGCTAGTAGCGAAAGGGTTTCGCCAAAGGCAAGGAATCGACTATGAGGAGACTTTCTCGCCTGTTGCCATGCTTAAATCAATTAGGATTTTATTAGCAATAGCTGCATACTATGATTATGAGATTTGGCAGATGGATGTCAAAACAGCTTTTCTCAATGGATACATTGAAGAAAACATTTTCATGGAACAACCTAGGGGTTTTGAATCCCAAGATGGTTCCAAGGTATGCAAGCTAAAGCGATCCATTTATGGGTTGAAACAAGCTTCAAGGAGTTGGAACATCCGTTTTGATGAAGCCATTAAATCCTTTGGTTTTATAAAAAATGAGGATGAGCCATGTGTATATAAGAAGGTTAGTGACAGTGCTATCACTTTCCTTGTCTTATATGTGGATGACATACTGTTGATGGGTAATGACACAGATATGTTGACGACTATAAAGGTATGGTTGTCAAATACATTCTCCATGAAAGACTTTGCGGAGGCAACCTATATTCTTGGGATTCGCATCTATAGAGATAGAGCGAAAAGAATAATTGGTTTATCCCAATGTCTATACTTGGAAAAGGTGTTAAAGAGGTTTAACATGCTTGATTCCAAGAGAGGATTGTTACCAGTGAGACATGGTATCCATCTTTCTAAAGAGATGTCTCCAAAGACACCTGAAGAAAGAGATAAGATGGCCAGGATTCCATATGCTTCGGCTATTGGAAGTATAATGTATGCAATGTTGTGTACTAGGCGGATATCGCATATCTCGTTAGTTTGACTAGCGGTATCAATCCAATCCAGTTTGGAACATCGATAGTCACAAGAATATCCTTAAGTACTTGAGAAGAACTAAATATTTATTCTTGATTTATGGAGGTGGAGACTTGCAATTGGATGGTTATACTGATTCTGATTTCCAATCAGATATTGATGATAGAAAGTCTAGCTCTAAATATGTGTTCATTTGTAATGGAGGTGCAGTCAGTTGGAAGAGTTCCAAACAGAGCACGACTGCAGATTCCACTACAGAGGCTGAGTATATTCTTTGCATCGGATGTCAGAAGGAAGCTGTTTGGATAAAGAAGTTCGTGATAGAACTTACAGTAGTTCCTTCCATTGAGTCAGCAGTTCCACTACACTGTGACAACAATGGAGCAGTCATACAGGCTAAGGAACTAAGGTCTCACCCAAAATCCAAACACATAGAAAGGCACTACCACATTATCAGACATATAGTTGGGCGAGGTGATGTAGCCATGCAGAAAATAGCATCAGCTGAAAATCCAGCTGATCCATTCACTAAGCTTTTGTCACAAGCTCAGTTAGACTGACATCTTGAGAAAATGGGTCTAAGGTATTGTAATGAATGGCTCTAGTGCTAGTGGGAGATTGTTAGTAGAATGCCCTAGAGCATATCATTTAGTATGTATCTTGTATATATTTTTATTAACAAAAGGCATTTCCACTTTTCCGTTTACATAATATATTTATGTGTAATAGAAAAGGTCCATTGATATTTTGTTAGAAATATTATTGTTAAGTTGTTAAGAATATGAGTGACAATATTTCTAGCACAAAGTATCATAAATAGGTTCACAATCGAGGATACTTCATAATAAGGACATGACTTATCCAGAAAGATTGTATTCATGTTTTTTCCCAAGTTATTTATATGAGATATAAATAATATGGAATGGTAAGTCTCATGCCATATGACAAACATGATAGGCACTTATAAATGATAAGTAGGCCGAACCAGTGACACTTATGACAAGCACATGGAGTTTACTCTTGTCAATGTTTTGTCATAAATCATATCAGTGCATATAATATTTAGACTTGAGATAGCACAGTTATCTTGTATATAGGTAGTTTGAGTTTGATACTGCTTTCATACTTGTATTGTGTATGGGTATATGGGCATGTGTTGGCTCCTATTAGTTATATATGGAGGTAGGTGTTGATCAAGATGGAATCTGTTCCTCTAAGTAAATAGAGATAAAATCCTATGTTCATTTAATTGTTCTTGATGTTTCAAGTTCCTGGCCAGGACAGATAGATTTATTCAGAAAGAGTTTACGATAAGAAAATCTTTTAATCAAGAACTGGAATTAAAAGAGAACATAATATTCATAGCAAATGGAGTTTGACATAAACCATGACTCCAGCTTGAGTTGGGATTTTGTAACAGAGAGATTCTAGTGCATGGTAACATATGATTATAGGTTCATTTAAGGTAAACCTTATTACTAATTGGGTGGCTATGGCATGCTATGCTAGGTGTTAACCATGGTCTATGAGGTTCATAAAATGATTTAGAGAAATCATTTATGGTAAGAAAGAGTTCTGATGATATTAAGAGTTAATATCATGTCTCATTGCCAATTAGTGATGAGCCTAGTAAGTCACACACATACACAAGTTATCACCTAATTAAATATGATTTAATTAATTAATTAAAGAGTTTAATTGATTAATTAAATAGGTTTGGTTTGCAATTAGATTGCAAAGTCCCTAGCATGACTTGAAACCAAATCTAGATTATTAGATGTATAATATAAGTTAAATTTATATTTAAAGTATTTAAATATGAATTTAATTAATGAGAAATTAATTAATAGAGATTAATTAATTAATTTATATTTGATATAAATTAATTAGAAGAAGAAAAATAATTATTTTGGGTTGAGAACTCAAAATTAAGACACAGGGGCATTTTGGTCATTTTGCAGTGTGACACGTGGCACCATGAGATGGTGACACATGGGATTACACATAAGCTTGCCAAATGTTTTTTAATCATGTAAGATGATTAAAATCAAGATTAAATATAGGTTTGACACTTGGCACAATGTGATTGGGTCACTTAAACCTATAGCTAATCAAAGGGTGACATGTGGCAAGGGTTTAATGTGTTAACCTAGCTATTTAAGTGTTGTTATGAGAAAATAAAACACAACCAGCAGCCACACTCCTTTGTCACGCCACTTTGAAGGTTTTTATCTCTTCTTCTTCATCTCTTATCAATTCAAAGAGATTAGCCATCAATCTCTTGAATTAAGAACACTAGGAATTGTTTCTAGTGTCCTGTTTACATCTCTAATCTCTTAAAAGGCAGAACTTGAATTTCTAATTAATAGAAAAGGCTTTAGAAGCTGTTCAAGGGCTGCCATAGGTGTTCTTGGTGTGGACAAGCTAGAGGGACAACATCTGGTGTCCTAAAGACGAATCTCAAAGGTGCAGACACGCTGCAGTGCATCAAGAGGTTAGTGTAATCGATCTTGATTTAATCTAGGGTTCTAAAATTAATCTGATTAATTTTAAAATCTTAAATGGCAAATATAGATCCAAAAGCATATTAAAAGAGTTTTAATATGTTGTTTATCATTGAAATCAAATAGATAAAAAATAAATCTTGCATGATGCATGTGACCCTAGGTGAAAATTTTTGAATTCAATGGTATAAACTTGTGTTTTTCACGCTTCCGTTCCTTCAAATTTGACCTAGTTGGATGACTTAGTTCCCTAGGTTTTCGAGTTTCGGTCAAAACTAAAAAGTTGTAGGTCTATGTCTTATTGCACGCGGAGCAAAATATCAGATCATTCTGAGTTGTGTAGACCAAGTTATAGTCAATTTACCAATGCTGGACAGAATGCACCAAAATGGTAACTTTAGGTCATTTTTAGGTCACTTTTGGTTCGGCCAATTTTGCTACTTGAAATTTTGCAAGCTATTTGGCTTGGTTCTAGCCAATTTTGGGCTTTAGTGTCTTCATAAGAACTGTAGATCTATGTCTAAACTATTCATGGTAAAAATTTCAGGTCAATTGGACTTGTTTTGAGTGAGTTATGGCTAAAACACTAACTACTGCCCAAATGGTCAATTTTCAGGCTTTCAAGTCACTAATCGAGATTTGGTCATTTTTCAAGTCACCTTCTAGGCAGAATTTTAGTAAGTTTCCTCCATGAAAGTTGGCACATTTTGTGCCTAGTTTCACCTCCAATTGGTCTCATACCAATTGGAGGTACATACTTAAGGTTCTAAGCAAAAACACACACTGCCTTACTACACACTTCTCATCACTTACTAATTACATATTCAGCACTTACCGAACTACTTCCTTCATGCCAAGTCTGGTTTGTACCTTACCATTAACATATTTAACAACACATTTAGGTCGTTTTGGATAGCTTGTAACCATTCTCAATATGCACACTATAACACAGAATTTTCCAAAGTCCATTTACAACATTTAACCACATGAACATACCCCATTTACATATCCCATTTACATACCCAATTCCAAACCATTATACACATATCCATGCTGCCATCAATAACAATATCTTAAACAACCGAAAATAAGTAAAAACAAGCTACATATACTGAATTTCCATGGCTGCCAAAATGTACATCTCCATTAAAACATCAAACTTCAAAAATTCTTCCATAAATCAACTACTCACAACCTTGGTTACACTTTTAATGAAACAAGAATTGAAAACACTCACTTACCACTTTTGAAGTTCTTCAAAACCTCACCTAAACTTAACTTTCTTGCTCCTAGTATGCTGCCCAAGGTATGGTGGTCAAGTTTAGTGAAGGAACCTAATGGAAAAAGTGGCTAGAACATGGTGAACTTGAGCTTGGAGTGTGGACGGCCATGGTGGACTCCCATAGAGTTTCGGTTGGTTCTATTCCTAAGGTCAAAAATGAGTGCTGCACCTCCCAAGTGTCCCTTTAGGCATCCAAATGCTGAAGTTTGTGGAGCACTAAGTGAGTTTATGATTTATTTAATCCAAAATTTCCAATTTTCCACATTTAACCTCTTTTCTTTTACTATTTAGATTATGTACCACCATTTTAATTTTTCATGACATTTTCAAAGTGTAATATCATTTATTTTTAATGGACATTTAGGTCAAAAGACAACTCAGGGTGTCAAATGATCACAATGCCCCTATTCAGATTGCATTCCCGATTTTTCGGTAATACCGAGTTTTGTCATTTTCTCGATTTCTCGTCTTTCTTTGTACTAATTAATTAATTTTTCTTTGATATTTCTAATGAAATTTATACTTCAATAGATGATCATTTAAGTCTTAAAAATATTTTCCAGGGTTCCCCGCTGTTCATAGCTAGTCAACGGTCCACGCCACAACTTCCCGATGCGGTCACCCATCGCTATGGTTCTCGGCTCGTTTTACTTAGTTTCATTTCATTGCTATTATTTTTCCTTTGTTTTTTTTTTTTGTATTTTCTTTTCTTGTATTTCATAATTTTATGTCTCCTCACTAACATTTAGATGTAGTTTTAGGCATCCTAACTGTTCGGACCGACACTAGCCACCGAAACAGTAGAACGCACTACCGAACATAGGGGTGTTACAAATTAAATTCATATTTAAACACTTTAAATATAAATTTAACTTATACTATACATCCAATAACCTAGATTTGCTTTCAAGCCATGCTAGGGACTTTCCAATCTAATTTCAAACCTAACCTATTTAATTAATAAATTAAGCTCTTTAATTAATTAATTAAATCATATTTAATTTGGTGATTACTTGTGTATGTGTGTGACTTAGTATGCTCATCACTAATTGGCAATGAGACATGATATCAACTTTTAATATCATCAGAACTCTTTCTTACCATAAATGATTTCTTTAAATCATTTTATGCAGCTCATAGACCATGGTTAATACTTAGCATAGCATGCCATGGCCACCCAATTAGTAATAAGGTTTACCTTAAATGAACCTATAATCATATGTCACCATGCACTAGAATCTCTCTATTACAAAATCCCAACGCAAGCTGGAGTCATGGTTTATATCAAACCCCATTTGCTATGAATATT
The DNA here is from genome assembly GCF_030052815.1 of Hevea brasiliensis. NCBI lineage: Eukaryota > Viridiplantae > Streptophyta > Magnoliopsida > Malpighiales > Euphorbiaceae > Hevea > Hevea brasiliensis. The sequence goes on along the minus strand of NC_079499.1, from coordinate 78,740,870 downwards.
ATATTCTCTTTTAATTCCAGTTCTTGATTAAAAAGATTTTCTCATCAGAAACTCTTTTCTGAATAAATCTATCTATCCTGGCCAGGAACTTGAAACATCAAGAACAATTAAATGAACATAGTATTTTATCCCTATTTACTTAGAGGAACAGATTCCATCTTGATCAACACCTACCTCCATATATAACTAGTAGGAGCCGACACATACCCATATACCCATACACAGTACAAGTATAAAAGTAGTATCAAACTCAAACTACCTATATATAAGATAACTGTGCTATCTCAGGTCTAAAGATTATATGCACTAATATGATTTATGACAATACATTGACAATAGTAAACTCCATGTGCTTGTCATAAATGTCACTGGTTCGACATACTTATCATGTATAAGTGCCTATCATGTTTGTTATATGGCATGAGACTCACAATTCCATCTTATTTACATCTCATATAAATAACTTGGGAACAAATATGATTACAAACTTTTTGGATAAGTCATGTCCTTATTGTGAAGTATCCTCGATTGTGAACCTATTTATGATACTTTGTGCTAGAAATACTGTCACTCATATTCTTAACAACTTAAGAATATAATTTCTAACAAAATATCAATGGACATTTTCTATTACACATAAATATATTATGTAAACGGAAAAGTGTAAATGCATTTTATTAATAAAAACATATATAAGATACATACTAAATGATATGCTCTAGGGCATACTACTAACAATTGCATCATATGCAAGTATTTAAAATTTCTTAAAATAGTTGCCTCAATGGAGGGCCGATGTTATAATTACTTTAATTATACCATTTCCAATTTAATCATTTATTTGGAAGATTTTGTGGTTGTCCTAATTACTATTATGGTCTTACTTTGCACATTATCCAATTAACATGCATATATCATATACTTGCATACATTCCCATACATCTCATGCATTCATAGACAACAATAAATATGGTATGATCATGGACTTTCTAAGGGATTCAGTTCTGAGCCACCAAGAATTGAATCAGGGCATTCCTAGGTGCATTCATTTATTCATATTACAAGAGTCGCTGAAGGAGTACATAATCAACACTTGATCTTGAATTCCCCCCACTGGTCCCACCAATGCTCTTGACCTCCTTAATCTTATTGTAATCCAATTACATAGTAATCCTTAGCATACCAAGGCGAATTTACAAGAACTAAATAAATGAAATTACAACCCAAAAAATATTACAACCTTTATAATACATGCCACCAAAATAAATTAAAATAAATTAATTAATTTACAACCCAAAGAAACATAAAAGAAATAAATCTAATCACATTGGTCTTTTATTGTCCATGATCATCCATCATGCATACCACTATTTAACAATTAAATAAAACATACATACTTAAATTAAATTGAATATCTCATATTCAACTTAAAAATCTAAATTTGAATGTGATTCAAACAAATTTAAAAATTAGGATTTGAAACACAATCAAATAAATTTAAAAATTCATATTTAAATCACATTCAAATAAATTTAAAAATTTAGATTTGAGTCACATTCAAACAAATTTAATTGTGTGATTATAATTCTAATTAAACAATTTAATTAGACATAAAATGGACCATAGAGCATACAAAAAATGCACATTCAATATCCATCATACCTTGCGCACCATAGTGGTGCCACAACCATGCGCACCATGGGCACAACCAAGCATACTGCCGCCTTTTCTTTGCAACTAGCAATGAACCAATCATCTTATGATCAAATCACACAATTAAATCATATATTAAACAATCTAAATGCCAAATATAGTGGCTCTGATACCAATTATTGGAGCGGAAGCATGAAAAACATAAGTTTAGATCATTGAATTCAAAATTTTTCTTCTAGGGTCTCATGCATCATGCAATATTCATTATTTATCTATTTGATTTCAATGATAAATAACATATTAAAACTCTTTTAATATATTTTTGGATCTACATTTACCATTTAAGATTTTAGAATTAACAGATTAATTCATTAGAACCTTAGATTAAATCAAGAACAAGTGTATTAACCTTTTGATGCACTGTAGTTGTGTTTGGTACCTTTGGAATGCATCTAAGACATCAGATGTTGTCCCTCTAGCTTTTTCACACAAAGATCACTAATGGCAGCCCCTTGAACAACTTCTCAATCCTTTTCAATCAATTAGAAATTCATATTTTGCCTTAAGAGAGATTATAGATGTATATAGGACACTATAAATGATTTCTAGCAATTTTAATTCAAGAGAATATTGGCGATTCTCTTTGAATTGATGAGAGATGAAGAATAAGAGAGGGGAGAGGCTCTTTGGGTGGTGGCACAAAAGAAAGAATGGCAAATTACTTTTTTGCTCTTTCATCCTTTTCCTTATATAGCTAGGTCACCACTTAAAACCCTTGCCACATGTCAACTTCTGATTGGCTCATAGTTTAATTGACCCAATCACATTGTGCCAAGTGTCAAACTTATATTTAATCTTGACTTTGATCATCTTACATGATTAAAAGACAAATGGCAAGCTTATGTGTAGTGCCATGTGTCACCATCTCATGGTGTCACATGTTACCCTGTGAAAAGACCAAAATACCCTTGTGTCTTAATTTTGATTTCTCAACCATAAATAATTATTTCTCTTCTTCTAATCAATTTATATCAAATATAAATTAATTAATTAATCTCTATTAATTAATTTCTCATAATTAAATTCATATTTAAACACTTTAAATATAGATTTAACTTCTACTATACATCCAATAACCTAGATTTGGTTTCAAGCCATGCTAGGGACTTTGCAATCTAATTGCAAACCAAACCTATTTAATTAATCAATTGAACTCTTTAAAGAAATAATTAAATCACATTTAACTTGGTAATTACTTGTGTATGTGTGTGACTCACTAGGCTCATCACTAATTGGCAATGAGATATGATATCAACTGTTAATATCATCAGAACTCTTTCTTACCATAAATGATTTCTCTAAATCATTTTATGCACCTCATAGAGCATGGTTAACACCTAGCATAGCATGTCATGGCCACCCAATTAATAATAAGGTTTACCTTAAATGACCCTATAATTATATGTTACCATGCACTAGAATCTCTCTGTTAGAAAATCCCAATTCGAGTTGGAGTTATGGTTTATGTCAAACCCCATTTGAAAGAGCGAAAGCATGAAAAACACAAGTTTATATCATTGAATTCAAAAATTTTTCACCTAGGGTCACATGCATCATGCAAGATTCATTTTTATCTATTTGACTTCAACGATAAACAGCATATTAAAACTCTTTTAATATGTTTTCGATCTAGATTTTTCATTTAAGATTTTAGAATTAATCAAATTAATTCATTAGAACCCTAGATTAGATCAAGAATGTGCACTATACTTTTGATGTACTGCAGTGTGTTTGGCACCTTTGGGATGCGTCTTAAGACACCAGATATTGTCCCTCTAGCTTGTCCACACCAAGATCACCTATGGTAGCCCTTGAACAGCTTCTCAAGCTTTTTCTATGAATTAGAAAATCATGCCTTTTGAGAGATTACAGATGTAAACAGGACACTAGAAATAATTTCTAGTATTTTTAATTCAAGAGATTATTGTCTATTCTCTTTGAATTGATGAGAGATGAAGAAGAAGAGAAAGGATGGTAGCCAAGGGTGGTAGCACAAAAAGATGAATGGAAGCTTATGTTTTTGTTCTTTCATCCTTACACTTATATAGCTTGGTCACCACTTAAAACCCTTGCCACATGTCACACTCTGATTGGTTCTAGGTTTAATTGACCCAATCACATTGTGCCAAGTGTCAAACCTATATTTATTCTTGACTTTGATCATCTTACATGATTAAAAGACATTTGGAAAGCTTATGTGTAGTGCCATGTGTCACCATCATATGGTGCCACATGTCACCCTGTGAAATGACCAAAATACCCCTGTGTCTTAATTTTGAGTTCTTAACCCAAAATAATTATATCTCTCCTTCTAATCAATTTATATCAAATATAAATTAATTAATTAATCTCCATTGATTAATTTCTCATAATTAAATTCATATTTAAATAGTTTAAATATAAATTGAACTTATACTATACATCCATTAACCTAGATTTACTTTAAAGCCATGCTAGGGACTTTGCAATCTAATTGCAAACCAAACATATTTAATTAATCAATTAAACTCTTTAATTAATTAATTAAATCATATTTAATTTGATGATTATTTGTGTATGTGTGTGACTTACCAGGCTCATCACCAATTGGCAATGACATATGATATTAACTCTTAATATCATTAGAACTCTTTCTTTCCATAAATGATTTCTTTAAATCGCCTTTTGCAGCTCATAGACCATGGTTAACACCTAGCATAGCATGCCATGGCCACCCAATCAGTAATAAGGTTTATCTTAAATGAACCTATAATCATATGTTACCATGCACTAGAGATTATACCCAATCAATACTAAGTTAAATTTATATTTAAAGTGTTTAAATATGAATTTAATTAATGAGAAATTAATTAATAGAGATTAATTAATTAATTTATATTTGATATAAATTGATTAGAAGGAGAGAAATAATTATTTTAGGTTGAGAACTCAAAATTAAGACACAGAGGTATTTTGGTCATTTCACAGGGTGACATGTGGCACCATGAGATGGTGACACACGGCACTACACATAAGCTTGCCAAATGTCTTTTAATCATGTAAGATGATTAAAATTAAGATTAAATATACATTTGACATTTGGCACAATGTGATTGGGTCAATTAAACCTAGAGTCAATCAGAAGGTGACATGTGGTAAGAGTTTTAAGTGGTGACCTAGTTATATACGTGTAAGGATGAAAGAAAAAAACATACAAGCTGCTCATTCTCTTTTTGCCGCCACCCTTGGCTACCATTCCCTTCTTTTCTTTTTTTTTCTCTCATTAATTCAAAGAGATTAGCAAACAATCTCTTGAATTAAAAATACTAGAAATTATTTCCAGTGTCCTGTTTACATCTATAATCTCTTAAAAGGCAAAACTTGATTTTCTAATTCATAGAAAAAGCTTTAGAAGCTGTTCAAGGGCTGCCATAGGTGATCTTGGTGTGGACAAGCTAGAGAGACAATATCTGGTATCCTAAAGACGCATCCCAAAGGTGCCAAACACACTGCAGTGCATCAAGAGGTTAGTGCACTTGTTCTTGATCTAATCTAGGATTTTAATAATTAATCTGATTAATTCTAAAATCTTAAATGGCAAATGTAGATCCAAAAATATATTAAAAGAGTTTTAATATGCTGTTTATCATTAAAATCAAATAGATAAAAATGAATCTTGCATGATGCATGTGACCCTAGATGAAAAATTTTGAATTTCAATAATCTAAACTTGTGTTTTTCATGCTTCCCCTCCTTCAATTGGTGTCAGAGCCACTATATTTGCCATTTAGATTGTTGATTGTATGATTTAATTGTGTGATTTGCTCATGAGATGATTAATTCATTGCTGTTTGGAAGGTCAAGGTGGCGGCATGGATGTGAACTCCATTGATGCGCATGGTTTGGTGCATCCAACCATGCGCATGGCTTTGGGCTTGTTTGTAGGCTTGGAATCAAAGGCCCATAATTAGGCCCATGACTAATTAAAGTGTTTAATTAGGAATTTTAATCACACAATTAAATTTTGATTCAGATCTGAATTTTAAAAATTGTTTGAATGTGATTCAAATATGAATTTTAAAAGTTGTTTGAATATGATTCAAATCTAAATTTTTAAAGTTATTTGAATGTGATTCAAATCTGAATTTTTAAAGTTGTTTAAATCATATTCAAATCTGAATTTTTAAAATTGTTTGAATGTGATTCAAATCTGAATTTTTAAAGTTGTTTGAATGTGATTCAAATCTGAATTTTTGAATTTGTTTGAATGTGATTCAAATCTGAATTTTTAAATTTATTTGAATGTGATTCAAATATGAATTTTTAAATTTGCTTGAATTTTATTCAAATATGGATTTTTAAGTTGAATATGAGATATTCAATTTAATTTAAGTATGTATGTTTTATTTAATTATTAAATAGTGATATGCATGATGGATGATCATGGACTATAAAAGGCCAATGTGATTGGATTTATCTCTTTTATGTTTCTTTAGGATTGTAAATTAATTAATTTATTTTAATTTATTTTGGGCATGTATTATCAAGGTTGTAATAATTTTTGGGTTGAAATTTCATTTATTTAGTTCTTGTAAATTCGCCTTGGTATGCCAATGATTACTATGTAATTAGATTGCAAGAAGATCAAGGAGGTCAAGAGCATTGGTAGGACCAGTGGGAGGAATTCAAGATCAAGTGTTAATTGTGTACTCCTTCAGAAACTCTTGTAAAATGAATAAATGAAATGCACCTAGGAATGCCCTGATTCAATTCTTGGTGGCTCAGAATTGAATCCCTTAGAAAGTCCATGATCATATCATATTTATTGTTTATCCATGAATGCATGAGACGCATGTGAATGTATGCAAGTATATGATAAATGCATGCTAAATGGATAATGTGCAAAGTGAGACCTTAATAGTAATTAGGATGACCATAAAATCTTCCAAAAAAATGATTAAGTTGGAAATGCTATAATTAAAGTAATTATAACATGGGCCCTCCATTGAGGCAATTATTTTAAGAAATTTTAAATACTTGCATAAGATACAATTAATTTAAGAGATTTTCTTAAGAATAGTTGTTAAGTATGAGATGTTATAAATATGTAAATAGTTTGGTGGCCAATATTGGATGTACCTGAGGACATTAAAATTATTTGCATAATTATTGGCTCAATGGGATCAACTTAACTAATACAAGATAAGTCAATATTGGATGTACCTGAGATTTTGAGCATTAGGGGCTAGGTAAAGGATTGAACCTCACATGAGATGTGATGGGCAAGGAGTTACTCACTTATAGTTTATTGTAATTCCAATAATGGATGTACCTGAGGATGATTAATAGAATTATAAGAATTCAATCACCCACTAGAAATCCATCCAACTAGGATTTATGTTTTCTACTTTGGAAGTGTAGGATTCGCTAAGTGAGTGGGAGTACCAATTTGATTAAAAGACCATAATCATTTTGGTTAAATACATGATACATTTACTGATTAATCTAGTTATTTTTTGCAGTTAATTTTCTGATAATAATGAGCACAGAACAACCACCACCATCCAATATCCTTGCAAGCATACTTGATTGCAATAGGTTGACAGAACCTAATCTATCTAATTGGCTAAGAAATTTGAAACTTGTCATGAACCTTAAACATATAGGATATGTTCCAGACTCAAATATTCTTGGTCCCTTACCTCCAGAGGCCACTCAAAAGGGACATGAAACTTTGGACAAGTGAAAGGAGCCTGATATGAGAGTTAAGTGTTACATGCTTGCTTCCATGACTAATGAGTTATAGAAGCTGCATGAGAACATGCAGAGTGCGAATGAGATCCTCCTTCACCTACAAGAGTTGCATGGTGAGCATAGCAGGAATGCTAGGTATGAGATATCTAGACAGCTATTCTGTATAAGGATGTCTGAGGGACAGAATGTTAGGGATTATGTCCACAAGATGATTCGACTAATTGAGCAGCTGGAACATCTTGACTTTAACATGGATTTCCAATTGCAGACGGATTTGATCCTTTAGTCCCTTCCTGAGTCATTTGGTAATTTTGTGACAAATTTTCATATGACTAAACAAGAATGCACCTTGGCTGGTTTACTCAACATGCTGGTTATTGCCTAAAAGAATATGTCGGCCAATAAAAGAAAAGAGGTAGCTTTGATTGTATCTTCTTCTGTTGGAAAGTCCAACAAGAAGAAGGATAGTAAGAAAAAAAAAAAAAAAACCTCAAATTACTGGTTCTTTCAAGAAAATAGCTAAACAGAAAGTAAAGACCAAAGCTGACAACGGCAAAGGACAGTGTTTCCACTGCCAGAATGATGGGCATTGGAATAGCAATAGTCCAGAGTATAGCTAATAATAAAAGTTTACAGTAACGAGATATTAGACTCTAGATTGGCAATGGCTCAACTATTAAAGCCTTAGCCATAGGATCTAAATCTTTATACATGTGTGCACATGTTTTGTATTTAAATAAGGTTTTGCATGTATCTGATTCCTTTTAAGAACATCATTTCTATATCTAGTTTGACTAGAGATAGTTATGAATTTTAATTCATAAATGATATTTGCAGTATTTATTTTAGAAATAAATATGTTGGTTCGGGTTAGATGCATGATGGACTTTATTATTAATTAATAATGTTAAATACAAATCTAATGCAAGAAATCTAAAAGAATGCAATGCCATAGTGAAAATCAACTCAAGTTCAAAATATATTTGGCACATAAGGTTATGTCATATTACAGAAGATAGGATTGCAAAACTAGAGAAAATGGGGATTTTATCCTCATTGGGATCTGAGCCTATTCTAACTTGTAAATTCTGTCTTCAGGGCAAAATGACTAGATCACCCTCTATTAGACAAGGGCTAAGAACTGAAAATATTTTGGAGCTAAAACATAGTGATGTATATGGTCCATTTAAAGAAATAGATAGAGGCGGTTTTCATTAAATTATTACTTTTACTTATGATAAATCAAGGTTTGGGTATTTGTATTTGATGAAATACAAACATGAATCCTTTGAAATGTTCAAAGAATTTAAATCTGAAGTAGAAAATCAAACAAGAATTAGTATTAAAGCTCTTCGATCAGATCATAGAGGTGAATACTTGCGTACTGAATTTAATGAATACTTGAGAGAGCATGGCATTGTTTCCCAGCTGACTCCTCCAGGAACACCACAACTGAATGGTGTATCTGAAAGGAGAAATCGTACCCTATTGGATATGGTACGTAATATGATGAGCTATACTGATATGCCAATCTCCTTTTGGGGATTTGCATTAGAATCAGCTTTGCATATTCTGAATAGGATTCTAACAAAATCAATATCTTCCACACCTTATGAGATATGGCATGGAAGAAAACCAAGTCTTAAGCATGTTAAGATTTGGGGTTGTCCAGCTTATATCAAAAAGCTGAACAGTGATAAATTGGAAATCAGATCAGAAAAGGGTCAATTTGTTGGATATCCAAAAGATAATTTTGGATACTATTTTTATTTGCCCACATCACAAAAGGTTGTGATAAGTAGAGATGCCACATTTATTGAACAACAGTTTGTTCAAGAAGGAGGCAAAGGAAGGCAAATAGAGTTGGAATTGGAGAATTCTGACCAACCAACAGATCAGATGGATATAAATCCATCTAGTCAACCTACACCCGTTGATGAAACATCTACAACTGTTCCTTGTAGAACAACTAGGGTATCTCACCCACCAATGACATATGGTTTCCTTCATGAAGAAGAACAAGAGTTGTCTAGTCATGAAGAAGTAGATCATGGAGATGATCCACTTACCTATGAGGAAGCTATATCAGATATAGACTCTTCAAAATGGATTGATACTATAAAATCCGAGATTTATGCCATGTATAAGAATCAAGCTTGGGATATTATTGACTCAATTGAAGGTATTGTACCCATAGGGAAAAAATGGGTTTTCAAGAAGAAAATTACTTCTGATGGAAAGGTAGAGACCTATAAGGCAAGGCTAGTAGCGAAAGGGTTTTGCCAAAGGTAAGGAATCGACTATGAGGAGACTTTCTCACCTGTTGCCATGCTTAAATCAATTAGGATTCAATTAGCAATAGCTGCATACTATGATTATGAGATTTGGCAGATGGATGTCAAAACAGCTTTTCTCAATGGATACATTGAAGAAAACATTTTCATGGAACAATCTAGGGGTTTTGAATCCCAAGATGGTTCCAAGGTATGCAAGCTAAAGCGATCCATTTATGGGTTGAAACAAGCTTCGAGGAGTTGGAACATCCGTTTTGATGAAGCCATTAAGCCATTTGGTCTTATCAGAAATAAGGATGAGCCATGTGTATATGAGAAGGTTAGTGATAGTGCTATCACTTTCCTTGTCTTATATGTGGATGACATACTGTTAATGGGTAATGACACAGGTATGTTGACAACTGTAAAGATATGATTGTCAAATACATTCTCTATGAAAGACTTAGGGGAGGCAACTTATTTTCTTGGGATTTGCATCTATAGAGATAGATCGAAAAGAATAATTGGTTTATCCCAAAGTCTATACTTGGAAAAGGTGCGAAAGAGGTTTAACATGCTTGATTCCAAGAGAGGATTGTTGCTAGTGAGACATGGTATCCACCTTCTAAAGAGATGTCTCCAAAGACACTTGAAGAAAGAGATAAAATGGTCAGGATTTCATATGCTTTCGCTATTGGAAGTTTGATGTATGCAATATTGTGTACTAGGCCAGATATCGCATATGCTGTTAGTTTGACTAGCGAGTATTAATCCAATCCAGGTTTGGAACACTTAATAGCTGTTAAGAATATCCTTAAGTACTTGAGAAGAACTAAGGATTCATTCTTGATAGCTGTTTTAAGTGGTGACCTAGCTATATAAGTGCAAGGATGAAAGAACAAAGCATACAAGTTGCCCATTCTCTTTGCGCCACCACCCTTGGCTGCCATTCCCTTCTCTTTTTTTCTTTTTTTTTTCTCTCATCAATTCAAATAGATTAGTAAATAATCTCCTGAATTAAAAATACTAGAAATTATTTCTAGTGTCTTGTTTATGTTTGTAATCTCTTAAAAGGCAAAACTTGATTTTCTAATTCATAGAAAAAGCTTTAGAAGCTGTTTAAGGACTGCCATATGTGATCTTGGTGTGGACAAGCTAAAGGAACAACATTTGGTGTTCTAAAGATGCATCCCAAAGGCGCCAAACATATTGCAGTGCATCAAGAGATTAGTGCACTTGTTCTTTATCTAATCTAGGGTTCTAATAATTAATCTGATTAATTATAAAATCTTAAATGGCAAATGTAGATCCAAAAATATATTAAAAGAGTTTTAATATGTTGTTTATCATTGAAATCAAATAGATAAAAATGAATCTTGCATGATGCATGTGACCCTAGATGAAAATTTTTGAACTTCAGTGATCTAAACTTGTATTTTTCATGCTTCTGCTCCTTCAAGGTAGACATTCTATCATCGATATCTGATTGAAAATCAGAATCGATATAACCATCCAATTGCAAGTCTCCACCTCCATATATTAAGAATAAATCTTTTGTTCTTCTCAAGTACTTAAGGATATTCTTGACAGCTATCCAGTGTTCCAAACCTAGATTGGATTGATACTTGTTAGTCAAACTAACAGCATATGCGATATCCAGCCTAGTACACAATATTGCATACATCAAACTTCCAATAGCCAAATCATATAGAATCCTGACCATTTTATCTCTTTCTTCAGGTGTCTTTGAAGATATCTCTTTAGAAAGGTGAATACCATGTCTCACTAGTAATAATCCTCTCTTGGAATCAAGCATGTTAAACCTATTTAACACGTTTTCCAAGTATAGACTTTGGGAAAACCAATTATTCTTTTCGCTCTATCTCTATAGATGCGAATGCCAAGAATATAGGTTGTCTCCCTTAAGTCTTTCATGGAGAATGTATTTGACAACCATACCTTTACAATTGTCAACATACCTGTGTCATTACCCATCAATAGAATGTCATCCACATATAAGACAAGGAAAGTGATAGCATTATCACTAACCTTCTTATATAGACATGGCTCATCCTCATTTTTTATAAAGCCAAATGACTTAAGGGTTTTATCAAAGCGGATGTTCCAATTCCTCGGAGCTTCTTTCAACCCATAAATGGATCGCTTTAGCTTTTATACTTTGGAAACTTATTGGGATTCAAAACCCATAGGTTGTTCCATGAAAATGTTTTCTTCAATGTATCCATTGAGAAAAGTTGTTTTGACATCCATCTGCCAAATCTCATAATCATAGTATGCAACTATTGCTAATAGAATCCTAATGGATTTAAGCATGGCAACAGGAGAGAAAGTCTCCTCACAGTCAATTCCTTGCCTTTGGCAAAAGCCTTTTGCTACTAACCTTGCTTTATAGGTCTCTACCTTTCCATCAGAACCAATTTTCTTCTTGAAAACCCATTTGTTCCCTATAGGTACAATACCTTCAGGTGGGTCAACCAGATCTGAAACTTGATTCTTGTACATGGAATCAATCTCTGATTTCATTGTATCAATCCATTTTGAAGAGTCTATATCTGATATAGCTTCTTCATAGGTAAGTGGATCATCTCCATGATCAACTTCTTCATGAGTAGACAACTCTTGTTCTTCTTCATGAAGGAAACCATATCTCACTGTTGGTTGGTCAGAATTCTCCAATTCTAACTCTATTTGCCTTTTTTTACCTTCTTCTTGAACAAACTGTTATTCAAGAAATATGGCATCTCTACTTACCACAACCTTTTGTGATGTAGGTAAATAAAAATAATATGCAAAACTATCTTTTGGATATCCAACAAATCGACCCTTTTCTGATCTGGTTTCCAATTTATCAGTGTTCAGCTTTTTGATATAAGTTGGACAAACCAAAATCTTAACATGCTTAAGGCATGGTTTTCTTCCATGCCATATCTCATAAGGTGTGGAAGATACTGATTTTGATGGAATCCTATTCAGAATATGCAAAGCTGATTCTAATGTAAATCCCCAAAAGGAGATTGGCATATCAGTATAGCTCATCATACTACGTACCATATCCAATAGGTTACGATTTCTCCTTTCAGATACACCATTCAGCTGTGGTTTTCCTAGAGGAGTTAGCTAGGAAACAATGCCTTGCTCTCTCAAGTATTCATCAAATTTAATACTCAAGTATTCACCTCCACGATCTGATCAAAGAGCTTTAATACTCTTTCTTGTTTGATTTTCTACTTCAGATTTAAATTCTTTGAACTTTTTAAAAGATTCATGTTTGTATTTCATCAAATACAAATACCCAAACCTTGATTTTTCATCAGTAAAGGTAATAAAGTAATAAAAACCACCTCTAGCCATTTCTTTAAATGGACCACATACATTACTATGTATTAGCTACAAAATATTTTCAACTCTTAGCCCTTATCCTACAAAGGGTGTTCTAGTTATTTTTCCCTGAAGGCAAGCTTCACAAGTTGGAGTAGGCTTAGAGCCCAATGAGGATAGAATCCCCATTTTGTCCAGTTTTACAATCCTGTCTTCTGCAACATAACATAACCTTACGTGCCAAATATATTTTGAACTTGAGTTAATTTTCACCATGGCATTGCATTCATTTAGATCACTTGCATTCATTTTGTGTTTGTCATTATTATCTAAATAATAAAGACCATCATTCATATAACCTGAACCAACATATTTATTTCCAAAATAAATATTGCAAACATCATCTGTGAACTGAAATTTATAGCCTTTTCTAGTCAAACTAGATATAGAAATGATGTTCTTAAAAGTATCAGGGACATATAAAATATTATCCAAATAGAAAACATGTCTAAACATGTAAAAAGATTTAGATCTTATGGCTAAAGCTTCAACAGTTAAGCCATTGCCAATCCGGACTCTAACATCTTGAGAACGCAAGCTGCTACTATTTGCTAGTTCCTGCATATCATAAGAAATTTGAGAATTGGAACCAGTATTTAAAACCCAATCTGTAGATGAAGTATGAGTATCATCATAATCTAAATAACAAGATATGAACATATCTTCCGAAGGTATATCCTTATTGTCCTTCAGAGAAGCAAGATACTCTAGGAAGTTCCTTTTCCAGCGCCCATCCTTCTGGCAGTGGAAACACTTTCCTTTGCTTCCATCAGCTTTAGTCTTTCCTTTCTGTTTAGTTATTTTCTTGGAAGGACCAGGAATCTGAGGTTTCATTTTCTTATTCCCTTTCTTCTTGTTGGACTTTCTAGCAGAAAAAGATGCAATCAAAGCTACCTCTTTTCCTTTATTGCCCGGCATATTCTTTTGGGCAACAACCAGCATGTTGAGTAAACCAGCTAAGGTGCATTCTTGTTTAGTCATATGGAAATTTATCACAAAATTACTAAATGACTCAGGAAGGGACTGAAGGATTAAATCCGTCTGCAGTTAGAAATCCATGTTAAAGTCAAGATGTTCCAGCTGCTCAATCAGCCGAATCAAATTGTGGACATGATCCTCAACATTCTGTTCCTCAGACATCCTCATGCGGAATAGCTATCTAGATATCTCATACCTAGCATTACTGTTGTGCTCACCATACAACTCTTATAGGTGAAAGAGGATCTCACTCGCACTCTGCATGTTCTCATACTACTTCTGTAACTCATTACTCATGGAAGTAAGCATGTAACACTCATTACTCAGACAGATTAGGTCCTGTTAACCTATTGCGATCAAGTATGCTTGCAAGAATATTGGATGGTGGTGGTTGTTCTGTGCTCATTATTATCAGAAAAGTAATTGCAGAAAATAACCAGATTAATTAGTAAATGTATCATGTATTTAACTAAAATGATTATGGTTTTTTAATCAAATTGGTCCTCCCACTAACTTAGTGAATCCTACACTTCCAAATTAGAAAATAGAAATCCTAGTTGGATAGATTTCTAGTGGGTGATTGAATTATTATAATCCTATTGATCATCCTCAGGCACATCAATTATTGGAATTATAATAAACTATAAGTGAGCAACTCCTTGCCCATCACATCTCATGCGAGGTTCAATCCTTTACCTAGCCCCTAATGCTCAAAATCTCAGGCACATCCATTATTGACTTATCTTGCATTAGTTAAGTTGATCCCATTGAGCTAGTAAACATGCAAATAATTTTAATGTCCTCAGGGACATCCATTATTGGCCACCAAACCATTTACATATTTACAACATCTCATGCTTAATAATTATTCTTAAGAAAATCTCTTAAATTAATTGCATCATACGCAACTATTTAAAATTTCTTAAAATAATTGCCCCAATGGAGGGCCTATGTTATAATTACTTTAATTATAGCATATCCAACTTAATCATTTGTTTGGAAGATTTTATGATCGTCCTAATTACTATTATGGTCTCACTATGCACATTATTCATTTAGCATGCATATATCATATACTTGCATACATTCCCATACATCTCATGCATTCATGGATAAATAGTAAATATGATATTATCTTGGACTTTCTAAGGGATTCAATTTTGAGCCACCAAGAATTGAATCAGGGCATTCCTAGGTGCATTTCATTCATTCATTTTACAAGAGTTGCTGAAGGAGTACATAATTAATACTTGATCTTGAATTCCACCTACTGGTCCCACCAATGCTCTTGACCTCCTTGATCTTCTTGCAATCCAATTACATAGTAATCATTTGTCACACCCCGGCTTAGTGGGCCCCAGCTCAAGCCCCTCTATGGGTGGCCATCTTGCCGGCGTACCCCTCTAGAGGCCGGCGATGCAACTCAAATCGGTACTGTCCGCTTTGGTGGAGTTCAATCCCTTCGCCCTGCAGAGCTAGGATTCGAACCCATATCACCTCACGGATTTGCTTCGCCTCTTACCAATTGAGCTGCAGCTCAATTGGTAAGAGGCGAAGCAAATCCGTGAGGTGATATGGGTTCGAATCCTAGCTCTGCAGGGCGAAGGGATTGAACTCCACCAAAGCGACAAGATCGATTTGAGTTGCATCGCCGCCTCTACGCTGCAAGATGGCCACCCATAGAGGGCTTGAGCTGGGGCCCACTAAGCCGGGGTGTGACATCATTGGTATACGAAAGGCGAATTTACAAGAACTAAATAAATGAAATTACAACCCAAAATTATTACAACCTTAATAATACATGCCCAAAAAGAAATTAAAATAAATTAATTAATTTACAACCTAAAGAAACATAAAAGAAATAAATCCAATCACATTGATCTTTTATAGTTCATGATCATCTATCATGCATATCACTATTAACAATTAAATAAAACATACATACTTGATTTAAATTGAATATCTCATATTCAACTTAAAAATCTAGATTTGAATATGATTCAAACAAATTTAAAATTTCATATTTGAATTTCATTCAAACAAATTTAAAAATTTAGATTTGAATCACATTCAAACAAATTTAAAAATTCAGATTTGAATAACATTCAAACAAATTTAAAAAATTCAGATTTGAATCATATTCAAATAATTTTAAAAATTCAGATTTGAATCACATTCAAACAACTTTTAAAATTCAGATTTGAATCACATTCAAACAATTTTAAAAATTCATATTTGAATCACATTCAAACAATTTTTAAAATTCATATCCGAGTCAAAATTTAATTGTGTGATTAAAACTCTAATTAAACAATTTAATTAGACATAGGATGAGCTTTTATATAATACAACAATTGTAAATTAAAAAACCCAAACGTTGCACACACCATTGGTGACCACAAAGTGTGCTCACCAATGGTGTTCATCACCAAGCCGCCACTTTTCCTTTGCAACCAGCAATGGATCTATCATCTCTTGATCAAATCACATAATTAAATCATATAATCAACAATCTAAATGGCAAATATAGTGGCTCTGATACCAATTGAAGGAGCGGAGGCATGAAAAAACACAAGTTTATATCATTGAATTCAAAATTTTTTCACCTAGGGCCACATGCATCATGCAAGATTCGTTTTTTTCTATTTGATTTCAATGATAAACAACATATTAAAACTCTTTTAATATGTTTTGGATCTAGATTTTCTATTTAAGAATTTAGAATTAATCAGATTAATTCATTAGAACCCTAGATTAGATCAAGAACAAGTGCACTAACCTTTTGATGCACTGCAGTGTGTTTGGCACCTTTGGGATGTGTCTTAGGACACCAGGTATTGTCCCTCTAGCTTGTCCACACCAAGATCACCTATGGCAGCCCTTGAATAGCTTCTAAAGCTTTTTATATGAATTAAAAAATCAAGTTTTGCCTTTTGAGAGATTACAGATGTAACAGGGCACTAGAAACAATTTCTAGCATTTTTAATTCAAGAGAATGTTGTCTAATCTCTTTGAATTGATGAGAGATGAAGAAGAAGAGAAAGGATAGCAGCCAAGGGTGGCGGCACAAAGAGATGAATGGTAGCTTATGTTTTGTTTCTTTCATCCTTACACTTATATAGCTACGTCACCACTTAAAACCTTTGCCACATGTCACCCTCTGATTGGTTTTAGGTTTAATTAACCCAATCACATTGTGCCAAGTGTCAAACCTATATTTAATCTTAACTTTGATCATATTACATGATTAAAAGATATTTGACAAGCTTATGTGTAGTGCCATGTGTCACCATCTCATGGTGCCACATGTTACCTTGTCAAATGACCAAAATACCCCTGTGTCTTAATTTTGAGTTCTTAACCCAAAATAATTATTTCTCTTCTTCTAATCAATTTATATCAAATATAAATTAATTAATTAATCTATATTAATCAATTTCTCATAATTAAATTCATATTTAAACACTTTAAATATAAATTTAACTTATACTATACATCTATTAACCTATATTTGGTTTCAAGCCATGCTCGGGACTTTGCAATCTAATTGCAAACCAAACCTGTTTAATTAATCAATTAAACTCTTTAATTAATTAATTAGATCATATTTAATTTAGTGATTACTTAAGTATGTGTGTAACTTACTAAGCTCATCACTAATTGGCAATGAGACATGATATCAACTCTTAATATTATCAGAACTCTTTTTTACCATAAATGATTTCTCTAAATCTTTTTATGCACCTCATAGACCATGGTTAACACCTAGCATAGCATGCCATGGCCACCAAATCAGTAATAAGGTTTACCTTAAATGAACCTATAATCATATGTTACCATGCACTAGAATCTCTCTGTTACAAAATCCCAATTCGAGCTGGAGTCATGCTTTATGTCAAACCCTATTTGCTATGAATATTATGTTCTCTTTTAATTTCAGTTATTGATTAAAAAGATTATCTCATTACAAACTCTTTTCTGAATAAATCTATCTGTCTTGGCCAGGAACTTGAAATATCAAGAACAATTAAATGAACATATGATTTTATCCCTATTTACTTAGAGGAACAGATTCCATCTTGATCAACACCTACCTCCATATATAACTAGTAGGTGCCAACACATGCCCATGTACCCATACACAGTAGAAGTATGAAAGTAGTATCAAACTCAAACCACCTATATACAAGATAACTGTGCTATCTCATGTTTGTTATATGGCATGAGACTCACCATTCCATCTTGTTTACATCTCATTTAAGTAACTTGGAAACAAACATGATTACAATCTTTCTGGTTAAGTCATATCCTGATTGTGAAGTATCCTCGATTGTGAACCTATTTATGATACTTTGTGCTAGAAATACTGTCACTCATATTCTTAACAACTTAATAATAGAATTTATAACAAAATATTAGTGGACCTTTTATATTACATATAAAAATATTATGTAAACGGAAAAGTAAAAATGCCTTTCATTAATAAAACATGTATAATATACATACTAAATGATATGCTCTAGGGCATACTACTAACACCATTTGCTATGAATATTATGTTCTCTTTTAATTCCAGTTCTTGATTAAAAAGATTTTCTTATCAGAAACTCTTTTCTGATTAAATCTATCTGTCTTGGCCAGGAACTTGAAATATCAAGAACAATTAAATGAACATAAAATTTTATCCCTATTTACTTAGGGTAACAGATTCCATCTTGATCAACATCTACCTCCATATATAACTAGTAGGAGCCAACACATGCCCATATACCCATACACAGTACAAGTATGAAAGCAGTATCAAACTCAAACCACATATATATAAGATAATCGTGCTATCTTAGGTTTAAAGATTATATGCACTGATATGATTTATGGCAATGCATTGACAAGAGTAAACTCCATGTGCTTGTCATAAATATCACTTGTTCGGCCTACTTATCATTTATAAGTGCCTATCATATTTATTATATGGCATGAGACTCACCATTCCATCTTATTTACATCTCATATAAATACATTGGGAATAAACATGATTACAATCTTTCTGGATAAGTCATGTCCTGTGTGGAGTATCCTCAATTGTAAACCAATTTATGATATTTTTTGCTAGAAATACTGTCACTCATATTCTTAATGACTTAAGAACAGAATTTCAAATAAAATATCAATGGACCTTTTCTTTTACACATAAATATATTATGTAAATGGAAAAGTGAAAATGCCTTTTATTAATAAAAACATGTACAAGATACATACTAAATGATATGCTCTAGGGCATACTACTAACAGCTATTAATATACTTTGGAAGTATTGTGTTGAGTTTGTAGGCCCTATATTCAAATTTGTCAAATTACTTCAAATTAAGGTTAAGGAAGAGCAAGATAAGGAAGCAAACATTTATGGGACCCTACAATGTAACTTTTATTTATTTTATATCTTGTAAATCTCATTTAGTTAATTATGTTGGCTCAAGTCTAGGCGGTACTAAAAATACCTTATTCAACTTAGTTTTCATCTAATTCTTTATCAAGTGAAAATTAATTAAATTTTTCAAAAATGCAAAATGAATATTTAAAAGTACTTTAGTTGCAAAATACATTGAATTAGATTTCTAATGATTCAAATGAATCAAAAATCTGAGTTCGGATAAAAAAGTTATGAGTTTTTTAAACTCTTAATTTCTTCGTGTCTTTACTTATAACTTTTCTTTTACCAAGGGGAAGTAAAATGAAATTTTCACATTTGAGAAATGCAAATTTGTTTTTAAAAGTGTTTTCATTGAAAAGTTTATCAAATTAGCTTTCTAATGGTTCAAATGGATCGAAAATCTGAGTTTCGGTAAAAAAGTTACGCATTTTCGAAGCCTAAATGCATTTTTGACACTTTCTATCCAGAGAGCACTTTGGAAGATGAAAGTGGAAAGTTCAGCTACAAAAGTTTATTCTTTAAATTATGGATTTTGAGCGTTAAAAGCCATTTTGTCCAGAGAGCACTCCGACACCTAAAAGTGACTTTTCAAAAGCTTTTTTTTTTGCCTACAACCTTTGGTAGCTGAAGTAAATAACTTCACCAACCGAACCTGGGTTTCTACAACTTGATAAAATAGAGTTTTGGGTGGTTGAACAGCTAGTTTTGCATTTTATGCACCCCCAATGGTTATTTTCTTGCCAAAACTATAAATAGGCACCATTTATGACTGGAAACAAGTTTTTAACAATAATAATCTTTTTAGAAATTTATTGTGTTCTAAAGATTTTCCTCATTCTTTCTTTGTAGAACTTGAGCTACCACAATTAATATTGAGAACTTGATATTTGAGTTATAAATTCTTTATTCTGAGAGTTCATTTAAGGTTGTTGTGAGCACTTATTGTAATTTTGAATATGATAGAGCTTTAAATAGCTCTTGAGTGCAAAAGAATTTGTAAAAGAGCAAGGGTTTACTCTTATGGTGATTGTAAGGGGTTTATTCTTCACCCAAAAAAGAATTTTAGTGGAGTTAACTCTCAAGGAGGGCTTTGAGGAGAGGACATAGGCTTGGGATAGCTGAACCTCTATAAATTTCTTGTGTCATCATTCTTCCTCTACTCTTCTTTGTGCCTAAATTTCTTTTAGTCTTTAATTTTACAATTAGAACCCAATTCAACCCCTCCTCCCCTTCTTGGGTTGCTACAAGAGACAATAATTTCCTTCAGAAATTCTATATAGGAGGGCATCTAAGATAACGCTTCTGTAAAGGGAATGTTAATGTAGAGCTTCTGTAAAACTTCTAAAAACTTGCCAAATTGCTTATCTAATTTAGCTTTCTAGAATCTCTAAGGAAAAGGTAAAGGGGGCTGGCAAGGTTCTGGCAGTTTCTTTTTCCTCTTTTCCTCCTCTTCCTTACTTTCCTCAGCCTACTTCTCTTCTTTCTCTTCTTAAATTGTAACACCCTCACTGTAGCAATTCCGCACAGTCTACTGTTCCGGTGACCAGTGTCGGTCCAGACAGCTAGAACTTCTGGAAAAATATTTAAACTAAAGTGAGGAGTCATAAATAACTCAAATATTAATAAGAAAAATTTAGGAAAAATTTTAGAATTAAAATACAACCAAGTTAAATGAGCCGGTACCCTAGCGAAGGGTAACCCAGTGAGAAGTTGCGGTTCTCGCAACTAGGAGCCCTAGACCTAGGGAAAAAATTATAAAATAATTTTTTAGACTCCAAAGAAGAGTCATTAAGGGTTTTATGGCATTAGAATGCCAAGAAAAGGTTTAGAAAAATTTTTCGATCGGTACAAACAATTTTAGTCTGTTAAGCCAAACGGAGGGCATTTTGATCATTTCGCCTTCAGAGGTGATTTTAGGCCGACTTGTCTAGTTAAGTAAATAATTATTATGATCTAAAATATAAATAAATATTGCTAAAAATTAAATTTAAAATGAGTAGAGAAGAAAAGAAAAAGAAAATGAAAGAAATTGAGAATTAATGACATCACATGATGTCATTAACAATGCCTCCACCCAATCACCATTTGACAAACTAATAAAAATGGATAAAATATGAATAAATATTGATAAAAGATTAATTAAAAATAAATAAAAAGAAAGTGGATGGAAAATGGAAAAATTAGTTACATATTTTAAATAAAAATTAATTAGCAAATTTGCCTAATAAGACAAATACATTATTTAATATTTAAATTTATATAAATATCTTATAATAATGAAACAAAACAGATTTTCTCTTCTTCTCTACTACTTTGCCGTCCCACATTCCCATTTCTCTCTCAAAACAAAATTTCCTCCATTAAAGCTTGCTTAAGCTTCCAAACCATGCAAATTTCTTGACCAAAATTCTTAGAAATTTAAAGAAAAACCTTCATCAAGGCATGAACTCCAAGAATAAGCAAGAAAAACCAAGAAAAAGAAGGAAGAAAAAGAAGAAAGAAATTCAGTGGGCAGCCCAAGGAAGAAGATCAAAGTGTTTTGAATGAATTGAAGATTAATTGGAGTAGCTTGGAGTTGATTGAAGCTAGCACAGAAAGGTTAGTGCTAGAAATTCTCTTGGAATTTAAAATTATTGCAAGTTGATTTAGGGTTTGCTCAAATATGGAATTTTGTGTTGTGACTTGAATTTGATGATGTTGAGGTTGATTATTGACTATTAGAAGTATTATAAATGTGAATTGAAGTTTGGAAGTTGGGTGAAATTGAAAATTGGGAGTGCTTCTCTTATGCAGGAAATTCGGACCTATGAGTCCAGGGTATTGTTTGACCTATAACTGAAGTTGTGTGACTCCAATTGGTATGAGGCCAATTGTAGGTCAAACTAGACACATAATGGCACAACTTTTGTGAAGAAACCATGCCCAGAAAACCAAACCAAGTGGACCAAAAGTTTGCCCTAATCTTGGTGACCTGCAATCTGCCTGGGCAAAATGACCAAATGAACAGTATTTGGTCATTTGGCCATAACTGAATGTAGCAAGGTCCAATTGACCTGAGATTTTACTAGCAACAAGTTGAGATATAGACCAACAACTTTCATGAAGAAACCTGACCCAAATTATGACCATAACCTAGTCAAATTGCCAACCAAACTCGAGTTACCAAATCTGCCACAAACAATTTTACCCAGAATTTTGGGTTCTGCCCAATCCGGCCAGTCATGGTTTTTAGGCCATAACTTGAGCTACAAAACTCCAAATTGAGTGATTCAAAAAACAAAATTCAACTAGACAAAATAAGGAACAACTTTCATGTTGAACATTTTTCCAAATTCCCACTACAAAAATGACTAATGGAACAGTAAAAATAAGGCATGAAAACTGAAAATTCTGCCCAATTAATATTAAGCTTGCAAATGGTATTGGCAACCAATACCAACAAATTTTAAATGCAAAATGTGGTATCTTGGAGAACTTAGGTTCAATAAAATTATTATGTATTAAAAAGTCAACATTTTGATTGACTAGTAAGGTGAATAGTAATCAAAATGATTAGCAAACTAAGATAAAGACTTAGAACCAATTCTAAGCTTAAATGCTTAGAATTGTATGACAAATGTGGACTATGTATCTTAGTCAAAATTGTAAAAAGGAAATTAAGACCATAAATTTGAAATCCATGAAATGTTCATTGATTACTTGAAACATGAAAATAAGTCACCTAATTGATGTGAATTGATAGTTAGGGCTTATATGCCCATCACAAATGGAATTCATAAAATATTAGTAACTCAACTTGAAATATAAAATTTGTAATTACATAAGTAGATTCTTGAATGTATAAATGAGAAAGGAAAAATGTTTTGAATACAATGGTACATGTGAACCATTGTTTAGAAATGTGATCAATATGAATAACATAATGAATGAATAAATGAACCATATTAATGTATGAATGAGACATTAGTTCTCATTATTGTAGAGAGGAGAAGTATTTTGAGTACAATGGTATAAAAGGATAATTGATGTGAATTGTGATCATATAAATGATCAAATGAATGTATGAATTATAATTGAAATTTATCATGAAATAATGAAGTCATAAAATATATTAATATTTAATGATATTATGTGCCCTTGTATTGCCTAGACATGTGTGTCAGATTGGATAGTTTGGCATGCTAATAGGGTATTGTTTTAGCAGTACTGCGAAAGGCTTTATGCTGGTATTCATGGCTTTATGCCCGCATTCATGGCTTTATGCCAACATTCATGGCTTTTATGCCCGATTATGTGTTATCATGGCTTTTTAGCCATACTGACTGCATGCGTGGTTGACGTTCTGCGTCCCATGGTATGACGGCCTGAGGCACCACGGTGTCCAGTGCAAACGACCCGTTATCCAGTTTAGTCAGCCTGTCGTAAGTTACTTGGGCAGTGAAATTTATTGAAATAAGTTAAGAATATTAGTAATTAAAAATATTAGAAATTAAATAAATGAGTAAGATGACCTAAAATAAATTAGAATAGTTATTTATTAGAAAGAATCGAAATAAACTGGACCGATATTAAAATTTATTTATTATGAAATAAACTGAGACAACCTAGAAAGTATTGAGAAAATGCTAAAAGATTACCAAAGAAAATTATAACATACATAAATATTGCAAATGTGACTTACATAATAATATAAGCATAAATTTAATATTTTTAGATCATTTTTCTTTGTACATTATTACTGTACATTGACGAAATAAACACTTCCAAAGAAGACTAAATTAGGATAAAACATATTAAATTTTAGAAACCGCATGTGAAGTATAAATAAATCTGAATTATCCGAATTTTGTTTCTATCTTTATTTGTATATTATTTTCTTGTTATATCATTGCACCACTAAGCAGCAATGCTTAGCGCGATGGAATTGTTTCCTTCGTGCAGGTACTGAAGCTAGAACCTAATGGATGTTTGACTGGAAATTTTGGGAGTTCTGATCTGCAGAAGTGTCTGAAGTATCCAAGGTTGTCACCTCCTCAGCAATGCATGTAGATAGGGCTCACATTAAGCATATCATGTATTTTGTGTATCTTATTTATTTCTTATATTGTAATATAAATTACAAATTGTAATTAATTTGTATATCATGTAAATTAAGGATTTATTTAATTATTGCAAATGATGTAAATTAATGCAAATTTGAGAATTTTGCTATAAGAATGGAGCATGAATGAATTTGTACAAATGAGTATAGATTTGAATTACATAATGATTTTTTTAATGATGATATGAGTGGATGAGATTATACTTAGAAAATATTGGTGAATTTTTAAACAGGTGAATAGTAAAACACGTCAAATGAAAATAAAATAGGGGAAACTCCGTTAGTTTCTCCGTTGAAAAATAATCGATATTAAATATAACGAGAACAAAATTTTTAAAGAAATAAAGTAAGATGAGTTAGGGTGCTCCGGCACCGAATGTAGCACGCTTTGCTCGGTTACATTATAGTCGGGCGAGGGGTTTTACATAAATGTTCGGGTTTCCAGGAGTTTCCTCCCTCTGTCTTTGCTTTTTTTTTTTTGGATCGTGTAATGTTGTAACACCCTCCTTGTAGCAACTCCGTACATTCTACTGTTCCAGTGACCAGTGTCGGTCCGGATAGCTAGAACGTCTGAAAAAATATTTAACCTAAAGTAAGGAACCATAATTAACTCAAAAATTAATAAGAAAAATTTGGGAAAAATTTTAGAAAAAAAATATAACCAAGTTAAATGAGCCAGTGCCCTAGCAATAGGTAACCCAGTGGGAAGTTGCGGTTCTCACAACTAGGAGCCCTAGCCCCGAGGGAAAATTTATAAAATAATTTTTGAGACTCAAGAGAAGGGTCATTGAGGTTCCTATGGCATTAGAATGCCAAGAAAATGCTTCAAAAAATTATTCAATCGGCACAGACAATTTTGGCCTGTTAAGCCCAACGGAGGGCATTTTGGTCATTTGGTCTTCAGAGATGATTTTTGGCCGACTTGTCCAGTTGAGTAAATAATTATCATGGCATAAAATATGAATAAATATTGCTATAAATTAAATTGAAATTGAGTAGAAAAGAAAAGAAAAGAAAAAGAAAAAGAAAAAGAATTAAATAGGAAATTATGACATCACATGATGTCATTAGTGTGCCTCCACCCAATCACATGGTGACACATGGCTATAACTCACTTAAAATGAGTTAAATGGGCAAAAATGAAAGAAAAAAAAATCAGATTTATTTTTCCTTTCTTCTTCCATCCGAAGCCCTCCCTTCTCCCTTCCACCATTAAAGCTTCACCAAGCTTGAGTTCACCACCCAAATCACCCCAAAACCCTAGCTTCCCTTCACAAATATTTACCCTTACACCTAGAGCAAGTCTTGGGCAGTAAAAAGAAAGAGAAAAAGAGGAGTTCTCAAGCTTTGGGAATTAGCTAAATCAATGTTAGTGACTAATCTCCTCCCTATTTTGTTTAATTCATGTTTAATGCCATGAGATAAGTGGAAATTGTAAGAAAAACAAAATAAAATTTATGTATATTCATCCCTACAATTTTGGCAGCTTAGGGATGGTTAGGGTTTGATGAATTTTCTTGAAGCAAAGATTTATGAGCTGCCCTTGACATGAGATGAGTGATTGAACATTTAAGTGCAAGTGTAAGGCAAGTGTAATGCATAAATGGAACTTGAAAACTTGGACATTTGAATAATATTAGGGTTTGCTCATGTAATGGTTCATTAACCTTGTAATGGTCAATTAGTGACCATTTGAATGTGTATGATGAGGAAATGAAGTGAGTTGAGGCCTGGCATTTTGAGTGTGGGTGAGCTGCCTTGGCTGACCTGCAGGACTAAGTATGAGTCCAGCAGGTTTGGGCAGTTATAAATGGAGTTGTAGAGGTTCAATTGGTGCAAGGCCAATCGGACATGAAACTAGACACATAATGGCACAACTTTGGTACAGAAATCTTGCCCAGAAAATCAAACCAAGCTGACCTAAAAATTGCCCTAATCCGGCTGACCTGCATTCTGCCTGGGCAAAATAACCAAATGAACAGTGTTTATTCATTTGATCATAACTCAGTGCAGAAAGGTCCAATTGACCTGAAAGTTTACCAGATGAAAGCTGAGGCATAGAACTACAACTTTCATGAAGAACACAAATCCAAATTATGATCATAACCTAGTTAAATTGCCAACCAAACTTAGGTTACCAAATCTGGCAGAACCAGTTTTGCCCAGAATTTTGGATTATATCCAATCCGGCCAATTATGGTGTTTAGGCCATAACTTAAGCTAAAAAACTCCAAATGGAGTAATTCAAAATAGGAAATGTAACTAGACAAAATAAGGAACAACTTTCATGAAGACAATTTTGCCAAATTCCTACTGTATAAATGACCAATGGATCAGTAAATATGAGACTTGAAATCTAAAAACTTTTGAATAACTAGCACTAAGCTTAAAAATGGTATTGGCAACCAATACCAACAATTTTAGAATGCAAAATGTGGTATGCTGAGAGTATTAGAACCAATGTACCTATTAT
Organism: Hevea brasiliensis; assembly: GCF_030052815.1. Classification (NCBI taxonomy): domain Eukaryota; kingdom Viridiplantae; phylum Streptophyta; class Magnoliopsida; order Malpighiales; family Euphorbiaceae; genus Hevea; species Hevea brasiliensis. Next base: position 78,713,769 of record NC_079499.1, on the reverse strand, counting down.
CTATGCAAAAGTCAACATTTTAGTTGACTAATGGAATGAATAGTAACACCTAAAGTTAAATTTCAAGAATTATACAATTTAAAAGTATAACATGCCCTAGTACACCTAGCAAGATTGGTTTGGATAGGTTGGCATGCCAATAGGGTTCAGTTAGCAGTACTGCACATGGCATTATGCCATTCTGTGATTTTATGGCTTTAGCCATTCTGACATTGTGTTGACACTTGGCCTTGTGCCTAATGTTATTACAGCTTATTAGCTGTTCTGTTGCACACCAGGAGATGCATATGTGACCAATGGTGTGATGGCTTGAGTAACTAGATACCTAGTGCTAGTTTACCCATTTATCCAGTCCAGTCTTCCAGTATAGGTTACTTGGGCAACCAAAAATGAAAGTGAATAAATTTAATGAAATTATGAATATAACAAGTAGAAAATAAAAAGATTACCAATAATGATCAAAAAATTGTCTGCATAAGACATCAGGACATGCACTGCATAGTTATTTTCTGTTATTTCTTTTTATTTTAATATTGGCACCACTAAGTATTATTGCTTAGCGCGTTGCTTTTTGCCACGAGTAGGTTCTGGAGAAACCGACCGAGAGCCCAGCAGACTACAGACTGGGCGAGATCTTCTGCAGCTCTGCATAGTGTCCGTGTCACCTCACCGTCATAAGTGCATTGGTAGGACACTAGGTTTTATTTTGGTAATTTGTAATTAACTTTTATTTTTTCATGTGTAATTAAGACTTATGTAATGTATTTTAGTATTGATGTAAATTACGGAAATTGTGTTTATGAATGAACAAGTGAATATTTATTTATGGCTTTTATACAAATTTCATATGAAATGAATGAATGAGAATGGGAGTATATATGAGAAATATTGGGATTTTGTTGTTGAAATGGAGTTTGGGATTGATTGAAAATTTTGGAAGTGTTTTTCACAGGTTCCGAAGAACTATATTATCAATTTTTAGCTGACACTCTGCCGGATTTTCTATAAAATTTATGAAACCTCAAATAAATTATAATTTCAATAAATGACTTAAACGAATGATATTTCACGAATTATACTTCATAGCTATGAAAGAAATAAATTAGGAAGAATAAAAATAGTTGAATTAAAATAAGGTGTTCCGGTACACTGTGTGACATATCTTACTCAGCTATATAGTAGACGAGCAAGGGGTGTCACATTTAGTGGTATCAGAGCGCGGTTTAGGCGTTTCTGGGCCTTGATCGAGTCCATACCATGCATTGCATTTATAAGAGTCGAGGTGACACTAATGCAGATTTGTTTGTCTTTGTTGTTTTGAATTGGATATGGACCCCACTTCTCAGAGGGCAGTTGAGGAGGAAGTGGAGAGTCATGCTTCACTACCGTAGCTGAGACTGGGGGTAGGGGAGAACCTACTCCACCAGCTCCAGTAGAGCCTGCTCAGCCTCTACAGGCCATGTTCTAGCAAATGGCTGAATTCTTCAGACAAATGGCTGGCTTAATGGCACCACCACCACCACCTCCACAGTAGAAATCACATCTAGAAAGATTAAGAAAATTTGGAGCAGAGGACTTCTTTAGCAAGAGAGAAGATGATTTTGTCACAGACGAAAACTGGTTGAACAGAACAGGAAGGTTTTTAAAGCAACTCCACTACACTCCGGAGCAACACCTAGAAGCTGCTGTATCTCTGTTGTAAGATGATGCCTACCAATGGTGGGATATAATGTCTAGTGAAGTGCAGCCAAAAGTAGTAACTTGGGGCTTCTTCCTCTCAGAATTCAAGAAAAAGTATGTGGGTAGTGTATACCTGGAAGAGAGAAGAAGAGAATTCATTAACCTGAGGCAAAGATAACTAACAGTGGCCAAGTATGAAAAGAAATTTGTCAGACTGAGCTGCTACGGAAGGGAGATAGTCCCTAATGAGGCTGAAAGGTGTAAAAGATTTGAAGAGGAATTAAATGACAACATAAAGATCATGATTACTACCTTTGGAATCACAGACTTCACCAAGTTAGTGGAAGCTGCAATAAAAGTTGAAAAGGTTAGAATAAGTGAGCAAACCAGAAGGGAGAGACAGCAGAAGAGGGGCCTGGGTCAGTTTAGTTCATCTTCTGCACCTGCGAAGAAGTTCAAAGGTCCACCTACACAGATTTTAGGTCAATGTTAAGGTCAGGGTCAGTCTTAGGGGCCCAGGCCATAGTTCACCCCTAGGAAAGGTCAGTCCACACCATCAGTGGGCAGCTCTCTAGGGACGGGGTTCAAGAGACCAGCCCCAGCATCTTCTACATGTCTGCATTACCTGAAATGGCATAAGGGGGAGTGTTGGAGAGTGACTGGTGCCTGCTTAAGGTGTGGGTCGGCAGAGCATCAGTTAAGGAACTGTCCACACAGAACTGCTACAGCTACTCCAACACAAGCAGACAGACCTGCTCCTGCACCACAAAGGGGTAGGAAATCTAGTAAATCTGAGGCCATGGGACCATCACAGAGACCTCCATCTGAGCCAGCAGAGAGGCCAGAGGTTAGAGCACCTGCCAGAGCCTATGCCATAAGAGCTCAAGAGGAACAAGATGCCCTGGACATCATTAGGGGTATGTTTTCCCTCACTAATACATCTGTGCATGCATTAGTGGATCCAGGATCTACTCATTCATACATCTGCATCAACTTACCTGTAGAAAGGGGGATATTAGTAGGGGAAAGTGACTAAGACATTCTGGTGACTAATCCAATGGGCCACACTGTAGTGGTGAACAAAGTATACAAGGGTTTCCCATTAAGGATTCAGGGGTATGAATTCTTGGCAGACCTGATTGAGTTACCTTTTCATGATTTTGACGTGATTTTGGGAATGGACTATTTGTCACGTCATTAGGCAATGGTTGATTGTAAATTGAAGAGAATTTCCTTGAAAACTCATGAGGGTAATGAGATCACAGTTATGGGGGAAAGGACATATTTCTTGTCCAATGTCATCTCAACCACAGTTACAAGAAAACTGATGAGAAAAGGCTTTAAGCCTACCTAGCACATATGGTGGATACTAGGCAAGCTAAGCTAGATCTATGTGACATACCCATAGTACGAAACTTCCTAGATGTGTTCCCTGAAGAATTGTCTGGCTTGCCACCAGAAAGGAAAGTAGAGTTTGCTATTAAGATATTGCCGGGTACAGCACCAATCTCTATTGCTCCTTATAGGATGGCACCCACAGAATTGAAGGAACTAAAAATCTAGTTACAGGAGTTACTAGATAATGGGTTAGTGTGTCACCCCATGGGGAGCTTTAGTGTTGTTTGTAAAGAAGAAAGATGGGACTTTGAGGTTATGCATTGATTATCGGTAATTGAATAAAGTGACGGTGAAGAACAAGCATCCATTGCCTAGAAATGATGATCTGTTTGATCAATTGAAGGGAGCTGGAGTATTTTCAAAAATTAATCTCAGATCAGGGTATCATCAGCTGAGGGTGAAGGATGCAGATGTGCCAAAGATTGCATTCAGGACCCGATATAGGGATTATGAGTTTCTGGTGATGCCCTTTGGCCTAACAAATGCACCAGTGGCATTCATGGACCTATGAACCGTATATTTCATCCATACCTAGATCGGTTCATAGTGGTCTTTATTGATGATAGTTTGGTGCATTCCAAGACCAGGGAAGAACATGATGAGCATTTGAGGATTGTTCTGGAAACCCTGAGAGAAAAGAAGTTGTATGCTAAGTTTTCCAAGTTTGACTTCTGGATGAATGAAATTGCATTCCTTGGACACATAGTGTCAACTAATGGGATTAGGCTGGATCCCAAGAAAATAGAAGCAGTGATGGAATGGAAGCCTCCCAGAAATAAAACTAAGCTTAGAAGTTTATTGGGGCTAGCTGGGTATTACAGAAGATTTGTGAAGGGACTTTCTTTAATAGCTGCTCCAATGACCAAGTTAAAACACAAGAATGTCAGATTTGACTAGAATGAGAAGTGTCAGACCAGTTTTAAGAAGGTGAAGGCTATGTTGACAGAGGCACTAGTGTTAAAACAACCAGTGTCGGGAAAGGACTTTGTGGTCTACCGTGATGCCTCTCATTGTATGGTGAAAAGTGTTACATTTACACTGACCACAAAAGTCTGAAATACTTGCCAACCCAGAAGGAGCTCAACCTTAGATAGAGCGATGGATTTAGTTCCTGAAGGACTATGATTGTGTGATTGATTACCATCCTGGGAAGGCAAATGTAGTTGCTGATGCTTTGAGCAGAAAATCCATCACAGCTTTGAGATCATTGAATGCTCGTCTATCCTTGGCTCGAGATGGAGCTATTTTGGCTGAGTCGTAAGTGAGGCCAAACCTGCTACAGCAGATTATAGATGGGCAGAAGGCAGATGAGAAGCTAAAGGCTATTGTGAGTAAAATCTCAGAAGGGAAGCAACTAACTATGAGGTGAAAGCAGATGGGTATCTGTACTATAAAGGCAGAGTATGTGCACCAGATGATGGGGAATTGAAAGCCAATATTCTAAAAGAGGCACATACCAGTGTTTATGCTATGCACCCAGGAAGTACAAAAATGTATCATGATCTGAAGCTTCAATATTGGTGGCCTGGCATGAAGAAAAACATAGCTGACTATGTGACTAAATGCTTGACATGTCATCAAGTCAAGGAAGAACATCAAGTTCCATCAGGTTTGCTACAGCCTATACGCATACCATAATGGAAATGGGATCGAGTCACCTTGGATTTTGTAAGTGGTCTACCTCTCACCCAGAAGAAGCATGATGTAGTATGGGTGATAGTAGATAGATTGACGAAGTCATCACACTTTTTGCTAGTTAGGACTGACTACTCACTAGAGAAGTTAGCAGAATTGTATATCAATGAGATAGTTAGACTGCATGGAATTCCACTTTCCATCATATCTGATCGAGACCCAAGGTTTACATTGAGGTTTTGGAAGAAGTTGCATGAATCCTTGGGTACACAACTCCATTTCAACACAGCTTTCCATCCTCAGAGGGATGGACAATCCGAAAGAGTAATCCAGATAAACAACTGAAACCAATTGAACTAATACAAATATTGAATTGAAATGATAATAATAACGTGAAATATATGTCAGGTCCTTGAGGATATGCTGAGGAGTTGTGTCATTGAATTTGAGGGAAGTTGGGATAGATACCTCCCACTGGCAGAATGTGCATACAACAATAGCTACCAAGCTAGCATCCAAATGGCCCCGTATGAAGCATTGTATGGGAGAACTCCAGTGTACTAGACTGAATTGGGTGAAGATAAACTGGTAGGGCTAGACCTAGTGAAATATATTGAGGAGAAAGTAAAGCTAATCAAAGCCAATCTGAAGGTTGCCTCAGACAGACAAAAATCTTATGTCGACCTGAAGAGAAAATAAATAGAATATGCGGTTGGCGACAAAGTGTTTCTCAAGGTGTCACCGTGGAAGAAGGTACTGAGGTTTGGAAGAAAAGGTAAGTTAAGCCCTTGGTTCATTGGCCCATATGAAGTCATTGAACATGTGGGTCCAGTGGCTTACAGGTTAGCTTTACCACCAGAGCCGGATAAGATCTACAATGTTTCCACATGTCTATGCTAAGAAGATACCGCTCAGATCCTTCAGATGTCATCTCCATGAAAGAAATTGAAGTACAACCGGATTTGACATATGAAGAAGAACCCATACGGATCCTGGCTCGGGAAGTGAAAGAGTTGAGGAATAAGCAGATTCCACTGGTGAAAGTGCTTTAGAGGCATCACAACACTGAGGAGGCAACTTGGTAAAGTGAAGAGACGATGAGGCAACAGCTCCCTCAATTGTTTGCATCAGGTAAATTTCGAGAATGAAATTTAAATTAGAGGGGAAGAGCTATAACACTCTCTTTGTAGCAACTCCGTGCATTCTACTGTTCTGGTGACCAGTGTCGGTGTGGACAGCTAGAACATCCGGGAAAATATTTAAACTAAATTGAGGAACCGTAATTAACTCAAATATTAATAAGAAAAATTTAGGAAAAATTTTAGAAATAAAATACAACCAAGTTAAATGAGCCGGTGCCCTAGCGATGGGTAACCCAATGGGAAGTTGCGGTTCTGGCAACTAGGAGCCCTAAACCCGAGGGAAAATTCATAAAATAATTTTTGGGACTCCAGAAAAGGGTCATTGAGGTTCCTATGGCATTAGAATGCCATGAAAATGCTTAGAAAAATTTTTCAATCGGTATAAACAATTTTGGTCTGTTAAGCCAAACGGAGGGCATTTTGGTCATTTCGTCTTTAGAGATGATTTTTGGCCGACTTTTCCAGTTGAGTAAATAATTGTCTAGTGTACTAGACTGAATTGGGTGAAGATAAACTGGTAGGGCTAGACCTAGTGAAATATATTGAGGAGAAAGTAAAGCTAATCAAAGCCAATCTGAAGGTTGCCTCAGACAGACAAAAATCTTATGTCGACCTGAAGAGAAAATAAATAGAATATGCGGTTGGCGACAAAGTGTTTCTCAAGGTGTCACCGTGGAAGAAGGTACTGAGGTTTGGAAGAAAAAGTAAGTTAAGCCCTTGGTTCATTGGCCCATATGAAGTCATTGAACATGTGGGTCCAGTGGCTTACAGGTTAGCTTTACCACTAGAGCTGGATAAGATCTACAATGTTTCCACATGTCTATGCTAAGAAGATACCGCTCAGATCCTTCAGATGTCATCTCCATGAAAGAAATTGAAGTACAACCGGATTTGACATATGAAGAAGAACCCATACGGATCCTGGCTCGGGAAGTGAAAGAGTTGAGGAATAAGCAGATTCCACTGGTGAAAGTGCTTTAGAGGCATCACAACACTGAGGAGGCAACTTGGTAAAGTGAAGAGACGATGAGGCAACAGCTCCCTCAACTGTTTGCATCAGGTAAATTTCGAGAATGAAATTTAAATTAGAGGGGAAGAGCTGTAACACCCTCTTTGTAGCAACTCCGTGCATTCTACTGTTCCGGTGACCAGTGTCGGTGTGGACAGCTAGAACATCCGGGAAAATATTTAAACTAAATTGAGGAACCGTAATTAACTCAAATATTAATAAGAAAAATTTTGGAAAAATTTTAGAAATAAAATACAACCAAGTTAAATGAGCCGGTGCCCTAGCGATGGGTAACCCAAAGGGAAAGTTGCTTACGCAACTAGGAGCCCTAAACCCGAGGGAAAATTCATAAAATAATTTTTGGGACTCCAGAAAAGGGTCATTGAGGTTCCTATGGCATTAGAATGGCATGAAAATGCTTATAAAAATTTTTCAATCGGTATAGACAATTTTGGTCTGTTAAGCTAAACGGAGGGCATTTCGGTCATTTCGGTCATTTCGTCTTTAGAGATGATTTTTGGCTGACTTTTCCAGTTGAGTAAATAATTGTTATGACATAAAATATGAATAAATATATCTATAAATTAAATTGAAATTGAGTAGAAAAGAAAAGAAGAAGAAAATAAATTAAATAGGAAATTATGACATCACATGATGTCATTACTGTGCCTCCACCCAATCCCATGGTGACACATGGCTATAACTCACTTAAAATGAGTTAAATGGGCTGAAATGAAAGAAAAAAAAAAATCAGATTTCTTTTTCCTTTCTTTTTCCATCCGAAGCCCTCCTTTCTCCCTTCCACCATTAAAGCTTCACCAAGCTTGAATTCACCACCCAAATCACCCCAAAACCCTAGCTTCCCTTCACAAATATTTACCCTTACACCTAGAGAAAGTCTCGGGCAAAAAAAAGAGAGAGAAAAAGAGCAGTTCTCAAGCTTTGGGAATTAGATAAATCAAGGTTAGTGACCAGTCTCCTCCTTTTTTGTTTAATTCATGTTTAATGCCATGAGATAAGTGGAAATTGTAAGAAAAACAAAATAAAATTTATGTATATTCATCCCTACAATTTTGGTAGCTTAGGGATGGTTAGGGTTTGATGAATTTTCTTGAAACAAAGGGTTTATGAGCTGCCCTTGACATGAGATGAGTGATTGAACATTTAAGTGCAAGTGTAAGGTAAGTGTAATGCATAAATGGAACTTGAAAACTTGGACATTTAAACAATATTAGGGTTTTCTCATGTAATGGTTCATTAACCTTGTAATGGTCAATTAGTGACCATTTGAATGTGCATGATGAGGAAATGAAGTGAGCTGCCTTGGCTGACCTGCAGGACTGAGCATGAGTCCAGTAGGTTTGGGCAGTAATAAATGGAGTTGTAGAGGTTCAATTGGTGTAAGCCAATTGGACATGAAACTAGACACATAATGGCACAACTTTAGTATAGAAACCTTACCCAGAAAACCAAACCAAGTTGACTTAAAAATTGCCCTAATCTGGGTGACCTGCACTCTGCTTGGGCAAAATGACTAAATGAATAGTGTTTATTCATTTGGTCATAATGTAGTGTAGAAAGGTCCAATTCACCTGAAAGTTTACCAGCAGAAAGCTGAGACATAGAACTACAGCTTTCATGAAGAACACAAATCCAAATTATGATCATAACCCAGTCGAATTGCCAACAGAACTTAGGTTACCAACCGCGTAACCGCTTTTGCCTAATTTTGGATTCTGTCCAATCCGGCCAGTTATGGTTTTTAGGCCATAACTTGAGCTACAGAACTCCAAATGGAATGATTCAAAACAGGAAATGTAGCTAGACAAAATAAGGAACAGCTTTCATGAAGACACTTTTGCCAAATTCCTACTGTATAAATGACCAATTGAACAGTAAATATGAGGCTTGAAATCTGAAAATTTTGAATAACTAACACTAAGCATAGAAATGGTATTGGCAACTAATACCAACAATTTTAAAATGCAAAATGTGGTATGTTGGGAGTATTAGAACCAATGCACCTATTGTCTATGCAAAAGTCAACATTTTAGTTGACTAATGAAATGAATAGTAATACCTAAACTTAAATTTCAAGAATTGTACAATTTAAAAGTGTAACATGTCCTAATACACCTAGCAAGATAGGTTTGGATAGGTTGGCATGCTAATAGGGTTCAGTTAGCAGTACTGCACATGGTATTATGCCATTCTGTGATTTTATGGCTTTTAGCCATTCTGATATTGTGTTGATACTTGGCCTTGTGCCTAATGTTGTTATAGCTTATTAGCTGTTTTGTGGCATACCGGAAGATGCATATGTGACCGATGGTATGACGGCCCGAGGTACTAGATACCCAGTGCCAGTTTACCCGTTTATCCAGTCCAATCATCCAGTATAGGTTACTTGTGTCACACCCTACCCCTCTATAAGGCATAACATTATCCCGTAGTATACCTAATAAATTACCAACTTCGTTTACTGATAATCTATTAAATACACTACAAGGGATTTTAAAACTTTTCTTACTTCTTTTTATAATGGTGAGCACTATTGACAGGTGTTAAATTTTTTTTTTTAAACTAAAGTGAAACCAAATAGCACATTCGAAGTATTAACAATTTTTGTAAAACTTTTGGCAGAGTGCCATCTATATTTTGAATAAAACAGTTCTTCAAAAACCTATAAAAAGCACTTCGAATATATAATTCCTCAATCCCAAACTCCAATAATTTGTTCAACACAATAAATTTCTCAACATTATCAACTCAGTTCAACAATCAATTTTCTAGTGTTTCCAAAAAAACTGAGATAAGATAAATTTATCATAATACTTTTACAGGCTAAATAGTTTACAATTTTAGTTTACAACTGCTCAAGACTAAGTACAATACATACATATAGTACACAAACATTACAACAAAAACTACACAATATGGTATACTCGATATACTCGGCAAAATCTCAAAATGTGGTACAAGCAGCCTACTCTGCTGCTCTGTCCGTCTGTCTACCTGCGACAGCAATGAAATAGCTATCGCTGAGTAAAATTTACTCAGTGGTGCACAATAACAATTTAAAATGCGGTATGTAAAACTTTTGTTGATAATTTACAATCCGAACAATTCACAATTTTTCAAAGCTCATATAACACAAATTTGATCAAACAATTGAATAACACAGTGTTGCCAATCGATAACACAATTTAGGTCATGACATAAATTTTTTCGAACATGCCTTGTGTACATCACGACAAGGCACACTCACCCCATTAATCGAAATCAATGAGAGAGGAAGCTAGTTAGATAATGAGTACCCATCCACATTCACCTCAGACTGGCAAGTCAAAGAGGGAGGAATATAATCACACTCACCCCATAAATGGAGGAGGAACATAGTAACATTGTCATGCCAAGTGCGAATCAAAACAATTCCAAATCACAATATTTCATACTAACCACAAATCACATTTTATCTCAAAATTTCCATTTGCAAAGTAGGCAACACAATAATTTCCAAATAATATTCCCAAAGCTAAAACAATAAAAATTATTCATAACTCATTTCTCCAAATAAAGTTTCTAGTAAAAGCAGTGAATATAAAAAGTATTGTGCACAGACCTCTAATATATTCCTCTTGGCCCTGACTCAGTGTTCCTTATGCTTCTCAATATCCTTTTCAACTGAAACACACAATTTAAAGTGTTTCAGTACTCAATGAATTTGTTTCTAATAATAAAATCCAATATTTAAATTTTCTTGGTACTATTCCCCTCAATTCATTTCATTAGTCAACCTATAATGTTGACCCTTGATGCACTCTAAGTGAGTCAAGTGTATTGCATTTTATTGCAATTTACCGAATTTCGGTGTACTATTTTGAGCTAGCCAGACGACCTAGTTCCCTAAGTTTTCAGGTTTTGGTCCAAACTACAAACTTGTAGGTCTATGTCATATTACACACGGGGAAAAATTTCAGGTCATTCTGAGATGTATAGACTAAGATATGGCCAATTTACCAATGCTAGACAGAATGCACTAAAATAGTAAGCTTAGGTCATTTTTAGGTCACTTTTGGTTCGACCATTTTTGGTACCTGAAATTGTGTAAGCTATTTGGCTTGGTTCTGGCCATTCTAGGCTTTAGTGTCTTCATAAGAATTGTAGATCTATGTCTAGACTATTCATGGCAAAAATTTTAGGTCATTTGAACCTATTTTGAGTAAGTTATGGTAAAAAAACTAACTACTGCTCAAATGGTCAATTTTCAGGCTTACAAGTCACTAATCTGGATTTGGTCATTTTTCAAGTCACCTTCTAGGCAAAATTTAGGTAAGCTTCCTTCATGAAAGTTGGCACCTTTTGTGCCTAGTTTCACCTTCAATTGGTCTCATACAGATTAGAGTCACACACTTAAAATTCTAAGCTAAAATGTACACTGCCCTGTTACACATTATTCAACACATGCCAATTACACATTCTATACTTACCAAGCTAGCCCTTTCATGCCAATTCTGGGTTTTACCATACCATTAACATACATAACAACACATTTTGGTCATTATGGACAGCTTGTAACCATTCTCAATACACACACTATAACACAGAATTTTCCAAAGTCCATTTACACAATTTAACCACATGAACATACCTCATTTACATGTCCAAATCCAAACAATTATTCACATACACATGCTGCCACCATAAGCAACATAATTCAACAATATTTCATGAACTTAAACACTTCAATCTTTTTCATGAGGCTGCAACAAGTTTACACATACCCATCAACTTCCATTTCACTTTTCAAGCTTACAAATCAAACTTTACACATAGATTCAACTTCAATACAATTAAACATTTAAATCAACATCCAAACAACCATTTACATGCAAGGAAAACCTATTCATGGTGAGGTTTCATGGCTGCCAAAATGGCTCAACTCCAATAATTCATCAAACATAAAAAATTCTTCTATAAATCAACTACCCACAACCTTGGTTACACTTTTAATCAAATAAGAATTGAAAACACCCACTTACCTCTTTTGGACTTCTTCAAAACCTCACCAAAACTTATATTTCTTGCTCCCTTATTGCTGCCCAAGGTGTGTAGACAAAGATTAATGAAGGAAGTTCAAGAATTTAGCTTGAAATGAAGGTGATCTCAAGCTTGCATGGGTGGTTTCCATGGAGGACAGTTGGGACACCATTTTTAGCCATGGGAGAGCTTGGTGAGGATGATGAAGTGAGTGGAAGATTCTGCCCTTACTTTAAGTATTCATGTATGCACTTAGTGCTCCACTAAACCTAGATTAATGATATTATAATCTAAGGTTTCAAAAATTATAATTTTAACCTTAATTTCTCTTAATTTACATTTTATCTTTAACTCCAATTTTCATTTGATTTTCCCAAATGTATTACCATTTATTTTTCATTAAAATTTAGGTCAAAAGCCAACTCTAAGTGTCAAATGACCACAATACCCCTATTCGGGTTATATTCCTGATTTTTCAGTAACACCGAGTTTTGTCTGGATTTCTTGTTTTTCTTTGTACTGATTAATTAATTTTTCTTTGATATTTCTAATAACATTTATACTCCAATAAGTCTTTAATTATATCTCGAAACTAAATTTCGAGGGTTTCCTGCAGTCCTGGAGTTGCCTATTGCCTACGCCGTAACTTCCCCTTGCGATCACCCATCGCTGTGGTGCTGGCTCGTTTAACTTATTTTCATTTCCTTGCTATTATTTTTCCTTTGTTTTTCTTGTATTTTCTTTTCTTGTATTTCATTATTTTATGTCTCCTCACTAATAACTAAATGTAGTTCTAAGCATCCTTGCTGTCCGAACCGACACTGGTCACCGGAATAGTAGAATGCACTACCAAACATAGGGATGTTACAATTCTCACCCCCCCCCCCTTGAAATAAATTTCGTCCGCGAAATTTTACCCAATAGCTATCTTACAATATTCACACATTTATTTTCTCCTTTCTATATGATCGTATAATCTTCTTTCCTCTTAATTTATATAAGACTTTTAATAATCTAATATAATATTTACTTTGTTTATATAGCACTAATCTTTTCATACTATCGTTCTGTCTAATATTTCGATTCATGTTCCCTCTTTGAAAGACCATTGAGGTCATGTTAAAATTATTTATCTAATCATGGGTCCTTTAACCATTCTAGTCAACAATCTTACTCACATTCATAACATTTCTTTGTTATATCTGAATCAACTGTTCAAATTTTTACTTCCATAACTCTTTTTATCTATTAATATTCTATAACTTACTTCCTTTTGTACTAAACTATAACCTTTCGATATTCTAACTTTTGAGTTTTAAATCCCTAAGTAGGATTTTTAAACTTATTTCCAATAATAAAATTCTATCCTGGCATAACTATACCAAAACAGATGTCATTGGCAACTATTCTCATCTTGGTGTACTATCGGGTAGTACGTAGCTCTACACAATAATCTCAAGTCAGTACTCTAATCTGCAGCTTACAGTACAAACATCAGGAATATTGCATAGTTACTACGATACACTCCCAGAGATCAAACTTTCTTATCTTTTATCCTTTTCGAATTCATTAATATCCGAAACTTATTCTGATTACAACATCCATTGGCAATAACTAACTGTAACATCTTTGCCCTCATCTAGAGCAATTCCATTACTATAACTTACTTTTAGGTAACTAACAAATTTTTTTATATGAGGGACAACAGGAAGGCAAATAATACTGGCACTAACATAAAAGTATGCAGACCCCAGGTCAAACAATACATATATATTAGTTACTAATTTAAAGAGTACCAGTAACGATGTGAAAAGTCTCAACCTCTTCCCCCTATTGTATAGCGTATACTCTAACTGAAGCATCACCCTATTCTGGCTGATTCACAGTACTCTGACTTCTAGATGTACTATCCCTACCTCTACTTTTGCCTCTACTAATTGATGGTGAACTCTTTGGGGTAGAAACTTGGGTTGATCCCTCTAGTGTAGTAAATGATCCAGAACGGCGTGGATTTATACAATCCCTAGCAAAATGACCAGTCTCTCCACAATTAAAATATGCTCCTATGGCTCTATAACATACCCCACTATGTGGTTTACCACAAGTTTCATAAAGTCGATCCGACAGCGCATTTCTGGGTCTTTCTTAAGTTTGTTGATCCGATCGAGGTGGTTTCTGTCCAGAAGATCTATCTCTACCCGATTCGCGTGAGCTAGATCCTCCAAAGTGCTTCCTCTTTCCTGACCCACTCTCATGAACTTGATCAGTAGTCTTTCTAATTTTCTCTTTTTCTGCTGTACCCTTTTTAACTGTTTCTTCATTCTCAATTCTTTCTAGTTCCAAGGCTTGCGATATTAGCTCTGAGAAATTCTGGTGTCGGAACCCCATAACTTACATTCTTAGACTAGGCCTTAACCCAGTCTCAAAATGTTTACATCTGTCTCTAGGAGTGGTAAGCAGGCTTCCTGCATAATGACTCAATCGAGAGAAGTTTCTCTCATATTCTGCCACTGTTTTGTTCCTTTGCTTCAGGCTTAAGAACTCCTGTACCTTTAGGTCCACATAGGCATCTGGGATATATTTTTGTCTGAACTCTCTGAGAAAGTCGTCCCATGTCAGCACTGGGGGTCCACCAAACTATAACGAATGGTTTTCCACCAATCATATGCATCTTTCTGTAGAAGTGAGACTGAGTATTCAAACTTCAGCTCATAGGTGTAGTTCAACTTCCTAAAAACTCTTTCCATCCTTTCCAACCATTGTTCTGCCTCTAACGGATCCACTATCCCCTTGAACTTAGTAGCCCCATACTTAATCAGCTTGTCATACTGCCTAGCTGAAGGCTATGGTTGAACCACTAGTGTTTGCAGTGGGGCTTGAGTAGGCATGTTACCAGCCAATTATTGGAACATCGCACCCATTTGCTGAGCAAATTGAGCAGGGAACTGTGGTATTGAGGGGATTGGTGTAGCTGATCCACTTATATTTTGAAGGGCTAGCGCATCCCCTTGTACCTCAGCCACTATTGATTGATCGACTGAACAATCCCCTTCTTCCATAGTCAATTAGAGGATATTACACCTCCTGAACAAATAACACAAGGAGATTTCCTCCTGTTAGTGCATATTTATAATGTAATGTACTGTATGTATCAAATAATGACATTGAGCAGTTGTACTAAGAAGGAAAAATATTCAAATTACAAATCAAAATAGAATTTAAAAACCTTGCTCTGATACCACTAAAACATGTCACACCCTAACCCTCTGTAAGGCATAACATGATCCCGTAGTATACCTAATAAAGTACCAACTTTGTCTACTGATAACACATTAAATACACTACAATGGATTTTAAAACTTTTCTTACTTCTTTTTATAGTGGTGAGCACTATTGACCGGTGTTAAAAAATTTTTTTTTTAACTGAAGTGAAACCAAATAACACATTTGAAGTATTAACAATTTCTGTAAAAATTTTGGTAGAGTGCCATCTGTATTTTGAATAAAACAGTTCTTCAAAAGCCTGTAAAAAGCACTTTAAATATATAATTCCTCAATCCCAAACTCCAATAATTTGTTTAACACAATAAATTTCTCAACATTATCAGCTCAGTTCAATAATCAATTTTCCAGTGTTTCCAAAAAAACTGAGATAAGATAAATTTATCACAATACTTTTACAGGCTAAATAGTTTACAATTTTAGTTTACAACTGCTAAAGACTAAGTACAATATATACATACAATGCACATACATTACAACAAAAACTACACAATATGGTATACACAATATACCCAGCAAAATCTCAAAATATGATACAAGCAGCCTACTCT
Organism: Hevea brasiliensis; assembly: GCF_030052815.1. Taxonomy (NCBI): domain Eukaryota; kingdom Viridiplantae; phylum Streptophyta; class Magnoliopsida; order Malpighiales; family Euphorbiaceae; genus Hevea; species Hevea brasiliensis. The sequence continues at coordinate 78,698,032 of NC_079499.1, read as the reverse complement.
ATTGCTGTGTCCATCTGTCTACTTGCGACAGTAATGAAAAAGCTATCGCTGAGTAAAATTTACTCAGTGGTGCACAATAATAATTTAAAATGCAGTATGTAAAACTTTTGTTGACAATTTACAATCCAAACAATTCACAATTTTTTAAAGCTCATGTAACACAAATTTGATCAAACAGTTGAATAACACAGTGTTGCCAATCGATAACACAATTTAGGTCATGACATAAACTTTTTCAAACATGCCTTGTGCACATCATGACAAGGCACACTCACCCCACTAATCGAAATCAATGAGAGAGGAAGCTAGCTAGATAATAAGTACCCATCCACACTCACCTCAGACTGGCAAGTCAAAGAGGGAGGAATATAATCACACTCACCCCATAAATGGAGGAGGAACATAGTAACATTGTTATGCCAAGTGTGAATCAAAATAATTCCAAATCACAATATTTCATACAAATCACAAATCACATTTTATCTCAAAAATTCCATTTGCATAGTAGGCAACACAATAATTTCCAAATAATATTCCCAAAGCTAAAACAATATAAATTATTCATAACTCATTTCTGCAAATAAAGTTTCTAGTAAAAGCAGTGAATATAAAAAGTATTGTGCACAAACCTCTGATATATTCCTCTTGGCCCTGACTCAGTGTTCCTTATGCTTCTCAATATCCTTTTCAACTGAAACACACAATTTAAAGTGTTTCAGTACTCAATGAATTTGTTTCTAACAATAAAATCCAATATTTAAATTTTCTTTGTACTATTCCCCTCAATTCATTTCATTAGTCAACCTATAATGTTGACCCTTAATGCACTCTAAGTGAGTCAATTCTAATGTTACCAATATGTCACATTTCATAGCTCTTTAGTGTTGGTATATGTTACCAATTTCATTTCCAAGTGTATTGCATTTTATTGCAATTTATCAGATTTCTGTGTATTATTTTGACCTAGCCTGATGACCTAGTTCCCTTAGTTTTCGGGTTTCGGTCCAAACTACAAACTTGTAGGCCTATATCTTATTGCACGCGGGGCAAAATTTCAGGCCATTATGAATTGTATAGACGAAGATATGGTTAATTTACCAATGCTGGACAAAATGCACTAAAATGGTAGGTCACTTTTAGTTCGGCCATTTTTGGTACCTGAACTTTTGCAAGCTATTTGGTTTGGTTCTGGCCATTTCTGGGCTTTAGCGTCTTCATAAGAATTGTAGATCTATGTCTAACTTATTCATGGTATAAATTTCAGGTCATTTGGACCTGTTTTGGGTAAGTTATGGTAAAAAAACTAACTGCTGCTCAAATAGTCAAATTTCAAGCTTTTAAGTCACTAATCCAGATTTGGTCATTTTTCAAGTCACCTTCTAGGCAGAATTTAGGTAAGCTTCCCTCATGAAAGTTGGCACTTTTTGTGTCTAGTTTCACCTCCAATTAGTCTCATACCAATTGGAGTCACACACTTAAGGTTCTAAGCTAAAATGTACACTGCCCTGTTACACATTATTCAACACATACCAATTACACATTCTATACTTACCAAGCTAACCCTTTCATGCAAATTCTGGTTTGTACCATACCATTAACATACTTAACAACACATTTTGGTCATTTTGGATAGCTTGTAACTATTCTCAATATACACACTATAACACATAATTTTTCCAAAGTCCATTTACAAAATTTAACCTCATGAACATACCTCATTTACGTGTCTAAATCCAAATAATTATTCACATACACTTGCTGCCACTATAAGCAACATAATTTAACAATATTTCATGAACTTAAACACTTCAATCTTCTTCATGAGGCTGCCACAAGTTTACATATACCCATCAACTTCTATTTTCACTTTTCAAGCTTACAAATCAAACTTTACACGAGGCATTCAACTTCAATACAATTAAACATTTAAATCAGCATCCAAACAACCATTTACATGCAAGGACAAGCTGTTCATGGTGAGGTTTCATGGCTGCCGAAATGGCTCAACTCCAATAATTCATCAAACATAAAAAATTCTTCCATAAATCAATTGCCCACATCCTTGGTTACACTTTTAATCAAACAAGAATTGAAAACACCCACTTACCTCTTTTGGACTTCTTCAAAACCTCACCAAAACTTATCTTGCTTGCTCCCTTATTGCTGTGCAAGGTGTGTAGACAAAGATTAATGAAGGAAGTTCAAGAATTTAGCTTGAAATGAAGGTGATCTTAAGCTTGCATGGGTGGTTTCCATGGAGGAAAGTTGGGACACCATTTTCGGCCATGGGAGAGCTTGGTGAGGATGATCAAGTGAGTGGAAGATTCTGCCCTCATTTTAAGTATTAATGTATCCACTTAGTGCTCCACTAAACCTAGATTAATGATATTATAATCTAAGGTTTCAAAAATTACAATTTTAACCTTAATTTCTCTTAATTTACATTTTATCTTTAATTCCATTTTTTATTTGATTTTCCCAAATGTATTACCATTTATTTTTCATTGATATTTAGGTCAAAAGCCAACTCTAGGTGTCAAATGACCACAATGGCCCTATTCAGGTTGTATTCTCGATTTTTCGGTAACACCGAGTTTTATCGTTTTTTCGATTTCTCGTTTTTCTTCGTACTAATTAATTAATTCTTCTTTGATATTTCTAATGACATTTATACTTCAATAAGTCTTTAATTATGTCTCAAAACTAAATTCTGAGGGTTTCGTATAGTCCTGGAGTTGTCTATTGCCTGCACCCTAACTTCTCTATGCGGTCACCCATCGCTGTGGTGCTGGCTCGTTTAACTTAGTTTTATTTCATTGCTATTATTTTTCCTTTTGTTTTTTTTTGTATTTTCTTTTCTTGTATTTGATTATTTTATGTCTCCTCACTAACAATTAAATGCAGTTCTAAGCATCCTAGCTGTCCGGACTGACACTGGTCACCGAAACAGTAGAACGCACTACCGAACATAGGGGTGTTACAACTTGGGCAACCAAAAATGAAAGTGAATAAATTTAATGAAATTATGAATATAACAAGTACAAAATAAATAAGATTACCAATAATGATCGAAAAATTGTTTGCATAAGACATCAGGACATGCACTTCATATTTATTTTCTATTATTTCTTTTAATTTTATTATTGGCGCCACTAAGCATTATTGCTTAGCGCGTTGCTTTTTGCCATACGTAGGTTTTGGAGAGACTGACTGAGAGCTCAGTAGACCACAAACTGGGTGAGATCTTCTGCAGCTTTGTATAGTGTCCGTGTCACCTCACCGTCATCAGTGCATTGGTAGGACACTAGGTTTTATGTTGGTATTTTGTAATTAACTTTTATTTTCTCATGTGTAATTAAGACTTATGTAATGTATTTTAGTATTGATGTAAATTACGGAAATTGTGTTTATGAATGAACAAGTGAATATTTTATTTATGACTTCTATATGAATTTCATATGAAATGAATGAATGAGAATGGGAGTATATATGAGAAATATTGGGATTTTGTTGATGAAATGGAGTTTGGGATTGATTGAAAATTTTGGAAGTGTTTTTCACAGGTTCCAAAGAACCGTTTTATCCATTTTTAGCCGACACTCTATCGGATTTTCTATAAAATTTGCGGAACCATAAATAAATTATAATTTTAATAAATAACTTAAATGAATGATATTTCACGAATTATACTTCATAAATATGAAAGAAATAAAATAGGAAGAATAAAAATAGTTGAATTAAAATAAGGTGTTCTGGCATACTGTGTGACATATCTTACTTTGCTATACAGTAGATGGGTAAAGGGTGTCACAAGTGTTCTCCCACTCTTCAATGTGATAGCTTTGCAATGTTCATTAGGATTCATTTCAGGTTTACTTGGTAATCTGCCACCCTGTTTACTAGGAGAACTAGCCTACTAAGCGATCTAATTTTTAAGCATTTTATTGTGGGTGGCTAGTTAATCCATTATGAAAGCTAGCTGCTTGATCATCTCATTTTGTTGTTGCTATGCTGCTAAAAAGCTTACCATCATGGACTTCATGGTCAACTTTGATTCTTCCTGTTGAGATTGAGGGGGTGGTGGTTGCTGCTGCATCAAATTCTGTCCTCTATTATGGAAATCTAGTGGTGTTGCCCTATATCCTTCCTGTTTGTTTATGGGTTGGTTCGAAGGATTCTACGAGTTAGACCATGAGAAATTTGGGTGGTTCCTCCAGCCGGGGTTATATGTATTGGAATATGGGTTATTAACCTGCCTTCGGTTGAAGTTTTCTCCATTGTTCACATAGTTCAGCTACTCTATGGAAGGCTCATTGTAAAGACTATATTCTGAAGTTATATGACATACTCCACAGCTATCGTAGAATTGATTACTTGTTCCTATTGAAGGAGCGGAAGCATGAAAAACATAAGTTTATACCATTGAATTTAAAAATTTTCACCTAGGGTCACATACATCGTGCAAGATTTATTTTTATCTATTTGATTTCAATGATAAACAATATATTAAAACTCTTTTAATATGTTTTTGGATCTGTATTTACCATTTAAGATTTTAGAAATAATTAGATTAATTTTAGAACCCTAGATTAAATCAAGAACAAATACACTAACCTCTTGATGCACTGCAGCATATTTGTGCCTTTGGTATGTGTCTTTAGGACACCAGATGTTGTCCCTCTAGCTTGTCCACACTAAGATCACCTATGGAAGCCCTTGAACAACTTCTAAAGCTTTTTCTATTAATTAGAAAATCAAGTTTTGCCTTTTAAGAGATTAAAGATGTAAATAGGACACTAGAAACAATTTCTAGTATTTTTAATTCAATAGATTGTTTGCTAATCTCTTGGAATTGATAAGAGATGAGGAAGAAGAGAAGGGAGAGGAGCCTTTGGGTGGTGGCACAAAGAGGAGGCAGCAATTTGTGTCTTTTTTTCTTTTCATAACAACACTTATATAGCTAGGTCACCACTTAAAACCCTTACCACATGTCACCTTCTGATTCGCTCTAGGTTTAATTGACCCAATCACATTGTGCCAAGTGTCAAACATATATTTTATCTTAATTTTAATCATCTTACATGATTAAAAGACATTTGGAAAGCTTATGTGTATTGCCATGTGTCACCATCTCATGGTGCCACATGTCACCCTGTGAAATAACCAAAATGCCCCTGTGTCTTAATTTTCAGTTCTCAACTCAAAATAATTATTTGTCTTCTTCTAATCAATTTATATCAAATATAAATCAATTAATTAATCTTTATTAATTAATTTCTCATTAATTAAATTCATATTTAAACATTTTAAATATAAATTTAACTTATACTATACATCTAATAATCTAGATTTGGTTTCAAGCCATGCTACGAACTTTGCAATCTAATTGCAAACCAAACTTATTTAATTAATCAATTAAACTCTTTCATTAATTAATTAAATCATATTTAATTTGGTGATTACTTGTGTATGTGTATTACTTACTAGGCTCATATACTAATTGGCAATGAGACATGATATCAACTCTTAATATCATCAGAACTCTTTCTTACCATAAATTATTTCTCTAAACCATTTTATACACCTCATAGACCATGGTTAACACCTAGCATAGCATGCCATGGCCACCTAATCAGTAATAAGGTTTACCTTAAATGAACCTATAAACATATGTTACCATGCACTAGAATCTCTCTATTACAAAATCCCAATTCAAGCTGGAGTCATGGTTTATGTCAAACCCTATTTGCTATGAATATTATGTTCTCTTTTATTTCTAGTTCTTGATTAAAAGATTTTCTCATCAAAAACTATTTTCTGAATAAATCTATCTTTCCTGGCCAGGAACTTAAAACATCAAGAACAATTAAATGAACATAGGATTTTATCCTTATTTACTTAGAGGAACAGATTCTATGTTGATCAACACCTACCTACATATATAACTAGCAGGAGCCAACACATGCCCATATACCCATACATAGTATAAGTATGAAAGTAGAATCAAACTCAAACCACCTATATATAAGATGACTGTGCTATCTCAGGTCTAAAGATTATATGCACTGATATGATTTATGACAATACATTGATAAGAGTAAACTCCATATGCTTGTCATAAGCGTTACTGGTTCAGCCTACTTATCATGTATAAGCACCTATCATGTTTGTTATATGGCATTAGACTCACCATTCCATCTTATTTATATCTCATACAAATAACTTGGGAACAAACATGAATACAATCTTTCTGGATAAGTCATGTCCTTATTATGAAGTATCCTCGATTATGAACCTATTTATGATACTTTGTGCCAGAGATACTGTCACTCATATTCTTAACAACTTAAGAATAGAATTTCTAACAAAATATCAATGGACCTTTTCTATTACACATCAATATATTATGTAAACGGAAAAAGGGAAATGCTTTTTATTAATAAAAGATGTACAAGACACATATTAAATGATATGCTCTAAGGCATACTACTAACAATCTCCCACTAGCACTAGAGCCATTCATTACAATATCTTATACCCTTCTTCTCAAGATATCAGTCTAGCTGAGTCTATGACATAGGCTTAGTGAATGGATCAGCTGGATTTTCAGCTAATGTTATTTTCTGTATGGCTACATCACCTTGTCCAACTATTTCTCTGATAATGTGGTAGCGCCTTTCTATGTGTTTGGATTTCTAGTGAGACCGGGGTTCCCTAGCCTGTATGACTACTCCATTGTTGTCACAGTGTAGTGCAACTGCTGACTCAATGGAAGGAACTACTGTAAGTTCTGTCACGAACTTCTTTATCCAAACAAGTTCCTTTGCAGCATCTAATGTAGCTATATACTCAGCCTCGGTAGTGGAATCTGTAGTCGTACTCTGTTTGGAACTCTTCCAACTGACTGCACCTCAATTACAAATGAACACATACCCAGAGGTAGACTTTCTATCATCGATATCTGATTGGAAATCAGAATCAGTATAACCATCCAATTGTAAGTCTCCACCTTATAGATTAAGAATAAATCCATAGTTTTTCTCAAGTATTTAAGGATATTCTTAATAGCTATCCAGTGTTCTAAACCTATATTGGATTGATACCTGCTAGTCAAACTAACAGCATATGCGATATCCGGTCTAGTACACAATATTGCATACATTAAACTTCTAATAGTCAAAGAATATGAAATCTTGGCCATTTTATCTCTTTCTTCAGGTGTCTTTGGAGACATCTCTTTAGAAAGGTGGATACCATGTCTCACTAGTAACAATCCTCTCTTGGAATCAAGCATGTTAAACCTCTTTAACACCTTTTCCAAGTATAGACTTTAGGATAAACTAATTATTCTTTTCGCTCTATCTCTATAGATGCGAATCCCAATAATATAGGTTGCCTCTCCTAAGTCTTTCGTGGATAATGTATTTGACAACCATGCCTTTACAGTTGTCAACATACCTGTGTCATTACCCATCAATAGTATGTCATCCACATATAAGACAAGAAAAGTGATAGCACTGTCACTAACCTTCCTATATACACATAGCTCATCCTCATTTTTTATAAAACCAAATGATTTAATGGCTTCATCAAAACGGATGTTTCAACTTCTCGAAGCTTGTTTCAACCCATAGATGGATCGCTTTAGCTTGCATACATTGGAACCATCTTGGGATTCGAAACCCCTAGGTTGTTCCATGAAAATGTTTTCTTCAATGTATCTATTAAGAAAAGCTGTTTTGAAATCCATCTGCCAAATCTCATAATCATAGTATGCAGCTATTGCTAATAGAATCCTAAATGATTTAATCATGGCAACAGGTGAGAAAGTCTCCTCGTAGTCAATTCCTCGCCTTTGGTGAAACCCTTTCGCTACTAGCCTTGCTTTATAGGTCTCTACCTTTCCATTAGAACCAATTTTCTTCTTGAAAACCTATTTGTTCCCTATAGGTGCAATACCTTTAGGTGGGTCAACAAGATCCCAAACTTTATTCTTATACATGGAATCAATCTCGGATTTCATAGCATCAATCCATTTTGAAGAGTCTATATCTGATATAGCTTCTTCATAGGCAAGTGGATCATCTCCATGATTTACTTCTTCATGAGTAGACAACTCTTGTTCTTCTTCACGAAGGAAACCATATCTCACTGGTGGGTGAGATAACCTGGTTGTTCTACTAGGAATAGCTGTAGATGTTTCATCAAAGGGTGTAGTTTGACTAGATGGATCTATATCCATCTGATTTATTGGTTGGTTAGAATTCTCCAATTCTAACTCTATTTGCCTTCCTTTGCCTCCTTCTTGAACAAACTGTTGTTCAAAAATGTGGCATCTCTACTTACCACAACCTTTTATGAAGTTGGCAAATAAAAATAATATCAAAACTATCTTTTGGATATCCAACAAATCAACCTTTTTTGATCTGGTTTCCAATTTATCAGTGTTCAGCTTTTTGGTATAAGTTGGACAACCCCAAATCTTCAATTACTTAAGACTTGGTTTTCTTCCATGCCATATCTTATAAGGTGTGGAAGAAACTGATTTTGATGGAATCATATTCAGAATATACAAAGTTGATTCTAATGTAAATGCCCAAAAGGAGATTAGCATATCTGTATAGCTCATCATACTACGTACCATATTCAATAGGGCACGATTTCTCCTTTCAGATACACCATTCAGCTGTGGTGTTCCTAGAGGAGTCAGCTGGGAAACAATGCCATGTTCTCTCAAGTATTCATTAAATTTAGTACTCAAATATTCACCTCCACGATCTGATCGAAGAGCTTTAATACTCTTTCCTGTTTGATTTTTCTACTTCAGATTTAAATTCTTTGAACTTTTCAAAGGATTCATGTTTGTATTTCATCAAATACAAATACCCAAACCTTGATTTGTTATCAGTAAAGATAATAAAATAATAAAAACCGCCTCTAGCCATTTCCTTAAGTGGACCACATACATGACTATGTATTAGCTCCAAAATATTTTCAGCCCTTAGCCCTTGTCCAATAAAGGGTGATCTAGTCATTTTGCCCTGAAGGCAAGATTCACAAGTTGGAGTAGGCTCAGAGCCCAATGAGGATAGAATCCCCATTTTCTCCAGTTTTGCAATCCTATCTTCTGCAACATGACATAACCTTAAGTGCCAAATATATTTTGAACTTGAGTTCGTTTTCACCATGGCATTGCATTCATTTAGATCACTTGCATTTATTTTGTGTTTGTCATTATTATCCAAATAATAAAGACCATCATTCATATAACCCGAACTAACATATTTATTTCCAAAATAAATATTGCAAACATCATCTGTGAATTGAAATTTATAACCATTTCTAGTTAAACTAGATATAGAAATGATGTTCCTAAAAGCAAAAGGTACATATAAAATATTATCCAAGCACAAAACATATCCAAACATGTAAAAAGATTTAGATCCTATGGCTAAAGCTTCAATAGTTAAGCCATTGCCAATCCGGAGTCTAACATCTTGAGAACTTAAGCTACTACTATTTGCTAGTTCCAGCATATCATGAGAAATGTGAAAACTAGTACCAGTATCTAAAACCCAAGCTGTAGATAAACTATGAGTATCATCAGAATCTAAATAACAAGATATGGACATACCTTTCGAAGGTCTATCCTTCTTGTCCTTCAGAGAAGCAAGATACTCTGGGCAGCTCCTTTTCCAGTGCCCATCCTTCTGGCAGTGGAAACACTTTCCTTTGCCTTCATCAGCTTTAGTCTTCCCTTTCTGTTTAGCTATTTTCTTGGAAGGACCAAGAATCTGAGGTTTCTTTTTCTTATTGCTCTTCTTCTTGTTGGACTTTCTAGTAGAAGAAGATGCAATCAAAGCTACCTCTTTTCCTTTATTGCCCGGTATATTCTTTCAGGCAATAACCAGCATGTTGAGTAAACCAGCCAAGGTGCATTCCTCTTTAGTCATATGAAAATTTGTCATAAAATTCCCAAAAGACTCAGGAAGGGACTGAAGGATCAAATCCATCTGTAGTTGGAAATCCATGCTAAGGTCAAGATGTTCCAGCTGCTCAATGAGCCGAATCATCTTGTGGACATGATCTCTAACATTCTGTCCCTCAAACATCCTCATGCGGAACATCTGCTTAGATATCTCATACCTAGCATTCCGGCTGTGCTCACCATACAACTCTTGTAGGTGAAGGAGGATCTCACTAGCACTCTGCATGTTCTCATGCTGCTTCTATAACTCATTACTCATGGAAGCAAGCATGTAACACTTAGCTCTCATATCATGCTCCTTCCACTTGTCCAAAGTTTCATGTTCCTCTTGAGTGGCCTCTGGAGGTAAGGGACTAGGAACATTTGAGTCTAAAACATATCCTATATGTTCAAGGTTCAGGGCAAGTTTCAAATTTCTTAGCTAATCAGACAGATTAGGTCCTGTCAACCTATTACGATCAAGTATGCTTGCGAGGATATTGGATGGTGGTGGTTGTTCTGTGCTCATTATTATCAAAAAATTAACTGCAAAAAATAACTAGATTAATTAGTAAATATATCAAGTAATTAACCAAAATGATTATGGTTTTTTAATCAAATTGGTCCTCCTACTAACTCAGCGAATCCTACACTTCCAAAGTAGAAAATGGAAATCCTAGTTGGATGGATTTTTAGTGGATGATTGAATTCTTATAATTCTATTGATCATCCTCAGGTAAATCCAATATTGAAATTATAATAAACTATAAGTGAGCAACTCCTTGCCCATCACATCTCATGTGAGGTTCAATCATTTACCTAGCCCCTAATGCTCAAAATCTCAGGTACATCCATTATTGACTCTTGCATTAGTTAAGTTGATCTCATTGAGTCAGTAATTATGCAAATAATTTTAATGTCCTCAGGTACATCCAATATTAGCCACCAAACCATTTACATATTTACAAGATCTCATGCTTAACAATTATTCTTAAGAAATCTATTAAATTAATTACATCATATGCAACTATTTAAAATTTCTTAAAATAATTGCCCTAATGGAGGGCCCATGTTATAATTACCTTAATTATAGCATTTCCAACTTAATCATTTGTTTGAAAGATTTTATGGTCATCCTAATTACTATTAAGGTCTCACTTTGCAGATTATCCATTTAACATGCATATATCATACAATTGTATACACTCCCATACATCTCATGCATTCTTTGATAAACAGTAAATATGGTATGATCATGGACTTTCTAAGGGATTCAATTATGAGCCACCAAGAATTGAATCAGGGCATTCCTAGTGCATTTCATTCATTCATTTTACAAGAGTTGCTAAAGGAGTACATAATTAACACTTGATATTGAATTCCTCCCACTGGTCCCACCAATGCTCTTGACCTTCTTGTTGTTCTTGCAATCCAATTACATAGTAATTCTTAGCATACCAAGGCGAATTTACAAGAACTAAATAAATAAAATTACAATCCAAAAATTATTATAACCTTTATAATACATGCCCCAAATAAATTAAAATGAATTAATTAATTAATTTACAATCCCAAAGAAACATAAAAGAAATAAATCCAATCACATTAGTCTTTTATAGTCCATGATCATCCATCATGCATATCACTATTTAACAATTAACTAAAATATACTTAAATTAAATTGAATATCTCATATTCAACTTAAAAATCTAGATTTGAATATGATTCAAACAAATTTAAAAATTCAGATTTAAATCACATTCAAACAAATTTAAAAATTTGGATTTGAATCACATTCAAAGAATTTTTAAAAATCAGATTTGAATCACATTCAAATAATTTTTAAAAATTCAGATTTGAATATTATTCAAACAACTTTAAAAATTCAGATTTGAATATAATTCAAACAACTTTAAAAATTCAGATTTGAATCACATTCGAACAACTTTAAAATTCAAATTTAAATCACATTCAAACAATTTTAAAAATTCTGATTTCAATCAAAATTTAATTGTGTGATTAAAACTCATAATTAAATATGTTAATTAGTCATATGATGAACCTTTGATCATGCAACAATTGCAAAATTTAATAACAACAATGCGCACCATGATCTTCCCAAACCATGCGCACCGTATTGGAGTTAATCAACCATGAGAATGGGAGTATATATGAGAAATATTGGGATTTTATTGATGAAATGGAGTTTGGCATTGATTGAAAATTTTCGAAGTGTTTTTCACAGGTTCCGAAGAACTGTTTTATCCATTTTTAGCCAACACTCTGCCGGATTTTCTGTAAAATTTACGAAACCTCAAATAAATTATAATTTCAATAAATGACTTAAATGAATGATATTTCATGAATTATACTTTATAACTATGAAAGAAATAAATTAGGAAGAATAAAAATAGATGAATGAAAATAAGGTGTTCCGGTACACTGTATGATATATCTTACTCTGCTATACAGTAAATGGGCAAGAGGTGTCACAAGTGTTTTCCCACTCTTCAATGTGACAGCTTTGTAATGTTCATTAGGATTCATTTCAGGTCCACTTGGTAATCTGCCACCCTGTTTACTTGAAGAACTAGCCTACTGAGCGATCTAATTTTTAAGCATTTTATTGTGGGTGTCTAGTTAATCCACTCTAGAAGCTAGCTGCTTGATCATCTCATTTTGCTATTGCTATGCTGCTAAAAAGCTTTCCATCATGGACTCCATGGTCAACTTTGATTCTTCCTGTTGAGATTGAGGGGGTGGTGGTGTTAGTAATATGTCCTAGAGCATATCATTTAGTATGTATCTTGTACATGTTTTTATTAATAAAAGGCATTTTCACTTTTCCGTTTACATAATATATTTATGTGTAACTGAAAAGTTCCATTAATATTTTATTGGAAATTATATTCTTAAGTTGTTAAGAATATGAGTGACAGTATTTCTAGTACAAAGTATGATAAATAGGTTTACAATTGAGGATACTTCATAATAAGGACATGACTTATCCAGAAAGATTGTATTCATGTTTGTTCCCAAGTTATTTATATGAGATATAGTTAAGATGGAATGGTGAGTCTCATGCCATATAATAAACATGATAGGCACTTATACATGATAAGTAGGCCGAACCAGTGACACTTATGACAAGCACATGGAGTTTACTCTTGTCAATGCATTGTCATAAATCATATCAGTACATATAATCTTTAGACCTGAGATAGCACAGTTATCTTGTATATAGGTGGTTTGAGTTTGATACTGCTTTCATACTTGTACTGTGTTTGGGTATATGGGCATGTGTTGGCTCCTACTAGTTATATATGGAGGTAGGTGTTGATCAAGATGGAATCTGTTCCTCTAAGTAAATAGAGATAAAATCCTGTGTTCATTTAATTGTTCTTGATGTTTCAAGTTCCTGGCCAGGACAGATAGATTTATTCAGAAAGAGTTTCAGATGAGAAAATCTTTTTAATCAAGAACTGGAATTAAAAGAGAACATAATATTCATAGCAAATGCAGTTTGACATAAACCATGACTCCATCTTGAGTTGGGATTTTGTAACAGAGAGATTCTAGTGCATGGTAACATATGATTATAGTTTCATTTAAGGTATACCTTATTAATGATTGGGTGGCCATGGCATGCTATGCTAGGTGTTAACCATGGTCTATGAGGTGCATAAAATGATTTAGAGAAATCATTTATGGTAAGAAAGAGTTCTGATGATATTAAGAGTTGATATCATATCTCATTGCCAATTAGTGATGAGCCTAGTAAGTCACACACATGCACAAGTTATCACCTAATTAAATATGATTTAATTAATTACTTGAGTTTAATTGATTAATTAAATAGGTTTGGTTTGCAATTAGATTGCAAAGTCCCTAGCATGACTTGAAACCAAATCTAGATTATTAGATGTATAGTATAAGTTAAATTTATATTTAAAGTGTTTAAATATGAATTTAATTAATGATAAATTAATTAATAAAGATTAATTAATTGATTTATATTTGATAAAAATTTATTAGAAGAAGTGAAACAATTATTTTGGTTGAGAACTCAAAATTAAAAAACAGAGGCATCTTGGTCATTTCACAGGGTGACATGTGGCACCATGAAATGGTGACACATGGCATTATACATAAGTTTGCCAAATGTCTTTTAATCATGTAAGATGATTAAAATTAAGATTAAATATAGGTTTGACACTTGGAACAATGTGATTGGGTCAATTAGACCTAGAACCAATCAGAGGGTGACATATGGTAAGGGTTTAATGTGTTGACTTAGCTATATAAGTGTTGTTATGAAAAGAAAATAACACAACCAGCAGCCATTCTCTTTGGTGCTGCCACCCAAGAGGTTCCCCTTCTCTTCATCTTCTTCTCTAATCTATTCCAAGAGATTAGCAAACAATCTCTTGAATTAAAAAAATTAGAAATTGTTTCTAGTGTCCTGTTTACTTCTTTAATCTCTTAAAAGGCAAAACTTGATTTTCTAATTAATAGAAAAAGCTTTAGAAGCTGTTCAAGGGCTGCCATAGATGTTCTTGGTGTGGACACGCTAGAGGGACAACATCTGGTGTCCTGAAGACACATCCGAAAGGCACAAATACACTGCAGTGCATCAAGAGGTTAGTGTATTTATTCTTGATCTAATCTACGGTTCTAAAATTAATCTGATTAATTTAAAAATCTTAAATGGGAAATACAGATCCAAAAACATATTAAAAGTGTTTTAATATGTTGTTTATCATTGAAATCAAATAGATAAAAATAAATCTTGCATGATGCATGTGACCCTAGGTGAAAATTTTTGAATTCAATGGTATAAACTTGTGTTTCTCATGCTTCCGCTCCTTCAGGTGGTTGTTGCTGCATCAAATTCTTTCCTCTATTCTGGAAACCTAGTGGTGTTGGCTTATATCCTTCCTGCTTGTTTATGGGTCGGTTTGGAGGATTCCACGAGTTAGACCATGAGAAATTTGGGCGGTTCCTCCATCTGGGGTTATATGTATTGGAATATGGGTTATTAACCTACCTCCGGTTGAAATTTCCTCCATTGTTCACATAGTTCAGTTGCTCTGTCGAAGGCTCGCTATAAAGACTACATTCTAAAGTTATATGACATCCTTCACAACTATCGTAGCATTGATTACTTGCTCTTATTGAAGGAGCAGAAGCATGAAAAGCACAAGTTTATACCATTGAATTCAAAAATTTTCACCTAGGGCCACATGCATCATGCAAGATTTATTTTTATCTATTTGATTTTAATGATAAAAAACATATTAAAACTCTTTTAATATGTTTTTGGATCTGTATTTTCCATTTAAGATTTTAGAATTAATCAGATTAATTTTAGAACCCTTTATTAAATAAAGAATAAATACACTAACCTCTTGATACACTGCAACATATTTGTGCCTTTGGGATGTGTCTTTAGGACACCAGATGTTGTCCCTCTAGCTTATCCGTACCAACATCACCTATGGTAGCCCTTGAACGGCTTCTAAAGCTTTTTCTATTAATTAGAAAATTAAGTTTTGCCTTTTAAGAGATTAAAGATGTAAACAGGACACTAGAAACAATTTCTAGTATTTTTAATTCAAGAGATTATTTGCTAATCCCTTGGAATTGATAAGAGACGAGGAAGAAGAGAAGGGAGAGGAGCTTTTGAGTGGTGGCACAAAGAGGAGATAGCGGCTTGTATCTTTTTTTCTTTTCATAACAACACTTATATAGCTAGGTCACCACTTAAAACCCTTGCCACATGTCACCTTCGGATTGGCTCTAGGTTTAATTGACCCAATCACATTATGCCAAGTGTCAAACCTATAATTAATATTAATTTCAATCATATTATATGATTAAAAGATATTTGGTAAGCTTATGTGTAATGCCATGTGTCACCATCTAATGGTGCCACGTGTCACCCTGTGAAATGACCAAAATGCCCCTGTGTCTTAATTTTGAGTTCTCAACTCAAAATAATCATTTCACTTCTTCTAATCAATTTATATCAAATATAAATCAATTAATTAATCTTTATTAATTATTTCTCATTAATTCAATTCATATTTAAACACTTTAAATATAAATTTAACTTATACTATACATCTAATAATCTAGATTTGGTTTCAAGCCATGCTAGGGACTTTGCAATCTAATTGCAAATCGAACCTATTTAATTAATCAATTAAACTCTTTAATTAATTAATTAAATCATATTTAATTTGATGATTACTTGTGTATGTGTGTGACTTACTAGGCTCATCACTAATTGGTAATGAGACATGATATCAACTCTTATTATCATCAGAACTCTTTCTTACCGTAAATGATTTCTCTAAACCATTTTATGCACCTCATTGACCATGGTTAACACTTAGCATAGCATGCCATGGCCACCCAATCAGTAATAAGGTTTACCTTAAATGAATCTATAATCATATGTTACCATGCACTAGAATCTCTCTATTACAAAATCCCAATTCAAGCCAGAGTCATGGTTTATGTCAAACCCCATTTGCTATGAATATTATGTTCTCTTTTAATTATAGTTCTTGATTAAAAGATTTTCTCATCAGAAACTCTTTTCTGAATAAATCTATCTGTCCTGGCACGGTACTTGAAACATCAAGAACAATTAAATGAACATAGGATTTTATCCCTATTTACTTAGAGGAATAGATTCCATCTTGATCAACACCTACCTCCATATATAACCAGTAGGAGCCAACACATGCCAATATACCCGTACACAGTATAAGTATGAAAGTAGTATCAAACTCAAACCACCTATATATAAGATAACTATGCTATCTCAAGTCTAAAGATTATATGCACTGATATGATTTATGACAATACATTGACAAGAGTAAACTCCATGTGCTTGTCATAAGCATCACTAGTTCGGCCTACTTATCATGTATAAGTGCCTATCATGTTTGTTATATAGCATGAGACTCGCCATTCCATCTTATTTGTATCTCATATAAATAACTTGGGAACAAACATGAATACAATCTTTATGGATAAGTTATGTCCTTATTATGAAGTATCCTCGATTGTGAATCTATTTATGATACTTTGTGCTAGAGATACTGTCACTCATATTCTTAACAACTTAATAATAGAATTTCTAATAAAATATAAATGGACCTTTTCTATTACACATAAATATATTATGTAAATATAAAAGTGAAAATGCCTTTTATTAATAAAAGATGTACAAGATACATACTAAATGATATACTCTAGGGCATACTACTAATACCTATTACATTGGCTTGCATTCTATTAAGTCTTTTGGTGAGTTGGTCAAGCTGGGCATTAATCATACTGAAGGCATATAGTTCTGGTACCCCTGCTACTCTTCTTGCATCTCCCTTTTTATTTGACCACTCAAAAATTATGGTACATGACCCTTTCCAGTAATTCCAAAGCTTCGACTACCATTTTTTCCATAAGGTCTCCTCCTGCAGCTGAATCAACTGAACTCCTTGTGGATTGTAGCAAACCATTGTAGAAATTCTGGACAAGGAGCCAATCTTCTATGCCATGGTGGGGACATTTCCTTTGAAGATCTTTGTATCTCTCTCATGCGTTATAGAGTGATTCTCCTTCCTTTTGCCTGAAGGTGTTCAATTCTAGCCTCAGTTTTAGTGTTTTTGCAGGTGGGAAGTACTTTGCTAGGAAAGCTTGTGAGAGACCTTCCCAATTAGTAAAAGTACTAGCTGGTTGGAAAAGTAGCCACTTCCTTGCTTTATCTCTTAAAGAGAATGGGAATGCTCGGAGTCGAATGGCTTGAACAGAGACTCCATTCATTTTGAAGGTATCACATAGAGCGAGGAAGCACTGTAGATGATAGGGTGGATCCTCCATAGGTGAGCCTCTAAACTGAGTTTGTTGGATCATCTAGAGCCATGCTAGTTTAAGTTCAAAATTATTAGCCTCGATTGTAGGCCTAGTGATGTTGGATTGGTATCCTTGAATATTAAAGGCTTCGTAGTCCCTCAGGGATCTTTGCCTGTTATTGTTATTATCATCCATAACTGGACCTTCTATAGCTTCAGGTTCAGTTTTTGGCTCTTGATTTTTTCTTCCTCTCCTAATGGTTCTCAGAGTTTTGTCTATTTCAGGATCTAATTCTAGCAATTCTTCTTTAGATTTGGTTATTCTGGTCATGTACTAAATTTTCTGCATCTGAAAGAAGAAAAAGTCTAACTAAAATAACAAAAGAAATAAATGTTTAAATCAGTTAAATTGCCTATCATCTAATATTACTAAACTCCCCTGTAATGATGCCAAAAACTTGTTTGCTTAGTTTTACAACCATCGCAACTGCACGGATTGCTAATAAGTAATAAAGTGATGAGTAGAGTATCATTCCCATGAGGAGTCAAAAACGTAAGTACTAAACTACACAACAATCTCAACTGTTTAAACTATCGAAAGTTGCGAGAGAAAATTCTAACTAAGACAAAGTGACTATTAAAAATCAAATATAGTAAATTCGAAAGCTTAAGGAGGATTCTAATTATATGAACAATTCTGGAATTTCAGATTTCACACCTTGACCTTGTTATAGTTTTAATCTTGCTTTATCAGTGGAGTGAGTGTTTATTTCTCTAATGGAAATTAATCCTAAGGTATCCTAGATCCTCTCTTAAGGTATCTAAGGTTTATTTGAATTAGAGCTAAATCCTACTTTCATTGGTGATTAGTCCTAATCAAAACCCTTTGAGATCTATGATTAACTCTTAGAATTCCATAAAGGTTATCAGCCTATCTCTAGGTCAGACTTCCTAGGTTCAAAATCTTGATTTTCCAATACTAACCTTCACCTCTCAGTTCATCAATTAGTATCTTAGATCATAACTAAGTGGGTACCAACACATAGCATGTAATAAGAGCACAAGGGATTGAATCGAAGAACAAAACTCAATTCCATAAATAAAACTCAATATATACCCATGACAAAAGTCAAGAATGCTACTTTCTGAATTCCAGAATTTAAAGAGTTACTCACTCATAGTGAGTTTGACAAACATAACGAAATAAAAATAAAAGCACATGATAACCAACATGAAGAATAAGGACAAAAGAATCGAGGGAAGATTCTGCAGCTGTGATCTTATGAAACTTTGGTTGAGAAGTCTGTCCTTGGCGTTGTTTTAATCCTTCTTCAAGATGGCTAGGGTTCCTTAGAAAGGCTTCTTTCAAAACTCTCCCCTTTTGTGTGTGCATGTCTCCTCTAAAAAGCTTTTTGAAAAGCTTTCCTTTCATTTTTTGCTGGCTCTTATTTATATTGGGCATCTTAGGGTTAAGCTTTTGAGTCCTAAAGGCATTAAAAGTCTAATTAGTACGTTAAAATAGGAGTTGGAGTCGTATTAAAGAAAGATTGCTAAAATGCAGTACATGGCCCATGTGTCACTACATGGCCTAAGGCATGTAAGTTACTGGAGTATGTTGGCTTCTTCTCGGATAGGGGCAGTAAGTTATAAGGGCCTTGGAGATTTACACGGTTCTACTTATATGGCCCATGTACTTGTGAATGTACTGCTTGCTTCTTCAAACTTTGGTGATAGAAGGTTACTTGGGTCTCTGAGGCTTACACGGTTCATGTTACACGCCCTATGTACTTTGGCTTTTCTACACTCCTTTAAGTTTCACCAGGTAGAAAGCTACATGGGTCTGAGTCTAAGTTTACACGACCCGTGTAAGGTCCATCAATAGCTTACCTTGCTCCTTAGGTTCTTCCAAGCTCTTTCCTTTTCTCCTATGCCTTAAATTTCCTTCAGAACACCTAAAAACATGCAGAAAACATAGATTTTAGTATGTATTAATGATTTTTATGAAAACTAATGAAATAACCAAATAACCATGCAATTACCTTTCTAAATGCAATGAAATGGTGTACAATTACACTTAAAAACATATATATAATACAAGTGTACCAGGTCTCTAGTCGCCATTGCTCTACAAAGGCACTAATTTGGTGCTAGTCAAGAGCAAAATTTCCTAGTAGAGCAATTCCAATAAATCTAGAATCTCGGAGATGAGAAACTATTCTATCATCAATATTGGCAAGCAGGATGTTCCCTTGCCTCCTGTAGGTAAGCACTTCATGCTCAACTGTACCATTCCAAATCCCTTCAGAATAATGTTATGGTTGGAGTCAAAGAAGTTATGGATTAATTGGACCTAGCATGATATAATCAATAGGAACAATGTTATACCTGTTCATTATGGAAAATATGTTAGTAGTATGCCCTAGAGCATATCATTTAGTATGTATCTTGTACATGTTTTTATTAATAAAAGGCATTTCCACTTTTCCATTTACATAAGATATTTATGTGTAATAGAAGAGGTCTATTGATATTTTGTTAGAAATTCTATTCTTAAGTTGTTAAGAATATGAGTGACAGTAGTACAAAGTATCATAAATAGGTTCACAATCAAGGATACTTCATAATAAGGACATGACTTATCCAGAAAGATTGTTGTAACACCCCTAAGTTCGATAGTGCGTTCTGCTGTTCCGGTGACCAGTGCTGTCCGGACAGCTAGGATGCCTAGAACCACACTTCAATATGAATGAGGAGACATAAATAATGAAATACAAGAAAAGAAAATACAAGAAAAAAAAAGGAAAAATCATAGCAAAGAAATGTAACCAAGTTAAGCGAGCCGAAAACCCTAGCGATGGGTGACCGCACCGGGAAGCCACGGCGTGGACTGTTGACTAGCCCTGGACTGCGGGGAACCCTGGAAAACATTTTTTGGGACTTAAATAGACCCTTGTTGAAGAATAAATATCATTAGAAATATCAAAGAAAAATTAAATAATTAGTACAAAGAAAAGTGAGAAATCGAAAAACAGACAAAACCCGGTATTACCAAAAAATCGGGAATGCAACCTGAACAGGGGCATTATGGTCATTTGACATCCCAAATTGTCTTTTGACCTAAATGTCCATTAAAAATAAATAATATTACACTTAGAAAATAAAATGAAAAATTAGTTTAGTGGTACCTAAAGTAAATAGCAAAAATGAAGGGTTTAATGTGGAATAAGTGGAAATTCAACATATTTTATGATTTAAAGTAAGTAAGTGGACCACTAAGAATCATAAAATGAATTAAAAATAAGCATAAGTGGGCAGATTGCTCCACTAAAAGATCATCTTCAACATTGAAACCTCCATTTGCCGTGAATGAAAAACTCCCCAAAATCCTCCATGGCCATTTTTCAATCAAGCTCCATGCACTCCTCCATTTCAACTCCAATCACCTAGGGTTCTTAATTAAAGTTTGTCTATACATCACAAGGAAGAGTTTGATACCAAATTTAAGAAGTTTAAGCAAGGTTTAACAAGCTCCAACCATAAGGTAAGTTAGCATTTTTGAAGATTTCTTTGATAAACTTTGTATACATGTTATGGGTGTTGGTTTTGTGAAGGAAATTTTTAAGTTTGAAGAGTATTGAGATATCCATTTTTGGGCAGCCATGTAATCATGTATTGATGAAGTAATTGTACATATATTTGATGAGAATTATGTTAGTTATGATGATTTAATAAACCTAGTGAATTACTTCATATTTATATGGTGATTTTTGGCACTTGGATGGGAATTGATGAATTGTAGGACAATTTGGTGTTGAAGAAGATTTTCGGAAGCTTGGGGACACTTGAATAAATGTATGTATTCATGGAAGTGTTGGCAGAATATTGACATAGAAGGATTGATGGATATGTATATGAACTTGTTGTGTAAAGTATATGCAAAAATTTGTAATGGTTAGGTGTGTATGTGATTGTACTTAGAACTTGTAAATTGAGTGTTAATTGGTGTATTGAGGATAATTGTAATCTGCCCAAAATGATGTTAATGTAAAGGGGAATGTGTTTTTGGTAATGTACCAAAACAGATTTGGTAGGGAAGTAAACATATTGCAAGGTAAATGTGTGTAATTGATGTGTGTTAAGCAAAGTAACCAAGGGCAGTGTACATTTTAGCCAATAGGTTTAAATGTGTAATCTCAATTGGTATGAGACCAATTGGAGGTGGAACTAGGCACAAAATGTGCCAACTTTCATTGAGAAAGCATACCAAAATTCTGCTTGCAAGGTGACCTAAGAAAATGACCAATTAGGATTAGGTGCAATTAGGACCTGAAAAATGACCAATTGGGCAGCAGTGAGTGTTTAGGCCATAACTCACTCAAAACAGGTTCAATTGACCTGAAATTTTAACCATGAATAGTTAAGACCCATACCTACAAGTCTTATGAAGACACCAAAGCCCAGAAATGACCATAAGCAAGTCAAAAAGCTTGCACAAGTTCGGGTCCAAAAACTGGCCGAACCAAAGTTGACCAAATTGACCTAAAAATGACCTAATTTGATACCATTTGACCAGCAATAGTTTAATGACCATAACTTGGTCTACTTAATTCAGATGGACCTAAAATTTTGCACCGCGGTCCATAAGACATAGATCTACAAGTTTGTAGTTTTGACCGAAACCCGAAAACTGAGGGAACTAGGTCGTCCGGCTAGGTCAAACTAGTATTCCGGAATCCAACAAGTTGCATTAAAATGCACTAAACAAGGAAACGAGTTTGGCAAAATGTACCAAACCTAAAACCCTATCGAGTGTGACATATTAATGACACTAAAACCTAATTTACCTAGAAAACATCGAGGGTCGGTATATTAGGTGATTTAGCAAATAAAGGTATTCAGTGAATTGTTTAGCGAACATTATCGTTAGAGGCAAATTAATTTAGCACTGAAACACTTCAAATTGTGTTTCTCAGTTAACAAGGACTCAGCAAAAGGGAAAGAAATACTGAGTCAGGACCAGGAGACAAATATCAGAGGTTTGTGCACAACAACTATTACTCTTGAATTTTTCAATTGAAATAAATATTGACTATTTGTATATTATTGTTTTAAATTGTGGAAATGTGTTTGATGAACACTTATTGATTGAAAAACATGGTGAATGGTTTGAAACTGTGAAAAATTGTTTGAATGATATTGATGGATACTTATTGATTGAAAAGCACTGTAAATGGTTTTTGTGGAAATTGAAGTGAATTACGAATTGTGTTGCCATTTTGTGAATGAAATTATAACTTTGGAAATTTATTGGATTCTTTCGGATCATTTGAATAAAATGTTTAGAATTGTTTTGACTCACAATTGGCATGACACTGATACTATGTTCCTTCTCCATTAATGGGGTGAGTGTAATTATTCCTCCCTCTTTGACTTATTAGTCTGGGGTGAGTATGATTATGTTCCTCCCTCCTTGACTTACCAGTTTGAGGTGAGTGTGGATGAGTTCTCATTATATAGCTAGCTTCCTCCCTCATTGATTTCGATTATTGGGGTGAGTATGTCTTGTCGTGGTGTACAACACGGCATGTACGGAAAATTTGTGTCATGGCTTAAATTGTGATATTAATTGGCAACACTGTATTCTTCAATTATTTGATCGAATTGTGATATTAATTGGCAACACTGTATTATTCAGTTATTTGATCGAATTGTATTATTGATTTGCAAAACGATATTATTCAGTTATTTGATCGAATTGTGTTATTGATTTGCAAAACGATATTATTCAGTTATTTGATCGAATTGTGTTATTGATTTGCAAAATGATATTATTCAGTTATTTGATTGAATTGTGTTATTGATTTGCAAAACGATATTATTCAGTTATTTGATCAAATTGTGATATTGATCGGCAACACTGTGTTATTCAGTAATTTGACCAAATTGTGTATGAATTGGCAATACGATATTCTTAAACTATTTGTCTAAATTGTGTTATTATGAATTTTGATAATTTGTGAATGGGAGTTTAAATTCCTTATGACATTCTTTGTCTTGAATTTAACTATGGTTTTACGTATCCACTATTTATATGGTTTATGAGTTGTGATTTAAAGTTGTATTTGGTTAATGTTGTGCACCACTGAGACATTGTCTCAGCGATAGCTTTTTATTGCTGTCGCAGGTAGACAGACAGACAGGGCAGCAGACTAGGCTGCTAGTACCTCCAGCGAGAGATTTTTCGGGTATAACGAGTATACCGCTTTTTGCATTTTGCTTGTAATGTATGACCACTGCATGTACATATTGTTTTAGTTTGAGATTGTAAATTCAAATTGTAACTTGAGGTTGTAAAATAATTATGAGTTATTTTGACTTGTAAAAATTGTATTATATTTCCTATATCTCAGCTTTTGAAAAATCACTATGGATTTGAGTTGAGAAATATGTTGTATTGAGAAAAATGTTGGAGTTGAGATTTGGAAAATAATTGAAGTGCTTTTTACAGGTTTTCTGAAGAACTGTTTTATCCAAAATACAGATGGTATTCTGCCAAAATTTTTACAGAAATTCCAAATAAATCAAATGTGTTAGTTCTATCACTTCATATCAAAAAGGTTTTTAACACCTGTAAATAGTGCTCACCACTGTAAAAGAAGTAAGAAAAGTTTTTAAAATCCCTTGTAGTATATTTAATGGGTTATCGATGAGACGGAGTTGGTAATTCATTAGGTATACTACGGGATCATGTTATGCCTTCTGAGAGGGTAGGGTGTGACATGTTTTAATGGTATCAGAGCAAAGTTTTTTAAATTCTGTTTTCACATGTTATTTGAATATTCTTTCTTCACTGTACAACTGCTCAATATCATTGGTTGATACATACAGTACATTACATTATAAATATGCACTAACGGGAGGAAATCTCCTTGTATTATTGTACAGGAGGTCTAAGATCCTCGATTTAACTATGGAAGAGGGTGATCGTTCAGTCGATCAATCTATAGAGGTCGAGGTGCAAGGGGATGCTGACCCTACATAATGTCGGTGGTTCAAGACCACCGGCCCCCGCGATCTGTAGTTCTCTGCTCAGTTCGCTCAGCAGACGGCTGCAATGTTCCAACAAATGGCTGGTAATGTGCCTACTCAAGTCCCAATACAGACACCAGTGGTACAACCACAGTCTTCTGCTAGACAATATGACAAATTGATGAAATATGGGGCTACAGAGTTCAAGGGGACAGTAGATCCTCTGGTGGCAGAACAGTGGTTAGAAAGGATGGATAGGGTATTCAAGAAACCGACCGCATTGCAGGAGCTTAGATTTGAATACTCGATCTTTGCTACTGGGGATGCTTATGATCGTGGAAAACCATTCCCACACCGTAGAACCTGCAGTGCTAACATGGAATGACTTCCTCAGGGAATTCAGGCAGAAATATGTCCCTGATGCTTATGTAGACTAGAAGCTGCAAGAGTTCCTAAGTCTGAATTAGGGGAGCAGATCAGTGGCTGAATATGAAAGGGAATTTTTCTGCCTGAGCCATTATGCAGTAAGTCTACTTTCTACCAGTAGGGAGAGATGTAAGAGGTTTGAAACCGGCTTGAAGCCTAGTATCAGATTACAAGTGGTAGGATTCAAACATAACAACTTCTCTGAACTTATTTCTCAAGCACTAGAATTAGAAAGAATTGAATCTGAAGCGGCTCTTGAGAAAAAGAAATCAGAGAAGACAGAAAAAGAGGGAAAGTCAGCAGAACAGAGTTCTAGTGGTCCTACTGGAATGAGGAAAAACTTTGGGGGATACGACAGAGATAGTAAGAAGTCCGATAGAGATAGATCTTTTGGACAGAAACCACCTCGATCGGATCAGCAAACTCAACAGAAACCCAGGAATGCGCTGTCAGATCGACTTTGTGAAACTTATGGTAAACCACATAGTGGGGTATGTTATAGAGCCGTAGGAGCATGTTTTAACTGTGGAGAGACTGGCCATTTTGCTAGGGATTGTGTAAATCCAGGTCGTTCTGGATCATTTACTATACCAAAGGGATCAACCCAAGTTTCTACCCCAAATAGTTCACCATCAGTTAGTAGAGGCAGAGGTAGAGGTAGGGGTAGTACACCTAGAAGTCAGAGTACTGTGAATCAGCCAGAACAGGGTGATGCTCCAGCTGGAGTATACGCTATACGGCAGAGAGAAGAGGCTGAGACTTTTGACATTATTGCTGGTACTTTCTCAATTAGCAACTAAGATATATATATGTATTGTTTGACCTGGAGTTTGCATACTTTTATGTTAGTGTTAGAACTACATGTTCTGTTGTTATTCCTTTACAGGGGAATAAATTTTGATGCATTAGTGATTAGTCCTTAAGATAAGGATTGTGATAATAAGTGAAATTAGTTTTGAAAGAGTTTGTCGGCGAAAAGTATTTTCTAACACACCATAAATTATAAAGCTAATTAGTGAGCCTACTTAATGTAAGGCAAGAGGACGTAAAAGTAAGATGCAGTAATGGAATTGCTCTTGATAAGGGCAAGGAGGTTACTGTTAGAATTTGCTAATGGATATTGTAATCAGAATAAGATTCGAATATCAGTGAATTCAAAAAGGATAAAAGATAGGAAAATTTGATCTATTGGGATGTATCGTAGTAACTATGCAATGTTCTTGATGTTTATACCGTAGTCGCAGATTCTGATCGACTTGAGATTATTGTGTAGAGCTACGCATCACCCGATAGTATACCTAGCTAAGAATAGTTACCAACAGCATATGTTTTGGTATAGTTATGCTAGTATATAATTTAATTGTTAGAAATAATTTTGAAAATCCTACTTAGGATCTAAAACTTAAAAGTTAGAATATCGAAGGTTATAGTTCAAGACAAAAAGAAGTAAGTTATAGAATATTGACAGATAAAAAGAGTTATGGAAGTGGAGATTTGAGCAGTTGATTCATATATAACAAAGAAATATTACGAATGTGAGGAAGACTACGACTAGAATGGTCGAGGACCAATGATCGATGAATGATTCTAACATGACCTCAAGGGTCATTCAAGAAGGAACGTGAACCGAAATATTAGACAACACAATAGTAAGAGGAGATTAGTATTATACAAACAAATTAAACGTTGTATGAGATTGTTAAAAGTCTTATACAAATTTGAGGAAAAGAAGATTATACAATCGTATAGAAAGGAGAGAATAAACGTATGACTATTGTAAGATGGCCATTGAGTAAAATTTCGTGGACGAAATTTATTTTAAGGGGGGGAGAATTATAACACCCCTAAGTTCGGTAGTGCGTTCTGCTGTTCCGGTGACCAGTGTTGTCCGGACAGCTAGGATGCCTAGAACCACACTTCAATATGAATGAGGAGACATAAATAATGAAATACAAGAAAAGAAAATACAAGAAAAACAAAGGAAAAATCATAGCAAAGAAATGTAACCAAGTTAAGCGAGCCGAAAACCCTAGCGATGGGTGATCATGACCGGAAGCTACGGCGTGGACTGTTGACTAGCTCGATCATGGGGAACCACGGAAAACATTTTTGGGACTTAAATAGACCCTTGTTGAAGAATAAATATCATTAGAAATATCAAATAAAAATTAAATAATTTGTACAAAGAAAAGTGTGAAATCGAAAACAGACAAAAACCCTAGATACTAAAAATTGGGAATGCAACCTGAACAGGGGCATTATGGTCATTTGACATCCCAAATTGTCTTTTGACCTAAATGTCCATTAAAAATAAATAATATTACACTTAGAAAATAAAATGAAAAATTAGTTTAGTGGTACCTAAAGTAAATAGCAAAAATGAAGGGTTTAATGTGGAATAAGTGGAAATTCAACATATTTTATGATTTAAAGTAAGTAAGTGGACCACTAAGAATCATAAAATGAATTAAAAATAAGCATAAGTGGGCAGATTGCTCCACTAAAAGATCATCTTCAACATTGAAACCTCCATTTGCCGTGAATGAAAAACTCCCCAAAATCCTCCATGGCCATTTTTCAATCAAGCTCCATGCACTCCTCCATTTCAACTCCAATCACCTAGGGTTCTTCATTAAAGTTTGTCTACACATCACAAGGAAGAGTTTGATACCAAATTTAAGAAGTTTAAGCAAGGTTTAACAAGCTCCAACCATAAGGTAAGTTAGCATTTTTGAAGATTTCTTTGATAAACTTTGTATACATGTTATGGGTGTTGGTTTTGTGAAGGAAATTTTTAAGTTTGAAGAGTATTGAGATATCCATTTTTGGGCAGCCATGTAATCATGTATTGATGAAGTAATTGTACATATATTTGATGAGAATTATGTTAGTTATGATGATTTAATAAACCTAGTGAATTACTTCATATTTATATGGTGATTTTTGGCACTTGGATGGGAATTGATGAATTGTAGGACAATTTGGTGTTGAAGAAGATTTTCGGCAGCTTGGGGGCACTTGAATAAATGTATGTATTCATGGAAGTGTTGGCAGAATATTGACATAGAAGGATTGATGGATATGTATATGAACTTGTTGTGTAAAGTATATGCAAAAATTTGTAATGGTTAGGTGTGTATGTGATTGTACTTAGAACTTTTAAATTGAGTGTTAATTGGTGTATTGAGGATAATTGTAATCTGCCCAAAATGATGTTAATGTAAAGGGGAATGTGTTTTTGGTAATGTACCAAAACAGATTTGGTAGGGAAGTAAACATATTGCAAGGTAAATGTGTGTAATTGATGTGTGTTAAGCAAAGTAACCAAGGGCAGTGTACATTTTAGCCAATAAGTTTAACTGTGTAATCTCAATTGGTATGAGACCAATTGGAGGTGGAACTAGGCACAAAATGTGCCAACTTTCATTGAGAAAGCATACCAAAATTCTGCTTGCAAGGTGACCTAAGAAAATGACCAATTAGGATTAGGTGCAATTAGGACCTGAAAAATGACCAATTGGGCAGCAGTGAGTGTTTAGGCCATAACTCACTCAAAACAGGTTCAATTGACCTGAAATTTTAACCATGAATAGTTAAGACCCATACCTACAAGTCTTATGAAGACACCAAAGCCCAGAAATGACCATAAGCAAGTCAAAAAGCTTTCACAAGTTCGGGTCCAAAAACTGGCCGAACCAAAGTTGACCAAATTGACCTAAAAATGACCTAATTTGATACCATTTGACCAGCAATAGTATAATGACCATAACTTGGTCTACTTAATTCGGATTGACCTAAAATTTTGCACCGCGGTCCATAAGACATAGATCTACAAGTTTGTAGTTTTGACCAAAACCCGAAAACCGAGGGAACTAGGTCATCCGGCTAGGTCAAACTAGTATTCCGGAATCTAGCAAGTTGCATTAAAATGCACTAAACAAGGAAACGAGTTTGGCAAAACGTACCAAACCTAAAACCCTATCGAGTGTGACATATTAATGACACTAAAACCTAATTTACCTAGAAAACATTGAGGGTCGGTATATTAGGTGATTTAGCAAATAAAGGTATTCAGTGAATTGTTTAGCGAACATTATCGTTAGAGGCAAATTAATTTAGCACTGAAACACTTCAAATTGTGTTTCTCAGTTAACAAGGACTCAGCAAAAGGGAAAGAAATACTGAGTCAGGACCAGGAGACAAATATCAGAGGTTTGTGCACAACAACTATTACTCTTGAATTTTTCAATTGAAATAAATATTGACTATTTGTATATTATTGTTTTAAATTGTGGAAATGTGTTTGATGAACACTTATTGATTGAAAAACATGGTGAATGGTTTGAAACTATGAAAAATTGTTTGAATGATATTGATGGATACTTATTGATTGAAAAGCACTGTAAATGGTTTTTGTGGAAATTAAAGTGAATTACGAATTGTGTTGCCATTTTGTGAATGAAATTATAACTTTGGAAATTTATTGGATTCTTACGGATCATTTGAATAAAATGTTTAGAATTGTTTTGACTCACAATTGGCATGACACTGATACTATGTTCCTTCTCCATTAATGGGGTGAGTGTGATTATTCCTCCCTCTTTGACTTATTAGTCTGGGGTGAGTATGATTATGTTCCTCCCTCCTTGACTTACCAGTCTGAGGTGAGTGTGGATGAGTTCTCATTATATAGCTAGCTTCCTCCCTCATTGATTTCGATTATTGGGGTGAGTATGTCTTGTCGTGGTGTACAACACGGCATGTACGGAAAAATTGTGTCATGGCTTAAATTGTGATATTAATTGGCAACACTGTATTTGTAACACCCTCCCGATAACTACTCCGTACATCCTACTGTTCTGGTGACCGGTGTCGGTCCGGACAGCTAGAACGTCCGAAAAAATATTTAAACTAAAGTCAGGAACCCTAATTAACTCAAATATTAATAAGAAAAATTTAGTAAAAATTTTAGAAATAAAATACAATCGAAGTCAAACGAGTAGTGCCCAAGCGATGGGTTCTGGAGGGAAGTTAAGTTTCACAACGAGGAGCCCTAGACCCGGGGGAAAAATTATAAAATAATTTTTGGGACTCCAGAGAAGGGTAATTGAGGTTCCCATGGCATTAGAATGCCAAGAAAATACCTAGAAAAATTTTTTAATCGTGCAGACGACGATTTTGACCGTTAAGCCAAGCGGAGGGCATTTTGGTCATTTCGCCTTCCGAGGTGATTTTTGGCCGACTTGTCCAGTTGAGTAAATAATTAATATGACATAAAATATGAAGAAATATTGCTAGAAATTAAATTGAAAATGAGTAGTGGAGGAAAGAAAAGAAAAATGCAACAAATGCAAATTATGACCTCAAAGTGATGTCATTATGGAAATGTGGACTAATCACAAATAAGCCATCCTTTGACTAACAAGTTAAAGAGATAAATGAAGACTAATGAGGACCAAAAATCAGCTGCTCTTCTTCTCCTTCTTCTCCACCAAAAACGTGAACCCTTCCTTCCACCCTCCATTGGAGCTCAATCAAGCAAGCTTGATTTCCTACCTTGTCTCACCATAAAATCCTAACCTAGCTTCACTAAAACTTGCCCTAGCACCTTGCTAAAGCCTTTGGCAGCCAAGAAAAGCCAAGAAAGTGAAGGAATTGCTTGGGAAAATTCTGCCCAAACAAGGTTAGTGCATATATACAATTAAAGCTTTTTAAATTCTATGTTAGAGACTTGGAATAAGTAGGAATTTATAACTAAAATGAATGAAATCTATGTCTATCCATGCCCTAAGTTTTGGCAGCCCTATTGAATGAAAAGGTATGAGTGTTTTGATGGACTTAAAGTGGACTAGATATCAAGATTAAACCATGTATGCATGTGATTATTGAAAGAGATAGTTAATTAAAGCATGTTGTGAAAAATTCATATGGAAATTAGGGTTTGGAAAGGTGAAAGTGTGAATTGGCTTAGGAAATTGTTAGGGCACATTGTAATGGTCAATTAGTGACCATTTTAGATATGTTGACCATAAATGGGACTGAAAAATGCTATGGCAAAGTGAGGTGAAATCTGCCCTATGGACAGCAGCATAGGGACTGAAATTTCAGTCCTTTGCACTGCCATAACTTGGGCTGTGCTTGTCCAATTGATGTTTGGCCAATTGGACATGAAACTAGGCTTATAATGGCACATTTTTGCTGAAGAAACCATGCCCGAAAGACCAAAGCAAAAGGGTCAAAACTCAGCCACAATCCGGAACCCTGAAACTGCCTCTGCAGAATTTGACCAAATGAACAGTAACTGTTCATTTGGCCATAAGTCACTGTATATTTGGTCAATTGGTCTGAAATTTTTACAGTAACAAGTTAAGACATAGACAAACAACTTTCATGAAGGAACCTACCCCAAATTATGGCCAGAACCCAGTCAACCAAGTGACTCAAGTCACTGTTCATGCACTGTAGATATGGTAAAATTCTGCAGACTGCATATCCGGACAGCCTGGGTTTTGAGCCATATCTGAGCTACAAAACTCCAAATGGAGTGATTCAAAAAAGGAAATTCAACTAGACAAAATAAGGAACAACTTTTATGTTTTACATTTCTTCAAATTCCAACAGTAACAGTGTCCAATGGAACAGTGAAGTTATGGTACAAAATCTGAAAAATCTGCTCCTTTGGTTTAATGCTTAGAAATGGTAAAAACACTTAATGCCAACAAGTTTTAAACACCAAATGTGGTATGTTGGGAGTGCCAAAGTTGATGTACACATTTTTATTCTAAAAGTCAACATTTTTGTTGACCAATGATGAATAGTAACACTAAAAAATTGAAATTCACAATTGACAAATTTAAGAGTTTCAAATGCCCTAGTATACCTAACAAGATTGGTTTGGATAGTTTGGCATGCCAATAGGGTTCGATTAGCAAGATCGCACATGGCAAAAATGCCATTCAGTGATTTCATGGCTTTTAGCCATTCGACTTTGTATTGAGACTTGGCCTTGTGCGGATATTATTTACACTTGTTAGCCGCTACATTGCCTGGAGATACGTATGTGACCGATGGTGTGACGGCGAGGTACTAGGTACCCGGTGCGGTTACATTATCGATCCGATCGTCTAGTGTAGGTTACTTGGGGCAACCAAATGAATAAAAGTAAACAAAGTTAATGAATTAATGAATATACCAAAATCAAACAAAGAAAGCATACACTTTGCATACACATTTATTTTCTTGCCATTTTCTTCTATTATATTATTGCACCACTAAGCATTATTGCTTAGCGCGTTGAATTTGCCACGCGTAGGTACTGGAGATTCCGGCCGTGAGCCCAGTAGACCACGGTGGGTGAGTCCATCCGATTACGCTTTCGATGTCCGTGTCACCTCACTACTGCGATTGCATCGGTAGGGCACTAGGTGTCATTTTGTCATTTTGATATTTTGTAGCGATTTGTATTTTCTCATATGTACTTGAACTCATGTAATATATTTTGATGTTTATGTAAATAATGAAAGTTATGACTATGAATGCAAGATTTGAGCATGTATTTATTGCTTGTATATGAGAAATGGATGTTGAGAAATGAAAAGGTTGTTGAAACCTGAAACTGAAAAATTGTTCAAATCTTGATATTGAGTTTTGTGATGATATTGAAGTTGAGAATGAATGAATTTGTTTATTGGAAGTGTTTTTAACAGGTTCCGAAGAACGGTTTTCTCCATTTTTAGCCGGTACTCCGCCGGATTTTCTTTAAAATTTTCGGAACCTTAAATGAATGATACTTTTGATGAATGGTTTAAATAAATTGTATTTCATAAATTATATGCAAAAGCATTGTCTAAATTAATTGAGGAATATTAGAGTGTGCCGGTACACCAAGTGGCATTACTTACTAGGGTATACTGTACACGGGTAAGGGGTGTCACATTTAGTGGTATCAAAGCATGGTTTAGGCGTTTCTGGGCCTAGATTGAGTCCATACCATGCATTGCATATGTAAGAGTCGAGGTGACACTAACGCAGATCTGTTTATCTTTCTTATTTTGAATAGGATATGGATCCTTCATCTCAGAGAGCCGTTGAGGAGGAAGTGGAGAGTCATGCTCCACTGCGGAAGTGAGACTGGGGCATGAGAGAATCTGCTCGCCACTCAAGCGAGCTCGCCAGCCTCCCGTGCCATGTTCCAACAAATGGTCGTCTTCTTTAGACAGATGGTCGGGGTAATGCCAAAGACCACCATCACCACCACCGGCTCCACAAAGATAAGTCACACTGAAAGGTTAAGAAAATTTGGGGCGGTGGATTTCTATGGCAAGAGAGAAGATGACTCATTGCGGTAGAATTGGTTGAACAGGCAGGCAGAGTCTTGAAACAACTTCACCGCACTCGAGCAAAACACGGAAGCTGCCATCTCTTTACTGCAAGATGATGCTTATGAGTGGTGGGACACAGTGTCCAGTGAAGTGCAGCCAGAAGCTGTAACTTGGGATTTCTTTCTCTCGGAATTCAAGAAGAAGTATGTGGGTACTGTATACCTAGAAGAGAGAAGAAGGGAATTTATTAACCTGAGGCAGAGACAAATGTCAGTGGCCGAATATGAGAAAGAATTCGTCCGATTAAGCCGCTACGGAAGGGAGATAGTCCCAAATGAAGTTGAAAGATGCAAGAGATTTGAAGAGGGACTAAATGATAACATCAAGATCCAGCTCACTGCCTTGGGAATCACCGAATTTACCAAGTTAGTGGAAGCTGCCATAAAGGTTGAAAAAGTGAGAATTAGTGAGTGGACTAGAAGAGAGAGACAGCAGAAGAGGGGACCGGTCGCCTAGTTCGGCTCTGCATCGTGGAAGAAGTTCAAGGGTCCTCTGCACAAAGTTCAGCTCACCCACAGGCTGTGGGTCACCTCGGGGCCCAGGCCACGCTCACCCCTAGGAGAGGTCACCCACACCATCGGGGCGCCTCCGTGGATGGGGTTCAGGGACCAGCCCGGCATCTTCTCGCTGTCCACATCAAAGATGGCATAAGGGGGAGTGTTGGAGAGTGGCGGTGCTCGCTTGAGGTGTGGGTCAACAGAGCATCGGTTGAGGAACCGCCACGCAGAACTACTACGCCTACTCCGACACAAGCGCATGCACTGCACTGCCCACCAAGGGGTAGAAGGTCCGTAAATCAGCGGTGGGACCATCACAGAGGCTCGCACTGAGCGGCCAGAGAGGCGGATAATGTGCCACCGCCGTAAATTATGCCCCGAGAGCTCGGGAGGAGCAAGATGCCCTGACGTCATCGTGGTACGTTCTCCTCTACAATACTCCTGTGCATGCATTGGTGGATCCAGGATCCACTCATTCATACATCCGCATCAATCTACCCGTAGAAAGGGGGATCTCGGTAGGGAAAGTGACCAAGACATTCGGTCACTAACCCATTAGGCCACAGCAGTAGTGGTGAACAAAGTATACAAAGGTTGCCCGTTGAGGATTCAGTGGTATGAATTCTTGGCAGACTTGATTGAGTTGCCCTTCCATGAGTTTGACGTGATTTTGGGAATGGACTGGTTGTCACGTCATCAGGCAATAGTTGATTGCAAATTGAAGAGGATTTCTAAAAACTCCGAGGGTAATGAGATCACCGTTGTGGGTGAAAGGATGATTTCTTATCCAATGTCATCTCACCACGATTGCAAGAAGAATGATGAGAAAAGGTGTGAAGCCTACCTAGCACATGTGGTGGATACTAGGCGTGCTAAGCCAAACTTGAGTGACATACCCACGGTGAGAGACTTCCTAAGTATTTCTGAAGAGTTGCACAGTTTACCACCGTAAAGGGAAGTCGAGTTTGCTATTGAGACAACGCCGTACAAAGACCCATTTCCATTGCTCCTTATAGGATGGCACCCATCGAATTGAGGGAGTTGAAAACTCGATTGCAAGAGTTGCCGGATAAGGGGTTCATACGCCCAAAGGTGTCACCATGGGGAGCTCCAAAGGCTTGTTTGTAAAGAAGAAGGATGGGACTTTGAGGCTATGTATTGATTACCTGGCAGCTTAAATAAAGTGATCGTGAAGAACAAGTATCCGTTGCCTAGAATTGATGATCTGCTTGATCACCAAGGGAGCAGGAGTATTTTCTAAGATTGATCTCGCATCGGGGTATCATCACCGAGGGTGAAAGATGTAGATGTGCCCAAGATCGCATTCAGACCGGTATGGGCATTATGAGTTTCTCGTGATGCCCTTTGGCCTAACAAATGAACCAATGGCGTTCATGGACCTTATGAACCGTATCTTTCATCCATACCTAGATCGGTTCGTAGTGGTTTTTATTGATGACATTCTCGTGTACTCCAAGACCGGGAAGAACATGATGAACATTTGAAGATTGTTCCAAACCTGCGGGAGAAGAAGTCAGATGCTAAGTTGTCCAAGTGTGACTTTTGGTGAATGAGATTGCATTCCTTGGACACATAGTGTCACCGATGGGATTAGGTGGATCCCAAGAAAATAGAAGCGATGATGGAATGGAAGCCTCCCGTAAATACAACCGAGGTCGAAGTTTCTTGGGGCTAGCTGGGTATTACAGAGATTTGTGAAGGGATTTTCCTAATAGCCGCTCCAATGACCAAGTTGTTACACAAGAATGTCGATTTGACTGAATGACAAGTGTCGGACAGCTTTGAGAAATTGAAGGCTATGTTGACAGAGGCACCGGTGTTAACACAAGGTCCTGGAAAGGACTTTGTGGTCTATAGTGATGCCTCACATAATGGGTTAGGTGTGTATTGATGCAAGAGGGGAAGGTGGTCGCCTATGCCTCCAGTGCGATTGAGGCCACATGAATGTAACTACCCTACCCATGATCTAGAGCTTGCAGCAATTATCTTCGTGATCAAGATATGGAGGCATTACTTGTATGGTGAAAAGTGCTACATTTACACGCACCACAAGAGCACGAAATATTTGCCAACCTGAAGGAGCTCAACCTTAGACATAGGCGATGGATTGAGTTTCTGAAGGTTTATGTCTGTGTAATTGTCTTCCATCCTGGGAAGGCAAATGTAGTTGCTGATGCTTTGAGCAGAAAGTCCTTCACAGCTTTGAGATCATTGAATACCCGTCTATCCTTGGTTCGAGATGGAGCTATTTTGGCTGAGTTGCAAGTGAGGCCAAACTCGCATACAGATATTAGATGGGCAAAAGGTAGATGAGAAGCTAATGGCTATTGTGAGCAAGATTTCAGAGGGAAAAGCAATCGATTATGAGGTGAAAGCAGATGGGTGTCTCAGATTATAAAGGAAGACTGTGTACGGATGATGGGGAATTGAAGGCCATTATTCTAAAAGAGGCACACACCATTGTATATGCTATGCACCCAGGAAGTACAAAGATGTACCATGATCTAAACTCCAGTATTGGTGGCCTGGTATGAAGAGGGATATAGGTGACTATGTGACTAAATGTTTGACATGTCAGCAAGTCAAGGCAGAACACCAAGTTCCATCAGTTTGCTACAGCCTATACGCATACCTGAATGGAAATGGGATCGGTCACCATGGATTTTGTAAGTGGGCTACCTCTCACCCTAAGAAACATGATGCAAAGATGGGTGATAGTTGATAGATTGACAAAGTCAAGACACTTTCTCGCGATTAGGACCGACTACTCACCGGAGAAGTTAGCGTAATTGTATATCGCTGAGATAGTTAGATC
The DNA here is from genome assembly GCF_030052815.1 of Hevea brasiliensis. Lineage (NCBI taxonomy): Eukaryota > Viridiplantae > Streptophyta > Magnoliopsida > Malpighiales > Euphorbiaceae > Hevea > Hevea brasiliensis. The sequence goes on along the minus strand of NC_079499.1, from coordinate 78,661,031 downwards.
GCATGGAATTCCACTTTCCATCATATCGATCGAGACCCAAGGTTTACATCGAGATTCGGAAGAAGTTGCATGAATCCTTGGGTACACAACTCCATTTCAAAGATGCCTTTCCATCCTCGACGGATGGGCAATCGTAAAGAGTAATCCGTAAGCAATTGAAACCCATGAAATTGATACAAATGTTGAATGAAATGATAATAATAACATGAAATATATGTCGTCCTTGAGGATATGCCGAGGAGTTGTGTCATTGAGTTTGAGGAAGTTGGGATAGATACCTCCCATCGCGTAATTTGCATACAACAATAGCTACCAAGCTAGCATTCAAATGGCCCCATATGAAGTCTTTGTATGGGAGAAAATGTAGAACTCAGCAGGCCGGACTGAATTGGGAGAAGACAAATCGGTAGGACTGCACTGTGAAACAGCCGAGGAAAAAGTGAAATTAATCAAAGCCAACTTGAAGGTTGCCTGCATGCACAAAAATCTTATGCCGACCAAGAGAAAAGAAATAGAATATGCGGTTGGCGACAAAGTGTTCCTCAAGGTGTCACCATGGAAGAAAGTGTTGAGGTTTGGAAGAAAAGGCAAGTTGAGCCCTAGGTTTATTGGCCCATATGAAGTTATTGAGCAGGTGGGTTCTGGGCCTATAGGCTAGCTTTACCACCAGTGGACAAGATCCACAATGTGTTCCACGTGTTCATGCTCATAAGATATCGCTCAGATCCTTCACATGTCATCTCCAGAGAAGAAATTGAAATACGGCCGGATTTGACATATGAAGAAGAACCTCTACGGATCTTGGCTCGGGAAGTGAAAGAGTTGAGAAACAAGCAAATTCCATTGGTGAAAGTGCTTTGGAGGCACCACAACACCGAGGAGGCAACTTGGGAAAGTGAAGAGTCGATGAGGCAACACATACCTCAACTGTTTGCATCAGGTAAATTTCGAGGACGAAATTTAAATTAGAGGGGAAGAGTTGTAACACCCTCCCGATAACCACTCCGTACATCCTACTGTTCCGGTGACCGGTGTCGGTCCGGACAGCTAGAACGTCCGGAAAAATATTTAAACTAAAGTCAGGAACCCTAATTAACTCAAATATTAATAAGAAAAATTTAGTAAAAATTTTAGAAATAAAATACAATCGAAGTCAAACGAGCCTGCCCAAGCGATGGGTTACCGAGGGAAGTTGCAGTTCTCACAATGAGGAGCCCTAGATCAGGGAAAAATTATAAAATAATTTTGGGACTCCAGAGAAGGGTAATTGAGGTTCCCATGGCATTAGAATGCCAAGAAAATACCTAGAAAAATTTTTTAATCGGTACAGACGATTTTGACCCGTTAAGCCAAACGGAGGGCATTTTGGTCATTTCGCCTTCCGAGGTGATTTTTGGCCGACTTGTCCAGTTGAGTAAATAATTAATATGACATAAAATATGAAGAAATATTGCTAGAAATTAAATTGAAAATGAGTAGTGGAGGAAAGAAAAGAAAAATGCAACAAATGCAAATTATGACCTCAAAGTGATGTCATTAAGGAAATGTGGACCAATCACAAATAAGCCATCCTTTGACTAACAAGTTAAAGAGATAAATGAAGACTAATGAGGACCAAAAATCAGCTGCTCTTCTTCTCCTTCTTCTCCACCAAAAACGTGAACCCTTCCTTCCACCCTCCATTGGAGCTCAATCAAGCAAGCTTGATTTCCTACCTTGTCTCACCATAAAATCCTAACCTAGCTTCACTAAAACTTGCCCTAGCACCTTGCTAAAGCCTTTGGCAGCCAAGAAAAGCCAAGAAAGTGAAGGAATTGCTTGGGAAAATTCTGCCCAAACAAGGTTAGTGCATATATACAATTAAAGCTTTTTAAATTATATGTTAGAGACTTGGAATAAGTAGGAATTTATAACTAAAATGAATGAAATCTATGTCTATCCATGCCCTAAGTTTTGGCAGCCCTATTGAATGAAAAGGTATGAGTGTTTTGATGGACTTAAAGTGGACTAGATATCAAGATTAAACCATGTATGCATGTGATTATTGAAAGAGATAGTTAATTAAAGCATGTTGTGAAAAATTCATATGGAAATTAGGGTTTGGAAAGGTGAAAGTGTGAATTGGCTTAGGAAATTGTTAGGGCACATTGTAATGGTCAATTAGTGACCATTTTAGATATGTTGACCATAAATGGGACTGAAAAATGCTATGGCAAAGTGAGGTGAAATCTGCCCTATGGACAGCAGCATAGGGACTGAAATTTCAGTCCCTTTGCACTGCCATAACTTGGGCTGTGCTTGTCCAATTGATGTTTGGCCAATTGGACATGAAACTAGGCTTATAATGGCACATTTTTGCTGAAGAAACCATGCCCGAAAGACCAAAGCAAAAGGGTCAAAACTCAGCCACAATCCGGAACCCTGAAACTGCCTCTGCAGAATTTGACCAAATGAACAGTAACTGTTCATTTGGCCATAAGTCACTGTATATTTGGTCAATTGGTCTGAAACTTTTACAGAAACAAGTTAAGACATAGAAAAACAACTTTCATGAAGGAACCTACCCCAAATTATGGCCAGAACCCAGTCAACCAAGTGACTCAAGTCACTGTTCATGCACTGTAGATATGGTAAAATTCTGCAGACTGCATATCCGGACAGCCTGGGTTTTTGAGCCATATCTGGAGCTACAAAACTCCAAATGGAGTGATTCAAAAAAGGAAATTCAACTAGACAAAATAAGGAACAACTTTTATGTTTTACATTTCTTCAAATTCCAACAGTAACAGTGTCCAATGGAACAGTGAAGTTATGGTACAAAATCTGAAAAATCTGCTCCTTTGGTTTAATGCTTAGAAATGGTAAAAACACTTAATGCCAACAAGTTTTAAACACCAAATGTGGTATGTTGGGAGTGCCAAAGTTGATGTACACATTTTTATTCTAAAAGTCAACATTTTTGTTGACCAATGATGAATAGTAACACTAAAAAAATTGAAATTCACAATTGACAAATTTAAGAGTTTCAAATGCCCTAGTATACCTAACAAGATTGGTTTGGATAGTTTGGCATGCCAATAGGGTTCGATTAGCGATCGCACATGGCAAAAATGCCATTCTGTGATTTCATGGCTTTTAGCCATTCTGACTTTGTATTGAGACTTGGCCTTGTGCCGGATATTATTTACAGCTTGTTAGCCGCTGTAACAATCGGAGATACGTATGTGACCGATGGTGTGACGGCCCGAGGTACTAGGTACCCAAAGGCATTTACATTATCCATCCGATCGTCTAGTGTAGGTTACTTGGGGCAACCAAATGAATAAAAGTGAACAAAGTTAATGAATTAATGAATATACCAAAATCAAACAAAGAAAGCATACACTTTGCATACACATTTATTTTCTTGCCAATTTCTTCTATTATATTATTGCACCACTAAGCATTATTGCTTAGCGTTGCTTTTGCCACGCGTAGGTACCGAGAGATTCCGACCGTGAGCCCAAGAGACCACGTGATCGGTGAGTCCATCTGACAGTTCTGCTCAGTGTCCGTGTCACCTCACTACCTGCAGTGCATCGGTAGGGCACTAGGTGTCATTTTGTCATTTTGATATTTTGTAGCAGATTTGTATTTTCTCATATGTACTTGAACTCATGTAATATATTTTGATGTTTATGTAAATAATGAAAGTTATGACTATGAATGCAAGATTTGAGCATGTATTTATTGCTTGTATATGAGAAATGGATGTTGAGAAATGAAAAGGTTGTTGAAACCTGAAACTGAAAAATTGTTCAAATCTTGATATTGAGTTTTGTGATGATATTGAAGTTGAGAATGAATGAATTTGTTTATTGGAAGTGTTTTTAACAGGTTCCGAAGAACGGTTTTCTCCATATTTAGCCAGACTCACGGATTTTCTTTAAAATTTTCGGAACCTTAAATGAATGATACTTTTGATGAATGGTTTAAATAAATTGTATTTCATAAATTATATGCAAAAGCATTGTCTAAATTAATTGAGGAATATTAGAGTGTGCCGGTACACCAAGTGGCATTACTTACTCGGGTATACTGTACACGGGTAAGGGGTGTCACATTTAGTGGTATCAAAGCACGGTTTAGGCGTTTCTGGGCCTAAATTGAGTCCATACCATGCATTGCATATGTAAGAGTCGAGGTGACACTAACGCAGATCTGTTTATCTTTCTTATTTTGAATAGGATATGGATCCTTCATCTCAGAGAGCCGTTGAGGAGGAAGTGGAGAGTCATGCTCCACCTGCAGCAGCTGAGACTGGGGGCATGAGAGAATCTGCTCCGCCAGCTCAAGCAGAGCCTGCTCAGCCTCCCCTATGTTCCAACAAATGGCCGACTTCTTTAGACAGATGGCTGGGGTAATGCCAGCACCACCACCACCACCACCAGCTCCACAGCAGAAGTCACACCTGGAAAGGTTAAGAAAATTTGGGGCAGTGGATTTCTATGGCAAGAGAGAAGATGACTCTGTTGCAGCCGAGAATTGGTTGAACAGAACGGGCAGAGTCTTGAAACAACTTCACTGCACTCCAGAGCAAAACCTTGGAAGTGCCATCTCTTTACCGCAAGATGATGCTTATGAGTGGTGGGACACAGTTGTCCAAGGAAGTGCATGAAGTCAGAATTTGGGATTTCTTTCTCTCGGAATTCAAGAAGAAGTATGTGGGTACTGTATACCTAGAAGAGAGAAGAAGGGAATTTATTAACCTGAGGCAGAGACAAATGTCAGTGGCCGAATATGAGAAAGAATTCGTCCGATTAAGCCGCTACGGAAGGGAGATAGTCCCAAATGAAGCTGAAAGATGCAAGAGATTTGAAGAGGGACTAAATGATAACATCAAGATCCAGCTCACTGCCTTGGGAATCACCGAATTTACCAAGTTAGTGGAAGCTGCCATAAAGGTTGAAAAAGTGAGAATTAGTGAGTGGACTAGAAGAGAGAGACAGCAGAAGAGGGGACCGGGTCAGTCTAGTTCAGCTCCTGCATCAGGGAAGAAGTTCAAGGGTCCTCCTGCACAAAGTTCAGCTCAGCCACAGGGCCAGGGTCAGTCTCAGGGGCCCAGGCCACAGTTCACCCCTAGGAGAGGTCACCCACACCATCGGTGGGCGCCTCTCGTGGATGGGGTTCAGGGGACCAGCCCCGGCATCTTCTGCCTGTCCACACTGTCAAAGATGGCATAAGGGGGAGTGTTGGAGAGTGACTGGTGCCTGCTTGAGGTGTGGGTCAACAGAGCATCAGTTGAGGAACTGCCCACGCAGAACTACTACAGCTACTCCTACTGTACACGGGTAGGTGTTGATCATGATGGAATCTGTTCCTCTAAGTAAATAGAGATAAAATTCTATGTTCATTTAATTGTTGTTGATGTTTCAAGTTCCTGGCCAGGACAGATAGATTTAATCAAAAAAGAGTTTCTGATGAGAAAATCTTTTTAATCAAGAACTAGAATTAAAAGAGAACATAATATTCATAGCAAATAGAGTTTGACATAAACCATGACTCTAGCTTGAGTTGGGATTTTACAATAGAGAGATTCCAGTGCATGGTAACATATGATTATAGGTTCATTTAAGGTAAACCTTATTACTAATTGGGTGGCCATGGCATGCTATGCTAAGTGTTAACCACGGTCTATGAGGTGCATAAAATGATTTAGAGAAATCATTTATGGTAAGAAAGAGTTCTGATGATATTAAGAGTTGATATCATATCTCATTGCCAATTAGTGATGAGCCTAGTAAGTCACACATATACACAAGCTATCACCTAATTAAATATGATTTAATTAATTAGTTAAAGAGTTTAATTGATTAAATAAATAGGTTTGGTTTGCAATTAGATTGCAAAGTCCCTAGCATAACTTGAAACCAAATATAGATTATTGGATGTATAGTATAAGTTAAATTTATATTTAAAGTGTTTAAATATGAATTTAATTATTGAGAAACTAATTAATGGAGATTAATTAATGAATTTATAATTGATATAAATTGATTAGAAGAAGAGAAATAATTATTTTCGGTTAAGAACTCAAAATTAAGACACAGGGGCATTTTGGTCATTTCACAGGGTGACATGTGGCACCATGAGATGGTGACACATGGGATTACACATAAGCTTACCAAATGTCTTTTAATCATGTAAGATGATTAAAATTAAGATTAAATATAGGTTTTGAAGGAACGGAAGCGTGAAAAACACAAGATTATACCATTGAATTCAAAAATTTTCACCTAGGGTCACATGCACCATGCAAGATTTATTTTTATCTATTTAATTTCAATGATAAACAACATATTAAAACTCTTTTAATATGTTTTTGGATCTGTATTTACCATTTAAGATTTTAAAATTAATCAGATTAATTTTAGAACCCTAGATTAAATCAAGAACGATTACACTAACCTCTTGATGTGCTGCAGCGTTCGCGCTTTGAGATTCGTCTTGAGGACACGGATGTTGTCCCTCTAGCTTGTCCACACCAAGAACACCTATGGCAGCCCTTGAACAGCTTCTAAAGCCTTTTCTATTAATTAGAAATTCAAGTTCTGCCTTTTAAGAGATTAGAGATGTAAACAGGACACTAGAAACAATTTCTAGTGTTCTTAATTCAAGAGATTGATGGCTAATCTCTTTGAATTGATGAGAGATGAAGAGAAATAGCTGGAGAGGCTCAAAGTGGCGTGACATATGAGAGGAGAGGCTGCTGGTTGTGTTTTCTTTTCATAACCCCACTTAAATAGCTAGGTTAACACATTAAACCCTAGCCACATGTCACCTTTTGATTAGCTCTAGGTTTAAGTGACCCAATCACATTGTGCCAAGTGTCAAACCTATATTTAATCTTGATTTTAATCATCTTACATGATTAAAAATATTTGGCAAGCTTATGTGTTATGCCATGTGTCACCATCTCATGGTGCCACGTGTCACACCGCAAAATGACCAAAATGCCCTCGTGTCTTAATTTTGAGTTCTTAACCCAAAATAATTATTTTCTTCTTCTAATTAATTTATATCAAATATAAATTAATTAATTAATCTCTATTAATTAATTTCTCATCAATTAAATTCATATTTAAACACTTTAAATACAAATTTAATTTATACTACACATCCAATAATCTAGATTTGGTTTCAAGTCATGCTAGGGACTTTGCAATTTTATTGCAAACCAAATCTATTTAATTAATCAATTAAACTCTTTAATTAATTAATTAAATCATATTTAAATAGGTGATAACTTGTGTATGTGTGTGACTTACTAGGCTCATCACTAATTGGCAATGAGACATGATATCAACTCTTAATATCATCGAACTCTTTCTTACCATAAATGATTTCTCTAAATCATTTTATGAACCTCATAGACCATGGATAACACCTAGCATAGCATGCCATGTCCAACCAATTAGTAATAAGATTTACCTTAAATGAACCTATAATCATATGTTACCATGCACTAGAATCTCTCTCTTACAAAATCCCAACTCAAGCCGAGTCATGGTTTATGTCAAACTCCATTTGCTATGAATATTATGTTCTCTTTTAATTCCAGTTCTTGATTAAAAGATTTTTCTCATCGTAAACTCTTTTCTCAATAAATCTATCTGTCTGCCAGAACTTGAAACATCAAGAACAATTAAATGAACATAGGATTTTATCTCTATTTACTTAGAGGAACAGATTCCTTCTTGATCAACACCTACCTCCATATATAACTAGCAGAGCCAACACATGCCCATATACCCATACATAGTACAAGTATGAAAGCAGATCAAACTCAAACTACCTATATACAAGATAACTGCTATCTCGTGTCTAAAGATTATATGCACTGATATGATTTATGACAAAACATTGACAAGAGTAAACTCCATGTGCTTGTCATAAGTGTCACCGGTTCGCCTACTTATCATTTATAAGTGCCTATCATGTTTGTTATATGGCATAAGACTCACCATTCCATCTTATTTATATCTCATATAAATAACTTGGGAACAAACATGAATACAATCTTTCCGATAAGTCATGTCCTTATTATGAAGTATCCTCGATTGTGAACCTATTTATGATACTTTGTGCTAGAAATATTGTCACTCATATTCTTAACAACTTAAGAATAATATTTCTAACAAAATATCAATGGACCTTTTCTATTACACATAAATATATTATGTAAACTAAAAGTGGAAATGCCTTTTATTATTAAAAATATGTACAAGATACATACTAAATGATATGCTCTAGGCATACTACTAACAATCTCCCACTAGCACTAGAGCCATTCATTACAATATCTTAGACCTATCTTCTCAAGATGTCGGCCTAATCGAGTCTGTGACATAGGCTTAGTGAATGGATCACCGGATTTTCACCGATGCTATTTTCTGCATGGCTACATCGCCGCCCAACTATTTCTCCGATAATGTGGTAGCGCCTTTCTATGTGTTTGGATTTCGTGAGACCTTGGTTCCTTAGCTCAGAGGATCGCTCCATTGTTGTCACAGCAGGTAATGGAACCGCGACTCAATGGAAGGAACTATCGTAAGTTCTCACACGAACTTCTTTATCCAAACGACTTCCTTTGCAAAGATCTCGATGCAAAGAATATACTCGACCTGAGTGGAATCTGCAATCGTGCTCGCTTGGAACTCTTCCAACCGATCGCACCTCCATTACAAATGAACACATATCCAGAGGTAGACTTTCTATCATCGATATCCGATTGGAAATCGTAATCGATAACCATCCAATTGCAAGTCTCCACCTCCATAAATCAAGAATAAATCCTTAGTTCTTCTTAAGTACTTAAGAATATTCTTGACTATCCAATGTTCCAAACTCGATTGGATTGATACCGCTAGTCAAACTAATAAAGATATGCGATATCCGCCTAGTACACAACATTGCATACATTAAACTTCCAATAGCCAAGCATATGGAATCCTCGCCATCTTATCTCTTTCTTCGTGTGTCTTTGGAGACATCTCTTTAGAAAGGTGGATACCATGTCTCACTTGGTAACAATCCTCTCTTGGAATCAAGCATGTTAAACCTTTTAACACCTTTTCCAAGTATAGACTTTGGGATAAACCAATTATTCTTTTCGCTCTATCTCTATAGATGCGAATCCCAAGAATATAGGTTGCCTCCCTAAGTCTTTCATGGAGAATGTATTTGACAACCATACCTTTATAGTCGTCAACATACCCGTATCATTACCCATCCACAGGATGTCATCCACATATAAGACAAGGAAAGTGATAGCACTGTCACTAACCTTCTTATATACACATGGCTCATACTCATTTTTGTTAAAACCAAAAGATTTAATGGCTTCATCAAAACGGATGTTCCAACTCCTCAAGCTTGTTTCAACCCATAAATGGATCGCTTTAGCTTGCATACCTTGGAACCATCTTGGGATTCAAATCCTTAGGTTGTTCCATGAAAATGTTTTCTTCAATGTATCCATTGAGAAAGGTCGCTTTGACATCCATCCGCCAAATCTCATAATCATAGTATGCAGCTATTGCTAATAAAATCCTAATTGATTTAAGCATGGCAACAAAGTAGAAAGTCTCCTCATAGTCTATTCCATGCCTTTGGCGAAACCCTTTCGCTACTAGCCTTGCCTTGTAGGTCTCTACCTTTCCATCGTAACCAATTTTCTTCTTGAAAACCCATTTGTTCCCTATAGGTACAATACCTTCGTGGGTCAACAAGATTCCAAACTTGAAACTTATACATGGAATCAAACTCGGATTTCATAGCATCAATCCATTTTCAACAGACTATATCTGATATATCTTTTACAAAGGTAAGTAGATCATCACCATGAACTACTTCTTCATGAGTAAACAACTCTATTTCTTCTTCATGAAGAAAACCATAACACACTGGTGGGTGAGATACCACAGTTGTTCTACGAGGAGCAGTGTAGATGTTTCATCAATGGGTATAGGTTGACTAGATGGATCTATATCCATCGATGCATTGGTTGGTCAGAATTCTCCAATTCTAACTCTATTTGCCTTCCTTTGCCTCCTTCTTGAACAAACTGTTGTTCAAGAAATGTGGCATCTCTACTTATCACAACCTTTTGTGAAGTAGGCAAATAAAAATAATATCCAAAACTATCTTTTGGATATCCAACAAATCGACCTTTTTCTGATCTGGTCTCCAATTTATCAGTGTTCAGCTTTTTGATATAAGCTGGACAACCCCAAATCTTAACATGCTTAAGACTTGGTTTTCTTCCATGCCATATCTCATAAGGTGTGGAAGAAACTTATTTTGATAGAATCCTATTTAGAATATATAAAGCTGATTCTAATGCAAATCCCCAAAAGGAGATTGGCATATCAGTATAGCTCATCATACTACGTACCATATCCAATAGGGTACGATTTCTCCTTTCAGATACACCATTCGGTGTGGCGTTCTGGAGGAGTCGGTGAGAAACAATGCCATGCTCTCTCAAGTATTCATCAAATTCGACTCAAATATTCACCTCCACGATCTGATCGAAGAGCTTTAATATTTTTTCCTGTTTGATTTTCTACTTCAGATTTAAATTCTTTGAACTTTTCAAAGGATTCATGTTTGTATTTCATCAAATACAAATACCCAAACCTTGATTTATCATCAGTAAAGGTAATAAAATAATGAAAGTCCCCTCTAGCCATTTCTTTAAACGGACCACATACATCACTATGTATTAGTTCCAAAATATTTTCACTCTTAGCCCTTGTCCAACAAAGGGTGATCTAGTCATTTTGCCTTGAAGGCAAGATTCACAAGTTGGAGTAGGCTCAGAGCCCAATGAGGATAGAATCCCCATTTTCTCCAATTTTGCAATCCTATCTTACGCAACATGACATAACCTTAAGTGCCAAATATATTTTGAACTTGAGTTGGTTTTCACCATGGCATTGTATTCTTTTAGATCACTTGCATTCATTTTGTGTTTGTCATTATTATCCAAATAATAAAGACCATCATTCATATAACCGAACCAACATATTTATTTCCAAAATAAATATTGCAAACATCATCTGTGAACTGAAATTCATAGCCATTTCTAGTCAAACTAGATATAGAAATGATGTTCTTAAAAGCATCAGTACATATAAAATATTATCCAAACACAAAACATGTCCAAACATGTAAAAGATTTAGATCCTATGGCTAAAGCTTCTTGATTGAGCCATTGCCAATCCGGACTCTAATATCTTGAGAATGCAAGTACTCTTGTTTGCTAGTTCTGCATATCTTTAGAAATGTGAGAAGCGCTTTGATATCTAAAACCCAAGCTGTAGATGAACTATAAGTATCATCGAGAATCTAAATAACAAGATATGGACATACCTTCCGAAGGTGTATCCTTCTTGTCCTTGGAGAAGCAAGATACTGCAGGCGGTTCCTTTTCCAGTGCCCATCCTTTTGGCGATGGAAACACTTTCCTTTGCCTTCATCGCCTTTAGTCTTCCTTTTCTGCTTAGCTATTTTCTTGGAAGGACCAGAATCGAGGTTTTCTTTTTCTTATTGCCTTTCTTCTTGTTGGACTTTCCAGTGAAGAAGATGCAACAAAGCTACCTCTTTTCCTTTATTGCACGGCATATTCTTTTGGGCAATAACCAGCATATTGAGTAATTCACTAAGGTGCATTCTGTTTAGTCATATGGAAATTTGTCACAAAATTCCCAAAGACTCGGGAAGGGATGAAGGATCAAATCCGTTTGTAGTTGGAAATCCATTTTGAAGTCAAGATGTTCCAACCGCTCAATCACCGAATCATCTTGTGGACATGATCCCCAACATTACGTCCCTCGGACATCCTCATACGGAATAAGCTGTTTAGATATCTCATACCTAGCATTCTGCTGTGCTCACCATACAACTCTTGTAGGTGAAGGAGGATCTCACTAGCACTCTGCATGTTCTCATGTTGCTTCTGTAACTCATTACTCATGGAAGCAAGCATGTAACACTTAGCTCTCATATCATGCTCCTTCCACTTGTCCAAAGTATCATGTTCCTCTTGTGTGGCCTCTGGAGGTAAGGGACCAGGAACATTTGAATATAGAACATATCCTATATGTTCAAGGTTCAGGACAAGTTTCAAATTTCTTAGCCAATCGCATGATTATGTCCTGTCAACCTGTTGTGATCAAGTATGCTTGCAAGGATATTGGATGGTGGTGGTTGTTTTGTGCTCATTTTTATCAGAAAATTAACTGCAGAAAATAACTAGATTAATTAGTAAATGTATCATGTAATTAACCAAAATGATTATGGTCTTTTAATCAAATTGGTCCTCCCACTAACTTAGCGAATCCTACACTTCCAAAGTAGAAAACGGAAATCCTAGTTGGATGGATTTCTAGTGGGTGATTGAATTCTTATAATTCTATTGATCATCCTCAGGTACATCCATTATTGGAATTACAATAAACTATAAGTGTGCAACTCCTTGCCCATCACATCTCATGTGAGGTTCAATCCTTTTACTAGCCCCTAATGCTCAAAATCTCAGGTACATCCAATATTGACTTATCTTGCATTAGTTAAGTTGATCCCATTGAGCCAGTAATTATGCAAATAATTTTAATGTCCTCAGGTACATCCAATATTGGCCACCAAACCATTTACATATTTACAACATCTCATGCTTAACAATTATTCTTAAGAAAATCTCTTAAATTAATTGCATCTCATGCAACTATTTAAAATTTCTTAAAATAATTGCCCCAATGGAGGGCTTATGTTATAATTACTTTAATTATAGCATTTCCAACTTAATCATTTGTTTGGAAGATTTTATAGCCATCCTAATTACTATTAAGGTCTCACTTTGCACATTATCCATTTAGCATGCATATATCATATAATTGCATACATTCCCATACATCTCATGCATTCATGGATAAGCGATAAATATGGTATGATCATGGACTTTCTAAGGGATTCAATCGAGCCACCAAGAATTGAATCGGGGCATTCCTAGGTGCATTTCATTCATTCATTTTACAAGAGTTGCTGAAGGAGTACATAATCAACACTTGATATTGAATTCCTCCCATTTGGTCCCACCAATGCTCTTGACCTCCTTGAACTTCTTGCAATCCAATATTACATAGTAATCCTTGGCATACCAAGGCGAATTTACAAGAACTTAAATAAATGAAATTACAACTCAAAAATATTACAAACTTAATAATACATGCCCAAAATAAATTAAAATAAATTAATTAATTTACAATCCCAAAGAAACATAAAAGAAATAAATCCAATCACATTGGTCTTTTATAGTCCATGATCATCCATCATGCATATCACTATTTAACAATTAAATAAAACATACATACTTAAATTAAATTGAATATCTCATATTCAACTTAAAATTCCAGATTTGAATATGATTCAAATAAATTTAAAAATTCAGATTTGAATCTCATTCAAACAAACTTAAAAATTCAGATTTGAATCACATTCAAACAACTTCAAAAATTCAGATTTGAATCACATTCAAACATTTTTTAAAAAATCAGATTTGAATCACATTCAAATATTTTTTAAAAAATCAGATCTGAATTTTATTGAATCAATTTTAAAAAATCAGATTTAAATATGATTCAAACAACTTTAAAAATTCAGATTTGAATCTCATTCAAACAACTTTTAAAATTCAGATTTGAATCACATTCAAACATTTTTTAAAATTTTGATTTGAATCATAATTTAATTGTGTGATTAAAACAACTAATTAAACACTTTAATTAGTCAAAGAATAGGCCTTAGATCATACAACAATTGCAGAATTAAAAGCCAAACCTTGAATCACCCATGGAACCATTGTTGCCGCCACCAATGGTGGCTTCTCCATGTGTGACGCCACATCTCATGATCCAACCAGCAATGAATCTCTTGATCTCATGATCAAACACACAATTAAATTATATAATCAACAATCTAAATGGCAAATATAACCAGGCTCTGATACCAATTGAAGGAACGGAAGCGTGAAAAACACAAGATTATACCATTGAATTCAAAAATTTTCACCTAGGGTCACATGCACCATGCAAGATTTATTTTTATCTATTTAATTTCAATGATAAACAACATATTAAAACTCTTTTAATATGTTTTTGGATCTGTATTTGCCATTTAAGATTTTAAAATTAATCAGATTAATTTTAGAACCCTAGATTAAATCAAGAACGATTACACTAACCTCTTGATGTCTTTGCAGCGTATGCGCCTTTGAGATTCGTCTTGAGGACACGGATGTTGTCCCTCTAGCTTGTCGACACCAAGAACACCTATGGCAGCCCTTGAACAGCTTCTAAAGCCTTGTCTATTAATTAGAAATGCAAGTGCTGCCTGTTAAGAGAGTAGAGATGTAAGCAGGACACTAGAAACAATTTCTAGTGTTCTTAATTCAAGAGATTGATGGCTAATCTCTTTGAATTGATGAGAGATGAAGAGAAATAGCTGGAGAGGCTCAAAGTGGCATGACATATGAGAGGAGAGGCTGCTGGTTGTGTTTTCTTTTCATAACCCCACTTAAATAGCTAGGTTAACACATTAAACCCTAGCCACATGTCACCTTTTGATTAGCTCTAGGTTTAAGTGACCCAATCACATTGTGCCAAGTGTCAAACCTATATTTAATCTTGATTTTAATCATCTTACATGATTAAAAATATTTGGCAAGCTTATGTGTTATGCCATGTGTCACCATCTCATGGTGCCACGTGTCACACTGCAAAATGACCAAAATGCCCCGGTGTCTTAATTTTGAGTTCTTAACCCAAAATAATTATTTTCTTCTTCTAATTAATTTATATCAAATATAAATTAATTAATTAATCTCTATTAATTAATTTCTCATCAATTAAATTCATATTTAAACACTTTAAATACAAATTTAATTTATACTACACATCCAATAATCTAGATTTGGTTTCAAGTCATGCTAGGGACTTTGCAATTTTATTGCAAACCAAATCTATTTAATTAATCAATTAAACTCTTTAATTAATTAATTAAATCATATTTAAATAGGTGATAACTTGTGTATGTGTGTGACTTACTAGGCTCATCACTAATTGGCAATGAGACATGATATCAACTCTTAATATCATCAAAACTCTTTCTTACCATAAATGATTTCTCTAAATCATTTTATGAACCTCATAGACCATGGTTAACACCTAGCATAGCATGCCATGGCCACCCAATTAGTAATAAGATTTACCTTAAATGAACCTATAATCATATGTTACCATGCACTAGAATCTCTCTGTTACAAAATCCCAACTCAAGCCGAGTGATTGTTTATGTCAAACTGCATTTGCTATGAATATTTTGTTCTCTTTTAATTCCAGTTCTTGATTAATAGTTTTTTCTCATCAGAATCTCTTTTCTGAATAAATCTATCTTTACTGGCCATGAACTTGAAACATCAAGAACAATTAAATGAACATAGGATTTTATCTCTATTTACTTAGAGGAACAGATTCCTTCTTGATCAACACCTACCTCCATATATAACTAGCAGGAGCCAACACATGCCCATATACCCATACATAGTACAAGTATGAAAGCGATATCAAACTCAAACTACCTATATACAAGATAACTGCTATCTCAGGTCTAAAGATTATATGCATCGATATGATTTATGACAAAACATTGACAAGAGTAAACTCCATGTGCTTGTCATAAGTGTCACTGGTTCGGCCTACTTATCATTTATAAGTGCCTATCATGTTTGTTATATGGCATGAGACTCACCATTCCATCTTATTTATATCTCATATAAATAACTTGGGAACAAACATGAATACAATCTTTCTGGATAAGTCATGTCCTTATTATGAAGTATCCTCGATTGTGAACCTATTTATGATACTTTGTGCTAGAAATATTGTCACTCATATTCTTAACAACTTAAGAATAATATTTCTAACAAAATATCAATGGACCTTTTCTATTACACATAAATATATTATGTAAACGGAAAAGTGGAAATGCCTTTTATTATTAAAAATATGTACAAGATACATACTAAATGATATGCTCTAGGGCATACTACTAACAGGTTTGACACTTGGCACAATGTGATTGGGTTAATTAAACCTAGAACCAATCAAAGGGTGACATGTGGCAAGGGTTTAAGTGGTGACCTAGCTATATAAGTGTTGTTATGGAAAAATAAAACATAAAAGCTGCTGCTCCCAACTGCCTCTCCCTTCTTTTCTTCTTCATCTCTCATTCATTCCAAGAGATTAGCAAACAATCTCTTGAATTAAAAATACTAGAAATTATTTCTAGTATCCTGTTTACATCTTTAATCTCTTAAAGGGTAGAACTTCATTTTCTAAATAAATGAAAAACCTTTAGAAGCTATTCAAGGGCTGCCATAGGTGTTCTTGGTGTGGAAAAGCTAGAGGGACAACATCTGGTGTCCTGAAGATGAATCTTAAAGGCGCAAATACACTGCACTGCATCAAGAGGTTAGTGTGTTTGTTCTTGATTTAATATAGGGTTCTAAAATTAATTTGATTAATTCTAAAATCTTAAATGGCAAATACATATCAAAAAACATATTAAAAGTGTTTTAATATGTCATTTATCATTGAAATCAAATAGATAAAAAATAAATCTTGCATGAAGCATGTGACCCTAGATGAAAAGTTTTGAATTCAATGGTATAAACTTGTGTTTTTCACGCTTACGCTCCTTCAATTGGTATCAGAGCCACTATATTTGCCATTTAGATTGTTGATTATATGATTTAATTGTGTGTTTTAATCATGAGATGATTTATCCATTACTGGTTGCATGCTTGAAGAACACCATCTTTGGTACTCCAATTTTTGCTTCCATGGGTGGCTAAGGTTTGGCTTTTTAATTTGCAATTGTTATATGATCTAAGAGCCCATCCTATGTCTAATTAAATTGTTTAATTAGAATTTTAATAACACAATTAAATTTTGATTCAAATCAGAATTTTAAAATTATTTGAATGTGATTCAAATCTGAATTTTAAAAGTTGTTTGAATGTGATTCAAATCTGAATTTTTAAAGTTGTTTGAATTATATTTAAATCTGATTTTTTAAAGTTGTTTGAATAATATTCAGATCTGAATTTTTAAAAATTATTTGAATGTGATTCAAATCTGATTTTTTAAAAATTGTTTAAATGTTATTCAAATTTGAATTTTTAAGGTTGTTTGAATGTGATTCAAATCTGAATTTTTAAATTTGTTTGAATGAGATTCATATCTGAATTTTTAAATTTATTTAAATCATATTCAAATATGGATTTTTAAGTTAAATATGAGATATTCAATTTAATTTAAGTACGTATGTTTTATTTAATTATTAAATAGTGATATGCATGATGGATGATCATGGACTATAAAAGACCAATGTGATTGGATTGATTTCTTTTATGTTTCTTTGGGATTATAAATTAATTAATTTATTTTAATTTATTTTGGGCATGTATTATTAAGTTTGTAATAATTTTTGGGTTGTAGTTTCATTTATTTAAGTTCTTGTAAATTCGCCTTGGTATGCCAAGGATTACTATGTAATATTGGATTGCAAGAAGTTCAAGGAGGTCAAGAGCATTGGTGGGACCAATAGGAGGAATTCAAGATCAAGTGTTGATTATGTACTCCTTCAGCAACTCTTGTAAAATGAATGAATGAAATGCACCTAGGAATGTCCTGATTCAATTCTTGGTGGCTAAGAATTGAATCCCTTAGAAAGTCCATGATCATACCATATTTACTGTTTATCCATGAATGCATGAGATATATGGGAATGTATGCAATTATATGATATATGCATACTAAATGGATAATATGCAAAATGACACCTTAATAGTAATTAGGATGACCATAAAATCTTCTAAACAAATGATTAAGTTGGAAATATTATAATTAAAGTAATTATAACATGGGCCATCCATTGAGGCAATTATTTTAAGAAATTTTAAAAAGTTGCATAAGATGCAATTAATTTAAGGGATTTTCTTAAGAATAATTGTTAAGCATGAGATGTTGTAAATATGTAAATGGTTTGGTGGCCAATGTTGGATGTACCTGAGGACATTAAAATTATTTGCATAATTACTGGCTCAATGGGATCAACTTAACTAATGCAAGATAAATCAATAATGAATGTACCTGAGATTTTGAGCATTATGGGCTAGGTAAAGGATTGAACTTCACATGAGATGTGATGGGCAAAGAGTTGCTCACTTATAGTTTATTGTAATTCCAATAACGGATGTACTTGAGGATGATCAATAGAATTATAAGAATTCAATTACTCACTAGAAATCCATCCAACTAGGATTTCCGTTTTCTACTTTGGAAGTGTAGGATTCGCTAAGTTAGTGGGAGGACCAATTTGATTAAAAGACCATAATTATTTTGGCTAATTAGATTATACATTTACCAATTAATCTGATTATTTTCTGTAGTTAATTTTCTGATAATAATGAGCACAGAACAACCACCACCATCCAATATCCTTGCAAGCATACTTGATCACAATAGGTTAATAGGACCTAATCTCTCTGATTGGCTAAGAAATTTGAAACTTGTCCTCAACTTTGAACATATAGGATATGTTCTAGATTCAAATGTTCCTGGTCCCTTATGTAACACCCCTATGTTTGGTAGTGCGTTCTACTGTTCTGGTGACCAGTGTTGTCCGGACAGCTAGAATGCCTAGAACTACACTTCGTTATGAGTGAGGAGACATAAAATAATGAAATACAAGAAAAGAAAATAAAAGAAAAATAAAGGAAAAATAATAGCAAAGAAATGTAATTAAGTTAAGCGAGCCGAGAACCCTAGCGATGGGTGACTGCACCGGGAAGTCACGGCGTGGACCGTTGACTAGCCCTGGACTGCGAGGAACCTTGAAAAATATTTTTAGGACTTAAATTGACCTCTATTGAAGTATAAATACCATTAGAAATATCAAAGAAAAATTAATTAATTAGTACAAAGAAAAGTGAGAAATCGAAAAACGGACAAAACCCGTTGTTACCAAAAAATCGGGAATGCAACCCGAACAGGGGCATTGTGGTCATTTGACACCCCGAGTTGTCTTTTGACCTAAATGTCAATTAAAAATACATGATATTACACTTGGAAAATGTCATGAAAAATTAAATTAGTGGTACCTAATATAAATAGCAAAAATGGGAAGTTTAATGTGGGAAAATGAAACCTTAAGATTAAATTAATATTATCTTTCCACTTAGTGGTCCACTAACACCTAAAGTGGACCATTAATCTGATTTTTGGACAGAAGAAAATCACTTTCTTCTAGCTCTCAAATTCCAGCCGAGACCAAGGAGGAAGAAAACCTCCTTGGCCATTTGTTTCAAGCTTCATGCAAGCTTCATCCCTTCATCTCCAAGCCAATTTTCTTACCTTTTCCTTCACAAAACTGTTCTACACCACTTGGCCAGTAGATAGGCAGCAAGAACATCAAGTTTAGTCAAGGTTTTGAAGAGTTTCCAAAGTGGTAAGTTTGTATTTTTGGTTATTGCTTCATTAAAGTTTGTAAGGAGGTTATGGGTACTTGAATTGTGGAAAGAATTTTGGAGTTTGATGTTCTAAGGGAGATGTTTATTTTTGGCAGCCATGGAAACTCCTTAAGGGCAGTTTATTCTTGCTTGTAAATGGTAAATTAAAGGGTTGATTAAGTGTTTATATGTGTAGGATTAAATTGAGTGATGTATACTTAGTATATGTGAAAGTGTACTTGAAATTTGAAACTTGGAAATTAATGGAATGTAATGCATAAATTGGCAGCCTGGTTTGGTGAATCATAAGGATGTTATTTCATGTTTGGTTTGAGGAATATTAATGTTGAATTGTGTTAGTTGTTGTGGCAGTTTGGGTATATGTATGATGGTGTGAAGTTTGACATGTAAATGAGCATGAATAGGTAGTTAAAATGTTATAATTGAATTTGACAAATTCTGCACTTTATGGTGTATGTTGAATGTGATTGTAAGCTGCCAAAATGATCAACAATATGTGGTAAAATATGTTTAGGTTATGGTACAAACCAGATTGGGTAAGAATGTGTGAATTGGTAAATGCTAAAAGTGAGCTTTGATGAGTAATAAAGAAAGTGCAATAGGGCAGTATGCATTTTGGCCTAGAACTTTAAGTGTGTGGCTCCAATTGGTATGAGACCAATTGGAGGTGCAACTAGGCACAAAATGTGCCAACTTTCATGAAGGAAGCTTGCCAAAATTCTGCTTGTAAGGTAACTTGAAAAGTGACCAAATCCGGATTAGTGCAATTAAGGCCTAAAAACTGACCATTTGGGCAGCAGTTAGTGTTTTGGCCATAACTCACTTAAAACAGGTCCAATTGACCTGAAATTTTGACCATGAATACTTAAGACCTATATCTACAAGTCTTATGAAGACACCAAAGCCCAGAAATCACCATAAGCAAGTCAAACAGCTTGCACAAATTCGGGTCCAAAAACTGGCCAAACCAAAAATTGACCTAAAATGACCTAAAGTGACCAATTTTGATACAATTTGACCAGCAATAGTAAAATGACCATAACTTGGCCTACAAAACTCAGAAAGACCTGAAATTTAGGCCCGCGTGCAATAAGACATAGATCTAAAAGTTTTTAGTTTTGACCGAAACCCGAAAACCAAGGGAACTAGGTCGTCCGGCTAGGTCAAACTAGTATCCTGGAATCCAGCAAGTTGCAATAAAACACAGTATACATGGGAATGAAATTGGTAACATGTACCAACCCTAAAAGACTATCGAATGTGACATATTAGTAACATTAAAACCTAATTTACCTAGAATGCATCGAGGGTCGACATATTAGGTTGACTAAGCAAATAATAGAATTCAATGAATTAATTATCAAGCATTATCGTTAGAGACAGTTTAAATGAGTACTGAAACACTTCAAATTATGTTTCTCAGTTAGCGAAGACTCAGGGAAAGGGAAGGAAACACTGAGTCAATGCCAGAAGACAATTATCAGAGGTTTGTGCACAACGACTATTTCTTTTGAATTTTTCAATTGAAATGAATTATGACTATTATACATTATTATTTTAAATTGTGTTTGTGCACAATAGCTATTCCTTTTGAAATTTTCAATTGAAATAAATTATGATTATTTGTGTGTTATTGTTTTAAATTGTATTTGTGCACAATAGCTATTCCTTTTGAAATTTTAAATTGAAATAAATTATGATTATTTGTGTGTTATTGTTTTAAATTGTGTTTGTGCACAACAGTTATTTCTTTTGAATTTTTCAATTGAAATAATTTATGACTATTTGTATATTATTGTTTTTAATTATGGAAATGTATTTGAATGGATACTTATTGCTTGAAAAGCATTGTAAATGTTTTGAAACTGTGGAAAAATTGATTTAGTGTGATTTGTGAAAGTTGAAGTTAATTATGAATTGTGTTGCCATCTTGTGAATGAAATTATGACTTTGGAAATTTTGACATAAAATGTGTTTAGTGTTATCAGAGAAAAGTAGGGACGGCGATACGTAACGCGTACGATTCTTGAGAACTCTCACGAGTGAACTCAGGAGCTTGCAGGGATGGCGATACATAACGCCTGCAAGTGCTCTGATAGGTACCACCCAAGGGCTTGCAGGGACGGCGATCATGCGCTGCAGTGCTTTGATAAGTACTCTTAAATGCCACCACCTCCCTCATTGATTTCGATTAGTGGGGTGAGTTTACCTAGTCGTGGTGTAAAACACAGCATGTGTTAAAAAAAATTGTATCATGGCTTAAGTTGTGTATGAATTGGCAACACTGTATTCTTAAATTATTTGACTAAATTGTGTTATTATGAGCTTTGATAATTTGTGAAATGGAGTTAAATTCTTATTGACATTCACTGTCTTTTGAATTTAACTACGTTTTGATTATTGAGATTTATTGTGATATTGTGTTAAATTCCTTATGACATTCATTGTCTTGAATTTAACTATGGTTTTACGTATCCATCATTTATATGATTTATGAATTGTGATTTAAAGTTGTATTTGGTTAATGTTGTGCACCACTGAGACATTGTCTCAGCGATAGCTTTTCATTGCTGTCGCAGGTAGACAGACGGACTGGGCAGCAGACTAGGCTCCTGGTACATTCAGAGAGAGTTCGTCGGGTATATTGAGCATACCACATTTTGCATTTTGTACTGTAATGTATATTCACTGTATGTATATATTGTTTTTGGTTTTGAGCAGTTGTAAATTAAACTTGTACATTGAAGTTGTAAAATAAATTATGAGTTATTTTGGCTTGTGAAATTTGTACTATATTTCTTTTATCTCAGCCTTTGAAAAATTATTGTGGATTTGAGTTGAAAAATATATTGTGTTGTTTAACTGTTGGAGTTGAGATTGGGAAATATATTTGAAGTGCTTTTTACAGGTTTTTCTGAAGAACTGTTTTATCAAAAATACAGATGGCACTCTGCCAAAATTTTTACAGAAGTCATTAATAGTCCAAATGTGTTAGCTGTTTCACTTCAGTTCAAAAAGGTTTTTTACACCTGTAAATTGTGCTCACCACTGTAAAAAGAAGTAAGAAAAGTTTTAAAATCCCTCGTATTGTATTTAATGGGTTATCAGTAGACGAAGTTGGTAATTCATTAGGTATACTACGAGATCATGTTATGCCTTACAGAGGGGTAGGGTGTGACATGTTTTAGTGGTATCAGAGCTAGTTTTTAAATTCTATTTTCACAGGTTATTCGAATATTCTTTCTTCATAATACAATTGCTCAATATCATTGTTTGATACATACAGTACATTAAATTATAAATATACATTAACAGGAGGAAATCTTCTTGTGTTATTTATTCGGGAGATCTAAGATCCTCGCATTGACTGTAGAAGAGGGTGATCATTCAGTTGATCAATCTATAGAGGCTGAGGTGCAAGGGGATGCCCCAGCCCTACACAACGTCAGTGGTTCAAGGCACCGGCCCCAGCATCGCAGATTTCTGCTCCTTCGCTCGTGAGATGGCTACAATGTTCCAACAAATGGCTGGTAATATGCCTACTCAAGTCCCAATGCAGACACCAGTGGTGCAACCACAGTCTTCTGCTGGACAGTATGACAAATTGATGAAATATGGGGCTACAGAGTTCAAGGGGACAGTAGATCCTCTAGAGGCAGAACAGTGGTTAGAGAGGATGGATAGGGTATTCAAGAAACCTTTGCCGCATGAGGAGCTCATATTTGAATACTCGGTATCTTTGCTCTGAGGATAATTATGGTGGTGGAAAACCATTCCCCATGATGCAGTAGAACTGCAGTGCTAACATGGAATGACTTTCTCAGAGAATTCAGACAAAAATATGTCCCTGATGCTTATGTAAACCAGAAGTTACAAGAGTTCCTAAGTCTGAAACAGGGGAGTAGATCAGTGGCTGAGTATGAAAGAGAATTTTCTCGCCTGAGCCATTATGCAGTAAGTTTACTTGCTACCAGCAGGGAGAGATGCAAGAGGTTTGAAACCGGCTTGAAACCCAGTATCAGATTACAAGTGGTCGGATTCAAACACAGTAAGTTCTCTGAACTTGTTTCTCAAGCCTTAGAGTTACAAAGAATTGAGTCTAAAGCTACTTCTGAGAAAAAGAAATCAGAGAAGACAAATAAAAAGGGAAAATCAGTAGAACAGAGTTCCAGTGGTCCTACTGGAAAGAGGAAGAACTATGGGGGACACAACAGAGGTGGTAAGAAGTCTGGTAGGGGAAGACATTCAGGACAAAAACCTCCTCTATCTGGTTAGCAGAGTACCGGAGTTTCTTACCCTTCCCGCCAATGTGAAACTTGTGGAAGATATCATGGTGGGATATGCTATAAGGCTATTGGAGCCTGTTATAACTGTGGAGGCACAGGACACTTTGCCAAGGACTGCACCAGTAGTCGCAGAGTTAGACCACCTCCTACTATTGCAGAAGGGTCAGTTCAGAGCCCTGTCACTAGAAGTTCACAACCACCCAGCAGAGGTAGAGGCAGGGATAGAGGTAACCCAGCAGGCAGCCAAGGCACTGTGAAACAATCAGAGCAAGACAGTGCTCCGGTTAGAGTCTACGCAATGAGATAGAGGGAAGAAGTCGAGACATATGATGTTATGGCTGGTAACTTCTCAACTTTTAATCAAAATGTGTTTGTGTTATTTGATCCAGGTTCTACCCATTCTTATGTGAGTGCTAGCATCATTGATTGCATTGCTGTTCCATATACAAAAATGGACTTTGAGGTGCTGGTAACAAGTCCGCTAGGATAGGAGGTCAGGGTTAATAGAATGTATAGGGATTGTCCTTTGGTGATCCAAGGACACACTTTTCTGTCTGATTTCATTGAAATGCCCTTCAGAGATTATCATATCATCTTGGGCATGGATTGGTTAGCCAGGCATCATGCCATGATTGATCAGAGGTGAAGACAGTCACTTTTGGTCTCCCTCAGTACAGTGATGTGGTAATACATGGGAAGAGGTAGCTATTGCCATCAAACATCATTTCGGCTGCACTAACCAGAAAAATGATTAGAAAGGGGTGTGAAGCATACTTGGCACATGTGGTGGACACCTAAGTGGGGAGTCCAGCATTGAGGGACATCCCTACAATATATGACTTTCCAGATGTGTTTCCTGATGAATTGCCAGGATTACCTCCAGAAAGAGAGGTGCAGTTTGAAATTAATGTTATGCCTGGTGTGGATCCAATCTCCATAACACCATATAGAATGGTACCAGCAGAGTTGATGGAGTTGAAGGTACAGTTGCAAGAATTACTTCAAAAGGGCTTTATCCGCCCTAGTGTGTCGCCATGGGGAGCGCCAGTATTGTTTGTTAAGAAGAAGGATGGCACTCTTTGTTTATGTATTGTTTAACCTGGAGTCTGAATACTTTTATGTTAGTGTTAGAATTATATGTTCTGTTGTTATTCCAGTACAGGGGAATAAATTTTGATGCATTAGTGATTAGTCCTTTAGGATAAGGATTGTGATAATAAGTGAAATTAGTTTTGGAAGAGTTTATCAGCGAAAAGTATTTTCTGACACACCATAAATTATAAAGCTAATTGGCGAGCCTACTTAATGTAAGGCAAGAGGACGTAAAAGTAAGATGCAGTAATGGAATTGCTCTAGATGAGGGCAAGGATGTTACTGTTAGTAATTGCTAATGGATATTGTAATCAGAATAAGTTCGGATATCAGTGAATTCGAAAAGGATAAAAGATAGGAAAGTTTGATCTATTGGAATGTATCGTAGTAACTATGCAATGTTCTTGATGTTTATACTGTAAGCTGCAGATTACAGTACTAATTTGAGATTATTGTGTAGAGCTACGTACTACCCAATAGTACACCTAGATGAGAATAGTTGCCAACGGCATCTATTTTGGTATAGTTATGCCAGGACAGAATTTAATTGTTAGAAATAAGTTTGAAAATCCTACTTAGGGATCTAAAACTCAAAAGTTAGAATATCGAAAGGTTATAGTTCAGTACAAAAGGAAGTAAGTTATAGAATATTGACAGATAAAAAGAGTTATGGAAGTAAAAATTCAAACAGTTGGTTCAGATGTAACAAAGAAATATTACGAATGTGAGAAAGACTATGGACTAGAATGGTCAGAGGACCAATGACTAGATAAATGATTCTAACATGACCTTAAGGGTCATTCAAGAAGGAACATGATCCGAAATATTAGACAGCACAATAGTAAGAGAAGATTGGTGTTATACAAACAAAAAAATGTTGTACTAGATTGTTAAAAGTCTTATACAAATTCGAAGGAAAGAAGATTATACGATCGTATAGAAAGGAGAAAATAAACGTATGACTATTGTAAGATGGCTATTGGGTAAAATTTCATGGACGAAATTTATTTTAAGGGGGAGAGAATTGTAACACCCCTATATTCGGTAGTGCGTTCTACTGTTCTGGTGACCAGTGTTGTCCGGACAACTAGAATGCCTAGAACTACACTTCGATATGAGTGAGAAGACATAAAATAATGACATACAAGAAAAGAAAATACAAGAAAAACAAAGGAAAAATAATAGCAAAGAAATGTAACCAAGTTAAGCGAGGCGAGAACCCTAGGGATGGGTGATCGCACAGGGAAGTCACGGCGTGGACCGTTGACTAGCCCTGGACTGCGAAGAACCCTGAAAAATATTTTTAGGACTTAAATAGACCTCTATTGAAGCATAAATACCATTAGAAATGTCAAAGAAAAATTAATTAATTAGTACAAAGAAAAGTGAGAAATCAAAAAACGGACAAAACCCGTTGTTACCAAAAAATCGGGAATGCAACCCGAACAGGGGCATTGTGGTCATTTGACACCCCGAGTTGTCTTTTGACCTAAATGTCAATCAAAAATACATGATATTACACTTGGAAAATGTCATAAAAAATTAAATTAGTGGTACCTAATGTAAATAGCAAAAATGGGAAGCTTAATGTGGGAAAATGAAAACTTAAGATTAAATTAATATTATCTTTCCACTTAGTGGTCCACTAACACCTAAAGTGGACCATTAATCTGATTTTTGGACAGCAGAAAATCACTTTCTTCTACCTCTCAAATTCCAGCCGAGACCAAGGAGGAAGAAAACCTCATTGGCCATTTGTTTCAAGCTTCATGCAAGCTTCATCCCTTCATCTCCAAGCCAATTTTCTTACCTTTTCCTTCACAAAACTGTTCTACACCACTTGGCCAGTAGATAGGCAGCAAGAATATCAAGTTTAGTCAAGGTTTTGAAGAGTTTCCAAAGTGGTAAGTTTGTATTTTTGGTTATTGCTTCATTAAAGTTTGCGAGGAGGTTATGGGTACATGAATTGTGGAAAGAATTTTGGAGTTTGATGTTCTAAGGGAGATGTTTATTTTTGGCAGCCATGGAAACTCCTTAAGGGCAGTTTATTCTTGCTTGTAAATGGTAGATTAAAGGGTTGATTAAGTGTTTATATGTGTAGGAATAAATTGGGTGATGTATACTTAGTGTATGTGAAAGTGTACTTGAAATTAATGGAATGTCATGCATGAATTGGCGGCCTGGTTTGGTGAACCATAAGGATGTTATTTCATGTTTGGTTTATGGAATATTAATGTTTAATTGTGTTAGTTGTTATGGCAGTTTGGGTATATGTATGATGGTGTGAAGTTGGATATGTAAATGAGAATGAATAGGTAGTTAAATTGTTGTAATTGAATTTGACAAATTCTGCATTTTGTGGTGTATGTTGAATGTGATTATAAGCTGCCAAAATGATCAACAATATGTGGTAAAATATGTTTAGGTTATGGTACAAACCAGATTGGGTAAGAATGTGTGAATTGGTAAACGCTAAAAGTGAGCTTTGATGAGTAATAAAGAAAGTGCAATAGGGCAGTATGCATTTTGGCCTAGAACTTTAAGTGTGTGGCTCCAATTGGTATGAGACCAATTGGAGGTGAAACTAGGCACAAAATGTGCCAACTTTCATGAAGGAAGCTTGCCAAAATTCTGCTTGTAAGGTAACTTGAAAAGTGACCAAATCCGGATTAGTGCAATTAAGGCCTAAAAACTGACTATTTGGGCAGCAGTTAGTGTTTTAGCCATAACTCACTCAAAACAGGTCCAATTGACCTGATATTTTGACTATGAATACTTAAGACCTATATCTACAAGTTTTATGAAGACACCGAAGCCCAGAAATGACCATAAGCAAGTCAAACAGCTTGCACAAGTTCAGGTCCAAAAACTGGCCGAACCAAAAATTGACCTAAAATGACCTAAAGTGACCAATTTTGACATAATTTGACCAGCAATAGTAAAATGACCATAACTTGGCCTACATAACTCAGAAAGACCTGAAATTTTTCCCCGCATGCAATAAGACATAGATCTACAAGTTTGTAGTTTTGACCGAAACCCGAAAACTAAGGGAACTAGGTCGTCCGGATGTGACACCCCTTACCCGTCTACAGTATATCAGGGTAAGATATGTCACACGGTGTACCGGCACACTCTATTTTTTTTCCTTAATTAATTTTTTTGTCATAGTTTTGAATATAGTTTATGGAATATAATTTATTTAAGCCATTTATCAAAATTATTATTTATTTGAGGTTCCGAAAATTTTAAAGAAAATCCGGCGGAGTACCGGCTAAAAATGAAGAAAATAGTTCTTTGGAACCTGTGAAAAACACTTCCAATATTTATATCTCATCACTCTCAAACTCCAATATCAAATCTCAACATTTTTCAATTTCATTTCTTAATCATTCATCTCATAATTCACATCTCATTCATATAACTCAATTTCATAATCATTTCCATACATTTCCATTCGTACTCAATTCATATGTAAACATTCTCAATTTACATAAGCAAAATTTTAAAATTTCCTTAATTTACATAATTTACAAAATAATTACAAAATTTCATAATTTACATGATATACAAATTAATTACAATTTGCTAATTTATATTACAATATAAGAAATAATTAACATACACAAAATACATGATATGCTTAATGTGAGCCCTATCTACATGCATTGCTGAGGAGGTGACAACCTTTGACACTCTGCAGATCTGAACTCTCAAAATTTCCAGTCAAACGTCCAGTGGGTTCTAGCTTCAGTACTGAGGAAACAATTCCATCGCGCTAAGCATTCCGCTTAGTGGCGCAATAATATAACAAGGAAATAATATACAAATAAAGATAGAAATAAAACATCATTCAAATAATTAAGATCTATTTATACTTCACATGCGGTTTCTAAAATTTAATATGTTTTATCCTAATTTAGTCTTCTTTGGAAGCGTTTATTTCGCGATTAATACAGTAATAATGTACAAGAAAAAAAAAATGATCTGAAAATAATAAATTTATGCTTATATTATTATATAAGTCTCATTTGCAATATTTATTTATTTTATAATTTTCTTTGCTAATCTTTTAGCATTTTCCCAATACTTGCTAGGTTGTCTCAGATTATCTCATAATAAGTAAATTTTAATATCTGTCCAGTTCATTTCGATTCTTTCTAATAAATAACTATTCTAATTTATTTTAGGTCATCTTACTCATTTATTTTATTTAATTTCTAATATTTTAAATTGTTAATATTCTTAACTTATCTCAATAAATTTCACTGCCCAAGTAACCTATGACAGGCTGACTAAACTGGATAATGGGTTGTTGGTACTGGACACCTTGGTGCCTCGGGCCGTCATACCATGGGACGCAGAACGTCAACCACATATGCAGTCAGTATGGCTAGAAAGCCATGATAACACATAATCGGGGTTAGAAGCCATGAATGTTGGCATAATGCCATGAATGCGGGCATAAAGCCATGAATACGGGCATAAAGCCATGAATACGGGCATAAAGCCTTTCGCAGTACTGCTAAA
Organism: Hevea brasiliensis; assembly: GCF_030052815.1. Taxonomy (NCBI): domain Eukaryota; kingdom Viridiplantae; phylum Streptophyta; class Magnoliopsida; order Malpighiales; family Euphorbiaceae; genus Hevea; species Hevea brasiliensis. The sequence continues at coordinate 78,631,490 of NC_079499.1, read as the reverse complement.
ACAATACCTTATTGGCATGCCAAACTATCTAATCTGACACACATGTCTAGGCAATACAAGGGCACATAATATCATTAAACATTAATATATTGTGTTTTATGACTTCATTATTTCATAATAAATTTCAATTATAATTCATACATTCATTTGATCATTTATATGATCACAATTCACATCAATTATCCTTTTTATACCATTGTACTCAAAATACTTCTCTTTTCTACAATAATGAGAATTAATGTCTCATTCATACATTAATATGGTTCATTTATTCATTCTTTATGTTATTCATATTAATCACAATTCTAAACAATGGTTCACATGTACCATTTTATTCAAAACATTTTTCCTTTTCTCATTTATACATTCAAGAATCTACTTATGTAATTGCAAATTTTATATTTCAAGTTGAGTTATTAATATTTTATGAATTCCATTTGTGATGGGCATATAAGCCTAACTATCTATTCATATCAATTAGGTGACTTACTTTTCATGTTTCAAGTAATCCATAAATATTTCATGAATTTCAAATTTATGGCCTTAATTTCTTTTTAACAATTTTGACTAGGATGCATAGTCCACATTTGTCATACAATTCTAAGCATTTAAGCTTACAATTGGTTCTAGGTCTTCATCTTAATTTACTAATCATTTTGATTACTATTCACCTTACTAGTCAACCAAAATGTTGACTTTTTTATACTTAATGGATATATTAATTCTAATTACACCAAGATCCCAGATTTTGAGTTTTACATTTGCTAGTATTAATTGCCAATTGCAATTTAAAGTCCCCTAAATGCATTTCTAATTTCACATTTGAATTTGAAGTTTTGGTGTCACTATTCACCTCATTGGTCAACAAAAATGTTGACTTTTAGATAGAAAATAGGTACATTGGTTTTGACACTCCAAACATACCACATTTTGCATTTAAAACTTGTTGGAAGTGATCACCATTACCATTTCTAAGCCTAACACTAAGTGGCAGAATTTTCAGTTTTTGTACCATAAGTTTACTGTTCTATTAGGGACTGTTACAGTGGAAATTTGAGGAAATGGTAAACATGAAAGTTGTTCCTTATTTTGTCTTGTTGAATTTCCTTTTTTGAATCACTCCATGTGGAGTTTTTTAGCTCCAGATATGGTCCAAAAACCACAGCTGGCCGGATTTCAATTCTGCAGAATTTACCAAATCTATAGTACCATGAACAGTGACTGTGACTGCCTCTTTGATTAAGTTCTGATCATAATTTGGGGTAGGTTTCTTCATGAAAGTTGTTTTTCTATGTCTTAACTTATTTCTGTAAAAATTTTAGGTCAATTGACCATTTCTACAGTGAGTTATGGCCAAATGAACAGTTACGTCATTCTACAGAATCAGTTTGCAGGGTATCCGGATTGGGGCCAACTTTTGGTCCTCTTGCTTTGGTCTTTTGGGCATGGTTTCATCAGCAAAAATGTGCCATTATAAGTCTAGTTTCTTGTCCAATTGGCCAAACACCAATTGAATCTACACAGCCAAAGTTATGGCTGTCTAAGTGGGCTGGAATCACAACCTCATTGCTGCTGTCTCTAGGCAGCCTGCACATTTCACTTTGCCATGCATTAGGTCACTTCAAATTATGATTAACTTGCCTCAAATGGTCACTAATTGACCATTAAAATTTTCATTCACCATTACCTAAACAAGGTCCAAGTTTCTCTCCAAAACCCTAACCCTAATTGACCAAGCCTCCAATTCATGCATCCCACTCCTAATTTGCTATACTAATCATATAATTTATAAGAGGGGCAGCAATATGTCACTTTAAACCAAATATTTCTCCCAACCATAACTCATGTCAAGGCTGCCAAAACTTCATGGAATATAACCATGCTTCATTAATTCAATTTTTGTCAAATTTTTAACTTAACTTAGCTCAAATTCATGATTAGAAAGATGTAAAAGCAAAGGTTATGGCACTAACCTCTTTGGTGATTTTCTAAGCTTGTTCACACCTCACTTTCTTCCACTTTCTCTTCTTCTAATTGCTGCCCAAGTCTTGCTTTAGTGGTAAGGGAAATTTTTATTGAAGGGAGGACAAGGTTTTGAGGTGGTTTGAAGTGGGAAATGAAGCCTAAGGGAGCTTTAATGGTGGAACCTCTTCTCTCTCTCTCTCTCAACGTTTTTTAGGCTGCCCAAAGGTTGAAGATGAAGATTGTTTTTCAAATTTTTGGTCACTTTTATCTCTTTTAATGAGTTTAACAAATTGTGATTGGTGGATAGGTTTTTAATGACATCATATGATGTTATTATTAGGTATTTTCTTTCATTTTCTTTTCTTTTCATCTCTACTCATTTTCAATTTAATTTTTAGTAATGTTTATTCACATTTTGTGTTATAATAATTATTTACTTAACTGGACAAGTCGGCCAAAAATCGTCTCTGAAGGCGAAATGACCAAAATGCCCTCCGTTTGACTTAACGGGTCAAAATTGTCTGTACCGATTGAAAAATTTTTATAAATATTTTCTTGGCATTCTAATGCCATAGGAACCTCAATGACCCTTCTCTGGAGTCCCAAAAATTATTTTATGAATTTTTCCCCGGGTCTAGGGCTCCTCGTTGCGAGAACCGCAACTTCCCTCTGGTTACCCATCGCTTGGGCACCCGCTCGTTTAACTTGGTTGTATTTTATTTCAAAAATTTTTTCTAAATTTTTCTTATTAATATTTGAGTTAATTATGGTTCCTGACATTAGTTTAAATATTTTTCCAAACGTTCTAGCTGTCCGGACCAACACTGGTCACCGGAACAGTAGACTGTACAGACTAGCTAAAGTGAGGATGTTACAATTCTTCCCCTCTAATTTAAATTTCGTCCTCGAAATTTACTGGGTGTTTTAGGTTCTGAGATAACTCTTTTACCTTTCTATTACTCCCTCTGTCTACTTCTTTTATACATATGGTACTATTTAATTTTTTTTTGAATCTATTATTATACACTTTGGCATATCATAAGGGAAGGATACTTTACCTCAAATTTACATTTGGGGCTTCTTGCTCCTCTCTGACTTGGGTGACATTACTGTTGTACTTGGTCCTTCCAAAACCTCTGTTTGGGTCCGTGGTAAATTCCTCTTAGGACAATCTTGCAGACGATGGTCTATGGCCCTACATCTATAACAGGCTCCAGTCAATCCCCTACATTCACCTTTATGCCACTTGTTACAATGGCCACATTTTCTTGCTAATCCTGGCACACTCACTACTAGTGTTTCTGGTTGATCTCTTCTGGGTATAGGCCTGGGTTTGGATCTCCTACTTTGATCAGATGTCTGACTTAACTATTCTCTCGGCCTCTTATTACTAGACTGTCCAAATTTCCTCTTTTGCTGATCACCACTCCTCTTCTGTTCCTCTTCATGAACACAGCTAATATATTTCTTTCTGAACTCTATCAGAAAGAATTCCCAAGTTACGTCGGCTGGTTGCACTGCCTTGGTTACAACATCCCACCACCGATATGCAGCTTCTTGTAACAATGAAACTGCACACTCCAAACTTTGTTTTGGTGTGCAATGGAGCTGCTGCAAGACTCTTCTAGTTCTTTCTAACCAATACTCAGTAGCTGAAGAATCGTCTTCCTTTCTACCATTAAAATCTACAGCTCCATACTTCCTAATTTTTCCTAGAGGTGATTTTCACTGAGGCAGTGGTGGAATAACCCCAGTCATCTGTTGAAAGAATTCAGTCATCTGCTCAAACAAGACCTGTTGGGGTTGTACAGGCACCTCTTGCACTGGTGGAGCAGGATTTCCCCGATTTCCAATATCACTCCCAGTCGGGATACGGCTTACTACTTCTTCTTCTATTGCCCTCTGCGATTTTGAGTCCATACCTTAACCTAAAATAACCACGAAAATAGATCTGCATTAGTGTCACCTCGACTCATGTGAATGCAATGCATGTCATGCACACAATCTTATTTTATCTATCTATGCCTAGGAACGCCTAAACCGTGCTCTGATACCAATAAATATGACACCCCTTACCCGTCTACAGTATATCCAGGTAAGATATGTCACACGGTGTACCGGCACACTCTATTTTTTTTCCTTAATTAATTTTTGTCATAGTTTTGAATATAGTTTATGGAATATAATTTATTTAAGCCATTTACCAAAATTATTATTTATTGGAGGTTCCAAAAATTTTAAAGAAAATCCGGCGGAGTACCGGCTAAAAATGGAGAAAACAGTTCTTCGGAACCTGTGAAAAACACTTCCAATATTTATATCTCATCACTCTCAAACTCCAATATCAAATCTCAACATTTTTCAATTTCATTTCTCAATTATTCATCTCATAATTCACATCTCATTCATATAACTCAATTTCATAATCATTTCCATACATTTCCATTCGTACTCAATTCATATGTAAACATTCTCAATTTACATAAGCAAAATTTTAAAATTTCCTTAATTTACATAATTTACAAAATAATTACAAAATTTCATAATTTACATGATATACAAATTAATTACAATTTGCTAATTTATATTACAATATAAGAAATAATTAACATACACAAAATACATGATATGCTTAATGTGAGCCCTATCTACATGCATTGCTGAGGAGGTGACAACCTTTGACACTCTGCAGATCTGAACTCTCAAAATTTCTAGTCAAACGTCCAGTGGGTTCTAGCTTGATACTGCGAGGAAACAATTCCATCGCGCTAAGCATTGCTGCTTAGTGGTGCAATAATATAACAAGAAAATAATATACAAATAAAGATAGAAATAAAACATCATTCAAATAATTAAGATCTATTTATACTTCACATGCGGTTTCTAAAATTTAATATGTTTTATCCTAATTTAGTCTTCTTTGGAAGCGTTTATTTCGCCAATGTACAGTAATAATGTACAAGAAAAAAAAATGATCTGAAAATAATAAATTTATGCTTATATTATTATATAAGTCTCATTTGCAATATTTATTTATTTTATAATTTTCTTTGCTAATCTTTTAGCATTTTCCCAATACTTGCTAGGTTGTCTCAGATTATCTCATAATAAGTAAATTTTAATATCTGTCCAGTTCATTTCGATTCTTTCTAATAAATAACTATTCTAATTTATTTTAGGTCATCTTACTCATTTATTTTATTTAATTTCTAATATTTTAAATTGCTAATATTCTTAACTTATCTCAATAAATTTCACTGCCCAAGTAACCTATGACAGGCTGACTAAACTTGTTAACGGGTCGTTGGCACTGGACACCTTGGTGCCTCCGGCCGTCATACCATGGGATGCAGAACGTCAACCACGTATGTAGTCAGTATGGCTAGAAAGCCATGATAACACATAATCGGGCGTAGAAGCCATGAATGTTGGCATAATGCCATGAATGCGGGCACAAAGCCATGAATACGGGCATAAAACCATGAATACGGGCATAAAGCCTTTCGCAGTACTGCTAAAACAATACACTATTGGCATGCCAAACTATCCAATCTGACACACATGTCTAGGCAATACAAGGGCACATAATATCATTAAACATTAATATATTGTGTTTTATGACTTCATTATTTCATAATAAATTTCAATTATAATTCATACATTCATTTGATCATTTATATGATCACAATTCACATCAATTATCCTTTTTATACCATTGTACTCAAAATACTTCTCCTTTCTACAATAATGAGAACTAATGTCTCATTCATACATTAATATGGTTCATTTATTCATTCTTTATGCTATTCATATTAATTACAATTCTAAACAATGGTTCACATGTACCATTGTATTCAAAACATTTTTCCTTTTCTCATTTATACATTCAAGAATCTACTTATGTAATTGCAAATTTTATATTTCAAGTTGAGTTATTAATATTTTATGAATTCCATTTGTGATGGGCATATAAGCCCTAACTATCTATTCATATCAATTAGGTGACTTATTTTTCATGTTTCAAGTAATCCATAAATATTTCATGGATTTCAAATTTATGGCCTTAATTTCTTTTTAACAATTTTGACTAGGATGCATAGTCCATATTTGTCATACAATTCTAAGCATTTAAGCTTACAATTGGTTCTAGGTCTTCATCTTAATTTACTAATCATTTTGATTACTATTCACCTTACTAGTCAACCAAAATGTTGACTTTTTTATACTTAATGGATATATTAATTCTAATTACACCAAGTTTAATTGCCAATTGCAATTTAAAGTCCCCTAAATGCATTTCTAATTTCACATTTGAATTTCAAGTTTTGGTGTCACTATTCATCTCATTGGTCAACAAAAATGTTGACTTTTAGATAGAAAATAGGTACATTGATTTTGACACTCCAAACATACCACATTTTGCATTTAAAACTTGTTGGAAGTGATCACCATTACCTTTTCTAAGCCTAACACTAAGTGGCAGAATTTTCAGTTTTTGTACCATAAGTTTACTGTTCTATTAGGGACTGTTACAGTGGAAATTTGAGGAAATGGTAAACATGAAAGTTGTTCCTTATTTTGTCTAGTTGAATTTCCTTTTTTGAATCACTCCATTTGGAGTTTTTTAGCTCCAGATATGGTCCAAAAACCACAGCTTGCCGGATTTCAATTCTGCAGAATTTACCAAATCTACAGTACCATGAACAGTAACTGTGACTGCCTCTTTGATTAAGTTCTGATCATAATTTGGGGTAGGTTTCCTCATGAAAGTTGTTTTTCTATGTCTTAACTTATTTTTGTAAAAATTTCAGGTCAATTGACCATTTCTACAGTGAGTTATGGCCAAATGAACAGTTACTGTTCATTTGGTCATTCTGCAGAATCAGTTTGCAGGGTATCCAGATTGGGGCCAACTTTTGGTCCTCTTTCTTTGGTCTTTTGGGCATGGTTTCTTCAGCAAAAATGTGCCATTATAAGTCTAGTTTCTTGTCCAATTGGCCAAACACCAATTGAACCTACACAGCCAAAGTTATGGCTGTCTAAGTGGGCTGGAATCACAGCCTCATTGCTGCTGTCTCTAGGCAGCCTGCACATTTCACTTTGCCATGCATTAGCTCACTTCAAATTATGATTAACTTGCCTCAAATGGTCACTAATTGACCATTAAAATTTTCATTCACCATTACCTAAACAAGGTCCAAGTTTCTCTCCAAAACCCTAACCCTAATTGACCAAGCCTCCAATTCATGCATCCCACTCCTAATTTGCTATACTAATCATATAATTTATAAGAGGGGCAGCAATATGTCACTTTAAACCAAAGATTTCTCCTAACCCTAACTCATGTCAAGGCTGCCAAAACTTCATGGAATATAACCATGCTTCATTAATTCAATTTTTGTCAAAATTTTAACTTAACTTAGCTCAAATTCATGATTAGAAAGATGTAAAAGCAAAGGTTATGGCACTAACCTCTTTGGTGATTTTCTAAGCTTGTTCACACCTCACTTTCTTCCACTTTCTCTTCTTCTAATTGCTGCCCAAGTCTTGCTCTAGTGGTAAGGGAAATTTTTAGTGAAGGGAGGACAAGGTTTTGAGGTGGTTTGAAGTGGGAAATGAAGCTTAAGGGTGCTTTAATGGTGGAACCTCTTCTCTCTCTCTCTCTCAACGTTTTTTAGGCTGCCCAAAGGTTGAAGATGCAGATTTTTTTTTAAAATTTTTGGTCACTCTTATCTCTTTTAATGAGTTTAACAAATTGTGATTGGTGGATAGGTTTTTAATGACATCATATGATGTCGTTATTAGGTATTTTCTTTCATTTTCTTTTCTTTTCATCTCTACTCATTTTCAATTTAATTTTTAGTAATGTTTATTCACATTTTGTGTAATAATAATTATTTACTTAACTAGACAAGTCGGCCAAAAATCGTCTCTGAAGGCGAAATGACCAAAATGCCCTCCGTTTGGCTTAACGGGTCAAAATTGTCTGTACCGATTGAAAAATTTTTCTAAATATTTTCTTGGCATTCTAATGCCATAGGAACCTCAATGACCCTTCTCTAGAGTCCCAAAAATTATTTTATGAATTTTTCCCCGGGTCTAGGGCTCCTCGTTGCGAGAACCGCAACTTCCCTCTGGTTACTCATCGCTTGGGCACCGGCTCGTTTAACTTGGTTGTATTTTATTTCAAAAATTTTTCCTAAATTTTTCTTATTAACATTTGAGTTAATTATGGTTCCTGACTTTAGTTTAAATATTTTTCTGAACGTTCTAGCTGTCCGGACCAACACTGGTCACCGAAACAGTAGACTGTACGGACTAGCTAAAGTGAGGATGTTACAGTCCGGCTAGGTCAAACTAGTATCCCGAAATACAGCAAGTTGCAATAAAACACAGTATACATGGGAATGAAATTGGTAACATGTACCAACCCTAAAAGACTATCAAATGTGACATATTAGTAACATTAAAACCTAATTTACCTAGAATGCATCGAGAGTCGACATATTAGGTTGACTAAGCAAATAATAGAATTCAATGAATTAATTATCAAGCATTATCGTTAAAGACAGTTTAAATGAGTACTAAAAGACTTCAAATTGTGTTTCTCAGTTAGCAAAGAATCAGGGAAAGGGAAGGAAACACTGAGTCAAGGCCAGGAGACAATTATCAGAGGTTTATTCACAACGGCTATTTCTTTTGAATTTTTCAATTGAAATGAATTATGACTATTATACATTATTATTTTAAATTGTGTTTGTGCACAATAGCTATTCCTTTTGAAATTTTCAATTGAAATAAATAATGATTATTTGTGTGTTATTGTTTTAAATTGTATTTGTGCACAGTAGCTATTCCTTTTGAAATTTTCAATTGAAATAAATTATGATTATTTGTGTGTTATTGTTTTAAATTGTGTTTGTGCACAACAGTTATATCTTTTGAATTTTTCAATTGAAATAAATTATGAATATTTGTATATTATTGTTTTTAATTATGGAAATGTATTTGAATGGATACTTATTGCTTGAAAAGCATTATAAATGGTTTGAAACTGTGAAAAAATTGATTTAGTGTGATTTGTGAAAGTTGAAGTTAATTATGAATTGTGTTGCCATCTTGTGAATGAAATTATGACTTTGGAAATTTTGAGATAAAATGTGTTTAGTGTTATCAGAGCAAAGTAGGGACGGCGATACGTAACACCTACGATTCTTGGGAACTCTCACGAGTGAACTCAGGAGCTTACAGGGATGGCGATACGTAACGCCTGCAAGTGCTCTGATAGGTACCACCCAAGGGCTTGCAGGGACGGCGATATGTAACGCCTGCAGGTGCTTTGATAAGTACTCTTAAATGCCACCACCTCCCTCATTGATTTCGATTAGTGGGGTGAGTTTACCTTGTCGTGGTGTACAACACAGCATGTGTTAAAAAAATTGTGTTATGGCTTAAGTTGTGTATGAATTGCCAACACTGTATTCTTAAATTATTTGACTAAATTGTGTTATTATGAGCTTTGATAATTTGTGAAATGGAGTTAAATTCTTATTGGCATTCACTGTCTTTTGAATTTAACTACGTTTTTATTACTGAGATTTATTGTGATATTGTGTTAAATTTCTTATGACATTCATTGTCTTGAATTTAACTATGGTTTTACATATCCATCATTTATATGATTTATGAATTGTGATTTAAAGTTGTATTTGGTTAATGTTGTGCACCACTGAGACATTGTCTCAGCAATAGCTTTTCATTGCTGTCGCAGGTAGACGGACGAATAGGGCAGCAGACTAGGCTGCTAGTACATTCAGCGAGAGTTCATCGGGTATATTGAGTACACCACATTTTGCATTTTGTACTGTAATGTATGTTCACTGTATGTATATATTGTTTTTGGTTTTGAGCAGTTGTAAATTAAACTTGTACATTGAAGTTGTAAAATAAATTATGAGTTATTTTGGCTTGTGAAATTTGTACTATATTTCTTTTATCTCAGCCTTTGAAAAATTATTGTGGATTTGAGTTGAAAAATATATTGTGTTGTTTAACTATTGGAGTTGAGATTGGGAAATATATTTGAAGTGTTTTTTACAAGTTTTTCTGAAGAACTGCTTTATCAAAAATACAGATGGCACTCTGCCAAAATTTTTACAGAAGTCATTAATAGTCCAAATGTGTTAGCTGTTTCACTTCAGTTCAAAAAGGTTTTTAACACCTGTAAATTGTGCTCACCACTGTAAAAAGAAGTAAGAAAAGTTTTAAAATCCCTCGTATTGTATTTAATGGGTTATCAATAGACAAAGTTGGTAATTCATTAGGTATACTACGAGATCATGTTATGCCTTACAGAGGGGTAGGGTGTGACACCTTACCTCCAGAGACCACTCAAGAGGAACATGAAACTTTGGACAAGTGGAAGGAGAATGAAATGAGAGCTAAGTGTTATATGCTTGGTTCCATGAGTAATGAGTTACAAAAGCAGCATGAGAACATTCAAAGTGCGAGTGAGATCCTCCTCCACCTACAAGAGTTGTATGGTGAGCATAGTAGGAATGCTCGGTATGAGATATCTAGGTATCTGTTCAGCATGAGGATGTCTGAGGGACAGAATATTGGGGATCATGTCCACAAGATGATTCGGCTGATTGAGCAGTTGGAACATCTTGACTTCAACATGGATTTCCAACTATAGACGGATTTGATCCTTCAGTCCCTTCCTAAGTCTTTTGGGAATTTTGTGACAAATTTCCATATGACTAAACAGGAATGCACCTTAGCTAGTTTACTCAACATGCTAGTTATTGCCCAAAAGAATATGCCGGGCAATAAAGGAAAAGAGGTAGCTTTGATTGCATCTTCTTCAGCTAGAAAGTCCAACAAGAAGAAGGGCAATAAGAAAAAGAAACCTCAGATTCCTGGTCCTTCCAAGAAAATAGCTAAACAGAAAGGGAAGACTAAAGCTGATGGAGGCAAAGGAAAGTGTTTCCACTGCTAGAAGGATGGACACTGGAAAAGGAACTACCCAGAGTATCTTACTTCTCTGAAGGACAAGAAGGATAAACCTTCCGAAGGTATGTCCATATCTTGTTATTTAGATTCTGATGACACTCATAGTTCATCTACAGCTTGGATTTTAGATACTAGTGCCAGTTCTCATATTTCTAATGATATGCAGGAACTAGCAAATAGTAGCAGCTTACGTTCTTAAGATGTTAGAGTCTGGATTGGCAATGGTTCAACTGTTGAAGCTTTAGCCATAGGATCTATATCTTTTTACATGTTTGGACATGTTTTGTGTTTGGATAATATTTTATATGTACCTGATGCTTTTAAGAACATCATTTATATATCTAGTTTGACTAGAAATAGCTATGAATTTCAATTCACAGATGATGTTTGCAATATTTATTTTGGAAATAAATATTTTGGTTCGGGTTATATGAATGATGGTCTTTATTATTTAGATAATAATGACAAACACAAAATGAATGCAAATGATCTAAATGAATGCAATGCCATGGTGAAAACCCACTCAAGTTCAGAACATATTTGGCACTTAAGGTTATGTCATGCTGCAGAAGATAGGATTGCAAAACTAGAGAAAATGGCGATTCTATCCTCATTGAGTTCTGAGCCTACTCCAACTTGTGAATCTTGCCTTGAGGGTCAAATGACTAGATCACCCTTTGTTGGACAAGGGCTAAGGGCTGAAACTATTTTGGAGCTAATACATAGTGATGTATGTGGTCCATTTAAGGAAATGGCTAGAGGCGGTTTTCATTACTTTATTACCTTTACTGATGATAAATCAAGGTTTGGGTATTTGTATTTGATGAAATACAAACATGAATCCTTTGAAAAGTTCAAAGAATTTAAATCTGAAGTAGAAAATCAAACAGGAAAGAGTATTAAAGCTCTTCGATCAGATCATGGAGGTGAATATTTGAGTACTGAATTTGATGAATACTTGAGAGAGCACGGTATTGTTTCCAGGATGTTCCCTTGCCTCCTGCAGGGAAGCACTTCATGCTCAAGTGTACCATTCCAAATCCCTTCAGAATAATGCTATAGCTGGAGTCGAAGAAGTTATGGATCAATTGGACCTAGCATGATATAATCAATAGGAACAATGTTATACCTGTTCATTATGGCAAATATGTTAGTAGTATGCCCTAGAGCATATCATTTAGTATGTATCTTGTACATGTTTTTATTAATAAAAGGCATTTCCACTTTTCCATTTACATAAGATATTTATGTGTAATATAAAAGGTCCATTGATATTTTGTTAGAAATTCTATTCTTAAGTTGTTAAAAATATGAGTGACAGTAGTACAAAGTATCATAAATAGGTTCACAATCGATGATACTTTATAATAAGGATATGACTTATCTAGAAAGATTGTATTCATATTTGTTTCCAAGTTATTTATATGAGATATAAATAAGATGGAATGGTGAGTCTTATGCCATATGACAAACATGATAGGTACTTATAAATGATAAGTAGGCCGAGCCAGTAACACTTATGATAAGCACATGGAGTTTACTCTTGTCAATGTTTTATCATAAATCATATCAGTGCATATAATCTTTAGACCTGAGATAGCACAGTTATCTTGTATATAGGTAGTTTGAGTTTAATACTGCTTTCATACTTGTACTGTATATGGGTATACGGGCATGTGTTGGCTCCTACTGGTTATATGTGGAGGCAGGTGTTGATCAAGATGGAATCTGTTCCTCTAAGTAAATAGAGATAAAATCTTATATTCATTTAATTGTTCTTGATGTTTCAAGTTCCTGGCTAGGACAGATAGATTTAATCAGAAAAGAGTTTTTGATGAGAAAATCTTTTTAATCAAGAACTGGAATTAAAAGAGAACATAATATTCATAGCAAATGGAGTTTGACATAAACCATGACTCCAGCTTGAGTTGGGATTTTGTAACAGAGAGATTCCAGTGCATAGTAACATATGATTATAGGTTCATTTAAGGTAAATCTTATTACTAATTGAGTGGCCATGGCATGCTATGCTAGGTGTTAACAATGGTCTATGAGGTGCATAAAATGATGTAGATAAATCATTTATGGTAAGAAAGAGTTCTGATGATATTAAGAGTTGATATCATATCTCATTGTCAATTAGTGATGAGCCTAGTAAGTCACACACATACACAAGTTATCACCTAATTAAATGTGATTTAATTAATTAATTAAAGAGTTTAATTAATTAATTAAATAGGTTTGATTTGCAATTAGATTGCAAAGTCCCTAGCATGACTTGAAACCAAATATAAATTATTGGATGTATAGTATAAGTTAAATTTATATTTAAAGTGTTTAAATATGAATTTAATTAACGAGAAATTAATTAATAGAGATTAATTAATTTATTTATATTTGATATAAATTGATTAGAAGAAGAGAAATAATTATTTTCGATTAAGAACTCAAAATTAAGACACAGGGGCATTTTGGTCATTTCACCGGCTGGCATGTGGCACCATGAGATGGTGACACATGGCATTACACATCAGCTTGCCAAATGTCTTTTAATCATGTAAGATGATTAAAATTAAGATTAAATATAGGTTTGACACTTGGCACAATGTGATTTGGTCAATTAAACCTAGAACCAATCAAAGGGTGACATGTGGCAAGGGTTTAAGTGGTGACCTAGCTATATAAGTGTTGTTATGAAAAAATAAAATATAGAAGCCTCTACTCCCAAAGGTGTCGCCACCCCTTGGTTGCCTCTCCCTTCTTTTCTTCTTCATCTCTCATTCATTCTAAGAGATCAGCAAACAATCTCTTGAATTAAAAATACTAAAAATTATTTCTAGTATCCTGTTTACATCTTTAATCTCTTAAATGGCAGAACTTGATCTTCTAAATAATAAAAAAAGCTTTAGAAGTTATTCAAGGGCTGCCATAGGTGTTCTTGGTGTGGACAAACTAGAGGGACAACATCTGGTGTCCTGAAGATGAATCTCAAAGGCACAAATACACTGCAGTGCATCAAGAGGTTAGTGTGTTTGTTCTTAATATAATCTAGGGTTTTGAAATTAATCTGATGAATTCTAAAATCTTAAATGGCAAATACAGATCCAGAAACATATTAAAAGTGTTTTAATATGTTGTTTATCATTGAAATCAAATAGATAAAAAATAAATCTTGCATGAAGCATGTGACCCTAGGTGAAAATTTTTGAATTCAATGGTATAAACTTGTGTTTTTCACGCTTCTGCTCCTTCAAAATATACATTTAAAAATTGTTATTTCATGGCTATAATAATGCATATGTAACACTCCTCACCCGTCTACAGTGTAGATGAGCAAGGTGTGCCACATTCGGTACCGGAGCACCCTATCTTATCTTATTATGCACATTATTAATTTAATGTCTATTTATTTATATTATCACATGTAAATTTTTTTTTATTTTATTTTATCACATTTCATTCTTATGAAGACTCAGACAGAGTCTGCTCTGTTTTATTAGTGCATGGTGGGTTCCACTATTTGCCTGTTAAAATTTTCATATCATAAGTTCAACCTATATCAATTTACCTCTTGTCATATCCATCCCATTAACTTTCATGTATCACATCATATCATCAATTCATATCATATGTCATATAATCAATTCATGTAAAACACATTTACTTTTATTAATATAATTCATATACAATAATTTATATTTTATATTATAGTCTCAAAATGAATTACAACTTTGACTTATGTATAGAAATAAAAAATACAAAATCTAAATACATATGGGCCCTATTAAAAAAACTCTACTGAGGTGACTCCCACACTAGTGCAGATTTACTCTGAATCTCTGTCAGGACTCTACTGATCAATCTCTCCAATACCTATGCGAGGAAACAATCCATCGCACTAAGCTTATTGCTTAGTGGTGCATAATTTAAAATAAAAATAATTGAATAATCAAGGATAATTAATTCATGTATAATTTCATATAGAGATTCATATTTCATGGACTCTGAGTCAATTACATGTTTACAGAACTTTAGAAGCAATTAAACTTGACGAGATCCTTTCTAATAATTTATTCCAATTTCAGTCTTCTTAGTTTCATATTAGTGGTCTCTTTATGTAATTATTTAATTTTCAAAGCTTATTACTTATGAGTCATTTCATAACTTCAGCTACTCCATAGGAGCATATTAATTTACTGGGATCTCTTCATATAATTAATTGATTTTTTTACAGCCCATTATTCATATCTATGATCTTTCCAGTACTTAATTAAATTTAAGACTCATTACTCATATTTGCACCCAAGTAACCTATGACAGACTATAAAGACTGGATACACGGGAGTATACAAGTTAGACATGTAACACCCTCACCGTAGGTAGTCTGTACGTTCTACTGTTCTGATGACTAACGTCTATGCGGATAGCTAGAATGTCTAGAACTACACTTAAATGATAGTGAGGAGATATCAAATAATAGAATAAATGATAAGAAAATATAAGAAAAATTAAGAGAAAATAAAAGAGATGAAATGCAACTAGGTTAAATGATCCAGAACCGTAGCGATGGGTGACCGCATCGGGAAGCTACGGCGAAGGCAATTGCCGACCCCATGACCATGGGGAACCCCGAGAAATAATTTTTTAGACTTAATTAAAGGTCTATTTGACATTGGAAATGTCAAAGAAAATTTAGTAAGTCAGTATAAATGAAAACGAAAATTTAAGAAATCGGCGAGTCAATGATTAAATCAGTAATACCAAAAAATTTGAAATACAACTCAAAGATGGGCATTTTGGTCATTTGACACCTAGAGTTGACTGTTAACCTAAATGTCCATGAGAAAAAAGTAGTATTAAATTTTGAAAATCCCATGAAAAATAAAATTCTATGTATAATGTAATTAAGAGAAATTATGGGGTAAAATGTGGAATAATTAAAAGTTTAATTATAATAATAATTAAACTTAAGTTGGTGGATCTTAGTGGGGTATATAAGGCCACATGAATACAAGAGAATCAGCCACTTCACTCATCTTTTTCTTCATTTCTTCTTCTTGCCGAATTGAAATTCCCTATGGTTGTCACAATTACAAGCTCTAATCTCCCACCTTCAAGCCATGATCTTCACAAGTTGTCTTCATTAAAGTTAATCCCCATATCACAAGGAAGTCATTGATGGTAATTTGAAAAGGTACCAAATGTGCCAGAATTGAAATTGACCTAAAAATTGCTAACCAAATGCAATCTGTCCAGCTTTAGTAAAATGACCAAAACTTGGTCCATAGAACTCTAAATGACCTAAAATCAGTGTCAAAATTTTGATAAGACATAGACCTACAAGATTGGTATTTGGACCAAAACCTAGAAATCCAGGAAACTAGGTTATCCAGCTAGGTCAATTTAGTGCACAAAATCCGGAAATTGGCATAATTGACCAATGAATCTAGAATATTGTTTTAAGCTTACCTGCCATTAGAAAGCTTCAATTGAAATGGGCCAAACCAATCTAGAAAGCTAAGGAATAGACCTAAAACTTTCTTTTAGGCATCAAGCTTCAATTGAAATGAGCCATACTAATCTAGAAAGCTAAGGAACAGACCTAAAACTTTGTTTTAGGCATCTTCCTCAACTTATAAATGTATCAAGCCTGAATTTAGGGTCAAAGCTACTGACCTAAATAGAATGCATATTAATATAGGACCCTTGAGTCAAGCCCAATAATATGGCTATAAGTAATTTTATAAGACTTGAGAAATTGCAACCAAAAATTTTGAGTGACCATAAGACATAGGGCAACAAATCCTATGAAGAATGTTGGGCCTAAATGGTGCTATAACCTGTCCAAATAAGTTGGTTAAATTAGATACCAAATCTACCTATTAAAGAAACCAAAAAAATCAGAATTGTCCTAGTTATGGTTAATTGACCATAACTTGAGTTATACAATTCCAAATGGAGTGATTCAAAAAGGAAAATAAAGACAAGACATAGAAGAACAATTTCCTTTCAGGAAATGAGGCCAAACAGTGGTCAAAAACTGTCCAAAGTCATATGCAAATTTAAAATCCTGAAATTAAACCTAAAGAAAGGTTTTTGCAAAACATTAGTTGCTTATCCCTACTAAGTCACCATATGCTAAATTACTTAAAACAGGTAAGTGGGTTTCACTTTTCCCACTTTTCCACTACAAAATGTCATGAAAAGTTTAATAAGATATTAATATGATTTTAAAAGACTAAAAATGCATTGATATGATTTTAAAAGACATGAATATTGGTCTCAGAGCCGCTCGCGTGTCCTCTTAAACGATGGTGGGGCAAACCTCAGCAAGGACACTAGGTCTCGAAAAGTGGGGGGGGGGGGGAGGGAAGAAAGGTCCCTTGGGCCAATCCCACATTGGCAAAGCATGGAGATGGTCTTGAATTCAAAAAGTAATGAAATATAAAGTGACATTTATATTTGACTAGTGATGTGAATAGTACACATAATGACTCAATGAAACATATGAATGTGTGAATAGGATGTGATCTGTCTGATGATATACTGAATAATTAAGACTTACAAATTTGTGTTCCCACTAGGAACAGAATCAAGTGTGACAAACTGTAATTGAAACTTATAATTAAATAATGACACTGTAATACCTATTAATGTTTAATTATACTTATATGCCCATGTATTGCCTAGACACATATGTCATATTAGATATATTGGCATGCCAATAGGGTATTATTGAGCAGTACTGTGTAACGCTTTATGCGTAAGGCTTTATACCTGTATTTCTGGGGCTTGTATGCCCGATTATCTATCTGATGGCTTTTTAGCGATATTATTTGTATTTGTTATCATGGCTTTAGCCATAGTGATTACTTACGTCATTAACGTTCTAATGGCATTTTAGCCATAGTGACCCGTTATCCAGTTTAGTCAGCCTGTCATAGCTTACTTGGGCAGTGTAAATTATTGAAATTATTTAAGAATATTTGTAATTAAAAATATTAGAAAGTATTCAATGAAATGTGAAAAAGAGATTAGCAATAGAAACATAACAAAAATACAATTTGCAGAATTATAGAGAGACCTCAAATACAATACTCTTAAAATAAAATGTATATTGAATATTATTACTGTAAGGCTATAAACTCAGTACTTCCAAAGAGAAATGAATTAGCATATAAGATAGTTAATAATAGAAATATCATTTTAAATCAAATTGATACTTGAATATTTAGAATGCTTGATTCTTTCTTTATTTGTATAAATTATTTCTTTGTTATATTATTGCACCACTAAGCAGCAATGATTAGCGCGATGGATTTATTTCCTCGCACAGGTACTTTGACTGAGATTTCTGGAGTCCAGATCTACAAAAGTGTAAGAAGAGTTCAAGGTTGTCACCTCCTTAGCAATGCATGTAGATAGAGCTCATATTAAGCATATTATGTAATTTGTACATTATAATTATTGCTTGTACTATAATGTGAATTAGCAAATTGTAATTTAATTTGTATATCATGTACGTGATAAACTTATGTAATTAGTTGGCAAATTATGTAAGTTAATGAAATTTAAGAACTCTAATACATGAGTTGATTATTTGATTATGATGAATGTGACTGATTCTGAGTTTGAGAAAATGGTATTAAGATATTGATATAGATATGAAATTGTTTTTAATAGGTAACTGTTGGAACCCGCCAGATGCCAATAAATCAGGGGAGGCTCTACCCGGGTTTCCACAGAAATAAATTGTGATAAAAAAAATATTACCATATTTTTTATACAAAGTTTAAAAATTAACAATGGACATGACAAGATAAGATAGGGTGCTTCGACACTCCGTGTGGCACCCTTTGCTCGGCTACACTGTAGACTGGTAAGGGGTGTTACAAGATATCTATATGTCTTTCATGTATACATCTGTCATGTCAAGCACAAGGCCAGAAATCATATCAGGCACAATGGCCAACGGGCAATCATAAAGCAAGTAGAATAATCATATCAGACATATTTTGTCGATCAATGATTATTTATGTATGCAGTACTGCTATCTGTAGTCCCTAATTGGTATACCAATCGATTCAACTATATATAAGTTTAGGTATACTTTGGGCAAATTAGTATTATTAAACACTTATAGTTTTATTATTTCATGCTATGTACTATTAAGGGTTCATAACATATTTTTATTTCACTTCATGTACTATCTATGCTTTATACCATTTTCATGTCATTATAATGGGAACACAGGTCCCAAGTACATATTCATATAACTTATGTATTTATCACTCTCATTATTTTATATCATGTAATATACATATTTATAGTATTGTTATTTCATATATGATGGAAACATAGGTTCCAAGTGTATTTTTATATGACTTATGTGTTTAGCAAACCATTTAGGTAATTTATATTTTATGTATCAACTGATTTCATGTCACCTTGTAGTGGGAAAGTGGGTCTTGCAAGCCTATGTCATGTAATTTAGCATGTAGTAACTTATTAGGGATAAGTCCTTACTAAAAACAATTTAATTCAAGAACCTTTCTTTAGGTTCAGTTTTACTATTTTGAAATTACATATCAAATTAAGCAATTTGCGGCTACTGTTTAGTCCCACTTCCTTCATGGAAGTTGTTCTTCTATGTCTTGTCTTTATTTTTCTTTTTAAATCATGTCATTTGGATTTCTATAACTCAAGTTATGGTCAAATAACCATAACTGATTTAGTTGCAAATTCTGGTTCCTTATCTAGGCAGTTTTGGTATTACAATTTAACAATTTATTTTAATAGGTTCTAGCAACATTTAGGCCTAGTGTTCTGCATATAATTTTTTTCTTTATGTCTTATGGTCACTCAAAATTTTTAATTGCAATTTTTTAAGTCTTGTAGAATTACTTATAGCCAAATTATTGGACTGGACTCAAGTATCTTATACTAACATGATTTTCATTTAGGTCAGTAGCTTTGACCTAAAATTTAAGCTTCTTACTTTGATAATTTAAGGAAGATATCTAAAACAAAGTTAAAGCGTTATTTCTTAGATTTCCAAAACTATATGGAACATCTCAATTGAAGTTTTCTAGCGGGAGATATGAAGGAACGGAAGCGTGAAAAACACAAGTTTATACCATTGAATTCAAAAATTTTCACCTAGGGTCACATGCGTCATGCAAGATTTATTTTTAACTATTTGATTTCAATGATAAACAACATATTAAAACTCTTTTAATATGTTTTTGGATATTTATTTGCCATTTAGAATTTTAAAATTAATTAGATTAATGTTAGAACCCTAGATTAAATCAAGAATGATTACACTAACCTCTTGATGCACTGCAGAGTATTTGTGCCTTTGAGATTCATCTTCAGGACACCAAATATTGTCCCTCTAGCTTGTCCACACCAAGAACACCTATGGTAGCCCTTGAACAGCTTCTAAAGTTTTTTCTATTAATTAGAAATTCAAGTTCTGCCTTTTAAGAGATTAGAGATGTAAATAGGGCACTAGAAACAATTTCTAGTATTTTTAATTCAAGAGATTGATGGCTAATCTCTTTGAATTGATGAGAGATGAAGAGGAAGAGAGGGAGAGCTTCAAAATGGCGTGACAAAGGAGTGTGGCTGCTGGTTGTGTTTTATTTTCTCATAACAACACTTATATAGCTAGGTTAACACATTAAACCCTTGCCACATATCACCCTTTGATTAGCCCTAGGTTTAAGTGACCCAATCACATTTTGCCAAGTGTCAAACCTATATTTAATCTTAATTTTAATCATCTTACATGATTAAAAGATATTTGGCAAGCTTATGTGTAATGCCATGTGTCACCATCTCACGGTGCCACATGTCACACTGCGAAATGACTAAAATGCCCCTGTGTCTTAATTTTGAGTCATTAACCCAAAATAATTATTTCTCTTCTTTTAATTAACTTATATCAAATACAAATTAATTAATTATATCAAATACAAATTAATTAATTAATCTCTATTAATTAATTTCTCATTAATTAAATTCATATTTAAACACTTTAAATATAAATTTAACTTATACTATACATCCAATAATCTAGATTTGGTTTCAAGTCATGCTAGCGACTTTGTAATCTAATTGCAAACCAAACCTATTTAATTAATCAATTAAACTCTTTAATTAATTAATTAAATCATATTTAATTAAGTGATTACTTGTGTATGTGTGTGACTTACTAGGCTCATCACTAATTGGCAATGAGACATGATATCAACTCTTAATATCATCAGAACTCTTTTTTACCATAAATGATTTCTCTAAATCATTTTATGCACCTCATAGACCATCGTTAACACCTACCATAGCATGCCATGGACACCCAATTAGTAATAAGGTTTATCTTAAATGAACCTATAATCATATGTTACCATGC
This sequence comes from Hevea brasiliensis, assembly GCF_030052815.1. Taxonomy (NCBI): domain Eukaryota; kingdom Viridiplantae; phylum Streptophyta; class Magnoliopsida; order Malpighiales; family Euphorbiaceae; genus Hevea; species Hevea brasiliensis. The sequence continues at coordinate 78,610,093 of NC_079499.1, read as the reverse complement.
ACTAGAATCACTTTGTTACAAAATCCCAACTGAAGCTGGAGTCATGGTTTATGTCAAACTCCATTTGCTATGAATATTATGTTATCTTTTAATTCCAGTTCTTGATTAAAAATATTTTCTCATTAGAAACTCTTTTCTGATTAAATCTATCTGTTCTGGCTAGGAACTTGAAACATCAAGAACAATTAAATGAACATAGGATTTTATCTCTATTAACTTAGAGGAACAAATTCCATCTTGATCAACACCTACCTCTATATATAACTAATAGGAGCCAACACATGCCCATATACCCATACACAGTACAAGTATGACAGCAGTATCAAACTCAAACTACCTATATACAAGATAACTGTGCTATCTCAAGTCTAAAGATTATATACACTGATATGATTTATAACAAAACATTGACAAGAGTAAACTCCATGTGCTTGTCATAAGTGTCACTGGTTTGGCCTACTTATCGTTTATAAGTACCTATCATGTTTGTCATATGGCATGAGAGTCATCATTCCATCTTATTTATATCTGATATAAATAACTTGGGAACAAACATGAATACAATCTTTCTGGATAAGTCACGTCCTTATTATGAAGTATCCTCGATTGTGAACCTATTTATGATACTTTGTGCTAGAAATAATGTCACTCATATTTTTAACAACTTAAGAATAATATTTCTAACAAAATATCAATGGACCTTTTCTATTACACATAAATATATTATGTAAATGGAAAAGTGGAAAAGCCTTTTATTAACAAAAATATGTACAAGACACATACTAAATGATATGCTCTAGGGCATATTGCTAACAATCTCCCACTAGCACTAGAGCCATTCATTACAATATCTTAGACCTATCTTCTCAAGATACAGGTCTAGCTGAGTCTGTGACATAGGCTTAGTGAATGGATCAGCTGGATTTTCAGCTGATGCTATTTTCTACATGGCTACATCGCCTCGCCCAGCTATTTCTCTGATAATGTGGTAGCGCCTTTCTATGTGTTTGGATTTTTGGTGAGACCTTGGTTCCTTAGCCTGTATGACTGCTCCATTGTTGTCACAGTGTAGTGGAACTGGTGACTCAATGGAAGGAACTACTGCAAGTTCTGTCACGAACTTCTTTATCCAACCAGCTTCCTTTGCAGCATCTGATGTAGCAATATACTCAGCCTCTGTAGTGAAATCTGCAGTCGTGCTCTGTTTGGAACTCTTCCAACTGACTGCACCTCCATTACAAATGAACACATATCCAGATGTAGACTTTCTATCATCAATATCTGATTGGAAATCAGAATCAGTATAACCATCCAATTGCAAGTCTCCACCTCCATAGATCAAGAATAAATCCTTAGTTCTTCTCAAGTACTTAAGGATATTCTTGACAGCTATTTAGTGTTCCAAACCTGGATTAGATTGATACCTGCTAGTCAAATTAACAGCATATGCCATATCCGGCCTAGTACACAACATTGCATACATTAAACTTCCAATAGCTGAAGCATATGGAATCCTGGCTATTTTATCTCTTTCTTCAGGTCTCTTTGGAGACATCTCTTTAGAAAGATGGATACCATGTCTCACTGGTAACAATCCTCTCTTGGAATTAAGCATGTTAGACCTCTTTAATACCTTTTCCAAGTATAGACTTTGGGATAAACCAATTATTCTTTTCGCTCTATCTCTATAGATGTGAATCCCAAGAATATAGGTTGCCTCCCCTAAGTCTTTCATGGAGAATGTATTTGACAACTATATCTTTACAGTTATCAACATACCTGTGTCATTACCCATTAACAGTATGTCATCCACATATAGGACAAGGAAAGTGATAGCACTATCACTAACCTTCTTATATACACATGGCTCATCCTCATTTTTGATAAAACCAAAGGATTTAATGGCTTTATCAAAACGGATGTTCCAACTCCTCAAAGCCTGCTTCAACCCATAAATGGATCGCCTTGGAACCATCTTGGGATTCAAACCCCCTAGGTTGTTCCGTGAAAATGTTTTCTTCAATGTATCCATTGAGAAAAGCTGTTTTGACATCCATCTGCCAAATCTCATAATCATAGTATGCAGCTATTGCTAATAGAATCCTAATTGATTTAAGCATGGCAACAGGCGAGAAAGTCTCCTCATAGTCGATTCCTTGCCTTTGGCGAAACCCTTTCACTACTAGCCTTGCCTTATAGGTCTCTACCTTTTCATCAGAACCAATTTTCTTCTTGAAAACCCATTTGTTTCCTATAGGTACAATACCTTCTGGTGGGTCAACAAGATCCCAAACTTGATTCTTATACATGGAATCAATTTCAGATTTCATAGCATCAATCCATTTTGAAAAGTCTATATCTGATATAGCTTCTTCATTGGTAAGTGGATCATCTCCATGATCTACTTTTTTATGAGTAGACAACTCTTGTTCTTCTTCATGAAGGAAACCATATCTCACTGGTGGGTGAGATACCCTAGTTGTTCTACGAGGAACAGCTATAGATGTTTCATCAATGGGTGTAGGTTGACTAGATGGATCTATATCCATCTGATCTGTTGGTTGATCAGAATTCTCCAATTTCAACTCTATCTACCTTCCTTTGCCTCCTTCTTGAACAAACTGTTGTTCAAGAAATGTGGCCTCTCTACTTATCACAACCTTTTGTGAAGTAGGCAAATGAAAATAATATCCAAAACTATCTTTTGGATATCCAACAAAATGACCTTTTTCTGATCTGGTTTCCAATTTATCAGTGTTTAGCTTTTTGACATAAGCTGGACAACCACAAATCTTAACATGCTTAAGACTTGGTTTTCTTCCATTCCATATCTCATAAGATGTGGAAGAAACTGATTTTAATAGAATTTTATTCAGAATATACAAAGCTAATTCTAATGCAAATCCCCAAAAGGAGATTGGCATATCAGTATAGCTCATCATACTACGTACCATATCCAATAAGCTACGATTTCTCCTTTCAGATACACCATTTAGTTGTGGCGTTCCTGGAGGAGTCAGCTGGAAGACAACGTCGTCTCTCTCAAGTATTCATCAAATTCAGTACTCAAATATTCACCTGCACGATCTAATCGAAGAGCTTTAATACTCTTTCCTGTTTGATTTTATACTTCATATTTAAATTCTTTGAACTTTTCAAAGGATTCATGTTTGTATTTCATCAAATACAAATACCCAACCCTTGATTTATCATTAGTAAAGGTAATAAAGTAATGAAAACCCCCTTTAGCCATTTCTTTAAATGGACCACATACGTCACTATGTATTATCTCCAAAATATTTTTAGCTCTTAGCCCTTGTCCAACAAAGGGTGATCTAGTCATTTTTCCCTGAAGGCAAGATTCACAAGTTGGAGTAAGCTTAGAGCCCAATGAGGATAAAATCACCATTTTCTCCAATTTTGCAATCCTATCTTCTGCAACATGACCTAATCTTAAGTGCCAAATATATTTTGAATTTGAGTTGATTTTCACTATGGCATTGCATTCATTTAGATCACTTGCATACATTTTGTGTTTGTCATTATTATCCAAATAATAAAGACCATCATTGTAACACCCCTATGTTCGGTAGTGCGTTCTACTGTTCCAGTGACCAGTGTTGTCCGGACAGCTAGGATGCCTAAAACTACACTTCGTTATGAGTGAGGAGACATAAAATAATGAAATACAAGAAAAGAAAATACAAGAAAGACAAAGGAAAAATAATAACAAAGAAAGGTAACCAAGTTAAGCGAGCCGAGAACCCTAGCGATAGATGACCTCACCGGGAAGTCACGGCGTGGACCGTTGACTAGCCTTGAACCGGGGGGAACCCTGGAAAATATTTATAGGACTTAAAGAGACATCAATTGAAGTATAAATATCATTAGAAATATCAAATAAAAATTAATTAATTAGTACAAAGAAAAGTGAGAAATTGAAAAACAGACAAAACCCGGTGTTACCGAAAAATCGGGAATGCAACCCGAACAGGGGCATTGTGGTCATTTGACATCCCGAATTGTCTTTTGACCTAGATGTACATTAAAAATAAATAATATTACACTTAGAAAATAAAATGAAAAATTAGTTTGGTGGTACCTAATGCAAATAGCCAAAAGTGGAGTGAAAATTTTGTAATTAGCACATTAAACTTATAAAATGATTTAAATTATGTGAGTGGACCACTAAGAATTATAATATGGATTAAATATAATCATAAGTGGGCAGATTACTCCCACTCAAACATCATCTTCTTCAAGTCCTCCATCCATGCCGAAATGAAGAATGGGAATCCTCCATTGTCGTTTGCATGAAGCTCCATTAACTCCTTCAATTTACCTCCAATCATCTAGGTTTCTTCATTAAAGATTACCTCCACATCACAAGGAATAAGTAGATACCAATATTAAGAAGTTTTAGTGAAGATTAAGCAAGTCCAAATAATAGGTAAGTTTGAGTTTTTGAATATTTCTTTGATAAAGTTTGTACACATGTTATGGGTGTTTGCTTTGTGAAGGAATTTTTAAGTTTTGAGGAGTTCTTGATATGTCCAATTTTGGACAGCCATGGAGTTCTATATTTGATGAAGTATTCTTACATATATTTGATGTGGATTCATGTTGAGTAGGGTGATTTAATGTCCTAGTAAGTTAATTCCATATGTATATGGTGATTGTGCACTTGAAATGGAAGTTGACGAATTGTGGGACACTTTGGCATTGTGGAACATTTCAGCAGCCTTGGGACTCTTTAAGGAGTGTTTTAATTCATGAAGATATTGGGTGAATTGTGATATTGAGGATTGATGAATATGCACGTAAATGGGTTGTGTAAAGTGTATGTAAGAATTAGAAATGTTTATGTGTATATGTGGTTGTATTTGGACTTTGTGAATTGGAGTTTTATTTGGTGTATTGAGGATGTTTGTATGCTGCCCAAAATGATTTTTATGTGAAGTGGTAAATGGTTTTGGTAATGTACCAAAACAGAATGGGGTTGAGAGGTGGATTTGTAGCAAGGTAAATGTGTAATGAATAGATGTTTAAGCAATGTAATAAAGGGCAGTGTGCATTTTAGCCTATAACTTTAAATGTGTAACTCCAATTGGTATGAGAAAAATTGGAGGTGAAACTAGGCACAAAATGTGCCAACTTTCATGAAGGAAACATACCAAAATTCTGCTTGCAAGGTGACTTGAAAAATGACCAAATCCAGATTAAGTACAATTGAGACCTGAAAATTGACCAATTGGGCAGCAGTTAGTGTTTAGGCCATAACTCACTCAAAACAGGTCCAATTGACCTGAAATTTTAACCATGAATAGTTAAGATCCATACCTACAAGTCTCATGAAGACACCAAAGCCCAGAAATGACCATAAGCAAGTCAAACAGCTTGCACAAGTTCGGGTCCAAAAACTGGCCGAACCAAAGTTGACCAAATTTGACCTAAAATGACCAAATTTGATGCCATTTGACCAGCAATAGTAAAATGACCATAACTTGGTCTACATAACTCAGAATGACCTAAAATTTTGTCCCGCATTCTGTAAGACATAGTTATACAAGTTTTTAGTTTTGACCTAAACCCGAAAACCGAGGGAACTAGGTCGTCCGGCTAGGTCAAACTAGTATGTCGGAATCCAGCAAGTTGTAATAAAATGCACTAAACAAGGAAATGAAATTGGTAACGTGTACCAATCCTAAAACACTATCGAATGTGACATATTAGTGACACTAAAACCTAATTTACCTAGAGCGCATCTAGGGTCGGTATATTAGGTGATTAAGCAAATAATAGCTTTCAGTGAATTACTTATCAAGCATTATCAATAGAGACAGTTTATTTTAGTACTGAAACACTTTAAATTGTGTTTCTCAGTTAGTAAAGACTCAGGAAAAGGGAAGGAAACACTGAGTCCAAACCAGGAGACAGTTATCAGAGGTTTGTGCACAACAACTATTTCTTTTGAATTTTTCAATTGAAATGAATTATGACTATTTGTATATTATTGTTTTAAATTGTTGAAATGTGTTTGAATGGATATTTAATTCTTGAAAAGCATTGTAAATGATTTGAAACTGTGATAAATTGTTTGAATGATATTGATGGTTACTGATTGATTGAAAAGCATTGGAAATGGTTTGAAACCACAACTATCATGTATATTGATTGTATTCCTCGCTAGCTTGTCTAGTGGGACGAATTGAATTCCCTCTCTGGCTGAATTGTTGAGGTGTGTGCCTGTTGAGGACAAATTGGATGAGTACTCATATTTTTGCTAGCTAGCTATGTTATTCCTCATTAGTCATCGACTTTTGGGACGAATTGAATACTTCATTAGCCATCGGCTTTTGGGACGAATTAAACTTTGGAACATGATTAAGCTGTGTGTGATTTATTGATACGTATTGTGAGATTGTGAAATGAATTTAAACTCTTATTGACATATACTGTCTTTTGAATTCAACCATGATCTGACTTATTGAAATTTATTGTGATATTGAGAAATGGAGTTTAAATTCTTGTTGACAATTACTGTCTTGAAATTAACTATGGTTTTAAGTATCCACTATTTGTATGATTTATGAATTGTGATTTAAAGATGTATTTGGTGAATGTTGTGCACCGCTGAGACATTGTCTCAGCGATAGCTTTATTCTTTATCGCAGTAGATAGATAGGCAGACGATTAGCAGACTAGGCTGCTAGTACCTCCAGCGAGAGATTACCAGGTATAATGAGTGTACCAACATTTTGCATTTTGTACTATAATGTATGACCACTGTATGTACATATTGTTTTTGGTTTTGAGCAGTTGTAAATTAAAATTGTACATTGAAGTTGTAAGATAAATTATGAGTTATTTTGACTTGTAAAAATTGTATTATATTTCTTTTATCTCAGTCTTTGAAAAATCACTGTGGATTTAAGTTGATAAATATGTTGTGTTGAGAAATATGTTGAAGTTGAGATTTGGAAAAATATTGAAGTGCTTTTTACAGGTTTTCTGAAGAACTGTTTTATCCAAAATACATATGGCACTCTGCCAAAAATTTTTATAGAAACTCCAAATAATTCAAATGTGTTAGTTCTATCACTTCAATTCAAAAAGGTTTTTAATACCTGTAAATAGTGCTCACCACTGTAAAAGAAGTAAGAAAAGTTTTTAAAATCCCTTGTAGTGTATTTAATGGGTTATCAGTAGACGGAGTTGGTAATTCATTAGATATACTACGGGATCATGTTATGCCTTACAGAGGGGTAGGGTGTGACATGTTTTAGTGGTATCAGAGCTAGTTTTTAAATTCTATTTTCACATGTTATTTGAATATTCTTTCTTCATAGTACAACTGCTCAACATCATTGTTTGATACATACAGTACATTACATTATAAATATGCACTAACGGGAGGAAATCTCCTTGTGTTATTTGTTCAGGAGATCTAAAATCCTCGCATTGACTATGGAAGAGGGTGATCATTTAGTCGATCAATCTTTTGAGGCTGAGGTGCAAGGGGATGCCCCAGGCCTACATAATGTCAGTGGTTCAGCAACACCAGCCCTAGCGATCTGCAGATTTCTGCTCGATTCGCTCGTGAGATGGCTGCAATGTTCCAACAAATGGCTGGTAATGTGCCTACTCAAGTCCCAATACAGACACCAGTGGTACAACCACAATATCCTACTAGGCAGTATGACAAATTGATGAAGTATGGGGCTACAGAGTTCAAGGGGACAGTAGATCCTCTAGAGGCTGAACAGTGGTTAGAAAGGATGGATGGGGTATTCAAGAAACTGCATTACACAAAGGAGCTCAGATTCGAATACTCAGTATCTTTGTTACAGGGGGATGCTTATGACTGGTGGAAAACCATTCCCCACAGTTTGGTAAAACCTGCAGTGCTAACATGGAATGACTTTCTCAGGGAATTCAGACAGAAATATGTCCCTGATGCTTATGTAGACCAGAAGTTACAAGAATTCCTAAGTCTGAAACAGGGGAACAGATCAGTGGCTGAGTATGAAAGAGAATTTTCCCACCTGAGCCATTATGCAGTGAGTTTACTTTCTACCAGCAGGGAGAGATGCAAGAGGTTTGAAACCGGCTTGAAGCCCAATATCAGATTACAAGTAGTCGGCTTCAAACACACTAACTTCTCTGAACTTATTTCTCAAGCTCTAGAGTTAGAAAGAATTGAGTCTGAAGCTGCTCCTGAGAAAAAGAAATTAGAGAAGACAGAGAAAGAGGGAAAATCTGTAGAGCAGAGTTCCAGTGGTCCTATTGGAAAGAGGAAGAACTATGGGGGACACAGCAGAGATGGCAAGAAATCTGGTAGGGGAAGATATTCAGGACAGAAGCCTCCCCTATCTGGTCAGCAGAGTACCAGAGGTTCCTACCCTCCCCGCCAATGTGAGACATGTGGAAGAAATCATGGTGGGATCTGCTACAAGGCTATTGGAGCCTGTTATAACTGTGGAGGCACAGGACACTTTGCCAAGGACTGCACCAGTAGTCGCAGGGTTGGACCACCTCCTACTACTGCAGAAGGGTCAGTTCAGAGCCCTGTCACTAGAAGTTCACAACCACCCAGCAGAGGTAGAGGCAGGGGTAGAGGTAGCCTAGCAGGTAGCCAAGGCACAGTAAAACATTCAGAGCAAGACAGTACTCCGGTCAGAGTCTATGCAATGAGACAGAGGGAAGAGGCCGAGACATCTGATGTTGTGGCTGGTACCTTCTCAACTTTTAACCAAGACGTGTTTGTATTATTTGACCCGGGTTCTACCCATTCTTATGTGAGTGCTAGCATCATTGATTGCATTGCTGTTCCATGTACAAAAATGGACTTTGAGGTGCTAGTAACAAGTCCATTAGGACAGGAAGTCAGGGTTAATAGAATATATAGAGATTGTCCTTTGGTGATCCAAGGACACACTTTCCTGTCTGATTTCATTGAAATGCCCTTCAGAGATTATGATATCATCTTGGGCATGGATTGGTTAGCTAGGCATCATGCCATGATTGACTGTAGCCTGAAGACAGTCACTTTTGGCCTTCCTCAGTACAGTGATGTGGTAATACATGGGGAAAGGCAGTTATTACCATCAAACATTATTTCGGCTGCACTAGCCAGAAAGATGATCAGAAAGGGGTGTGAAGCCTACTTGGCACATGTGGTAGACACCTAAGTGGGGAGTCCAGCATTGAAGGACATCCCTACAGTACATGACTTTCCAGATGTGTTTCCTAATGAATTGCCAGGATTACCTCCGGAAAGAGAAGTGCAGTTTGAAATTAATGTTATGCCTGGTGTGGAACCAATCTCCATAACGCCATACAGAATGGCACCAGCAGAGTTGAAGGAGTTAAAGATACAATTGCAAGAACTACTTGAAAAGGGCTTCATCCGCCCTAGTGTGTCACCTTGGGGAGCACCAATGTTGTTTGTTAAGAAGAAGGATGGTACTCTCCGCTTATGCATTGACTACCGGCAATTGAATAAGGTGACAATAAAGAACAGATATCCATTGCCTCGCATTGATGATCTGTTTGATCAGTTGAAGGGTGCAGCTGCATTCTCTAAAATTGATCTGCGATCTGGTTATTATCAGTTGAAGGTGCAAGAGCAGAATATTCCAAAAACTGCTTTCAGAACTCGGTATGGCCACTATGAGTTTCTAGTAATGCCATTCGGGTTAACGAATGCTCCAGCTGCTTTTATGGATCTGATGAACACTATCTTCAGACCATATCTTGATTAATTTGTGGTGGTGTTTATTGATGACATTTTGATATACTCGAGGAATGCAGAAGAGCATGACAGACATATGCGAATTGTACTGTAGACTTTAAGGGAGAAACAACTATACGCCAAATTGTCGAAATGTGAATTTTGGCTGAAAGAAATCTCCTTTTTGGGACTTGTTGTGTCAGCTAAAGGGATCAAGGTAGATTCCAGCAAGGTAGAAGCTATCCTTAATTGGAAGCCGCCCAGGAATATCACAGAAGTTCGCAGTTTTCTGGGTCTAGCTGGATATTACCGTCGGTTTGTGAAGGGGTTTTCTATGTTATCTTCTCCACTGACCAAACTGCTTCGGAAAGATGTAAAATTTTAGTGGACTGATAAATGCCAGCAAAGTTTTGATGAGTTGAAAAGGTGTTTGACTGAAGCTCCAGTCCTCACTTTACCTACTCCAGGTAAAGAATATACAGTTTATAGTGATGCTTCTCACAATGGGTTAGGCTGTGTACTGATGCAAGATCGGAATGTCATTGCTTATGCATCACGCCAGCTGAAACCGCATGAGACGAACTACCCAACACATGATCTGGAGCTAGCAGCTATTGTTTTTGCTCTGAAGATCTGGAGACACTATTTGTATGGAGAGAAATGCTACATTTACACAGATCACAAGAGCTTGAAGTACTTAGGCACCCAGAAGGAATTAAATTTGAGGCAGAGGAGATGGTTAGAACTCATCAAAGATTATGATTGCTTAATAGACTATCAGCCAGGGAAAGCAAATGTGGTGGCTGACGCCTTAAGTCGCAAGACAATGGCAAGTCTCAGAGTTTCTCCTTTGTCCATGGTATATGAATTGAAAGCACAACATGCCAGTTTAGAGATTGATGATGAGGGACAGACAGTAGTTGCATGGCATGTACAGCCAGTGTTGATTGATCGATCGTAATGGTCGCTCAGAGTGATGAAAATATCGAAGCTATTAAAAGAAGTCAGCAGGCAAAAACCTGAATTTTCGTGGAAAGATGATGGTTTATTGCTACATCGTAAGCGTAATGTGCATTCCTAATGATGCTGAATTGAGACAGATCATTATGAAGGAAGCACATGAGTCTCCATTTGCTATGCACCCTGGTGGAACTAAAATGTACAGAGGGCTGAAAGAGTATTACTGGTGAATGGGCATGAAGAGGGATATAGCTGAGTTTGTTTCCAAATGCCTAACTTGTCAGCAAGTAAAGGCAGAACATCAAGTTCCAGCTGGTTTGTTACATCCTTTGTCAGTACCAGAGTGCAAATGGGAACGGATAACTATGGATTTTGTTACAGGACTTCCAAGGACACAGAGTAGTCATGATGCAGTATGGGTTATAGTTGACAGATTGACCAAGTCTGTTCACTTTTTGCCAGTGCGGATGGACTATAGCCTGGAAAGATTGGCCAGATTATACATATATGAGATTGTAAAATTGCATGGAATGCCAGTATCAATTGTATCTAACAGAGATCCTAGGTTCACTTCTAGATTCTGGGGTAGTCTTCAGAGAGCCCTAGGAACTAGATTGAACTTCAGCACAGCATTCCACCCACAGACAGATGGCCAGTCTAAGAGGGTTATTCAGATACTGGAGGATAAGCTACGGGCTTGTGTGATTGAATTTGAAGGTAGTTGGGATACACACTTGCCTTTGATTGAGTTTGCTTATAACAACAGCTACCAATCAAGCATTGGGATGCCTCCATATGAAGCATTGTATGGTAGAAAGTGCAGAACTCCCTTATGTTGGGATGAAGTAGGTGAAAGGAAGATGATTGGGCCAGAAATTGTTCAGCAGACAGAGGAAAAGATCAGAGTGATTAGAGATAGACTCAAGGCTGCATCAGACCATCAGAAGTCCTATGTTGATTTGAAAAGAAGAGATATTGAATATGCAGTGGGTGATAAGGTATTCCTCAAAGTTTCTCCTTGGAAGAGGATTATGAGATTTGGCAGAAAGGGGAAACTAAGTCCTCGTTTCATCGGACCATATGAAGTTCTGGAAAGAGTGGGTCTTTTGGCATACCGGTTGGCATTACCTCCAGAGTTAGCCAGGATACACAGTGTCTTCCATGTGTCCATGTTAAGGAGGTACAGATCTGACCCATCTCATGTACTATCAGTTGAAGAGATTGAGGTAAATCCATACCTCTCATATGAGGAAGAACCCATAAAAATTATGGCTTATGAGGTGAAGCAGCTGAGGAACAAACAGATACACTTGGTTAAAGTGCTGTGGAACCATCATTCAGGCCAGGAAGCTACTTGATATGAGGAGACAGCACCCATAGCTGTTCAGAGACTAATGCCAGGTAAAATTTCGAGACAAAATTTATTTAAGGGGAGGAGAATTGTAACACCCCTATGTTCGGTAGTGCGTTCTACTGTTCCGGTGACCAGTGTTGTCCGGACAGCTAGGATGCCTAGAACTATACTTCGTTATGAGTGAGGAGACATAAAATAATGAAATAAAAGAAAAGAAAATACAAGAAAGACAAAGGAAAAATAATAACAAAGAAAGGTAACCAAGTTAAACGAGCCGAGAACCCTAGAGATGGGTGACCTCACCGGGAAGTCACGGCGTGGACCGTTGACTAGCCCTGGACCGCGGGGAACCCTGAAAAATATTTATACGACTTAAAGAGACATCAATTGAAGTATAAATATCATTAGAAATATCAAAGAAAAATTAATTAATTAGTACAAAGAAAAGTGAGAAATCGAAAAACAGATAAAACCCGGTGTTACCGAAAAATCGGGAATGCAACCCGAACAGGGGCATTGTGGTCATTTGACATCCCAAATTGTCTTTTGACCTAAATTTCCATTAAAAATAAATAATATTACACTTAGAAAATAAAATGAAAAATTAGTTTGGTGGTACCTAATGCAAATAGCCAAAAGTGGAGTGAAAATTTTGTAATTAGCACGTTAAACTTATAAAATGATTTAAATTATGTGAGTGGACCACTAAGAATTATAATATCGATTAAATATAATCATAAGTGGGCAGATTACTTCCACTCAAACATCATCTTCTTCAAGTCCTCCATCCATGCCGAAATGAAGAATGGGAATCCTCCATTGCCGTTTGCATGAAGCTCCATTAACTCCTTCAATTTACCTCCAATCATCTAGGTTTCTTCATTAAAGATTACCTCCACATCACAAGGAACAAGTAGATACCAATATTAAGAAGTTTTAGTGAAGATTAAGCAAGTCCAAATAATAGGTAAGTTTGAGTTTTTGAATATTTCTTTGATAAAGTTTGTATACATGTTATGGGTGTTTGCTTTGTGAAGGAATTTTTAAGTTTTGAGGAGTTCTTGATATGTCCAATTTTGGACAGCCATGGAGTTCTATATTTGATGAAGTATTCTTACATATATTTGATGTGGATTCATGTTGAGTAGGGTGATTTAATGTCCTAGTAAGTTAATTCCATATGTATATGGTGATTGTGCACTTGAAATGGAAGTTGACGAATTGTGGGACACTTTGGCATTGTGGAACATTTTGGCAGCCTTGGGACTCTTTAAGGAGTGTTTTAATTCATGAAGATATTGGGTGAATTGTGATATTGAGGATTGATGAATATGTAAGTAAATGGGTTGTGTAAAGTGTATGTAAGAATTAGAAATGTTTATGTGTATATGTGGTTGTATTTGGACTTTGTGAATTAGAGTTTTATTTGGTGTATTGAGGATGTTTGTATTCTGCCCAAAATGATTTTTATGTGAAGTGGTAAATGGTTTTGGTAATGTACCAAAACAGAATGGAGTTGAGAGGTGGATTTGTAGCAAGGTAAATGTGTAATGAATAGATGTTTAAGCAATGTAATTAAGGGCAGCGTGCATTTTAGCCTATAACTTTAAATGTGTAACTCCAATTGGTATGAGACAAATTGGAGGTGAAACTAGGCACAAAATGCGCCAACTTTCATGAAGGAAACATACCAAAATTCTGCTTGCAAGGTGACTTGAAAAATGACCAAATCCGGATTAAGTACAATTGAGACCTGAAAATTGACCAATTGGGCAGCAGTTAGTGTTTACCCCATAACTCACTCAAAACAGGTCCAATTGACATGAAATTTTAACCATGAATAGTTAAGACCCATACCTACAAGTCTCACACCAAAGCCCAGAAATGACAACAAGCAAGTCAAACAGCTTGCAGAAGTTCGGGTCCAAAAACTGGCCGAACCAAAGTTTACCAAATTTGACCTTAAATGACCAAATTTGATGCCATTTGACCAGCAATAGTAAAATGACCATAACTTGGTCTACATAACTCAGAATGACCTAAAATTTTTCCCTGTGTTCCGTAAGACATAGTTCTACAAGTTTGTAGTTTTGACCGAAACCCGAAAACCGAGGGAACTAGGTCGTACGGCTAGGTCAAACTAGTATATCGGAATCCAGCAAGTTGCAATAAAATGCACTAAACAAGGAAATGAAATTGGTAACATGTACCAATCCTAAAACACTATCGAATGTGACATATTAGTGACACTAAAACCTAATTTACCTAGAACGCATCGAGGGTCGATATATTAGGTGATTAAGCAAATAATAGCTTTCAGTGAATTACTTATCAAGCATTATCAATAGAGACAGTTTAATTTAGTACTGAAACACTTTAAATTGTGTTTCTCAGTTAGTAAAGACTCAGGAAAAGGGAAGGAAACACTGAGTCCAAACCAGGAGACAGTTATTAGAGGTTTGTGCACAATAACTATTTCTTTTGAATTTTTCAATTGAAATGAATTATGACTATTTGTACATTATTGTTTTAAATTGTGGAAATGTGTTTGAATGGATATTTAATTCTTGAAAAGCATTGTAAATGATTTGAAGCTGTGATAAATTGTTTGAATGATATTGATGGTTACTGATTGATTAAAAAGCATTGGAAATGGTTTGAAACCACAGCTATCATGTATATTGATTGTATTCCTCGCTAGCTTGTCTAGTGGGACGAATTGAATTCCCTCTCTGGCTGAAGTGTTGAGGTGTGTACCTGTTGAGGACGAATTGGATGAGTACTCATATTTTTGCTAACTAGCTATGTTATTCCTCATTAGTCATCGACTTTTGGGACGAATTGAATACCTCATTAGCCATCGGCTTTTGGGACGAATTGAACTTTGGAACATGATTAAGCTGTGTGTGATTTATTGATACGTATTGTGAGATTGTGAAATGAATTTAAACTCTTATTGACATATACTGTCTTTTGAATTCAACCATGATCTGACTTATTGAAATTTATTGTGATATTGAGAAATGGAGTTTAAATTCTTGTTGACAATTACTGTCTTGAAATTAACTATGGTTTTAAGTATCCACTATTTGTATGATTTATGAATTGTGATTTAAAGATGTATTTGGTGAATGTTGTGCACCACTGAGACATTGTCTCAGCGATAGCTTTTTATTGCTGTCGCAGGTAGATAGACAGACAGGGCAGCAGACTAGGCTGCTAGTACCTCCAGCGAGAGATTACCAGGTATAAATAGTATATCAACATTTTGCATTTTATACTGTAATGTATGAACACTGTATGTACATATTGTTTTTGGTTTTGAGCAATTGTAAATTAAAATTGTACATTGAAGTTGTAAGATAAATTATGAGTTATTTTGACTTGTAAAAATTATATTATATTTCTTTTATCTCAGTCTTTGAAAAATCACTGTGGATTTAAGTTGATAAATATGTTGTGTTGAGAAATATGTTGAAGTTGAGATTTGGAAAATTATTAAAGTGCTTTTTACAGGTTTTCTGAAGAACTGTTTTATCCAAAATACAGATGGGACTCTACCAAAAATTTTTACAGAAACTCCAAATAATTCAAATGTGTTAGTTCTATCACTTCAATTCAAAAAGGTTTTTAATACCTGTAAATAGTGCTCACCACTGTAAAAGAAGTAAGAAAATTTTTTAAAATCCCTTGTAGTGTATTTAATGGGTTATCAGTAGACGGAGTTGGTAATTCATTAGATATACTACGGGATCATGTTATGCCTTACAGAGGGGTAGGGTGTGACAATCATTCATATAACCCGAACCAATATATTTACTTCCAAAATAAATATTGCAAACATCATATGTGAACTGAAATTCATAGCCATTTCTAGTCAAACTAGATACATAAATGATGTTCTTAAAAGCATCAGGTACATATAAAATTTTATCCAAACACAAAACATGTCCAAACATGTAAAAAGATTTAGATCCTATGTCTAAAGCTTCAACAGTTGAGCCATTGCCAATCTGGACTCTAACATCTTGAGTACGCAAGCCGCTACTATTTGCTAGTTCTTGCATATCATTAGAAATGTGAGAACTGGCACTAATATCTAAAACCCAAGCTGTAGATGAACTATAAGTATCATCAGAATCTAAATAACAAGATATGGACATGCCTTCCAAAGGTCTATCCTTCTTGTCCTTCAGAGAAGCAAGGTACTCTGGGCAGTTTCTTTTCCAGTGCCCATCCTTCTGGTAGTGGAAACACTTTCCTTTGCCGCCATCAGCTTTAGTCTTCCCTTTCTGTTTAGCTATTTTCTTAGAAGGACTAGGAATCTGAGGTTTCTTTTTCTTATTATCCTTCTTTTTGTTGGACTTTCCAGTAGAAGAAGATGCAATCAAAGATACCTCTTTTCCTTTATTGCTCGGCATATTCTTTTGGGCAATAACCAGCATGTCGAGTAAACCAGCTAAGGTGCATTCTTATTTAGTCATATGAAATTTTGTCACAAAATTCCCAAAATACTCAGGAAGGGACTGAAGGATCAAATCCATCTGTAGTTGGAAATCCATATAGAAGTCAAGATGTTCCAACTGCTCAATTAGCCGAATCATCTTGTGGACATGATTCCTAACATTCTGTCCCTCAGACATCCTCATACAGAATAGTTGTCTAGATATCTCATACCTAGCATTCCTACTGTACTCACCATACAACTCTTGTAGGTGAAGGTGGATCTCACTCGCACTCTGCATGTTCTCATGTTACTTCTGTAACTCATTACTTATGGAAGAAAGCATGTAACACTTAGCTCTCATATCATGCTCCTTCCACTTATCCAAAGTTTCATATTCCTCTTGAGTGGCCTTTGGAGGTAAGGGACCAGGAACATTTGAATCTAAAACATATCCTATATGTTCAAGGTTCAGGACAAGTGTCAAATTTCTTAGCCAATCAGAGAGATTAGGTCCTGTCAACTTATTGTGATCAAGCATGCTTGCAACGATATTGGATGGTGGTGATTGTTCTGTGCTCATTATTATCAAGAAATTAACTGTAGAAAATAAGCAGACTAATTAGTAAATGTATCAAGTAATTAACCAAAATGATTATGGTCTTTTAATCAAATTGGTCCTCCCATTAACTTAGCGAATCCTGCACTTCCAAAGTAGAAAACAGAAATCCTAGTTGGATGGATTTCTAGTGGGTGATTGAATTCTTATAATTCTATGGATCATCCTCAGGTGCATCCGTTATTGGAATTACAATAAACTATAAGTGAGCAACTCCTTGCCTATCACATCTCACGTGAGGTTCAATCCTTTACCTAGCCCCTACTGCTCAAAATCTCAGGTAAATCCATTATTGACTTATCTTGCATTAGTTAAGTTGATCCCATTGAGCCAGTAATTATGCAAATAATTTTAATGCCCTCAGGTACATCCAATATTGGCCACCAAACCATTTACATATTTACAACATCTCATGCTTAACAATTATTCTTAAGAAAATCTCTTAAATTAGTTGCATCTTGTGCAACTATTTAAAATTCTTAAAATAATTGTCTCAATGGAGGGCCTATGTTATAATTACTTTAATTATAGCATTTCCAACTTAATCATTTGTTTGGAAGATTTTATGGTCATCCTAATTACTATTTAGGTCTCACTTTGCACATTATCCATTTAGCATGCATATATCATATAATTGCATATATTCCCATACATCTCATGCATTCATGGATAAGCAGTAAATATGGTATGATCATGGACTTTCTAAGGGATTCAATTCTGTGTAACACCCCTAAGTTCGGTAGTGCGTTCTGCTGCTCCAGTGACCAGTGTTGTCCGGACAGCTAGGATGCCTAGAACCACACTTCAATGAGAGTGAGGAGACATAAAATAATGAAATAAAAGAAAAGAAAGTACAAGAAAAACAAAGGAAAAATGATTGCAAAGAAATGTGATCAAGTTAAACGATCAGTGAAACCTCACGATGGGTGACCGACTGGAAGTCACGGCGTGGACCGTTGGGAACCATGGAAAACATATTTGTGACATAAATATACCCTTGTAGAAGAAAAAATATACTTAGAAATATCAAAGAAAAATTAAATAATTAGTACAAAGAAAAGTGAGAAATCGAAAAAGCAGACAAAACCCTAATACTGAAAAATCAGAATGCCACCCGAACAGGGGCATTATGGTCATTTGACATCCCGAAGTGTCTTTTGACCTAAATTTCCATTAAAAATAAATAG
This sequence comes from Hevea brasiliensis, assembly GCF_030052815.1. Taxonomy (NCBI): domain Eukaryota; kingdom Viridiplantae; phylum Streptophyta; class Magnoliopsida; order Malpighiales; family Euphorbiaceae; genus Hevea; species Hevea brasiliensis. The sequence continues at coordinate 78,591,796 of NC_079499.1, read as the reverse complement.
TATTACACTTAGAAAATAAAATGAAAAATTAAATTGGTGGTACCTAAAATAAATAGTGGAAATTATGGGTTAAATGTGGAATAAATGAATAATTACTTTATTATATGATTAAGTGACTAAGTGGACCACTAAGGGGATTAATTAAATACATAGTGGGACATGTGTACACTTAAAATGCAGCTGAATAAGTCATCTTCCTCATTTGCATTCAAATTGCCGAATTGAAGAGTGAAGGAAACTCCATAGCCATTTTTCATGCAAGCTTTCTTAACTCTCCATTTTCAACTCCAACCTCTTAGTGTTCTTCATTAAACTTTGTCTACACATCACAAGGAAGATATTGATACTAATTTTGAGAAGTTTGATGAAGGTTTAGCAAGTTACAATTAAAGGTAAGTTTGCATTTTTGAGAATTTCTTTGTTAAAGTTTATGTTCATGTTATGGGTGTTAGTTTGGTGAAAGAAAATTTTGAGTTTGAAGGGTTATTGTTGTTTTCATTTTGGACAGCCATGAGTCACGTTTTTGATGAGATATTTGTGCATATAATTGATGAGAAATGGTGTTGATCATGATGAATTAGTAACCTAGTGAATTATTTCATGTTTATGTGGTGATTTATGCACTTGGATGGGAAATTGTAAAATGGACGGCACTTTGATGTTGAAGAATGGTTTGTGGCAGCTTGGGGACACTTGAGTAATGGTATATATTGAAGGAAATGTATGCAGAATATTAACCTAGAAGGATTGATGATATGTATGTAGATTGATATTGTAAAGTGTGTGTAAAATTTGTAATGGTTAGGTATGTTTGTAATAGTACTTAGAAATTGTAATTGTGAATGATATTGGTGTGTTGAGGCTGATTGGAATCTGCCCAAAATAATGTTAATGTAAAGTAGAAAGTGCTTTTGGTAATGTACCAAAACTGATTTGGTAGGGTATGGAAGTAAACTTTGCAAGGTAAATATGTGTTTTGAATGGGGTGTGAAAAGCATATTGAGGGCAGTACACATTTTAGCCTATAACCTTAAATGTGTAACCTCAATTGGTATGAGACCAATTTGAGGTGAAACTAGGCACAAAATGTGCCAACTTTCATTCAGAAACCATGCCAAAATTCTGCTTGCAAGGTAACCTAAAAAAATGACCAATTCGGATTAGGTGCAATTAGGACCTGAAAAATGACCAATTGGGCAGCAGTGAGTGTTTAGGCCATAACTCACTCAAACCAGGTCCAATTGACCTGAAATTTTAACCAAGAATAGTTAAGACCCATACCTACAAGTCTTATGAAGACACCAAAGCCCAGAAATGACCATAAGCAAGTCAAACAACTTGCACAAGTTCGGGTCCAAAAACTGGCCGAACCAGAATTGACCAATTTGACCTAAAATTGACCTAAAATGGTACCATTTGACCAGCAAGAGTGTAATGACCATAACTCGGTCTACTTAACTCCGATTCACCTGAAATTTTGCACCGCGGTCCATAAGACCTAAATCTACAAGTTTGTAGTTTCGACCGAGACCCGAAAATCGAGGGAACTAGATCGTCCGGTTAGGTCAAACCAGTGTCCCGGAATCCAGAAATTTGCATTAAAATGCACTAAGCAAGGAAATGACTTTGGTAAAACATACCAAACCTAAAACCCTATCAAATGTGACATATTAACGACACTAAAACCTAATTTACCTAAAACGCAACGAGGGTCGGTATATTAGGTGATTAAGTGAATAATTGAGTTCAGTGCATTATTTACCAAACACCATCGATAGAGACAGTTTAAATTAGTACTGAAACACTTCAAATTGTGTTTCTACCAAAGACTCAGAAAAGGGAAGGAAACAGAGTCGGATCGTGGGGATCATCGAGGTTTGTGCACAACAACTGCTTTCTTTTGAATTATTTTCAATGGAAATAAATATTGACTATTTGCATATCATTGTTTTAAATTGTGGAAATGTGTTTGGTGGATACTTATTGATTGAAAAACATTGTGAATGGTTTGAAATCGTGAAAATTGTTTGAATAGTATTTGATGGATACTTATTGATTGAAAAGCATTGTAAATGGTTTTGTGGAAATTGAAGTGAATTACAATTGTGTTGCCATTTTGTGAATGAAATTATAACTTTGGAAATTTATTGGATTCTTACGGATCATTTGAATAAAATGTTTGGAATTGTTTTGACTCACAATTGGCATGACATCGATAATATGTTCCTCCTCCATTAATGGGGTGAGTGTGATTATTCCTTCCTCTTTGACTTATCGACAGGGTGAGTATGATTATGTTCCTCCCTCTTTGACTTCCCATTGAGGTGAGTATGGATGAGTACTCATTAGATAGCTAGCTTCCTCCTCATTGATTTCGATTATTGGGGTGAGTATGTCTTGTCGTGGTGTACAACACGGCATATATGGAAAAATTGTGTCATGGCCTACATTGTGTTATAGATTAGCAACACTGTATTCTTCAGTTATTTGATCGAATTGTGTTCTTATGTATTGTGAGATTGTGAAATTGATTTAAACTCTTATTGACATATACTGTCTATTGAATTCAACCATGATCTGACTTATTGAAAATTATTGTGATATTAACAAATGGAGTTTAAATTCTTGTTGACATTTATTGTCTTGAATTTAACTATGGTTTTAAGTATCCACTATTGATATGATTTATGAATTGTGATTTAAAATTTGTATTTGGTTAATGTTGTGCACCACTGAGACATTGTCTCAGCGATAGCTTTTATTGCTGTCGCAGGTAGAGAGACAGACAGGGCAGCAGGCTAGTCTGCTAGTATCGCCAGCGAGAGATTTTTGGGTATAGTGAGTATACCACATGTGGCATTTTGTACTGTAATGTATATTCACTGTATGTATATTTTGTTCTTGGTTTTGAGCAGTTGTAAATTTAAGTTGTACAGTAAAGTTGTAAAATAATTATGAGTTATTTGGCTTGTAAAAATTGTGTTATATCTTTGTATCTTAGTCTTTGAAAATCACTGTGGTTTTGACTTGAGAAATGTGTTGTGTTTATAAAAATGTTGGAGTTGAGATTTGAAAATATATTGAAGTGCTTTTTAAAGTTTTTCTGAAGAACTGTTTTGTCCAAAATACAAATGGCACCTTGCCAAAATTTTTACAGATATTCCAAATAAATCAAATGAGTTAGTTGTTTCACTTGATTCACCAAAGTCTTTCACACTGTAAATAGTGCTCACCATCGTAAAAGAAGTAAGAAAAGTTTTAAAATCCCTTGTAGCGTATTTAATGGATTATCGAGACGAGTTGGTAATTCATTAGGTATACTACGGGATCATGTTATGCCTTACAGGGGTAGGGTGTGACATGTTTTAGTGGTATCGAGCAAAGTTTTTAAATTGCTTTCACTTGTTACTTGAATATTCTTTCTTCACAGTACAACTGCTCAATATCATTGTTTGATACATACAGTACATTACATTATAAATATGCACTAACGGGAGGAAATCTCCTTGTATTATTGTACAGGAGGTCTAAAATCCTCGAATTGACTATGGAAGAGGGTGATCGTTCAGTCGATCAATCGATAGAGGCTGAGGTGCAAGGGGATGCCCCATGCCTACATAATGTCGGGTTCAAGAGCACTAGCCCTGCAAGATCGCAGCTCACTACCGCAATGTTCCAACAAATGGATGGTAATGTGCCTACTCAAGCCCCAATACGGACTCGGTGGTACAACCACGGTCTTACGCTAGACAATATTACAAATTGATGAAGTATGGGGCTCTGAGTTTAAGGACGAGATCCTCTAGAAGCTGAACAATGGTTAGAGAGGATGGATAGGGTATTCAAGAAACTGCATTGCACAGAGGAGCTTAGATTTGAGTACTCAGTATCTTTGCTACAGGGGGATGCTTATGACTGGTGGAAAACCATCCCCCACAGTCTGATAGAACCTGCAGTGCTAACATGGAATGACTTCCTCAGGGAATTCAGGCAAAAATATGTCCCTGATGCTTATGTAGACCAGAAGCTGCAAGAATTCCTAAGTCTGAAACAGGGGGGCAGATCAGTGGCTGAGTATGAAAGGGAATTCTCCCGCCTAAGCCATTATGCAGTAAGTCTACTTTCTACCAGTAGGGAGAGATGTAAGAGGTTTGAAACCGGCTTGAAGCCTAGTATCAGATTACAAGTGGTAGGATTCAAACATAACAACTTCTCTGAACTTATTTCTCAAGCACTAGAATTAGAAAGAATTGAATCTGAAGCGGCTCTTGAGAAAAAGAAATCAGAGAAGGCAGAAAAAGAGGGAAAGTCGTGAGCAGAGTTCTAGTGGTCCCTCTGAAAGAGAAAAACTTTGGGGATACAGAGATAGTAAGTAGTCATGTTGAGATAGTTCTTTTGTACAGAAACCACCTCGATCCGATCAGCCAACTCAACAGAAACCCAGAAATGCGCTGTCAGATCGACTTTGTGAAACTTGTGGTAAACCACATAGTGGGGTATGTTATAGAGCCGTAGGAGCATGCTTTAATTGTGGAGAGACTGGTCATTTTGCTAAGGATTGTGTAAATCCAGGTCGTTCTGGATCATTTACTACACCAAAGGGATCAACCCAAGTTTCTACCCCAAAGAGTTCACCATCGCTAGTAGAGGCAAAGGTAGAGGTAGGGGTAGTACACCTAGAAGTCGACTCATCGTGAATCAGCCAAAACAGGTGATGCTTCAACGAGAGTATACGCTATCTGACGAAAAGAGGAGACTTTTGACATCATTGCTGGTACTTTCTCAATTAGCAACTGAGATATATATATGTATTGTTTGACCTGGAATTTTCATATTTTTACATTAGTGTTAGAACTATATGTTATGTTGTTATTCGTTTATAGAGGAATAAATTTTGACGCATTAGTGATTAGCCCTTAAGATAAGGATTGTGATAATAAGTGAAATTAGTTTTGAAAGAGTTTATCGGCGAAAAGTATTTTCTAACACACCATAAATTATAAAGCTAATTAGTGAGCCTACTTAATGTAAGGCAAGAGGACGTAAAAGTAAGATGCAGTAATGGAATTGCTCTTGATAAGGGCAAGGAGGTTACTGTTAGAAATTGCTAATGGATATTGTAATCAGAATAAGATTAATATCAGTGAATTCAAAAAGAATAAAAGATAACAAAGTTTGATCTATTGGGATGTATCGTAGTAACTATGCAATGTTCTTGATGTTTATACTGTAAGCTGCAGATTACAGTACTAACTTGAGATTATTGTGTAGAGCTACGTACTAACCGATAGTACACCTAGATGAGAATAGTTGCCAACGGCATCTGTTTTGGCATAGTTATGCCATGACAGAATTTAATTGTTAGAAATAAGTTTGAAAATCCTACTTAGGGATCTAAAACTCAAAAGTTAAAATATCGAAAGGTTATAGTTCAGTACAAAAGGAAGTAAGTTATATAACATTGACAGATAAAAAGAGTTATGGAAGTAGAGACTTGAACAGTTGATTCATATGTAACAAAGAAATATTCCGAATGTGAGGAAGACTATGGACTAGAATGGTCAGAGGACCAATGCCTGATGAATGATTCTAATATGACCTCAAGGGTCATTCAAGAAGGAACGTGAGCTGAAATATTAGACAACATAATAGTAAGAGGAGATTGGTGTTATCCAAACAAAGTAAACATTGTATTAGATTGTTAAAAGTCTTACGATCATATAGAAAGGAGAAAATAAACGTATGACTATTGTAAGATGATTCTCGGGTAAAATTTCATGGACGAAATTTATTTAAGGGGGAGAATTGTAACACCCCTAAGTTCGGTGAGTGCGTTCTGCTCCAGTGACCGGTGTTGTCCTGGACACTAGGATGCCTAGAACCACACTTCAATGAGAGTGAGGAGACATAAAATAATGAAATAAAAGAAAAGAAAGTACAAGAAAAACAAAGGAAAAATGATTGCAAAGAAATGTGATCAAGTTAAACGAGCCGGGAAACCTAACGATGGGTGACCGCACTGGGACGTGGACCGTTGACTGGCCCTGGACTGCGGGGAACCCTGGAAAACATTTTTGGGACATAAATAGACCCTTGTTGAAGAATAAATATCATTAGAAATATCAAAGAAAAATTAAATAATTAGTACAAAGAAAAGTGAGAAATCGAAAAACAGATAAAACCCAGAATACTGAAAAATCAGAATGCCACGAACAGGGCATTATTGTCATTTGACATCCCTAAGTGTCTTTTGACCTAAATGTCCATTAAAAATAAATAGTATTACACTTAGAAAATAAAATGAAAAATTAAATTGGTGGTACCTAAAATAAATAGTAGAAATTATGGGTTAAATGTGGAATAAATGAATAATTACTTTATTATATGATTAAGTGACTAAGTGGACCACTAAGGGGATTAATTAAATACATAGTGGGACATGTGTACACTTAAAATGCAGCTGAATAAGTCATCTTCCTCATTTGCATTCAAATTGCCGTATTGAAGAGTGAAGGAAACTCCATAGCCATGTTTCTTGCAAGCTTTCTTAACTCTCCATTTTCAACTCCAACCTCTTAGTGTTCTTCATTAAACTTTGTCTACACATCACAAGGAAGATATTGATACTAATTTTGAGAAGTTTGATGAAGGTTTAGCAAGTTACAATTAAAGGTAAGTTTGCATTTTTGAGAATTTCTTTGTTAAAGTTTATGTTCATGTTATGGGTGTTAGTTTGGTGAAAGAAAATTTTGAGTTTGAAGGGTTATTGTTGTTTTCATTTTGGACAGCCATGAGTCACGTTTTTGATGAGATATTTGTGCATATAATTGATGAGAAATGGTGTTGATCATGATAAATTAGTAACCTAGTGAATTATTTCATGTTTATGTGGTGATTTATGCACTTGGATGGGAAATTGTAAAATGGACGGCACTTTGATGTTGAAGAATGGTTTGTGGCAGCTTGGGGACACTTGAGTAATGGTATATATTGAAGGAAATGTATGCAGAATATTAACCTAGAAGGATTGATGATATGTATGTAGATTGATATTGTAAAGTGTGTGTAAAATTTGTAATGGTTAGGTATGTTTGTAATAGTACTTAGAAATTGTAATTGTGAATGATATTGGTGTGTTGAGGCTGATTGGAATCTGCCCAAAATAATGTTAATGTAAAGTAGAAAGTGCTTTTGGTAATGTACCAAAACTGATTTGGTAGGGTATGGAAGTAAACTTTGCAAGGTAAATATGTGTTTTGAATGGGGTGTGAAAAGCATATTGAGGGCAGTACACATTTTAGCCTATAACCTTAAATGTGTAACCTCAATTGGTATAAGACCAATTTGAGGTGAAACTAGGCACAAAATGTGCCAACTTTCATTCAGAAACCATGCCAAAATTCTGCTTGCAAGGTGACCTAAAAAAATGACCAATTCGGATTAGGTGCAATTAGGACCTGAAAAATGACCAATTGGGTAGCAGTGAGTGTTTAGGCCATAACTCACTCAAACCAGGTCCAATTGACCTGAAATTTTAACCAAGAATAGTTAAGACCCATACCTACAAGTCTTATGAAGACACCAAAGCCCAGAAATGACCATAAGCAAGTCAAACAACTTGCACAAGTTCGGGTCCAAAAACTGGCCGAACCAGAATTGACCAATTTGACCTAAAATTGACCTAAAATGGTACCATTTGACCAGCAAGAGTGTAATGACCATAACTCGGTCTACTTAACTCGGATTCACCTGAAATTTTGCACCGCGGTCCATAAGACCTAAATCTACAAGTTTGTAGTTTCGACCGAGACCCGAAAATCGAGGGAGCTAGATCGTCCGGTTAGGTCAAACCAGTGTCCCGGAATCCATCAATTTGCATTAAAATGCACTAAGCAAGGAAATGACTTTGGTAAAACATACCAAACCTAAAACCCTATCAAATGTGACATATTAACGACACTAAAACCTAATTTACCTAAAACGCAACGAGGGTCGGTATATTAGGTGATTAAGTGAATAATTGAGTTCAGTGCATTATTTACCAAACACCATCGATAGAGACAGTTTAAATTAGTACTGAAACACTTCAAATTGTGTTTCTCTACCAAAGACTCAGAAAAGGGAAGGAAACACCGAGTCCAGATCGTGGGGACAGTCATCGAGGTTTGTGCACAACAACTTTTTCTTTTGAATTATTTTCAATGGAAATAAATATTGACTATTTGCATATCATTGTTTTAAATTGTGGAAATGTGTTTGGTGGATACTTATTGATTGAAAAACATTGTGAATAGTTTGAAACTGGAAAATTGTTTGAATGGTATTTGATGGATACTTATTGATTGAAAAGCAATCGTAAATGGTTTTGTGGAAATTGAAGTGAATTACGAATTGTGTTGCCATTTTGTGAATGAATTTATTACATTCGAAATTTATTGGATTCTTACGGATCATTTGAATAAAATGTTTGGAATTGTTTTGACTCACAATTGGCATGACACTGATAATATGTTCCTCCTCCATTAATGGGGTGAGTGTGATTATTCCTTCCTCTTTGACTTATCAGTCTAGGGTGAGTATGATTATGTTCCTCCCTCTTTGACTTCCCAGTCTGAGGTGAGTATGGATGAGTACTCATTAGATAGCTAGCTTCCCCCCTCATTGATTTCGATTATTGGGGTGAGTATGTCTTGTCGTGGTGTACAACACGGCATATATGGAAAAATTGTGTCATGGCCTAAATTGTGTTATAGATTGGCAACACTTTGTATTCTTGATTATTTGATCGAATTGTGTTATTATGTATTGTGAGATTGTGAAATTGATTTAAACTCTTATTGACATATACTGTCTATTGAATTCAACCATGATCTGACTTATTGAAAATTATTGTGATATTAACAAATGGAGTTTAAATTCTTGTTGACATTTATTGTCTTGAATTTAACTATGGTTTTAAGTATCCACTATTGATATGATTTATGAATTGTGATTTAAAATTTGTATTTGGTTAATGTTGTGCACCATCGAGACATTGTCTCTGATAGCTTTATTGCCGCAGTAGAGACAGACAGGCAGCTAGGTCGCTAGTATCGCCAATGAGAGATTTTTGGGTATAGTGAGTATACCACATGTGGCATTTTGTAATCAGAATGTATATTCACTGTATGTATATTTTGTTCTTGGTTTTGAGCGATTTGTAAATTTAAGTTGTACAAAGAAAGTTGTAAAATAATTATGAGTTATTTGGCTTGTAAAAATTGTGTTATATCTTTGTATCTTAGTCTTTGAAAATCACTGTGGATTTGACTTGAGAAATGTGTTGTGTTGATAAAAATGTTGGAGTTGAGATTTGAAAATATATTTAAGTGCTTTCTGAGTTTTAAGAACTGCTTTGTCCAAAATACAAATGGAACCTTTCCAAAATTTTAACAAATAATCAAAATAAATCAAATGAGATAGTTGTTTCACTTCATTTCAACAAATTCTAACACACCTGTAAATAGTGCTCACCACTGTAAAAGAAGTAAGAAAAGTTTTTAAAATCCCTTGTAGCGTATTTAATGGATTATCAGTAGACGGAGTTGGTAATTCATTAGGTATACTACGGGATCATGTTATGCCTTACAGAGGGGTAGGGTGTGACATTCTGAGCCACCAAGAATTGAATCAGGGTATTCCTAGGTGCATTTCATTCATTCATTTTACAAGAGTTGCTGAAGGAGTACATAATCAACACTTGATCTTGAATTCCTCCCACTGGTCCCACCAATGCTTTTGACCTCCTTGAACTTCTTACAATCCAATTACATAGTAATCCTTGGCATACAAAGGCGAATTTACAAGAACATAAATAAATGAATTTACAACCCAAAAATTATTACATACTTAATAATATATGCCCAAAATAAATTAAAATAAATTAATTAATTTACAATCCCAAAGAAACATAAAAGAAATAAATCCAATCACATTGGTCTTTTATAGTCCATGATCATCCATAATGCATATCACTATTTAACAATTAAATAAAACATACATACTTAAAATAAATTGAATATCTCATATTTAACTTAAAAAATCTAGATTTGAATATGATTCAAATAAATTCAAAAATTTAGATTTGAATCTCATTCAAACAAATTTAAAAATTCAGATTTGAATCACATTCAAACAACCTTAAAAATTCATATTTGAATCACATTCAAACAATTTTTAAAAAATCAGATTTGAATCACATTCAAATAATTTTTAAAAATTCATATCTGAATATTATTCAAACAACTTTAAAAAATTAGATTTAAATATAATTCAAACAACTTTAAAAATTCAGATTTGAATCACATTCAAATAACTTTTAAAATTCAAATTTGAATCACATTCAAACAATTTTTAAAATTCTGATTTGAATCATAATTAAATTGTTTAATTAAAATTCTAATTAAACAATTTAATTAGACATAGGATGAGCTTTTAAATCATACAACAATTGTAAATTAAAAAGCAAACCTTGTGCCACCTTGAAGAACCTTTGTTGCCGCCACCTATGGTGGCTTCACCATGTGTGTCGCCACACATCCATTGCAACCAGCAATGGATCAATCATCTCATGATCAAATCACACAATTAATCATATAATCAACAATCTAAATGGCAAATATGGGTGCTCTAATACTAATTGAAGGAATGGAAGCTTGAAAAACACAAGTTTATACCATTGAATTCAAAAATTTTCACCTAGGGTCACATGTGTCATGCAATATTTATTTTTAACAATTTGATTTCAATGATAAACAACATATTAAAACTCTTTTAATATGTTTTTGGATCTGTATTTGCCATTTAAGATTTTAAAATCAACCAGATTAATTTTAGAACCCTAGATTAAATCAAGAATGATTACACTAACCTCTTGATGCACTACAGCGTATTTGCGCCCTTGAGATTCATCTTCAGGACACCAAATGTTGTCCCTCTAGCTTGTCCACACTAAGAACACCTATGGCAGCCCTTGAACAACTTCTAAAGCTTTTTCTATTAATTAGAAATTCAAGTTCTGCCTCTTAAGAGATTAGAGATGTAAACAGGACACTAGAAACAATTTATAGTATTTTTAATTCAAGAGATTGATGGCTAATCTCTTTGAATTGATGAGAGATGAAGAGGAAGAGAGGGAGAGCTTCAAAAGCGCATGACAAAGGAGTGTGGCTGCTGGTTGTGTTTTATTTTCTCATAACAACACTTATATAGCTAGGTTAACACATTAAACCCTTGCCACATGTCGCCCTTTGATTAGCTCTAGGTTTAAGTGACCCAATCACATTGTGCCAAGTGTTAAACCTATATTTAATCTTAATTTTAATAATCTTACATGATAAAAAGACATTTGGCAAGCTTATGCATAATGCCATGTGCCACAATCTCATGGTGCCACGTGTCACACTGCGAAATGACCAAAATGCCCCTGTGTCTTAATTTTGAGTTCTTAACCAAAAATAATTATTTCTCTTCTTCTAATTAATTTGTATCAAATATAAATTAATTAATTAATCTCTATTAATTAATTTCTTATTAATTAAATTCATATTTAAACAGTTTAAATATAAATTTAACTTATACTATACATCCAATAATCTAGGCTTGGTTTCAAGTCATGCTAGGGACTTTGCAATCTAATTACAAACCAAACCTATTTAATTAATCAATTAAACTCTTTAATTAATTAACTAAATCATATTTTATTTGGTGATTACTTGTGTATGTGTGTGACTTACTAGGCTCATCACTAATTAGCAATGAGACATGATATCAACTCTTAATATCATCAGAACTCTTTCTTACCATAAATGATTTCTCTAAATCATTTTATGCACCTCATAGACCATGGTTAACACCTAGCATAGCATGCCATGGACACCCAATTAGTAATAAGGTTTACCTTAAATGAACCTATAATCATATGTTACCATGCACTAGAATCTCTCTGTTACAAAATCCTAACTCAAGCTGGAGTCATGGTTTATGTCAAACTCCGTTTGCTATGAATATTATGCTCTCTTTTAATTCCAGTTCTTGATTAAAAAGATTTTCTCATCAGAAACTCTTTTCCGATTAAATCTATCTGTCCTGGCCAGGAACTTGAAACATCAAGAACAATTAAATGAACATAGGATTTTATCTCTATTTACTTAGAGGAATAGATTCTATCTTGATCAACACCTACCTCCATATATAACTAGTAGGAGCTAACACATGCCCATATACCCATACACAGTACAAGTATGAAAGCAGTATCAAACTCAAACTACCTATATACAAGATAAATGTGCTATCTCTGGTCTAAAGATTATATGCACGGATATAATTCATGACAAAACATTTACAAGAGTAAACTCCATGTTCTTGTCATAAGAATCACTGGTTCGGCCTACTTATCATTTATAAGTACCTATCATGTTTGTCATATGGCATGAGACTCACCATTCCATCTTATTTATATCTCATATAAATAACTTGGGAACAAACATGAATATAATCTTTCTGGATAAGTCACGTCCTTATTATGAAGTATCCTCGATTGTGAACCTATTTATGATACTTTGTGCTAGAAATAATGCCACTCATATTCTTAACAACTTAAGAATAATATTTCTAACAAAATATCAATGGACCTTTTCTATTACACATATATATATTATGTAAATGGAAAAGTGGAAAAGCCTTTTATTAATTAAAATATGTACAAGATACATACTAAATGATATGCTCTAGCGCATACTACTAACAAGATATGCTTAAAAGACTATGCTAGAGTCAATGGTTAATTTTGCACATTTTCAGAATTTATGCACTAACTTGGCCTAGCCAATTAACCTTTATCTCTTAATTTCTGGGTTTTGGTCAAAATAGCAATCTTGTAGGTCTATGTATTATTGAAATTTTAGCACTAATTTTAGGGTATTTGGATTTTTGTGGACCAAGTTATGGTCTCTTTGCCAAAACTGGTCAAGTAACCTATATTTAGCAAATTAGGGCAGTTTTGGTTCTGGACAGTTTTGATAACCCAACTTGGATAAGCAATTTGACTTGGTTAATGGCATTTCTAGGCTCTGATGTCTTCACAAAAGTTGTAGCCCTATGTCTATGCTTTCCAATGGTATAAATTTCTCGTCATTTGGATCTTTCTAGTGTAAGTTATGGCCAAATGAATGTACACTATTGATTTGGTCAATTTTCTGGGTTCACAATTTGGTAATCCAGATTAGGGCAACTTTTAGATCACTTTTTAGATAGAATTTGGACATAATTTCTTCATGAAAATTTATGCATTTAGTTTTAATTTTACTTTCAGTTGGCCTCATACCAATGAAGGAGTGGAAGTATGAAAAACACAAGTTTATATCATTGAATTCAAAAAATTTCACCTAGGGTCACATGCATTGTGACACCCCTTACCCGACTACAGTGTAGTCGAGCAAGTTATGCCACTCAGTGTGCCAAGCACTCTATTTTATCTTAATTCATTTTTATTCTTCCTTTTGAATATAACTTGTGAAATATAATTTATTTAAGCCATTTATCGAAATTATAATTTATTTGAGGTTCCGAGAATTTTATAGAAAATCCGGCAAAGTACCGGCTAAAAATGGAGAAAACAGTTCTTCGGAACCTGTGAAAAACACTTCCTATGAACATATTCAATCATCTCATCACTCTCAAACTTCAATATCAAAATCTCAACATTTTTCACCATTCATTTCTCAAAACCCTAGTTTTCCCTTATGATTCACACATACACCTAATTAAGCACTTCCATTCATTATTTATGTGTATATACACCTTAAACATAATCTCTAATTCATTCTAAGTCCATTAAAACCATCAAAAACACTCCACTTCTATTCCTTCAATAGGGCTGCCAAAATTCAAGGAGTACATATACATAAATTTCATTCATTTAATTCACAATTCCTTACTTATTTTAAGTCCTTAATATGGAATAAAAGAAGTATAAGTATAAATAGGCACTAACCTTTTTGAAACCAACCTTGAGCTTGTTATTCTTCAAGATTTCCCCTAGAATCATAATAATCATAATCAATTATAACTTCACTTTCCTAAATTAAATATCCAATAAAAATTCAACAGCATTTCCCTTTAAATTGGACTAAACTCCTATCATAAATCTTAAATCCACAACCACCCATTAATACCCAATCTGGCAGCTTCTGCATTCAAATTTATATATAATGATCTAACCGTTAGATAAATCCCAAATTTTAACCATATATTCTAGACATCCCTATACAATATCAGTAAAAATTTTAGCATCAAATAATCTCTATATCATGAGATATCAAAACATTCATTCAACCCTTCAAAATCTGAATTGTTGCAGAAATCAGTCTTACTCAGACAGCTCATGCAAAACAATTTATATCTCATAAACCACAAGTCTAAAATTCACCAAATTTTAACCCAGCAGCCTCAACATCCCAAATATCATTTGTACCAAATGTCATAATTTTATAAGTATCGTAACTATTTATTTTTCTCAAATTTCAGTAGCCAAAATTCAGAATTCAACCTACAGACAGACTGTGTTCAACAATATATTTCTCCAAATCCAACCGTCGAACAATCACCAAATTTTAACCATAACTTCCACACATACATACCTCAAACATATCAAAAAATCAGCCATAGATGTTGAGCCAAACTCACCTGGACGGAAGAGAAACATGCTGCCCTGCTGAACCCCTTTTTCTGCTACTGTTCATCTCCTTCTCCTTCTTCCTTTCTTCCTTTCTTTTCCTTTTCTCTCTCTTTCTCTCTTATCCCAGCCCGTATGAAGAAGGAAACTGCTGGTTTCCTTTGTTTTTTATCTCATTTTAAGTCATTTTTATCTCTTTTTATTGGTTTGTCAAATGGTGATTGGAGGGGGGGCTTTTAAATGACATCATCATATGTCATAATTAAGCATTTTCCTTCATTTTCTTTTTTTCTTTTCTCTACTCATTTTCAATTCAATTTTTAGCAATATTTCTTCATATTTTATGTCATATTAATTATTTACTTAACTGGACAAGTCGGCCAAAAATCGTCTCTGAAGGCGAAATGTCCAAAATGCCGTTCGTTTGGCTTAACGGGCCAAAATTGTCTGTACCGATTGAAAAATTTTTCTGAGTATTTTCTTGGCATTCTAATGCCATAGGAACCTCAATGACCCTTCTCTGGAGTCCCAAAAATTATTTTATAATTTTTCCCCAGGGTCTAGGGCTCCTCGTTGCGAGAACCGCGACTTCCCTCTGAGTTACTCCTCGCTAGAGCACCGGCTAGTTTAACTTAACTGTATTTTATTTCTAAAATTTTTACTAAATTTTTCTCATTAATATTTGAGTTAATTATGGTTTCTCACTTTAGTTTAAATATTTTTCCGGACGTTCTAGCTGTCCGGACCGACACCGGTCACCGGAACAGTAGAATGTACGGAGTTGCTACCGGGAGGATGTTACAACTCTTCCCCTCTTATTTAAATTTCGTCGTCGAAATTTACCCAATGTAAATAGCCAAGGAGCTAATACCTCTTTATTTCTTCACCTTTCCGTGTTATCCTACTTCACTTTCTCCTTAGTCTCAATCCTATCCTCAAACAGTTATGTACTCATCCTTTTTTATCTTAAATATAGTCTCTTTCTTATTTCCATTCGCTATCTCATTGTCTCTTCACTCTCTTATTCCATACCCTAACCTAAAATAAACAGGAAATACAGATATGCAATAGTGTCACCTCGACTCTTATGAATGCAATGCATGATATGCAATCTATCTAGGTCCAGAAACGCCTAAACCGCGCTCTGATACCACTAAATGTGACACCCCTTACCCGACTACAGTGTAGCCGAGCAAGTTATGCCACTCAGTGTGCCAAGCACTCTATTTTATCTTAATTCATTTTTATTCTTCCTTTTGAATATAACTTGTGAAATATAGTTTATTTAAGCCATTTATCGAAATTATAATTTATTTGAGGTTCCGAGAATTTTTTAGAAAATCCGGCAAAGTACCGGCTAAAAATGGAGAAAACAGTTCTTCGGAACCTGTGAAAAACACTTCCTATGAACATATTCAATCATCTCATCACTCTCAAACTTCAATATCAAAATCTCAATATTTTTCACCATTCATTTCTCAAAACCCTAGTTTTCCCTTATGATTCACGCATACACCTAATTAAGCACTTCCATTCATTATTTATGTGTATATACACCTTAAACATAATCTCTAATTCATTCTAAGTCCCTTAAAACCATAAAAAACACTCCACTTCTATTCCTTCAATAGGGCTGCCAAAATTCAAGGAGTAAATATACATAAATTTCATTCATTTAATTCACAATTCCTTACTTATTGTAAGTCCTTAATATGGAATAAAAGAAGTATAAGTATAAATAGTCAAGATTTCCCCTAGAATCATAATAATCATAATCAATTATAACTTCACTTTCCTAAATTAAATATCCAATAAAAATTCAACAGTATTTCCCTTTAAATTGGACAAAACTCCTATCATAAATCTTAAATCCACAACCACCCATTAATACCCAATCTGGCAGCTTCTGCATTCAAATTTATATATAATGATCTAACCGTTAGATAAATCCCAAATTTTAACCATATATTCTAGACATCCCTATACAATATCAGTCAAAAGTTTAGCATCAAATAATCTCTATATCATGAGATATCAAAACATTCATTCAACCCTTCAAAATCTGAATTGTTGCAGAAATCAGTCTTACTCAGACAGCTCATGCAAAACAATTTATATCTCATAAACCACAAGTCTAAAATTCACCAAATTTTAACCCAGCAGCCTCAACATCCCAAATATCATTTGTACCAAATTTCATAATTTTATAAGCATCGTAACTATTTATTTTTCTCAAATTTCAGTAGCCAAAATTCAGAATTCAACCTACAGACAGACTGTGTTCAACAATATATTTCTCCAAATCCAAACGTCGAACAATCACCAAATTTTAACCTTAACTTCCACACATACATACCTCAAACATATCCAAAAATCAGCCATAGATGTTGAGCCAAACTCACCTGGACGGAAGAGAAACATGCTGCCCTGCTGAACCCCTTTTTCTACTATTGTTCATCTCCTTCTCCTTCTTCCTTTCTTCCTTTCTTTTCCTTTTCTCTCTTATTCCAGCCCGTATGAAGAAGGAAACTACTGGTTTCCTTTGTTTTTTTATCTCATTTTAAGTCATTTTTATCTCTTTTTATTGGTTTGTCAAATGGTGATTGGAGGGGGGGCTTTTAAATGACATCATCATATGTCATAATTAAGCATTTTCCTTCATTTTCTTTTTTTCTTTTCTCTACTCATTTTCAATTCAATTTTTAGCAATATTTCTTCATATTTTATGTCATGTTAATTATTTACTTAACTGGACAAGTCGGCCAAAAATCGTCTCTGAAGGCGAAATGACCAAAATGCCCTCCGTTTGGCTTAACGGGCCAAAATTGTCTGTACCGATTGAAAAATTTTTCTGAGTATTTTCTTGGCATTCTAATGCCATAGGAACCTCAATGACCCTTCTCTGGAGTCCTAAAAATTATTTTATAATTTTTCTCCCGGGTCTAGGGCTCCTCGTTGCGAGAACCGCGACTTCCCTCTGAGTTACCCCTCGCTAGGGCACCGGCTCGTTTAACTTAACTGTATTTTATTTCTAAAATTTTTACTAAATTTTTCTCATTAATATTTGAGTTAATTATGGTTTCTCACTTTAGTTTAAATATTTTTCCGGACGTTCTAGCTGTCCGGACCGACACCGGTCACCGAAACAGTAGAATGTACGGAGTTGCTACCGGGAGGATGTTACATGCATCATGCAAGATTTATTTTTATCTATTTGATTTCAATAATAAACAACATATTAAAACTCTTTTAATATGTTTTTAGATCTATATTTTCCATTTAAGATTTTAGAATTAATCAGATTAATTTTAGAACCCTAGATTAGATCAAGAATAAGTGCACTAACCTCTTGATGCACCGTAGTGTGTTTGGCACCTTCGAGATGCGTCTTTAGGACATTAGATGTTGTAAATTAAAATTGTACATTGAAGTTGTAAAGTGAATTATGAGTTATTTTGACTTGTAAAATTTGTATTATATTTCTTTTATCTCATCCTTTGAAAATACTGAAAAATTGTTGTGGATTGAGTTGAGAAAAATATTGTGTTGAATTTTGTTGGAGTTGAGATTTGGAAAAATATTGAAGTGCTTTTTATAGGTTTTTCTGAAGAACTGTTTTATCCAAAATATATATGGCACTCTGCCAAAATTTTTACAGAAATTCCAAATAATTCAAATGTGTTTGTTCTATCACTTCAGTTCACAAAAGTTTTTAACACCTGTAAATAGTGCTCACCACTGTGAAAGAAGTAAGAAAAGTTTTTAAAATCCCTTGTAGTGTATTTAATGGGTTATCAGTAGACGGAGTTGATAATTTATTAGGTATACTACGGGATCATGTCATGCCTTACAAAGGGGTAGGGTGTGACATGTTTATGTGGTATCAGAGCAATGGTTTTAAAGTGAATTTGAAATCTTTTTGTCGGTAACTACAACTGCTCAAATGTTTGATACATATAGTACATTTACATCATAAATATGAACTAATGGAGAGGAATCTCCTTATGTTGGTTGTACAGGAATAGAAAATCTTGTGAAAAGATGTGGAAGAGAAGAATGAGATAATAGAACAGTCTGTGATGGCAGAAGAACAAGTTGAGGCCCCAGCTCCACAAAATGTCGAAGGCCTGACTGTACCAGTTTTGCCGGTATAAATTACTGGACAAATGGCCCAGCAAATGGCCACTTTCTTTCAACAAATGGCTGATAATCTGTCAGCCCAAGCCCAAGTACAGACCCAACCCCCATAAGGGCAGTGTGAAATGGAAAAGAGGGAGAAACCTATGGGTTAGAGTTCGAACAGTAATTTGGGGAAGAGAAAAGAATTTGCGGAGCCTCGAGCTCAGAAATATGATAGAGGTGGATCATCAGGGCAGAGACCACTAAGATCTAGTCGTCGAACAACCAGAAGTTCCTATCCTGCCTGTTTTTGCCATGTTTGTGGTAAGCTACATGGAGGTATTTGTCGTAAGACCTCTGGAGCCTGTTACAATTGTGGAAAACTTGGACACTTTGCTAAAGATTGTGCTAAACCACCTCGATCTGCTCTCCGGAGTTCACAGACCGTCAGTCAGAGTCAAGATAGAAATAGAGTTGGTACTCCTCACTACTATAACACAGTGAATCACCCCAAATATAGTAGCGCACTAGTCGGAGAGTCCACTATGCGCAAAGTAAAAGGAGCAGAAACTTCAGATGTAGCTGTTGGTAAGTTCTTAATTTTTGAAAGAAACAATTAGATATTATTTGATCCCAACACTACTTAGTTGTGTGTTAGTGTCAGAACTATATGTTCTGTTGTTATTCCTTTACATGGAAATGAATTTTAATGTATTAGTGACTAGTCCTTTAGGATAATAACTACAATAACAAGTATGGTTAACATCAATTTTGGAAGAATTGTTAGCTAAAAGTATTTTCTAACATACCGTAAATTATAAAGCTAATTGGCGAGCCTACTTAATGTAAGGCAAGAGGACCTAAAAGTGAGTTACAGTAATAGAATTGCTCTAGATGAGGGCAAAGATGTTACTGTTAGTAATTGTCAAAGGAAATTGTAATCAGAATCGGTTTGGGATATTAGTGGATTCAAGAAAGATAAGATGTTAGAAAACCTAGTCCATGAGGTTATAACGTAGTGACTATGTAATGTTCTTGATGTTTGTATTGTATGCTGCAGATTACAGTACAGACACGGGATTATTATGTAGAGCTACGTACTTCCTCGTGATACAGTAAATTAAGAATATTTGTAAGTAATCTATAAATTGATACAGTTGCACCCGAATAGAGTACTATTACTGGAAATAAATGTGAAAATTTTTAGTCAGAAATGTAAAACTTCAGAACTAGCCTATCAAATGACTACACTTGTAAGGTAGCTAGAGTCAGTGACTCAGTTATATTAATGTGAATTACCTGTACCACAGTAATTGCTATAAGCTTAAAGATATCAGTACGACTTATCATCCTCAAACGGATGGACAGTCGAAAGAAGTGATTCAGGTAAATTTTGAAACTTGTTGAGTTTCTATAAATAATGAAATGAAATGATAATAATAACCTGTAAAAGGGAATAAACCCCCGAGAATATACTGAGAACTTCTGTCCTTGAATCCGAGGGAGATGAGACAGATAACTCCCACTAACAGAATTTGTATACATTAATAAGTGTCAAGCTAGCATACGAGTGGCACCCTATGAAACATAGTAAGGGAACAGATAACTATGGATGTTGTGATGAGACTTCCGAGGACACAGAATAGTCATGATGCAGTGTGGGTTATAATTGATAGACTAACCAAGTCTGCACACTTTTTGCCAGTCCGGATGGACTATAGCCTGGAAAGATTGGCCAGATTGTACATATATGAGATTGTAAAACTGCATGGGGTGCCAGTATCAATTGTATCTGACAGAGATCCTAGGTTCACTTCTAGATTCTGGGGTAGTCTTCAGAGAACCCTAGGAACTAGATTGAACTTCAGCACAGCATTCCACCCACAGACAGATGACCAGTCTGAGAGGGTTATTCAGATATTGGAGGATATGCTACGGGCTTGTGTGATTGAATTTGAAGGTAGTTGGGATACACACTTGCCTTTGATTGAGTTTACTTATAACAACAGCTACCAATCAAGCATTGGGATGCCTCCATATGAAGCTTTGTATGGCAGAAAGTGCAGAACTCCCTTATGTTAGGATGAAGTAGGTGAAAGGAAGATGGTTGGGCCAAAAATTGTTCAGCAAACAGAGGAAAAGATCAGATTGATTAGGGATAGACTCAAGGCTGCATCAGACCGTCAGAAGTCCTATGTTTATTTGAAAAGAAGAGATATTGAATATGAAGTGGGTGATAAGGTATTCCTCAAAGTTTCTCCTTGGAAGAGGATTATGAGATTTGGCAGAAAGGGGAAACTGAGTCCTCGTTTCATCGGACCATATGAGGTTCTGGAAAGAGTGGGTCCTTTGGCATATCGGTTAGCATTACCTCTAGAGCTAGAAAGGATACACAGCGTCTTCCATGTGTCCATGTTAAGGAGGTACAGATCCGACCCATCTCATGTACTATCAGTTGAAGAGATTAAGGTAAATCCAGACCTCTCATATGAGGAAGAACCCATAAAAATTCTGGCTTATGAGGTAAAGCAGCTGAGGAACAAACAGATACACCTGGTTAAAGTGCTGTGGAAGCATCATTCAGGCCAAGAAGCTACTTGGGAACGTGAAGAGGATATGAGGAGACAGCACCCACAGCTGTTCAGAGACTAATGCCAGGTAAAATTTCGAGACGAAATTTATTAAGGGGGGGAGAATTGTAACACCCCTAAGTTCGGTAGTGCGTTCTACTGTTCCAATGACCAGTGTTGTCCGGACAGCTAGGATGCCTAGAACTACACTTCAATATGAGTGAGGAGACATAAAATAATGAAATACAAGAAAAGAAAATACAAGAAAAATAAAGGAAAAATAATAGCAAAGAAATGTAACCAAGTTAAGCGAGTCGAGAACCCTAGCGATTGGTGACCGCACCGGGAAGTCACGGCGTGGACCGTTGACTAGCCCTGGACTGCGGGGAACCCTGGAAAATATTTTTAAGACTCAAATAAATATTTATTGAAGTATAAATATCATTAGAAATATCAAAGAAAAATTAATTAATTAGTGCAAAGAAAAGTGAGAAATCGAAAAACGGACAAAACCCGGTGTTACCGAAAAATTGGGAATGCAACCCGAACAGGGGCATTATGGTCATTTGACATCCCAAATTGTCTTTTGACCTAAATGTCCATAAAAAAATAAATAATATTACACTTAGAAAAGAAAATGAAAAATTAGTTTAGTGGTATCTAATGCAAATAACCAAAAGTGGAGTGAAAGTGTGTAATTAGCACATTAAACATATTAAATGAATTAACTAATGTGAGTGGACCACTAAGGGATTTTAAAATGTATTAAGTGGGCAGATTGCTCCACTAAAATATCATCTTCAACATTAGAAACCTCCATTGCCGTGAATGAAAAGCTCCCAAAACCTCCATGGCCATTTTTCTTCAAGCTTGATCCACTCCTTCATTTCACCTCTAAAAATTGTCCCCACATCACAAGGAAGAGTTTGATACCAAAATCAAGAAGTTTAGTGAAGGTTTAACAAGTCCCAACCAAAGGTAAGTTTGTATTTTTGAACATTGCTTTGTTAAACTTTGTATACTTGTTATGGGTGTTTGAATTGTGAAGGAAATTTTAAGTTTGAGGAGTTATTGATATGTCCATTTTGGACAGCCATGGAGTTATATGTTTAATGAAATGTTTATATATATATTTGATGAGAAATTATATTGATTAGGGTGATTTAATGTCCAAGTAAATTAATTCCACATGTATATGGTAATTGTGCACTTGGAATGGAAATTGATGAATTGTAGGACACTTTGGCATTGTGGGACAATTCGGCAGCCTTGGGACTCTTTGATAAATGTATGAGTTCAGGAAGATATTGACTGAATTATGACATTGAGGATTGATGGATATGTATATGAATTAGTTGTATAAAGTGTATGTAAAAACTAGAAATGTTTATGTGTATTTATGGTTGTATTTGGACTTTGTGAATTAGAGTTTTAATTGGTGTGTTGAGGATATTTGTAATTTGCCCAAAATGACTTTAAAGTTAAGTGATATATGGTTTTGGTAATGTACCAAAACAGAATGGGGTTGAGAGGTGAATTTGTAGCAAAGTAAATGTGTAATGAAATGATGTTTAAGCAATGTAATTAAGGGCAGTGTGCATTTTAGCCTATAACTCTAAATGTGTAACTCCAATTGGTATGAGACCAATTGGAGGTGAAACTAGGCACAAAATGTGCCAACTTTCATTAAGAAAGCATACTAAAATTCTGCTTGCAAGGTGACATGAAAAATGACCAATTCGGATTAAGTGCAAGTGAAACCTGAAAACTGACCAATTGGGCAGCAGTTAGTGTTTAGGCCATAACTCACTCAAAACAGGTCCAATTGACCTGAAATTTTAACCATGAATAGTTAAGACCCATACCTACAAGTCTTATGAAGACACCAAAGCCCAGAAATGACCATAAGTATGTCAAACAGCTTGCACAAGTTCGGGTCCAAAAACTGGCCGAACCAACGTTGACCAAAATTGACCTAAAATGACCTAATTTGATGCCATTTGACCAGCAATAGTAAAATGACCATAACTTGGTCTACATAACTCGGAATGACCTGAAATTGTGCCCCGCGTGCAATAAGACATAGATCTACAAGTTTGTAGTTTTGACCGAAACCCGAAAACTGAGGGAACTAGGTCGTCCGGCTAGGTCAAACTAGTATCCCAAAATCCAGCAAATTACAATAAAATGCACTAAACAAGGAAATGAGTTTGGTAAAACGTACCAACCCTAAAATACTATCGAATGTGACATATTAATGACACTAAAACCTAATTTACCTAAAACGCATCGAGGGTCGGTATATTAGGTGATTAAGCAAATAATAGCCTACAGTGAATTACTTATCGAACATTATCATTAGAGACAATTTAATTTAGTACTGAAATACTTCAAATTGTGTTTCTTAGTTAGTAAAGACTCAAGGAAAGGGAAGGAAACACTGAGTTCAGACCAGGAGACAGTCATTAGAGGTTTGTGCATAACTAGTTTTTAACTGATTTTGTATGAATATTTCATATGATTAAATGACATACTTTTCTTATGTATTATGTTTAACAAGCATTAGATTTAATTCAATGATTATTGAAAATTGTTATAGTATGTATGAATTTAGCTTTGTGAAATGGTATTTCCACAAGTATTTAAGCATTGTTATGGATTGAATAAGTTATGTTTTGGAAAATTGTGATAGAACATGTTTTGAATTGTGATGGAAATTTTCATGAAAAAAAATGCAAATTTATGATTTGAATTGTGATGAGCATAAAAATTATTGGATATTGGAATTGACTTTGAATGGAATTATATTGTGATTTATGCTCACTAAAAGGATTGTGATATTGTTTTATATCTCACTATAGATGCTTGACTAGGTTATTACCCGTCTCTCTCATTTGTTGAGAAGACAATGGAGTTAGTTGTGTTTTGATTACCATGGTACATGCACAGGCTTAGATTTTCCTCTAATTTGAGGTTAGATCTAAGTTTATTTTATCGTTATGGCCCTTGCGGAAGATTCATTATTGTGATGGTACTGTGCACAATGATTCGACCTCCCCGACCATAGGGAGTTAGAATATGATTCGACCTCCCTGACCATAGGGAGTTAGAATCACATCGAAGATGGCCCTATCGGATTAGTCTTGCATAGTTAGTGAGATAAAGAATGATTTGTGAGATACAGTATGGTTTTTGAGCTACAACGTGGTTTTTGAGATACAACATGGTTTTGAGATAAAGATTGATTTTTGAGATACATAATGATTTTTGAGATACAGAATGGCTTTTGAATGGTAAAGAATTGTGATTTCAATTATGGTTTATGTATAATTGATTTTGTTGGAATTACTTAAATGGTTAGTCATGATTTGATAAATTGAATTTTGTGATCAAAGTCATTTATACAAATGATTTACATTATTGGCAATGAATATTTTGAGTTTTGGAATTTGATGAGTATTCAGATTCCCAAATTATTTACTGTAAAATTTGTCAATTTATATTGTACTATGTTTTGAATTATAGTTGTGCACCACTGAGTTCACCACTCAGCGATAGCTTTGTATGCTATCGCAGGTAAGAAGAGCATAGAGCAGTGAGTAAGTTTCTTTGAAGACACTTTCAGACCAGCTCCAGGTATATTATAGGTATACCCATGTACATAGGTCTGATGTATGCATGTAATAATATGTATGTAAATTATTTGAGCAGTTGTAAATTAAAATTGTACATTGAAGTTGTAAAGTGAATTATGAGTTATTTTGACTTGTAAAATTTGTATTATATTTCTTTTATCTCATCCTTTGAAAATACTGAAAAATTGTTATGGATTGAGTTGAGAAAAATATTGTGTTGAATTTTGTTGGAGTTGAGATTTGGAAAAATATTGAAGTGCTTTTTACAGGTTTTTCTGAAGAACTGTTTTATCCAAAATATATATGGCACTCTACCAAAATTTTTACAGAAATTCCAAATAATTCAAATGTGTTAGTTCTATCACTTCAGTTCACAAAAGTTTTTAACACCTGTAAATAGTGCTCACCACTGTGAAAGAAGTAAGAAAAGTTTTTAAAATCCCTTGTAGTGTATTTGATGGGTTATCAGTAGACGGAGTTGATAATTCATTGGGTATACTACGGGATCATGTCATGCCTTACAGAGGGATAGGGTGTGACACGGATGTTCGAACTCCTCGAAGCTTGTTTTAACTCATAAATGGATCGCTTTAGTTTGCACACTTTGGAACAATCTTGGGATTCAAAACCCCTAGGCTGTTCAATGAAAATGTTTTCTTCAATATATCCATTGAGAAAAGCTGTTTTGACATCCATCTGCCAAATCTCATAATCATAGTATGCAGCTATTGCTAATAGAATCCTAATTGATTTAAGCATGGTAATAGGAGAGAAAGTCTCCTCATAGTCGATTCGCAGCCTTTGGCGAAACCCTTTCACTACTAGCCTTGGCTTATAGGCCTCTACCTTTCAATCAGAACTAATTTTTTTCTTGAAAATCCAATTGTTTCCTATAGGTACAATACCTTCAGGTGGGTCAATAAGATCCCAAACTTGATTCTTATACATGGAATCAATCTCAGATTTCATAGCATTAATCCATTTTGAAGAGTCTATATCTGATATAGCTTCTTCATAGGTGAGTGGATCATCTCCATGATCTACTTCTTCATGAGTAGACAACTCTTGTTTTTCTTCATGAAGGAAACCATATCTCACTGGTGGGTGAGATACCCTGGTTGTTCTACGAGGAACAGCTATAGATGTTTCATCAACAGGCGTAGGTTGACTAGATGGATCTATATCCATCTGATCTATTTGTTGGTTAGAATTCTATAACTCCAACTCTATTTGCCTTCCTTTGCCTCCTTCTTGAACAAATTGTTATTCAAAAAATGTGGCATCTCTACTTATCACAACCTTTTGTGATGTGGGCAAATAAAAATAATATCTAAAACTATCTTTTGGATATCCAACAAATCGACCCTTTTCGGATCTAGTTTCCAATTTATCAGTGTTTAGCTTTTTTGTAACACTTCTATGTTCGGTAGTGCGTTCTACTGTTCCGGTGACCAATGTGGTCCGGATAGCTAGGATGCTTAGAACTATACTTAAATATTAGTTTGGAGACATAAAATAATGAAATACAAGAAAAAAAAATACAAAAAAATGAAGGAAAAATAATAGCAATGAAATGTAACCAAGTTAAACGAGCCGAAAACCATAGCGATAGGTGACCGCATTGGGAAGTTGCGGCGTAGACCGTTGACTAGCCCTGGACCACGGGGAATCCTGAAAACTATTTTTAAGACTTAAATAAACATCTATTGAAGTATAAATGTCATTAGAAATATCAAAGAAAAATTAATTAATTAGTACAAAGAAAAACGAGAAATCGAGAAAATGACAAAACTCGGTGTTACTGAAAAATCGGGAATGCAACCCAAATAAGGGCATTGTGGTCATTTGACATCCCGAGTTGTCTTTTGACTTAAATTTTCATTAAAAATAAATGATATTACACTTTGAAAATGTCATGAAAAGTTAAAATGGTGGTACATAATTTAAATAGAAAAAGAAATGAGATAAAAAGTGGGAATTGTGAAACTCTGGATTAATTAATCTTAACCACACTTAGTTCTCCACTAAGTGAAGTTAGTGGACATTAAAATATCACAAATGGAACAACATAAGTCATCTTCAACCTCGAGAATTTGCACCAGCTGAAGCTCTCCCATGAAAGCTCCCATGGCCAAAGTGAAAACACCTCCATGCACCATGATTTAGCCATAAAAACCTTAAGTTCCCTTCATTAAACTTGACCTCCATACCTTGGGCAGCATACTAGGAGCAAGAAAGTTAAGTTTTGGTGAGGTTTTGAAGAACTTCAAAAGTGGTAAGTGAGTGTTTTCAATTCTTGTTTCATTAAAAGTGTAACCAAGGTTGTGGGTAGTTGATTTATGGAAGAATTTTTGAAGTTTGATGTTTTAATGGAGATGTACATTTTGGCAGCCATGGAAATTTAGTATATGTAGCTTGTTTTTACTTGTTTATGGTTGTTTAAGATGTTGTTATTGATGGTAGCATGGATATGTG
Source organism: Hevea brasiliensis (assembly GCF_030052815.1). Lineage (NCBI taxonomy): Eukaryota > Viridiplantae > Streptophyta > Magnoliopsida > Malpighiales > Euphorbiaceae > Hevea > Hevea brasiliensis. The sequence continues at coordinate 78,564,284 of NC_079499.1, read as the reverse complement.
TATAATGGTTTAAAATTGGGTATGTAAATGGAGTATGTTCATGTGGTTAAATGATGTAAATGGACTTTATAAAATTCTCTATTATAGTGTGCATACTGAGAATGGTTACAAGCTATCCAAAATGACCAACAATGTGTTGTTAACGGTGTTAATGGTAAGGTACAAACCAGAATTGGCATGAAGGAAGTAATTTGGTAAGTGTTGAATATGTAATTGGTAAGTGATGAGAAGTGTGTAGTAGGGTAGTATATGTTTTGGCTTAGAACCTTATGTGTGTGACTCTAATTGCTATGAGACCAATTGGAAGTGAAACTAGGCACAAAATGTGCCAACTTTCATGAAGGAAGTTTACCAAAATTCTGCCTAGAAGGTGACTTGAAAAATAACCAAATCTGGATTAGTGACTTGAAAGCCTGAAAATTGACCATTTGGGTAGTAGTTAGGTTTTTCTCCATAACTCACTCAAAACAGGTCCAAATGACCTGAACCTTTTACCATGAATAGTTTAGACATAGATCTACAATTCTTATGAAGACACCAAAGCCCAGAACTGGCTGAACCAAAAGTGACCTAAAAATGACCTAAGCCTACCCTTTTAGTGCATTCTATTTAGTATTAGTAAATTGACCATATCTTGGTCTACACAACTCAGAATGACCTGAAATTTTGCCTCGCATGCAATAAGACATAGACATACAAGTTTGTAGTTTTGACCGGAACTCGAAAACTGAGGGAACTAGGTCGTCCGGCTAGGTCAAAATAGTACACCGAAATTTGGCAAATTGCAATAAAATGCAACATACTTGAAAATGAATTTGATAATATGTATCAACACTAAAAGGCTATAAAATGTGACATATTGGTAACATTAAAACCTAATTCACCTAGAATGCATCGAGGGTCAACATCTAAGGTTGACTAAGAAAATAATAGAATTCAATAAATTAATTATTAAGCCTTATTGTTGGAGACGGTTTAAATGAGTACTGAAATACTTCAAATTGTGTGTTTTAGTTAGCAAAGACTCAGGGAAGGGGAAGGAAACACTGAGTCAGAGCCAAGAGGCATTTATCAGAGGTTTGTGCACAACTAGTTTTTAACTGATTTTGTTCTGAATATTTCAAATGATTAAATGACATCTTTTTCTTATGTATTATGTTTAACAAGCATTGGATTTAATTCAATGATTATTGAAATTGTTATAGTATGCATGAATTTAGCTTTGTGAAATGGTATTTCCATAAATATTAAGCATTGTTACGGATTGAATAAATTATGTTTTGAAAAATTGTGATAGAACATGTTTTGAATTGTGATAGGTAATTTGCATGGAAAAATGCAAATTTATGATTTGAATTGTGATGAGCATAAAAATTATTGGATATTAGAATTGACTTTGAATCGAATTGTATTGTGATTTATGCTCACTAAAAGGATTGTGATATTGTTTTATATCTCACTATAGATGCTTGACTAGGTTATTACTCGTCTCTCTCATTTGTTGAGAAGACAATGGAGTTAGTTGTGTTTTGATTACTATAGTATGTGCACAGGCTTAGATTCTCCTCTTATTAGAGGTTAGATCTAAGTTTTTTTTTTTTTTTTAAGTTATGGCCCTTTCAGAAGATTCATTATTGTGGTGTATACTGTGCACGATGATTCGACCTCCCCGACCATAGGGAGTTAGAATCACCCCGAAGATGGCCCTTTTGGATTAGTCTTACATAGTTAGTGAGATAAAGAATAGTCTTTGAGATAAAGAATGGCTTTTGAGATAAAGAATAGCTTTTGAGATAAAGAATAGCTTTTGAGATAAAGAATGGTTTTCGAGATAAAGAACGGTTTTTGAATAGTAAAGAATTGTGATTTCAATTATGATTTATGTATAATTGATTTTGTTGGAATTAATCTTTATTTCCAATAAATTGTTGGAATTACCTTAAATGGTTAGTTATGATTTGATAAATTGAATTTCGTGATCAAAGTCATTTTATACAAATGATTTATATTATTAGCAATGAATATTTTGAGTTTTGGAATTTGATAAGTATTTAGATTTCCAAATTATTTACTGTAAATTTTGTCAATGTATATTATACTATGTTTTAAATTATAGTTGTGCACCACTGAGTTCATCACTCAGCGATAGCTTTGTATGTTGTTGCAGGTGAAAAAAGCATAGAGCAATTGAGTAAGCTTCTTTGAAGACACATTCAGATCAGCTCCAGGTTTATCATAGGTATACCCATGTACACAGGTTTTGATGTATGCATGTAATAATATGTATGTAAATTATTTGAGCAGTTGTATAAAAACTCTTGTAAAATATTTTGGTATGCAATTAAATGTAAATTATTATAATGTAAATTTGAGATTTTATTTATATGTATAGTTTTGTAATATTAATTTTTGAGTCTTGTAATTAATGAAATGTTTCTTTTATCATGAGTTTGGCTTGAAAATGAAATGATTTGATTATTGAGATTGAATTATGAGATGAAATGAAGTTTATTGGAGTTGTATTTGAGAAAACATATTAGAAGTGTTTTCTTTTTCAGGTTTGAAGAATTGTTTTCTCAAAATACAGCCGGAACTTTGCTGAAATTTTGAAAAAAAAATTATAACACCAGATTTTAATCGATGATTTAAATTTCACGAAAATTGTTTTAAAATGCCTTGTAGTATATCTAATGGGTTATCAGTAGGCGAAGTACGATAATTCATTAGGTGTACTATGGGATCATGTTACATCTTACGAGGGAGTAGGGTGTTACATTTTTTATATAAGCTGGACAACCCCAAATCTTAACATGCTTAAGACTTGGCTTTCTTCCATGCCATATCTCATAAGGTGTGGAAGGTACTGATTTTATTGGAATCCTATTCAGAATATACAAAGCTGATTCTAATGCAAATCCCCAGAAGGAAATTGGCATATTAGTATATCTCATCATACTGCATACCATATGCAATAGGATACGATTTCTCCTTTCAGATACACCATTCAGCTGTGGTGTTCCTGTAGGAGTCAGCTGGAAAATAATGCCATGCTCTCTTAAGTATTCATCAAATTCAGTAGTCAAGTATTCACCTCAACGATTTGATCGAAGAGCTTTAATACTTTTTCATGTTTGATTTTCTACTTCAGATTTAAATTCTTTGAACTTTTCAAAGTATTCATGTTTGTATTTCATCAAATACAAATACCCAAACCTTGATTTATCATCAGTAAAGTTAATAAAGTAATGAAAATGGCCTCTAGCCATTTTCTTAAATGGACCACATACATCACTATGTATTAGCTCCAAAATATTTTCAGCTCTTAATCCTTGTCCAACAAAGGGTGATTTACTCATTTTGCCCTGAAGGCAGGATTCACAAGTTGGAGTAGGCTCAGAGCCCAATGAGGAAAGAATCCATATTTTCTCTAGTTTTGCAATCCTATCTTCTGCAACATGACATAACCTTAAGTGCCAAATATATTTTGAACTTGAGTTGATTTTCACCATGGCATTGCATTCATTTCGATCACTTGCATTCATTTTGTGCTTGTCATTATTATCCAAATAATAAAGACCATCATTCATATAACCTAAACCAACATATTTATTTCCAAAATAAATATTGCAATCATCATCTGTGAACTGAAATTCATAACCATTTCTAGTCAAACTAGATATAGAAATGATGTTCTTAAAAGCATCAGGTACATATAAAATATTATCCAAATACAAAACATGTCCAAACATGCAAAAAGATTTAGATCCTATGGCTAACGCTTCATCAGTTGAGCCATTGCCAATCCGGACTCTAACATCTTGAGAACGCAAACTGCTACTATTTGCTAGTTCCTCCATATCATAAGATCAACTATGAGTATCATCAGAATCTAAATAACAAGATATGGACATACCTTCTGAAGGTCTATCTTTCTTGTCATTCAGAGAAGCAAGATACTCTGGGCAGTTTCTTTTCCAGTGCCCATCCTTCTGGCAGTGGAAACACTTTCCTTTGCCTCCATCAGCTTTAGTTTTCCCTTTCTGTTTAGCTATTTTCTTGGAAGGACCAGCAATCTAAGATTTCTTTTTCTTATTGCCCTTTTTCTTGTTGGACTTTCCAGCAGAAGAAGATGCAATCAAAGCTACCTATTTTCCTTTATTGCCCGGCATATTCATTTGGGCAATAACCAGCATATTGAGTAAACAAGCCAAGGTGCATTCCTGTTTAGTCATATGAAAATTTGTGACAAAATTCCCAAAAGACTCAGGAAGGGACTGAAGGATGAAATCCGTCTGTGCTTGGAAATCCATGTTAAAGTCAAGATGTTCCGGCTGCTTAATCAGCCGAATCATCTTGTGGACATGATCCCCAACATCCTATCCCTCAGACATCCTCATGCGTAATAGTTGTCTAGATATCTCATACCTAGCATTCTTGCTGTGCTCACCATACAACTCTTGTAGGTGAAGAACGATCTCACTCGCACTCTACATGTTCTCATGCTGCTTCTGTAACTCATTTCTCATGGAAGCAAGCATATAACATTTAGCTATCATATCATGCTCCTTCCACTTGTCCAAAGTTTCATGTTCCTCTTGAGTGGCCTCTGGAGGTAAGTGACCAGGAACATTTGAGTCTAGAACATATCCTATATGTTAAAGGTTCAGGACAAGTTTCAAATTTCTTAGCCAATCAGACAGATTAGGTCCTGTCAACCTATTGCGATCAAGTATACTTGCAAGGATAGTGGATGTTGGTGGTTGTTTAGTGCTCATTATTATCAGAAAATTAACTACAGGAAATAACTAGATTAATTAGTAAATGTATCATGTAATTAACCAAAATGATTATGGTCTTTTAATCAAGTTGGTCCTCCCATTAACTTAGCGAATCCTACACTACCACAGTAGAAAACAGAAATCCTAGTTGGATGGATTTCTAGTGGGTGATTAAATTTTTATAATTCTATTGATCATCCTCAGGTACATCCATTATTGGAATTATAATAAACTATAAGTGAGAAACTCCTTGCCCACTACATCTCATGTGAGGTTCAATCTTTACCTAGCCCGTAATTCTCAAAATCTCAGGTACATTCATTATTGACTTATCTTGCATTAGTTAAGTTGATCCCATTGAGCTAGTAATTATGCAAATAATTTTAATGTCCTCAGGTACATCCAATATTGGCGACCAAACCATTTATATATTTACAACATCTCATGCTTAACAATTATTCTTAAGAAAATCTCCTAAATTAATTGCATCTTATGCAAGTATTTAAAATTTCTTAAAATAATTGCCTCAATGGAGGGCCCATGTTATAATTACTTTAATTATACCATTTCCAACTTAATCATTTGTTTGGAAGATTTTATGATCGTCCTAATTACTATTAAGGTCTCACTTTGCACATTATCCATTTGGCATGCATATATCATATATTTGCATACATTCCTAAACATCTCATGCATTCATGGATAAACAATAAATATGGTATGATCATGGACTTTCTAAGGGATTCAATTCTGAGCCACCAAGAATTGAATCAGGGCAATCCTAGGTGCATTTCATTCATTCATATTACAAGAGTTGCTGAAGGAGTATATAATCAACACTTGATATTGAATTCCTCCCACTGGTTGCACCAATGCTCTTGACCTCCTTATTCTTCTTGCAATCCAATTACATAGTAATCCTTGGCATACCAAGGCAAATTTACAATAACTAAATAAATGAAATTACAACCCAAAAATTATTATAACCTTAATAACACATGCCCAAAATAAATTAAAATAAATTAATTAATTTACAACCCAAAGAAACATAAAAGAAATAAATTCAATCACATTGGTCATTTAGAGTCCATGATCATCCATCATGCTTATTACTATTTAATAATTAAATAAAACATACATACTTAAATTAAATTGAATATCTCATATTCAATTTAAAAATTCAGATTTGAATATGATTCAAACAAATTTAAAAAATCAGATTTGAATCTCATTCAAACAAATTTTAAAATTCAACTTTGAATCATATTCAAATAAATTTAAAAATTCAACTTTGAATCACATTCAACCAAATTTAAAAATTTAGATTTAAATCACATTCAAACAACTTTTAAAATTCAAAATTGAATCACATTCAAACAACTTTAAAAATTCAGATTTGAATAACTTTCAAACAACTTTTAAAATTCATATTTGAATCACATTCAAACAACTTCAAAAATTCAAATTTGAATCACATTCAAACAATTTTTAAAATTCATATTTGAATCAAAATTTAATTGTGTGAATAAAACTCTAATTAAATAATTTAATTAGACATAAAATGGACATAATTATGAGCATTAGATCATACAATAATTGCACAAATATTACTCAAACCTTGCGCACCATAAGAAGTACTCAAACCATGCGCACATATGGAGTCTTCATCAAGCCACCACCTTTATCATTGCAAACAGCAATGGATCTATCATCATGATCAAACCAGACAATTAAATCATATAATCAAGAATCTAAATGGAAAATATAGTGGTTCTGATACCAATTGAAGGAGTGAAAGCATGAAAAATACAAGTTTATATCATTGAATTTAAAAATTTTCACCTAGGGTCACATGCATCATGCAAGATTTATTTTTATCTATTTGATTTTAATGATAAACAATATATTAAAACTCTTTTAATATGTTTTTAGATCTGTATTTGCTATTTAAGATTTTAGAATTAATTAGATTAATTTTAGATTCCTAGATTAGATCAAGAACAAGTGCACTAACCTCTTAATGCACTGCAGTGTGTTTAGCACCTTTGGGATGCGTCTTTAGGACACTAGATGTTGTCCCTCTAGCTTTTCCACACTATGATCACCTATGGCAGCCCTTAAACAGCTTCTAAAGCTTTTTCTATGAATTGAAAGATCAAGTTTTGCCTTTTAAGAGATTACAGATATAAATAGAACACTAGAAACGATTTCTAGTATTTTTAATTCAAGAGATTGTTTGCTAATCTCTTGGAATAGATGAGAAATGAAGAAGAAGAGGAGGGAGAGGAGCCTTTGGGTGGTGGCACAAAGAGGAGCAGTAGCTTGTTATAATTTTTCTTTTCATAACAACACTTATATAGCTAGGTCACCTCTTAAAACCCTTACCATATGTCACCTTCTGATTGGCTCTAGGTTTAATTGACCCAATCACATTGTGCCAAGTGTCAAACCTATATTTAATCTTAATTTTAATCATCTTTTATGATTAAAAGACATTTGGGAAGTTTATGTGTAGTGCCATGTGTCACCATCTCATGGTACCACATGTCACCCTGTGAAATGACCAAAATGCCCCTGTGTCTTAATTTTGAGTTCTCAACCCAAAATAATTATTTCTTTTCTTCTAATCAATTTATATCAAATATAAATTAATTAATTAATTTCTTATTAATTAAATTCATATTTAAACACTTTAAATATAAATTTAACTTATACTATACATCCAATAATCTAGATTTGGTTTCAAGTCATGCTAGAGACTTTGCAATCTAATTGTAAACCAAACCTATTTAATTAATCAATTAAACTCTTTAATTAATTAATTAAATCATATTTAATTTGGTGATTACTTGTGTATGTGTGAGACTTACTAGGCTCATTGCTAATTAGTAATGAGACATGATATCAACTCTTAATATCATCAGAACTCTTTCTTACCATAAATGATTTCTCTAAATCATTTTATGCACCTCATAGACCATGGCTAACATCTATCATAGCATGCCATGGCAACCCAATTAGTAATAAGATTTACCTTAAATGAACTATAATCATATGTTACCATACACTAGAATCTCTCTATTGCAAAATCCCAATTTGAGCAGGAGTCATGGTTTATGTCAAACTCCATTTGCTATGAATATTATGTTCTCTTTTAATTTCAGTTCTTGATTAACGGATTTTCTCATTAGAAACTCTTTTCTGATTAAATCTATTTGTCCTAGCTAGGAACTTGAAACATCAAGAACAATTAAATGAACATAGGATTTTATCCCTATTTACTTAGAGGAACAGATTCCATCTTGATCAACACCTACCTCCATATATAACTAGTAGGAGCCAACACATGCCCATATACCCATACACAGTACAAGTATGAAAGCAGTATCAAACTCAAACTACCTATATACAAGTTAATTGTGCTATCTCAGGTCTTAAGATTATATGCACTAATATGATTTATGACAATTCATTTATAAGAGTAAACTCCATGTGCTTGTCATAAGTGTCACTGGTTCGACCTACTTATCATCTATAAGTGCCTATCATGTTTGTCATATGGCATGAGACTCACCATTCCATCTTATTTATATCCCATATAAATAACTTAGGAACAAACATAAATACAATTTTTCTGGATAAGTCATGTCCTTATAGTGAAGTATCCTAAATTGTGAACCTATTTATGATACTTTGTACTAGAAAAACTGTCACTCATATTCTTAACAACTTAAGAATAGAATTTCTAACAAAATATTAATGGACCTTTTCTATTACACATAAATATATTATGTAAACGGAAAAGTGGAAATGCCTTTTATTAATAAAAACATTTACAAGATACATACTAAATGATATGCCCTAGGGCATACTACTAATAACCAATTGGAGCCACACAATTTCAGTTAGGGCACAAAATATACACTTATTTCAACAATTCTCAACCTGCACAAAAGAGCACTTCCAATTTTCATTCCTCCATCTCCCAAACTACAATTGTGGCATCCACGACACTTCTAATATTACCAATTCATTTTAACACAATCAAATTCTAGCAACATCAATCAAGTCTCAATTGATTAATTCAGAACCCTAATTCAAATTGTCAAGGTTAATATACACATTCAATAAATTTTCTGGTACATGTAACTTCAATTACTTATCCATTAATATCACTAATCTCAATTTATGTGTATGAATTTATAACACTCCCATACTTCTCAAGGCTACCAAAAGGAAGCAATTACACAAGTCTCATCAAACCATCTCAATTTTCTAATTTCAACAATTACACAAAGTCTCCATAATTATCATCAAACCCTAATTCACATTGTCAACCTCAAACATACACATGCAACTTAAATGTAATGCATATAATCACCTTAATCAACATCACTAAACATTATTTACATGTAAGAATTAATCAAATTCCTATGCTTTTCTTGGCTGCCGAATTCAAGGGCTCACGATTCCTCATCAATTTCTTCAATTTTCTTAGCATATCAACTCAATTCAACCTCAAATCAATGTTTAACTAAGAAAGGAAGAGAAATTATGCACCAACCTCTTTGTTCAATTTCTCAACCTTATGAAACTTTGAAATTTCCTCTTCCTTTTGCTGCCTATATACTTCTAAGATGTGAAGACAACGTTTAATGAAAGAATTTGTGAAAATCATGGTGAGAATGGAAGAGATTGAAGCTTGCATGAAGAGCTTCAATGGAGATTTTGGGAGAGCTTGAATTCGCCATGGTTGAAATGAAGAAGAAGAAATGAGTTAGTGGATTAAGACTTGTCATCTTATGGCTTTATATACACCCACTAAGCATAATTTAATTATTATAATAATTCAAGTTTTCATATTTATAATAATTCCCTTTAATTTCCTTTAATTACATTACACATATAATTTCTTATTTTCATGGGGTTTTCAAAATTTTAATATCACTTATTTTAATGGAAATTTAGGTCACAAGTCAACTCTAGATGCCAAATGACCAAAATGTCCCTCTTCAGGTTAAAGTCCTAACTTTTTCGGTAATACCGATTAAATCCCTGATCTGACGGTTTCTTTAATTTTCATTTTCATCGGTACTGATTAACTAAATTTTCTTTGACATTTTTAATGTCATTTGTATCTCAGTAGACCTTTAATTAAGTCTTGAAAATTATTTCCTAGGGTTCCTCACGGGTTTGGGGTCATCAACTGTCTACGTAGTGACTTCTCGGTACGGTTACCCATTGCTACTGTTCCAGCTCATTTAACCTAATTGCATTTCATGTCTTTTATTTTTTTCTTTATTTTTCTTGTATTTTCATATCTTGTATTCCATCATTTTATGCCTACTCACTATCATTTAAGTATAGTTTCAGGCATTCTGACTGTCCGAACAGACGTTAGTCATCGGAACAGTAGAACGTATGGACTACCTATGGTGAAGGTGTTACAATTCTTCCCCTCTAAAAAAAATTTCATCCTAGAAATTTACCCAGTGTAAAAAATCGACGAGCCGCTATCTCCTTTTCTTTATGCTTTTTGGTGTTATAATACTTCACTTTCTCTATAGTCTGTCTTACTAGTCCTAGCTTTACAATCTTGTCCTTATCTCGATTTACTATCGAAAATACGTAGCTTTACACAATAGTCCCAAGTCGGCACTGTAATATGCAACTTACAGCACAACATCGAGAACATTGCGTAGTTGCCATGGTATATCCCAATAAATAATTTTTTTTTCCTATACTTATCCTTTTCGAATCTATGGCTTTCTATGGACCGAGATCCATACCGTAACATAAAATAACAAGAGAAAACAGATCTGCATTAGTGTCACATTGACTCTATTTGAAGGCCTATGCATATGATGCAAACTATTTGTTTCTATCTATCTAGGTTAAGAATCACCTAAACCTTTGCTCTAATACCACTAAATGTAACACCCCTCACCCGTCTACAGTGTAGAGGAGTAAGGTGTGCCACATTCGGTGTCGGAGCACCCTATCTTATCTTGTCATGTACATTATTAATTTAATGTCTATTTATTTTTATTATCACATTTAAATATATATTTTTTATTTTATCACATTTCATTCTTATGAAGACTCATACGGAGTCTGCTTTATTTATTAGTGCATAGCGAGTTATACTATTTACATGTTAAAATTTTCATATCATAAGTTCAACCTATATCAATTAACCTCTTGTCATATCCATCTCATTAACTTCCAAGTATCAAATCATATCATCAATTCATATCATATGTCATATAATCAATTCATGTAAAACGCAGTTACTTTTATTAATAAAATTCATATATAATAATTTACAATTTATATTACAGTCTCAAAATGAATTACATCTTTGACTTATGTACATAAATCAAAAATACAAAATCTAATTACATATGAGCCCTACCAAAAACACTCTGCTGAGGTGACTCTCACACTAGTGCAAATCTGCTCAAAATCTCTGTCAGGACTCTACTGGTCAATCTCTCCAATACTTAAGTGAGGAAATAATCCATTGCGCTAAACTTATTGGTTAGTGGTGCATAATTTAAAATAAAAATAATGAATAATCAAGGATAATTATTTCATGTATAATTTCATATAGAGATTCATAATTCATGGACTCTGAGTCAATTACACGTTTACTGAACTATAGAAGCAATTAAACTTTACGGGATCCTCTCTACTAATTTATTCCAATTTCAGTCTTCTTAATTTCATATCAGTGGTCTCTTCATGTAATTATTTAATTTTTAAAACTTATTACTTATGATTCATTTCATAACTTTAGCTGCATCATAGGAGCATATTAATTTACTGGGATCTCTTCATATAATCAATTGATTTTTTTAAAGCCTATTACTCATATCTATGATCTTTCCAGTACTTTATTAAATTTAAGACTCATTACTCATATCTGCGCCTAAGTAACCTATGACAGACTATAAAGACTGGATACACGATAATATATAAGTTAGACATGTCACACCCTACCTCTTCGTAAGGCATAACATGATCCTGTAGTACACCTAATGAATTATCGTACTTCACCTACCGATAACTCATTAAATATACTACAAGGGATTTTAAAACAATTTTCATTCATTTTGAAAGTGGTGGATAAATTTTTCATAAATATTAAAATCTTTTGCTTGACACTAAGTCATAAATTAAATTTTCAGGTAATTAAAATTTTTTCAATTTTTACAAAAATTCTGATAGAGTGCCGGCTATATTTTTGAGAAAACAGTTCTTCAAAACCTGCAAAGAAATGCATTTCCAATATTTTTGCTCAACCATAACTCTATTTCAAATCATTTCTCAACACAATTCAATCTCAAAAATGTATAAATAATTTGCATCAACTATCTCAATTCATTTTCAACCCAAACTCATCTTAAAGGAAACCATACATAAATTCAAATTCAAGAAGAAATTTAATAGTACATTCATTAAAGTACTAAAATTAATATTACAAATAATTTTCGTTTCAATTACACACTAAAATAACATTACAAAAGTTTTTGTATAACTGCTTAAATAATTTACATACTTATAATTACATGCATACATCAAAATCTATGTACAAGGGTATACCTATGATATACCCGGAGCTAGTCCCAATGTGTCTTCAGGGATGCTTACTCAAATGCTCTATGCTCTTTTCACTTGCGACAGCATGCAAAGCTATTGCTGAGTGGTGAACTCAGTAGTGCACAACCATAATTAAAAATGTAATACAATAGACATTGACAAAATTATAACAATTAATTTGGAACTCTCAAAATTCAATAAAATTCCAAAAGTCAAAATCTTCGTTGCCAATAATATAAATCATTTGTTAAAGTGACCTTGATTAAGAGATTCAATTTATTAAATAACAACTGAACATTTAAATTAATTCCAGCAATTTATGGAACTAACTATTAATTTTTAATAAAATCAAATATACATAAATCCTGATTGAAATAACAATTCAAAAACCATTCTTTATCTCACTAACTCTGCAAGACTAATCCGAAAGGGCCATCTCTGGCACGATTCTAACTCCCTATGGTCGGGGAGGTCGAATCGGGATTCTAACTCCTTATGGTCAGGGAGGCCGAATCGGGATTCTAACTCCCTATGGTCAGGGAGGCCGAATCATCATGCACACTATACAACACAATAATGAAACTTCCGAAAGGGCCATGAAAAACTTAAATCTAACCTCTAATAAGAGGAGAATTTAAGCCTGTGCACGTACCATGATAATCAAAACAAAGCTAACTCCATTATCTCCTCAACAAATGAGAGAGATGGGTAATAACCTAGCCAAGCATCTATAGTGAGATATAAAACAATATCATAGATCTCTTTATCCTTTTTGTAAGCATAAATCACAATACAGTTCAATTTAAAGTCAATTCCAATATCTAATAATTTTTATGCTCATCACATTCAAAACATATTTTATCATAATTTTTTCAAAACTAATTTATTCAATCCACAACAATGCTCAATAATTGTTGAAATACCATTTCACAAAGCTAAATTCATGCATACTATAACAATTTCAATAATCATTGAAATAAATCCAATATGTGATAACATAATACGTAAGGAAAACAATGTCATTTAATCATATGAAATATTCATAATAAAATCAATTAAAAACTAGTTATGCACAAACCTTTTATGAGTCACCTCTTGGCCTTGACTCAATGTTCCTTATGCTTCTCAACATCCTTTTCAACTGAAACACATAATTTACAGTGTTTCAGTATCACATCTCATAATAATTCTAATATGTTGCCAATATAGTACATTTTACAATTCTCACAAGTTGGCATTTATTGCCAATTTTATTTCTAAGGCTTTATTGTATAGTAATGGTAAATTTCTAGATTTTGTATACTAGATTAATCTAGCTAAATGTCTTGTTTTCCTTAGTTTTTAGGTTATGGTCAAAAGAGCAAATTTGTAGGTCTATGTCTTATTGAAATTTTTTCCATTGTTTCAAATCATTCTGAGTTGTATAGACCAAGATATGGTCAATTTACTAAAGCTGGATAGATTGCATTTTTAATGCAAAGTTAGGTCAATTTTAGGTCAAATTCAATTCTAGCAGATTTGGTACCCTTATTTGGGAAAGCATTTCGACTTGGTTCTGGTCATTTTTGGGCTTTGGTGTCTTCATAAGAGTTGTAGCTCTATGTCTAAGATTTTCATTGATATTAATTGCAAGTCATTTAGACCTGTTTTGAGTGGGTTATGGCCAAAAGACTGATTATTATTCATATGGTCAAAATCTAGGTTTGCAAAGTTGCAATTCCGAATTTAAGTCAATTTTAATGTCACTTTCCGAAAAGAATTTTGGTAAGTTTCCAACATGAAAGTTGGCCTATTTTATGTTTAGTTTTCTCTCCAATTGGCCTTATACCAATTTAAAGGAGCAGAAGCATGAAAATTATTATATTAGAACATTGAATTCAAAAAATTTTCTTATAGGGTCTCATGCATCATGCAAGATTCATTATTTACTTATTGATTTCAATGTTCAATTGGATATTAAAACTTTTTTAATATGTGTTAGGATCTACATTTGTCATTTAAGATTTTAGAATTAACAAATTAGTTCATTAGAACCCTAGATTAATTCAAGAACATGTGCACTAACCTTTTGATGCACTGTAGATGTGTTTGGTATCTTTGTGAAGCACCTATGACCCCAAATGTTGTCCCTCTAGCTTGTCCACACTAAGATCACCAATGACAACCCCTTGAACAACTTCGAAAGTTCTAAAGCCTTGCCAACCAATTAGAAATTAGGGATTTGCCTTAAGAGAGGTTGTAGATGTATATAGGACACTAGAAATAATTTTTAGCAATTTTAATTCAAGAGAATATGGGCAATTCTCTTTGAATTGATGAGAGATGAAGAAGAAGAGAGGATGAAAGCTTCAATGGTGGCAGCACCTCTTTGATAAAAATTAGAATGTGTTTTATTCTTTCATCCTTTCCCTTTTATAATTAGGTCACCACTTAAAACCCTTGTCACATGTCATCTTCTGATTGCATCTTAGTTTCATTGACCCAACACATTATGCCAAGTGTCAAAGTTAGATTTAATCTTGACTTTGATCATCTTACATGATTGGAAGACAAATGGCAAGCTTATATGGTGCCATGTGTCACCATCTCATGGTGCCACATGTCACCCTGTGACTCAACCCAAAATAATTATTTCTTCTCTTCTAATCAATTTATATCAAATATAAATAAATTAATTAATCTTTATAAATTAATTTCTCATAATTAAATTCATATTTAAACACTTTAAATATAAATTTAACTTATATTATACATCTAATAACTTATATTTGATTTCAAGCCATGCTAGGGACTTTGCAATCTAATTGCAAACCAAACCTATTTAATTAATCAATTAAACTCTTTAACTAATTAATTAAATCACATTTAACTTGGTGATTACTCGTGTACGTGTGTGACTCACTAGGCTCATCACTAATTGGCGATGAGATATGGTATTAACTCTTAATATCATCAGAACTCTTTCTTACCATAAATGATTTCTCTAAATCATTTTATGCACCTTAAAGACCATGGTTAACACCTAACATAGCATGCCATGGCTGTAACGATCAGACTCCAACCACTAGAGGAATTGTCCGCTTTGGCCATAAGTCTCACGGTTTTGTCCCATAGGTGGAATGGAGAACTTCCCAGGAGGTCACCCATCCTAGGATTTCTCTCAAGCGAGCACGTTTAACCCTGGAGTTCTTCCAACTCTCCAGGCCATTCCACCAAAAGGCGCCTCTAGTGATTAGTTCTCCCATTTTATATATCATTACTTTTTGAACCCAAGACCATCTCCGTGCTTTACCGATGTGGGATTTGCCTAAGGGACCTTTCTCCCCCCCTTTCGGGACTCAGCGTCCTCGCTAAGGTTTGCCCCACCATCGCCCAAGAGGACACGCGAGCGGCTCTGATACCAATTGTAACGATCAGACTCCAACCACTAGAGGAATTGTCCGCTTTGGCCATAAGCCTCACGGTTTTGTCCCATAGGTGGAATGGAGAACTTCCCAAGAGGTCACCCATCCTAGGATTTCTCTCAAGCGAGCACGTTTAACCCTGGAGTTCTTCCAACTCTCCAGGCCATTCCACTAAAAGGCGCCTCTAGTGATTAGTTCTCCCATTTTATATATCATTACTTTTTGAACCGAAGACCATCTCCGTGCTTTGCCGATGTGGGATTTGCCTAAGGGACCTTTCTCCCCCCCTTTCGGGACTCAGCGTCCTCGCTGAGGTTTGCCCCACCATCGCCCAAGAGGACACACGAACGGCTCTGATACCAATTGCAACGATCAGACTCCAACCACTAGAGAAATTGTCCACTTTGGCCATAGGCCTCACGGTTTTGTCCCATAGGTGGAATGGAGAACTTCCCAGGAGGTCACCCATCCTAGGATTTCTCTCAAGCGAGCACGTTTAACCCTGGAGTTCTTCCAACTCTCCAGGCCATTCCACCAAAAGGCGCCTCTAGTGATTAGTTCTCCCATTTTATATATCATTACTTTTTGAACCCAAGACCATCTCCGTGCTTTGCCGATGTGGGATTTGCCTAAGGGACCTTTGCGGTTCTCGCAACGAGGAGCCCTAGACCTGGAGGAAAAATTATAAAATAATTTTTGGGACTCCAAAGAAGGGTTATTGAGGTTCCCATGGCATTAGAATGCCAAGAAAATACCTAGAAAAATTTTTCAATCGGTACAGACAATTTTGACCCGTTAAGCCAAACGGAGGGCATTTTGGTCATTTCGCCTTCAGAGGTGATTTTTGGCCGACTTGTCCAGTTGAGTAAATAATCAATATGACATAAAATATGAATAAACATTACTAGAAATTAAATTGAAATTGAGTAGTGATGAAAAGAAAAGAAAAATCAAAGAAAAGCTTATTTATGACATCATTGTGATGTCATTTAAAACTCACCAACCAATCACAAGCTAATAAACTTTCTTAAATACTTAAAAGAGACAAAATTAAGACCAAAATAATTAAATTGCAGCTGCCTTCTTCCTCTCCAATTCCAGCCGAAATCTCTCTCTCTCTCAACCTCCATTAAACCTCACTTCCCAAGCTCCCTTTCTCCTTTGTTTCCACCACTAAACCCTAAACCCCTTCATTAAAACTTAATCACACCTCTTGGGATATGGTAATTTCTGCAGAATGGAAATCCGGCCAGCTGTGATTTTTGGACCATATCTGGAGCTACAAAACTCCAAATGGAGTGATTCAAAAAAGGAAATTCAACTAGACAAAATAAGGAACAACTTTCATGTTTGCCATTTCTTCAAATTTCCACTGTAACAGTATTTAATGGAACAGTGAACTTAGACTCAAAAACTGAAATTTTCTGCCCTCTTGGTTTTAAGTTAGAAATGGTAAATGTGACCAATCCCAACAAGTGTAAAAAGCAAAATGTGGTATGTTGGGAGTGCCAAAACCAATGTACCTAATTTCTACCTAAAAGTTAACATTTTAGTTGACCAAAGAGGTGAATAGTGACACCGAAACTTGAAATTCAAAGATTGAAGAATTTTAAAGTATCGAATGCCCTAGTATACCTAACAAGATTGGTTTGGATAGTTTGGCATGCCAATAGGGTTCGATTAGCGATCGCACATGGCGATATGCCATTCAGTGATTTCATGGCTTTTAGCCATTCGACTTTGTATTGAGACTTGGCCTTGTGCACGATATTATTCTGACTTGTTATTACATTGCCTGCCGGGAGATGCATATGTGACCGATGGTATGACGGCTGAGGTACTAGGTACCCAGTGCGGTTACCCGTTATCGATCCGATCGTCTAGTGTAGGTTACTTGGGGCAACCAAATGAATAAAAGTGAACAAAGTTAATGAAATAATGAATATACCAACACCAAACAAAGAAAGCATACACATTTTATACACATTTATTTTCTTGCTATTTTCTTTTATTATATTATTGCACCACTAAGCATTATTGCTTAGCGCGTTGCTTTTGCCACTCGTAGGTACTGGAGATCCCGATCGTGAGCCTAGTAGACCACAGACTGGGTGAGTCCATCCTGCAGTTCTGCAAAATATCCTTGTCACCTCAACTTCTGCAGTGCATTGGTAGGACACTAGGTGTCATTTTGATATTTTGTAGCAAATTTTTACTTTCTCATATGTATTTGAACTTATGTAATATATTTTGATGTTCATGTAAATAATGAAAGTTATGACTATGAATGCAAAATTTGAGCATTTATTTATTGCTTTTATATGAGTATTATGAGAAATGGATGTTTGAGAAATGAAAAGGTTATTGAGAACTGAAATTGAGAAATATTGTTGAGATTTTGGATATTGGAGTTTGAGATGATTGAATACAAATTTTGGAAGTGTTTTTCACAGGTTCCGAAGAACTGTTTTCTCCATTTTTAGCCGGTACTCTGCCGGATTTTCTTTAAACTTTACGGAACCTCAAATAAATTATGATTTCAATAAATGACTTAAATGAGTTATATTTTACAAGTTATATTCAAAATTATGATGAAAATTAATTAGGGTATATTAGAGTGTGCCGGTACACCGTGCGACATTACTTACTCGGGTATACTGTACACAGGTACGGGGTGTCACAATGGCCACCCAATTAGTAATAAGGAATACCTTAAATGAACCTTTAATCATATGTTACTATGCATTAGAATCTCTCTGTTACAAAATCCCAATTCGATCTGGAGTCATGGCTTACATCAAACTCCATTTGCTATGAATATTATGTTCTCTTTTAATTCCAATTCTTGATTAAAAAGATTTTTTCATCATAAACTCTTTTCTGATTAATTCTATCTGTCCTGGCCAAGAACATGAAATATCAAGAACAATTAAATGAACATAGGATTTAATCCCTATTTACTTAGGGTAACAGATTCCAACTTTATCAACACCAACCTCTATATATAATTAGTAGGAGCCAACACATGCCCATATACCCATACACAGTACAAGTATGAAAGAAGTATCAAACTCAAACCACCTATATACAAGATAACTGTGCTATCTCAAGTCTAAAGATTATATGCACTGATATGATTTATGACAATGAATTGACAAGAATAAACTCCATGTGCTTGTCATAAATGTCACTAGTTTGACCTACTTATCATGCATAAGTGCCTATCATGTTTGTTATATGGCATGAGACTCACCATTCCAACTTATTTACATGTCATATAAATAACTTGGGAACAAATATGATTACAATCTTTGTGGATAAGTCATGTCTAAAGGAGCGGAAGCATGAAAATTATTAGATTATAACATTGAATTCAAAATTTTTCTTCTAGGGTCTCATGCATCATGCAAGATTCAATTTTTACCTATTGATATCAATGTTCAATTGCATATTAAAACTCTTTTAATATGTATTTGGACCTATGTTTGCCATTTAAGATTTTAGAATTAACAGATTAATTCATTAGAACCCTAGATTAAATTAAGAATATGTGCACTAACCTTTTGATGCACTGTAGTTGTGTTTGGTACCTTTGTGAACCACCTAGGACCCCAGATGTTGTCCCTCAAGATTGCCCACACCAAGATCACCAATGGCAGCCCCTTGAATAGCTTTTAAAGCCTTGCCAACCAATTAGAAAATAGGGATTTGCCTTTAGAGAGGTTGTAGATGTATACAGGACACTATAAACGATTTCTAGCAATTTTAAATTAAGAGAATATTAGCAGTTCTCTTTGAATTGATGAGAGATGAAGAAGAAGAGAGGAAGAGAGGCTCAAAGGTGGTGGCACATATGAGAGAATAGTAGATTGTTTTTTTACTCTTTCATAACATCACATTATATAATTAGGCCATCACTTAAAACCCTTGCTACATGTCATCTTCTAATTAGCCAGAATTTTAATTGACCTAATTACATTAAGCCAAGTGTCAAAGCTATATTGAATCTTGACTTTGATCATCTTACATGATTGGAAGAAAAATGGCAAGCTTATATGGTGCCATGTGTCACCATCTCATGGTGCCACATGTTACCCTGTGAAATGACCAAATTACCCTTGTGTTGTAATATTGAGTTCTCAACCTAAAATAATTATTTCTTCTCTTCTAATCAATTTATATCAAATATAAATAAATTAATTAATCTCTACTAATTAATTTCTCATAATTAAATTCATATTCAAACACTTTAAATATAAATTTAACTTATGCTATACATCCAATAACCTAGATTTGGTTTCAAGCCATGTTAGAGACTTTGCAATCTAATTGGAAACTAAATCTATGTAATTAATCAATTAAAATCTTTAACTAATTAATTAAATCACATTTAACTTGGTGACTACTTGTGTATGTGTGTGACTTACTAGGCTCATCACTAATTGGCAAGGAGATATGATATTTACTCTTAATATCATTAGAAGTCTTACTTACCATTAATGATTTCTCTAAATCATTTTAAGCACCTCATAGACCATGGTTAACACCTAGCATAGCATGCCACGGCCACCCAATTAGTAATAAGGAATACCTTAAATGAACCTTATATCATATGTTACCATGCACTAGAATCTCTTTATTACAAAATCCCAATTTGAGCTGGAGTCATGTTTTATGTCACACTCCATTTGCTATGAATATTATGTTCTCTTTTAATTCCAGTTCTTGATTAAAAAGACTTTCTCATCAGAAACTCTTTTCTGATTAAATCTATCTATCCTGGCCAGGAACCTAAAACATCAAAAACTATTAAATAAACATAGGATTTTATCCCTATTTACTTAGGGTATCAGATTCCATCTTGATCGACACCTATCTCCATATATAACTAGTAGGAGCCAACACATGCCCATATATCCATACACAGTACAAGTATGAAAGCAGTATCAAACTCAAACCACCTATATACAAGATAATTGTGCTATCTCAGGTCTAAAGAATATATGCACTGATATAATTTATGACAATGCATTAACAAGAGTAAACTCTATGTGCTTGTCATAAGTGTCACTGGTTCAGCTTACTTATCATGCATAAGTGCCTATCATGTTTGTTATATGGCATAAGACTCACCATTCCATCTTATTTACATCTCACATAAATAACTTGGGAACAAACATGATTATAATCTTTTTGGATAAGTTATGTCCTTATTGTGAAGTATCCCCGATTGTGAACCAATTTATGATACTTTGTGCTAGAAATACTGTCACTCATATTTTTAACAACATAAGAATTTAATTTCTAATAAAATATCAATGGACCTTTTCTATTACACATAAATATATTATGTAAACATAAAAGTGAAAATGCCTTTTTATTAAAAAAACATGTACAAGATACATACTAAATGATATGCTCTAGGGCATACTACTAACAATGTCCTTATTGTGAAGTATCCTCAATTATGAACCAATTTATGATACTATATGCTAGAAATATTGTCACTCATATTCTTAACAACTTAAGAATAGAATTTATAACAAAATATCAATGGACCTTTTCTATTACACATAAATATATTATGTAAACTAAAGAGTGAAAATGCCTTTTATTAATAAAACATGTATAAGATACACACTAAATGATATGCTATAGGGCATACTACTAACAATCTCCCACTAGCACTAGAGCCATTCATTATAATATCTTAGACCCATCTTCTCAAGATGTCGGTCTAACTGAGCTTGTGACATAGGCTTAGTGAATGGATCAGCTGGATTTTCAGCTGATGCTATTTTCTGCATGGCTACATTGCCTCACCCAACTATCTCTCTAATAATGTGGTAGCACCTTTCCATGTGTTTGGATTTCTAGTGAGACCGGGGTTCCTTAGCCTGTATGACTGCTCCATTGTTGTCACAGTGGAGTGGAACTACTGGCTCAATGGAAGGAACTACTGCAAGTTCTGTCACGAACTTCTTTATCCAAGCAGCTTCCTTTACAGCATCTGATGCAGCAATATACTCAGCCTTGGTAGTGGAATCTGTAGTCGTACTCTGTTTGGAACTCTTCCAACTGACTGCACCTCCATTACAAATGAACATATACACAGAGGTAGACTTTCTATCATCGATATCTGATTGGAAATCAGAATTAGTATAACCATCCAATTGTAAGTCACTACCTCCATATATCAAGAATAAATCCTTAGTTCTTCTCAAGTACTTAAGGATATTCTTGATAGCTATCTAGTGTTTCAAACCTAGATTGGATTGATACCTGCTAGTCAAGCTAATAGTATATGCGATATCCGGCCTAGTACACAATATTGCATATATCAAACTTCCAATAGCCAAAGCATATGGAATCCTGGCCATTTTATCTCTTTCTGCAGGTGTATTTGGAGACATCTCTTTAGAAAGGTAGATACCATGTCTCACTAGTAACAATCCTCTCTTGGAATCAAGCATGTTAAACCTCTTTAACACCTTTTCCAAGTATAGACTTAGGGATAAACCAATTATTCTTTTCGCTCTATCTCTATAGATGCAAATCCCAAGAATATAGGTTGCCTCCCCTAAGTCTTTCATGGAGAATGTATTTGACAACCATACCTTTACAGTTGACAACATACCTATGCCATTACGCATCAATAAAATGTCATCCACATATAAGATAAGGAAAGTGACAGCACTATCACTAACCTTCTTATATACACATAGCTCATTCTCATTTTTTATAAAACCAAATGACTTAATGGCTTCATCAAAATGGATGTTCTAACTCCTCGAAGTTTGTTTCAACCCATAAATGGATTGCTTTAGCTTACATACTTTGGAACCATCTTGGGATTCAAAACCCCTAGGTTGTTCCATAAAAATGTTTTCTTCAATGTATCCATTGAGAAAAGCTGTTTTGACATCCATCTGCCAAATCTCATAATCATAGTATGTAGCTATTGCTAATAGAATCCTAATTAATTTAAGTATGGCAACAGGCGAGAAAGTTTCCTCATAATCGATTCCTTGCCTTTGGCGAAACCCTTTCGCTACTAGCCTTGCTTTATAGGTCTCTACCTTTCCATCAAAACCAATTTTCTTCTTGAAAACCCATTTATTCATTATAGGTACAACACCTTCAGGTGGGTCAACAAGATCCCAAACTTGATTCTTATACATGGAATTAATTTCGAATTTCATAGCATCAATCCATTTTGAAGAATCTATATCTGATATAGCTTCTTCATAGGTAATTAGATCATCTCCATGATCTACTTCTTTATGAGTAGACAACTTTTGTTCTTCTTCATGAAGAAAACCATATCTCACTGGTGGGTGAGATATCCTGGTTGATCTGCGAGGAATAGCTATAGATGTTTCATCAATAGGTGTATATTGACTAGATGGATCCATATCCATCTGATCTATTGGTTGGTCAGAATTCTCCAATTATATTTCTATTTGCCTTCCTTTGCCTCCTTTTTGAACAAACTGTTGTTCAAGAAATGTGACATCTCTACTTACCATAACCTTTTGTGATGTAGGCAAATAAAAATAATATCTAAAACTCTCTTTTGGATATCTAATAAAATGACCCTTTTCTGATATAGTTTCTAATTTATCAGTGTTCAGCTTTTTGATATAAGCTGGATAACCCCAAATCTTAACATACTTAAGACTTGGTTTTCTTCCATGCCATATCTCATAAGGTGTGGAAGATACTAATTTTGATGGAATCTTATTCAGAATATGCAAAGGTGATTCTAATGCAAATCCTCAAAAGGAGTTTGGCATATCAGTATAGTTCATCATATTATGTACCATATCTAATAGGGTAGGATTTCTCCTTTAAGATACACCATTCAGCTGTAGTGTCCTTGGAGGAGTCAATTAGGAAACAATGCCATGCTCTTTCAAGTATTCATCAAATTCAGTACTCAAGTATTCACCTCCACGATCTGATCGAAGAGCTTTAAGACTTTTAACTGTTTGATTTTCTTCTTCAAATTTAAATTCTTTGAACTTTTCAAAGGATTCTTGTTTATATTTCATCAAATACAAAAACCCAAACCTTGATTTATCATCAATAAAGGTAATAAAATAATGAAAACCGCCTCTAGCCATTTCTCTAAATGGGCCACATACATCACTATGTATTAGCTCCAAAATATTTTCAGCTCTTAGCCCTTGTCCAATAAAGGGTGATGTGGTCATTTTGCCCTGAAGGCAAGATTCACAAGTTGGAGTAGGTTCATAACCCAATGAGGATAGAATTCCCATTTTCTCTAGTTTTGCAATCCTATCTTTTGCAACATGACCTAATCTTAAGTGTCAAATATATTTTAAACTTGAATTGATTTTCACCATGGCATTGCATTCATTTTGTGTTTATCATTATTATCCAAATAATAAAAACCATCATATATATAACCCGAGCCAATATATTTATTTCCAAAATAAATATTGCAAACATCATTTGTGAATTGAAATTCATAGCCATTTCTAGTTAAACTAGATATAGAAATAATGTTCTTAAAAGCATTAGGTACATATAAAATATGATTCAAACACAAAGCATGTTCAGACATGTAAAAAGATTTAGATCCTATGGCTAAAGCTTCAACAGTTGAGCCATTGCCAATCTAGAGTCTAACATCTCGAGAACGCAAGCTACTACTATTTGCTAGTTCCTACATATCATAAGAAATGTGAGAACTGACACCAGTATCTAAAACCCAAGTTGTAGATGAACTATGAGCATCATCAACATTTAAATAATAAGATATAGTCATACCTTCTGAAGGTGTATCCTTCTTGTCCTTCAGAGAAGCAAGATACTCTGGGCAGTTCCTTTTGTAGTGCCCATCCTTTTAGCAGTGGAAACAATTTCTTTTGCCTCCATCAGCTTTGGTCTTCCCTTTCTGTTTAGCTATCTTTTTGGAAGGACTAGGAATTTGAGGTTTCTTTTTCTTGTTGCCCTTCTTCTTGTTGGACTTTCCAGCAGAAGAAGATGCAATCAAGGCTACCTCCTTTCCTTTATTGCCCGGTATATTCTTTTGAGCAATAACCAGCATGTTAAGTAGACCAACCAAGGTCTATTCCTACTTAGTTATATGGAAATTTGTCACAAAATTCCCAAATGACTTAAGAAGGGACTTGTAACACCCCTATGTTCGGTAGTGCATTCTAATATTCTGGTGACCAGTGTCTGTCCGAACAGTCAGCATGCCTAGAACTACACTTGGATATGGGTGAGGAGACAAAAAATAATGAAATAAAAGAAAAGAAAATAAAAGAAAAACAAAGGAAAAATAATAACAATGAAATGTAACCAAGTTAAACGAGTCGAAAATTATAGCGATAGGTGACCGCACCGGGACGTTGCGGCATGGATCATTGACTAGCCCTGGATCGCGGGAAACCCTAGAAAATATTTTTAGGACTTAAATAAACATCTATTGAAGCATAAATATCATTAGAAATATCAAAAAAAAAATAATTAATTAATGCAAAGAGAAACGAGAAATTGAGAAAATGACGAAACTCGATGTTACCAAAAAATCGGGAATGCAAACCGAATAGGGGCATTGTGGTCAATTGACATCTCAAGTTGCCTTTTAACCTAAATATCCATTAAAAATAAATGATATTAAACTTTGAAAATTTCATGAAAAATTAAAATGGTGATACATAATCTAAATAGTAAAGAAAAGAGATTAAATGTGGGAAATTGGAAATTTTGGATTAAATAAATCATAAACTCACTTAGTGCTCCACTAACTTTAGCATTTGGACACCTAAAGGGACACTTGGGAGGTGCAGCACTCATCTTCAACCTTAAGAAGAGAACTAGCCGAAATCAATATTGAGAGAAAACCTCCATAGCCATCCATGGTGAGAGCTCCATGCAAGCATGTTTTAGCCACTTTTTCCATTAGCTTTCTTCATTAAAATTGATCACCATACTTTGGGCAGAATACTAGGAGCAAGAAGGATAAGTTTTGGTCAGGTTTTGAAGAGCTTCAAAAGTGGTAAGTGAGTGTTTTCAATTCTTGTTTCATTAAAAGTGTAACCAAGGTTGTAGGTAGTTGTTTTGTGGAAGGGATTTTGATATTTGATAAATTAATGGAGATGTGCATTTTGGCAGCCATGGAAATTCAGTATATATAGCTTGTTTTTACTTGTTTATGGTTGTTTAAGATGTTATTATTGATGGCAGCATGGATATGTGTATAATGGTTTGGAATTGGGTATGTTCATGTGGTTAAATGGTGTAAATGGACTTTGGAAAATTCTGTTTTATAGTGTGCATATTGAGAATGGTTACAAGCTTCCCAAAATGACCAAAATGTGTTTTAAAATGTGTTAATAGTATGGTACAACCAGAATTGGCAGGGAAGAGTTAACTTGGTAAGTGTTGAATGTATAATTGGTAAAGGATGAACAATGTGTAGTAAGGCAGTGTATGTTTTAGCTTAGAACCTTAAGTATGTGATTCCAATTGGTATGAGAAAAATTGAAGGTGAAACTAGGCACAAAATGTGCCAACTTTCATAAAGGAAGCTTAATTAAATTCTGCCTAGAAGGTAACTTGAAAAATGACCAAATCCGGATTAGTGACTTGAAAGCCTGAAAATTGACCATTTGGGCAGTAGTTAGTTTTTTGGCCATAACTCACTCAAAACAGGTCCAACTGACTTGAAATTTTTACCATGAATAGTTCAGACATAGATCTACAATTCTTATGAAGACACCAAAGCCTAGAAATGGCCAGAACCAAGCCAAATAGCTTGCACAATTTTACATACCAAAACTGGCCGAACCAAAAATGACCTAAAGTTACCATTTTGATGCATTCTGTCTAGCATTGGTAAATTGACCATAACTTGGTCTACACAACTCAGAATGACCTGAAATTTTGTCTCGCGTGCAATAAGACATAGACCTACGAGTTTTTAATTTGGACCAAAACCCGAAAACTAAGGGAACTAGGTCATCCGGCTAGGTCAAATTAGTATACTGAAATCCGGCAAATTGCAAAAAAATGCAATATATTTGAAAGTAAAGTTGGTAACATGTACCAACACTAAAAGGCTATAAAATGTGACATATTGGTAACATTAAACCTAATTTGCCTAGAGTGCATCAAGGGTCAACATTTTAGGTTGACTAAGGAAAATAATAGAATTCAATAAATTAATTATTAAGCCTTATTATTAGAGACAGTTTAAATGAGTACTGAAATACTTCAAATTGTGTGTTTCAGTTAGCAAAGACTCAGGGAAGGGGAAGGAAACACTGAGTCAGGGCCAAGAGACATTTATCAGAGGTTTGTGCTCAACAGTTATTTCTTTTGAATTTTCAATTGAAATAAATTATGAGAATTTTGTATGTTGTTGTTTAAATTGTGAAAATTGGTTTGAATGATATTTGATGGATACTTATTGTTTGAAAACATTTGCAATTGGTTTGAAACCATAGCTATCATGTATATTTGATTGAATTCCTCGCTAGCTTGTCTAGTGGGACGAATTGGTTTTGAATTCCCTCTCTTGCTGAAGTGTTGAGGTGATTGCCTGTTGAGCGCGAATAGGATGAGTACTCATATAATTGCTAGCTAGCTATGTTATTCCTCGCTAGCCATCGGCTTTTGGGACGAATTGGACTATGGAACCATGATTAAGCTATGTGTATGATTTTTTGATATTTATTGTGATATTGTGAAATGGAGTTTAAATTCTTATTGACATTCACTGTCTTTTGAATTTAACTATGGTTTTAAGTATCCACTATTTATATGACTTATGATTTATGATTTAAAGTTATATTTTATTAATGTTGTGCACCACTGAGACATTGGCTCAGTGATAGCTTTTCATTGCTATCGCAGGTAGACAGACTGATAGGGTAGCAGACTAGGCTGCTATTGCAACATTGAGAGTTCATCGGGTATATTGAGTATACTATATTTTGCATTTTGTATTGTAATGTATGTTCACTGTATGTATATATTGTTATTGATTTTGAGCATTTATAAATTAAAATTGTACATTAAGGTTGTAAACTAAATTTATAAATTATTTTGGCTTGTAAATATGGTGATATATTTCTTTTATCTCAACTTTTGAAAATACTGGAAAATTATTGTGGATTTGAGTTGACAAATGTTGAGAAACTTATTGTGTTGATTTGATATTGGAGTTTGGGATTGAACAAAGTATTGGAAGTGTAACTGTTTTATTCAAAATACAGATGGCACTCTGCCAAAATTTTTATAGAAATTATCAATTCTTCAAATGTGTTATCTGGTTTCACTTCAGTTAAAAATAATTTTTTTAACACCTGTAAATAGTGCTCACCACTGTAAAAAGAAGTAAAAAAAGGTTTAAAATCCCTTATAGTGTATTTAATGGGTTATCAGTAGATGAAGTTGGTAATTCATTAGGTATACTACGGGATCATGTTATGTCTCATGGAGGGGTAGGGTGTGACATGTTTAAGTGGTATCAGAGCTAGTTTTTAAATTCTGTTTTGACCTAGAATTTGAATATTTTTTCTTTATAATACAATTGCTCAATGTCATTGTTTGATACATACAGTACATTACATTATAAATATGCACTAACAGGAGGAAATCTCCTTGTGTTATTTGTTCAAGAGGTCTAAGATCCTCAAATCGACTATGGAAGAAGGGGATCGTTCAGTCGATCAATCTATAGAGGCTGAGGTACAAGGGGACACCCCAGCCCTACACAATGTCAGTGGATCAGCCACACCAGCCCCCTCAGTACCACAGTTTCCTACTCAGTTTACTCAGCAGATGGTTGCAATGTTCCAACAGATGGCTAGCAACATGCCTACTCAAGTCCCACTATAGACAACAGTGGCACAACCACAGTCTTCTACTAGGCAGTATGTCAAATTTATGAAATATGGGGCTATTGAGTTCAAGGGAACAGTAGATCCTCTAGAGGCAGAACAATGGTTAGAGAGAATGGATAGGGTATTCAAGAAGCTACATTGTACAAAGGAGCTCAGATTTGAATATTCAGTGTCTCTGCTACAGGGGGATGCATATGACTGGTGGAAAACCATTACCCATATTCTGGTAGAACCTTCAGTGCTAACATGGAATGATTTTCTATGGGAGTTCAGACAAAAATATGTCCCTGATGCTTATGTAGACCAGAAGCTGCAAGAATTCCTAAGTCTGAAACAGGGGAGTAGATCGGTGGCTGAATATGAAAGGGAATTTTCCCACTTGAGCCATTATGCAGTAAGTCTACTTTCTACCAGTAGGGAGACATGTAAGAGGTTTGAAACCGGCTTGAAGCCCAGTGTCAAATTACAAGTGGTCAGATTCAAACATGACAACTTCTCTGAGCTTATTTCTCAAGCACTAGAATTAGAAAGAATTGAATCTGAAGCGGCGCCTGAGAAAAAGAAATCAAAGAAGATAGAAAAAGAGGGAAAGTCAGTAGATCAGAGTTCTAGTGGTCCTACTGGGAAGAGAAACAACTTTGGGGGACACAACAGAGGTGGTAAAAAGTCCAGTAGGGGAAGATATTCGAGACAGAAACCTCCTCCATCTGGTCAGCAGAGTACCAGAAGTTCCTACCCTCCCCGCCAATGTGAAACTTGTGGAAGAAATCATGTGGGGGTGTGCTACAAGGCCATAGGAGCCTGTTATAACTGTAGAGGCACAGGACACTTTGCCAAGGACTGCACCAGTGCTCGCAGAGTTGGACCACCTTCTACTACTGCAGAAGGGTCAGTTCAGAATCCTGCCACTAGAGGTTCATAACCACCTAGCAGAGGTAGAGGCAGGGGTAGAGGTAGTCCAGCAGGCAGCCAAGGCATAGTGAATCAGTCAGAGCAAGAAAGTGCATCTATCAGAGTCTACACAATGAGACAGAGAGAAGAGGTTGAGACATCTGATATTATGGCTGGAACCTTCTCAACTTTTAATCAAGATGTATTTGTATTATTTGATCCGAGTTCTACCCATTCTTATGTGAGTACTAGCATCATTGATTGCATTGCTATTCTGTGTGTGAAAATGGACTTTGAGGTGCTAGTAACAAGTCCGCTAGGACAAGAGGTCAAGGTCAATAGAATGTATAGAGATTGTCCTTTGGTGATCCAAGGATACACTTTTCTGCCTGATCTCATTGAAATGCCTTTCAGAGATTATGATATCATCTTGGGCATGGATTGGTTAGCCAGGAATCACGCTATGATTAACTGTAGACTGAAGATAGTCATTTTTGGTCTCCCTCAGTACAGTGATGTGGTAATACATGGGGAGAGGCAGCTATTGCCATCAAACATCATTTCGGCTGCACTAGCCAGAAAAATGATCAGAAAAGGGTGTGAAGCATACTTGGCACATGTGGTAGACACCCAAGTGGGGAGTCCAGCATTGAGGGACATACCTATAGTATATGACTTTCCAGATGTATTTCCTGATGAATTGCCAGGATTACCTCCAGAAAAGGAAGTGCAGTTTGAAATTAATGTCATGCCTGGTGTGGATCTAATCTCCATAACACCATACAGAATGGCACCAGCAGAGTTGAAGGAGTTGAAGGTATAGTTGCAAGAACTACTTGAAAAGGGTTTCATCTGCCCTAGTGTGTCACCTTAGAGAGAGCCACTATTGTTTGTTGAGAAGAAAGATGGCACTTTTTGCTTATGTATTGAGTACTGGCAGTTGAATAAGGTGACAATAAAGAATAAATATCCATTGCATCGCATTGATGATCTATTTGATCAGTTGAAGGGTGCAGCTGTATTCTCCAAAATTGATTTGCGATCTGGTTATTATCAGTTCAAAGTACAAGAGCTTGAAGTACTTAGGCACCCAGAAGGAATTGAACTTGAGGCAAAAGAGATGGTTAGAATTGATTGAAGACTATGATTGCTTAATAGACTATCAGCTAGGGAAAGCAAATGTGGTGGCTGATGCCTTAAGTCACAAGACTATGGCAAGTCTCAGACTTTCTCCTTTGTCCATGATACATGAGTTGAAAGCACAGCCTGCCTGTTTGGAGATTGATGATGAGGGACAGACAGTAGTTGCATGGCATGTATAGCCAGTATTGATTGATCATATCATAATGGCTACTCAGAGTGATGAAAATATAAGAAGCTGCTGAAAGAAGTCTAGCAGGGCAGGAAACCTGAATTTTCTGTGAGAGATGAATGTTTATTGCTACATCAGGCAGAATGTGTGTTCCTAATGATGTGGAATTGAGATAGATCATTATGAAGGAAGCACATGAGTCTCCTTTTGCTATGGATCCTGGTAGAACTAAAATGTACAGAGGGTTGAAAGAGCATTACTGGTGGATGGGTATCAAAAGGGATGTAGCTGATTTTGTTTCTAAATGCCTAACTTATCAGCAAGTGAAGGCAGAACATCAAGTACCAACAGGTTTGTTACATCCATTGCCAGTATCAGAGTGGAAATGGGAATGGATAACTATGGATTTTGTGATGGGACTTCCGAGGACGCAAAATAGTCATGATGCAATATGGGTTATACTTGATAGACTAACCAAGTTTGCTCACTTTTTGCCAGTCCGGATGGACTACAGCCTAGAGAGATTGGCTAGATTGTACATAAATGAGATTGTAAGACTGCATGGAGTGCCAGTATCGATTGTATCTGACAGAGATCCTAGGTTCACTTCTAGATTATGGGGTAGTCTTCAGAGAGCCCTAGGAACTAGATTGAACTTCAGCATAGCATTCCACCCACAAACAGATGGCCAGTCTGAGAGGGTAATTCAGATATTGGAGGATATACTATGGGCTTGTGTGATTGAGTTTGAAGGTAGTTGGGATACACACTTTCCTTTGATTGAGTTTGCTTATAACAACAGCTATCAATCAAGTATTGGGATGCCTCCATATGAAGCTTTGTATGGCAGAAAGTGCATAACTCCCCTATGTTGGGATGAAGTAGGTGAAAGAAAGATGATTGGGCCTAAAATTGTTCAGCAAACAGAGGAAAAGATCATATTGATCAGAGATCGGCTCAAGGCTGCATCAGATCGTCAGAAGTCCTATGTGGATTTAAAAAGGAGAGATATTCAATATGCAGTGGGTGATACGGTATTCCTTAAAGTTTCTCCTCAGAAGAGAATTATGAGATTTGGCAGAAAGGGGAAACTGAGTACTCACTTCATCGGACCATATGAGGTTCTGGAGAGAGTGGGTCCTTTGGCATATCGGTTAGCATTACCTCCAGAGCTAGAAAGGATACATAGTGTCTTTCATGTATCCATGTTGAGGTACAGATCTGACCCATCATATGTTCTATCAGTTGAAGAGATTGAGGTAAATCCAGACCTCTCATATGATGAAGAACCCATAGAAATTCTGGCATATGAGGTGAAATAGCTGAGGAACAAACAGATACACCTGATTAAAGTGTTGTGGAACCATCATTCAGGCCAGGAAGCTACTTGGGAACGTGAAGAGAACATGAGAACACAGCACCCACAGCTGTTCGAAAACTGATGCCAGGTAAAATTTTGAGATAAATTTATTTTAAGGGGGGGAGAATTGTAACACCCCTATGTTCGGTAGTGCGTTCTACTGTTCTAGTGACCAGTGTCTGTCCGAACAGCTAGGATGCCTAGAACTACACTTAGATATGGGTGAGGAGACATAAAATAATGAAATACAAGAAAAGAAAATACAAGAAAAATAAAGGAAAAATAATAGCAATGAAATGTAACCAAGTTAAACGAGCCGAAAACCATAGCGACGGGTGACCGCACCGGGAAGTTGCGGCGTGCATCGTTGACTAGCCCTGGACCGCGAGAAATCCTGGAAAATATTTTTAGGACTTAAATAAACGTCTATTGAAGTATAAATATCATTAGAAATATCAAAGAAAAATTAATTAATTAGTATAAAGAAAAACGAGAAATCAAGAAAACGACGAAACTCGGTTTTAACGAAAAATCAAGAATGTAACCCGAATAGGGGCATTGTAGTCAATTGACATCCCGAGTTGCCTTTTGACCTAAATGTCCATTAAAAATAAATGATATAAAACTTTAAAAAATGTCATGAAAATTTAAAATGGTGGTACATAATCTAAATAATAAAAGAAAAGAGGTTAAATGTGAGAAATTGGAAATTTTGGATTAAATAAATCATAAACTCACTTAGTGCTCCACTAAGTTCAGCATTTGGACACCTAAAGGGACACTTAGGAGGTGCAGCACTCATCTTGAACCTTAAGAAGAGAACTAGAAGAAATCAACATTGAGAGAAAACCTCCATAACCGTCCATGGTGAGAGCTCCATGCAAGCATGTTTTAGCCACTTTTTTCCATTAGCTTTCTTCATTAAACTTGATATTAGGCAGCATACTAGGAACAAGAAGGATAAGCTTTGGTGAGGTTTTGAAGAGCTTCAAAAGTGGTAAATGAGTGTTTTCAATTCTTGTTTCATTAAAAGTGTAACCAAGGTTGTGGATAGTTGTTTTGTGGAAGAGATTTTGATGTTGATAAATTAATGGAGATGTACATTTTGGCAGCTATAGAAATGAAGGAACAGAAGCGTGAAAAACACAAGTTTATGATATTGAATTCAAAAATTTTCACCTAAGGTCACATGCATCATGTAAGATTTATTTTTATCTATTTGATTTTAATGATAAACAACATATTAAAACTCTTTTAATATGTTTTTAGATCTGTATTTTCCATTTAAGATTTTAAAATTAATCAGATTAATTTTAGAACCCTAGATTAAATCAAGAATGATTACACTAACCTCTTGATGCAATCGCAATATGTCCGCACCTTTGAGATTCGTCTTCAGGACACCAGATGTTGTCCCTCTAGCTTGTCCACACCAAGAACACCTATGGCAGCCCTTGAACAGTTTCTAAAGCCTTTTCTATTAATTAGAAATTCAAGTTCTGCCTTTTAAGAGATTAGACATGTAAACAGGACACTAGAAACAATTTCTAGCGTTCTTAATTCAAGAGATTGATGGCTAATCTCTTTGAATTGATGAGAGATGAAGAAGAATAAATGAAAAGCCTCAAAGTGGTGTGACAAAGGAGAGGAGAGGCTGCTGGTTGCTTTTTCTTTTCATAACAACACTTAAATAGCTAGGTTAACACATTAAACTCTTGCCACATGTCACCCTTTGATTAGCTCTAGGTTTAAGTGACCCAATCACATTGTGCCAAGTGTCAAACCTATATTTAATCTTGATTTTAATCATCTTACATGATTAAAAAAACATTTGGCAAGCTTATGTGTAATCCCATGTGTCACCATCTCATGGAGCCATGTGTCACACTATGAAATGACCAAAATGCCCCTGTGTCTTAATTTGAGTTCTTAACCCAAAATAATTATTTTTCTTCTTCTAATCAATTTATATCAAATATAAATTAATTAATTAATCTCTATTAATTAATTTCTCATTAATTAAATTCATATTTAAACACTTTAAATATAAATTTAACTTATACTATACATCCAATAATCTAGATTTGGTTTCAAGTCATGCTAGGGACTTTGCAATTTACTTGCAAATCAAACCTATTTAATTAATCAATTAAACTCTTTAATTAATTAATTAAATCATATTTAAATAGGTGATAACTTATGTATGTGTGTGACTTACTAGGCTCATCACTAATTGGCAATGAGACATGATATGAACTCTTAATATCATCAGAACTCTTTCTTACCATAAATGATTTCTCTAAATCATTTTATGCACCTCATAGACCATGGTTAACACCTAGCATAGCATGCCATGGCTACCTGATTAGTAATAAGGTTTACCTTAAATGAAACTATAATCATATGTTACCATGCACTAGAATCTCTCTGTTACAAAATCCCAACTCAAGCTGGAGTCATGATTTATGTCAAACTCCATTTGCTATTAATATTATGTTCTCTTTTAATTCCAGTTCTTGATTAAAAAGATTTTCTCATCAGAAACTCTTTTCTGTATAAATCTATCTTTCCTGGCTAGGACCTTGAAACATTAAGAACAATTAAATGAACATAGGATTTTATCTCTATTTACTTAGAGGAACAGATTCCATCTTGATCAACAACTACCTCCATATATAACTAGTAGGAGCCAACACATGCCCATATACCCATACATAGTACAAGCATGAAAGCAGTATCAAACTCAAACTACCTATATACAAGATAACTGTGCTATCTCAGTCTAAAGATTATATGCACTGATATGATTTATGACAAAACATTGACAAGAGTAAACTCCATGTGCTTGTCATAAGTGTCACTGGTTCGGCCTACTTATTATTTATAAGTGCCTATCATGTTTGTTATATGGCATGAGACTCACCATTCCATCTTATTTATATCTCATATAAACAACTTGGGAACAAATGTGAATACAATCTTTCTGGATAAGTCATGTCCTTATTATGAAGTATCCTTGATTGTGAACCTATTTATGATACTTTGTGCTAGAAATATTGTCACTCATATTCTTAACAACTTAAGAATAATATTTCTAACAAAATATCAATGGACCTTTTCTATTACACATAAATATATTATGTAAATAGAAAAGTGGAAATGCCTTTTATTAATAAAAATATGTACAAGATACATACTAAATGATATGCTCTAGGGCATACTACTAGCAAGAAATTCAGTATATGTAGCTTGTTTTTACTTGTTTATGGTTGTTTAAGATGTTGTTATTGATGGCAGCATGGATATGTGTATAATGGTTCGGAATTGGGTATGTAAATGGGGTATGTTCATGTGGTTAAATGGTGTAAATGGACTTTGGAAAATTTTGTTTTATAGTGTGCATATTAAGAATGGTTACAAGCTGTCCAAAATGACCAAAATGTGTTGTAAAATATGTTAATGGTATGGTACAACCAGAATTGGCATGGAAGAGTTAACTTAGCAAGTGTTGAATGTGTAATTGGTAAAGGATGAACAATGTGTAGTAAAGCAGTGTATGTTTTGGCTTAGAACCTTAAGTGTGTGACTCCAATTGGTATGAGACCAATTGGAGGTGACACTAGGCACAAAATGTGTCAACTTTCAAGCAGGAAGCTTACCTAAATTCTGCCTAGAAGGTAACTTAAAAAATGACCAAATCCGGATTAGTGACTTAAAAGCCTGAAAATTGACCATTTGGGCAGTAGTTAGTGTTTTGGCCATAACTCACTCAAAACAGGTCCAATTGACCTAAAATTTTTAGCATGAATAGTTTAGACATAGATCTATTATTCTTATGAAGACACTAAAGCCCATAAATGGCCAGAACCAAGCCAAATAGCTTGCACAAGTTCAGGTACCAAAACTGGCCGAACCAAAAATGACCTAAAGTTACCATTTTAATGCATTCTGTCCAGCATTGGTAAATTGACCATAACTTGGTCTACACAACTCAGAATGACCTGAAATTTTGCCTCATGTGCAATAAGACATAGACCTACGAGTTTGTTGGACCGAAACCCAAAAACCAAGGGAACTAGGTCATCCGGCTAGTTAAAATTAGCATACCGAAATCTGGCAAATTGCAATAAAATGCAATATACTTGAAAGTGAATTTGGTAACATGTACCAACACTAAAAGGCTATAAAATGTGACATATTGGCAACATTAAACCTAATTCGCCTAGAGTGCATCAAGTATCAACATTTTAAGTTGACTAAAGAAAATAATAGAATTCAATAAATTAATTATAAGCCTTATTGTTAGGGACAGTTTAAATGGAGTACTGAAACACTTCAAATTGTGTGTTTAAGTTAGCAAAGACTCAGGGAAGGGGAAGGAAACACTGAGTTAGAGCCAAGAGACATTTATCAGAGGTTTGTGCACAACAGTTATTTCTTTTGAATTTTCAATTGAAATAAATTATGAGAATTTTATATGTTATTGTTTAAATTGTGAAAATTGGTTTGAATGATATTTGATGGATACTTATTGTTTGAAAACATTTGCAATTGGTTTGAAACTGCATCTATCATGTATATTTGATTGAATTCCTTGCTAGCTTGTCTAATAGGATGAATTGGCTTTGAATTCCCTCTCTGGCTGAAGTGTTGAGGTGTGTGCCTATTGAGGATGAATAGGATGAGTACTCATATAATTGCTAGCTAGCTATGTTATTCTTCACTAGCCCTCGGCTTTTAGGACAAATTGGACTATGGAACCATGATTAAGCTGTTTATATGATTTATTGATATTTATTGTGATATTATCAAATGAAGTTTAAATTCTTATTGACATTTGCTGTCTTTTGAATTTAACTATTGTTTTAAGTATCCACTATTTATACGACTTATAATTTATGATTTAAAGTTACATTTTGTTAATGTTGTGCACCACTGAGACATTGGCTCAGAGATAGCTTTTCATTGCTGTCACAGGTAGACAGACTGACAGGGTAGCAGAGTAGGTTGCTATTAATACATTGAGAGTTCATCGGGTATATTGAGTATACCATATTTTGCATTTTGTATTGTAATGTATGTTCACTGTATGTATATATTGTTCTTGGTTTTGAGTAGTTGTAAATTAAAATTGTACATTAAGGTTGTAAACTAAATTTGTAAATTATTTTGGCTTGTAAATATTGTGATATATTTCTTTTATCTCAACTTTTAAAAACACTGGAAAATTATTATGGATTTGAGTTGACAAATGTTGAAAAACTTATTGTGTTGATTGGATATTGGAGTTTGGGATTGAACAAAATATTGGAAATGCTTTTTACAGGTTTTTGAAGAATTGTTTTATTCAAAATACAAATGGCACTCTGCCAAAATTTTTATAGAAATTATCAATTCTTCAAATGTGTTATCTGGTTTCACTTCAGTTAAAAAAAAAAAAATTTAACACTTGTAAATAGTGCTCACCACTGTAAAAAGAAATAAGAAAAGGTTTAGAATCTCTTGTAGTGTATTTAATGGGTTATCAGTAGACGAAGTTGGTAATTCATTAGGTATACTACGGGATCATGTTATGCCTCGTGGAGGGGTGGGGTGTGACAGGACTAAAGGATCAAATCCGTCTGCAGTTGGAAATCCATGTTAAAGTCGAGATGTTCTAGCTGCTCAATAAGCCGAATCACCTGTCGACATGATACCCAACATTTTATCCCTCAGACATCCTCATGCGAAATAGCTACCTAGATATTTCATACCTAGCATTCCTGCTATGTTCACCATACAACTCTTGTAGGTGAAGGAATATCTCACTTACATATTGCATGTTGTCATATTGCTTTTGTAACTCATTACTCATAAAGCAAGCATGTAACACTTGGCTCTCATATCATGCTCTTTCCACTTGTCCAAAGTTTCATGTTCCTCTTGAGTGGCCTCTAGAGGTAAGGGACGAAGAACTTGTGAGTCTAGAACATATCCTATATGTTCAAGGTTTAAGACAAGCTTCAAATTTCTTAGCCAATCAGAAAGATTAGGTCCTGTCAACCTATTTTGATCAAGTATGCTCACAAGGATATTGGATGGTGGTGGTTATGGTGTGCTCATTATTATCAGAAAATTAACTATAGAAAATAACCAGATTAATTAATAAATGTATCATGTATTTAATTAAAATAATTATGGTTTTTTAATCAAATTAGTCCTCCCACTAACTTAGCAAATCCTACACTTCCAAAGTAGAAAATGGAAATCCTAGTTGGATGGATTTCTAGTGGGTGATTGAATTCTTATAGTCTTATTGATCATCCTCAGGCATACCCATAATTGGAATTACAATAAACTATAAGTGAGCAACTCCTTGCCCATCACATCTCATGTGAGGTTCAATCCTTTTACCTTGCCCCTAATGCTCAAAATCTCAGGCACATCCATTATTGACTTATCTTGCATTAGTTAAGTTGATCCCATTGAGCCAGTAAATATGCAAATAATTTTAATGTCCTCTGGCACATCCATTATTGGCCACCAAACCATTTACATATTTACAACATCTCATACTTAACAATTATTCTTAAGAAAATCTCTTAAATTAAGTGTATCATATGCAAGTATTTAAAATTTATTAAAATAATTTCCTCAATGGAGAGCCCATGATATAATTACCTTTAATTATACTATTTCCAACTTAATCATTTGTTTGGAAGATTTTGTGGTCGGCCTAATTACTATTATGGTCTCACTTTGCACATTATCCAATTAGCATGCATATATCATATTCTTGCATACATTCCCATAAATCTCATGCATTCATGGATAAAGATATAAATATGGTGTGATCATGAACTTTCTAAGGGATTCAATTATGAGCCACCAAGAATTGAATCAGGGCATTCCTAGGTGCATTTCATTCATTTATATTACAAGAGTTATTGAAGGAGTACTTAATCAACACTTGATCTTGAATTCCTCCCACTAGTCACACCAATGCTCTTGACCTCCTTAATCTTCTTGCAATCCAATTACATAGTAATCCTTTGAATACCAAGGCGAATTTACAAGAACCAAATATGTAACACCCCTAAGTTCGGTAGTGCGTTCTACTGTTCCGGTGACCAGTGTTGTCCGGACAGCTAGGATGCCTAGAACCGTACTTCGACATGAGTGAGGAGACATAAAATAATGAAATACAAGAAAAGAAAGTACAAGAAAAACAAAGGAAAAATGATAGCAAAGAAATGTAACCAAGTTAAGCGAGCCGATAAACCTAGCGATGGGTGACCGCACCGGGAAGTCACGGCGTGGACCGTTGACTAGCCCTGGACTGCGGGGAACCCTGGAAAATATTTTTAGGACTTAAATAGAACCTTGTTGAAGAATAAATCTCATTAGAAAGATCAAAGAAAAATTAAATAATTAGTACAAAGAAAAGTGAGAAATCGAAAAAGAGACAAAACCTGGTATTACCGAAAAATCGGGAACGTAACCCGAACAGGGGCATTATGGTCATTTGACATCCCGAATTGTCTTTTGACCTAAATGCCCATTAAAAATAAATAATATTACACTTAGAAAATAAAATGAAAAATTAGTTTAATGGTACTTAAAGTAAATAGTTAAAATCATGGGTTAATGTGGGATTAAGTGAACAATTAGATTATAAAATGATTAAATTTGTGAGTGGACCACTAATGCATAAATTAAATACATAATAGGACAGCTGTAACTCCACTAAACAAGCAGAAATATTCATCTTCTCCAAAGCATTCAAACTTGCCGAATTGAAGGAAAGGAGAAGAACTCCATGGGCGTTTGCATGCAAGCTTGATCCATCCTCCATTTTCAACTCCAATCTCTTAGGTTCCTTCATGAAACTTTGTCTACACATCACAAGGAAGATATTGAAACCAAATTTGAGAAGTTTGGTGAAGGTTTAGCAAGTTACAATTAAAGGTAAGTTTACAATTTTGAGAATTCCTTTGTTAAACTTTATGTTCATGTTATGGGTGTTAGTTTTGTGAAGGAAATTTTAAAGTTTAAATAGTTATTGAGATAGCCATTTTTGGACAGCCATGGGGTCACGCATTTAATGATTTATTATGCATATAATTGATGAGAAATAATGTTGATCATGGTGATTTAATATCCTAGTGAATTATTTCACATATATATGGTGATTTATGCACTTGGATGGGAATTGGTAAATTGTAGGGCACTTTGATGTTGAAGGACAATTTTCGGCAGCTTGGGAACACTTGAGTAAATGTATGTATTCATGGAAGTGTAGGCAGAATATTGACCTAGAAGGATTGATGGATATGTATGGAGATTGATATTGTAAAGTGTATGTAAGATTTGTAATGGTTAGGTGTGAATGTAATGGTACTTAGAACTTGTAAATGTGAATTATATTTGGTGTGTTGAGGGTAATTGTAATCTGCCCAAAGTAATGTTAGTGTAAAGTAGAATATGCTTTTGGTAATGTACCAAAACAGATTGGTAGAGAAGTAAACAAATTGCAAGGTAAATGTGTGTAATTGATGTGTGTTAAGCAAAGTAACCAAGGGCAGTGTACATTTTAGCCAATAAGTTTAAATGTGAATCCTCAATTGGTATGAGACCAATTGGAGGTGGAACTAGGCACAAAATGTGCCAACTTTCATTGAGAGAACATACCAAAATTCTGCTTGCAAGGTGATGTGAAAAATGACCAATTCGGATTAGGTACACTTGAGACCTAAAAACTGACCATTTGGGCAGCAGTGAGTGTTTAGGCCATAACTCACTCAAAACTGGTCCAATTGACCTGAAATTTTGACCAAGAATAGCTAAGACCCATACCTACAAGTCATATGAAGACACAAAAACCCAGAAATGACCAGAAGCAAGTCAAAAAGCTTGCACAAGTTCGGGTCCAAAAACTGGCCGAACCAAAGTTGACCAAATTGACCAAAAATTGACCTAATTTGATACCAATTGACCAGCAATAGTATAACGACCATAACTTGGTCTACTTAACTCGGATTGACCTGAAATTTTGCCCCGCGTGCAATAAGACATAGATCTACAAGTTTGTAGTTTTGACCGAAACCCGAAAACCGAGGGAACTAGGTCGTCCGGCTAGGTCAAACTAATATCCCGAAATCCAGCAAGTTGCATTAAAATGCACTAAACAAGGAAACGAGTTTGGTAAAACGTACCAACCTTAAAACCCTATCAAATGTGACATATTAATGACACTAAAACCTAATTTACCTAGAACACATCGAGGGTCGATATATTGGGTGATTAAGCAAATAATAGCTTTCAGTGAATTAATTACCAAACATTATCGATAGAGACAATATAAATTAGTACTGAAACACTTCAAATTGTGTTTCTCAGTTACTAAAGACTCAGGGAAAGGGAAGGAAACACTGAGTCCAGACCAGGAAGACAGTCATCAGAGGTTTGTGCACAACAACTATTTCTCTTGAATTTTTCAATTGAAATAAATATTGACTATTTGTATATTATTGTTTTAAATTGCGGAAATGTGTTTGATGGACACTTATTGATTGAAAAACATTGTGAATGGTTTGAAACTGTGAAAAATTGTTTGAATGATATTGATGGATACTGATTGATTGAAAAGCACTGTAAATGGTTTTTGTGGAAATTGAAGTGAATTAAGAATTGTGTTGCCATTTTGTGAATGAAATTATAACTTTGGAAATTTATTGGATTCTTACGGATCATTTGAATAAAATGTTTGGAATTGTTTTGACTCACAATTGGCATGACACTGATACTATGTTCCTCCTCCATTAATGGGGTGATTATTCCTCCCTCTTTGACTTATCAGTCTGGGGTGAGTATGATTATGTTCCTCCCTCTTTGACTTATCAGTCTGGGGTGAGTATGATTATGTTCCTCCCTCTTTGACTTATCAGTCTGAGGTGAGTGTGGATGAGTACTCATTATTCAGCTAGCTTCCTCCCTCATTGATTTTGATTATTGGGGTGAGTATATCTTGTCCTTGTGTACAACACGGCATGTACGAAAAGAATTGTGTCATGGCTTAAATTGTGATATTGATTGGCAACACTGTATTCTGCAGTTATTTGATCGAATTGTGATATTGATTGGCAACACTGTATTCTGCAGTTATTTGATCGAATTGTGATATTGATTGGCAACATGATATTCTTCAGTTATTTGATCGAATTGTGTTATTAATTTGCAAAACGATATTATTCAGTTATTTGATCGAATTGTGTTATTGATTTGCAAAACAATATTATTCAGTTATTTGATCAAATTGTGATATTGATCGGCAACACTGTGTTATTCAGTAATTTGATCAAATTGTGTATGAATTGGCAATACGGTATTCTTAAACTATTTGACTAAATCGTGTTATTATGAATTTTGATAATTTGTGAATTGGAGTTTAAATTCCTTATGACATTCATTGTCTTGAATTTAACTATGGTTTTACGTATCCACTATTTATATGGTTTATGAATTGTGATTTAAAGTTGTATTTGGTTAATGTTGTGCACCATCGAGACATTGTCTCAAATGATAGCTTTTATTGTCGCCGCAGTAGACAGAGATTTTATGCTAGTGCCGCAACGAGAGATTTTTGGTATAGTGAGTATATCACGGTTGGCATTTTGTCTCAGAATGTATATTCACTGTATGTATATTTTGTTTTGGTTTTGAGCAGTTGTAAATTCAAATTGTACCTTGAAGTTGTAAATTAATTATGAGTTATTTGACTTGTAAAAATTGTATCATATTTCCTTATCTCAGACTTTGAAAAATTTCTATGGATTTGAATTGAGAAAAATGTTGTTTTGAGAAGTATGTTGGAGTTGAGATTTGGAAATATATTGAAGTGTGCTTTTTACAGGTTTTCTGAAGAACTGTTTTGTCCAAAATACAGATGGCACTCTGCCAAAATTTTTATAGAAATTCGAAATAATCCAAAGGAGTTAGCTATTTCACTTCAGTTCACAAAAGTTTTTAATACCTGTAAATAGTGCTCACCAGAGTAAAAGAAGTAAGAAAAGTTTTTAAAATCCCTTGTAGTGTATTTAATGGGTTATCAATAGACGGAGTTGGTAATTCATTAGGTATACTACGGGATCATGTTATGCCTTACAGAGGGGTAGGGTGTGACATGTTTTAGTGGTATCAGAGCAAAGTTTTTAAATTCTG
This sequence comes from Hevea brasiliensis, assembly GCF_030052815.1. Lineage (NCBI taxonomy): Eukaryota > Viridiplantae > Streptophyta > Magnoliopsida > Malpighiales > Euphorbiaceae > Hevea > Hevea brasiliensis. The sequence continues at coordinate 78,520,854 of NC_079499.1, read as the reverse complement.
TTTTCACATGTTATTTGAATATTCTTTTTTCACAGTACAACTGCTCAATATCATTGTTTGATACATACAGTACATTACATTATAAATATGCACTAACGGGAGGAAATCTCCTTGTATTATTGTTCAGGAGATCTAAAATCCTCGCATTGACTATGGAAGAGGGTGATCGTTCAGTCGATCAATCTATTGAGGCTGAGGTGCAAGGGGATGCCCCAGGCCTACTGAATGTTAGTGGTTCAAGAAGATACCCGCAGCACCACGATTCTGCTCGATTCCAGCAGACGGTGCAATGTTCCAACAAATGGTCGTAATGTGCCTACTCAAGTCCCGATACAGACACGGTGGTACAACCACGTCTTACGCTAGACAATATGACAAATTGATGAAATATAGGGCTCTGAGTTCAAGGGGCGATAGATCCTCTAGAGGCGTACAGTGGTTAGAAAGGATGGATAGGGTATTCAAGAAATCAGACCGAACAGAGGAGCTTAGATTTGAATACTCAGATCTTTGCTCTGGGGATGCTTATGATCGGTGGAAAACCATTCCCACGATGCCGTAGAACTGCAGTGCTAACATGGAATGACTTCCTCAGGGAATTCAGGCAAAAATATGTCCCTGATGCTTTTGTAGACCAGAAGCTGCAAGAGTTCCTAAGTCTGAAACAGGGGAGCAGATCAGTGGCTGACTATGAAAGGGACTTTTTCCACTGAGCCATTATGCAAGAAGTCTACTTTCTACCAAGAGGGAGAGATGTAAGAGTTTTGAAACCGGCTTCAAGCCTAGTATCAGATTACAAGTGGTCGGATTCAAACATAACAAATTCTCTGAACTTATTTCTCAAGCACTAGAATTAGAAAGAATTGAATCTGAAGCGGCTCTTGAGAAAAAGAAATCAGAGAAGACAGAAAAAGAGGGAAAGTCACAGAATGCAGTTCTAGTGGTCCCTCTTGGAAAGAGGAAAAACTTTGGGGATACGAGGAGATAGTAAGAAGTCAGAGAGATAGATCTTTTGGACAGAAACCACCTCGATCGGATCAGCAAACTCAACAGAAACTCAGGAATGCGCTGTCAGATCGACTTTGTGAAACTTGTGGTAAACCACATAGTGGGGTATGCTATAGAGCCGTAGGAGCATGTTTTAACTGTGGAGAGACTAGCCATTTTGCTAGGGATTGTGTAAATCCAGGTCGTTCTGGATCATTTACTACACCAAAGGGATCAACCCAAGTTTCTACCCCAAATAGTTCACCATCAGTTAGTAGAGGCAGAGGTAGAGGTAGGGGTAGTACACCTAGAAGTCAGAGTACTGTGAATCAGCCAGAACAGGGTGATGCTCCAGCTGGAGTATACGCTATACGGCAGAGAGAAGAGACTTAGACTTTTGATATTATTACTGGTACTTTATCAATTAGTGACTAAGATATATATATGTATTGTTTGCCCTGGAACCTGCATACTTTTATGCTAGTGTTAGAACTACATGTTCTGTTATTATTCCTTTACAAGGGAATAATTTTTTATGCATTAGTGATTAGTCCTTAAGATAAGGATTGTGATAATAAGTGAAATTAGTTTTGAAAGAGTTTATTGGCGAAAAGTATTTCCTGACACACCATAAGTTATAAAGCTAATTGGCGAGCCTATTTAATGTAAAGCAAGAGGACGTAAAGGTAAGATGCAGTAATGGAATTGCTCTAGATTAGGGCAAGGAGGTTACTGTTAGAAATTGCTAATGGATATTGTAATCAAAATAAGATTCGAATATCAGTGAATTCGAAATGGATAAAAGATAGGAAAGTTTGATCTATTGGGATGTATCGTAGTAACTATGCAATGTTCTTGATGTTTATACTGTAGTCGCAGACACAAAGTACTAACTTGAGATTATTGTGTAGAGCTACGTACTGCCCGATAGTACACCTAGATGAGAATAGTTGCCAACGGCATCTGTTTTGGTATAGTTATGCCAGGACAGAATTTTATTGTTGGAACTAAGTTGAAAATCCTACTTAGGGATCTAAAACTCCAAAAGTTAGAATATCAAAAGGTTATAGTTTAGTACAAAAGGAAGTAAGTTATAGAGTATTGACAGATAAAAAGAGTTATGGAAAAAAAAAATTCGAACAGTTGGTTCAGATATAACAAAGAAATGTTACGAATGTGAGGAAGACTATGGACTAGAATGGTCAGAGGACCAATGACTAGATAAATGATTCTAAACAATGACTGGATAAATGATTCTAACATGACCTCAAGAGTCATTCAAGAAGGAACGTGAACCGAAATATTAGACAACACAATAGTAAGAGGATATTGGTGTTATACAAACAAATTTAAATATTGTATTAGATTGTTAAAAGACTTATACAAATTTGAGAAAAAGAAGATTATACGATCATATAGAAAGGAGAAAATAAACGTATGACTATTGTAAGATGGCTACTGGGTAAAATTTCGTGGACGAAATTTATTTAAGGGGGGGAGAATTGTAACACCCCTAAGTTCGGTAGTGCGTTCTACTGTTCCGGTGACCAGTACTGTCCGGACAGCTAGGATGCCTAGAACCGTACTTCGATATGAGTGAGGAGACATAAAATAATGAAATACAAGAAAAGAAAGTACAAGAAAAACAAAGGAAAAATGATAGCAAAGAAATGTAACCAAGTTAAGCGAGCCGATAAACCTAGCGATGGTGATCATGACGGAAGTCACGGCGTGGACCGTTGACTAGCCCCGATCATGAGGAACCCTGGAAAACATTTTTAGGACTTAAATAGAACCTTGTTGAAGAATAAATCTCATTAGAAAGATCAAATAAAATTTAAATAATTAGTACAAAGAAAAGTGAGAAATCGAAAAGCATAAAACCCAAGATACAGAAAAATCGAACGAATCTTGAACAGGGGCATTATGGTCATTTGACACCCCGAATTGTCTTTTGACCTAAATGTCCATTAAAAATAAATAATATTACACTTAGAAAATAAAATGAAAAATTAGTTTAATGGTACTTAAAGTAAATAGTTAAAATCATGGGTTAATGTGGGATTAAGTTAACAATTAGATTATAAAATGATTAAATTTGTGAGTGGACCACTAATGCATAAATTAAATACATAATAGGCCAGCTGTAACTCCACTAAACCAGCAGAAATATTCATCTTCTCCAAAGCATTCAAACTTGCCGAATTGAAGGAAAGGAGAAGAACTCCATGGGCGTTTGCATGCAAGCTTGATCCATCCTCTATTTTCAACTCCAATCTCTTAGGTTCCTTCATGAAACTTTGTCTACACATCACAAGGAAGATATTGACACCAAATTTGAGAAGTTTGGTGAAGGTTTAGCAAGTTACAATTAAAGGTAAGTTTACATTTTTGAGAATTCCTTTGTTAAACTTTATGTTCATGTTATGGGTGTTAGTTTTGTGAAGGAAATTTTAAAGTTTAAATAGTTATTGAGATAGCCATTTTTGGACAGCCATGGGGTCACGCATTTAATGATTTATTATGCATAAAATTGATGAGAAATAATGTTGATCATGGTGATTTAATATCCTAGTAAATTATTTCACATATATATGGTGATTTATGCACTTGGATGGGAATTGGTAAATTGTAGGGCACTTTGATGTTGAAGGACAATTTTCGGCAGCTTGGGAACACTTGAGTAAATGTATGTATTCATGGAAGTGTAGGCAGAATATTGACCTAGAAGGATTGATGGATATGTATGGAGATTGATATTGTAAAGTGTATGTAAGATTTGTAATGGTTAGGTGTGAATGTAATGGTACTTAAAACTTGTAAATGTGAATTATATTTGGTGTGTTGAGGGTAATTGTAATCTGCCCAAAGTAATGTTAGTGTAAAGTAGAATATGCTTTTGGTAATGTACCAAAACAGATTGGTAGAGAAGTAAACAAATTGCAAGGTAAATGTGTGTAATTGATGTGTGTTAAGCAAAGTAACCAAGGGCAGTGTACATTTTAGCCAATAAGTTTAAATGTGTAACCTCAATTGGTATGAGACCAATTGGAGGTGGAACTAGGCACAAAATGTGCCAACTTTCAATGAGAGAACATACCAAAATTCTGCTTGCAAGGTGATGTGAAAAATGACCAATTCGGATTAGGTACACTTGAGACCTAAAAACTGACCAATTGGGCAGCAGTGAGTGTTTAGGCCATAACTCACTCAAAACAGGTCCAATTGACCTGAAATTTTGACCAACAATAGTTAATACCCATACCTACAAGTCTTATGAAGACACCAAAACCCAGAAATGACCAGAAGCAAGTCAAAAAGCTTGCACAAGTTCGGGTCGAAAAACTGGCCGAACCAAAGTTGACCAAATTGACCAAAAATTGACCTAATTTGATACCAATTGACCAGCAATAGTATAATGACCATAACTTGGTCTACTTAACTCGGATTGACCTGAAATTTTGCCCCGCGTGCAATAAGACATAGATCTACAAGTTTGTAGTTTTGACCGAAACCCGAAAACCGAGGGAACTAGGTCTTCCGGCTAGGTCAAACTAGTATCCCGAAATCTAGCAAGTTGCATTAAAATGCACTAAACAAGGAAACGAGTTTGGTAAAACGTACCAACCTTAAAACCCTATCAAATGTGACATATTAATGACACTAAAACCTAATTTACCTAGAACACATCGAGGGTCGAAATATTGGGTGATTAAGCAAATAATAGCTTTCAGTGAATTAATTACCAAGCATTATCGATAGAGACAATATAAATTAGTACTGAAACACTTCAAATTGTGTTTCTCAGTTACTAAAGACTCAGGGAAAGGGAAGGAAACACTGAGTCCAGACCAGGAAGACAGTCATCAGAGGTTTGTGCACAACAACTATTTCTCTTGAATTTTTCAATTGAAATAAATATTGACTATTTGTATATTATTGTTTTAAATTGCGGAAATGTATTTGATGGACACTTATTGATTGAAAAACATTGTGAATGGTTTGAAACTGTGAAAAATTGTTTGAATGATATTGATGGATACTGATTGATTGAAAAGCACTGTAAATGGTTTTTGTGGAAATTGAAGTGAATTAAGAATTGTGTTGCCATTTTGTGAATGAAATTATAACTTTGGAAATTTATTGGATTCTTACGGATCATTTGAATAAAATGTTTGGAATTGTTTTGACTCACAATTGGCATGACACTGATACTATGTTCCTCCTCCATTAATGGGGTGAGTGTGATTATTCCTCCCTCTTTGACTTATCAGTCTGGGGTGAGTATGATTATGTTCCTCCCTCTTTGACTTATCAGTCTGAGGTGAGTGTGGATGAGTACTCATTATTCATCTAGCTTCCTCCCTCATTGATTTTGATTATTGGGGTGAGTATGTCTTGTCGTGGTGTACAACACAGCATGTATGAAAAAAAGTGTGTCATGGCTTAAATTGTGATATTGATTGGCAACACTGTATTCTGCAGTTATTTGATCGAATTGTGAAACACTGTATTCTGCAGTTATTTGATCGAATTGTGATATTGATTGGTAACATGGTATTCTTCAGTTATTTGATCGAATTGTGTTATTGATTTGCAAAACGATATTATTCAGTTATTTGATCGAATTGTGTTATTGATTTGCAAAACAATATTATTCAGTTATTTGATCAAATTGTGATATCGATCGGCAACACTGTGTTATTCAATAATTTGATCAAATTGTGTATGAATTGGCAATACGATATTCTTAAACTATTCGACTAAATTGTGTTATTATGAATTTTGATAATTTGTGAATTGGAGTTTAAATTCCTTATGACATTCATTGTCTTGAATTTAACTATGGTTTTACGTATCCACTATTTATATGGTTTATAAATTGTGATTTAAAGTTGTATTTGGTTAATGTTGTGCACCACTGAGACATTGTCTCAAATGATAGCTTTATTAATGTCGCAGTAGACAGATGCACTACTAGGTCGCTAGTATCGCCAATGAGAGATTTTGGGTATAGTGAGTATATCACGGTTGGCATTTTGTAATCAGAATGTATATTCACTGTATGTATATTTTGTTTTGGTTTTGAGCAGTTGTAAATTCAAATTGTACCTTGAAGTTGTAAATTAATTATGAGTTATTTGACTTGTAAAAATTGTATCATATTTCCTTATCTCAAACTTTGAAAAATTTCTATGGATTTGAATTGAGAAAAATGTTGTGTTGAGAAGTATGTTGGAGTTGAGATTTGGAAATATATTGAAGTGTGCTTTTTACAGGTTTTCTGAAGAACTGTTTTGTCCAAAATACAGATGGCACTCTGCCAAAATTTTTACAGAAATTCGAAATAATCCAAAGGAGTTAGCTATTTCACTTCAGTTCACAAAAGTTTTTAATACCTGTAAATAGTGCTCACCACAGTAAAAGAAGTAAGAAAAGTTTTTAAAATCCCTTGTAGTGTATTTAATGGGTTATCAGTAGACGGAGTTGGTAATTCATTAGGTATACTACGGGATCATGTTATGCCTTACAGAGGGGTAGGGTGTGACAAAATAAATGAAATTACAACCCAAAAATATTACAACCTTTATAATACATGCCACTAAAATAAATTAATTAATTTACAGCCTAAAAAAACATAAAAGAAATAAATCCAATCACATTGGTCTTTTATTGTCCATGATCATCCATCATTCATATCACCATTTAACAATTAAATAAAACATACATACTAAGATTAAATTGAATATCTCATATTCAAATTAAAAATCCAGATTTGAATCTCATTCAAACGAATTTAAAAATTTAGATTTGAATCACAACTCAACTCAACTCAACTCAACTAAGCCTTTATCCCAAAAATTTGGGGTTGGCTATATGGATTCGTTTTCTCCACTTTGAACGATTTTGGGTTAAATCCTCAGAAATGTGTAATGCTTCTAGTTCATGTTGTACTACTCTCCTCCAAGTCAATTTAGGTCTACCCCTTTTTTTCTTTCTATCCTCTAACCTAATCTGCTCTACTTGTCTAACTGGAGCCTCCGTATGTCTACGCTTCACATGACCAAACCACCTCAATCTCCCTTCTCTCAACTTATTTTCAATTGGCACCACTCCTACCTTTTCTCTAATACTCTCATTACGGACTTTATCTAGTCTAATATGGCCACTCATCCACCTTAACATTCTCATCTCTGCAACTCTTATCTTAGATGCATACGACTCTTTCAGTGCCCAACACTCACTACCATATAACATAGTTGGTCGTATGGCTGTACGGTAAAATTTTCCTTTCAATTTATTGGGAATCTTACGATCACATAAAATTCCCGTGGCACGTCTCCACTTCAACCATCCGGCTTTAATCCTATGACTAACATCCTCCTCACATCCCCCATCTACTTGAAGAACAGAGCCTAGATATTTAAAGTGATTGCTTTGAATCACATTCAAACAAATTTAAAATTTGAAATTTGAATCACATTCAAACAAATTTAAAAATTCAGATTTGAATCACATTCAAACAAATTTAAAAATTCAAATTTGAATCAAAATTTAATTGTGTAACTAAAACTACTAATTAAACATTTTAATTAGTCATAAGATGGGCCTTAGATCATACAACAATTGCACATTCAAAACCCAAACAGAATGCGCACGAAGGAGGTGCTAAAACCATGCGCACCATATGTGCACAAATACATGCCGCCACCTTTTGATGCAATGCAACCAGCAATGAATCAATCATCTTATGATCAAATCACACAATTAAATCATATATTAAACAATTTAAATGGAAAATGTAGTGGCTCTGATATCAATTGAAGGAGCGGAAGCATTAAATTATTAGATTAGAAAATTGAATTCAAAAAATTTTCTTCTAGGGTCTCATGCATCATGCAAGATTCATTATTTACATATTGATTTCAATGTTCAATTGCATATTAAAACTCTTTTAATATGTATTAAGATCTATATTTGCCATTCAAGATTTTAGAATTAACAAATTAATTCATTAGAACCCTAGATTAATTCAAGAACATGTGCACTAACCTTTTGACGAACTGTAAATGTGTTTGGTATCTTTGTGAAGCACCTAGGACCCCAGATGTTGTCCCTCTAGCTTGTCCACACCAATATCACCAATGGCAATCCCTTGAATAGCTTCTAAAGTTCTAAAGCCTTGCTAACCAATTAGAAATTAGGTATTTGCCTCTAAAAAGGTTGTAGATGTATATAGGACACTAGAAATAATTTTTAGCACTTTTAATTTAAGAAAATATAGGCAACTATCTTTGAATTGATGAGAGATGAAGAAGAAGAGAGGATGAAAGCTTCAAGGGTGGCGGCACCTCTTTGATAAAAATCAGAATGTGTTTTATTCTTTGATCCTTTCCCTTTTATAATTAGGTCACCACTTAAAACCCTTGCCACATGTCATCTTCTGACTGCACCTTAGTTTAATTGACCCAATCACATTATGCCAAGTGTCAAAGCTAGATTTAATCTTGACTTTGATCATCTTACATGATTAGAAGACAAATAGCAAGCTTATATGGTGCCATGTGTCACCATCTCATGGTGCCACATGTCACCCTGTGAAATGACCAAATTACCCTTGTGTTGTAATTTTGAGTTCTCAACCCAAAATAAATATTTCTCCTCTTCTAATCAATTTATATCAAATATAAATTAATTAATTAATCTTTATTAATTAATTTCTCATTAATTAAATTCGTACTTAAACACTTTAAATATAAATTTAACTTATACTATACATCCAATAACCTAGATTTGGTTTCAAGCCATGCTAGGGACTTTGCAATCTAATTGCAAACCAAACATATTTAATTAATCAATTAAACTCTTTAACTAATTAATTAAATCACATTTAACTTAGTGATTACTTGTGTATGTGTGTGACTCACTAGGCTCATCACTAATTGGCAATGAGATATTATATTAACTCTTAATATCATCAGAACTCTTTCTTACCATAAATGATTTCTCTAAATCATTTTATTCGCCTCATAGACAATGGTTAACACATAGCATAGCATGCCATGGCCACCCAATTAGTAATAAGGAATACCTTAAATGAACCTTTAATCATATGTTACCATGTACTAGAATCTCTCTATTACAAAATCCCATTTCGAGTTTGAGTCATGGTTTATGTCAAACTCCATTTGCTATGAATATTATGTTCTCTTTTAATTCCAATTCTTAATTAAAAAGATTTTCTCATCAGAAACTCTTTTCTGATTAAATCCATCTGTGCTGGCTAGGAACTTGAAACATCAAGAATAATTAAATGAACATAGGATTTTATCCCTATTTACTTAGGGTAATAAATTCCATCTTGATCAACACCTACCTCCATATATAACTAGTAGGAGCCAACATATGCCCATATACCCATACACAGTACAAGTATGAAAGTAGTATCAAATTCAAACCACTTATATACAAGATAACTGTGTTATCTTAGGTCTAAAGATTATATGCACTGATATGATTTATGACAATGCATTGACAAGAGTAAACTCCATATGCTTGTCATAAATGTCACTGGTTCGACCTACTTATCATGCATAAGTGCCTATTATGTTTATTATATGGTATGAGACTCACCATTCCAACTTATTTACATCTCATATAAATAACTTGGGAATAAACATGATTACAATCTTTCTAGATAAGTCATGTCTTTATTGTGAAGTATCCTTGATTATGAACCAATTTATGATACTTTGTGCTAGACATATTGTCACTCATATTCTTAACAACTTAAGAATAGAATTTCTAACAAAATATCAATGGACCTTTTCTATTACACATAAATATATTATGTAAATGGAAAAGTGAAAATACCTTTTATTAATAAAACATGTACAAGATACATACTAAATGATATGCTCTAGGGCATACTACTAATACAATTGGGGTCACAATTTTCCACTTATGGCTTAAAATGTATACTGCCCTTAAACAACCTAAATCTGCATTGAAGATTGGCACTTATAATGTTTACCATTCACATTTCAATTTGGTCAAATGACCAATAATAACTCAATTTGGTAATTTGTCCAGCAACAACTTAGTTTAATGAAATAAAATGTCCCAGAATACTCAATTCACTTAAACATCCAGCAGCTATTCTATTTAAGTAAATATCCATTACACTCAATTTAATGAAATGAATATCCAAATCTTATACAACCCTTCAAACACTAATCCATTGATCAAAATCACTAATGTATATTCCATTAACTTATAATCAACATTAATATACATGAAATTAAAGCTCTCTTACATTCATCAAAACTGCCCAATTATACATTTGCTTCAATCTTCCATACACATTTCACAAATTTACTCAATTTAAGCATACACATGAAATTAAATTACTAATACACGTAATTGGCCTAATTAACTTTATTACCCATCAAATTCCATGTAACAAAAACTCAAACTTCTTCAATATCCATGGCTGCCAAAAATGGAACACCTCCATAACTCATCAAATCCTTTAATTTCTTCAACAAATCAACTCCTCTCAACACTAAGACTAACTTTAACAAAGAAAGGAAGGAAAATTGGACATTTACCTCAAGTTGAACTTGTCAAAACTTCTCCAAATCTCTTCCTCCTTGCTGCCAATTTCTTTCCCAAGTTGTGTAGACCAACTTTAGTGAAGAAACTTAGAAGAATTGGTGGCTTGAAGATGGTGGATTGGCCATTGCATGGTAGACGGCCATGGGAGTGTTTGGGAGAAAGCATGGTTCAGCAAGGTGAATGTGAGGTTGAAGATGAGATAATTAAAGTGGAAATGGTTGTCCACTTAAGCATTTAAATATTCCATAGTGCTCCACTAATGTAAATTAAATGTTCATATAATTAAACTTTTAATTATCTTAAGTTTTACTCCTTAATTTCTCTTAATTATTCTACACATGAAATTTCATTTTTCATGGCATTTTCAAAATTCAACACTACTTATTTTTAATGGATATTTAGGTCAAAAGTCAACTCAACGGGTCAATTGACCAAAATGCCCCTATTCGATTTGTATTCCCGATTTTTCGGTAACACCGATTTTTATCGGTTTCTTGATTTTTTTGTTTTTCTTTGTACTAATTCATTAATTTTTCTTTGACATTTCTAATGTTAATTACACCTCAATAGGCCTTTATTCATGTCTCAAAAATTATTTTTGAGGGTTCCTCGTGGTCCAGAGCTAGTCAACGGTCCTCACCGTTACTTACCGATACGGTCACCAATCGCTACGGTTTCTGGCTTGTTTAACCTAATTGCATTTCATCTCTTTTATTTTCTCTTAATTTTCTTATACTTTCTTACCTTATATTTCATTATTTTATATCTTCTCAACATCATTTAAGTGTAGTTCTAGACATGCCAGGTGTCCGAACAAACACCGATCACCGGAATAGTGATTTGCATAGGACTATGCATATAGGGGTGTTACAATTCCCCCCCCCCCCTTAAAAGAAATTTTGACCTTGAAATTTTGCCCACTGTCAGTCCTTAATCATCCGTATGTGTTGTTTCTTCAATATCTAGGTTTGCCTCCTCTCTAGCCTTCATGGCATACACCTGTGGTATCACCCAGACTTTGGGCCTTTTGACCGTCTCAGAAATAGCCTTCTGTGAAATCTCAGTTGTCTCTGCTTTGACTGCACCTCACTGGATACTGTGTCCCACCATTGATACGCATCATCTTAGAGTAGAGACACAGCACCCTCCAGGTTCTGTTTTGACCAATTCTCATACTTACTTTCCTATTTACTTCTCTTTCCATTCCACAACTTAACTTTAATTATTTCATTCCTCAATCTTATCTTCCTCCTTGACTCAATTCCTTGACTCGACTGTCGAGTCAAAATTTTGCACTGCTTATCACCCTTAAGAAATCCACTATACTTTGGCATTACTTTGATTTGGCCCTCTAACCATTCTAGTCAACCTTTTTACTAATATTCGTAATATTTCTTTGTTACATTTGAACCAGCTATTCAAATTTTCACTTCCACAACTCTTTTATCTATCAATATTCTATAACTTACTTCATTTTGTAGTGAACTATAACCTTTCAATATTCTAACTTTTGAGTTTTAAATCCCTAAATAGGATTTCCAAACTCATTTTTAACAATAAAATTCTGTCCTGGCATAACTATACCAAAACAGATGTCATTGGCAATTATTCTCGTCTTGGTGTATTATTGAGTAGTACGTAGCTCTACACAATAATCTCAAGTCAGTACTGTAATCTATAGCTTACAGTATAAACATCAAGAACATTGCATAGTTACTACGATACATTCCAATAGATCAAACTTTCTTATATTTTATCCTTTTGAAATTTACTAATATTCGAATCTTATTATGATTATAATATCTATTAACAATTACTAACAGTATAACATCTTTGCCCTCATCTAGAGCAATTATATTACGGTAACTTACTTTTAGGTCCTCTTGCCTTACATTAAGTAGGCTTGCCAATTAGTTTTATAATTTATGGTGTGTTAGAAAATACTTTTCGCTGACAAACTCTTCCAAAACTAATTTCACTTATTATTACAATCCTTATCTTAAAAGACTAATTACTAATGCATCAAAATTTATTCCCTTTTAAAGGAATAACAACAGAACATATAGTTCTAACACTAACATACAACTAAGTAGTGCTGGGATCAAATAATAACTAATTATTTTTTTTCAAAACTTAAGAACTTACCCGCAGCGACATCCGAAGCTTATCCTCTTTCTCCTTGGTGCATAGTGGATGCTCTGACTAGTGCGCTACCCTACTATATTCTGGTTGATTCACTGTGTTATGGTTGTGAGGAGTACCAACTCTATTTCTATCTTGGCTATGACCGTCTGTTTGTGAACTCCAGAGAGCAGATCGAGGTGCTCTAGTATAATCTCTAGCGAAATTTTCTTGTTCACCATAATTGTAACAGGCTCCAATGGCCTTACGACAAATACCCCCATATAACTTGCCACAAACATGGCAGATACGGGCATAATAGGCACTTCTACTTATTCGACGACTAGATCTTAGTGGCCTCTGCCTTGATGATCCGCCTCTTTCATCTCCCTGAACTCGAGACTCCTCAAATTCTTTTCTCTTCCCCAAATTAGTGCTCGAGTTTTGACCCATTGGTTTCTCCCTCTTCTCTATTTCACACTGCCCTTGTGGGGGTTGGGTTTGTGCTTGAGCTTGAGCTGACACTGTATTAGCCATTTGTTGAAAGAAAGTGGCCATTTGCTAGGCCATTTCTGCCGTAATTTGTGCCAGTGAAGCTAGTACAGTCGAGCCTTTGACACTCTGCAGAGCTGGGGCCTCACCTTGTACTTCCATCGTCACAGACTGTTCTATTGTCTCATTCTTCTCTTCTATATCTTTTCACAGGATTTTCTATTTCCTGTACAACCAATACAAGGAGATTTCTCGCCATTAATTCATATTTATGATGTAAATGTACTATATGTATCAAATATTTGAGTAGTTATTTTTACCGACAAAATTAATCCAATTTCACAATTAAAATTTTACTTTAAAACCTTTGCTCTGATACCACTAAATATGTCACACCCTACCCCCCGTAATGCATAATAAGATCCCGTAGTACACCAAATGAATTACTATACTTCGCTTACCGATAACTCATTAAATATACTACAAGAGATTTTAAAATAATTTTCTTTCATTTTGAAAGTGGTGGATAAATTTTTCATAAATATTAAAAACATTTACTTGATGTAACACCCCTATGTTCGGTAGTGCGTTCTACTGTTCCGGTGACCAGTGTCTGTCCGGATAGCTAGAATGCCTAGAACTACACTTAGATATAGATGAGGAGACATAAAATAATGAAATACAAGAAAAGAAAATACAAGAAAAACAAAGGAAAAATAATAGCAATGAAATGTAACCAAGTTAAACGAGCTGAGAACCCTAACGATGGGTGACCACATTGGGAAGTCGCGGTGTGGACCGTTGACTAGCCCTCGACCGCGGGAAACCCTAGAAAATATTTTTAAGACATAATTAAAGACCTATTGAAGTATAAAGACCATTAGAAATATCAAAGAAAAATTAATTAATTAGTACAAAGAAAAGTGACAAATCGAGAAAACGGACAAAACTCAGTATTACCAAAAAATTAGGAACGCAACCCAAACAGGGGCATTGTGGTCATTTGACACCCCGAGTTGCCTTTTGACCTAAATGTCCATTAAAAATACATGATATTACATTTGGAAAATGTCATGAAAAATTAAAATGGTGGTACCTAATGTAAATAGCAAAACATAGGAGCTTAATGTGGGAATAAGGAAACTTAAGAATAAACAAACATTATATTCTCACTTAGTGCTCCACTCACACCTAAAGTGGACTACTAAACCTTCATTTGGACAGCAGATTTTCATCTTCTTCAACCTCCCAAAAAACCAGCTGAAATTGAAGGATGAAAACCTCCATGGCCGAATTGTCCCAAGCTCCATGCAACCATGAATCGCACCTCCATTCCATTTGATTCCTTCACAAAAGTTGTTCTACACCACTTGGGCAGTAGATAGGCAGCAAGAAGATCAAGTTTAGTAAAGGTTTTGAAGAATTTTCAAAGTGGTAAGTATGTGTTTTTTATTATTGTTTCATTAAATCTTGTGTGGATGTTTTGGGTAGTTGAATTGTGGAAGGATTTTTGAGGTTTAATGAGTTAAGGGAGAGGCATATTTTTGGCAGCCATGGAACTTCAATAAGGGCAGTTTATCTTTGCATGTAAATGGTAGATTAAAGTGTTGATGAAGTATTTATGTGTGTAGGAATAAATTAGGTGATGTATACTAAGTATATGTGAATGTACACTTGATTTTAGAAGCTTGGAAGTTAATTCAAAGAGAGGTACAATTCGGCAAACTTGAAGTGTATATCAAGATATGTTATTTTTTGGCTTGGTTTATGAAATTATATTGTTGAATTGTGGTACTTGTTAAGGCAGTGTGTACATATGTATGAAGGTGTGAGTTTGGACATGTAAATGAACTAGGTTATGTGATTAAATTATTTATAATTTGAACTTTGAAAATTCTGTACTATAATGTGCATATTGAGTGTGGTGACAAGCTGCCAAAATGACCAAAAAAGTGTTATGAGATGTGTTAATGGTAAGGTACAAAACAAAAATGACATGTAAAAGTTAACTTGGTAGGCATAAAATGTGTATTTGATGAGTGATAAACAATGAATAGCAGGGCAGTGTCTATTATGGCTTAGAACCTTAAATGTGTGTCTCCAATTGGTATGAGACCAATTGGAGATGAAACTAGGCACAAAAAGTGCCAACTTTCATGAAGGAAGCTTACCAAAATTCTACTTGGAAGGTAACTTGAAAAATGACCAAATCCGGATTAGTGCATTTAAGGCCTGAAAATTTGCCATTTGGGCAGCAGTTAGTCTTTTGGCCATAACTCTCGCAAAAGAGGTCCAGTTGACTTGAACTTTTTACCATGAGTAGTTAAGACATATATCTACAAGTCTTATGAAGACACCAAAGCCCAGAAATGACCATAAGCAAGTCAAATAGCTTGCACAAATTCGGGTCCAAAAATTGGCCGAACCAAAAGTGACCTAAAAGTGACCTAAAATGACCATTTTGGTACATTCTGACCAGCAATAGTAAAATGACTATAACTTGGTCTACATAACTCAGAATGACTTGAAATTTTGCCCCACATGCAATAAGACATAGATCTACAAGTTTGTAGTTCTGACCAAAACTCGAAAACCAAGGGAACTAGGTCATCCGGCTAGGTAAAATTAGTATACCGGGATGTGACAAATTGCAATAAAACGCAATATACATGGAAATGAATTTGGTAACATGTACCAATACTAAAAGGCTACAAATGTGACATATTGGTAACATTAAAACCTAATTCACCTAGAATGCATTGAGGGTCGACATCTTAGGCTGACTAAGGAAATAATAGAATTTAATGAATTAATTATTAAGCATTATCGTTAGAAACAGTTTAAATGAGTACTGAAACACTTCAAATTGTGTTTCTCAGTTAGCAAAGACTCAGGGAAGGGGAAGGAAACATTGAGTCAGGGCAAAGAGACAGTTATCAGAGGTTTGTGCACAATAGTTATTTCTTTTGAATTTTTCAATTGAAATAAATTATTATTATTTGTATGTTATTGTTTTAAATTGTGTTTGTGAGCAATAATTTGACTTCTTATTTTCTACTTAAAAATTTAATTGAACATTATAGTTTTAAATTGTGTCCGTGCACAATACTTTCATATTCACTGCTTTTACTAGCAAATTTATTTGGAAAAATGAGTTATGAATAATTTTTTATTATTTTGGTTTTGGAAATTATTGTGTTGTCAACTTTGCAAATGGAAATTTTGAGATAAAATGTGATTTGTGGTTTGTATGAAATATTGTGATTTGAAATTATTTTGATTCACACTTGGCATGACACTGTTATTATATTCCTTCCTCTTTGACTTGTCAATATGGGGTGAGTGTGATCATGTTCCTCCCTCTTTGACTTGCCAATCTGAGGTGAGTGTGGATGAGCACTCATTATCTAGCTAGCTTCCTCCCTCATTGATTTCAATTAGTGGGGTGAGTGTGCCTTGTCGTGGTGTACAACATGGCATATGTGAAAAAATTTTGTGTCATGACCAAAACTGTATTATTCAGTTATTTGATCAAATGGTGTTATTGATTGGCAAAACTATATTATTCAGTTATTTGATCAAATTTGTGTTATATGAACTTTGTAAATTGTGAAATGGAATTGTGAATTATTTGATTTATGAATTGTCAACAAAAGGTTTATATATCGCATTTGAAATTGTTATTGTGAACCACTGAGTAAATTTTACTTAGCGATAGCTTTTCATTGCTGTCGCAGGTAGACAAACTGACAGGGCAGCAGACTAGGCTGCTAATGCTATTTTGAGAGTTCATCGGGTATATTGAGCATACTATATTTTGTATTTTGTATTATAATATATGTTCACTGTATGTATATATTGTTCTTGATTTTGAGCAGTTATAAATTAAAATTGTACATTAAAGTTGTAAACTAAATTTGTAAATTATTTTAGTTTATAAATATTGTGATATATTTCTTTTATCTCAGCTTTTGAAAACACTGGAAAATTATTATGGATTGAGTACACAAATGTTGAGGAATTTTTTGTGTTGATTTGGATGTTGGAGTTTAAGATTGAGAAATATATTTGAAGTGCTTTTTACAGGTTTTTGAAGAACTGTTTTATTCAAATTACAGAGGGCACTCTGCCAAAATTTTTGTAGAAATTGTTAATTATTCAAATGTGTTAGCTGTTTCACTTCAGTTCAAAATTTTTTTTAACACCTGTAAATAGTGCTCACCACTGTAAAAAGAAGTAAGAAAAGTTTTAAAATCCCTTGTAGTATATTTAATAGGTTATCAGTAGACGAAGTTGGTAATTCATTAGGTATACTACGGGACCATGTCATGCCTTATAGAGGGGTAGGGTGTGACATGTTTTAGTGGTATCAGAACTAGTTTTTAAATTCTGTTTTCACCTATAATTTGAATATTCTTTCTTCATAGTACAACTGCTCAATGTTATTATTTGATACATACAGTACATTGCATTATAAATATGCACTAACGGGAGGAAATCTCCTCGTGTTATTTGTTAAGGAGGTCTAAGATCTTCAAATTGACTGTGGAAGAGGGTGATCATTCAGTCGATCAATCTATAGAGGCTGAGGTACAAGGGGATGCCCCAGCCCTATACAATGTCAGTGGATCAGCCGCACCAGCCTCGATCTGCATGATTTCTGCTCGATCAGCTCGTGATTGGTCGCAATGTCCCAACAGATGGCTGGTAACGTGCCTACTCAAGTCCCACTACAGACACCAGTGGTACAACCACAGTCTTCTGCTAGGCAGTATGACAAATTGATGAAATATGGGGCTATTGAGTTCAAGGGGACAGTAGATCCTCTAGAGGCAGAACAGTGGTTAGAGAGAATGGATAGGGTGTTCAAGAAGCTATATTATACAGAGGAGCTCAGATTTGAATATTCAGTGTCTCTACTACAGGGGGACACATATGACTTATGGAAAACTATTCCCCACAGTCTGGTGGAACCTTCATTGCTAACATTGAATGATTTTCTACGAGAATTCATGTAACACCCTCCCCGTAGCAACTCCGTACAGTCTACTGTTTCGGTGACCGGTGTCGGTCCGGACAGCTAGAACGTCCGGAAAAATATTTAAACTAAAGTCAGGAACCATAATTAACTCAAATATTAATAAGAAAAATTTAGTAAAAAATTTAAAAATAAAATACAGTTAAGTCAAATGAGCCGGTGCCCAAGCGATGGATAACCAGAGGTAAGTTGCGGTTCTCGCAACGAGGAGCCCTAGACCCGGGAAAAAATTCATAAAATAATTATTGGGACTCCAGAGAAGGGTCATTGAGGTTCCTATGGCATTAGAATGCCAAGAAAATACCTAGAAAAATTTTTCAATCGGTACAGACAATTTTGACCCGTTAAGCCAAACGGAGGGCATTTTGGTCATTTCGCCTTCAGAGACGATTTTTGGCCGACTTGTCCAGTTGAGTAAATAATTAATATGACGTAAAATATGAATAAACATTACTAGAAATTAAATTGAAAATGATTAGAAAAGAAAAATCAATAAAATGCCAAATATGACATCATTATGATGTCATTTAAAAGCTCCACCAATCACATGCAAGCAATCCATTTAATTAACTAATAAAAGAGACAAATAAGGACCAAAGAAATTAAAAAGCAAACAGCAGCCCTTTCTTCTCCTTCAAAAACGTTTTACATCCCCTCCCCTCTTCCTCCATTGAATCTCAACCAAAGCTCCATTTTCATCCTTATTTCACCACAAACTCTCCTAAGTCCCTTCACTAAAAACTTGTCTCTACCTCTGGGGAAGTGTTTGGCAGCCTAGAAAGTGAAGGAAAGTGAAGTTTTAGCTTGGAGAAATCTGCCCTACAAGAGGTTAAAGTGAGGTTAGTGCTTAATTGTGCATGTATATCTCTTGTTCCATGTTAAGGACTTAAAAATGAGTATGAAATTGTGGATTAAATGAATGAAACTTATGGGTATGTATGCCATGGATTTCGGCTGCCCTATTGAAGGAATAGAAATGGAGTGTTCTGATGGACTTGAGATGGATTAGAGGTTATGTTTAAACCATCTATGCATGTGGTTAGTGAATGGGTTAGTAATTAAGGTGTGTTGTGAAAACCTATAATGGGAACTAGGGTTTTAAGGGTGAAAATTGGATTTGGCATTTGAATTGATTAATGGACATTCTAGTGGTCAAATAGTGACCATTTAAGGCAAGTTAATCATAATTTGAAGTGAGTTAATGCATGGCAAAGTGAATGTGTAGGTCATTTAGGACAAAGAAAGAGAGTGACTGAAATTGCAGTCCACTTAGACAGCCATAACTTTGGCTGTGTAGATCCAATTGGTGTTTGGCTAATTGAACATGAAACTAGTCTTATAATGGCACATTTTTTCTGAAGAAACCATGCCCAAAAGACCAAAGCAAGAGGACCAAAAGTTGGCCCCAATCCGGATACCCTGCAAACAGCCCCTGCAGAATGACCAAATGAATAGTAACTGTTCATTTGGCCATAACTCACTGTAGAAATGGTCAATTGATCTGAAATTTTTATAGAAACAAGTTAAGACCATAATTTGGGGTAGGTTTCTTCATGAAAGTTGTTTACTGTACTGAGATTTCCAGAATTTTCATTTGAGCAGTAATGTTTGGATGGCTATAACTCTCTCTAGAAAACTCAGATTTAGGCGATTCTTGAACCGATGGAAACCTAAGGCATGGTAGAACATTTCATATGAAGAAAGTTAGACCAAATTATGAACTTAACTTAGTCAAATTACTGACCAAAGTTGGACCAAAATCTGCCAAAACCCAAAATTTCAGCAGGAACAGTACACGTGAACAGTAAAATTATTTTGCCATAACTTGAGCTACAAAACTCCAAATGGAGTGATTCAAAAAAAGAAATTCAATTAGACAAAATAAGGAACATTTTCTATGAAGGAAGATTTGTCAAATTCCAACAGTAAATTGACCAATGAAACAGTGCAACTTCGGAGCACCAAAACCGAAAATTGACAATTTTGCCAAAATGACCTAAGCTTTGAGAAAGTGACCAAAACCAACAAGTTTTAAATGAAAAATGTAGTATGTTGGAAGTGCCAAAGTCAATGTACATATTTTCTATGCAAAAGTCAACATTTTAGTTGACAAATGAATTGAATAGTGACATGAAAACTTGAAATAAGCTTGGAAATGGATTTGGTAATTGATTCCAACAAGTTTTAAATGCAAAATGTGGTACATCGGGAGTGTTAAAACCAATGTACCTATTGTCTATGCAAAAGTCAACATTTTTGTTGACCAATGAGGTGAATAGTGACACCAAAACTTGAAATTCAAAATTTGAAATTAGAAATGCATCTAGGGGACTTTAAATTGCAATTGGCAATTAATACTAGTAAATGTAAAACTCAAAATGTGGGATCTTGGTGTAATTAGACTTAATATATCCATTAAGTATAAAAAGGTCAACATTTTGGTTGACTAGTATGGTGAATAGTAATCAAAATGATTAGTGAATTAAGATGAAGACCTATAACCAATTCTAAGCTTAAATGCTTAGAATTGTATGACAAATATGGACTATGCATCCTAGTCAAAATTGTTAAAAAGAAATTTAGGCCATAAATTTGAAATCCATGAAATATTCATGGATTAGTTGAAACATGAAAAATAAGTCACCTAATTGATGTGAATAGATAGTTAGGGCATATATGCCCATCACAAATGGAATTCATAAAATATTAGTAACTCAACTTGAAATATAAAATTTGTAATTACATAAGTAGATTCTTGAATGTATAAATGAGAAAGGAAAAATGTTTTGAATACAATGGTACATGTGAACCATTGTTTAGAATTGTGATCAATATGAATAACATAATGAATGGATAAATAAACCATATTAATGTATGAATGAGACATTAGTTCTCATTATTGTAAAGAGGAGAAGTATTTTGAGTACAATGGTATAAAAGAATAATTGATTTGAATTGTGATCATATAAATGATCAAATGAATGTATGAATTATGATTGAAATTTATCATGAAATAATGAAGTCATAAAGCACAATATATTAACATTTTAAAGTATTAAATGCCCTAGTATTCCTAACAAGATTGGTTTGGATAGTTTGGCATGCCAATAGGGTATTGTTTTAGCAGTACTGCGAAAGGCTTTATGCCTGTATTCATGGCTTTTATGCCCGTATGCATGGCTTTTATGCCCGATTATGTGATATCCTCGCTATATAGACATACAGACAGCATACATGGTTGACGATCTGCCTCCCAAAGTATGAAGGCCCGAGGCGCGGTGTCGGTTAACGACCCGTTATCGATCGATCGTCCAAAGATAGGTTACTTGGGCATGGAAAAGTATAACTGTGATTGAACTGATTATTAAAGAAAATACGAAAATTAAGTATCAGGAATGATTACAAAAATACAATGAAGCTTAAGATCATGAAGAAAATAATTAACGAAATGCATGAAGAAGTTAATATCATAAAACATGATTAACCCTCGACTAAACAATAAGTTAGTAATTATTCATTTCTTATGAACACAATAGCAAGGAAATTATTATTTTTATTTGCATATTATATTTTCTTGTATTATTGGCACCATAAGCTTTATGCTTAGCGCGTCGCTTTTGCAACGCGTAGGTACTGAAGATTTGGACAGAGGGCCCAGTAGACCACAGATTCGGTAAGGCAGTTCACAGTTCTGCATAGTGTCCGTGTCACCTCAACTTCTGCAGTGCATTGGTAGGACAATACGTGTCATTTTGGCATTCTGTAATAAATTTTGATTTTCTCATATGTAATGAAACTTATGTAATGTATTTTGATTTTCATGTAAATAATGCAAATTTGTGTTTGTAAATGGAAAAGTGAATATTGATCTGTGATTGTTACATGACTATCAAACGAGATGAATGACTGAGAATTGAAATTGAGAAATGAATGGTTGACAAATGTTGAGATGATGATTATTGGAGTTTGAGAGTAATTGAATACGAATATATGAATATTGGAAGTGTTTTTCACAGGTTCCGAAGAACTGTTTTCTCCATTTTTAGCAGTACTCACGCGGATTTTCTTTAAAATTTTCGGAACCTTAAATAAATAATACTTTTGATAAATGGCTTAAATAAATTATATTTCACAAGTTATATTCAAAAGGAAGAATAAAAATGAATTAAGATAAAATAGAGTGCTCGGCACACTGAGTGGCATAACTTACACGGCTACACTGTAGTCGGGTAAGGGGTGTCACATTTAGTGGTATCAGAGCGCGATTTAGGCATTTCTGGACCTAGATAGATTGCATATCATGCATTGCATTCATAAGAGTCGAGGTGACACTATTGCAGATCTGCATTTCCTGTTTATTTTAAGTTAAGGTATGGAATAAGAGAGTGAAGAGACAATGAGATAGCGAATGGAGATGAGAAAGAGACTGTATTTAAGATGAAAAAGGATGAGTACATAACTGTTTGAGGATAGGATTGAGACTAAGGAGAAAGTGAAGTAGGATAACACGGAAAGGTGAAGAAATAAAGAGGTAGTAGCTCCTTGGCTATTTACATTGGATAAATTTCGAGGACGAAATTTAAATTAGAGGGGAAGAGTTGTAACACCCTCCCCGTAGCAACTCCGTACAGTCTACTGTTCCGGTGACCGGTGTCGGTCCGAACAGCTAGAACGTCCGGAAAAATATTTAAACTAAAGTCAGGAACCATAATTAACTCGAATATTAATAAGAAAAATTTAGTAAAAATTTTAAAATTAAAATACAGTTAAGTCAAATGAGCCGGTGCCCAAGCGATGGATAACCAGAGGTAAGTTGCGGTTCTCGCAACGAGGAGCCCTAGACCAGGGAAAAAATTCATAAAATAATTATTGGGACTCCAGAGAACGGTCATTGAGGTTCCTATGGTATTAGAATGCCAAGAAAATACCTAGAAAAATTTTTCAATCGGTACAGACAATTTTGACTCATTAAGCCAAACGGAGGGCATTTTGGTCATTTCGCCTTCAGAGACGATTTTTGGCCGACTTGTCCAGTTGAGTAAATAATTATTATGACATAAAATGAGAATAAATATTGTTGAAAATTGAATTGAAAATGATTAGAAAAGAAAAATCAATAAAATGCCAAATATGACATCATTATGATGTCATTTAAAAGCTCCACCAATCACATGCAAGCAATCCATTTAATTAACTAATAAAAGAGACAAATAAGGACCAAAGAAATTAAAAAGCAAACAACAGCCCTTTCTTCTCCTTCAAAAACGTTTTACATCCCCTCCCCTCTTCCTCCATTGAATCTCAACCAAAGCTCCATTTTCATCCTTATTTCACCACAAACTCTCCTAAGTCCCTTCACTAAAAACTTGTCTCTACCTCTGGGGAAGTGTTTGGCAGCCTAGAAAGTGAAGGAAAGTGAAGTTTTAGCTTGGAGAAATCTGCCCTACAAGAGGTTAAAGTGAGGTTAGTGCTTAATTATGCATGTATATCTCTTGTTCCATGTTAAGGACTTAAAAATGAGTATGAAATTGTGGATTAAATGAATGAAACTTATGGATATGTATGCCATGGATTTCGGCTGCCCTATTGAAGGAATAGAAATGGAGTGTTCTGATGGACTTGAGATGGATTAGAGGTTATGTTTAAACCATCTATGCATGTGGTTAGTGAATGGGTTAGTAATTAAGGTGTGTTGTGAAAACCTATAATGGGAACTAGGGTTTTAAGGGTGAAAATTGGATTTGGCATTTGAATTGATTAATGGACATTCTAGTGGTCAAATAGTGACCATTTAAGGCAAGTTAATCATAATTTGAAGTGAGTTAATGCATGGCAAAGTGAATGTGTAGGCTGCCTAGGGACAGCAGCAGAGTGACTGAAATTGCAGTCCACTTAGACAGCCATAACTTTGGCTGTGTAGATCCAATTTGTGTTTGGCCAATTGAACATGAAACTAGGCTTATAATGGCACATTTTTGCTGAAGAAACCATGCCCAAAAGACCAAAGCAAAAGGACCAAAAGTTGGCCCCAATCCGGATACCCTGCAAATAGCCCCTGCAGAATGACTAAATAAACAGTAACTGTTCATTTGGCCATAACTCACTGTAGAATTGGTCAATTGATCTGAAATTTTTACAGAAACAAGTTAAGACATAAGACAAACAACTTTCATGAAGAAACCTACCCCAAATTATGACCATAACCTAATCAAATCATTGAGCAAAGTGAAGTTTACTGTACTGAAATTTCCAGAATTTTCATTTGAGCAGTAATGTTTGGATGGCTATAACTCTCTCTAGAAAACTCGGATTTAGGCGATTCTTGAACCGATGGAAACCTAAGGCAAGATAGAACATTTCATATGAAGAAAGTTAGACCAAATTATGAACTTAACTTAGTCAAATTACTGACCAAAGTTGGACCAAAATCTGCCAAAACCCAAAATTTCAGCAGGAACAGTACACGTGAACAGTAAATTTATTTTGGCCATAACTTGAGCTACAAAACTCCAAATGGAGTGATTCAAAAAAAGAAATTCAACTAGACAAAATAAGGAACATTTTCTATGAAGGAAGTTTTGTCAAATTCCAACACTAAATCGACCAATGAAACAGTGCAACTTCGGAGCACCAAAACCGAAAATTGGCAATTTTGCCAAAATGACCTAAGCTTTGAGAAAGTGACCAAAACCAACAAGTTTTAAATGAAAAATGTAGTATGTTGGAAGTGCCAAAGTCAATGTACATATTTTCTATGCAAAAGTCAACATTTTAGTTGACTAATGAATTGAATAGTGACATGAAAACTTGAAATAAGCTTGGAAATGGATTTGGTAATTGATTCCAACAAGTTTTAAATGCAAAATGTGGTACATCGGGAGTGTTAAAACCAATGTACCTATTGTCTATGCAAAAGTCAACATTTTTGTTGACCAATGAGGTGAATAGTGACACCAAAACTTGAAATTCAAATTTTGAAATTAGAAATGCATCTAGGGGACTTTAAATTGCAATTGGCAATTAATACTAGTAAATGTAAAACTCAAAATGTGGGATCTTGGTGTAATTAGAATTAATATATCCATTAAGTATAAAAAGGTCAACATTTTGGTTGACTAGTATGGTGAATAGTAATCAAAATGATTAGTGAATTAAGATGAAGACCTAGAACCAATTCTAAGCTTAAATGCTTAGAATTGTATGACAAATATGGAATATGCATCCTAGTCAAAATTGTTAAAAAGAAATTTTGGCCATAAATTTGAAATCCATGAAATATTCATGGATTAGTTGAAACATGAAAAATAAGTCACCTAATTGATGTGAATAGATAGTTAGGGCATATATGCCCATCACAAATGGAATTCATAAAATATTAGTAACTCAACTTGAAATATAAAATTTGTAATTACATAAGTAGATTCTTGAATGTATAAATGAGAAAGGAAAAATGTTTTGAATACAATGGTACATGTGAACCATTGTTTAGAATTGTGATCAATATGAATAACATAAAGAATGGATAAATAAACCATATTAATGTATGAATGAGACATTAGTTCTCATTATTGTAAAGAGGAGAAGTATTTTGAGTACAATGGTATAAAAGAATAATTGATGTGAATTGTGATCATATAAATGATCAAATGAATGTATGAATTATGATTGAAATTTATCATGAAATAATGAAGTCATAAAGCACAATATATTAACATTTTAAAGTATTAAATGCCCTAGTATTCCTAACAAGATTGGTTTGGATAGTTTGGCATGCCAATAGGGTATTGTTTTAGCAGTACTGCGAAAGGCTTTATGCCTGTACTCATGGCTTTTATGCCCGTATTCATGGCTTTTATGCCCGTATGCATGGCTTTTATGCCCGATTATGTGATATCATGGCTTTTTAGCCATACTGACTGCATACATGGTTGACGTTCTGCGTCCCATAGTATGACGGCCCGAGGCACCGCGGTGTCCAGTGCCAACGACCCGTTATCGATCCGATCGTCCAAAGATAGGTTACTTGGGCATGGAAAAGTATAACTGTGATTGAACTGATTATTAAAGAAAATACGAAAATTAAGTATCAGGAATGATTACAAAAATACAAAGAAGCTCAAGATCATGAAGAAAATAATTAACGAAATGCATGAAGAAGTTAATATCATAAAACATGATTAACCCTTGACTAAACAATAAGTTAGTAATTATTCATTTCTTATGAACAAAATAGCAAGGAAATTATTATTTTTATTTGCATATTATATTTTTTTGTATTATTGGCACCATAAGCTTTATGCTTAGTGCGTCGCTTTTGTGACGCGTAGTTACTGAAGATTTGGACAGAGGGCCCAGTAGACCACAGATTCGGTAAGGCAGTTCACAGTTCTGCATAGTGTCCGTGTCACCTCAACTTCTGCAGTGCATTGGTAGGACAATAGGTGTCATTTTGGCATTCTGTAATAAATTTTGATTTTCTCATATGTAATGAAACTTATGTAATGTATTTTGATTTTCATGTAAATAATGCAAATTTGTGTTTGTAAATGGAAAAGTGAATATTGATCTATGATTGTTACATGAGTATCAAACGAGATGAATGATTAAGAATTGAAATTGAGAAATGAATGGTTGACAAATGTTGAGATGATGATTATTGGAGTTTGAGAGTAATTGAATATGAATATATGAATATTGGAAGTGTTTTTCACAGGTTCCGAAGAACTGTTTTCTCCATTTTTAGCCGGTACTCCGCTGGATTTTCTTTAAAATTTTCGAAACCTTAAATAAATAATACTTTTGATAAATGGCTTAAATAAATTATATTTCACAAGTTATATTCAAAAGGAAGAATAAAAATGAATTAAGATAAAATAGAGTGCTCGGCACACTGAGTGGCATAACTTGCACGGCTACACTGTAGTCAAGTAAGGGGTGTCACAATTCAGACAAAAATATGTCCCTGATGCTTATGTGGACCAGAAGCTACAAGGGTTCCTAAGTCTGAAACAGGGGAGTAGATCAGTGGCTGAATATGAAAGGGAATTTTCCCGCCTAAGCCATTATGCAGTAAGTCTACTTTCTACCAGTAGGGAGAGATGTAAGAGGTTCGAAACTGGCTTGAAGCCTAGTATCAGATTACAAGTGGTCGGATTCAAACATAACAACTTCTCTGAGCTTATTTCTCAAGCACTAGAATTAGAAAGAATTGAATCTGAAGCGGCCCCTGAAAAAAAGAAATCAGAGAAGACAGAAAAAGAGGGAAAGTCAGTAGAACAGAGTTCCAATGGTCCTACTGGAAAGAGGAAAAACTTTGGGGGACACAACAGAGGTAGTAAGAAGTCCGGTAGAGATAGATCTTCTGGATAGAAACCACCTCGATCCGATCAGCAAACTCAACAAAAACCCAAAAATGCACTGTCAGATCGACTTTGTGAAACTTGTGGTAAACCACATAGTGGGGTATGTTATAGAGCCGTAGGAGCATGTTTTAATTGTGGAGAGTGGTCATTTTGCTAGAGATTGTGTAAATCCATGTTGTTCTGGATCATTTACTACACCAAAGGGATCAACCCAAGTTTCTACCCCATAGAGTTCACCATCAGTTAGTAGAGGCAGAGGTAGAGGTAGGGGTAATACACCTAGAAGTCAGAGTACTGTGAATCAGTCAGAACAGGGTGATGCTTCAGTTTGAGTATACGCTATACGATAGAGAGAAGAGACTGAGACTTTTGACATTGTTGCTGGTACTTTCTCAATTAGAAACTAAGATATATATATATATATGTATTGTTTGACCTGGAGTCTGCATACTTTTATGTTAGTGTTAGAACTATATGTTCTGTTATTATTCCTTTACAGGGGAATAAATTTTGATGCATTAGTGATTAGCCCTTTAAGGTAAGGATTGTGATAATAAGTGAAATTAGTTTTGAAAGAGTTTATCGGTGAAAAGTATTTTCTAACACACCATAAATTATAAAGCTAAATGGTAAGCCTACTTAATGTAAGGAAAGAGAACTTAAAAGTAAGTTACAATAATAGAATTGCTCTAGATGAGGGCAAGGATGTTACTGTTAGTAATTGTTAATGGATATTGTAATCAGAATAAGATTCGAATATCAATAAATTCGAAAAGGAAAAAATATCGAAAAATTTGATCTATTGGGATGTATCGTAGTAACTATGCAATATTCTTGATGTTTATACTGTAAGCTGCAAATTACAGTATTAATTTAAGATTATTGTGTAGAGCTATGTACTACTCGATAGTACACCTAGATGAGAATAGTTGCCAATGGCATCTGTTTTGGTATAGTTATGCCAGGACAGAATTTAATAGTTAGAAATAAGATTAAAAATCCTACTTAGGGATTTAAAACTCAAAAGTTAGAAAATCAAAAGGTTATAGTTTAGTACAAAAGGAAGTAAGTTATAGAATAT
Source organism: Hevea brasiliensis (assembly GCF_030052815.1). Taxonomy (NCBI): domain Eukaryota; kingdom Viridiplantae; phylum Streptophyta; class Magnoliopsida; order Malpighiales; family Euphorbiaceae; genus Hevea; species Hevea brasiliensis. The sequence continues at coordinate 78,492,155 of NC_079499.1, read as the reverse complement.
TAATAGATAAAAAGAGTTGTGGAAGTAGAAATTTGAACAGTTGGTTCAGATATAACAAAGAAATGTTACGAATTTGAGGAAGACTATTGACTAGAATGGTCAGAGGACCAATGACTAGATAAATCATTCTAACATGACCTCAAGGGTCATTCAAGAAGGAACATGAACCGAAATATTAGACAGCACAATAGTAAGAGAAGATTGGTGTTATGCAAACAAATTAAATGTTGTATTAGATTGTTAAAATTCTTATACAAATTCAAGGGAAAGAAGATTATATGATCATATAGAAAGGAGAAAATAAACGTATGACTATTGTAAGAGGGCTATTGGGTAAAATTTCATAGACGAAATTTATTTTAAGGGGGGGGGGGGGGGGAGAATTGTAACACCCCTATGTTCGGTAGTGTGTTCTACTGTTCCGGTGACTAGTGTCTATCCGGATAGCTAGAATGCCTAGAACTATACTTAGATATAGATGAGGAGACATAAAATAATGAAATACAAGAAAAGAAAATACAATAAAAATAAAAGAAAAATAATAGCAATGAAATGTAACCAAGTTAAACGAGCCGAGAACCCTAGCGATGGGTGATCGCACCGGGAAGTCGAAGCGTAGACTGTTGACTAGCCCTAAATCGCGAGGAACCCTAAAAAATATTTTTAAGACATAATTAAAGACCTATTGAAGTATAAATACCATTAGAAATATCAAAGAAAAATTAATTAATTAGTACAAAAAAAGTGAGAAATGGAGAAAACGGACAAAACTCGGTATTACCGAAAAATCGAGAATGCAACCCGAACAGGGGCAATGTGCTCATTTGACACCCCGAGTTGTCTTTTGACCTGAATGTCCATTAAAAATACATGATATTACACTTGAAAAATGTTATGAAAAATTAAATTGGTGGTACTTAATGTAAATAGCAAAAGATAGGAGTTTAATGTAGGAATAAGGAAACTTAAGAATAAACAAACATTATATTCTCACTTAATGCTCCACTCACACCTAAAGTTAACCACTAAACCTTCATTTGGACAGCAGATTTTCATCTTCTTCAACCACCCAAAAAACCAGTTGAAATTGAAGGATGAAAACCTCCATGGCCGAATTGTCCCAAGCTCCATGCAACCATGAATCCCACCTCCATTCCATTTGATTCCTTCACAAAAGTTGTTCTACACCACTTGGGTAGTAGATAAGCAGCAAGAAGATCAAGTTTAGTCAAGCTTTTGAAGAGTTTCCAAAGTGGTAAGTATGTGTTTTTTATTATTGTTTCATTAAACCTTGTGTGGATGTTATGGGTAGTTGAATTGTGGAAGGAATTTTGAGGTTTGATGAGTTAAGGGAGAGGTATATTTTTGGCAGCCATGGAACTTCAATAAGGACAGTTTATCTTTGCATGTAAATGGTAGATTAAAGTGTTGATGAAGTGTTTATGTGTGTAGGAATAAATTGGGTGATGTATACTAAGTATATGTGAATGCACACTTGATTTTGGAAGCTTGGAAGTTAATTCAAAGAGAGGTACAATTCGGAAAACTTGAAGTGTATATCAAGATATGTTATTTTGTGGTTTGGTTTATGAAATTATATTGTTGAATTATGGTACTTGTTATGGCAGCGTGTACATATGTATGAAGGTGTGAGTTTGGACATGTAAATGAACTAGGTTATGTGATTAAACTATTTGTAATTTGAACTTGAAAGATTTTGTACTATAATGTGCATATTGAGTGTGGTTACGAGCTGCCAGAATGACTAAAAAAGTGTTGTGAGATGTGTTAATGGTAAGGTACAAAACAAAAATGACATGTAAGAGTTAACTTGGTAGGCATAGGATGTGTATTTGATGAGTGATGAACAATAAATAGCCGAACAGTGTGTATTTTGGCTTAGAACCTTAAGTTTGTTGCTCCAATTGGTATGAGACCAATTGGAGGTGAAACTAGGCACAAAAAGTGCCAACTTTCATGAAGGAAGCTTACCAAAATTCTGCTTGGAAGGTAACTTGAAAAATGACCAAATTCGGATTAGTGCATTTAAGGCCTGAAAATTGACCATTTGGGCAGTAGTTAGTTTTTTTTCCATAACTCACTCAAAACAGGTCCAATTGACCTAAACTTTTTACCATGAATAGTTAAGACATATATCTATAAGTCTTATGAAGACACCAAAGCCCAGAAATGACCATAAGTAAGTCAAATAGCTTGCACAATTTCGGGTCCAAAAACTGGCCGAACCAAAAGTGACCTAAACCAGACCTAAAATGACCATTTTGATACATTCTGACCAGTAATAGCAAAATGACCATAACTTAGTCTACATAACTCAGAATGACTTGAAATTTTGCCCTGCATACAATAAGACATAGATCTACAAGTTTGTAGTTCTGACCGAAACTCAAAAATCGAGGAAACTAGGTCATCCAGCTAGGTAAAATTAGTATACCGGGATGCGACAAATTGCAATAAAACGCAATATATATGGAAATGAATTTGGTAACATGTACCAATACTAAAAGGCTACAATTGTGACATATTGATAACATTAAAACCTAATTCACCTAGAATGCATTGAGGGCCGACATCTTAGGTTGACTAAGGAAATAATAGAATTCAATGAATTAATTATTAAGCATTATCATTAGAGACAGTTTAAATGAGTACTAAAACACTTCAAATTGTGTTTCTCAGTTAGAAAAGACTCAGGGAAGGGGAAGGAAACACTGAGTCAGGGCCAAGAGACAGTTATCAGAGGTTTGTGCACAATAGTTATTGCTTTTGAATTTTTCAATTGAAATAAATTATTATTATTTGTATGTTATTGTTTTAAATTGTGTTTGTGCACAATAATTTTGACTTTTTATTTTCTACTTAAAAATTTAATTGAACATTATAGTTTTAAATTGTGTCCGTGCATAATACTTTTATATTCACTGCTTTTAATAGCAAATTTATTTGGAGAAATGAGTTATGAATAATTTTTTATTGTTTTGGTTTTGGAAATTATTGTGTTACCAACTTTGCAAATGGAAATTTTGAGATAAAATGTGATTTGTGGTTTTTATGAAATATTGTGATTTGAAATTATTTTGATTCACACTTGGCATGACACTGTTATTATATTCCTCCCTCTTTGACTTATCAATCTGGAGTGAGTGTGATTATGTTCCTCCCTCTTTGACTTGCCAGTCTGAGGTGAGTGTGGATGAGTACTCATTATCTAGCTAGCTTCCTCCCTCATTGATTTCAATTAGTGGGGTGAGTCTGCCTTGTCGTGGTGTACAACACGGTATGTGTGGAAAAATTTTGTTTCATGACCAAAACAGTATTATTCAGTTATTTGATCAAATGGTGTTATTGATTGGCAAAACTGTATTATTCAGTTATTTGATCAAATTTGTGTTATATGTACTTTGTAAATTGTGAAATGGAATTGTGAATTATTTGATTTGTGAATGGTCAATAAAAGATTTATATATCGCATTTCAAATTCTTATTGTGCACCACTGAGTAAATTTTACTCAGCAACAGCTTTTCATTGCTATCGCAGGTAGACATCCCGATAGGGCAGCAGACTAGGCTGCTAACGCTATATTGAGAGTTCATCGGGTTTATTGAGATACCATAATGTATGTTCACTGTATGTATATATTGTTCTTGATTTTGAGCAGTTGTAAATTAAAATTATACATTAAAGTTGTAAACTAAATTTGTAAATTATTTTGGTTTATAAATATTGTGATATATTTCTTTTATCTTAGCTTTTGAAAATACTAGAAAATTATTGTGGATTGAGTAGACAAATGTTGAGAAACTTTTTGTGTTGATTTGGATTTTGGAGTTTGAGATTGAGAAATATATTTAAAGTGCTTTTTACAGGTTTTTGAAGAATTGTTTTATTCAAATTACGGAGGGCACTCTGCTAAAATTGTTGTAGAAATTGTTAATTATTCAAATGTGTTAGCTGTTTCACTTTAGTTCAAAAATTTTTTTAACACCTGTAAATAGTGCTCACCACTGTAAAAAGAAGTAAGGAAAGTTTTAAATCCCTTGTAGTGTATTTAATGGGTTATCAGTAGACGAAGTTGGTAATTCATTAGGTATACTACGGGATCATGTCATGCCTTACAGAGGGGTAGGGTGTGACACTTAACACTAAGTTATAAATCAAATTTTCAGGTAATTAAAATTTTTGTAATTTTTATAAAAATTTCTGCAGAGTGCCGGCTGTATTTTTGAGAAAACAGTTCTTCAAAACCTACAAAGAAACACACTTCCAATATTTTTGCTCAACCATAACTGCATTTCAAATCATTTCTCAACACAATTAAGTCTAAAAAATGTATAAATCATTTGCATCAACTATCTCAATTCATTTAAACGCAAACTCATCATAAAGGAAACCATACATAAATTAAAATTTAAGAAAAAATTAAATAGTACATTCATTAAAGTACTAAAATTAATATTACAAATAATTTTCATTTCAATTACACACTAAAATAACATGTAACACCCTCACTGTAGCAATTACGTACATTCTACTGTTCAGGTGATCGGTGTTAGTCCGGACAGCTAGAACGTCTGGAAAAATAATTAGACTAGAGTGAGGAGTCATAAATAACTCAAATATTAATAAGAAAAATTTAAGAAAAATTTTAGAAATAAAATACAACCAAGTTAAATGAGCCGGTGCCCTAGCGATGGGTAACCTAGTGGGAAGTTGCGGTTCTCCTAACTAGGAGTCCTAGACCAGGGAGAAAATTCATAAAATAATTTTTGAGACTCCAGAGAAGAGTTATTGAGGTTTCTATGACATTAGAATGCCAAGAAAAGGTTTAGAAATATGTTTCGATCGGTACAGACAATTTTAGTCTGTTAAGCCAAACAGAGGGCATTTTGGTCATTTCGTCTTCAGAGATGATTTTTGACCGACTTGTCCAGTTAAGTAAATAATTATTATGATCTAAAATATGAATAAATATTGCTAAAAATTGAATTGAAAATGAGTAGAAAAGAAAGGGAAAGAAAAATGAAAGAAATTAGGAATTATGACATCATATGATGTCATTAAACACTCTCCACCCAATCACAAATTGACAAGCCTCTTAAAAGGGATAAAAACTAAATAAAAAGGAGAAAAAATGAAAAACGAATCTGCACCTGTCTCCCCCAATCACCCGTAACAAAGGAAAAAAAAGAGAGAAAGAGAAGAAAGAAACCACCATTAAAGCTCCACCAAGCTTGAGTTCACCCACCATTTCACCTTAAAAACCCTAGATCACTTCAATAAAAATTGATCCCACACCTTGAGGAAGATAGTGGCAGCCAAGAAGTGAAAGGAAATTGAAGTTTAGGCAAGGCCAAGTTGGACACAAGTGAGGTTGTGCCATATCTCTCCATTTATTTTCTTTAAATTTGAAGTTAGGTATATGGATTTAGTTAGAAAATCATGAAATTAAAAGAACATATCCATGTATGAACCAATTAAAATTTTTGGCAGCCTTAGTGATGGAAGTGTTGATGAGTTTTGAATGAATTTAAGTTGTATATGGGTGGTCTTGAACATGAGTATGAGACTTAAACATCATTAAGTATGTTGAATTGATGTATGTGCATGAATGGATATTTGAAAATTTGAGTTTTGAGCTATATTAGGGTTTGGCCATATTGATGGTAAATTGAAGTTCTAATGGTCAATTAGTGACCATTTGATGAATTTTGACCTTAAATTGGAGACCATTGTGGTATTGGAATTGAAATGGTATGCTGCCTTGAGTGGCCCTGCAGGTCTGGATGTGAGTCCAGCATGTTTGGGCAGCTATAAATGGAGTTGTATAGGTTCAATTGGTACAAGACCAATTGGACATGAACTAGACACATAATGGCACAACGTTGGTGAAGAAACCATGCCCAGAAAACCAAGCCAAGTGGACCAAAAGTTTGCCCTAATCCGGGTGACCTGCAGTCTGCCTGGGCAAAATGACCAAATGAATAGTATTTGGTCATTTGGCCATAACTCAGTGTAGAAAGGTCCAATTGACCTGAAATTTTACCAGAAACAAGATGAGATATAGACCAACAACTTTCATGAAGAACAAAAATCCAAATTCTGACCATAACCTAGTCAAATTGCCAACCAAACTTAGGTCACCAAATCTGGCAGAACCAAATTGCCCAGAAAATCTGGGTACAGGTCACTCTGGCCAGTTATGGTAAAATGACCATAACTTGACGTACAAAACTCCAAATTGAGTGATTCAGAAAAATAAATTCAACTAGACAAAATAAGGAACAACTTTTATGTTGATCATTTTGCCAAATTCTCACTGCAAAAAAGACCAATGGAACAGTAAATACAAAACATGAAAACAGAAAATTCTGCCCAATTAACATTAAGCTTAGAAATGGTATTGGCAACCAATACCAACAAATTTTGAATGAAAAATGTGGTATCTTGGAGAACTTAGGTTCAATAAATTTATTATGTATTAAAAAGTCAACAATTTGAGTGAATAGTTGTAACACCCCTATGTTCGGTAGTGCGTTCTACTGTTCCGATGACCAGTGTCGTACGGACAGCTAGGATGCCTAAAACTACACTTTGATATGAGGGAGGAGACATAAAATAATGAAATACAAGAAAAGAAAATACAAGAAAAACAAAGGAAAAATAATAGCAAAGAAAGGTAATCAAGTTAAGCGAGTCGAGAACCCTAGCGATGGGTGACCGCATCAGGAAGTCACGGCGTGGACCGTTGACTAGCCCTGGACTGCGAGGAACCCTGGAAAATATTTTTAGGACTTAAAGAGACATCAATTGAAGTATAAATATCATTAGAAATATCAAAGAAAAATTAAATAATTAGTACAAAGAAAAGTGAGAAATCGAAAAACGGACAAAACCCGGTGTTACCGAAAAATCGGGAATGCAACCCGAACAGGGGCATTATGGTCATTTGACGTCCCGAATTGTCTTTTGACCTAAATTTCCATTAAAAATAAATAATATTACACTTAGAAAATAAAATAAAAAATTAGTTTAGTGGTACCTAATGCAAATAGCCAAAAGTGGAGTGAAAATTGTGTAATTAGCACTTTAAGCTTATTATATGACTAATTTGAGTAAGTGGACCACTAAGAATTATAATATGAATTAAAATATTGATTAAGTGGGCAGATTACTTCCATTAAAACTTCATCTTCCTCATTTATTCATCCATTGTCGTAAGGAAGAACTCCTAAAGCCCTTCCATGGCCACCCCATTTGCATGGCTTCATTTCACCCATTTTCAAGCTAGATTTTGATTACTTGTCTTCATTAAAAATTATCCCCACTTCACAAGGAAGAAGTAGATACCAAAATCAAGAAGTTTAGTGAAGGTTTAGCAAGTCCCAATAATAGGTAAGTTTGAGATTTTGAATATTGCTTTGTTAAACTTTGTATACATGTTATGGGTGTGTGCTTTGTGAAGGAATTTTTTTGTTTTGAGAAGTTCTTGATATATCCAGTTTGGACAGCCATGGAGATGTATATTTGATGATTTATTCTTACATTTATTTGATGGGAAATTATGTTGAGTAGGGTGATTAATGTCCTAGTAAGTTAATTCCATGTATATATGTGGTGATTGTGCATTTGAAATTGAAGTGGAGGAAGTTATGTGAAACTTTGGCAAGGTGGAGCATTTCGGCAGCTTTGGGACTTCTTAATGAATGTTTGAATTCATGAAGTTATTGGCAGAATTATTACATTGAGGATTGATGGATATGTATATAAATTAGTTGTGGAAATTGTATGAAATAATGAGTAGTGTTTATGTGTTTTTGTGGTTGTATTTGGACTTTATGAATTAGAGTTTTATTTGGTCTGTTAAGGATGTTTGTAATCTGCCCAAAGTGACTTTAAAGTGAAGTGGTATATGGTTTGGTAATGTACCAAAACAGAATTGGGTTGAGGAGTGGATTTATGGTAAGGTAAATGTGTAATTGCTACATGTTTAAGCAATGTAATTAAGGGCAGTGTGCATTTTAACCTATAAAACTAAATGTGTAACTCCAATTGGTATGAGACCAATTGGAGGTGAAACTAGGCATAAAATGTGCCAACTTTCATTGAGAAAGCATACCAAAATTCTGCTTGCAATGTAGCATGAAAAATGACCAATTCTGATTAAGTACAATTGAGACCTGAAAATTGACCAATTGGGCAGCAGTTAGTGTTTAGGCCATAACTCACTCAAAATAGGTCCAATTGACCTGAAATTTTAGCCATGAATATTTAAGACCCATACCTACAAGTCTTAAGAAAACACCAAAGCCCAGAAATGACCATAAACAAGTCAAACAACTTGCACAAGTTCGGATCCAAAAAACTAGCCGAACCAAAGTTGACCAAAGTTGACCTAAAATGACCTAATTTGATGCCATTTGACCAGCAATAGTAAAATGACCATAACTTGGTCTACATAACTCAGAATGACCTAAAATTTTGCCCCGCGTTCCATAAGACATAGATCTACAAGTTTGTGGTTTTGACCGAAACCCGAAAAACGAGGGAACTAGGTCTTCCGGCTAGGTCAAACTAGTATCCCAGAATCCAGCAAGTTGCAATAAAATGCACTAAACAAGGAAATGAAATTGGTAACGTGTACCAACCCTAAAACACTATCGAATGTGACATATTAGTGACACTAAAACCTAATTTACCTAGAACGCATCGAGGGTCGGTATATTAGGTGATTATACAAATAATAGCTTTCAGTGAATTACTTATCAAGCATCATCGATAGAGATAGTTTAACTTAGTACTGAAACACTTGAAATTGTGTTTCTCAGTTACCAAAGACTTAGGGAAAGGGAAGGAAACACTGAGTCCAGATCAGGAGACAGTCATCAGAGGTTTGTGCACAACAACTATTTCTTTTGAATCTTTCAATTGAAATGAATTATGACTATTTGTACATTATTATTTTAAATTGTGGAAATGTGTTTGAATGGATATTTATTGCTTGAAAAGCATTGTAAATAATTTGAAAACTGTGAGAAATTATTTGAATGATATTGATGGATACTTATTGATTGAAAAGTATTGGAAATGGTTTGAAACCACAGCTATCATGTATATTGATTGTATTCCTCACTAGCTTGTCTAGTGGGACGAATTGAATTCCCTCTCTGGCTGAAGTGTTGAGGTGTGTGCCTGTTGAGGACGAATTAGATGAGTACTCATATTTTTGCTAGCTAGCTATGTTATTCCTCATTAGTCATTGACTTTTGGGACGAATTGAACTTTGGAACATGATTAAGCTGTGTGTGGTTTATTGATACGTATTATGAGATTGTGAAATGGAGTTAAATTCTTATTGACATTCACTGTCTTTTGAATTTAATCATGATTGGATTTATTGAAATTATTGTAATATTGAGAAATGGAGTTTAAATTCTTGTTGACAATTACTTTCTTGAATTTAACTATGGTTTTAAGTATTCACTATTTATATAACTTGTGAATTGTGATTTAAAGTTGTATTTGGTTAATGTTGTGCATCATTGAGACATTGTCTCAGCGACAGCTTTTTATTGCTGTCGCAGGTAGACAGATAGACAGGGCAGCAGACTAGGCTGCTAGTACCTCCAGCGAGAGATTACCGAGTATAATGAGTATACCAACATTTTGCATTTTGTACTGTAATGTATGACCATTGTATGTACATATTGTTTTTGGTTTTGAGCAGTTGTAAATTCAAATTGTACCTTGAAGTTGTAACTTAATTATGAGTTATTTTGGCTTGTAAAAGTTATATTATATTTCTCTTATCTCAGGCTTTGAAAAATCACTGTGGATTTGAGTTGAGAAAAATGTTGTGTTGAGAATATGTTAGAGTTGAGATTGGAAATCTATTGAAGTGCTTTTTACAGGTTTTCTGAAGAACTGTTTTATCCAAAATACAGATGGCACTCTGCTAAAATTTTTACAGAAATTCCAAATAATTTAAATGTGTTAATTCTATCACTTCAGTTCAAAAAGGTTTTGAACACCTGTAAATAGTGCTCACCACTGTAAAAGAAGTAAGAAAAGTTTTTAAAATCCCTTATAGTGTATTTAATGGGTTATCAGTAGACGGAGTTGGTGATTCATTAGGTATACTACGGGATCATGTTATGCCTTACAGAGGGGTAGGGTGTGACAACAGTAATGTGAATAGTAATACAAAGACACAAAGTATAATAACTAAATTGGTAGAGGAAATTAAGGTATGAAATTTGGAATCCATGAAACATTCATGGATTACTTGGAATAGGAATAGTAATTCACCTAAATGGCTTAATGAACATTTAAGTTATGTGAGTATATAGTTAAGATTTATTTCCATTACTAGAAGGTCTAATAAAACATAAGTAATACCACTTGAATATGAAATGACATTAACCTAGATGGATTGTTGAGTATAAATGGGATGAGGTTTACATTAGGATTTATGTTTCCATTACAAATAAGATAATAACACCTTGTATGGGTTATGAATTCATATAAATATTGTAATGAATAAATGAATCACATGAAAATATGAATTGAACATTAGTTTTCTTTATAAGAGAAAGGAAGAATGTTTTGAGTACAATGGTACATGAATACCATTGTTGTGAATTGTGATCAATATGAATGATGTAAGGAATATATGAATATTATGATGAATGTATAAATTATGGAATTTGTCATGAAATAATGAAGTCATAAAACACAATATATTAATATTTAATGATATTATGTGCCCTTGTATTGCCTAGACATGTGTGTCAGATTGGATAGATTGGCATGCCAATAGGGTATTGTTTTAGCAGTACTGCGAAAGGCTTTATGCCTATATTCATGGCTTTATGCTCGTATTCATGGCTTTTATGCCCGATTATGTGATATCATGGCTTTTTAGCCATACTGACTGCATACGTGGTTGACGTTCTGCTTCCCATGGTATGATGCCCCGAGACACCGCGGTGTCCAGTGCCAATGACCTATTATCCAGTTTAGTCAGCTTGTCATAGGTTACTTGGGTAGTGTAATTTATTGAAATAAATTAAGACTATTAGTAATTAAAAATATTAGAAATCAAATAAATGAGTTAATAAGACTTCAAATGAATTAGTTAGAATTATGAAATGATCCAAACCACATAAAAATTATTAAGTAAAATGATAAAAGAGTTGCAAAAATAGGTATAACTTAACTAAATGTTTTAAATATACCTTCTATTGCCATATGAATATAAACTGAGTATTTTTATTAATTCTGTATATTGTACATTATCACTATGAATTTAGGAATTAAACGCTTCCAAAGCGGAACAATTAGAACAAAAGATAATTAATATTAGACACATTGCATTAAATTAAATTAATTCTTAAATATTCAAATTATGCTTCATTATTTCTTTATTTGTATATTTTATTTTCTTGTTATATTATTGCACCACTAAGCAGCAATGCTTAGCGCGTTGGATTTGTTTCCTCGCGCAGGTACTTTGACTAAGATTTTTGGAGTCCAGATCTGCAGAAGTTTCTGAAGTATTCAAGGTTGTCACCTCCTCAGCAATGCATGTAGATAGGAGCCATATAGATCATATTTTATATTTTGTATAAAATGCTTAGATATTGTATTGTAATATATATTATGAACAGTTAATTAATAGGAATGCGATGTAAATTAATTAATTAGCTTTTTCATATGTAATTAATTTATATATCATGTAAATTATGAAATTTTGTAATTATTTTGTAAATTATGCAAATTAAGGAAATTTGAAAATGTTGCTTATGTAATTTGAGAATGTTTACATATGAATTAAGTATGAATGGAAATGTATGGAAATGATTATGAAATTGAAATGTATGGATGAGATTTGAAATATGAGAAAATTATGAGAATGATTGATAAGATAATTATGATTAGCATGGATAAGATTTTATTTTCAAAATATTGTTGAATTTCAAACAGGTGAATATTGAAATACACCAAATGATAATAAAATATAAGAAACTCCGCTGGTTTCTCCGTTAAAAAATAATTGATATTAAATTAAACAAATTCAAAATTATTAAAAAAGTAAAGTAAGATAAGTTAGGGTGCTCCGGCACCGATTGTAGCCCGCCTTGCTCGGCTACACTATAGTCAGGTGAGGGGTGTTACATTTATTGGTATCAGAGCGTGGTTTAGGCGTTCCTAGGCATAGATAGATAGAATGAGATAGTGTGCATAACATGCATTGCATTCATATGAGTTTAGGTGACAGTAATGCAGATCTATTTTCTTGGTTATTTTAGGTTAAGGTATGGACTCAGAATCGCAGAGGGCAATAGAAGAAGAAGTAGTAAGCTGTATCCCGATTGGGAGTGATATTGGAAATCGGGGAGATCCTGCTCCACCAGTGCAAGAGGTGCCTATACAACCCCAACCGGCCTTGTTTGAGCAGATGACTAGATTCTTTCGACAGATGACTGAGGTTATTCCACCACTATCTCAGCAGAAATCACCTCTAGGAAAAATTAGGAAGTATGGAGCTGTAGATTTCAATGGTAAAAAGGAAGACGATTCTTCAGCGGCTGAGTATTGGTTAGAAAGGACTGAAAGAGTCCTGTAGCAGCTCCATTGCACACCAGAATAGAGTTTGGAGTGTGCAGTTTCATTGTTATAAGAAGCTGCATATCGATGGTGGGATGTCGTAACCAAGGTAATGCCACCAGCCGATGTAACTTAGTAATTCTTTCTGATAGAGTTCAGAAAGAAATATATTAGCTGTGTTCATGAAGAGGAACAAAAGAGGAGTGGTGATCAGCAAAAGAGAAAATTTAGACAGTCTAGTAATAAGAGGCCGAGAGAACAGTTAAATCAGACATCTGATCAAAGTAGGAGATCTAGACCCAAGCCTATACCTAGAAGAGATCAACCAGAAACACTAATAGTGAGTGTGCCAGGACTAGCAAGAAAATGTGGCCATTGTAACAAGTGGCATAAAGGTGAATGTAGGGGATTGACTGGAGCCTGTTATAGATGTGGGGCCATAGACCATCGTCTGAAAGATTGTCCTCAGAGGAATTTACCATGGACCCAGACAGAGGTCATGGAAGGACCAAGTACAATAGTAACACCACTTCCAAATGTCACCCAAGCCGGAGAGGAGCAAGAAGCCCCAGATGTGAATTTGAGGTAAAGTATTTCCTTGATGATATGCCTAAGTGTATAATGATAGATTAAAAAAAAACCAAAATAGTACCATATATGTAAAAGAAGTAGACAGAGGGAGCAATAGAAAGGTAAAAGAATTATCTCAGAATCCAAAACACCTAGTAAATTTCGAGGACAAAATTTAAATTAGAGGGGAAGAATTGTAACACCCTCACTGTAGCAATTACGTACATTCTACTATTCCGGTGACCGGTGTCAGTCCGGACAGCTAGAATGTCTGAAAAAATAATTAAACTAGAGTGAGAAGTCATAAATAACTCAAATATTAATAAGAAAAGTTTAGGAAAAATTTTACAAATAAAATACAACCAAGTTAAATGAGCCGGTGCCCTAGCGATGGGTAATCCAGTGGGAAGTTACGGTTTTCGCAACTAGGAGCCCTAGACCTGGGAGAAAATTCATAAAATAATTTTTGAGACTCCAGAGAAGAGTTATTGAGGTTTCTATGACATTAGAATGCCAAGAAAAGGTTTAGAAAAATGTTTCGATTGGTATAGGCAATTTTAGTCTGTTAAGCCAAACGAAGGGCGTTTTGATCATTTCGTCTTCAGAGATGATTTTTGACCGACTTGTCCAGTTAAGTGAATAATTATTATGATCTAAAATATGAATAAATATTGCTAAAAATTGAATTGGAAATGAGTAGAAAAGAAAAGGAAAGAAAAATGAAAGAAATTAGGAATTATGACATCATATGATGTCATTAAACACTCTCCACCCAATCACAAATTGACAAGCCTCTTAAAAGGGATAAAAACTAAATAAAAAAGAGACAAAATGAAAAACCAATCTGCACTTGTCTTCCCCAATCACTCGTAACAAGGGAAGAAAAGAGAGAAAGAGAAGAAAGAAACCACCATTAAAGCTCCACCAAGCTTGAGTTGACCCACCATTTCACCTTAAAAACCCTAAATCACTTCAATAAAAATTGATCCCACACCTTGAGAAAGATAGTGGCAGCCAAGAAGTGAAAGGAATTTGAAGTTTAGGCAAGGGCAAGTTGGACACAAGTGAGGTTAGTGTCATATCTCTCCATTTTTTTTTTCTTTAAATTTGAAGTTAGGCATATGGATTTAGTTAGAAATTCATGAAATTAAAAGAACATATCCATGTATGAACCAATTAAAATTTTTGGCAGCCTTAGTGATGGAAGTGTTGATGAGTTTTGAATGAATTTAAGTTGTATATGGGTGGTCTTGAACATGAGTATGAGACTTAAACATCATTAAGTATGTTGAATTGATGTTTGTGCATGAATGGATATTTGAAAATTTGGGTTTTGAGTTGTATTAGGGTTTGGCCATATTGATGGTAAATGGAAGTTCTAATGGTCAATTAGTGACCATTTGATGAATTTTGACCTTAAATTGGAGACCATTGTGGTATTGGAATTGAAATGGTATGCTACCTTGAGTGGCCCTACAGGTCTAGATGTGAGTCCAGCATGTTTGGGCAGCTATAAATGGAGTTGTATAGGTTCAATTGGTACAAGACCAATTGGACATGAAACTAGACACATAATAGAACAACTTTGGTGAAGAAACCATGCCTAGAAAACCAACCAAGTGGACCAAAAGTTTGCCCTAATCCGGGTGACCTGCAGTCTGCCTGGGTAAAATGATCAAATGAACAGTGTTTGGTCATTTGGCCATAACTTAGTGTAGAAAGGTCCAATTGACCTGAAATTTTACTAGAAACAAGATGAGATATAGATCAACAACTTTCATGAAGAAACAAATCCAAATTCTGACCATAACTTAGTCAAATTGCCAACCAAACTTAGGTCACCAAATCTGGCAGAACCAAATTGCCCAGAAAATCTGGGTACAGGTCACTCCGGCCAGTTATGGTAAAATAACCATAACTTTAGCTACAAAACTCCAAATGGAGTGATTCCAAAAAAGAAATTCAACTAGACAAAATAAGGAACAACTTTCATGTTGATCATTTTGCCAAATTCCCACTGCAAAAATGACCAATGGAACAGTAAAAACAAAACATGAAAACTGAAAATTCTGCCCAATTAACATTAATCTTGGAAATGGTATTGGCAACCAATACCAACAAATTTTGAATGCAAAATGTGGTATCTTGGAAAACTTAGGTTCAATAAATTTATTATGTATTAAAAATTCAACAATTTGAGTGAATAGTAATGTGAATAGTAATACAAAGACACAAAGTATAATAACTAAATTGGTAGAGGAAATTAAGGTATGAAATTTGGAATCCATGAAACATTCATGGATTACTTGGAATAGGAATAGTAATTCACCTAAATGGCTTAATGAACATTTAAGTTATGTGAGTATATAGTTAAGATTTATTTCCATTACTAGAAGGTCTAATAAAACATAAGTAATACCACTTGAATATGAAATGACATTAACTTAGATGGATTGTTGAGTATAAATGGGATGAGGTTTACATTAGGATTTATGTTTCCATTACAAATAAGATAATAACACCTTGTATGAGTTATGAATTCATATAAATATTGTAATGAATAAATGAATCACATGAAAATATGAATTGAACATTAGTTTTCTTTATAAGAGAAAGGAAGAATGCTTTGAGTACAATGGTACATGAATAGCATTGTTGTGAATTGTGATCAATATGAATGATGTAAGGAATATATGAATATTATGATGAATGTATAAATTATGAAATTTTTCATGAAATAATGAAGTCATAAAATACAATATATTAATATTTAATGATATTGTATGCCCTTGTATTGCCTAGACATATGTGTCAGATTGGATAGATTGGCATGCCAATAGGGTATTGTTTGAACAGTACTGCGAAAGGCTTTATGCCTATTTTCATGGCTTTATGCCCGTATTCATGGCTATTATGCCCGATTATGTGATATCATGGCTTTTTAGCCATACTGACTGCATACGTGGTTGACGTTCTACGTCCCATGGTATGACGGCCCAAGACTCCGCGGTGTCCAGTGCCAACGACCTGTTATCCAGTTTAGCCAGCTTGTCGTAGGTTACTTGGGCAGTATAATTTATTGAAATAAATTAAGACTATTAGTAATTAAAAATATTAGAAATCAAATAAATGAGTTAATAAGACTTCAAAAGAATTAGTTAGAATTATGAAATGATCCAAACCACATAAAAATTGTTAAGTAAAATGATAAAAGAGTTGCAAAAATAGGTATAACTTAACTAAATATTTTAAATGTACCTTCTATTGCCATATGAATATAAACTGAGTATTATTATTAATTCTGTATATTGTACATTATCACTGTGAATTTAGGAATTAAACGCTTCCAAAGCAGAACAATTAGAACAAAAGATAATTAATATTAGACACATTGTATTAATTTAAATTAATTCTTAAATATTCAAATTATGCTTCACTATTTCTTTTTTTGTATATTTTATTTTCTTGTTATATTATTGCACCACTAAGCAGCAATGCTTAGCGCGATGGATTTGTTTCCTCGCCCAGGTACTTTGACTAAGATTTTTGGAGTCCAGATCTGCATAAGTGTCTGAAGTATTCAAGGTTGTCACCTCCTCAACAATGCATGTAGATAGGAGCCAAATAGATTATATTTAATATTTTGTATAAAATGCTTAGATATTGTATTGTAATATATATTACGAACAGGTAATTAACAGGAATGCGATGCAAATTAATTAATTAGCTTTTTCATTTGTAATTAATTTATATATCATGTAAATTATGAAATTTTTTAATTATTTTTTAAATTATGTAAATTAAGGAAATTTGAAAATGTTGCTTATGTAATTTGAGAATGTTTACATGTGAATTGAGTATGAATGGAAATGTATGGAAATGATTATGAAATTAAAATGTATGGATGAGATTTGAAATATGAGAAAATTATGAGAATGTTTGATGAGATAATTATGATTAGCATGGATAAGATTTTATTTTGAAAATATTGTTGAATTTCAAACAGGTGAATATTGAAATACACCAAACGATAATAAAATAGGAGAAACTCCACTGATTTCTTCATCGAAAAATAATTGATATTAAATTAAACGAATTCAAAATTATTAAAAAAATAAAGTAAGATAAGTTAGGGTGCTCCGGCACCGATTGTAGGACGCCTTGCTCGGCTACACTATAGTCGGGTGAGGGGTGTTACATAACATTACAAAAGTTTTTGTACAACTGCTCAAATAATTTACATACATATAATTACATGCATACATCAAAATCTATGTACAAGGGTATACCTATGATATACTCAGAGCTAGTCCCAATGTGTCTTCAAGCTTACTCAACTGCTCTATGCTCTTTTCACTTGCGACAGCATGCAAAGCTATCACTGAGTAGTAAACTCAGTGGTGCACAACTATAATTTAAAATGTAATACAATATACATTGACAAAATTATAACAAGTAATTTGGAAGTCTCGAAATTCAACAAAATTTCAAAAGTCAAAATCTTCATTGCCAATAATATAAATCATTTGTTAAAGTAACCTTGATCAAGAAATTTAATTTATTAAATCACAACTGAACATTTAAATTAATTCCAGCAATTTATGGAACTAAATATTAATTTTCAATAAAATCAAATATACATAAATCCTGATTGAAATCACAATTCAGAAACTATTCTTTATCTCACTAACTTAACAAGACTAATCCGAAACGGCCATCTCCGGGGCAATTCTAACTCCCTATTGTCGTGGAGGTCAAATCGGGATTCTAACTCCCTATGATCGGGGAGGTCGAATCATCATGCACAGTATACAATACAATAATGAAACTTCCGAAATGGCCATGAAAAACTTAGATCTAACCTCTAATAAGTGGAGAATCTAAGCCTGTACACGTACCATGGTAATCAAAACAAAGTTAACTCCATTGTCTCCTCAATAAATGAGAGAGATGGGTAATAACCTAATCAAGCATCTATAGTGAAATATAAAACAATATCATAAATCTCTTTGTCCTTTTTGTGAGCATAAATCACAATACAGTTCAATTCAAAGTCAATTCTAATATCTAATAATTTTTATGCTCATCACAATTCAAAACATATTTTATCAAAACTTTTCCAAAACTAATTTATTCAATCTGTCACACCTTACCCCTCTGTAAGGCATAACATGATCCCGTAGAATACGTAATGAACTACCGAACTTCACCTACCGATAATTCATTAAGTACCCTACAAGGGCTTTTAAATCAATTTTTTTACTTTTTATAAGTGGTGAGCATTTCTAAATAGATATTAAAACATTTAATTAAAGTTGAAAACTAGTTAAAATTTTTAGCCCATTTTATTTTTTCGCAAATTTTATAAAAATTTCGGCAGAGTACCATCTGTATTATGAGAAAACAGTTCTTCGAATACCTAAAAAAAGCACTTCTAATAATTTTTCTCAATAACTTCTTCAAATTCACAATCAATTCCAACCAATTTCTCAAGTTTCAAAATTCAACAATTCTCATTTCTCAATTTCCAAAAATTCAGTAATCATCAAGATACTGTCAATCAATTTCATTCTTTCATATTTCATTAAAGATAAACAATTTATATATGCATCATACTAAACATCTACATTAGGAAAATCCAACTAAAATTTATTACAAACTTTATACAAACTTTGTACAAGCTGCTCAAGACCAATTTTACATATCCATACATTTACGTACATTACATACATCAAAATAAATATTTACAGTTAGGTATAACTTATACCCGATATAACTTCAAGGTAAGTCGCTCCACAATCCTCAACAGCTCACTCTGCTGCTCCTCTAGTCTCTAAATCTATTACAGCAATAACAGCCATTGCTGAGTACTAGGACTCAGTGGTGCACAACATACTAAAATAATCTTTATGCAGAATTTAAATCACATTTATTCAAAAATTGGACTGAACATGAGAATTAAATACAAAATATGAATTATGAGATTTTGATCCAAACAAGTTCATTTTGAAGTATCAAAACACATTTCACAAAACCCACAGTTATATCATGCTATTCGAAACAAATATAATCTCAATAGCCAGAGGCTAAGGAGAAGTCACATCACAAGGCTAGCTAGCTCAAATATATGGATATCCATTAAATTTCTTCTTCTACTGGCACACACCTCAATACTTTAGCCAGAGAAGGAATCAAAATTTGAAACTGATTACTCCCACTAGTCATGCTAGCGAGGTGTTCAAATATATGGTCATGACACTGTGGTTTCAAAACTTATCTTAACAATTTACTAAACATTTACATTTCAAATATACATAATAACTTTCAACAATTTAAATCAAAGCATCATAAATAATGTCACAATTCACTATTTCAAATTATTCAAAACAATATGCATAAGATAATTTACAAAAATTATACGTTGTGCACAAACCTTAAGCGAGTCGCCTCTTGGCCTTAACTCGATTCCTCGGGTTCTTTCCCGGTGTTCCTTTCCACTAAAACACACAGTTTCACAGTGTTTCAGTATCATAACTTAGCATAAATCCAAAAATAAATTTAATTTCACTTTTACCTAGCCCTAATGTGCTAAACTCGATGTTCTTTAAATTTTGTGTTTCGGGATTACTATTCACTACACTATTCAAGTCAATTTGTTGACTTTCTAAGGCTTTATAGGTATGGGAATTCCAGCTTCACCCACATACCACATTTTGGTCACCAAATTTGTTGGTTTTGATTGTTTACTCAAATTCTAAGTCTTTTAGGCAAATTTGCAAATTTTCAGTTTTGGTGTCTTAAGTTGCACTATTCCATTGTTCATTTTTCTGTTAGAATTTGGCAAAACTTTCTTCATAGAAAATGTTCATTATTGTCTTAAGTTTATTCTCCTTTTTGAATCATTCCAATTGGAGTTTTGTAGCTCAAGTTATACCCATTTGAACCATGGCTGCTGGATTGGACTTAACCCAGATTTCTGGGCAAATTTTAGTTCTAGAAGTTTTAGGTTACCAATTTGGGGTGGCCAAATGACTTGGTTAATGGCATAATTTGGATTTGTGTTCTTCATGAAAGTTTTAGGTATATATCTCAGCTGTCCACTGGTAAAATTTCAGGTCATTTACACCTTCCTATCTCAAGTTATGGCCAAATGAACAAACACTATTCATTTGGTCAGTTTGTACATGGCAGACTGAGAATTTCCAGATTTGGTCAATTTGTTCACTAGGTTTTGTCCACTTTTTGAGCATGATTCCTGAATGAAAATTGTGTCATTTTATGTCTATTTTCATTCCCACTTGGTCTCATACCAATTGGACTTGTAAATTTTCAGTTTTGATCCCTCAAAGGGACCTTGGTCCTGTTGCCAACAGCATGACCACATTGAATCCGAATTTAAACTCAACTCCAACACTTCCAACACACTTCATTTGGTCACAAATCACCATTTCTCATCTCAAACTAGGTCAAATACATCATTTCACTATTTCTCCAAATTTTTTCTCCTAAACCCTAAGTGTGAAACCCTAATTCTCAATTTGTTACACTCAATTAATTCTAAGCATACCAATATCACTTCCACATTCATACAAGCTTGCCTAACATATTAAATTCATTCAAAACACAAGCATATGCATAGGAACCTTAGCTGGCTGAATTTTCAGATTGGTCCTTTAACAATTAATTTCATTTTATTTTAAGTTTATTTCTAAGTGAGTTAAGCTCTAAACACAACTAATAAACTAATTTTGCAACTTAAATCACTAACCTCAACTTGGATGCTAATTCTTCAATTTCCTTCTTCTTTTCTTCTTTCTTTGGTGATCAATCTTCTTCTCAAAGCCCAAACATAAGGTTTTATGAAGTAATTATGAGAGAAATTGGGGTTTAGTAGGGGTTTAAAAGCTTAAAGCAAGCTTTAATCGAGTATCCTTCATGGTGAGATGAGGGAGAGGAGCCGGCTGTTTTTAGGGAGGAAGATGAAAGTGATTTTCTTTTTTTTTTTATGTTATTTTTTTCTTACCTTATAGATTTTTAACTTAGTCAAATTTGGTATGAAAAGTAATTTTAATTATGACATCATTATTGATGTCACACATGATGTAATAACCTTTTTCTTTTCCTTTCCTTTTTTTTTCCATTAGTTCTTTAATTTAATTCTCGATTCTGAAATTTTCTTTTCTCCGATTTTATTTGACAGTTAGGTCAGGAGTCAGGTCTCGGGGTCAATTGACCAAATTGCCCCTCGCCGGTTCAACTCGATTTGTAAATAATTCAATATTTCTTCTGGCTCACTGACCTAATTATTTGACTGGCTTAACAATTCTTTTTCATGATTTTCTCTTTTCCACTGTGTTCGTAATAGTCCTAAGGACTGTGGCGTCACATTTTATGGTTCGAAATTTGAGTTTAATTTGACTTCGCAATCCTTCCCGAGAAGGTCACCCATCATTGTGACTCTCGGCTCATTTAACTTCTTATGTTCTGTTTTTCTTATTCATACTTAACTAATTGGCAATTACTAATTATTTGTGTTTATGGCTTCCCTAGTCATCTTAAGTTGGTTCTAATCCCCTTACTTGTTCGGACCGGCTCCGGTCACCGAAATAGTAAAATATACCAGGTTATGCAAATAGGGGTGTTACAATTCTCCTCCCCTTAAAATTAATTTCGTGTCGAAATTTTACCTGGTATCAATCTCACAGCTGTGGGTGCTGTCTCCTCATGTCCTCCTCTCATTCCCAAGTAGCCTCCTGGCCAGAATGATGGTTCCACAGCACTTTTACCAACGGTATCTGCTTGTTCCGTAGCTGCTTCACCTCATAAGCCAAAATCTCTATGGGTTCTTCTTCATATGTGAGGTCTGGATTCACTTCAATTTCTTCTACTGGTAGTACATGAGATGGGTCTGATCGATACCTCCTCATCATAGACACGTAGAAGACATTATGTATCTTCTCCAACTATGGAGGTAGTGCCAAATGATATGCCAAGGGACCCACTCTTTCCAGAACCTCATATGGCCCGATAAAATGAGGACTTAGTTTCTCCTTTCTGCTGAATCTCATAATTCTCTTCTAAGGAGAAACCTTGAGGAATACTTTCTCACCCACTGCATACTCAATATCTCTTCTCTTCAGATCAATGTAAGACTTCTGACGGTCTGATGCAGTCTTAAGTCGATCTCTGATTACCCTGATCTTCTCCTCAGTTTGCTGAACAATTTCGGGTCCAATCACCTTTCTTTCACCCATGTCATCCCAACACAACGGGGTTCTACTTTTTTTGCCATACAAAGCTTCATATGGAGGCATCCCAATGCTTGATTGGTAGCTGTTGTTGTAGGCAAACTCAATCAAAGGCAAGTGTGTGCCCCAACTGCCCTCAAATTCAATCACACAAGCCCGTAGCATGTCCTCAAAGATCTGAATTACCCTCTCAGACTGGCTATCTGTTTGTGGGTGGAATGCAGTACTGAAGTTCAATCTAGTTCCTAGGGCTCTCTGAAGACTGCCCCAGAATCTAGAAGTGAACCTAGGATCTCTGTCTGATACGATGGATACTGGCACTCTATGTAGTCTCACAATCTCATCAATGTACAACTTGGCCAATCTTTCTAAACTGTAGTCCATCCGAACTGGCAGAAAATGAGCATACTTGGTCAGTCTGTCAACAATGACCCATACTGAATCATGACTCTTCTGTGTCCTCGAAATTCCCATCACAAAATCCATTGTTATTCTCTCCCATTTCCATTCTGGTACTAGTAGTGGATGTAACAACCTAGCGGGTACTTGATGCTCTGCCTTTACTTGCTGACAAGTTAGGCATTTGGAAACAAACTCTGCCACATCTCTTTTCATACCCATCCACCAGTAACGCTCCTTTAACCCTCTATACATTTTTGTGCCACCAAGGTGCATGGCAAAAGGAGACTCATGTGCTTCCTTCAAAATGATCTACCTCAAATCAACGTCATTAGGGACATATATTCTGCCCTGGTGTAGCAGTAGACCATCATCTCTTACTGAGATTTCTGGTTTCTTACCCTGTCGGACTTCTTCCAACAGCTTCTGATAGTTTTCATCATTCTGAGTAGCCATTATGATCTGATCAATCAACACTGGCTGTACATGCCATGCAACTGTTGTCTGCCCCTCATCATTAATCTCTAAGCTGGCATGTAATGATCTCAACTCATGTACCATAGACAAAGGAGTAACTCGTAGACTTGCCATAGTCTTGCGACTTAAGGCATCAGCCACAACATTAGCTTTCCCTGGCTGATAGTCTATCAGATAATCATAATCTTTTATCAACTCTAACCATCTCCTCTGTCTCAAATTCAACTCCTTCTGAGTGCCCAAATACTTCAAACTCTTGTGATCTGTCTAGATATAGCACTTCTCTCCATACAAATAATGTCTCCAGATCTTAAGAGCAAACACTATAGCTGCAAGCTCCAAATCATGTGTCGGATAATTCCTCTCATGCGGTTTTAGCTGGCGTGATGCATAGGCAATGACATTTCAATCTTTCGTCAATACACAGCCTAACCCATTGTGAGAAGCATCACTATATACTGTGTATTCTTTACCTGGAGTAGGTAAAATCAGGACTAGAGCTTCAGTCAAACATTTCTTTAATTTATCAAAACTCTGTTGGCATTTATCCGTCCACTGAAATTTCACATCTTTTCTAAGCAACTTGGTCAATGGATATGCCAACATGGAGAATCCCTTCACAAATCGAATGTAGTATCCAGCAAAACCAAGAAAACTACGAATTTCTGTGATATTTCTGGGTGGCCTCCAATTAAGGACAGCGTCAATCTTACTAGAATCTACCTTGATGCCCTCTTCTGATACTACATGCCCCAAGAAAGATATTTCCTTCAGCCAAAATTCACATTTTGACAATTTGGCGTATAGCTGTTTCTCCCTCAAAGTCTGCAGCATAATCTGCAGATGTCTATCATGCTCTTTCGCATTCCTCGAATAGACCAATATATCATCAGTAAATACCACAACAAACTGGTCAAGGTATGGTATGAAAATAGTGTTCATCAGATCTATAAAAGTAGCCGGAGCATTAGTTAACCCAAATGGCATGACTAAGAATTCATAATGGCCATAGCGGGTTCTGAAGGCAGTTTTAGGAATACTCTGCTCTTGTACTTTCAGCTGATAATAACCTGATCTCAGGTCAATTTTGGAGAACACAGCTGCACCCCTCAACTTATCAAACAAGTCATCAATACGGGGCAATAGATATCTATTCTTTATTGTCACCTTATTCAACTGTCGATAATCAATACACAAACAGAGAGTGCCATCCTTCTTCTTTACAAACAACACCGGCACTCCCCAAGGTGACACACTAGGGCGGATAAAGCCCTTGTCAAGCAATTCTTGCAACTGCACTTTTAACTCTTTTAATTCTACAAGTGCCATTCTATATGGTGTTATAGAGATTGGGTCCACACCAGGCATAACATCAATCCCAAACTGCACCTCTCTTTCTGGAGGTAATCCTGGCAATTCATTAGAAAACACATCCGAAAAGTCACATACAGTAGGGATGTCCTTCAGTGCTGGACTCCCCACTTGGGTGTCTATCACATGTGCCAAGTATGCTTCACACCCCTTTCTGATCATCCTTCTAGCTAGTGCAGCCAAAATGATGTTTGATGGTGGTAAATGCCTCTCCCCATGTATTATCACATCACCGTACAGAGGGAGGCTAAAAGTGACTGTCTTCAGTCTACAGTCAATTATGGTATGATGCCTGGCTAACCAATCCATGCCCAAGATAATATCATAATCTCTGAAGGGCATTTCAATCAAATCTGATAGGAAAACATGTCCTTGGATCACCAAAGGACAGTCTCTATAGATTTTGTTTACCCGAACCTCTTGTCCTAACGGACTAGTTACTAGCACTTCAAAACCCATTTGGACACATGGAACAGCAAGTGAACTGACTATGCTAGCACTAACATATGAGTGGGTTGAACTCGGATCAAGCAACACAAATACTTCTTGATCAGAGATAGAGAATGTACCAGCTACAACATCAGAAGTCTCAGCCTCTTCTCGTTGTCTCATTGTGTAGACTCTGGCTGACGCACCTCCTTTTGCTGACTAACCAATAGTGCCCTGACTGCCAGAAGCAGTGCCTCTACCTCTGCCTTTTCCTCTGCCAACTGATTGTGAACCTCTGAGAGCAGGACTCTGAATAGATCCTTCGGCAGTAGTAGGAGCTGGACCATATTTAGGAGCACTAGTGCAGTCTTTTGCTAAATGGCCCTTGCCTCCACAGTTAAAGCAGGCTCCCGTAGCTCAATAGCATTCTCACCTATGAAACTTGCCACAAGTCTCACAAGGGCGGGCAGGATATGAACCCCTACTAGACTGCTGACCAAACCTAGGGGGTCTCTGTCCAGAGAATCGGCCTCTTCCAAATCTTCCACCTCGACCTCTGCTAAGTCCACCAAATTTCTTTCTCTTCCCAGAAGTACCAATGTGACACCCCTTACTCGACTACAGTGTAGCCGAGAAAGTTATGCCACTCAGTGTGCCGGAGCACTCTATTTTATCTTAATTCATTTTTATCGTAGTTTTGAATATAACTTGTGAAATATAATTCATTTATTGAAATTGTAATTTATTTGAGGTTCCGAAAATTTTAAAGAAAATCCGGCGGAGTACCGGTTAAAAATGGAGAAAACAGTTCTTCGGAACCTGTTAAAAACACTTCCAAATAATTTCCAAACAATCCCAACTTCAATTCATCAACACAGTCTCAATATCAAAATCTCAACATTTTTTTCAGTTTCAGTTCTCAATAATCATTTCTCAGGGTTCTCATATATAAACAACAATTAAATACTCAAATTACTTCCATACATAACCATAAATCTTTATTATTTACATGAACCTCAAAATATATTACATAAATCCAAATACATATGAGAAAATAAAAATTTAGTTACAAAATGACAAAATGACACCTAGTGCCCTACCAATGCACTGCAGGTAGTGAGGTGACACGGACCTGCGTGAGCTGCGGGATGAACTCACCCGGTCACGTGGTCTCACGGGCTCACGATCTGTATCTCCAGTACCTACGAGTGGCAAAAGCAACGCATATGCAATAATGCTTAGTGGTGCAATAATATAATAAAAGAAAATAGCAGAAAGTAAGTATGTATAGAATGTGTATGATTTCTTTATTTGGTATTGGTATATCTATTATTTCATTAACTTTGCCCACTTTTATTCATTTGGTTGCCCAAGTAACCTACACTAGGCAGTAATTTGGATAAGCGGGTAACCGGCCTTTGAGTATCGAGTACCTCGGGCCGTCACACCATCGGTCACATATGCATCTCCGGTGTGCATGAGCGGCTAACAAGGCGTAAATAATATCAGGCACAAGGCCAAGTCTCAATGCAAGGTCAGAATGGCTAAAAGCCATAAAATCACAGAATGGCATATTGCCATGTGCAGTACTGCTAACTGAACCCTATTGGCATGCCAAACTATCCAAACCAATTTTATTAGGTATACTAGGGCATTTGAAACTTTTAAATTCTTCAATTTGTGAATTTCAAGTTTTGGTGTTACTATTCACCTCATTGGTCAACAAAAATGTTGACTTTTGGATATAAAATATGTACATTGACTTTGGCACTCCCAACATACCACATTTTGTACTTAAAACTTGTTGGCATTAAGCGTTAATACCATTCTAAGCATTAAACCAAAGGAGCAGATTTTTCAGATTTTGTACCATAATTTTACTGTTCCATTAGGAACTGTTACAGTAGAAATTTGAGGAATTGGTAAACATAAAAGTTGTTCCTTATTTTGTCTAGTTGAATTTCCTTTTTTGAATCACTCCATTTGGAGTTTTGTAGCTCCAGATATGGTCCAAAAACCACAGCTGGCCGGATTTCCATTCTGCAGAAATTACCATATCTACAGTAACATGAACAGTGACTGTGACTACATATTTGAATAGGTTCTGGCCATAATTTGGGGTAGGTTTCTTCATGAAAGTTGTTGGTCTATGTCTTAACTTGTTGCTGTAAAAATGTCAGATCAATTGACCAAATCTACAGTGAGTTATGGCCAAATGAACAGTTACTGTTCATTTGGTCATTTCTGCAGGTGCTGTTGCAGGGGATCCAGATTGGGGCCAACTTTTGGTCCTCTTGCTTTGGTCTTTTGGGCATGGTTTCTTCAGCAAAAAAGTGCCATTATAAGCCTAGTTTCATGTCCAATTGGCCAAACACCAATTGGATCAACACAGCCAAATATATGGCAGTCCAAGTGGACTGAAATTTGATCACTCTATTTCTTGTCCTTAGGCAGCCTACACACTCACTTTGCCATGCTATAATTCAGTCCAAATTGTGGTCAACTTACCTAAAATGGTCATTAATTGACAATTAAAAGGTTCTCTAACAATTTCCTAAGCCAAGTCAAATTTACACTTCTCAAAACCCTAATTCCCATCTCCATTTCACACTAGTTACCCTAGTTAACTAGTTAAGTCATTAACCACATAATTATGTACTTCAAACATGATCTCTAGTCCACTTTAAGTCCATCAAAACACTCCATTATTGTTCCTTCAATATGGCTGCCGAAATTCATGTACCATACACATGAGTTTTTATTCAATTAAATCACAATTTCTTTGTAAATTCAAGTTCCTAATCATGAACTTAATGAGTTTTTAGGGATATAGATGCACTAACCTTTAAGTGGCAGAATTTTCCAAGCCCCAAACTTCACTTTCTTTCTTCTTCTTGGCTACCAAAAGATTATGCAAGGTGCTAAGATAAATTTTAGTGAATGGAGTATGAGGATTTAGGGTGAGACTTAGTGGAATGGAAAGCTTATGGAAGTGTTAATGGAGGATTAGGTCTAGGGCAACGTTTCGGCTGCATAAGGATGAGGGTGATGGCTGCTGGACTTTTAATTGTTTTGGTCTTTGTTTTGTCTCTTTTTAAGTATTTAAGAAAGCTTATTAGCTTGTGATTGGTTGGTAATTTATAAATGACATCATTATGATGTCACAAATTGCTTTATTTTGATTTTTCTTTTCTTTTCATCACTACTCAATTTCAATTAAATTTTTAGTAATGTTTATTCATATTTTATGTCATATTAATTATTTAGTTAACTGGACAAGTCGGCCAAAAATCACTTCTGAAGGCGAAATGACCAAAATGCCCTCCGTTTGGCTTAACGGGTCAAAATTGTCTGTACCGATTGAAAAATTTTTCTAGGTAGTTTCTTGGCATTCTAGTGCCATAGGAACCTTAATGACCCTTCTCTGGAGTCCCAAAAATTATTTTATGAATTTTTCCCCGGGTCTAGGGCTCCTCGTTGCGAGAACCGCAACTTCCCTCTGGTTACCCATCTCTAGGGCACCGGCTCGTTTAACTTGTTTGTGTTTTATTTCTAAAATTTTTACTAAATTTTTCTTATCAATATTTGAGTTAATTATAGTTCCTGACTTTAGTTTAAATATTTTTCTGGACGTTCTAGGTCCGACCGATTAATCGTTAGGAGCAGTGAGAATGAACGGAGTTGTTACCGGGAGGGTGTTACAACTCTTCCCCTCTAATTTAAATTTCGTCCTCGAAATTTACCTGATGCAAACAGTTGAGGGAACTGTTGCCTCATCGTCTCTTCACTTTCCCAAGTTGCCTCTTCAGTGTAGTGGTGAATAAGGTATATAAGGGTTGCCCGTTAAGGATTCAGGGGTATGAATTCTTGGCAGACTTGATTGAGTTGCCCTTCCACGAGTTTGATGTGATTTTGGGAATGGACTAGTTGTCACGTCATCAGGAAATAGTTGATTGCAAATTGAAGAGAATTTCTCTGAAAACTCCTGATGGTAATGAGATTACAGTTGTGGGTGAATGGACAGATTTCTTGTCCAATGTCATCTCAGCCACAGTTGCAAGAAGAATGATGAGAAAAGGCTGTGAAGCCTACCTAGCACATGTGGTGGATACTAGGCAGGCTAAGCCAAATTTGAGTGATATACCCACAGTAAAAGACTTCCCAGAAGTATTTCCTGAAGAATTTCCTGGCTTGCCGCTAGAAAGGGAAGTTTAATTTGCTATTGAGACACTGCCGGGTACAGCACCCATTTCCATTGCTCCTTACAGGATGGCACCCACTGAATTGAGGGAGTTGAAAACTCAGTTGCAAGAGTTGCTTGATAAGGGGTTCATACGCCCCAGTGTGTCACCATGGGGAGCTCGGTCTTTGTTTGTGAAAAAGAAGGATGGGACTTTGAGGCTATGCATCGACACGGCATTGAATAAAGTGACTGTGAAGAACAAATATCCGTTGCCTAGAATTGATGATCTGTTTGATCAGCTGAAGGGAGCAGGAGTATTTTCTAAGATTGATCTCAGATCAGGGTATCATCAGTTGAGGGTGAAGGATGTAGATGTGCCCAAGACTGCATTCAGGACCCGGTATGGGCATTATGAGTTTCTGGTGATGCCCTTTGGCCTAACAAATGCACCAGTGGCATTCATGGACCTTATGAACCGTATCTTTCATCCATACCTAGATTGGTTCGTAGTGGTCTTTATTGATGATATTTTGGTGTATTCCAAGACCAGGGAAGAACATGATGAGCATTTGAGGATTGTTCTGCAAACCCTAAAAGAAAAGAAGCTGTATGCTAAGTTGTCCAAATGTGACTTTTGGCTGAATGAGATAGCATTTCTTGGACACATAGTGTCAGCTGATGGGATTAGGGTGGATCCCAAGAAAATAGAAGCAGTGATGGAATGGAAGCCTCCCAGAAATACAACTGAGGTCAGAAGCTTCTTGGGGCTAGCTGGGTATTATAGAAGATTTGTGAAGGGATTTTCCTTAATAGCTGCTCCAATGACCAAGTTGTTACATAAAAATGTTAGATTTGACTAGAATGACAAGTGTCAGACCAGTTTTGAGAAGTTAAAGGCTATGTTGACAGAGGAACCAGTGTTAACACAGCCAGTGTCAGGAAAGGACTTCGTGGTCTATAGTGATGCTTCTCATAATGGGTTAGGGTGTGTATTGATGCAAGAGGGGAAGGTGGTCGCTTATACTTCCAGACAACTAAGGCCACATGAACAGAACTACCCTACCCATGATCTAGAGCTTGCAGCAATTATCTTCGCACTGAAGATATGGAGGCATTACTTGTATGGTGAAAAGTGCTACATTTACACAGACCACAAGAGTCTAAAATATTTGCCAACCCAGAAGGAGCTCAACCTTAGACAGAGGCAATGGATTGAATTCTTGAAGGACTATGATTGTGTAATTGACTACCATCCTGGGAAGGCAAATGTAGTTGCTGATGCTTTGAGCAGAAAGTCCATCATAGCTTTGAGATCATTGAATGCCCGTCTATCTTTGGTTCGAGATGGAGCTATTTTGGCTGAGTTGCAAGTGAGGCCAAATCTGCTACAGCAGATTTTTGATGGGCAAAAGGCAGATGAAAAGTAAATAGCTATTATGAGCAGAATCTCAGAGGGAAAAGCAACTGACTATGAGGTGAAAGCAGATGGGTGTCTGTACTACAAAGGAAGACTGTGTGCACCAGATAATGGGGAATTGAAGGCCACTATTCTAAAAGAGGCACACACCAGTGTATATGCTATGCACCCAGGAAGTACAAAGATGTATCATGATCTGAAGCTTCAGTATTGGTGGCCTGGTATGAAGAAGGACATAGCTGACTACGTGACTAAATGCTTGACATGTCAGCAAGTCAAGGCAGAATATCAAGTTCCATCGGGTTTGCTACAGCCTATACGCATACCTTAATGGAAATGGGATCGGGTCACCATGGATTTTGTAAGTGGTTTACCTCTCACCCAGAAGAAACATGATGCAGTATGGGTGATAGTGGATAGATTGACCAAGTCAGCACACTTTTTGCCAATTAGGACTGACTACTCACTAGAGCGGAAGCGTGGTGGGCCCATAACCCACAGGTCCCAGGATCGAAACCTGGCTCTGATACCACTAAATGTGACACCCCTTACCTGACTACAGTGTAGCCGAGCAAGTTATGCCACTCAGTGTACCGGAGCACTCTATTTTATCTTAATTCATTTTTATCGTAGTTTTGAATATAACTTGTGAAATATAATTCATTTATTGAAATTGTAATTTATTTGAGGTTTCGAAAATTTTAAAGAAAATCCGGCGGAGTACCAGCTAAAAATGGAGAAAACAGTTCTTCGGAACCTGTTAAAAACACTTCCAAATAATTTCCAAACAATCCCAACTTCAATTCATCAACACAGTCTCAATATCAAAATCTCAACATTTTTTTCAGTTTCAGTTCTCAATCATCATTTCTCAGGGTTGTCATATATAAACAACAATTAAATACTCAAATTACTTCCATACATAACCATAAATCTTTATTATTTACATGAACCTCAAAATACATTACATAAATCCAAATACATATGAGAAAATAAAAATTTAGTTACAAAATGACAAAATGACACCTAGTGCCCTACCAATGCACTGCAGGTAGTGAGGTGACACGGACACTGTGTAGAGCTGCAGGATGAACTCACCCAGTCTGCGGTATACTGGGCTCACGATCTGTATCTCCAGTACCTACACGTGGCAAAAGCAACGCGCTAAGCAATAATGCTTAGTGGTGCAATAATATAATAAAAGAAAATAGCAGAAAGTAAGTATGTATAGAATGTGTATGATTTCTTTATTTGGTATTGGTATATCTATTATTTCATTAACTTTGCCCACTTTTATTCATTTGGTTGCCCAAGTAACCTACACTAGACCACTGGACTGGATAAACGGGTAAACTGGCACTGAGTATCGAGTACCTCGGGCCGTCACACCATCGGTCACATATGCATCTCCGGCAGGCAAATGTAATGCCTAACAAGTCAGAATACTATCGTGCACAAGGCCAAGTCTCAATGCAAGGTCAGAATGGCTAAAAGCCATAAAATCATAGAATGGCATATTGCCATGTGCAGTACTGCTAACTGAACCCTATTGGCATGCCAAACTATCCAAACCAATCTTGTTAGGTATACTAGGGCATTTGAAACTTTTAAATTCTTCAATTTGTGAATTTCAAGTTTTGGTGTTACTATTCACCTCATTGGTCAACAAAAATGTTGACTTTTGGATATAAAATATTTACATTGACTTTGGCACTCCCAACATACCACATTTTGTATTTAAAACTTGTTGGCATTAACCGTTAATACCATTTCTAAGCATTAAACCAAAGGAGCAGATTTTTCAGATTTTGTACCATAATTTTACTATTCCATTAGGAACTGTTACAGTGGAAATTTGAGGAATTGGTAAACATAAAAGTTGTTCCTTATTTTGTCTAGTTGAATTTCCTTTTTTGAATCACTCCATTTGGAGTTTTGTAGCTCCAGATATGGTCCAAAAACCACAGCTGGCCGGATTTCCATTTTGCAGAAATTACCATATCTACAGTAACATGAACAGTGACTGTGACTGCATATTTGAATAGGTTCTGGCCATAATTTGGGGTAGGTTTCTTCATGAAAGTTGTTGTTCTATGTCTTAACTTGTTGCTGTAAAAATTTCAGGTCAATTGACCTAATCTACAGTGAGTTATGGCTAAATGAACAGTTACTGTGCATTTGGTCATTTCTGCAGGTGCTGTTGCAGGGGATCTGGATTGGGGCCAACTTTTGGTCCTCTTGCTTTGATCTTTTGGGCATGGTTTCTTCAGAAAAAATGTGCCATTATAAGCCTAGTTTCTTGTCCAATTGGCCAAATACCAATTGGATCAACACAGCCAAAGATATGGTAGTCCAAGTGGACTGAAATTTCAGTCACTCTGCTGCTGTCCTTAGACAGCCTACACACTCACTTTGCCATGCTCTATTTCAGTCCAAATTGTGGTCAACTTACCTAAAATGGTCATTAATTGACCATTAAAAGGTTTTCTAACAATTTCCTAAGCCAAGTCAAATTTACACTTCTCAAAACCCTAATTCCCATCTCCATTTCACACTAGTTACCCTAGTTAACTAGTTAAGTCATTAACCACATAATTATGTACTTCAAACATGATCTCTAGTCCACTTTCAGTCCATCAAAACACTCCATTATTGTTCCTTCAATATGGCTGCCGAAATTCATTTACCATACACATAAGTTTTTGTTCAATTAAATCACAATTTCTTAGTAAATTCAAGTTCCTAATCATGAACTTAATGAGTTTTTAGGGATATAGATGCACTAACCTTTAAGTGGCAGAATTTTCCAAGCCCCAAACTTCACTTTCTTTCTTCTTCTTGGCTGCTAAAAGATTATGCAAGGTGCTAGGATAAATTTTAGTGAATGGAGTATGAGGATTTAGGGTGAGACTTAGTGGAATGGAAAGCTTATGGAAGTGTTAATGGAGGATTAGGTCTAGGGCAAGGTTTCGGCTGCATGAGGATGAGGGTGATGGCTGCTGGACTTTTAATTGCTTTGGTCTTTGTTTTGTCTCTTTTTAGTATTTAAGAAAGCTTATTAGCTTGTGATTGGTTGGTAATTTATAAATGACATCATTATGATGTCACAAATTGCTTTATTTTGATTTTTCTTTTCTTTTCATCACTACTCAATTTCAATTAAATTTTTAGTAATGTTTCTTCATATTTTATGTCATATTAATTATTTACTTAACTTGACAAGTCGGCCAAAAATCACCTCTGAAGGCGAAATGACCAAAATGCCCTCCGTTTGGCTTAACGGGTCAAAATTGTCTGTACCGATTGAAAAATTTTTCTAGGTAGTTTCTTGGCATTCTAATGCTATAGGAACCTTAATGACCCTTCTCTGGAGTCCCAAAAATTATTTTATGAATTTTTCCTCGGGTCTAGGGCTCCTCGTTGCGAGAGCCACAACTTCCCTCTGGTTACCCATCGCTAGGGCACCGGCTCGTTTAACTTGTTTGTATTTTATTCCTAAAATTTTTACTAAATTTTTCTTATCAATATTTGAGTTAATTATGGTTCCTGACTTTAGTTTAAATATTTTTCCGGACGTTCTAGCTATCCGGACCGACACCGGTCACCGGAACAGTAGAATGTACGGAGTTGTTACCGGGAGGGTGTTACAACCAAAACTTGGCTCTACTGACTTTTCTCTCTTGTCTTTCTATGATTTTTCAACTTTTTCTAATTTTTCATTTACAAGTGTTACTTCTGATTCAATCCTTTCTAGCTCAAGTGCTTGAGAGATGAGCTCTGAGAAGTTGCTGTGTCTGAATCCCACAACTTGCATCCTCAAACTGGGCTTTAAACTAGTCTCAAATCTCTTGCACTGTTCCTTGCTGGTAGAAAGGAGACTCCCAGCATAATGGCTTAAGCGAGAGAACTCCCTCTCATACTCTGCCACTGATCTATTCCCTTGTTTCAGACTCAGAAATTCTTATAACTTTTGATCCACATACGTGTCTAGGATGTATTTTTGTCTAAATTCTCTGATGAAGTCATCCCAGGTCAGTACTGGTAGTTCAGCTAAGCTGTGGGGGATGGTCTTCCACCAATCATATGCATCCCCTTGCAGTAGTGACACAGAGTATTCAAACTTTAATTCATCTGGGGAGTGTAGCTTCTTAAATACTCTATCCATCCTTTCAAGCCATTGCTCTACCTCTAAAGGGTCCACTGTACCCTTAAATTCTGTAGCCCCATACTTCAATAACTTATCATACTGTCTGGCTGGAGGCAATGGTTGTGCCACAGGTGTCTGGGGTGGAGCTTGAGCAGGCATACCCCCAGCCATTTGTTGATACATCGCAGCCATCTACTGTGCAAACTGTGCAAGAAACTGTGACATTTGTGGGCTAGTGCTACTGATCCACTGACATTCTGTAAAGCGGGGCTTCCCCTTGTGCCTCAGCTTCAACAGATTGCTCGACTGAGCGATCCCCTTCTTCATTTTAGTCTGAAGTTAGGGTATCTCCTGAACAAATAACACAAGGAGATTTCCCTCCGTTAGTTCATATTTATGATGTAATGCACTGTATGTAACAAATATGGATATTGAGCAGTTGTACTTAACAAGGAAAGACACAAACTCTCAAGTTAAAACATACTTCAAAAATTTGCCCTGATACCACTAAAACATGTCACACCTTACCCCTCTGTAAGGCATAACATGATCCCGTAGAATATGTAATGAACTACCGAACTTCACCTACCGATAACTCATTAAGTACCCTACAAGGGATTTTAAATCAATTTTCTTACTTTTTATAAGTGGTGAGCATTTCTAAATAGATATTAAAACATTTTGTTAAAGTTGAAACCAGTTAAAATTTTTCACCCATTTTATTTTTTCGCAAATTTTATGAAAATTTCGGCAGATTACCGTCTGTATTTTGAGAAAACAGTTCTTCGAATACCTGAAAATAAGCACTTCCAATAATTTTTCTCAACAACTTCTTCAAATTCACAATCAATTCCAACCAATTTCTCAAGTTTCAAAATTCAACAATTCTCATTTCTCAATTTCCAAAATTCAGTAATCATCAAGATACTGTCAAT
Source organism: Hevea brasiliensis (assembly GCF_030052815.1). Taxonomy (NCBI): domain Eukaryota; kingdom Viridiplantae; phylum Streptophyta; class Magnoliopsida; order Malpighiales; family Euphorbiaceae; genus Hevea; species Hevea brasiliensis. The sequence continues at coordinate 78,456,351 of NC_079499.1, read as the reverse complement.
CAATTTCATTCATTCATATTTCATTAAAGATAAACAATTTATATATACATCATACTAAAAATCTACAATAGGAAAATCCAACTAAAATTTATTACAAACTTTATACAAACTTTGTACAAGCTGCTCAAGACCAATTTTACATGTCCATACATTTACGTGCATTACATACATCAAAATAAATATTTATAGTTAGGGTATAACTTATATCCGATATAACTTTAAGGTAAGTCGCTCCACAATCCTCAGCAGCTCACTCTGCTGCTCTTCTAGTCTCTAAATCTGCGACAGCAATAACAGCCATCGCTGAGTACTAGGACTCAGTGGTGCACAACATACTAAAATAATCTTTATGTAGAGTTTAAATCACATTTATTCAAAAATTGGACTGAACATGAGAATTAAATATAAAATATGAATTATGAAATTTTAATCCAAATAAGTTCATTTCGAAGTATCAAAACACATTTCATAAAACCCACAGTTATATCATGCCATTCGAAACAAATATAATCTCAATAGCCAGAGGCTAAGGAGAAGTCACATCACAAGGCTAGCTAGCTCAAATATATGGATATCCATTCAATTTCTTCTTCTACTGGCACACACCTCAACACTTTAGCCAGAGAAGGAATTAAAATTCTAAACTGATTACCCCCACTAGTCATGCTAGCGAGGTGTTCAAATATATGGTCATGACACTGTGGTTTCAAAACTTATCTTAATAATTTACTAAACATTGCCATTTCAAATATGCACAATAACTTTCAATAATTTAAATCAAAGTATCATAAATAATGTCACAATTCACTATTTCAAATTATTCAAAATAATATGCAGAACATAATTTGTAAAAATTATACGTTGTGCACAAACCGTAAGTGAGTCACCTCTTGGCCTTGACTCGATTCCTCGGGTTCTTTCCCGGTGTTCCTTTCCACTGAAACACATAGTTTCATAGTGTTTCAGTATCATAACTTAGCATAAATCCAAAAATAAATTTTATTTCACTTTTACCTAGCCCTAATGTGCTAAACTCGACGTTCTTTAAATTTTGTATTTCGGAGTTACTATTCACTACACTATTCAAGTCAATTTGTTGACTTTCTAAGGCTTAATAGGTATGGGAATTCCAACGTCACCCACATACCACATTTTGGTCACTAAATTTTTTGGTTTTGGTTGTTTACTCAAATTCTAAGTCTTTTAGGCAAATTTGCAAATTTTCAACTTTGGTGTCTTAAGTTGCACTACTCCATTGATCATTTTTCTGTTAGAATTTGGCAAAACTTTCTTTATATAAAATGTTCCCTATTGTCTTAAGTTTATTCTCCTTTTTGAATCACTCCAATTGGAGTTGTTTAGCTCAACTTATAGACATTTGAACCATGGCTGCCGGATTGGACTTAACCCAGATTTCTGGGCAAATTTTGGTTCTGGCAGTTTTAGGTTACCAAATTGGGGTGGCCAAATGACTTGGTTAATGGTATAATTTGGGTTTGTGTTCTTCATGAAAGTTTTAGGTCTATATCTCAACTGTCCAGTGGTAAAATTTCAGGTTATTTAGACTTGCCTAGCTCAAGTTATGGCCAAATGAACAAACACTGTTCATTTGATCAGTTTGTACAGGGCAGACTGAGAATTTCCGAATTTGGTCAATTTGTTCACTAGGTTTTGTCCACTTTTTGGGCATGATTCCTGAATGAAAATTATGTCTATTTTCATTTCCATTTGGTCTCATACCAATTGAACTTGTAAATTTTCAGTTTTGGTCCCTCAAAGAGACCTTGGTCCTACTGCCAACAGCATGACCACATTGAATCCGAATTTAAACTCAACTCCAACACTTCCAACACACTTCATTTGGTCACAAATGACCATTTTTCGCCTCAAACTAGGTCAAATACATCATTTCACCATTTCTCCAAATTTTGTCTCCTAAACCCTAAGTGTCAAACCCTAATTCTCAATTTGTTACATTCAATTAATTCTAAGCATACCAATATCACTTCCACATTCATACAAGCTTGCCTAACATATTAAATTCAATCAAAACACAAGCAAATGCATAGCAACCGTAGCTGGCCGAATTTTCAACTTGGTCCTTCAACAATTAATTTCATTTTATTTTAAGTTTATTTCTAAGTGAGTTAAGCTCTAAACACAGCTAATAAACTAATTTTGCAACTTAATTCACTAACCTAAACTTCGATGCTAATTCTTCAATTTCCTTCTTCTTTTCTTCTTTCTTTGGTGATCAATCTTCTTCTCAAAGCCCAAACACAAGGTTTTATGAAGTAATTATGGGAGAAATTGGGGTTTAGTAGGGGTTTAAAAGCTTGAAGCAAGCTTTAATGGAGTTTCCTTCATGGTGAGATGAGGGAGAAGAGCCGGCTGTTTTTAGGGAGGTAGATGAAAGTGATTTTCTTTTTTTTTTTTTTTTGTTTACGTTATTTTTATCTTACCTTATAGATTTTTAACTTAGTCAAATTTGGTAGGAAAAATAATTTTAATTATGACATCATCATTGATGTCACACATGATGTAATAACCTTTTTCTTTTCCTTTCCTTTTTTTTTCCATTAGTTCTTTAATTTAATTCTCGATTCCGAAAATTTTCTTTTCTCCAATTTTATTTGACAATTAGGTAAGGAGTCAGCTCTCGGGGTCAATTGACCAAATTGTCCCTCGCCGGTTCAACCCGATTTGCAAATAATTCAATATTTCTTCCGGCTCCCTGACCTAATTATTTGGCTGGCTTAACAATTATTTTTCGTGATTTTCTCTTTTCCACTGTGTTCGTAATTGTCCTAAAGACTGCGGCGTCATATTTTACGGCTTGAAATTTGAGTTTAATTTGACTTGGAAATCGTTCCCGAGAAGGTCACCAATCGCTGTGACTCTCGGCACGTTTAACTTCTTATGTTCTGTTTTTCTTATTCATACTTAACTAATTGGCAATTACTAATTATTTGTGTTTATGGCTTCCCTAGTCGTCTTAAGTATGGTTCTAATCCCCTTAATTGTCCGGACCAGCTCCGGTCACCGGAATAGTGAAATATACTAGGCTATTCAAATAGGGTTTGTAACACCCTCATTGTAACAATTACTTACATTCTACTGTTCCGATGACTGGTGTCGGTCCGAACAGCTAGAACATCTAGAAATATAATTAGACTAGAGTGAGGAGTCATAAATAACTCAAATATTAATAAGAAAAATTTAGGAAAAATTTTAGAAATAAAATACAACCAAGTTAAATGAGCCGGTGCCCTAGCGATGGGTAACCCAATGGAAAGTTGCGATTCTCGCAACTAGGAGCCCTAGACCCGGGAGAAAATTATAAAATAATTTTTGGGACTCAAGAGAAGGGTCATTGAGGTTGTTATGACATTAGAATGCCAAGAAAATGCTTAGAAAAATTTTTTCAAACGGTACAGACAATTTTGGCCCGTTAAGCCAAACGGAGGGCATTTTGGTCATTTCGCCTTCAGAGACGATTTTTGACCGACTTTTCCAGTTAAGTAAATAATTATTATGATCTAAAATATGAATAAATATTGCTAAAAATTGAATTGGATATGAGTATAAAAGAAAAGGAAAGAAAAATTAAAGAAATTAGGAATTATGACATCATATGATGTCATTAAACACTCTCCACCTAATCACAAATTGACAAGCCTCTTAAAAGGGATAAAAACTAAATAAAAAAGAGATAAAATGAAAAACCAATATGCACTTGTCTTCCCCAATCACCCGTAACAAAGGAAAAAAGAGAGAGAGAAGGAAGAAACCACCATTAAAGCTCCACCAAGCTTGAGTTCACCCACCACTTCACCTTAAAAACCCTAGATCACTTCAATAAAAATTGATCCCACACCTTGACAAAGATAGTGGCAGCCAAGAAGTGAAAGGAAATTGAAGTTTAGGCAAGGGAAAGTTGGACACAAGTGAGGTTAGTGCCATATCTCTCCATTTTTTTTCTTTAAATTTGAAGTTAGGTATATGGATTTAGTTAGAAATTCATGAAATTAAAAGAACAAATCCATGTATGGACCAATTAAATTTTTTGGAAGCCTTAGTGATGGAAGTTTTGATGAGTTTTGAATGAATTTAAGTTGTATATGGGTGGTCTTGAACATGAGTATGAGACTTAAACATCATTAAGAATGTTGAATTGATGTATGTGCATGAATGGATATTTGAAAATTTGGGTTTTGAGCTATATTAGGGTTTGGCCATATTGATGGTAAATGGAAGTTCTAATGGTCAATTAGTGACCATTTGATGAATTTTGACCTTAAATTAGAGACCATTGTGGTATTGGAATTGAAATGGTAAGATGCCTTGAGTGGCCCTGCAGGTCTGGATGTGAGTCCAGCATGTTTGGGCAGTTATAAATAGAGTTGTATAGGTTCAATTGGTACAAGACCAATTGGACATGAAACTAGACACATAATGGCACAACTTTGGTGAAGAAACCATGCCAGAAAACCAAACCAAGTGGACCAAAAGTTTGCCCTAATTCGGGTGACCTGCAGTCTGCCTGGGCAAAATGACCAAATGAACAGTATTTGGTCATTTGGCCATAACTCAGAATATAAAGGTCCAATTGACCTGAAAGTTTACTAGAAACAAGATGAGATATAGACCAACAACTTTCATGAAGAACACAAATCCAAATTCTGACCATAACCTAGTCAAATTGCCAACCAAACTTAGGTCACCAAATCTGGCAGAACCAAATTGCCCATAAAATCTGGGTACAGGTCACTCCGGCCAGTTATGGTAAAATGACCATAACTTTAGCTACAAAACTCCAAATGGAGTGATTCAAAAAAAGAAATTCAACTAGACAAAATAAGAAACAACTTTCATGTTGATCATTTTGCCAAATTCCTACTGCAAAAATGACCAATGGAACAGTAAAGACAAAACATGAAAACTGAAGACTCTGCCCAATTAACATTAAGCTTGGAAATGGTATTAGCAACCAATACCAACAAATTTTGAATGCAAAATGTGGTATCTTGGAGAACTTAGGTTCAATAAATTTATTATGTATTAAAAAGTCAACAATTTGAGTGAATAGTAATGTGAATAGTAATGCAAAGACACAAAGTATAATAACTAAATTGGTAGAGAAAATTAAGGTATGAAATTTGGAATCCATTAAACATTCATGGATTACTTGGAATAGGAATAGTAATTAACCTAAATGGCTTAATGAACATTTAAATTATGTGAGTATATAGTTAAGATTTATTTCCATTACTTATAGGTCTAATAAAACATAAGTAATACCACTTGAATATGAAATGACATTAACCTAGATGGATTGTTGAGTATAAATGGGATGAGGTTTACATTAGGATTTATGTTTCCATTACAAATAAGATAATAACACCTTGTATGAGTTATGAATTCATATAAATATTGTAATGAATAAATGAATCACATGAAAATATGAATGGAACATTATTTTTCTTTATAAGAGAAAGGAAAAATGTTTTCAGTACAATGGTATATGAACACCATTGTTGTGAATTGTGATCAATATGAATGATGTAAGGAATGTATGAATATTATGATGAATGTATAAATGATGAAATTTATCATGAAATAATAAAGTCATAAAACACAATATATTAATATTTAATGATATTATGTGCCCTTGTATTGCCTAGATATGTGTGTCAGATTGGATAGATTAGCATGCCAATAGGGTATTGTTTTAGCAGTACTGCAAAAGGCTTTATGCCTGTATTCATGGCTTTATGCCCGCATTCACGGCTTTATGCCAACATTCATGGTTTTTATGCCCGATTATGTGTTATCATGGCTTTTTAGCCATACTGACTGCATACGTGGTTGACGTTCTACGTCCCATGGTATGACGGCCCGAGGCCCTGTGGTGTCCAGTGCCAATGACACATTATCCAGTTTAGTCAGCCTGTCATAGGTTACTTGGGTAGTGAAATTTATTGAAATAAGTTAAGCATATTAGGAATTAAAAATATTAGAAATTAAATAAAATAAATGAGTAAGATTACCTAAAATAAATTAAAATAGTTATTTATTAGAAAGAATCGAAATAAACTGGACTAATATTAAAAATTTACTTATTATGAGAAAATCTGAGACAACCTAGCAAGTATTGAGAAAATGCTAAAAGATTAGCAAAGAAAATTATAACATAAATAAATATTGTAAATATGACTTATATAATAATATAAGCATAAATTTATTAATTTTAGATCATCTTCTTTGTACATTATTACTGTACATTGGCGAAATAAACACTTCCAAAGAAGACTAAATTAGGATAAAACATATTAAATTTTAGAAATCGCATATGAAATATAAAAAAATCTTAATTATCCAAATTTTATTTCTATCTTTATTTGTATATTATTTTCTTGTTATATTATTGCACCACTAAGTAGCAATGCTTAGCGCGATGGAATTGTTTCCTTCGCGCAGGTACTGAAGCTAGAACCCAATGGACGTTTGACTGGGAATTTTGGGAGTTCTGATCTGCAGAAGTATCTGAAGTATTCAAGGTTGTCACCTCCTCAGCAATGCATATAGATAGGGCCCATATAGATTATATTTTATATTTTGTACAAAATGCTTAGATATTGTATTGTAATGTATATTATGAACAAGTAATTAATAGGAATGCGATATAAATTAATTAATTAGCTTTTTCATATGTAATTAATTTATATATCATGTAAATTATGAAATTTTATAATTATTTTGTAAATTATGTAAATTAAGGAAATTTGAAAATTTTGCTTATGTAATTTGAGAATGTTTACATATGAATTGAGTATGAATGGAAATGATTATGAAATTGAAATGTATGGATGAGATTTGAAATGTGAGAAAATTATGAGAATGATTGATGAGATAATTATGATTAGCATGGATAAGATTTTATTTTGAAAATATTGTTGAATTTCAAACAGGTGAATATTGAAATACACCAAACGATAATAAAATAGGGAAAACTCCGCTGGTTTCTCCGTCGAAAAATAATTGATATTAAATTAAACGAATTCAAAATTATTAAAAAAATAAAGTAAGATAAGTTAGAATGCTCCGGCACCGATTGTAGCACGCCTTGCTCGGCTACACTGTAGTCGGGTGAGGGGTGTTACAGGGTTGTTACACAATCCACAACAATGCTCAATAATTGTTGAAATACAATTTCACAAAGCTAAATTCATGCATACTATAACAATTTCAATAATCATTGAAATAAATCCAATACATGATAACATAATACATAAGGAAAATAATGTCATTTAATCATATGAAATATTCAAAACAAAATCAATTAAAAACTATTTGTGCACAAACCTTTTATTGGTCGCTTCTTGGCCCTGACTCAATGTTCCTTATGCTTCTCAATATCCTTTTCAACTGAAACACACAATTTATAATATTTCAGTATCACATCTCATAATAATTCCAATATGTTGCCAATATAGTACATTTTACAATTCTCATAAGTTGGCATTTATTGCCAATTTTATTTCTAAGACTTTATTGTGTAGTAATGGTAAATTTCCAGATTTCGTATGCTAGATTGATCTAGCTAAATGTCTTATTTCCCTTGGTTTTTAGGTTCTGATCAAAAGAGCAAATTTGTAGGTCTATGTCTTATTGAATTTTTTTCACTAATTTCAAGTCATTCTGAGTTGTATAGACTAAGATATGGTAAATTTATTAAAGTTGGACAGATTACATTTTTAATGCAAAGTTAGGTCAATTTTAGGTCAAATTCAATTCTAGCAGATTTGGTACCCTAAATTGGGCAAGCATTTCAACTTGGTTCTGGTAATTTCTGAGCTTTGTTGTCTTCAGAAGAGTTGTAGCTCTATGTCTAAGCTTTCTATTGATATAAATTTTATGTCATTTGGACCTGTTTTGAGTGAGTTATGGCCAAAAGACTCATTATTGTTCATATGATCAAAATCTGGGTTTGCAAAGTTGCAATTCTGAATTTAGGTCAATTTTAATATCATTTTCTGGACAGAATTTTGGTAAGTTTCCAACATGAAAGTTGGCCTATTTTATGTTTAGTTTTGCCTCCAATTGGCCTTATAATAATTGGGATTACAATTTTCCACTTATGGCTTAAAATGTATACTGCCCTTAAATAACCTAAATTTGCATTGAAGATTGGCACTCTAATGTTTACCATTCACAATTCAATTTGGTCAAATGACCAACAACAACTCAATTTGGTAATTTGACCAACAAAAACCCAGTTTAATGAAATAAAATGTCCAACAATACTCAATTCACTTAAAAATCTAGCAGCTATCTATTTAAGTAAATATCCATTACACTAAATTCAATAAAATCAATATCCAAATTTTATACAAACCTTCAAACCCTAATCCATTGATCAAAACCACTAATGTACATTCCATTAACTCATAATCAACATTAATATACATGAAATTAAAGCTCTCTTACATACATCAAAACTGCCCAATTATATATTTGCTTCAATCTTCTGTATACATTTGACAACTTTACTCAACTTAAGCATACACATAAAATTAAATTACTAATACATGTAAGTGGCCTAATTAACTTCATTACCCATCAAATTCCATGTAACAACAACTCAAACTTCTTCAATATCCATGGCTGCCAAAAATGGAGCACCTCCATAACTCGTCAAATCCCTTAATTTCTTCAATAAATCAACTTCTCTCAACACTAAGACTAACTTTAACAAAGAAATGAAGGAAAATTGGACATTTACCTCAAGTTGAACTTGTCAAAACTTCTCCAAATCTCTTCCTTCTTGCTACCAATTTCTTTCCCAAGTTGTGTAGACCAACTTTAGTGAAGAAACTTATAAGAATTGGTGGCTTGAAGATGGTGGATTAGCCATTGCATGGTGGACGGCCATGGGAGTGTTTGGGAGAAAGCTTAGTTCGGCAAGGTGAATGTGAGGTTGAAGATGAGATAATTAAAGTGGAAATGGTTGTCCACTTAAGCATTTAAATACTCCATAGTGCTCCACTAATGTTGTCACACCTTACCCCTCAGTAAGGCATGACATGTTCCCATAGAATACCTAATAAACTACTGAACTTCACCTACCGATAATTCATTAAGTACACTACAAGGGATTTTAAAACTATTTTCTTACATTTTGAAAGTGGTGAGCATTTTGGTAGGAATTAAAATCATTTATTCAAAGCTTATAAACTAGTAAAAATTTTTATCCATTTTAATTTTGCCGCAAATTTTATAAAAATTTTGATAGAGTTTCATATGTATTTTGAGAAAACAATTCTTCAAATACCTGAGAAAAACACTTCAAATAAATTTTTCACAATTCCCAACCTCCAAATAATTTCAAGTCAACTCAATTGAATCCACTTCAAAATAATTTCACAATCCAATCAAAGTTTATCATCTCAAAATATTTCATTACTTCATTCACAATGCATAAAGTATGAAATTCACAAGTACAAATCATAATTTACAAAAAGAAGTTCCAAAAATAATATTATTACAATTTATTATACAACTGCTCAACTTTACATTGATACATAAAACATGATATTTACATCAAAATAACTACAAGGGTATAAAATAATACCCGTACAAAAATATCAGTGTAGTCCTCAATATCAGTAGCAGCTCACTCTGCTGCTTTCTCCTTGCTCTTATCTGCGACAGCAAAATAAGCTATCGCTGAGTATAAAAATACTCAGTGGTGCACAATAAAAATTTGATATACAATACATAAATCATTCATTAACAAAACACAATTTAAATATTTCTCAATCACATTTCACAAGTTATCAAAACTCATAATAACACAATTTAGTCAAATAATTTAATAAACACAATGGTGCCAAGTCATACAGAACTAAGCCATGACACAAAATTTTCTATCAATGCCGTGTTGTACACCACAACAAAGTAATCTACAATCCCACTAATCGAAATCAATGAGGGAGGTGGCTAGCTAGCCAATGAGTACTCATCCGATCTACAACCTCAACTGGTTAACCAGAGAGAGAGGAAAAATAATCGATCTCACCCCATAACTGAAGGAGGAATAATAAGGCACTGTCATGCTAAGTGTGAACACAAAATCAATTCAAAATAATTTAATCAAATAATTTGTGAGAAATCTGATCAATTTTCAAAGTCATATTTACGATCATAAAATGGCAACACAATACATAATTAATCACAGAAGTCAAATTTTTGAGAATAAAATATTTAAACAAGAATTATTGTGCACAGACCTGAAGTGAGTCATCTCTAGGCCTTGACTCAGTCTCTCAGACCTTCCAAGTCTTTTTCAGCTGAAACACACAGTTTCACAGTGTTTCAGTACCATAACTTAGCATAAATCCAAAAATAAATTCAATTTCACTTTTATCTAGCTTATATCTGTTAAACTCGACGTTCTTAAAATTTTTATGTTTCGGGTTACTATTCACTACACTATTCAAGTTAAATTGTTGACTTTCTAAGGCTTAATAGGTATGGAAACTCCAACTTTACCCACATACCACATTTTGGTCATCAAACTTATTGGTTTTGGTCATTTTCTCAAAACTTAAGTCTTTTAGGCAAAATTGCCAATTTTCAGTTTTGGTGCCTTAGGTTGTACTGTTCCAGTTTTGGTGACTTGGTTAATGGCATAATTTGGGTTTGTGTTCTTCATGAAAGTTTTAGGTCTATATCTGATCTAACCACTGGTAAAATTTCAGATCATGTAGGCCTGCCTAGCTCAAGTTATGACCAAATGAACAAATACTGTTCATTTAGTCAGTTTGTACAGGGCAGATTGCAATTTTCCAACTTTGGTCAATTTGTTCACTAGGTTTTGGTCACTTTTTGGGCATGCTTCCTAAATGAAAATTGTGTCATTTAGTGTCTATTTTCATTCTCAATTGGTCTCATACCAATTGCACTTTCAAAATTTCATTTTTAGTCCTTCAAAGATAACCTGGTCATGCTGCCAGTAGCATGACCACACTCAATCCGAATTTGGCTTTGATTCAAACACTTCTAACACACTTAAATAGGTCACAAATGACCATTTCTCACTTCACATTAGGTCAAAGACACCATTTACAAGTTTCTCACATTTTTGTCTCTAACCCTAAGCATTCCAAAACCCTAACTTACTAACTTGTTGCATTTAACCACATTTAAGCATACCAATCTCATTAGCACATCCATACAAAATTGCCTACCATTTAATTTCAATCAAAACTCAAACATATGCATACTAATCCGAGCTGGCCAAAATTCAATTTAGTCCCTCAATAAATTTTTCTTTTCATTTTAAGTTTATTTTTATGTTCTTGATGCTATACACACACTAATTAAACTAAAAATTTGAAGTTTGCATTACTAACCTTAGGTGAAGTCTTTGATCTTCACTTCCTCTCAATTTTCTTCAATTTTTCTCCTTCTAATATTCCTTCCAAGATTTACTTATAATTTTTCTTCAAGAAAATTAAAGGATTTATGGTGGAATTAATGTTTAGAAAGCTTAAAAATAAGCTTTCATGGAGGAAAAATCTGAGAGAGAACTTGGGAGAGAGAGAGGCGACAACACTAGGGAAGAAGATGACCTTGTTTTTTTTTTTTCTCTTTTCTTTTATCTTTTTATGTCTTAGGAAGACCCAAAAATCCATTTAATCAAATTATTAATTATGGGATTTATGGCATCATGCATGATGTCATATCCCTACACCTTTTTCATTTTCTCTTCTTTTTTTTATTTATTTTTCTATTAGTTCTTTAATTTAATTCTCGATTCTGAAATTTTCCTTTCTCCGATTTTATTTGACAGTTAGGTCAGGAGTCAGCTCTCGGGGTTAATTGACCAAATTGCCTCTCGCCGGTTCAACCTGGTTTGTAAATAATTCAATATTTCTTCTGGTTCCCTGACCTAATTATTTGACTGGCTCTTTCTCATGATTTTCTCTTTTCCATTGTGTTCGTAATGGTCCTAAGGACCGCGGCGTCACATTTTTCGGTTCGAAATTTGAGTTTAAAATGACTCGCAGTCCTTCCCAAGAAGGTCACCCATCGCTGTGACTCTCGGCTCGTTTAACTTCTTATGTTCTGTTCTTCTTATTTGTACTTAACTAATTGGCAATTACAAATTATTTTTGTTTATAACTTATCTAGTTGTCTTAAGTGTGGTTCTAATCCCCTTAATTTTCCAGTCTGACTCTGGTCACCGGAATAGTGAAATTTACCGGGATATAAAAATGGGGGTGTTACAATTCTCCCCCCTCAAAATAAATTTTGTCTCGAAATTTTATCTGGTATCAATCTCTGAACAGTTGTGGGTGTTGTCTCCTCATGTCCTCCTCTCATTCCCAAGTAGCCTCCTGGCCCGAATGATGGTTCCACAGCACTTTTACCAACGGTATCTGCTTATTCCGTAGCTGCTTCACCTCATAAGCCAGAATCTCTATGGGTTCCTCCTCATATGTGAGGTCTGGATTCACTTCAATTTCCTCTACTTGTAGTATATGAGATGGGTCTGATCGATACCTCCTCAACATAGACACATGGAAGACATTATGTATCTTCTCCAACTCTGGAGGTAGTGCCAAACGATATGCCAAAGGACCCACTCTTTCCAGAACCTCATATGGCCCAATGAAGCGAGTACTCAATTTCCCCTTTCTACCGAATCTCATAATCCTCTTCTAAGGGGAAACCTTGAGGAATACTTTGTCACCCACTACATACTCAATATCCCTTCTTTTCAATTCAATGTAGGACTTTTGACGGTCTGATGCAGTCTTAAGTCAATCTCTGATCACCCTGATTTTCTCTTCAGTTTGCTGAACAATTTCGGGTCCAATCATCTTTCTTTCACCCACATCATCCCAACACAACGGGGTTCTATAATTTTTGCCATACAAAGCTTCATATGGAGGCATCCCAATGCTTGATTGGTAGCTGTTGTTGTAAGCAAACTCAATCAAAGGCAAGTGTGTATCCCAACTGCCCTCAAACTCAATCACACAAGCCCGTAGCATGTCTTCCAAGATCTGAATTACCCTCTCAGACTAGCCATCTGTCTGTGGGTGGAATGCAGTACTGAAGTTTTATCTAGTTCCTAGAGCTCTCTGAAGACTACCCCAGAATCTAGAAGTGAACCTAGGATCCCTATCTGATACGATGGATACTGGCACTCCATGCAGTCTCACAATCTCATTAATGTACAACTTGGCCAATCTTTCTAAACTGTAGTCCATCTGGACTGGCAGAAAATGAGCAGACTTAGTCAGTCTGTCAACAATGACCCAAACTGCATCATGACTCTTCTATATCCTCGGAAGTCCCATCACAAAATCCATCGTTATTCTCTCCCATTTCCATTCTGGTACTGGTAGTGGATGTAATAACCCGGCGGGTACTTGATGCTCTACCCTCACTTGCTGACAAGTTAGGCATTTGGATACAAATTCTGTCACATCTCTCTTCATACCCATCCACCAGTAATGCTCCTTTAGTCCTCTATACATTTTTGTGCCATCAGGATGCATGGCAAAAGGAGACTCATGTGCTTCCTTCAAAATGATCTGCCTCAAATCAACATCATTAGGAACACATATTCTTCCCAAGTGTAGCAGTAGACCATCATCTCTGATTGAGAATTCTAGTTTCTTGCCCTGCCAGACTTCTTCCAATAGCTTCTGATACTTCTGATCATTCTGAGTAGCCATTCTGATCTGATCAATCAACACTAGCTGTACATGCCATGCAACTGCTATCTGCCCATCATCATTAATCTCTAAGCTGGCATGCAATGATCTTAACTCATGTACCAAAGACAAAGGAGTAACCCGTGGACTTGCCATAGTCTTGCAACTTAAGGCGTCAACCATAATATTAGCTTTCCCTGGCTGATAGTCTATCAGACAATCATTGTCTTTTATCAACTCTAACCCTCTCCTCTGTCTCAAATTCAACTCTTTCTGGGTGCCCAAATACTTCAAACTCTTATGATCTGTGTAGATGTAGCACTTCTCCCTATACAAATAATGTCTCCAGATCTTAAGAGCGAACACAATGGCTGCAAGCTCCAAATCATGTGTCGGATAATTCCTCTCATGCGGTTTTAGCTGGCATGATGCATAGGCAATGACATTCCGATCTTGCATCAACACACAACCTAGCCCATTATGAGAAGCATCACTGTAAACTGTATATTCTTTACCCGGTGTAGGTAAAGTCAATACTGGAGCCTGAGTCAAACATCTCTTCAATTCATTAAAACTCTATTGGCATTTGTTCGTCCACTGAAATTTCACATCCTTTCTAAGCAGCTTGGTCAATGGAGATGCCAACAAGGAGAATCCCTTCACAAATCTACGGTAGTATCCAGCTAAACCCAGAAAACTGCGAATCTCTATGACATTTCTGGGTGGCCTCCAATTAAGGACAGCTTCTATCTTATTTGGATCTACCTTGATGCCCTCTTCTGATACTACATGCCCCAAGAAAGATATTTCCTTCAGCCAAAATTCACATTTCGATAATTTGGCGTACAGCTGTTTCTCCTTCAAAGTCTACAGTACAATCCGCAGATGTCTATCATGCTCTTCTGCATTCCTCGAATAGACTAATATATCATCAATAAATACCACAACAAACTAGTCAAGGTGTATTCTGAAGATAATGTTCTGAAGATCCATAAAAAAAGCCAGAGCATTAGTTAACCCGAATGGCATGACCAAGAACTCATAATGGCCATAGCGGGTTCTAAAGGCAGTTTTAGAAATACTCTGCTCTTGTACTTTCAGCTGATAATAACCTTCTCTCAGGTCAATTTTGGAGAACACAGCTGCACCCCTCAACTGATCAAACAAGTCATCAATGCTGGGCAATGGGTATCTGTTCTTTATTGTCACCTTATTCAACTGTCGATAGTCAATGCATAACTGAAGAGTGCCATCCTTATTCTTTACAAACAATGTTGGCGCTCCCTAAGGTGACACACTAGGGTGGATGAAGCACTTGTCAAGTAACTCTTGCAACTATACTTTCAATTCCTTTAATTCTGCTGATGCCATTTTATATGGCGTTATGGAGATTGGGTCCACACCAGGCATAACATCAATTTCAAACTGCACTTCTCTTTCTGGAGGTAATCCTGGCAATTCATCAGGAAATACATCCAGAAAGTCACATATAGTAGGAATGTCCCTCAGTGCTAGACTATCCACTTGGGTGTCTATCACATGTGGTATGTACGCCTCACACCCTTTCCTAATAATTTTTTTGGCCAGTGCAGCTGAAATGATGTTTGAAGGCAATAACTGCCTCTCCCCATGTATTACTACATCACCATACTGAGGAAGACCAAAAGTGACTGTCTTCAGTCTACAGTCAATCATCGCATGATGCCTGGCTAACCAATCCATGCCCAAGATAATGTCATAATCTCTGAAGGGCATTTTAATTAAATCAGACAGAAAAGTGTGTCCTTAGATCACCAAAGGACAATCTCTATATAATTTATTTACCCTGACCTCCTGGCCTAATGGACTAGTTACTAGCATATCATAATCCATTGGTACACACTGAATAGCACTAGAACACATCACACTAGCACTAACATACGAATGTGTGGAGCCAGGATCAAATAACACATGTACATCTTGGTCAAGGATGGAGAAAATACCAGCTACTACGTCTGATGTTTCAACTTCCTCTCTCTGACACATGGTATACACTCTAATTGGTGCGCCACTGGATACTAGCTGGTTAATAGTGCTTTGACTTCCAGGAGTGTTACCAGGACCCCTACCTCTGCCTCTACCTTTACCAGCTGACTGTGACTCTCTAGGTGCAGAGACTTGGGCTGCTCCTTCAGATATAGTAGAAGGTCCAGACCAGCGGAGACTAGTACAATCCTTAGCGAAATGTCTGCTCCCTCCACAGTTAAAACATGCACCGGTGGCCTTGAAACAAACCCCAGCATGTGTTCTACCACAAGTTTCGCACTGCCGTACTGATAGAGCTCCTCAGGGTGCTTGCTGGGTCTGATGACCAGACCGAGGTGGTCTTTGGCCAGAGAATCTACCTCTGCCAGATCTATGAGAGCTAGATCCCCCAGATTGTTTCCTCTTCCCTGAACCACTCTCAAGTGCTTGTCTAGTAGTCTTTTCAGTCTTCTCTTTCTCTTGTGTACCCTTCTTCACTGCCTCTTCTGATTCTATCCTTTCCAATTCCAGGGCCTGTGAAATCAACTCAGAAAAATTCTGGTGTCTGAATCCTACAACTTGCATCCTCAGATTCGGCCTTAACCCGGACTCAAACCTCTTACATCTGTCTCTGGGGGTGGAGACTAAGCTTCCAGCGTAGCGTTCAGTCGAGAGAAGTCTCTCTCATATTCTGCTATGGTTCTGTCCCCTTGTTTCAAACTTAGGAATTCTTATAACTTCATATCCACATATGCATCGGAAACCCACTTCTGTCGAAACTCCCTCAAAAAGTCTGACCAAGTAAAGACTGAAGGTTCTACCAGGCTATGGGGGATGGTCTTCCACCATTCATATGCATCCCCTTGGAGAAGAGATACTGAATATTCAAATTTTAATTCTTCAATACATTGCAGCTTTCTAAAAACCCGTTCCATTCTTTCCAACCACTATTCTGCCTCTAGTGGATCCATAGTGCCTTTAAACTCGGTGGCCACAAATTTTATCAATTTTTCATATTACTGAGCTGAGGGTTGTGGTTGTGCTACAGGTGCTTGCATCCGAGCTTGGGGTGGCACATTTCTCGCCATTTGTTGGAAAAACGCAGCCATCTGCTGTGCAAACAGAGCAGGAAACTGCGGTGTTGGAGTAGGAGCTGGAGTGGCTAACCCACTCACGTTCTGGAGTGCTGGGGCTTCCCCTTGAACCTCAGCCTCAACAAATTGTTCCACGAAATGATCTCCTTCTCCCATTTCGTTTTCCCAAAATTTCTACTTCCTGAGATCAAACACAAGGAGGTTGACCTCCGTTAGTGCATATTCATGATGTAAATATATCATATGTATCAATTAAAGACACTTAAGCAGTTGTACTTATCAAATAAATATTCATACACAGTCAAAATTTATTGAAAAATCATACTCTGATACCACTAAAACATGTCACACCTTACCCCTCTGTAAGGCATGACATGTTCCCGTAGAATACCTAATGAACTACCGAACTTCACCTACCGATAATTTATTAAGTACACTATAAGGGATTTTAAAACTATTTTCTTACATTTTGGAAGTGGTGAGCATTTTAGTAGGAATTAAAATCATTTATTCAAAGCTTATAAACTAGTAAAAATTTTTGTCCATTTTAATTTTGCCACAAATTTTATAAAAGTTTTGACAGAGTTCTTTCTGTATTTTGAGAAAACAGTTCTTCAAATACCTGAGAAAAACACTTCCAATAAATTTTCCACAATTCCCAACCTCCAAATAATCTCAAGTCAACTCAATTCAATCCACTTCAAAATAATTTCACAATCCAATCAAAGTTTATTATCTCAAAATATTTCATTACTTCATTCACAATGCATAAAGTATGAAATTCACAAGTATAAATCTTAATTTACAAAAAGAAGTTCTAAAAATAATATTATTACAATTTTTTATACAACTGCTCAACTTTACATTGATACATAAAACATGATATTTACATCAAAATAACTACAGGGGTATAAAACAATACCCGTACAAAAATATCAGTGTAGTCCTCAATATCAGTAGCAGCTCACTCTGCTGTTTTCTCCTTGCTCTTATCTGTGACAGCAAAACAAGCTATCGCTGAGTATAAAAATACTCAGTGGTGCACAATAAAAATTTGAAATACAATACATAAATCATTCATTAACAAAACACAATTTAAATATTTCTCAATCACATTTCACAAATTATCAAAACTCATAATAACACAATTTAGTCAAATAATTTAATAAACACAGTGTTGCCAAGTCATACACAACTTAAGCCATGACACAAAATTTCTGATCAATGCCATGTTGTACACCACGACAAAGCAATCTACAAACCCACTAATCGAAATCAATGAGGGAGGTAGCTAGCTAGCTAATGAGTACTCATCCGATCTACAACCTCAATTGCTAAACTAGAGAGAGAGGAAAAATAATCGATCTCACCCCATAAATGGAGGAGGAATAATAAGGCACTGTCATGCTAAGTGTGAACACAAAATCAATTCAAAACAATTTAATCAAATAATTTGTGAGAAATCTGATCAATTTCCAAAGTCATATTTACGATCATAAAATGGCAACACAGTACATAATTAATCACAGAAGTCAAATTTTTGAGAATAAAATATTTAAATAAGAATTATTGTGCACATACCTGACGTGAGTCGCCTCTAGGCCTTGACTCAGTCTCTCAGACCTTTCAAGTCTTTTTCAGCTGAAACACATGTTAGTAGTATGCCCTAGAGCATATCATTTAGTATGTATCTTGTACATATTTTTATTAATAAAAGGCATTTCCACTTTTCCATTTACATAATATATTTATGTGTAATAGAAAAGGTCAATTGATATTTTGTTAAAAAATTTATTCTTAAGTTGTTAAGAATATGAGTGACAATATTTCTAGCACGAAGTATCATAAATAGGTTCACAATCGAGGATACTTCATAATAAGGACATGACTTATCCAGAAAGATTGTATTCATGTTTGTTCCCAAGTTATTTATATGAGATATAAATAAGATGGAATGGTGAGTCTCATGCCATATAACAAACATGATAGGCACTTATAAATGATAAGTAGGCCGAACCAGTGACACTTATGACAAGCACATGGAGTTTACTCTTGTCAATGTTTTGTCATAAATCAAATCAGTGCATATAATCTTTAGACCTAAGATAGCACAGTTATCTTGTATATAGGTAGTTTGAGTTTGATAATGCTTTCATACTTGTACTGTGTATGGGTATATGGGCATGTGTTGGCTCCTACTAGTTATATATGGAGGTAGGTGTTGATCAAGATGGAATCTGTTCCTCTAAGTAAATAGAGATAAAATCCTATGTTCATTTAATTGTTCTTGATGTTTCAAGTTCTGCCAGACAGATAGATTTATTCAGAAAAGAGTTTCTGATGAGAAAATCTTTTTAATCAAGAACTGGTATTAAAAGAGAACATAATATTCATAGCAAATGGAGTTTGACATAAACCATGACTCCAGCTTGAGTTGGGATTTTGTAACAGAGAGATTCTAGTGCATGGTAACATATGATTATAGGTTCATTTAAGGTAAACCTTATTACTAATTGGGTGGCCATGGCATGCTATGCTAGGTGTTAACCATGGTCTATGAGGTTCATAAAATGATTTAGAGAAATCATTTATGGTAAGAAAGAGTTCTGATGATATTAAGAGTTGATATCATGTCTCATTGCCAGTTAGTGATGAGCCTAGTAAGTCACACACATACACAAGTTATCACCTATTTAAATATGATTTAATTAATTAATTAAAGAGTTTAATTGATTAATTAAATATGTTTGGTTTGCAATTAAATTGCAAAGTCCCTAGCATGACTTGAAACCAAATCTAGATTATTGGATGTATAGTATAAGTTAAATTTATATTTAAAGTGTTTAAATATGAATTTAATTAATGAGAAATTAATTAATAGAGATTAATTAATTAATTTATATTTGATATAAATTAATTAGAAGAAGAAAAATAATTATTTTGGGTTGAGAACTCAAAATTAAGACACAGGGGCATTTTGGTCATTTTGCAGTGTGACACGTGGCACCATGAGATGGTGACACATGGCATAACACATAAGCTTGCCAAATGTTTTTTTCAATCATGTAAGATGATTAAAATCAGGATTACATATAGGTTTGACACTTGGCACAATGTGATTGGGTCACTTAAACCTAGAGCTAATCAAAGGGTGACATGTGGCAAGGGTTTAATGTGTTAACCTAGCTATTTAAGTGTTGTTATGAGAAAATAAAATACAACCAGCAGCCACACTCCTTGGTCATGCCATTTTGCAGCCCTCCCTCTATTCTTCTTCATCTCTCATCAATTCAAAGAGATTAGCCATCAATCTCTTGAATTAAGAACACTAGAAATTGTTTCTATTGTCCTGTTTACATCACTAATCTCTTAAAAGGCAGAACTTGAATTTTTAATTAATAGAAAAGGCTTTAGAAGCTGTTCAAGGGCTGCCATAGGTGTTTTTGGTGTGGACAAGCTAGAGGGACAACATCTGGTGTCCTGAAGATGAATCTCAAAGGCGCAGACACGCTGCAGTGCATCAAGAGGTTAGTGTAATCATTCTTGATTTAATCTAGGGTTCTAAAATTAATCTGATTAATTTTAAAATCTTAAATGGCAAATACAGATCCAAAAACATATTAAAATAGTTTTAATATGTTGTTTATCATTGAAATCAAATAGATAAAAAATAAATCTTGCATGATGCATGTGACCCTAGGTGAAAATTTTTGAATTCAATGGTATAAACTTGTGTTTTTCACGCTTCCGTTCCTTCAATTGGTATCAGAGCCACTATATTTGCCATTTAGATTGTTTATTATATGATTTAATTGTGTGATTTGATCATGAGATGATTGATCCATTGCTGGTTGGATCAAGAGGTGTGGCGGCATGCTTGATGAACTCCAACATGGTGTGCATGGCTTGGGAAGATCATGGTGCGCATGGTTGTTATTAAATTCTGCAATTGTTGCATGATGAAAGGTTCATCATATGACTAATTAAAATGTTTAATTAGAATTTTTAATCACACAATTAAATTATGATTCAAATCAGAATTTTAAAAATTGTTTGAATGTGATTCAAATCTGAATTTTAAAAGTTGTTTGAATGTGACTCAAATCTGAATTTTTAAAGTTGTTTGAATCATATTTAAATCTAATTTTTTAAAATTGATTGAATAAAATTCAGATCTGATTTTTTTAAAAAATGTTTGAATGTGATTCAAATCTGATTTTTTAAAAAATGTTTGAATGTGATTCAAATCTGAATTTTTTAAGTTGTTTGAATGTGATTCAAATATGAATTTTTAAATTTGTTTGAATGAGATTCAAATCTAAATTTTTAAATTTATTTGAATCATATTCAAATATGGATTTTTAAGTTGAATATGAGATATTCAATTTAATTTAAGTATGTATGTTTTATTTAATTGTTAAATAGTGATATCCATAATGGATGATCATGGACTATAAATGACCAATGTGATTGGATATATTTCTTTTATGTTTCTTTGGGATTGTAAATTAATTAATTTATTTTAATTTATTTTGGGCATGTATTATTAAGTTTGTAATAATTTTTGGGTTGTAATTTCATTTATTTAAGTTCTTGTAAATTCGCCTTGGTATGCCAAGGATTACTATGTAATATTGGATTGCAAGAAGTTCAAGGAGGTCAAGAGCATTGGTGGGACCAGTGGGAGGAATTCAAGATCAAGTGTTGATTATGTACTCCTTCAGCAACTCTTGTAAAATGAATGAATGAAATGCACCTAGGAATGCCCTGATTCAATTCTTGGTGGCTCAGAATTGAATCCCTTAGAAAGTCCATGATCATACCATATTTACTACTTATCCATGAATGCATGAGATGTATGGAAATGTATGCAATTATATGATATATGCATGCTAAATGGATAATGTGCAAAGTGAGACCTTAATAGTAATTAGAATGACCATAAAATCTTCCAAACAAACGATTAAGTTGGAAATGCTATAATTAAAGTAATTATAACATAGGCCCTCCATTAGGGCAATTATTTTAAGAAATTTTAAATAGTTGCATAAGATGCAATTAATTTAAGAGATTTTCTTAAGAATAATTGTTAAGCATAAGATGTTGTAAATATGTAAATGGTTTAGTGGCCAATATTGGATGTACCTGAGGACATTAAAATTATTTGCATAATTACTAGCTCAATGGGATCAACTTAACTAATGCAAGATAAGTCAATAATGGATATACCTGAAATTTTGAGCATTAGCGGCTAGGTAAAGGATTGAACCTCACATGAGATGTGATGGGCAAGGAGTTGCTCACTTATAGTTTATTGTAATTCCAATAATGGATGTACCTGAGGATGATCAATAGAATTATAAGAATTCAATCACCCACTAGAAATCCATCCAACTAGGATTTCCGTTTTCTACTTTGGAAGTGTAGGATTCGCTAAGTTAGTGGGAGGACCAATTTGATTAAAAGACCATAATCATTTTGGTTAATTACATGATACATTTACTAATTAATCTGGTTATTTCTGCAATTAATTTTCTAATAATAATGAGCACAGAACAACCACCACCATCCAATATCCTTGCAAGCATACTTGATCGCAATAGGTTGACAGGACCTAATCTCTCTGATTGGCTAAGAAATTTGAAACTTGTCTTGAACCTTGAACATATAGGATATGTTCTAGATTCAAATGTTCCTGGTCCCTTACCTCCAGAGGCCACACAAGAGGAACATGAAACTTTGGACAAGTGGAAGGAGCATGATATGAGAGCTAAGTGTTACATGCTTGCTTCCATGAGTAATGAGTTACAGAAGCAGCATGAAAACATGCAGAGTGTGAGTGAGATCCTCCTTCACCTACAAGAGTTGTATGGTGAGCATAGCAGGAATGCTAGGCATGAGATATCTAGACAGTTATTCCGCATGAGGGACAGAATGTTGGGGATCATGTCCACAAGATGATTCGGCTGATTGAGCAGTTGGAACATCTTCACTTCAACATGGATTTCCAACTACAGACGGATTTGATCCTTCAGTCCCTTCCTGAGTCTTTTGGGAATTTTGTGACAAATTTCCATATGACTAAACAGGAATGCACCTTAGCTGGTTTACTCAACATGCTGGTTATTGCCCAAAAGAATATGCCAAGCAATAAAGGGAAAGAGGTAGCTTTGGTTGCATCTTCTTTTGCTGGAAAGTCCAACAAGAAGAAGGGTAATAAGAAAAAAAAACCTCAGATTCCTAGTCCTTCCAAGAAAATAGCTAAACAGAAAGGGAAGACCAAAGCTGACAAAGGCAAAGGAAAGTGTTTCCACTGCCAACAGGAAAGTGTTTGCATTGCCAACAGGAAAGTGTTTCTATTGCCAGTAAGAAAGTGTTTCCACTGGCCAGAGTATAGCAATCTAAATGAATACAATGCCATGATGAAAATCAACTCAAAATTCAAAATATATTTGGCACTTAAGATTAGGTTATGTTGCAGAAGATAGGATTGCAAAATTGGAGAAAATGGGGATTTTATCCTCATTGGGCTCTGAGCCTACTCCAACTTGTGAATCTTGCCTTCAGGGCAAAATGACTAGATCACCCTTTGTTGGACAAGGGCTAAAAGCTGAAAATATTTTGGAGCTAATACATAGTGATGTATGTGGTCCATTTAAAGAAATGGCTAGAGGGGTTTTTCATTATTTTATTACGTTTACTGATGATAAATCAAGGTTTGGGTATTTGTATTTGATGAAATACAAACATGAATCTTTTGAAAAGTTCAAAGAATTTAAATCTGAAGTAAAAAATCAACCAGGAAAGAATATTAAAGCTCTACGATCAGATCGTGGAGGTGAATATTTGAGTATTGAATTTGATGAATACTTGAGAGAGCATGGCATTGTTTCTCAGCTGACTCCTCCAGGAACGCCACAGCTGAATGGTGTATCTGAAAGGAGAAATCGTACCCTATTGGATATGGTACGTAGTATGATGAGCTATACTGATATGCCAATCTTCTTTTGGGGATTTGCATTAGAATCAGCTTTGTATATTCTGAATAGGATTCCATCAAAATCAGTTTCTTCCACACCTTATGAGATATGGCATGGAAGAAAACCAAGTCTTAAGCATGTTAAGATTTGGGGTTGTCCAGCTTACATCAAAAAAAGCTGAACACTGATAAAATGGAGACCATATCAGAAAAAGGTCGATTTGTTGGATATCCAAAAGATAGTTTTGGATATTATTTTTATTTGCCTACTTCACAAAAGGTTGTGATAAGTAGAGATGCCAAATTTCTTGAACAACAGTTTGTTCAAGAAGGAGGCAAAGGAAGGTAAATAGAGTTAGAATTAGAGAATTCTGACCAACCAACAGATCAGATGGTTATAGATCCATCTAGTCAACCTATACCCGTTGATGAAACATCTACAGCTGTTCCTCGTAGAACAACTAGGGTATCTCACCCACCAGTGAGATATGATTTTCTTCATGAAGAAGAACAAGAGTTTTCTACTCATGAAGAAGTAGATCATGGAGATGATCCACTTACTTATGAAGAAGCTATATCAGATATAGACTCTTCAAAATGGATTGATGCTATGAAATCCGAGATTGATTCCATGTATAAGAATGAAGTTTTGGGATCTTGTTGACCCACCAGAAGGTATTGTACATATAGGGAACAAATGGGTTTTCAAGAAGAAAATTGGTTCTAATGGAAAGGTAGAGACCTATAAGGCAAGGCTAGTAGCGAAAGGGTTTCGCCAAAGGCAAGGAATAGACTATGAGGAGACTTTCTCGCCTGTTGCCATGCTTAAATCAATTAGGATTTTATTAGCAATAGCTGCATACTATGATTATGAGATTTGGCAGATGGATGTCAAAACAGCTTTTCTCAATGGATACATTGAAGAAAACATTTTCATGGAACAACCTAGGGTATTTGAATCCCAAGATGGTTCCAAGGTATGCAATCTAAAGCGATCCATTTATGGGTTGAAATAAGCTTCGAGGAGTTGGAACATCCGTTTTGATGAAGCCATTAAATCCTTTGGTTTTATAAAAAATGAGGATGAGCCATCTGTATATAAGAAGGTTAGTGACAGTGCTATCACTTTTCTTGTCTTATATGTGGATGACATACTGTTGATGGGTAATGACACAGGTATGTTGATGATTATAAAGGTATTGTTGTCAAATACATTCTCCATGAAAGACTTAGGGGAGGCAACCTATATTCTTGGAATTCGCATCTATAGAGATAGAGCAAAAAGAATAATTGGTTTATCGCAAAGTCTATACTTGGAATAGGTGTTAAAGAGGTTTAACATGCTTGATTCCAAGAGAGGATTGTTACCAGTGAGACATGGCATCCATCTTTCTAAAGAGATGTCTCCAAAGACATCTGAAGAAAGAGATAAGATGGCCAGGATTCCATATGCTTCGGCTATTGGAAGTTTAATGTATGCAATGTTGTATACTAGGCCGGATATCGCATATGCTGTTAGTTTGACTAGCAGGTATCAATCCAATCCAGGTTTGGAACACTGGATAGCTGTCAAGAATATTCTTAAGTACTTGAGAAGAACTAAGGATTTATTCTTGATTTATGGAGGTGGAGACTTGCAATTGGATGGTTATACTGATTCTGATTTCCAATCAGATATCGATGATAGAAAGTCTACCTCTGGATATGTGCTCATTTGTAATGGAGGTGCAGTCAGTTGGAAGATTTCCAAACAGAGCACGACTGCAGATTCCACTACAGAGGCTGAGTATATTGCTACATCAGATGCTGCAAAGGAAGCTGTTTGGATAAAGAAGTTCGTGATGTAACTTACATGAGTTCCTTCCATTGAGTCAGCAGTTCCACTACACTGTGACAATAATGGAGCAGTCATACATGCTAAGGAACCAAGGTCTCACCAGAAATCCAAACACATAGAAAGGCGCTACCACATTATCAGAGAAATAGTTGGGCGAGGCGATGTAGCCATGCAGAAAATAGCATCAGCTGAAAATCCAGCTGATCCATTCACTAAGCCTATGTCACAGACTCAGTTAGACCGACATCTTGAGAAGATAGGTCTAAGATATTGTAATGAATGTCTCTAGTGCTAGTGGGAGATTGTTAGTAGTATGCCCTAGAGCATATCATTTAGTATGTATCTTGTACATATTTTTATTAATAAAAGGCATTTCCACTTTTCCATTTACATAATATATTTATGTGTAATAGAAAAGGTCCATTGATATTTTGTTAGAAATATTATTCTCAAGTTGTTAAGAATATGAGTGATAATATTTTTAGCACAAAGTATCATAAATAGGTTCCCTCTATTCTTCTTCATCTCTCATCAATTCAAAGAGATTAGCCATCAATCTCTTGAATTAAGAACACTAGAAATTGTTTCTAGTGTCCTGTTTACATCACTAATCTCTTAAAAGGCAGAACTTGAATTTCTATTTAATAGAAAAGGCTTTAGAAGCTGTTCAAGGGCTGCCATAGGTGTTCTTGGTGTGGACAAGCTAGAGAGACAACATCTGGTGTCCTGAAGACGAATCTCAAAGGCGCAGACACGCTGCAGTGCATCAAGAGGTTAGTGTAATCATTCTTGATTTAATCTAGGGTTCTAAAATTAATCTGATTAATTTTAAAATCTTAAATGGCAAATACAGATCCAAAAACATATTAAAAGAGTTTTAATATGTTGTTTATCATTGAAATCAAATAGATAAAAAATAAATCTTGCATGATGCATATGACCCTAGGTGAAAATTTTTTAATTCAATGGTATAAACTTGTGTTTTTCACGCTTCCATTCCTTTAACACACAGTTTCACAGTGTTTCAGTACCATAACTTAGCATAAATCCAAAAATAAATTCAATTTCACTTTTATCTAGCTTATATCTGTTAAACTCGACGTTCTTGAAATTTTTATGTTTCGGCTTACTATTCACTACACTATTCAAGTCAAATTGCTGACTTTCTAAGGCTTAATAGGTATGGGAACTCCAACTTTACCCACATATGACATTTTGGTCATCAAACTTGTTGGTTTTGGTCATTTTCTCAAAACTTAAGTGTTTTAGGCAAAATTGCCAATTTTCAGTTTTGGTGCCTTAGGTTGTACTGTTCCATTGGTCACTTTACTGTTAGAATTTGGCAAAACTTTCTTCATAGAAAATGTTTCCTAATGTCTTAAGTTTATTCTCCTTTTTGAATCACCCCAATTGGAGTTTTGCAGCTCAAGTTATAGCCATTTGAACATGGCTGCCGGATTGGATTCAACTCAGAATTCTGGGCAATTTTTGGTGCTGGCAGTTTCAGATCACCTACTTGGGGTGGCCAAATGACTTGGTTAATTGCATAATTTGGGTTTATATTCTTTATGAAAGTTTTAGGTCTATATCTCATCTAACCACTGGTAAAAGTTCAGGCCATTTAGACTTGCCTAGCTCAAGTTATAACCAAATGAACAAACATTGTTCATTTGGTCAGTTTGTACAGGGCAGACTACAATTTTCCAACTTTGGTCAATTTGTTCACTAGGTTTTGGTTACTTTGTGGGCATGCTTCCTAAATGAAAATTGTGTCATTTAGTGTCTATTTTCATTCCCAATTGATCTCATATCAATTGAACTTGTAAAATTTCATTTTTGGTCCTTCAAAGATAACCTGGTCATGCTGCCAGCAGCATGACCACACTTAATGCGAATTTGGCTTTGATTCAAACACTTCTAACACACTTAATTAGGTCACAAATGACCATTTCTCACTTCACATTAGTTCAAAGACACCATTTACAAGTTTCTCACATTTTTGTCTCTAACCCTAAGTGTCACAAAACCCTAACTTACTAACTTGTTGCATTTAACCACATTTAAGCATACCAATCTCATTAGCACATCCATACAAACTTGCCTACCATTTAATTTCAATCAAAACTCAAACATATGCATAGTAATCTAAGCTGGCCAAAATTCAATTTAATCCCTCAACAAATTTTTCTTTTCATTTTAAGTTTATTTCTATGTTTTTGATGCTATACACACACTAAATAAACTAAAAATTTGAAGTTTGCATTACTAACCTTAGGTGAAGTCTTTGATCTTCACTTCCTCTCAATTTTCTTCAATTCTTCTCCTTCTAATCTTTCTTCCAAGATTTACTTATAATTTTTCTTCAAGAAAATTAAAGGATTTACGGTGGAATTAATGTTTAGAAAGCTTAAAAATAAGCTTTCACGGAGGAAAATTTTGAGAGAGAACTTGGGAGAGAGAGAGGCGGCAACACTAGGGAAGAAGATGACCTTGTTTATTTTTTTTTTCTTTTCTTTTCTTTTATCTTTTTATGTCTTAGGAAGACCCAAAAATCCATTTAATCAAATTATTAATTATGGGATTTATGGCATCATGCATGATGTCATATCCCTACACCTTTTTCATTTTCTCTTCTTCTTTTTATTTATTTTTCTATTAGTTCTTTAATTTAATTATGGATTCCGAAATTTTCCTATCTCTGATTTTATTTGATAGTTAGGTCAGGAGTCAGCTCTCAGGGTCAATTGACCAAATTGCCCCTCGCCGGTTCAACCCGGTTTGCAAATAATTCAATATTTCTTCTGGTTCCCTGACCTAATTATTTGACTGGCTTAACAGTTCTTTTTCGTGATTTTCTCTTTTTTACTGTGTTCATAATGGTCCTAAGGAACGCGACGTCACATTTTATAGTTCGAAATTTGACTTTAAAATGACTTCGCAGTCCTTTCCGAGAAGGTCACCCATCGCTGTGACTCTCGGCTCATTTAACTTCTTATGTTCTGTTCTTCTTATTTATACTTAACTAATTGGCAATTACTAATTATTTGTGTTTATAACTTATCTAGTTGTCTTAAATGTGGTTCTAATCTCCTTAATTATCCAGTCCGACTTCGATCATTGGAATAGTGAAATATACCAGGCTATACAAATGGGGGTGTTACAAATGTAAATTAAATATTCATATAATTAAACTTTTAATTATCTTAAGTTTTACTCCTTAATTTCTCTTAATTATTCTACACATGGAATTTCAATTTTAATGGCATTTTCAAAATTCAACACTACTTATTTTTAGTGGACATTTAGGTCAAAAGTCAACTCGGGGGGTCAATTGACCAAAATGCCCCTATTTGGTTTGTATTTCTGATTTTTTGGTAACACCGATTTTTATCGGTTTCTTGATTTTTTGTTTTTCTTTGTACTAATTCATTAATTTTTTTTTTCATTTCTAATGTTAATTACACCTCAATATGCCTTTATTCATGTCTCGGAAATTATTTCCAAGGGTTTCCCACAGTCCAGAGCTAGTCAACGGTCCTCGCCGTAACTTCCCGGTGCGGTCACCCATCACTACGTTTTCTGGCTCGTTTAACCTAATTGCACTTCATCTCTTTTATTTTCTCTTAATTTTTCTTGTATTTTCTTTTCTTATATTTCATCATTTTATCTCTTCTCAATATCATTTAAGTATAGTTCCAGATATGCCAGTTGTCTGGACAGACACCGGTCATCGGAACAGTGATTTGCATAGGACTATGCATATAGGTGTGTTATAAGACATCCATATGCCTATCATGTATACATTTATCATATCAGTCACAAGGCCAGTGGGCAGGCACAAAGCCAGAAATCATATCAGGCACAATGGCCAATGGGCAAGCATAAAGCCAGTAGAACAATCATATCAGACATATTTTGTCAATTAGAGATTATTCATGTATGCAGTACTACTATCTGTAGTCCCTAATTGGTATACTAATCGATCCAACTATATACATAAGTCTAGGTATACTTTGGGCAAATTATTATTATTAAGCACTTATAGTTTTATTATTTCATGCTATATACTATTAAGGGTTCACAACATATTATTATTTTACTTCATGTACTATCTATGCTTTATTCTATTTTCATGTCATTATAATGGGAACATAGGTCCCAAATTCATATTCATATAACTTATGTAATTATTACTCTCATTATTTTATGTCATGTACTATACATATTTATAGTATTATTATTTCATATATGATGGAAACATAGGTTCCAAGTGTATTTTCATATAACTTATGTGTTTAGCAAACCATTTAGGTAATTTACATTTTATGTATCAACTGATTTCATGTCACCTTATAGTGGAAAAGTGGGTCCCACATACCTATTTCATGTAATTTAGCGTGTAGTGACTTATTAGGGATAAGTCCTTACTAAAAACAATTTAATTCAAGAACCTTTCTTTAGGTTCAGTTTTACTATTTTGAGTTTACATATCAAATTGATCAATTTGTGGCTACTGTTTAGTCCCTTTTACTTCATGGAAGTTGTTCTTCTATGTCTTGTTTTTATTTTCCTTTTTGAATCATGTCATTTGGATTTGTATAACTCAAGTTATCATCAAATAACCATAACTGATTCAGTTATAAATTCTGGTTCCTTATCTAGGCAATTTTGGTATTATAATTTAGCAATTTATTTGAATAGGTTCTAGTAATATTTAGGCCTAGTATTCTTCATAGGATTTGTTTCCCTATGTCTTATGGTCACTTAGAATTTTTAATTGTAATTTTTCAAGTCTTGTAGAATTACTTATAGCTAAATTATTGGACTAGACTCAAGTATCTTATACTAACATGATTCTCATTTAGGTCAGTAGTTTTGACCTAAAATTTAAGCTTCTTACTTTCATAATTTGAGAAAGATATCTAAAACAAAGTTAAAGCCTTATTTCTTAGATTTCTAGAACTATATGGTACATCTCAATTGAAGTTTTCTAGTGGGAAATATGGTTAAAAGACTATGTTGGAGTCAATGGTTACTTATGCACATTTCCAAAATTTATGCAGTAAATAGGCCTAGCCAATTGACCTA
Organism: Hevea brasiliensis; assembly: GCF_030052815.1. Lineage (NCBI taxonomy): Eukaryota > Viridiplantae > Streptophyta > Magnoliopsida > Malpighiales > Euphorbiaceae > Hevea > Hevea brasiliensis. Next base: position 78,425,616 of record NC_079499.1, on the reverse strand, counting down.
TTTCTCTTAATTTTGGGGTTTTGGTCAAAATGCCAATCTTATAGGTCGTTGTCTTATTGAAATTTTGGCACTGGTTTCAGGGCATTTAGATTTCTGTGGACCAAGTTATGGCCTCTTTTCCAAAACAGGTCAAGTAGCCTATATTTAGCAAATCTAGGCAGTTTTGGTTCTGGACAGTTTTGGTAACCCAATTTGGGCAAGCAATTTGACTTGGTTAATGGCATTTCTAGGCTCTGGTGTCTTCACAAAAGTTGTAGCCCTATATCTAAGCTTTCCAATGGTATAAATTTCAGGTCATTTAGATCTGTATAGAGTAAGTTATGGCCAAATGAATGTACACTGTTCATTTGGTCAATTTTCTGGGTTCACAATTTGGTAATCCGGATTAGGGCAACTTTTAAGTCACTTTTTGGACAGAATTTGGACATGGTTTCTTCACGAAAATTGGTGCATTTTAGGTCTAGTTTTACCTCCAATTGGCCTCATATCAATTGGAGTCACACAATTTTGGTTAGGCCTCAAAATACACACTGATTTCAATAATTCTCAACCTGCACAAAAGAACACTTCCAATTTTCATTCCTCCATCTCCCAAACTACAATTGTGGCATTCATGGCACTTCTAATATCACCAATTCATTTCAACACAATCAAATTCCAGCAATATCAGTCAAGTCTCAATAAATTAATTTAGAACCCTAATTAAAATTGTCAAGATCAATATATACATTCAATAAATTTTCTAGTACATGTAACTTCAATTACTTATCCATTAATATCACTAATCTCAATTTACATGTATGAATTAATCACACTCCCCTGCTTCTCAAGGCTGCTAAAAGGAAGCAATTACACAAGTATCATCAAACCATCTCAATTTGCCAATTTCAATAATTACACAAAGTCTCCATAATTATCATCAAACCCTAATTCACATTGTCAACCTCAAACATACATATGCAATTTAATTCTAATACATATAATCACCTTAATCAATATCACTAAACATTATTTACATGCAAGAATTAATCAAACTCCTATGCTTTTTATGGTTGCCGAATTCAAAGGCTCACCATTCCTCATCAATTTCTTCAATTTTCTTAGCATATCAACTCAATTCAACCTCAAATCAATGTTTAACTAAGAAAGGAAGAGAAATTATGCACTAACCTCTTTGTTCACTTTCTCAACCTTGTGAAAACTTTGAAATTTTCTCTTTCTTTTGCTGCCTATATACTTCCCAAGATGTGAAGACAAAGTTTAATGAAAGAATTTGTGAAAATCATGGTGAGAATGGAAGAGATTGATGCTTGCATGAATAGCTTCAATGGAGATTTTGGGACAGCTTGAATTCAGCCATGGTTGAGAGGAAGAAGATGAAATGAGTTAGTGGATTAAGACTTGTCATCTTATGGCTTTATATACCCCCACTATGTATAATTTAATTATTATAATAATTCAAGTTTTCATATTTACAATAATTCCGTTTAATTTCCTTTAATTATATTACACATATAATTTCTTATTTTAATGGGGTTTTCAAAATTTTAATATCACTTATTTTAATGAACATTCTAGATGCCAAATGACCAAAATGCCCCTCTTCGGGTTAAAATCTAACTTTTTCGGTAATACCGATTAAATCCCTGATCCGACAGTTCCTTTAATTTTTATTTTCATCAGTACTGATTAACTAAATTATCTTTGACATTTTTTATGTCATTTATACCTCAGTGGACCTTTAATTAAGTCTTGAAAATTATTTCCTAGGGTTCTTTGTGGGTCTGGGTTTGTCAACTGTCTACGCAGTGACTTCCCGGTACGGTCACCTATTATTGCGGTTCCAGCTCATTTAACCTAATTTCATTTCATGTCTTTTATTTTTCCTTAATTTTTTTTGTATTTTTTTTATCATGTATTTCATCATTTTATGTCTTCTCACTATCATTTAAGTGTAGTTTTAGGCATTCTGACTGTCTAAACAGACGTTAGTCGTCGGAACAGTAGAACATAAGGACTGCCTACGGTAAGGGTATTACAGCATATATTTCTCTTACACAATGTTTTAAATAGAATGCTAATAAAAACATTTAATAAAGAATTGTATGAACTAACATTTTAATTCATGAATTAATTCTAAGTATTCAGTACTTAGACAATACAAACATTGACACAAAACATAATTTCAAACATAAACAAAATACATACATACTATTCATAATATTACAACTAACTAGGTCAATCTAACTATTTTGTTCACTGGACATGATTTAATTAGTGGCTCCATCACTTGGGCTCAACGAGCAGCAAAATGGTCCACATAAAATGGAGAGGAGAGGGATGAGAATGGTAAAAGTAGCCGAAGGGGGATTTAAATTTTAATGGAGCCTAGACGCCATTAAAAGTAGCGTCCCAGCTCAAACACTAGTATAAATAGCGTCCTAAGACTGCACACACCAATATGAATGGCGTCCGAAGGTCTGCATGCCATTTTGAATTGCATCTTGACTGGTTGACGTGACATCCTTCAGAGATTCTCTGCAAGTGAATTGTGGAAGAACTCTGGACACTAATATTGATAGCATCCTGCCTCTGGACTCCAGTATGACTGGCGTCCCACTTGTCCAACTTGGCACATATGCACCCTTTCGGTAAATTAACAACCGCTCATCTTATTATGGTATTTTTCTTCCCGCTTTAACACTAATACGATAAAAAGCTCTACACATAATAGAATTAGTATGAGACAGGAATTATAAATTGGTTGGTATTGAAGGTGCGGAAGCATGAAAAACACAAGTTTGTATCATTGAATTCAAAAATTTTCACCTAGGGTCACATGCATCATGCAAGATTTATTTTTATCTATATGATTTCAATGATAAACAACATATTAAAACTCTTTTAATATGTTTTTGGATTTGTATTTGCAATTTAAGATTTTAGAATTGATCAAATTAATTTTAGAACCCTAAATTAGATCAAGAACAAGTGCACTAACCTCTTGATGCACTGTAGTGTGTTTGGCACCTTTGGGATGCGTCTTTAGGATACTAGATGTTGTCCCCCTAGCTTGTCCACACCAAGATCACCTATGGCAACACTTGAAAACCTTCTAAAGCTTTTTCTATTAATTAGAAAATCAATTTTTTCCTTTTAAGAGATTAAAGATGTAAACAGGACACTAGAAATAATTTCTAGTATTTTTAATTCAAGAGATTGTTTTCTAATCTCTTAGAATTGATGAGAGATGAAGAAGAAGAGAGAATGGCAGCCTCAAGGGTGGCGGCAAAAAGGGTGGCAGCAACTAGTTGTTATTTTTCTTTTCATAACAACACTTATATAGCTAGGTCACCACTTAAAACCCTTGCCACATGTCACCTTCTGATTGGCTCTAGGTTTAATTGACCCAATCGTATTGTGCCAAGTGTCAAACCTATATTTAATCTTAATTTTAATCATCTTACATGATTAAAAGATATTTGGCAAGCTTATGTATAGTCTCATGTGTCACCATCCCATGGTGCCTCATGTCACCCTATGAAATGACCAAAATGCCCCTGTGTCATAATTTTGAGTTCTCAACCCAAAATAATTTTTTCTCTTCTTCTAATTAATTTATATAAAATATAAATTAATTATTTAATCTTTATTAATTAATTTCTCATTAATTAAATTCATATTTAAACACTTTAAATATAAATTTAACTTATACTATACATCCAATAATATAGATTTAGTTTCAAGCCATGCTAGGGACTTTGCAATCTAATTTCAAACCAAACCTATTTAATTAATCAATTAAACTCTTCAATTAATTAAGTAAATCATATTTAAGTTAGTGATTACTTATGTATGTGTGTGACTTACTAGGCTCATCACTAATTGGCAATGAGACATGATATCAACTCTTAATATCATCAGAACACTTTCTTACCATAAATGATTTCTCTAAATCATTTTATGCACCTCATAGACCATGGTTAACACCTAGCATAGCATGCCATGCCCACCCAATTAGTAATAAGGTTTACGTTAAATGAATATATAATCATATGTTACCATGCACTAGAATCTCTCTGTTACAAAATCCCAATTTGAGCTGGAGTCATGGTTTATGTCAAACTATATTTGCTATAAATATTATGTTCTTTTTAATTCTAGTTCTTGATTAAAAGATTTTCTCATAAGAAACTCTTTTCTGATTAAATCTATCTGTCCTGGCCAGGAACTTGAAACATCAAGAACAATTAAATGAACATAGGATTTTATCCCTATTTACTTAGAGGAACAGATTCCATCTTGATCAACACCTACCTTCATATATAACTAGTAGGAGCCAACACATGCCCATATACCCATACATAGTACAAGTATAAAAGCAGTATCAAACTCAAACCACCTATATACAAGATAACTGTGCTATATCAGGTCTAAAGATTATATGCACTGATATGATTTATAACAATACATTGACAAGAGTAAACTCCATGTGCTTGTCATAAGTGTCACTAGTTTGGGCTACTTATCATGTATAAGTGCCTATCATGTTTGTTATATGGCATGAAGCTCACCATTCCATCTTATTTATATCTCATATAAATAACTTGGGAACAAACATGAATACAATCTTTCTGGATAGTCATGTCCTTATTATGAAGTATTCTCGATTGTGAACCTATTTATGATACTTTGTGCTAGAGATATTGTCTCTCATATTCTTTACAACTTAAGAATAGAATTTCTGACAAAATATCAATGGACCTTTTCTATTACACATAAATATATTATGTAAACGGAAAAGTAAAAATGCCTTTTATTAGTAAAAGATGCACAAGATATATAATAAATGATATGCTCTAGAGCATACTACTAACAATCTCCCACTAGCACTAGAGCCATTCATTACAATATCTTAGACCCATCTTCTCAAGATGTCGGTCTAGCTGAGTCTGTGACATGGGCTTAGTGAATGGATCAGCTGGATTTTCAGCTGATGCTATTTTTTGCATGGCTATATCGCCTCGCCCAACTATTTCTCTGATAATGTGATTGCGCCTTTCTAAGTGTTTAGATTTCTGGTGAGACCTGGGTTCCTTAGCCTGTATGACTGCTCCATTGTTGTCACAGTGAAGTGGAACAACTGACTCAATGGAAGGAACTACTGCAAGTTCTGTCACGAACTTCTTTATCCAAACAGCTTCCTTTGTAGCATCTGATGCAGCAATATACTCAGCCTCGGTAGTGGAATTTGCAGTCGTACTCTGTTTGGAACTCTTCCAACTGACTGCACCTCCATTACAAATGAACACATACCTAGAGGTAGACTTTCTATCATCAATATCTAATTGGAAATCAGAATCAGTATAACCATTCAATTGCAAGTCTCTACCTCCATATAACAAGAATAAATCCTTAATTCTTCTCAAGTACTTAAGGATATTCTTGACAACTATTCAGTGTTCCAAACCTGGATTGGATTAATACCTACTAGTCAAACTAACAGCATATGTGATATCCGATCTAGTACACAACATTGCATACATTAAACTTCTAATAGGCGAAGCATATGGTGTCACACCTTATCCTTGGCAAGGAATGACATGTTCCCGTAGCGTACCTAATGAATTACCGAACTCCACCTACTGATAACTCATTAGTTATGCTACAAAGAATTTTAAAACAAATCATAACTTTTTATCTTATCAATTCTTTTGTGGAAAACTACATGAGAATAGTTAAAATTCCATGTAAACATTCATTAGAAATAATGATAGACTAAATATTGTAAAAGTTACATTTTCATAAGTCCCAAAATAAAATACAAATAGTTACAAACGTAAAATACTTTAGTAATACAGTACTTTTTAATACAAACTACTCAATATCCATACATCCATACATATAGGTACAAAATACATCCAAAGGAATCACAAGGGTATACCTAACATAAATACCCACAATCAATACCAAAATGCTGCTTCCAAGTCTCTCACTCAGTAGCCTTCTCTTTTCCCTTACCTGCGACAGCATAAAGAAGCTATCGTTGAGTATATTACTCAGTGGTGCACAACTAATAACTTTAAAACTGAAGGTAAAACTCAATTTTTCAAAGCATAATAAATCACATTTTTCTTAAGCATGAAAACTTCACAATAGTTCTAAGTCCATAAGAGCCATTTATTGGAATAATATTTCAAAAGAGAAATCACACTTCATAAATCACAATTCACAAAGCATTAGTGTTGCCAACATCAACACACAGTTTAGGCCATGACATAAAATTTCACGATCAGTGCCGTATTGTACACCATGACAAAACAATCTCAACCTCACTAACCGTTATTAATGAGGGAAGGGCTAGCTAGCTAATGAGTACTCATGTAGTCTTACCCCACTAACCGTTATTAATGAGATACACAATCAATATCAATTATCAACCCCAAATAGCCGTTACTACTGGGGAGTTCCGAAAGGGACTGTAATGCTAACTGTGGTTTTAAAACAGTTTTCAAAATTTTTCCACTCAACAATCACATTTATAAACCAATAAACACATTTAAATTCATCATAATATCTATATAAAGGTGGCAACACCTAAATTTCTTAAATGCAAGAGAAAAACCATATTTCAGTCAAGGTAAACTTATTCAAAGAAAACTCATTCAAAGCAAACTCATTCAATTTAACACATTCCAAGGAATTTACAAGTTTAAAAATGAAGAAAAGGTTAGTTGTGCACAAACCTTCAATAATTCTCCTTCCTTGTTACCTACTTCTCCTTGTCCATTCCAACTTCTTTTTCTACTAAAAATACACAAATAGAATACCTCAATACCAATCTCAATTGCTGCCAAGAACTCATTACATGCATGTCTAATGCATCCGAAGTTAGCTTTGAAAATTTTAGAATATTTTGGTTTTGGGATAGCTTGGTGCCCCAATCTTTGAACCTAATTTTTACCTAGTTTCGATCATAATTTTGTGAGATGTTCTTCATGAAAATTGTTCATTTAGGTCTTAACTTTATTTTCCTTTTTAAATCGCCTAATTCGGAGCTGTGTAGCTCAAGTTATGACCAAAATACAGTTACTATTTGCATCACTGTTCATCCTGCAGATTCAGTTCTGGCAGATTTATTGATCCAACTTCGTTCATAAATTTGATCAAGTTAAGTCCATAATTTGGTCTAATGTTCTGTATACAAAATGTTCTACTATGTCTTAGTTCTCTATCGGTTCAAGAATCGCCTAAATCAGAGTTTTCTAGAGAGAGTTATGGCCATGCAAAGCTTACTGTTCATATGGTAAATTTAAAGTTTTGCATATTCGGTGATTCAACTTTGCTCAGCAATTTGCTCAGCAACTTTGCTTTAATTTGTTCTGCTAGCATTGGCTTCACTTGCCAAGTAGCTGCCATCTGACCTTCTTCATTAATCTCCAAATTAGCATGCAATGCCCTTAACTCATGCACCATGGACAATGGAGAAACCCTCAAACCAGCCATAGTCTTGCGACTTAAAGCATTAGTTAAAACATTAGCTTTTCCAGGCTGATAGTCTATCAAACAATCATAATCTTTTATCAGCTCTAACCATCTCCTCTGCCTCAAATTTAACTACTTTTGTGTGCCCAAGTACTTCAAACTTTTATGATCTATGCATATATAACATCTCTCCCCATACAAGTAATGTCTCTAAATCTTCAAGGCAAAGACAATGGCTGTCTGCTCCAAGTCATGCGTAGGATAATTCCTCTCATGGAGTTTAAGCTAGCGTGAAGCATAAGCAATGACATTCCTATCTTGCATCAACACACAGCCCAATCCATTATGAGAAGCATCACTGTATATGGTATGCTCCTTACCCAAAGTGGGCAAGGTTAAGATTGGAGCTTCAGTTAAACACCTCTTTAACTCATCAAAACTTTCCTGGCACCGATCAATCTACTGAAATTTTACATTCTTCCTAAGTAGCTTAGTTAATGGAGATGCTAGCATGGAGAATCCCTTCACAAACCTTCGGTAATACCTGGATAAACTGAGGAAACTCCGAACTTCCGTGACATTTCTAAGTGGCTTCCAATTAAGAATGGCTTCTACTTTGCTAGGATCCACCTGGATACCTTCTGCAGATACAATATGCCCCAAAAATGTAATCTCCTTTAGCCAAAACTCACATTTTGACAGTTTGGCATACAACTGCTTCTCCCTTAAAGTCTGCAATACTATCCTCAAGTGCTTATCATGTTCCTCTGCATTCTTTGAGTACACCAAAATATCATCAATGAACACCACAACAAACTGGTCCAAATATGGCCTGAAGATAGTGTTCATTAGGCTCATAAAAGCAGCTGGAGCATTAGTCAATCCAAATGGCATTACCAAGAACTCATAGTGGCCATACCGAGTCCTAAAGGCAGTTTTAGGAATACTTTACTCCTACACCCTCAACTGGTAGTAGCCCGATCTCAAGTCAGTTTTGGAGAATACAGTTGCATCCTTCAACTGATCAAACAAATCATCGATCCGTGGCAGAGGATATCTATTCTTTATGGTTACCTTATTCAACTGTTTGTAGTCTATGCATAGGCGAAGAGTACCATCCTTTTTCTTTACAAATAATACTGGTGCTCCCCAAGGTGATACGCTAGGGCGGATGAAACCCTTATCTAACAATTACTACAATTGCACCTTTAACTCTTTCAACTCAGCAGGTGCTATCCTATAAGGAGTGATGGAGATTGGCTCCACACCAGGCATAGTCTCAATTTCAAACTGCACCTCTCTTTTCAGAGGCAATCCTGGCAATTCTTCTGGAAAGACATCCAGAAAACCCCATACCGTAGGAATATCTTTAAGATCTAGACTCCCCACCTGGGTCTCTATCACATGAGCTAGATAAGCTTCACATCCCTTTCTAATCATCTTTCTAGCAAGTGCAGCTGAAATGATGTTGGATGGCAATAACTGCCTCTCCTCGTGTATCACTACATCTGCATACTCGGAAAGACCAAAAGTGACTTTCTTCAGTCTATAGTCGATTATGGTGTGATGCCTAACTAAACAATCCATACCCAAGATGATATCATAATCTTGGAAGGGCATGTCAATTAAGTCTGACAGAAATGTATGTCCTTGGATCACTAAAGGACAATCCTTATACAATTTGTTCACCCTAACCTCTTGCCCTAAGGCACTAATCACTAGCACATCATAATCCATTTTCAAGCAAGGAGTGGCAACAGAACATGCAATACTGGCACTAGCATAAGAATGTGTAGAACCAGGGTCAAACAGCACTTATACATCTCTATCAAAAATGGAGAAAGTACCAGCCACAACATTTGATGTCTCAGCTTCATCCCTCTGGCGCATGGTGTACACCCTGACTGGTGCACCACTCTGCTCTGGTTGGCTCACTGTGCCTTGGCTACTAGAAGTGTTACCTCAACCCCTACCTCTGCCTCTACTAGTTGTCTGTTGTCCTCTGGAAGCAGAACCTTGAACACATCCCTTAGTGGTAGTAGGCGACCAAGATCTGCGGGGATTAGTACAATCTCTAGCAAAATGCCCACTTTCAGCACAGTTGTAATAGGCTCCTATGGCCTTATAACATACTCCTCCATGAGTCTTGCCATAAGTCTCACAAGCACGGGTAGGAAAGGAACCCCTAGATGTCTGCTGTCCGGATCTAGGTCGCCTTTGCCCTAAGAATCTTCCCCTACTAGATCCTCTGTTACTTGGTCCCCCAAAGCTCTTCCTTTTACCCAAATTGTTACTTGGACTTTGACTTGTAGGCTTACTGCTCTTCTCTTTTTCAGTGGTTACCTTATCAGATGCCCCTTCTAAATCTATCCTTTCCGATTCAAGGGCCTGTGATATCAATCCAGAGAATTTGTCATGTCGAAACCCAACCACTTTCAATCTCAAACTAGGCCTCAAACCAGCCTCAAACCGTTTGCATCTGTCTCTACTGGTAGTGAGTAGGCTTCCAGCATAGTGGCTAAGGTAGGAAAAGTCTCTCTCATACTCGGCTACAGTTCTGTTCCCTTACTTCAAACTAAGAAACTCCTGTAGCTTCATATCCACATAGGTATCAGGAACATACTTATGTCTAAACTCCCTTAGAAAGTCATCCCATGTCAGCACTGGCGGCTCAGCCAAACTATGGGGAATGGTCTTATATCACTCATATGCATCTCCATGCAGCAGGGAAATTGAATATTCAAACATCAACTCATCTGTGCAATGTAATTTCTTGAAGACTCTCTCCATCCATTCTAACCATTGCTCAGCTTCCAATGGGTCCACTGTATCCTTGAACTCTGTTGCCCCATACTTCATTAACTTGTCATATTGTCTGGCTAGGATGGTGGCTGCACTGGAGGTGCTTGCACAGGAGCCTGGACTAGTATATTGCCAGCCATTTGCTGAAATAATGCAGCCATCTACTGAGCGAACTGAGCAAGAAACTGCATAGGTGGGACGGGTGCAGCTGACCCACTGGCATTCTAAGGAGCTGGAGCCTCCCCCTGTACCTCAGCTACTACTGATTGCTCTACTGTGTGATCCCCCTCTTCCATACTGAATCACAAAGAATTCTACTCCCTAAACAAACAACACAAGGATATTTCCCTCCATTAGTCTATATTTATGATGTAATGCACTATATGTATCAATTAATAACAGTTGAGCAGTTGTACTTATCAAAAAATTTCAAACATGCAATTTCAAAACTTGTATAAAAACCAAATCTCTAATACCACTAAAACATGTCACACCTTATCTCTGGTAAGGCATGACATGGTCCCGTAGCATACCTAATGAATTACCGAACTCCACCTACTGATATGTTAGTAGTATGCCCTAGAGCATATCATTTAGTATGTATCTTATACATATTTTTATTAATAAAAGGCATTTCCACTTTTCTGTTTACATAATATATTTATGTGTAATAGAAAAGGTCCATTGATATTTTGTTAGAAATATTATTCTTAAGTTGTTAAGAATATGAGTGACAATATTTCTAGCACAAAGTATCATAAATAGGTTCACAATCGAGGATACTTCATAATAAGGACATGACTTATCCAGAAAGATTGTATTCATGTTTGTTCCTAAGTTATTTATATGAGATATAAATAAGATGGAATGGTGAGTCTCATGCCATATAACAAACATGATAGGCACTTATAAATGATAAGTAGGCCGAACCAGTGACACTTATGACAAGCACATGGAGTTTACTCTTGTCAATGTTTTGTCATAAATCATATGAGTGCATATAATCTTTAGACCTGAGATAGCACAGTTATCTTGTATATAGGTAGTTTGAGTTTGATACTACTTTCATACTTGTACTGAGTATGGGTATATGGGCATCTGTTGGCTCCTACTAGTTATATATGGAGGTAGGTGTTGATCAAGATGGAATCTGTTCCTCTAAGTAAATAGAGATAAAATCCTATGTTCTTTTAATTGTTCTTGATGTTTCAAGTTCCTGGCCAGGACAGATAGATTTATTCAGAAAAGAGTTTCTGATGAGAAAAATCTTTTTAATCAAGAACTGGAATTAAAAAATAACATAATATTCATAACAAATGGAGTTGGACATAAACCATGACTCCAGCTTGATTTGGGATTTTGTAACAAAGAGATTCTAGTGCATGGTAACATATGATTATAGGTTCATTTAAGGTTGTAACACCCTTAAGTTCGGTAGTGCGTTCTACTGTTCCAGTGACCAGTGTTGTCTAGACAGCTAGGATGCCTAGAACTACACTTCGATATGAGTGAGGAAACATAAAATAATGAAATACAAGAAAAGAAAAAACAAGAAAAACAAAGGAAAAATAATAGTAAAGAAATGCAACCAAGTTAGCGAGCCGATAACCCTAGCGTTGGGTAACCGCACCGGGAAGTCATGGCGTGGACCGTTGACTATCCCTGGACCGCGGGGAACCCTGGAAAATATTTTTAGGACTCAAATAAATATTTATTGAAGTATAAATATCATTAGAAATATCAAAGAAAAATTAAATAATTAGTACAAAGAAAAGTGAGAAATCGAAAAATGGATAAAACCCGGTGTTACCGAAAAATCGGGAATGCAACCCGAACAGGGGCATTGTGGTCATTTGACACCCCGAGTTGTCTTTTGACTTAAATGTCCATCAAAAATAAATAATATTATACTTGGAAAATATAATGAAAAATTAATTTAGTGGTACCTAGTGTAAATAACAAAAATGGAGGGTAAATGGGGTAATTAGCACTTAAACATATAATATGATTAAAAAATGCATGAGTGGAGCACTATGGGAATTAAAATATTCATTAAGTGGGCAGATTACTTCCACTAAGCTCATCTTCAACCTTCATTCCTCACCATTGCCGAAATGAAGAAGTTCCAAGGTTCTCCCATGGCCACCCAAATGCATGGTTCATTACACCCATTTTCAAGCTAGATTTTGGTTACTTGTCTTCATTAAGTTTGATCCTCACACCATGGGAAGTAGATAGGCAGCAAGAAAGGAAAGTTTTTGTGGAGTTTTGAAGAATTTCCAAAGTGGTAAGTTTGTGTTTTTTATTATTGTTTAATTAAAGTTTGTAAGGATGTTATGGGTGTTTGATTTATGGAGAAATTTTTGAGGTTTGATGTTGAATGGGGATGTGTACTTCTGGCAGCCATGGAAACACTTTGAAGGCAGTTTATTTTTGCTTGTAAATGGTGAATTAAATGATTGATTAAATGTATATTGTGTAGGAAATTGTTTGGGTGATGTATACTTAGTATATGTAAATGTGAATTGAAATTTGAAGCTTGGAAATTAATGGAATGTAAAGGTACCATTGCGGCAGGTTGTTAACTCTTGAAGAATGCTGAAATTCATGCTTGGTTTATGGTATATTAATGTTGAATTATGTTGGATGTTAGGGCAGTTTGAGTGTATATATGATGTTGTGAAGTTGGACATGAAAAAAGTGTTATGGTTAGGTGATTGAATTGTTGTAAATTGAGTTGAAACATTATGCACTTTATGGTGTATGTTGAATGTAATTGTAAGCTGACAAAATAACCTATAATGTGTTGTGAATTATGTTTAGGTCATGATACAACCAGAATTGACATGAATATTGAGTTTGGTAAGTGTTAGTAGTGATCCTTGATGTGTATGAAAGAAATGCAATAAGGCAGTTTGTGTTTTAGGCCTATAACTTTAAGTGTGTGGCTCCAATTGGTATGAGACCAGTTGGAGGTGAAACTAGGCACAAAATGTGCCAACATTCATGAAGGAAGCATACCAAAATTCTGCTTGCAAGGTAGCTTGAAAAATGACCACATCCGTATTAAGTGCAAATAAGGCCTGAAAATTGACCATTTGGTCAGCAGTTAGTGTTTAGGCCATAACTCACTCAAAACAGGTCCAATTGACCTAAAACTTTGACCATGAATAGTTAAGACCCATATCTACAAGTATTATGAAGACCCCAAAACCCAGAAATGATCATAAGCAAGTCAAACAGCTTGCACAAGTTCGGGTCCAAAAACTGGCCGAACCAAAATTGACCTAAAATGACCTAAAATGACCAATTTTAGTGCAATTTGACCAGTAATAGTAAAATGACCATAACTTGGTCTACATAACTCAGAATGACCTGAAATTTTGCCCCACGTGCAATAAGACATAGATCTACAAGTTTGTAGTTTTGACCGAAACCCGAAAACCGAGGGAACTAGGTTGTCCGGCTAGGTCAAACTAGTATCCCAGAATCCAGCAAATTGCAAGAAAATGCAATATACAAGGAAATGAATTTGGTAACATGTACCAACCCTAAAAGACTATTGAATGTGACAAGTTAGTAACACTAAAACCTAATTTACCTAGAATGCATCAAGGGTCGATATATTGGGTTGATTAAGCAAATAATATCATTTAGTGAATTACTTATCAAACATTATCGTTAGAGACAGTTTAATTAAGTACTGAAACACTTCAAATTGTGTTTCTCAGTTAGCAAAGACTCAGGAAAAGGGAAGGAAACACTGAGTCAAGACCAGGAGACAGTTATCAGAGGTTTATGCACAACAGCTATTTCTTTTGAATTTTTCAATTGAAATGAATTATGACTATTTGTATATCATTGTTTTAAATTGTGGAAATGTGTTTGAATGAATATTTATTGCTTGAAAAGCATTGTAAATGGTTTGAAACTATGAAAAATTGTTTGAATGATATTGATGGATACTTTTTGATTGAAAAGCATTGGAAATGATTTGAAACCACAGCTATCATGTATATTGATTGTATTCCCCACTAGCTTGTCTAGTGGGACGAATTGAATTCCCTCTCTGGCTAAAGTGTTGAGGTGTGTGCCTGTTGAGGACGAATTGGATGAGTACTCATATTTTTGCAAGCTAGCTATGTCATTCCTCATTAGTCATTGACTTTTTGGGACGAATTGAATACCTCATTAGCCATCAGCTTTTGAGACGAATTGAACTTTGGAACATGATTAAGTTGTGTATGATTTATTGATTTGTATTATGAGATTGTGAAATGGAGTTAAATTCTTATTGACATTCCCTGTCTTTTGAATTTAATCATGATTTGATTTATTAAAATTATTGTGATATTGAGAAATGGAGTTTAAATTCTTATTGACATTTACTATCTTGAATTTAACTATGGTTTTAAATATCCACTATTTATATAACTTGTGATTTTTGATTTAAAGTTGTATTTGATTAATGTTGTGCACCACTGAGACATTGTCTCAGCGATAGCTTTTCATTACTGTCGCAGGTAGACAGACGGACAAGGCAGCAGACTAGGCTGCTAGTACATCCAGCAACAGATTATCGGGTATAACGAGTATACCCCATTTTGCATTTTGTACTATAATGTATAACCACTGTATGTATATATTGTTCGTGGTTTGAGCAGTTGTAAATTAAAATTGTACATTGAAGTTGTAAAGTAAATTATGAGATATTTTGACTTGTAAAATTTGTACTGTATTTCTTTTATCTCAGTCTTTGAAAAATTATTGTGGATTTGAGTTGAAAAATAAATTGTGTTGTTTAACTGTTGAAGTGGAGATTGAGAATTATATTGAAGTGCTTTTACAGATTTTCTGAAGAACTGTTTTATTCAAAATACAAACGGCACTCCGCCAAAATTTTTACAGAAATTCCTAATAATTCAAATGTGTTATCTTTTTCACTTAAGTTCAAAAAAAATTTTAACACCTGTAAATAGTGCTCACCATTGTAAAAGAAGTAAGAAAAGTTTTTAAAATCCCTTGTAGTGTATTTAATTGGTTATCAGTAGACAAAGTTGGTAATTCATTACGTATACTACGGGATCATGTTATGCCTTACAGAGGGGTAGGGTGTGACAAAGGTAAACCTTATTACTAATTGGGTGGCCATGGCATGCTATGCTAGGTGTTAACCATAGTTTATGAGGTTCATAAAATGATTTAGAGAAATCATTTATGGTAAGAAAGAGTTCTGATGATATTAAGAGTTAATATCATGTCTCATTGCCAATTAGTGATGAGCCTAGTAAGTCACACACATACACAAGTTATCACCTATTTAAATATGATTTAATTAATTAATTAAAGAGTTTAATTGATTAATTAAATAGGTTTGGTTTGCAATTAAATTGCAAAGTCTCTAGCATGACTTGAAACCAAATCTAGATTATTGGATGTATAATATAAGTTAAATTTATATTTAAAGTGTTTAAATATGAATTTAATTAATGAGAAATTAATTAATAGAGATTAATTAATTTATTTATATTTGATATAAATTGATTAGAAGAAGAAAAATAATTATTTTGCGTTAAGAACTCAAAATTAAGATACAGGGGCATTTTGGTCATTTGACAGTGTGACACGTGGCATCATGAGATGGTGACATATGGGATTACACATAAGCTTGCCAAATGTTTTTTTAATCATGTGAGATGATTAAAATCAAGATTAAATATAGGTTTGACACTTGGCACAATGTGATTGGGTCACTTAAACCTAGAGCTAATCAAAGGGTGACATGTGGCAAGGGTTTAATGTGCTAACCTAGCTATTTAAGTGTTGTTATGAAAAGAAAAGCAACCAGCAGCCACTCCTCTCCTTTTTCACGCCACTTTGAGGCTTTTCATCTATTCTTCTTTATCTCTCATCAATTAAAAGAGATTATCCATCAATCTCTTTAATTAAGAACACTAGAAATTGTTTCTAGTGTCCTGTTTACATCTCTAATCTCTTAAAAGGCAGAACTTGAATTTCTAATTAATAGAAAAAGTTTTAGAAGCTGTTCAAGGGCTGCTATAGGTGTTCTTGGTGTGGACAAGCTAGAGGAACAACATCTGGTGTCCTGAAGACGAATCTCAAAGGCGCAGACACGCTGCAGTGCATCAAGAGGTTAGTGTAATCGTTCTTGATTTAATCTAGGGTTCTAAAATTAATCTGATTAATTTTAAAATCTTAAATGGCAAATACAGATCCATAAACACATTAAAAGAGTTTTAATATGTTGTTTATCATTGAAAACAAATAGACAAAAATAAATCTTGCATGATGCATGTGACCCTAGGTGAAAATTTTTGAATTCAATGGTATAAACTTGTGTTTTTCACACTTCTGTTCCTTCAATTGGTATCAGAGCCACTATATTTGCCATTTAGATTGTTGATTATATGATTTAATTGTGTGATTTGATCATGAGATGATTGAACCATTGCTGGTTGGATCAAGAGGTGTGGCGGCATGCTTGATGAACTCCAACATGGTGCGCATGGCTTGGGAAGATCATGGTGCGCATGGTTGTTATTAAATTCTGCAATTGTTGCATGATGAAAGGTTCATCATATGACTAATTAAAATGTTTAATTAGGATTTTTAATCACACAATTAAATTATGATTCAAATCAGATTTTTAAAAATTGTTTGAATGTGATTCAAATCTGAATTTTAAAAGTTGTTTGAATTTGATTCAAATCTGAATTTTTAAAGTTGTTTGAATCATATTTAAATCTGATTTTTTAAAATTGATTGAATAAAATTCAGATCTGATTTTTTAAAAAATGTTTGAATGTGATTCAAATATGATTTTTTTAAAAATGTTTGAATGTGATTCAAATCTGAATTTTAAAGTTGTTTGAATGTGATTCAAATCTGAATTTTTAAATTTGTTTGAATAAGATTCAAATCTGAATTTTTTAATTTATTTGAATCATATTCAAATCTGGATTTTTAAGTTGAATATGAGATATTCAATTTAATTTAAGTATGTATGTTTTATTTAATTGTTAAATAGTGATATGCATGATGGATGATCATGGACTATAAAAGACCAATGTGATTGGATTTATTTCTTTTATATTTCTTTGGGATTGTAAATTAATTAATTTATTTTAATTTATTTTGGGCATGTATTATTAAGTTTGTAATAATTTTTGGGTTGTAATTTCATTTATTTAAGTTCTTGTAAATTCGTCTTGGTATACCAAGGATTACCATGTAATATTGGATTGCAAGAAGTTCAAGGAGGTCAAGAGCATTGGTGGGACCAGTGGGAGGAATTCAAGATCAAGTGTTGATTATGTACTCCTTCAGCAACTCTTGTAAAATGAATGACTGAATGGAATGCACCTAGGAATGCCCTGATTCAATTCTTGGTGGCTCAGAATTGAATCCCTTAGAAAGTCCATGATCATACTATATTTATTGCTTATCCATGAATGCATGAGATGTATGAGAATGTATGCTATATGCATGCTAATTGGATAATGTGCAAAGTGAGACCTTAATAGTAATTAGAATGACCATAAAATCTTCCAAACAAACGATTAAGTTAGAAATGTTATAATTAAAGTAATTATAACATAGGCCCTCCATTGGGGCAATTATTTTAAGAAATTTTAAATAGTTGCATGAGATGCAATTAATTTAAGAGATTTTCTTAAGAATAATTGTTAAGCATGAGATGTTGTAAATATGTAAATGGTTTAGTGGCCAATATTGGATGTACCTGAGGACATTAAAATTATTTGCATAATTACTGGCTCAATGGGATCAACTTAACTAATGCAAGATAAGTCAATAATGGATGCACCTGAGATTTTGAGCATTAAGGGCAAGGTAAAGGATAGAACCTCACATGAGATGTGATGGGCAAGGAGTTGCTCACTTATAGTTTATTGTAATTCCAATAATGGATGTACCTGAGGATGATCAATAGAATTATAAGAATTCAATCACCCACTAGAAATCCATCCAACTAGGATTTCCGTTTTCTACTTTGGAAGTGTAGGATTCGCTAAGTTAGTGGGAGGACCAATTTGATTAAAAGACCATAATCATTTTGGTTAATTACATGATACATTTACTAATTAATCTAGTTATTTTCTGCAGTTAATTTTCTGATAAAAATGAGCACAAAACAACCATCACCATCCAATATCCTTGCAAGCATACTTGATCACAATAGGTTGACAGGACCTAATCTGTCTAATTGGCTAAGAAATTTAAAACTTGTCCTGAACCTTGAACATAGAGGATATGTTCTAGATTCAAATGTTCCTGGTCCCTTACCTCCAGAGGCCACACAAGAGGAACATGAAACTTTGGACAAGTGGAAGGAGCATGATATGAGAGCTAAGTGTTACATGTTTGCTTCCATGAGTAATGAGTTACAGAAGCAACATGAGAACATGCAGAGTGCGAGTGAGATCCTCCTTCACCTACAAGAGTAGTATGGTGAGCACAGCAGGAATGCTAGGTATGAGATATCTAGACAGCTATTCCGTATGAGGATGTCTGAGGGACAGAATGTTGGGGATCATGTCCACAAGATGATTCGGCTGATTGAGCAGTTGGAACATCTTGACTTCAACATGGATTTCCAACTACAGACGGATTTGATCCTTCAGTCCCTTCCTGAGTCTTTTGGAAATTTTGTAACAAATTTCCATATGACTAAACAGGAATGCACCTTAGCTGGTTTACTCAACATGCTGGTTATTGCCCAAAAGAATATGCCAGGCAATAAAGGAAAAGAGGTAGCTTTGGTTACATCTTCTTCTGCTGGAAAGTCCAACAAGAAGAAGGGCAATAAAAAAAAAAGAAACCTCAGATTCCTAGTCCTTCCAAGAAAATAACTAAACAGAAAAGGAAGACTAAAGCTGATGGAGGCAAAAGAAAGTGTTTCCACTGCCAAAAGGATGGGCACTGGAAAAGGAACTTCCCAGAGTATCTTGCTTCTCTGAAGGACAAGAAGGATGCACCTTTGGAAGGTATGTCCATATCTTGTTATTTAGATTTTGATGATACTCATAGTTCATCTACAGCTTGGGTTTTAGATACTGGTGCCAGTTCTCACATTTCTAATGATATGTAGGAACTAGCAAACAGTAGCAGCTTGCGTTATCAAGATATTAGAGTCCGAATTGGCAATGGCTTAACTATTGAAGCTTTAGCCATATGATCTAAATCTTTTTACATGTTTGGACATGTTTTGTGTTTGGATAATATTTTATATGTACCTGATGCTTTTAAGAACATCATTTCTATATCTAGTTTGACTATAAATGGCTATGAATTTCAGTTCACAGATGATATTTGCAATATTTATTTTGAAAATAAGTACGTTGGTTCGGGTTATATGAATGATGGTCTTTATTATTTGGATAATAATGACAAACACAAATTGAATGCAAGTGATCTAAAAGAATGCAATGCCATGGTGAAAACCAACTCAAGTTCAAAATATATTTGGCACTTAAGGTTATGTCATGTTGTAGAAGATAGGATTGCAAAACTAGAGAAAATGGAGATTTTATCCTCATTGGGCTCTGAGCCTACTCCAACTTGTGAATCTTGCCTTTAGGGCAAAATGACTAGATCACCCTTTGTTGGACAAGGGCTAAGAGCTGAAAATATTTTGGAGCTAATACATAGTGATGTATGTGGTTCATTTAAAGAAATGGCTAGAGGGGGTTTTCATTATTTTATTACCTTTACTGATGATAAATCAAGGTTTGGGTATTTGTATTTGATGAAATACAAACATGAATCCTTTGAAAAGTTTAAGGAATTTAAATCTGAAGTAGAAAATCAAACAGGAAAGAGTATTAAAGCTCTTCGATCGGATCGTGGAGGTAAATATTTGAGCACTGAATTTGATGAATACTTGAGAGAGCATGGCATTGTTTCTCAGCTGACTCCTCTAGGAACGCCACAGCTGAATGGTGTATCTGAAAGGAGAAATCGTACCCTATTGGATATGGTACGTAGTATGATGAGCTATACTGATATGCCAATCTTCTTTTGGAGATTTGCATTAGAATCAGCTTTGTATATTCTGAATAGGTTTCCATCAAAATTAGTTTTTTCCACACCTTATGAGATATGGCATGGAAGAAAACCAAAGTCTTAAGCAAGTTAAGATTTGGGGTTGTCCAGCTTATATCAAAAAGCTGAACACTGATAAATTGGAGACCAGATCAGAAAAATGTCGATTTGTTGGATATCCAAAAGATAGTTTTGGATATTATTTTTATTTGCCTACTTTGCAAAAGGTTGTGATAAGTAGAGATGCCACATTTCTTGAACAACAGTTTGTTCAAGAAGGAGGCAAAGGAAGGCAAATAGAGTTAGAATTGGAGAATTCTGACCAACCAACAGATCAGATGGATATAGATCCATCTAGTTAACCTATACCCGTTGATGAAACATCTACAGCTATTCCTCGTAGAACAACTAGGGTATCTCATCCACCAGTGAGATATGGTTTTCTTTATGAAGAAAAACAAGAGTTGTGTACTCATGAAGAAGTAGATCATGGAGATGATCCACTTACTTATGAAGAAGCTATATCAGATATAGACTCTTCAAAATAGATTGATGCTATGAAATCCAATATTGATTCCATGTATAAGAATCAAGTTTGGGATCTTGTTGACCAACCTGAAGGTATTGTACCTATAGGGAACAAATGGGTTTTCAAGAAGAAAATTGGTTATGATGGAAAGGTAGAGACCTATAAGACAAGGCTAGTAGCGAAAGGGTTTCACCAAAGGCAAGGAATTGACTATGAGGAGACTTTCTCGCCTGTTGCCATGCTTAAATCAATTAGGATTTTATTAGCAATAGCTGCATACTATGATTATGAGATTTGGCAGACGGATGTCAAAACAACTTTTCTCAATGGATACATTGAAGAAAACATTTTCATGGAACAACCTAGGAGTTTTGAATCCCAAGATGGTTTCAAGGTGTGCAAGCTAAAGCGATCCATTTATGGGTTGAAACAAGCTTTGAAGAGTTGAAACATCCATTTTGATGAAGCCATTAAATCCTTTGGTTTTATGAAAAATGAGGATGAGCCATGTGCATATAAGAAGGTTAGTGACAGTGCTATCACTTTCCTTGTCTTATATGTGGATGACATATTGTTGATGGGTAATGACACAGGTATGTTGACAACCATAAAGGTATGGTTGTCAAATACATTCTCCATGAAAGACTTAGGGGAGGCAACCTATATTCTTGGGATTCGCATCTATAGAGATGGAGCGAAAAGAATAATTGGTTTATCCCAAAGTCTATACTTGAAAAAGGTGTTAAAGAGGTTTAACATGCTTGATTCCAAGAGAGGATTGTTACCAGTGAGACATGGTATCCATCTTTCTAAAGAGATGTCTCCAAAGACATCTGAAGAAAGAGATAAGATGGCCAGGATTCCATATGCTTCGGCTATTGGAAGTTTAATATATGCAATGTTGTGTACTATACCGGATATCGCATATGCTGTTAGTTTGACTAGCAGGTATCAATCCAATCCAGGTTTGGAACATCGATAGTCACAAGAATATCCTTAAGTACTTGAGAAGAACTAAGGATTTATTCTTGATTTATGGAGGTGGAGACTTGCAATTGGATGGTTATACTGATTCTGATTTCCAATCAGATATCGATGATAGAAAGTCTACCTCTGGATATGTGTTCATTTGTAATAGAGGTGCAGTCAGTTGGAAGAGTTCTAAACAGAGCACAACTGCAGATTCCACTACAAGGGCTGAGTATATTGCTGCATCAGATGCTGCAAAGGAAGCTGTTTGGATAAAAAAGTTCGTGACAGAACTTACAGTAGTTCCTTCCATTGAGTCAGCAGTTCCACTACACTGTGACAATAATGGAGCAGTCATACAGGCTAAGGAACCAAGGTCTCACCAGAAATTCAAACACATAGAAAGGCGCTACCACATTATCAGAAAAATAGTTGGGCGAGGCGATGTAGCCATGCAGAAAATAGCATTAGCTCAAAATCCAGCTGATCCATTCACTAAGCCTATGTCACAGACTCAGTTAGACCGACATCTTGAGAAGATAGGTCTAAGATATTGTAATGAATGGCTCTAGTGCTAGTGGGAGATTGTTAGTAGTATGCCCTAGAGCATATCATTTAGTATGTATCTTATACATATTTTTATTAATAAAAGGCATTTCCACTTTTCCGTTTACATAATATATTTATGTGTAATAGAAAAGGTCCATTGATATTTTGTTAGAAATATTATTCTCATGTTCTTAAGAATATGAGTGATAATATTTCTAGCACAAAGTATCATAAATAGGTTCACAATCGAGGATACTTCATAATAAGGACATGACTTATCCAGAAAGATTGTATTCATGTTTGTTCCCAAGTTATTTACATGAGATATAAATAAGATGGAATGGTGAGTCTCATGCCATAAAACAAACATGATAGGCACTTATAAATGATAAGTATGCCGAACCAGTGACACTTATGACAAGCATATGGAGTTTACTCTTGTCAATGTTTTGTCATAAATCATATCAGTGCATATAATCTTTAGACCTGAGATAGCACAGTTATCTTGTATATAGGTAGTTTGAGTTTGATACTACTTTCATACTTGTACTGAGTATGGGTATATGAGCATCTGTTGGCTCCTACTAGTTATATATGGAGGTAGGTGTTGATCAAAATGGAATCTGTTCCTCTAAGTAAATAGAGATAAAATCCTATGTTCATTTAATTGTTCTTGATATTTCAAGTTCCTGGCCAGGACAGATAGATTTATTCAGAAAAGAGTTTCTGATGAGAAAAATCTTTTTTATCAAGAACTGGAATTAAAAGAGAACATAATATTCATAGCAAATGGATTTTGACATAAACCATGACTCCAGCTTGAGTTGGGATTTTATAACAGAGAGATTCTAGAGCATGGTAACATATGATTATGGGTTCATTTAAGGTAAAACTTATTACTAATTGGGTGGCCATGGCATGCTATGCTAGGTGTTAACCATGGTCTATGAGGTTCATAAAATGATTTAGAGAAATCATTTATGGTAAGAAAGAGTTCTGATGTTATTAAGAGTTGATATCATGTCTCATTGCCAATTAGTGATAGCCTAGTAAGTCACACACATACACAAGTTATCACCTATTTAAATATGATTTAATTAATTAATTAAAGAGTTTAATTGATTAATTAAATAGGTTTGATTTGCAATTAAATTGCAAAGTCCCTAGCATGACTTGAAACCAAATCTAGATTATTGGATATATAGTATAAGTTAAATTTATATTTAAAGTGTTTAAATATGAATTTAATTAATGAGAAATTAATTAATAGAGATTAATTAATTTATTTATATTGATATAAATTGTCACATCCCGACTTAGCGGGCTGACTCAAGCCCCTCTGCAGGTGGCCATCTTGCGTACCCCTAGAGGCGGCGGTGCGACTCACAGTGCTGTCGCTCTGGTGAGTTCAATCCCTTCGCCCTGCAGAGCTAGGATTCGAACCCATATCACCTCACGGGTTTGCTTCGCCTCTTACCAAGTGAGCTGCAGCTCGCTTGGTAAGAGGCGAAGCAAACCCGTGTGGTGATATGGGTTAGAATACTGCTGCAGGCGAAGGATTGAACTCCCAAAGCGACGATATCGATTGAGTTGCATCGCCGGCCTCTAGAGGGGTACGCCGGCAAGATGGCCACCCATAGAGGGGCTTGAGCTGGGGCCCACTAAGCCGGGGTGTGACATAAATTGATTAAAAGAAGAAAAATAGTTATTTTTGGTTAAGAACTCAAAATTAAGACACAGGGGCATTTTGGTCATTTCACAGTGTGACACGTGGCATCATGAGATGGTGACATATGGGATTACACATAACCTTGCCAAATATTTTTTTAATAATGTAAGATGATTAAAATCAAGATTAAATATAGGTTTGATACTTGGCACAATGTGATTGATGTAGGAACGGAAGCGTGAAAAATACAAGTTTATACCATTGAATTCAAAAATTTTCACCTAGGGTCA
This sequence comes from Hevea brasiliensis, assembly GCF_030052815.1. Taxonomy (NCBI): domain Eukaryota; kingdom Viridiplantae; phylum Streptophyta; class Magnoliopsida; order Malpighiales; family Euphorbiaceae; genus Hevea; species Hevea brasiliensis. The sequence goes on along the minus strand of NC_079499.1, from coordinate 78,401,240 downwards.
CATGTATCATGCAAGATTTATTTTTATCTATTTGATTTCAATGATAAAAAAACATATTAAAACTCTTTTAATATGTTTTTGGATCTGTATTTTCTATTTAAGATTTTAAAATTAATCAGATTAATTTTAGAACCCTAGATTAAATCAAGAACGATTACACTAACCTCTTGATGCACTACAGCGTGTCTGCGCCATTGAGATTCGTCTTCAGGACACCAGATGTTGTCCCTCTAGCTTGTCCACACCAAGAACACCTATGGCAGCCCTTGAATAGCTTCTAAAGCTTTTTCTATTAATTAGAAAATCAAGTTCTTCCTTTTAAGAGATTAAAGATGTAAACAGGACACTAGAAACAATTTCTAGTGTTCTTAATTCAAGAGATTGATGGCTAATCTCTTTGAATTGATAAGAGATGAAGAAGAAGAGATGAAAACCCTCAAAGTGGAGTGACAGAGGAGTGTGGCTGCTGGTTGTTTTATTTTCTCATAACAACACTTAAATAGCTAGGTTAACACATTAAACCCTTGCCACATGTCACCCTTTGATTAGCTCTAGGTTTAAGTGACCCAATCACATTGTGCCAAGTGTCAAACCTATATTTAATCTTGATTTTAATGATCTTACATGATTAAAAAAACATTTGGCAAGCTTATGTGTAATCCCATGTGTCACCATCTCATGGTGCCACGTGTCACACTGCAAAATGACCAAAATGCCCCTGTGTCTTAATTTTGAGTTCTCAACCCAAAATAATTATTTTTCTTCGTCTAATTAATTTATATCAAATATAAATTAATTAATTAATCTCTATTAATTAATTTCTCATTAATTAAATTCATATTTAAACACTTTAAATATAAATTTAATTTATACTACACATCCAATAATCTAGATTTGGTTTCAAGTCATGCTAGGGACTTCGCAATTTAATTGCAAACCAAACCTATTTCATTAATCAATTAAACTCTTTAATTAATTAATTAAATCATATTTAAATAGGTGATAACTTGTGTATGTGTGTGACTTACTAGGCTCATCACTAATTGGCAATGAGACATGATATCAACTCTTAATATCATCAGAACTCTTTCTTACCATAAATGATTTCTCTAAATCATTTTATGAACCTCATAGACCATGGTTAACACCTAGCATAGCATGCCATGGCCACCCAATTAGTAATAAGGTTTACCTTAAATGAACCTATAATCATATGTTACCATACACTAGAATCTCTGCATTTACAAAATCCCAACTCAAGCTGAGTCATGATTTATGTCAAACTCCATTTGCTATGAATATTATGTTCTCTTTTAATTCCATTCTTAATTAAAAGATTTTCTCATCGAAACTCTTTTCGAATAAATCTGTCTGTCTGGCAGAACTTGAAACATCAAGAACAATTAAATGAACATAGGATTTTATCTCTATTTACTTAGAGGAAAGATTCCATCTTGATCAACCCCTACCTCCATATATAACTAGTAGGAGCCAACACATGCCCATATACCCATACACAGACAAGTATGAAAGCGATATCAAACTCAAACTACCTATATACAAGATAATTGTGCTATCTCAGTCTAAAGATTATATGCATCGATATGATTTATGACAAAACATTGACAAGAGTAAACTCCATGTGCTTGTCATAAGTGTCACCGGTTCGGCCTACTTATCATTTATAAGTGCCTATCAAGTTTGTTATATGGCATGAGACTCACTATTCTATCTTATTTATATCTCATATAAATAACTTGGGAACAAACATGAATACAATCTTTCCGGATAGGTCATGTCCTTATTATGAAGTATCCTCGATTGTGAACCTATTTATGATACTTTGTGCTAGAAATATTGTCACTCATATTCTTAACAACTTAAGAATAATATTTCTAACAAAATATCAATGGACCTTTTCTATTACACATAAATATATTATGTAAATGGAAAGTGGAAATGCCTTTTATTAATAAAAATATATACAAGATACATACTAAATGATATGCTCTAGGGCATACTACTAACAATCTCCCGTAACACTAGAGCAATTCATTACAATACCTTAGACCCATCTTCTCAAGATGTCGATCTAACTGAGCTTGTGACAAAGGCTTAGTGCATGGATCAACCGAATTTTTCGGTGATGTTATTTTTCTGCATGGTTATATCGCTTTGCCCAACTATATGTCGATAATGTGGTAGTGCCTTTCTATGTGTTTGGATTTTGGGTGAGACCTTAGTTCCTTAGCACGCATGATCGCTCTATTATTGTCGCGATTGTAATGGAACTGGCGACTCAATGGAAGGAACTCTTGTAAGTTCTATCACGAACTTTTTATCCAAGCGACTTCCTTTGCGACATCGATGCAACAATATACTCGACCTTTGAAGTGGAATGCGATCGTGCTGTTTGGAACTCTTCCAACCGATCGCACCTCCATTACAAATGAACACATATCCAGAGGTAGACTTTCTATCATCGATATCGATTGGAAATCGAATCGATATAACCATCCAATTGCAAGTCTTCCACTTCCATAAATCAAGAATAAATCCTTAGTTCTTCTCAGTACTTAAGGATATTCTTGACGACTATCCATGTTCCAAACTGGATTGGATTGATACGCTAGTCAAACTAACGACATATCGATATCCGCCTAGTACACAACATTGCATACATTAAACTTCCAATAGCGGCATATGGAATCCTGGCCATCTTATCTCTTTCTTCAGGTGTCTTTGGAGACATCTCTTTAGAAAGGTGGATACCATGTCTCAATGGTAACAATCCTCTCTTGGAATCAAGCATGTTAAACCTCTTTAACACCTTTTCCAAGTATAGACTTTGGGATAAACCAATTATTCTTTTCGCTCTATCTCTATAGATGCGAATCCCAAGAATATAGGTTGCCTCCCCTAAATCTTTCATGGAGAATGTATTTGACAACCATACCTTTATAGTCGTCAACATACCTGTGTCATTACCCATCAACAGTATGTCATCCACATATAAGACAAGGAAAGTGATATCACTGTCACTAATCTTCTTATATACACATGGCTCATCCTCATTTTTGATAAAACCAAAGGATTTAATGGCTTCATCAAAACGGATGTTCCAACTCCTCGAAGCTTGTTTCAACCCATAAATGGATCGCTTTAGCTTGCATACCTTGGAACCATCTTGGGATTCAAATCCCTTGGGTTGTTCTATGAAAATGTTTTCTTCAATGTATCCATTGAGAAAAGCTGTTTTGACATCCATCTGCCAAATCTCATAATCATAGTATGCAGCTATTGCTAATAAAATCCTAATTGATTTAAGCATGGCAACAGGTGAGAAGGTCTCCTCATAGTCGATTCCTTGCCTTTGGCGAAACCCTTTCGCTACTAGCCTTGCCTTATAGGTCTCTACCTTTCCATCAGAACCAATTTTCTTCTTGAAAACCCATTTGTTCCCTATAGGTACAATACCTTCAGGTGGGTCAACAAGATCCCAAACTTGATTCTTATACATGGAATCAATCTCGGATTTCATAGCTTCAATCCATTTTGAAGTCTGATATAGCTTCTTCATAGGTAAGTGGATCATCCCCATGATCTACTTCTTCATGAGTAGACAACTCTTGTTCTTCTTCATGAAGAAAACCATATCTCACTGGTGGGTGAGATACCCTGGTTGTTGTACGAGGAAACATTGTAGATATTTCATCAACGGGTATTGGTTGACTAAATGGATCTATATCCATCTGATCTGTTGGTTGGTCAGAATTCTCCAATTCTAACTCTATTTGCCTTCCTTTGCCTCCTTCTTGAACAAACCGTTGTTCAAGAAATGTGGCATCTCTACTTACAACAACCTTTTGTGAAGTAGGCAAATAAAATAATATCCAAAACTATCTTTTGGATATCCAACAAATCGACCTTTTACGATGGTCTCCAATTTATCGTTGTTCACTTTTGATATAAGCTAGACAACCCCAAATCTTAACATGCTTAAGACTTGGTTTTCTTCCATGCCATATCTCATAAGGTGTGGAAGAAACTGATTTTGATGGAATCCTATTCAGAATATACAAAGCTGATTCTAATGCAAATCCCCAAAAGGAGATTGGCATATTAGTATAGCTCATCATACTACGTACCATATCCAATAGGGTACGATTTCTCCTTTCATATACACCATTCAGTTGTGGTGTTCCTAGAGGAGTCAGCTGAGAAACAATGCCATGCTCTCTCAAGTATTCATCAAATTCAGTACTCAAATATTCACCTCCATGATCTGATCGAAGAGCTTTAATATTCTTTCCTGTTTGATTTTCTACTTCATATTTAAATTCTTTGAACTTTTCAAAGGATTCATGTTTGTATTTCATCAAATACAAATACCCAAATCTTGATTTATCATCAGTAAAGGCAATAAAATAATGAAAGCCCCCTCTAGCCATTTCTTTAAATGGACCACATACATCACTCTGTATTAGCTCCAAAATATTTTCAGCTCTTAGCACTTGTCCAACAAAGGGTGATCTAGTCATTTTGCCCTGAAAGCAAGATTCACAAGTTGGAGTAGGCTCAGAGTCCAATAAGGATAGAATCCCCATTTTCTCCAATTTTGCAACCCTATCTTCTGCAACATGACATAACCTTAAGTGCCAAATCTATTTTGAACTTGAGTTGGTTTTCACCATGGCATTGCATTCTTTTAGATTGCTATACTCTAGCCAGTGGAAACACTTTCTTACTGGTAATGGAAACACTTTCCTGTTGGCAATGGAAACACTTTCCTGTTGCCAATGGAAACACTTTCCTGTTAGCAGTGGAAATACTTTCCTTTCCCTTTGTCAGCTTTGGTCTTCCTTTTCTGTTTAGCTATTTTCTTAGAAGGACCAGGAATCTGAGGTTTCTTTTTCTTACTGTCCTTCTTCTTGTTGGACTTTCCAGCAGAAGAAGATGCAACCAAAGCTACCTCTTTTCCTTTATTGCCTGGCATATTCTTTTGGGCAATAACCAGCATGTTGATTAAACCAGCTAAGGTGCATTCCTGTTTAGTCATATGGAAATTTGTCACAAAATTCCCAAAAGACTCAGGAAGGGACTGAAGGATCAAATCCGTTTGTAGTTGGAAATCCATGTTGAAGTCAAGATGTTCCAACTGCTCAATCAGCCGAATCATCTTGTGGACATGATCCCCAACATTCTGTCCCTCAGACATCCTCATACGAAATAGCTGTCTAGATATCTCATACCTAGCATTCCTGCTGTGCTCACCATACAACTCTTGTAGGTGAAGGAGGATCTCACTCGCACTCTGCATGTTCTCATGTTGTTTCTGTAACTCATTACTCATGGAAGCAAGCATGTAACACTTAGCTCTCATATCATGCTCCTTCCACTTGTCCAAAGTATCATGTTCCTCTTGTGTGGCCTCTGGAGGTAAGGGACCAGGAACATTTGAATCTAGAACATATCCTATATGTTCAAGGTTCAGGACAAGCTTTAAATTTCTTAGCCAATCAGACAGATTAGGTCCTGTCAACCTATTACGATCAAGCATGCTTGCAAGGATATTGGATGGTGGTGGTTGTTCTATGCTCATTATTATCAGAAAATTAATTACAGAAATAACCAGATTAATTAGTAAATGTATCATGTAATTAACCAAAATGATTATGGTCTTTTAATCAAATTGGTCCTCCCACTAACTTAGCGAATCCTACACTTCCAAAGTAGCAAACGGAAATCCTAGTTGGATGGATTTCTAGTGGGTGATTGAATTCTTATAATTCTATTGATCATCCTCAGGTACATCCATTATTGGAATTACAATAAACTATAAGTGAGCAACTCTTTGCCCATCACATCTCATGTGAGGTTCAATCCTTTACCTAGCCCCTAATGCTCAAAATCTCAGGTACATCCATTATTGACTTATCTTGCATTAGTTAAGTTGATCCCACTGAGCCAGTAATTATGTAAATAATTTTAATGTCCTCAGGTACATCCAATATTGGCCACCAAACCATTTACATATTTACAACATCTCATGCTTAACAATTATTCTTAAGAAAATCTCTTAAATTAATTGCATCTCATGCAACTATTTAAAATTTCTTAAAATAATTGCCCCAATAGAGGGCCTATGTTATAATTACTTTAATTATAGCATTTCCAACTTAATCATTTGTTTGGAAGATTTTATGGTCATTCTAATTACTATTAAGGTCTCACTTTGCACATTATCCATTTAGCATGCATATATCATATAATTGCATACATTTCCATACATCTCATGCATTCATGGATAAGCAGTAAATATGGTATGATCATGGACTTTCTAAGGGATTCAATTCTAAGCCACCAAGAATTGAATCAGGGCATTCCTAGGTGCATTTCATTCATTCATTTTACAAGAGTTGCTGAAGGAGTACATAATCAACACTTGATCTTGAATTCCTCCCACTGGTCCCACCAATGCTCTTGACCTCCTTGAACTTCTTGCAATCCTATATTACATAGTAATCCTTGGCATACCAAGGCGAATTTACAAGAACTTAAATAAATGAAATTACAACCCAAAAATTATTACAAACTTAATAATACATGCCCAAAATAAATTAAAATAAATTAATTAATTTACAATCCCAAAGAAACATAAAAGAAATAAATCCAATCACATTGGTCTTTTATAGTCCATGATCATCCATCATGCATATCACTATTTAACAATTAAATAAAACATACATACTTAAATTAAATTGAATATCTCATATTCATCTTAAAAATCCAGATTTGAATATGATTCAAATAAATTTAAAAATTCAGATTTGAATCTCATTCAAACAAATTTAAAAATTCATATTTGAATCACATTCAAACAACTTAAAAATTTCAGATTTGAATCACATTCAAACATTTTTTAAAAAATCAGATTTGAATCACATTCAAACATTTTTTAAAAAATCAGATCTGAATTTTATTCAATCAATTTTAAAAAATCAGATTTAAATATGATTCAAGCAACTTTAAAAATTCAGATTTGAATCACATTCAAACAACTTTTAAAATTCAGATTTGAATCACATTCAAACAATTTTTAAAATTCTGATTTGAATCATAATTTAATTGTGTGATAAAAATTCTAATTAAACAATTTAATTAGACATAAAATGGATCTTAAATCATACAACAATTGCACATTCACCATCCATTTACCTTTGCACACCATTGTGATGCATCAACCATGCACACCATGGTGTTCATCATTTGTGCCGCCACTTTGACTTTGCAACCAGCAATAAACTCTTGATCTCATGATCAAACACACAATTAAATCATATAAACATCAATCTAAATGGCAAATATAGTGGCTCTGATACCAATTGTAGGAACGGAAGCGTGAAAAACACAAGTTTATACCATTGAATTCAAAAATTTTCACCTAGGGTCACACGTATCATGCAAGATTTATTTTTATCTATTTGATTTCAATGATAAACAACATATTAAAACTCTTTTAATTTGTTTTTGGATCTGTGTTTTCCATTTAAGATTTTAAAATTAATCAGATTAATTTTAGAACCCTAGATTAAATCAATAACGATTACACTAACCTCTTGATGCACTGCAGCGTGTCTGCGCCTTTGAGATTCGTCTTCAGGACACCAGATGTTGTCCCTCTAGCTTGTCCACACCAAGAACACCTATGGCAGCCCTTGAATAGCTTCTAAAGCTTTTTCTATTAATTAGAAAATCAAGTTCTGCCTTTTAAGAGATTAAAGATGTAAACAGGACACTAGAAACAATTTTTAGTGTTCTTAATTCAAGAGATTGATGGCTAATCTCTTTGAATTGATAAGAGATGAAGAAGAAGAGATGAAAACCCTCAAAGTGGCGTGACAAATGAGTGTGGCTGCTGGTTGTTTTATTTTGTCATAACAACACTTAAATAGCTAGGTTAACACATTAAACCCTTTCCCCATGTCACCCTTTGATTAGCTCTAGGTTTAAGTGACCCAATCACATTGTGCCAAGTGTCAAACCTATATTTAATCTTGATTTTAATCATCTTACATGATTAAAAAAACATTTGGCAAGCTTATGTGTAATCCCATGTGTCACTATCTCATGGTGCCACGTGTCACACTGGAAAATGACCAAAATGCCCCTGTGTCTTAATTTTGAGTTCTCAACCCAAAATAATTATTTTTCTTCTTCTAATTAATTTATATCAAATATAAATTAATTAATTAATCTCTATTAATTAATTTCTCATTAATTAAATTCATATTTAAACACTTTAAATATAAATTTAATTTATACTACACATCCAATAATCTAGATTTGGTTTCAAGTCATGCTAGGGACTTTGCAATTTAATTGCAAACCAAACCTATTTAATTAATCAATTAAACTCTTTAATTAATTAATTAAATCATATTTAAATAGGTGATAACTTGTGTATGTGTGTGACTTACTAGGCTCATCACTAATTGGCAATGAGACATGATATCAACTCTTAATATCATCAGAACTCTTTCTTACCATAAATGATTTCTCTAAATCATTTTATGAACCTCATAGACCATGGTTAACACCTAGCATAGCATGCCATGGCCACCCAATTAGTAATAAGGTTTACCTTAAATGAACCTATAATCATATGTTACCATGCACTAGAATCTCTCTGTTATAAAATCCCAACTCAACCACCACACAAGGTTTATGTCAAACTCCTTTTGCTATGAATATTATGTTCTCTTTTAATCCCAGTTCTTGATTAAAAAGATTTTCTCATCAGAAACTCTTTTCTGAATAAATCTATCTGTCCTGGCCAAGAACTTGAAACATCAAGAACAATTAAATGAACATAGGATTTTATCTCTATTTACTTAGAGGAACAGATTCCATCTTGATCAACACCTACCTCCATATATAACTAGTAGGAGCCAACACATGCCCATATACCCATACACAGTACAAGTATGAAAGTAGTATCAAACTCAAACTACCTATATACAAGATAACTGTGCTATCTCAGGTCTAAAGATTATATGCACTGATATGATTTATGACAAAACATTGATAAGAGTAAACTCCATGTGCTTGTCATAAGTGTCACTGGTTCGGCCTACTTATCATTTATAAGTGCCTATCATGTTTGTCATATGGCATGAGACTCACCATTCCATCTTATTTATATCTCATATAAATAACTTGGGAACAAACATGAATACAATCTTTCTGCATAAGTCATGTCCTTATTATGAAGTATCCTAGATTGTGAACCAATTTATGATACTTTGTGCTAGAAATATTGTCACTCATATTCTTAACAACTTAAGAATAATATTTCTAACAAAATATCAATCGACCTTTTCTAGTACACATAAATATATTATGTAAACGGAAAAGTGGAAATGCCTTTTATTAATAAAAATATATACAAGATACATACTAAATGATATGCTCTAGGGCATACTACTAACAATTGGGTCACTTAAACCTAGAGCTAATCAAAGGGTGACATGTGGCAAGGGTTTAATGTGCTAACCTAGCTATTTAAGTGTTGTTATGAAAAGAAAAGTAACCAGCAGCCACTCCTCTCCTTTGTCACGCCACTTTGAGGCTTTTCATCTATTCTTCTTTATCTCTCATCAATTAAAAGAGATTAGCCATCAATCTCTTGAATTAAGAACACTAGAAATTGTTTCTAGTGTCCTGTTTACATCTCTAATCTCTTAAAAGGCAGAACTTGAATTTCTAATTAATAGAAAAAGCTTTAGAAGCTATTCAAGGGCTGCTATAGGTGTTCTTGGTGTGGACAAGCTAGAGGGACAACATCTGCTGTCCTGAAGATGAATCTCAAAGGCGCAGACACGCTGCAGTGCATCAAGAGCTTAGTGTAATCGTTCTTGATTTAATCTAGGATTCTAAAATTAATCTGATTAATTTTAAAATCTTAAATGGCAAATACAGATCCAAAAACATATTAAAAGAGTTTTAATATGTTGTTTATCATTGAAATCAAATAGACAAAAATAAATCTTGCATGATGCATGTGACCCTAGGTGCAAATTTTTGAATTCAATGGTATAAACTTGTGTTTTTCACGCTTCCGTTCCTTCACGATAACACATTAGTTATGCTATAAAGGATTTTAAAACAATTCATAACTTTTTATCTTATCAATTCTTTTGCGGAAAACTACATGAGAATAGTTAAAATTTCATGTAAACGTTCATTGGAAATAATGATAGACTAAATATTGTAAAAGTTACATTTTTATAAGTCTTAAAATAAAATACAAATAGTTACAAATGCAAAATACTTTAGTAATGCAATACTTTTTAATACAAACTGCTCAATGTCTGTACATCCATACATATAGGTACAAAATACATCCAAAGGAATCACAAGGGTATACCTAACGTAAATACCCACAATCAATACCAAAATGCTGCTTCCAAGTCTCTCACTCAGCAGCCTTCTCTTTTCCCTTACCTGCGACAGCATAAAGAAGCTATCGCTAAGTATATCACTCAGTGGTGCACAAGTAATAATTTTAAAACATAAGGTAAAACACAATTTTTCAAAGCATGATAAATCACATTTTTCTTAAGCATGAAAACTTCACAATAGTTCTAAGTCCATAAGAGCCATTTATTGCAATAATATTTCAAAAGAGAAATCACAATTCACAAAGCATTAGTGTTGCCAACATCAACACACAATTTAGGCCATGACACAAAATTTCACGATCAGTGCCGTGTTGTACACCACGACAAAGCAATCTCAATCTCACTAACCGTTATTAATGAGGGAAGGGCTAGCTAGCTAATGAGCACTCATGTAGTCTTACCCCACTAACCGTTATTAATGAGAGACATAATCAATATCAATTATCAACCCCAAGTAGCCATTACTACTGGGGAGTTCCGAAAGGGACTGTAATGCTTACTATGGTTTCAAAACAGTTTTCAAAATTTTCTCACTCAACAATCACATTTATAAACCAATAAACATATTTAAATTCAACATAATATCCATATAAAGGTGGCAATAACAAAATTTCTTAAATGCAAGAGAAAAACCATATTTCAGTCAAAGTAAACTTATTCAAAGCAAACTCATTCAATTTAACACATTCCAAGCAATTTACAAGTTTAAAAACGAAGAAAAAGTTAGTTATGCACAAACCTTCAATAATTCTTCTTCCTTGTTACCTACTTCTCCTTGTCCATTTCAACTTCTTTTTTTATTGAAAATACACAAATAGAATACCTCAATACCAATCTCAATTGCTGCCAAGAACTCATTACATGCATGTCTAATGCATCCCAAATTAGCTTTGAAAATTTTAGAATATTTTGGTTTTGGGACAGCTTGGTGCCCCAATTTTTGAACCCAATTTTCACCTAGTTTTGATCATAATTTGGTGAGGTGCCTTTATGAAAATTGTTCATTTAGGTCTTAAATTTATTTTCCTTTTTGAATCGCCTAATTCAGAGCTGTGTAGCTCAAGTTATGACCAAAATACGGTTACTATTTACATCACTATTCATCCTGCAGATTCAGTTCTGGCAGATTTATTGATCCAACTTTATTCAGCAATTTGATCAAGTTAAGTCCATAATTTAGTCTAATATTCTTCATACAAAATGTTCTACTATGTCTTAGGTTTCCATTGGTTCAAGAATTGCCTAAATCGGAGTTTTTTAGAGAGAGTTATGGCCATGCAAATTTTACTGTTCATATGGTAAATCTGCAATTTTACAGATTCGGTGATTCAACTTTGCTCAGCAATTTGATTGAGTTAAGTCCATAATTTGGCCTCAAGTTCTTCATATGAAATGTTCTAGAATGTCTTAGGTTTCTATCGATTCAAGAATCCCCTAAATTGGAGTTTTCTAGAGAGAGTTATGGCCATGCAAAATTTACTGTTTATATGGTCAAATTCTGTAGGTTTTAGAATTTTGTCTCTAAGTTCAAGGCTCATTTCAGATAGCTTAAGGTCATTTTCGAGGCAGGGTATCTTCACAAAAATTCTAGCCCTATGTCTTAAGTTTCATTTTCAATTGGTTTCATACCAATTAGAGTTGTGTATCTCAATTTATGGGATGTTAAACACACTAAACTCAGTGTGCAAATTTTGCCCTAGGTTTAAATTTTTCATTTCTTCAATTATTCCCTCTAACCAACCTCAATTCACATTTAATTCACCCAAAATGACTATAATTTAGCATTGACACATCAATGGCACTTCCTAACACAAACTCCACAATTTTCAAACACCAAAGTTTACAATTCTCCCTAATCCTACCATTTCATTACCTCCATTCATCAACCCAATATCAATTCAAACTAAATAAACCTCAAATGACCATAATTTAATACTACACACACCAATTTTACTCTCTAGCATCAAAACTCCAATTTTCCCATGAACCCTAATCTCCCATAATTAAATTTATACACGTTTCATGCAATTTCTTTACTCTAATCATGCATACTACTTCAACTAAGCTTGATTTTATTATCATTTTCATTGAAATATATCAAACCCTAATTTCTCTCCAATTTGGCCAAAACCCTAGTTTAGGTTCCATGCATATTTCCTTTCATTTTCTTATGAAATTTCATCATAATCTAACTTAATTTACGGTTTGTATAACAAAATGAGCATTAAAGAACTTACCTCTTGATGACTTCTTTCCAACTTCCTAAATCTTCAATTTTATTCTAATCTCTTATTTCCCCTTACTTTTAATTCCCAAATCAAATATTAATTTGATGCTCTCTACTAATTAGAGGCAAAACCGATAGAGGAAAAGCAAGGAATTGAGTTTTGAGAATGGGTGTCAATGGAGAAAGAAGGAAGAAGAAGAAAGAAAGAAAGAGAGAAGGAGAGAGAGTGGGTGGTAACTAAATGATGGAGGGAGGAAGATGGCTTCCTTTTATACTTATCCCAAATTTTGATTTATTTAATTAATTTTAATTGAGTTGTCCAAAGCCCATTGGTCCTAAAATTTTAATTGAGTCAAAATGGACTTAAAATTCTAGATTTTTGTTTCTTTTATTTTCCTTTCACTTTATACTTGAATTCTTTTCATCAAAAATTTATTCATAATTCAATTTATTATTTTCATTTACTTAAATTGACATTTTGGTCAAAAATCAACTCTTAAAGTGAATTGACCAAAATGCTCCTTATCGGGTCATAATCCCTCTTTTACGATATACTCGATGAGTCCTTATATTTTTGGGTCACTTGAATTTTTATTGTGCCTATCTCAATTAATTTTCTATTTATTTTTGGTCCTCAAGGTGTCTTTGAATAGCACTAGTCACAGACAAAATATGGTACTATTCATAACACGGAGGTTCGGGATGTTACATATGAAATCCTGGCCATTTTATCTCTTTTTTCAGGTGTCTTTGGAGACATCTTTTAGAAAGATAGATACCATGTCCCACTAGTAATAATGCTCTCTTAGAATCAAGCATGTTAAACCTCTTTAACACCTTTTCCAAGTATAGACTTTGGGATAAACTAATTATTATTTTCGCTCTATCTCTATAGATGTGAATCCAAAGAATATAGGTTGCCTCCACTAAGTCTTTCATGGAGAATTTATTTGACAACCATACCTTTACAGTTGTCAACATACCTGTGTCATTACCCATCAACAGTATGTCATCCACATATAAGACAAGGAAAGTGATAGCACTGTCACTAAACTTCTTATATACACATGGCTCATCCTCATTTTTTATAAAACCAAATGACTTAATGGCTTCATCAAAACGGATGTTCTAACTCCTCGAAGCTTGCTTCAACCCATAAATGGATCGCTTTAGCTTGCAAACCTTGTAATAATCTTGGGATTCAAAACCCTAGGTTGTTCCATGAAAATGTTTTCTTCAATTTATCCATTGAGAAAAGCTATTTTGACATCCATCTACCAAATCTCATAATCATAGTATGCAGCTATTGCTAATAGAATCCTAATTGATTTAAGCATGGCAATAGGCAAGAAAGTCTCCTCATAGTCGATTCCTTGCCTTTGACGAAACCCTTTCACTACTAGCCTTGCCTTATAGGTCTCTACCTTTCCATCAGAACCAATTTTCTTCTTGAAAACCCATTTTTTCCCTATAGGTATAATACCTTTAGGTGGGTCAACAAGATCCCAAACTTGATTCTTATACATGGAATCAATCTCGAATTTCATAGCATCAATCCATTTTGAAGAGTCTATATCTGATATAGCTTCTTCATAGGTAAGTGGATCATTTCCATGATCTACTTCTTCATGAATAGACAATTCTTGTTCTTTTTCATGAAAGAAACCATATCTCACTGGTGGGTGAGATACCCTGGCTGTTCTATGAGAAATAGCTATAGATGTTTCATCAACGAGTACAGGTTGACTAGATGGATCTATATCCATTTGATCTGTTGGTTGGTCAAAATTCTCCAATTCTAACTCTATTTGCCTTCCTTTGCCTCTTTCTTGAACAAACTGTTGTTCAAGAAATATGGCATCTCTACTTATCACAACCTTTTGTGAAGTAGGTAAATAAAAATAATATCCAAAACTATCTTTTGGATATCCAACAAATCGACCCTTTTCTGATCTGATTTCCAATTTATCAGTGTTCAGCTTTTTGATATAAGCTAGACAACCCCTGTAACACATAGTAAATTACCTAAATGGCTTAATGAACATTTAAGTTATGTGAGTATATAGTTAAGATTTATTTCCATTACTAGTAGGTCTAATAAAACATAAGTAATACCACTTGATTATGAAATAACATTAACCTAGATAGATTGTTAAGTATAAATGGGATGAGGTTTACATTAGGATATATGTTTCTATTACAAATAAGATAATAACACCTTGTATGAGTTATGAATTCATATAAATATTGTAATGAATAAATGAGTCACATGAAAATATGAATGGAACATTAGTTTTCTTTATAAGAGAAAGGAAAAATGTTTTGAGTACAATGGTATATGAACACTATTGTTGTGAATTGTGATCAATAGGAATGATGTAAGGAATGTATGAATATTATGATGAATGTATAAACTATGAAATTTATCATGAAATAATAAAGTCATAAAACATAATATATTAATATTTAATGATATTATGTGCCCTTGTATTGCCTAGACATGTGTGTCCGATTAGATAGTTTGGCATGCCAATAGGGTATTGTTTTAGCAGTACTGCAAAAGGCTTTATGCCTATATTCATGGTTTTATGCTCGTATTCATGGCTTTATGCCCGCATTCATGGCTATATGCCAACATTCATGGCTTTTATGCCTGATTATATGTTATCATGGCTTTTTAGCCATACTGACTGCATACGTGGTTGACGTTCTGCATCTCATGGTATGACGGCCCGAGACACCACGGTGTCCAGTGCCAACGACACGTTATCCAGTTTAGTCAATCTGTCATAGGTTACTTGGGCAGTGAAATTTATTGAAACAAGTTAAGAATATTAGTAATTAAAAATATTAGAAATTAAATAAATGAGTAAGATGACCTAAAATAAATTAGAATAGTTATCTATTAGAAAGAATCGAAATGAACTGGACGGATATTAAAAATTTACTTATTATGAAATAATCTGAGACAACCTAGAAAGTATTGAGAAAATGCTAAAAGATTAGCAAAGAAAATTATAACATACATAAATATTACAAATGTGACTTACATGATAATATAAGCATAAATTTATTATTTTTATATCATTTTTCTATGTACATTATTACTGTACATTGGCAAGATAAACACTTCCAAAGAAGACTAAATTAGGATAAAACATATTAAATTTTAGAACCGCATGTGAAGTATAAATAAATCTTAATTATTTAAATTATATTTTATTTCTATCTTTATTTGTATATTATTTCCTTGTTATATTATTGCACCACTAAGCAGCGATGCTTAGCGTAATGGAATTGTTTCCTCGCGCAGGTACTGAAGGTAAAGCCCAGATAAAAATACTAAACAGAGATTTTGGAGTTCTGATCTGCAGAGCGTTCAAGGTTGTCACCTCCTCAGCAATGCATGTAGATAGGGCTCACATTAAGCATATCATGTATTTTGTGTATGTTATTTATTTCTTATATTGTAATATAAATTAGCAAATTGTAATTAATTTGTATATCATGTAAATTAAGGATTTATTTAATTATTGCAAATGATGTAAATTAATGCAAATTTGAGAATTTTTCTATAAGAATGGAGCATGAATGAATTTGTACAAATGAGTATAGATTTGAATTACATAATGATTTTTCAAATGATGATGTGAGTATGGAAATGATTATGAAATTGAAATGTATGGATGAGATTTGAAATATGAGAAAATTATGAGAATGATTGATGAGATAATTATGATTAGCATGGATGAGATTTTTTTTATTTTAAAATATTGTTGAATTTCAAATAGGTAAATATTGAAATACACCAAACAATAATAAAATAGGGGAAACCCCACTGGTTTCTCCGTCAAAAAATAATTAATATTAAATTAAATGAATTCAAAATTATTAAAAAATAAAGTAAGATAAGTTAGGGTGCTCCGGCACCGATTGTAGCACGCCTTGCTCGGCTACACTGTAGTCGGGTGAGGGGTGTTACAATTTCCAACTGCAGACGGATTTGATCCTTCAGTCCCTTCCTGAGTCTTTTGGGAATTTTGTGATAACTTTTCATATGACTAAATAGGAATGCACCTTAGCTGGTTTACTCAACATGCTGGTTATTACCCAAAAGAATATGCCAGGCAATAAAGGAAAAAAGGTAGATTTGATTGCATCTTCTTCTACTGAAAAGTCCAACAAGAAGAAGGGCAATAAGAAAAAGAAATCTCAGATTCCTGGTCCTTCCAAGAAAATAGCTAAACAGAAAGGGAAGACTAAAGCTGATGGAGGCAAAGGAAAGTGTTTCCACTACCAGAAGGATGGGCACTGGAAAAGGAACTGCCTAGAGTATCTTGCTTTTCTGAAGGACAAGAAGGATAGACCTTCGGAAGGTATGTCCATATCTTATTATTTAGATTCTGATGATACTCATAGTTCATCTACAGCTTGGGTTTTAGATACTAGTGCCAGTTCTCACATTTCTTATGATATGCAGGAACTAGCAAATAGTAACAGCTTGCGTTCTCAAGATGTTAGAGTCCGGATTGGCAATGGCTTAACTGATGAAGCTTTAGCCGTAGGATCTAAATATTTTTACATATTTGGACATGTTTTATGTTTGGATAATATTTTATATGTACCTGATGCTTTTAAAAACATCATTTCTATATCTAGTTTGACTATAAATGGTTATGAATTTCAGTTTATAGATGATGTTTGCAATATTTATTTTGGAAATAAATATGTTGGTTCGGGTTATATGAATGCAAGTGATCGAAATGAATGCAATGCCATGGTGAAAATCAACTCAAGTTCAAAATATATTTGGCACTTAAGGTTATGTCATGTTGCAGAAGATAGGATTGCAAAACTGAAGAAAATGGGGATTCTTTCCTCATTGGGCTCTGAGCCTACTCCAACTTGTGAATCTTGCCTTCAGGGCAAAATGACTGGATCACCCTTTGTTGGACAAGGGCTAAGGGCTGAAAATATTTTGGACCTAATACGTAGTGATGTATGTGGTCCATTTAAGAAAATGGCTAGAGGCAGTTTTCATTACTTTATTACCTTTACCGATGATAAATCAAGGTTTGGGTATTTGTATTTGATGAAATACAAACATGAATCCTTTGAAAAGTTTAAAGAATTTAAATTTGAAGTAAAAAATCAAACGGGAAAGAGTATTAAAGCTCTTCGATCAGATCGTGGAGGAGAATATTTAAGTATTGAATTTGATGAATACTTAAGAGAGCATGGCATTGTTTTCCAACTAACTCCTCCAGCAACACCACAGTTGAATGGTGTATCTGAAAGGAGAAATCGTACCCTATTGGATATGGTACGTAGTATGATGAGCTATACTGATATGCCAATCTCCTTTTGGGGATTTACATTAGAATCAGCTTTATATATTCTGAATAGGATTCCATCAAAATCAATTTCTTCCACACCTTATGAGATATGGCATGGAAGAAAACCAAGTCTTAAGCATGTTAAGATTTGGGGTTGTAACACCCTAGGCAAATCCCACATCGACAAAACAAGGGAGAGATGCTGGGTTTATAAGTTGATGGTTCGTAACCCCTAGTGACGCGTTTTAAAACCATGAGGGCTTCGGCCCAGAGCGGACAATATTACTAGTGGGCCGGGCCATTACATTTATGGTATCAGATCCGCGTGCAACCTTGAACGATGGTGGGGCAAACCTCAGTGAGGACACTGAGTCCCATAAGGGGGGTGGATTGTAACACCCTAGGCAAATCCCACATCGACAAAACACGGGAGAGATGCTGGGTTTATAAGTTGATGGTTCGTAACCCCTAGTGACGCGTTTTAAAACCGTGAGGGCTTCGGCCCAGAGCGGACAATATTACTAGTGGGCCGGGCCATTACAGAATTCCATGTTAAAGTCAAGATGTTCCAGCTGCTCAATCAGCCGAATCATCTTGTGGACATGATCCCTAACATTCTGTCCCTCAGACATCCTCATGCGGAACAGCTGCCTAGATATCTCATATGTAGCATTCCTACTGTGCTCACCATACAACTCTTGTAGGTGAAGGAGGATCTCACTCACACTCTGCATGTTCTCATGCTGCTTTTGTAACTCATTACTCATGGAAGCAAGCATGTAACACTTAGCTCTCATATCATGCTCCTTCCACTTGTCCAAAGTTTCATGTTCCTCTTGGATGGCCTCTGGAGGTAAGGGACCAGGAACATTTGAGTCTAGAACATATCCTATATATTCAAGGTTTAGGACAAGTTTCAAATTTCTTAGCCAATCAGACAAATTAGGTCCTGTCAACCTATTGCGATCAAGTATGCTTGCAAGGATATTGGATGGTGGTGGTTGTTCTGTGCTCATTATTATCAGAAAATTAACTATAGAAAATAACTAGATTAATTAGTAAATATATCATGTAATTAACCCAAATGATTATGGTCTTTTATTCAAATTGGTCCTCCCACTAACTTAGCGAATCCTACACTTCCAAAGTGGAAAATGAAAATCCTAGTTGGACGGATTTCTAGTAGGTGATTGAATTCTTATAATTCTATTGATCATTCTCAGGTACATCAATTATTGGAATTACAATAAACTATAAGTGAGCAACTACCTTGCCCATCACATCTCACGTGAGGTTCAATCCTTTACCTAGCCCTTAATGCTTAAAATCTCAGGTACATCCATTATTGACTTATCATGCATTAGTTAAGTTGATCCCATTGAGCCAGTAATTATGCAAATAATTTTAATGTCCTCAGGTACATCCAATATTGGCCACCAAACCATTTACATATTTACAACATCTAATGCTTAACAATTATTCTTAAGAAAATCTCTTAAATTAGTTGCATCTTATGCAAGTATTTAAAATTTCTTAAAATAATTGCCTCAATGGAGGGCCCATATTATAATTACTTTAATTATAGCATATCCAACTTAATCATTTGTTTGGAAGATTTTATAGTTATCCTAATTACTATTAAGGTCTTAGTTTGCATATTATCCAATTAGCATGCATATATCATATACTTGCATGCATTCCCATACATATCATGCATTCATGGATAATAAATAAATATAGTATGATCATGGACTTTCTAAGAGATTCAATTCTGAGCCACCAAGAATTGAATCAGGGCATTCTTAGGTGCATTTCATTCATTCATTTTACAAGAGGGTCTAAAGGAGTACATAATCAACACTTGATATTGAATTCCTCCCACTGGTCCCACCAATGCTCCTGACCTCCTTATTCTTCTTGCAATCCAATTACATAGTAATCCTTGGCATACCAAGGCGAATTTACAAGAACTAAATAAATGAAATTACAACCCAAAAATTATTACAACCTTAATAATACATGCCTAAAATAAATTAAAATAAATAAATTAATTTACAATCCCAAAGAAACATAAAAGAAATAAATCCAATCACATTGGTATTTTATAGTCCATGATCATCCATCATGCATATCACTATTTAATAATTAAATAAAACATACATACTTAAATTAAATTGAATATCTCATATTCAACTTAAAAATCCAGATTTGAATGTGATTCAAAAAAATTTAAAAATTCATATTTGAATCACATTTAAACAACCTTAAAAATTCAGATTTGAATCACATTCAAACAATTTTTAAAAAATCATATTTGAATCACATTCAAACAATTTTTAAAAATTTAGATTTGAATATTATTCAAACAACTTTAAAAATTCATATTTGAATATGTTTCAAACAACTTTAAAAATTTAGATTTGAATAACATTCAAACAACTTTTAAAATTCAGATTTGAATCACATTCAAATAATTTTTAAGATTCTGATTTGAATCAAAATTTAATGATGTGATTAAAACTCTAATTAAACAATTTAATTAGACATAGAATGAGCTTTTAGATCATACAACAATTGTAAATTAAAAAGCTAAACCTTGCGCCACCCATGAAGGCCAAAGATGGCTCACCAATGATGGTGTTCATCACCCAAGCCGCCACCTTTCTTGCAACCAATAATGGATCTATCATCTCATGATCATACCACACAATTAAATCATATAATCAACAATCTAAATGGCAAATATAGTGGCTCTGATACCAATTGAAGGAGTGGAAGCATGAAAAACACAAGTTTATATCATTGAATTTAAAAATTTTCACCTAGGGTTACATGCATCATGCAAGATTTATTTTTATCTATTTGATTTCAATGATAAACAACATATTAAAACTATTTTAATATGGTTTTAGATCTGTATTTGCCATTTAAGATTTTAGAATTAATCAGATTAATTTTAGAACCCTAGATTAGATAAAAAACAAGTGCACTAACCTCTTGATGCACTGCAGTGTGTTTGGCACCTTTGGGATGTGTTTTTAAGACACCAGATGTTGTCCCTCTAGCTTTTCCATACCAAGATCACCTATGGCAACCCTTGAATAGCTTCTAAAGCTTTTTCTATTAATTAGAAAATCAAGTTTTGCCTTTTAAGAGATTAAATATGTAAACAGGAAACTAGAAACAATTTTTAGTATTTTTAATTCAAGAGATTTTTTGTTGATCTATTGGAATTGATGAGAGATGAAGAAGAAGAGAGAATGGTAGCCTCAAGAGTGGTGGCACAAAGGGAGGCAGCAGCTAGTTGTTATTTTTATTTTCATAACAACACTTATATAGCTAGGTCACCTAGGTCACCACTTAAAACCCTTGCCACATGTCACATTCTGATTGGCTTTAGGTTTAATTGACCCAATCGCATTGTGCCAAGTGTCAAACCTATATTTAATCTTTATTTTAATCATCTTACATGATTAAAAGACATTTAGCAAGCTTATGTGTAGTGCCATGTGTCACCATCTCATGGTGCCACATGTCACCCTGTGAAATGACCAAAATGCTCTTGTGTCTTAATTTTGAGTTCTCAATCCAAAATAATTATTTCTCTTCTTCTTATCAATTTATATCAAATATAAATTAATTAATTAATCTTTATTAATTAATTTCTCATTAATTAAATTTATATTTAAACACTTTAAATATAAATTTAACTTATACTATACATCCAATAACCTAGATTTGGTTTCAAGCCATGCGAGGGACTTTGCAATCTAATTGCAAGCCAAACCTATTTAATTAATCAATTAAACTCTTTCATTAATTAATTAAATCATATTTAAGTTGGTGATTACTTATGCATGTGTGTAACTTACTAGGCTCATCACTAATTGGCAATGAGACATGATATCAACTCTTAATATCATCAGAACTCTTTCTTACCATAAATGATTTCTCTAAATCATTTTATGCACCTCATAGACCATGGTTAACACTTAGTATAGCATGCCTTGGCCACCCAATTAGTAATAAGGTTTACCTTAAATGATCATATAATCATATGTTACCATGCACTAGAATCTCTCTGTTACAAAATCCCAATTCGAGCTGGAGTCATGGTTTATGTCAAACTCTATTTGCTATGAATTTTATGTTCTCTTTTAATTCCAGCTCTTGATTAAAAGATTTTCTCATCTTAAACTCTTTTCTGATTAAATCTATCTGTCCTAGCCAGGAACTTGAAACATCAAGAACAATTAAATGAACATAGGATTTTATCCCTATTTACTTAGAGCAACAGATTCCATCTTGATCAACACCTACCTCCATATATAACTAGTAGGAGCCAACACATGCCCATATACCCATACATAGTACAAGTATGAAAGCAGTATCAAACTCAAACCACCTATATACAAGATAACTGTGCTATCTCAGGTCTAAAGAATATATGCAATGATATGATTTATAATAATACATTGACAAGAGTAAACTCCATGTGCTTGTCATAAGTGTCACTCGACCTACTTATCATGTACAAGGGCCTATCATGTTTGTTATATGGCATGAAACTCACCATTTCATCTTATTTATATCTCATATAAATAACTTGGGAACAAACATGAATACAATCTTTCTGGATAAGTCATATCCTTATTATAAAGTATCATTGATTGTGAACCTATTTATGATACTTTGTGCTAGAGATACTGTCACTCATATTCTTAACAACTTAAGAATAGAATTTCTAACAAAATATCAATAGAACTTTTCTATTACACATAAATATATTATATAAACGGAAAAGTGAAAATGCCTTTTATTAATAAAAGATGTACAAGATAGATACTAAATGATATGCTCTAGGGCATACTACTAACAGGTACAAGGATATAGATAATCCTTATCAGTAGGCTATACGTTTCCATTACCTACTTATTTATGAGAAAATGGAAATAAACATAGCAAAATCTTTTAGTTTTTTGTTTTTCAGTTTTTTTTTTCCTTGTTATAAATAGGCCAATATAAAGCATACAGATAAATGTATAAACACAGTATAGAGAAAAAAATAACAAAAACACATGATTTTATGTGATTCAATTATAAAATTTATGTTCCATAAATAAGACATGATAGAAAAGTTTACTATGATTAAAAAGAAGTGATAATATATTAGAACTCTCAAGTTCTAATCCAATAAATTTATCCAAATTCTCATAATTTGTTGAAATAAGTGATTTTATAATATTTATATTGGTTTTGTACCGTGGGGCGTTGCATGTAACATACCAAAGGGGTTAGAGGTGAGATTTTAACCATAGCTTTTCATACTTTGCCCTCCCTTATATCTATAAACCTCACAAAATATTTCATTTGGACCATAATCATTTAGATCAAGTCATAATTCAGACCTTTGAAAACATATCCAAACTTTCAAATTACATCATAACATTCTGTTTGAGTATAATTTATTTGGTCTTGATCAAATAACATTTTCTTGCTGTGTGATTAGAAGCTAGCCTAATTGAGCAGAAAAAGAATAAAAGATCGAACATTTCTATTTCTAAATTCTGGAAACAAAAACAAAGGTGAGTGCCGTCTTATAAGAAATGGACATTGCTCTGAAGAAACACCCCATATATATACAACTTCCAAACAAGAGCCTAATTATACAATCTAAACCTGCAGATATATAAAAGTACAAGTCTGTAACTGTAAGTGAACTTCCTTGATAATTAGCAACCGCAAAATCCTCTGATGATTTGATATGATTTGATCTCTGAGAGAAGAAGCATTTGGCTTGAAATGAAATTAGCCAGCCTATTCTGCTTCCTCTTTCCCTCCTCGTTGAAATAAGAATATTAACAAGAAAAATGAGAAGAGGAGAGAAAATATTTGGATTTAAAGTGCAACTGCATACTGATATGTACTTGATAAAATCCTGGCTTTCTTTTTAGGTGACAAGTTATCAACCACCAAAGAACAGTTGAGAAGAACTGTGACTTGTCTCATAGGAAAATCATGAACCACCACAGAAATTGGAGCCTTTACCTCTACAAGCAAAGGAATCTTTCCTGTTTTTCGATTCTGCATGAGAGCTTCTTGAAGGCCTGATCCAAACTCGCTCTCTCCTTTCAAAAGTATTTGAATCATAGTCGTATTCTCTTGGGGTTGAAGAAAGGTGGGAAGTGTTCCAGCACAAAGAATAGAGTCTCTGTATGTTACAACAACAGAGCTATCCTTGCCATATTGGAAGCCAATGTGCTGGTTAGGATTATCAGATTTAACAGTAACAACAAATTCAGCATGAAGACTAAAATCTTGCTGAACATTGAAGGCATTGACATCGAAACGATCAACGTTATAGCGAGGGATTTCAGGCTGCAACATATTGTAAAGAGCAAAAGCAGCACCAGCAAGAAGGACGATCAAAGCAAACCAGAAGAGAAAACAACAACACACATATTTTAGGCAAAAGCTTCCACTGGATTTACCAGGATAGCTTGAGTGGTACCTAGGAATGTTTCTCCTCTGGGGAGGAGGTCTTAGATTTGCTCGATGATTACTGTTCACCATCGCATATTTTTGTTGGTAAGGGGGTGGATTTTCCATTGATGCCTCAAGGTCAGAGGAGGGTTTGACCTTGCGGTGAAACGTTCCATAAGAGAAGGGACAGGAAGAAAGAACGGCTCCTCTCCTTCTCAGCCAAAAATCTTGGACATGGAGAAGGAATTAATTGCTTCCAATGGTTAAGGACATGGTTACCTATGTATGGACATTGAATATTTAGCTTGGCTGTTACATGACTTAGTTTTCTATTTTAGACACTAACCCATCTGCGGTTTCCAACTAATGTGATTTTTGCTTTGTTTTTGTTGGCAAAAAGTTCTTCAAATTATAAACATTCTATAAATTTGTTACGCATCTCCAAACATACACTAATTTTAGGAAGATCTCTATGCTATAAGGCATGTATTTTTATATTAAAAAATATTTGGATTAAGACTTCTTAAAATAAGAAATTACTAGCATTTATTATTAGACTGAGATGCCTTAATTAATTTTTTTTTTTTTGTTTTATTAGTTTATTTGGTTATTTCAATTGAGATTTGAACTTAATATATACTTTATAGCTTCGGTTGCGACTTTAAGCCTTAATATAAGAAGAAATATATGCATAATCCCCTAACAAAAAGGGATATTACTACTAATGAATTAGCATAAACATACTCAAATCAGAGAAATATGACTAACCAAAATAGGAATTCACTACTAGTGTGTAAAAGGAACTAATTAGCAACATCTGCCAACTCTCATAAGAGAGGATGTAGAGATTGAGATTGCTGATCTAGAACTGCAAGATCTCGAAGCCCCAAGTCGCAGGAACGATACTAGTGACACCACAATTGTCCTCACCTTAACCACCACCTTCTTAAGCTTCCCTGATCGTGATCGTCTCAATTTGCTTCTCGACGCTAGCTTGTAGGATTGTAGAAACATCTGCCTTTGCTTAGCTTTAGCAACTCTATATCCAAAAGAAGCCATCCCAGGATGAGCTGACACATTTCTAGGCTTGGAAGCCGTTAGCCGGCCAAGATTTTCCGGCCTGTTGAAAGCATCGTAGTTGTGATCCAACGGCTCATAACCGTTTAATCGCCGGCTAAGACTTGTTGTGGCGCTGCGGACTAGGGTGTTCATGGCTAGCTTTAAATGAGCTGATAAGAGGGACTGAGTGGAATAAGATCTTTGGGATCGTTATATATATATATATATATATATATATATATATATATATATATATATATATATATATATATATTTCCAATCAGGTTTTGACCGTGTTTTCCTCGCTTGGCGGGCGCTCATAGACAACAAGCAATATATTTAGTCAAGACTACCTATCTAACAACCATTTGAAAAATAAATACTAAAAAAGAAAAATAGAACCCTCTAATTTGGAATTTTCTGAAATTCATCCTACCATCATATTATCGAATCCCAAATGAGCAATTACAATAATTTATAACATAAACAATAAAAACATCAATTCCTCTCTAAAAATATAAAATTTTAATTTATTATATTGTTGTTGAAGTTAATATTAAGAAAAATATATTCTAAAATATATTAAAGAGAGAATATTAAAATATTTAAAATTAAATTTAATATATTTTAATTTTAAAATAATATTTTAAACTATTTTTTATAGCAATTCTTTACAAAAAATTTTTTGTTTTTCAACCTAAATCCCAAACGGGGTAATTGATTTATCTAGTAAGACATTCCGTATTATGGGTCAAATTTTTTTTTACTATCTGATTTCTTTTAACATCAATTTAATATAATATTAGCCTTTTGTTGTGATATTAGAGTCGGCAAATTTTTTCTTGATTTGTAAATTGGATTTGAACTTGCTTGATCTAAAATTATCCATAACCCAAATTAATATAAACAAATTTCAAAACTGCTAAAATTCAATCAATAAAATTGAGAGTTAATATAATGACTCATATGATTCCACGTGAAAATCAGCTATTTGAGTTTGATAAATCAACTCAAATTTTATTTTAAAAACTAAATTAACAATTAAACTATTTTTTTTTTAAATTAATATTTTGATTAAAAAATCTATAATTCATACGTTAATCTAAATATGCCACAAAATCTTTTTTCATATAATAACTTAATAAATAATCTGAATCACCCTGCAATTTGAAATGATTCCAATCAGACCTATCAAAAATATACGACAACTGTACCTGGTATTTATTTTATTCATATATGAACATTTTTTAGTTCCAAGTACTAAAATAATAATGCATTAAAAATTAATTTTTATTTCATCAAGAAACATAAAAAGGCAATATAAAAAATACAAATAGCACTACCCAAAAAGGAATTATAGATTATGGTAAAAAAATATATATAATTAGTGTTAAAATCAATGATATGAAGCTTCCTTTAATTGACCATTGACCAGAAGGTTCTAAGCCGGCATGAAATCCTACACATCCTTATATAAGAGATTATTCAGAAATTTTTTTTTTCTAGATTTCGTTTCTTAATTTCTATGTGACGTAACATGTGGAATTTTTTGAAAGCCGCCAAAATATAATATTGTATTTACGTAGTTTTTATGTTCAAAAGGGCAACTTTGACATTAACCAATGTGAATACAGCTTAGAAATAAAATGTGCACACAACTACCTCCAAAGCCTGCCCTAAATTATATTTAGTTCATACTGGCACAATAAATTAGTGTTAGTGTATGTGGATTACATATTTTAATAAAGGAATTACTTTATGTTTTAATATCTATTTTAGTATTATTTAATGAATTTATAATAAAGATAAAATTTATGAAATAAATATGTTTTGTAAATGAATTTATAAAGCGTTATGATTATGAGATTCTTTATCGTAGTATTGTTCTTAAATATGC
Organism: Hevea brasiliensis; assembly: GCF_030052815.1. Taxonomy (NCBI): domain Eukaryota; kingdom Viridiplantae; phylum Streptophyta; class Magnoliopsida; order Malpighiales; family Euphorbiaceae; genus Hevea; species Hevea brasiliensis. The sequence goes on along the minus strand of NC_079499.1, from coordinate 78,373,775 downwards.
ATGGTCAATGCTCTATCAAGATTAGATATTGATGAGGGTGGTTAAGACGTATATATTATATTCTTTGAATGTCACACCCTACCCCTCTGTAAGGCATAACATGATCCCATAGTATACCTAATGAATTACCAACTCCGTCTACTGATAACCCATTAAATATACTACAAGGGATTTTAAAAACTTTTCTTACTTCTTTTACAGTGATGAGCACTATTTACAAGTGTTAAAAACCTTTGTGAACTGAAGTGAAACAACTAACTCATTTGGACTATTAGCAATTTCTGTAAAAATTTTGGCAGAGTGCCATATGTATTTTGGATAAACAGTTATTCAGAAAACCTGTAAAAAGCACTTCAATATATATTTCCAAATCTCAACTCCAACATGTTTCTCAATACAATATATTTCTCAACTCAAATCCATAGTAATTTTTCAAAGACTGAGATAAAAGAAATATAATACAAATTTTACAAGTCAAAATATCTCATAATTTACTTTACAACTTCAATGTACAATTTTTATTTACAGCTGCTCAAAACCAAAAGCAATATATACATACAGTGATTATACATTACAGTACAAAATGCAAAATGCGGTATACTCGTTATACCCGATAATCTCTCGCTGGATGTACTAGCAGCCTAGTCTACTGCCCTGTCCGTATGTCTACCTGCGACAGCAATGAAAAGCTATCGCTGAGACAATGTCTCAGTGGTGCACAACATTAACCTAATACAACTTTAAATCACAATTGATAAATCATATAAATAGTGGATACTTAAAACCATAGTTAATTTCAAGACAGTAATTGTCAACAAGAATTTAAACTCCATTTCTCAATATCACAATAAATTTCAATAAGTCAGATCATGGTTAAATTCAAAAGACAGTGTATGTCAATAAGAATTTAAATTCATTTCACAATCTCACAATACATATCAATAAATCACACACAGCTTAATCATGTTCCAAAGTTCAATTCGTCCCAAAAGCCGATGGCTAATGAGGTATTCAATTCATCCCAAAAGTCGATGACTAATGAGGAATAATATAGCTAGCTAGCAAAAATATGAGTACTCATCCAATTCGTCCTCAACAGGCACACACCTCAACACTTCAGCCAGAGAGGGAATTCAATTCGTCTCGCTAGACAAGCTAGTGAGGAATACAATCAATATATATGATAGCTGTGGTTTCAAATCATTTCCAATGCTTTTCAATCAATAAGTATCCATCAATATCATTCAAACAATTTTTTCACAGTTCCACAATTCAAAACAACAATATACAAATAGTCATAATTTATTTCAATTGAAAATAATTCAAAAGAAATAGCTGTTGTTCACAAACACAATTTAAAATAATAACATATAAACAATCGTAATTTTATTTCAATTGAAAAATTCAAAAGAAATACTTATTGTGCACAAACACAATTTAAAACAATAACATATAAATAATCGTAATTTATTTCAATTGAAAAATTCAAAAGAAATACTTATTGTTCACAAACCTCTGATAATTGTCTCCTGGTCTTGACTCAGTGTTTCCTTCCCTTTTTCTGAGTCTTTACTAACTGAGAAACACAATTTGAAGTGTTTCAGTACTTAATTAAACTGTCTCTAACGATAATGCTTGATAAGTAATTCACTGAATGCTATTATTTGCTTAATCAACCTAATATATCGGCCCTCGATGCGTTTTAGGTAAATTAGGTTTTAGTGTTACTAATATGTCATATTTGATAGTCTTTTAGGGTTGGTACATGTTACCAAATTCATTTCTATGTATTTTGCGTTTTCTTGCAATTTGCTGGATTGCGGGATACTAGTTTGACCTAGCTGGACGACCTAGTTCCCTCGGTTTTCGGGTTTCGGTCAAAACTACAAACTTGTAGATCTATGTCTTATGGAACGCGGGGCAAAATTTAAGGTCATTCTGAGTTATGTAGACCAGGTTATGGTCATTTTACTCTTACTGGTCAAATTGCACCAAAATTGGTCATTTTAGGTCACTTTAGGTCATTTTAGGTTCGACCAGTTTTTGGACCCGAAATTGTGCAAGCTGTTTGACTTTCTTATGGTCATTTCTGGGCTTTGGTGTCTTCATAAGACTTGTAGATATGGGTCTTAACTATTCATGGTTAAAATTTCAGGTCAATTGGACCTGTTTTGAGTGAGTTATGCCTAAACACTAACTGCTGCCCAAATGGTCAATTTTCAGGCCTCATTTGCACTTAATCTGGATTTGGCCATTTTTCAAGCTATCTTGCAAGCAGAATTTTGGTAAGCTTTCTTCATGAAAGTTGGCACATTTTGTGCCTAGTTTCACCTCCAATTGGTCTCATACCAATTGGAGCCACACAATTAAAGTTCTAGGCCTAAAACTCAAACTGTCTTATTGCAATTCTTGCATACCTATCAAACATCACTTTTAACACTCACCAAACTTAACATTCAAACTAATTCTGGTTGTACCACAATCTAAACATAATTTACAACATATTATAGGTCATTTTGGCAGCTTACAATTACATTCAATGTGCACCAAGAAGTGCAGAATTTGTCCAATTCAATTTACAACAATTCAATCACCAATTCAGGCTCATTTACATGTCCCACTTCAGACCACCATACATACACTCAAACTGCCATAACAACCAACACATTTTAACATCATTATTCCATAAACCAAGCATGAATTCCAGCATTCTTCAAGAGTTAGCAAACTACCACAATGGTACACTTACATTTCATTACTTTCCAAGCTTTAAATCTCATTTTACACTTACATATACTAAGTATACATTACCCAAACAATTTCCTACACAATATACATTTAATTAATCATTTAATTCACCATTTACAAGCACAATTAAACTGCCTTCAAGGTGCTTCCATGGCTGCCAAAAGTACATATTCCCATTCAAGATCAAAACTCAAAAATTTCTTCATAAATCAAACACCCATAACATGCTTACAAACTTTAACAAAGCAACATTCAAAAACACAAACTTACCTATTTTGAAGCTTCTTAAACACTCATCAAAACTTACCTTTCTCACTCCCTAAATGCTGCCCAAGGTGTGGTGGTTACTTTTAGTGAAGAAACCCTAACCACTTGAAGCTTGGATCATGGATGCATGAAGCTCACAAATGGGACAACAATGGTGGTTTCTAAGGCTTTCTTTACGGCAATGGTGGTCTTCAAAGGTGGAAGATGAAGTTTTAGTGGAGTAATCTGCCCACTTAATGCATATTATAATCCCTTAGTGGTCCACTCACATAAGAAATTGATTTAATATTATTTAAGTGCTAATTACCCAAATTTCACTCCACTTTTGGCTATTTACATTAGGTACCCCTAATTTAATTTTTTATTATATTTTCCAAGTGTAATATTATTTATTTTCAATGGACATTTAGGTCAAAAGATAACTCAGGATGTCAAATGACCACAATGCCCCTGTTCGGGTTGCATTCCCGATTTTTCGGTAACACCAGGTTTTGTCCGTTTTTCGATTTCTCACTTTTCTTTGTACTAATTATTTAATTTTTCTTTGATATTTCTAATGATATTTATACTTTAATTGATGTCTCTTTAAGTCCTAAAAATATTTTCCAGGGTTCCCCGCAGTCCAGGGCTAGTCAACGGTCCACGCCGTGACTTCCCGGTGCGGTCACCCATCGCTAGGGTTCTCGGCTCGCTTAACTTGATTACATTTCTTTGCTATTATTTTTTCTTTATTTTTCTTGTATTTTCTTTTCTTGTATTTCATTATTTTATGTCTCCTCACTCATATTGAAGTGTAGTTCTAGGCATTCTAGCTGTCCGGACAACACTGGTCACCGGAACAGTAGTACGCACTACCGAACATAGGGGTGTTACAATTCTCCCCCCCTTAAATAAATTTCGTCTCGAAATTTTACCTGGCATTAGTCTCTGAATAGTTGTGGGTGCTGTCTCCTCATATCCTCTTCTCATTCCCAAGTAGCTTCCTGGCCTGAATGATGGTTCCACAACACTTTAACCAGGTGTATCTGTTTATTCCTCAGCTACTTCACCTCATATGCCAGAATTTTTATGGGTTCTTCCTCATATGAGAGGTCTGGATTTACCTCAATCTCCTCAACTGATAGTACATGAGATGGGTCAGATCTGTACCTCCTTAACATGGACACATGGAAGACATTGTGTATCCTTGCTAACTCTGGAGGTAATGCTAACCGATATGCCAAAGGACCCACTCTTTTCAGAACCTCATATGGTCCGATCAAACGAGGACTCAGTTTCCCCTTTCTGCCAAATCTCACAATTCTCTTCCAAGGAGAAACTTTGAGGAATACTTTATCACCCACTGCATACTCAATATCTCTTCTCTTCAGATCAACATAGGACTTCGACGCCCGATGCAGCCTTGAGTTTATCTCTGATCAATCTGATCTTTTCCTCTGTCTGCTGAACAATTTCTGGCCCAATCATCTTCCTTTCACCTACTTCATCCCAACATAAGGGAGTTCTGCACTTTCTGCCATACAAAGCTTCATATGGAGGTGTGACACCCCTTACCCGACTACAGTGTAGCCGAGCAAGTTATGCCACTCAGTGTGCCGGAGCACTCTATTTTATCTGATTTCATTACAGTCCTTGATTTATTTATTCAAAAACTTTATTGAAGATTTAGGCTATTTTTACTTTTATCAAAATCTAACTAAATTGGAAATTTCAAAAATTTTAACGATAATCCGACAAAGTGTCGGCTGTAATTTGGACTAACAGTTCTTCTGAACCTGCCAAAGACAATTTCAATATATACTCAATTTCTCAAACTTAATAGTCTCAAAAATTTTCAAACATAATGTATCTCAATACAGTATCCAGATTTCTCAGAAATCTCATTAGATTTTCAATATCTCAATATTCACAAGTATAATCTCATTATAACTCAAATTCAATTCACATACTAAAATACTTACTTTGAATAGCTTCCATAATTCATAGGTTAATTACATGAGTTTATTTTGTACAAGATATACAAATAATTTACAATGTGCTAGGAATGAACAATATACATAACATGTATAAAATGAGCCCTATCTACATGCATTCTTTGAGGAGGTGACAATCTTGAACTCTTCCGACACTTCGCAGATCTGGACTCCAAAATCTCGATCGACGATCTCTGGTTTTACCTTGATGCGTGCGCGAGGAAGCAATTCCATCGCGCTAAGCATTTCTGCTTAGTGGTGCAATAATATAACCAGAAATAATATATATAAGTAAAGAAAGGAATAAATGATAATTCAGATACTCAAGAATCAATTTAATTTGGTATGGTATTTCTAGTATCAATGATCTTATATACTAGTTTGTTCCTCTTTGGAAGTGCTTAGTTTATAACTTTTCAGTAATACTAGCAGGTATATAATTTATTCTATCTGTATTGTATTTCAAGTGCATGCAGTTCGCAATTTATATTTTTGTTATTATTTTTTTTCTAATCTCTTTTGCTTATTCATTCAATACTTAATTTAATTGTACTGGATTTTCATTATACTTAACTTAACTTAGCTGCCTGAATTGAATAATACTTTAATTGACTGCCCAAGTAACCTATACTAGACGACTGGACTGGATAACGGGTCGTTGGCACTGGACACCGCGGTGCCTCGGGCCGTCATACCATGGGACGCAGAACGTCTACCATGTATGCAGTCAGTATGGCTAAAAAGCCATGATATCACATAATCGGGCATAAAAGCCATGAAATCGGCATAAAAGCCATGAATACGGGCATAAAGCCTTTCGCAGTACTGCTAAAACAATACCCTATTGGCATGCCAAACTATCCAAACCAATCTTGTTAGGTATACTAGGGCATTTGATACTTTAAAATATTAATATATTGTGCTTTATGACTTCATTATTTCATGATAAATTTCAATCATAATTCATACATTCATTTGATCATTTATATGATCACAATTCACATCAATTATCCTTTTATACCATTGTACTCAAAATACTTCTCCTCTTTACAATAATGAGAACTAATGTCTCATTCATACATTAATATGGTTTATTTATCCATTCATTATGTTATTCATATTGATCCCAATTCTAAACAATGGTTCACATGTACCATTGTATTCAAAACATTTTTCCTTTCTCATTTATACATTCAAGAGTCTACTTATGTAATTACAAATTTTATATTTCAAGTTGAGTTACTAATATTTTATGAATTCCATTTGTGATGGGCATATATGCCCTAACTATCTATTCACATCAATTAGGTGACTTATTTTTCATGTTTCAAGTAATCCATGAATATTTCATGGATTTCAAATTTATGGCCTAAATTTCTTTTAACAATTTTGACTAGGATGCATAGTCCATATTTGTCATACAATTCTAAGCATTTAAGCTTAGAATTGGTTCTAGGTCTTCATCTTAATTCACTAATCATTTTAATTACTATTCACCATACTAGTCAACCAAAATGTTGACCTTTTATACTTAATGGATATATTAATTCTAATTACACCAAGATCCCACATTTTGAGTTTTACATTTACTAGTATTAATTGCCAATTGCAATTTAAAGTCCCCTAGATGCATTTCTAATTTCAAATTTTGAATTTCAAGTTTTGGTGTCACTATTCACCTCATTGGTCAACAAAAATATTGACTTTTGCATAGACAATAGGTACATTGGTTTTAACACTCCCGATGTACCACATTTTGCATTTAAAACTTGTTGGAATCAATTACCAAATCCATTTCCAAGCTTATTTCAAGTTTTCATGTCACTATTCACTTCATTAGTCAACTAAAATGTTGACTTTTGCATAGAAAATATGTACATTGACTTTGGCACTTCAAACATACTACATTTTTCATTTAAAACTTGTTGGTTTTGGTCACTTTCTCAAAGCTTAGGTCATTTTGGCAAAATTGCCAATTTTCGGTTTTGGTGCTCAGAAGTTGCACTGTTTCATTGGTCGATTTACTGTTGGAATTTGACAAAACTTCCTTCATAGAAAATGTTCCTTATTTTGTCTAGTTGAATTTCTTTTTTTGAATCACTCCATTTGGAGTTTTGTAACTCAAGTTATGGCCAAAATAAGTTTCTTTGTTTACGTGTCTTCATTCTGCTGAAATTTTGGGTTTTGGCAGATTTTGGTCCAAATTTGGTCAGTAATTTGATCAAGTTAAGTTCATAATTTGGTCTAACTTTCTTCATATGAAATGTTCTACCATGCCTTAGGTTTCCATCGGTTCAAGAATCGCCTAAATCCGAGTTTTCTAGAGAGAGTTATAGCCATCCAAACATTACTGCTCAAATGAAAATTCTGGAAATCTCAGTACAGTAAACTTCACTTTGCTCAATGATTTGATTAGGTTCTGGTCATAATTTGGGGTAGGTTTCTTCATGAAAGTTGTTTGCCTATGTCTTAACTTGTTTCTGTAGAAATTTCAGATCAATTGACCATTTCTACAGTGAGTTATGGCCAAATGAACAGTTACTGTTCATTTGGTCATTCTGCAGGGGCTGTTTGCAGGGTATCCGGATTGGGGCCAACTTTTGGTCCTCTTGCTTTGGTCTTTTGGGCATGGTTTCTTCAGCAAAAATGTGCCATTATAAGCCTAGTTTCATGTCCAATTGGCCAAACACCAATTGGACCAACACAGCCCAAGCTATGGCAGTCCAAGTGGACTGAAATTTGATCACCTCTTTGCACTCACAAAGCAGCATGCTCCTTCACTTTGCCATGCTACATTTCAGTCCAATTTATGGCCAACTTACCTAAAATGGTCACTAATTGACCATTAAAATGTTCTCTAACAATTTCCTAAGCCAAGTCAAATTTTCACTTCTCAAACCCTAATTTCAAATTTCAAAACTTAATCAATTAAATTTCTATCACTTCTCATGCATATAACCTCATCAATCATCATCACTAATCATGTATATATGCAGGAATACATCAAACCCCATAAGGTTCCCAAGGTTGCTGAATTAGGGATGTTTAATTCCTTAACTAATTCTTTGAATTTCTTGAATTTCTCACTTAATTTGGCATGTATACTACACCTAAAATTGAAAGAAAAGGTTTTAGTGCACTAACCTTGAATGGAGCCACTTCTAAGACTTCAAAACTTCACTTTCTTCCTTTCTTTTTGCTGTCCAAAGCTTGCTCTAGGTGTGAGGACCAAGTTTTATGAAGGCATATAGGGGTTTTATGGTGTAATTGGCTAGGTTTTGGAGCTTGGGTGAGTGCATCAATGGAGGGAGATGGGGAGAGGTCACGTTTGAGGAAGAAGAAGAAGAAGATGACCAGAATTTTTGGTCCTCTTTGACTCTTTTAAGTGTTTTAAAAAGGCTTATTTGAATGCAATTGGTGGAGACTTGTAAGTGACATCATAAAGATGTCATAAATTGCTTTTTATGGATTTTTCTTTCCTTTTCTTTTCTAATCATTTTCAATTCAATTTTCAACAATATTTATTCACATTTTATGTCATATTAGTTATTTACTCGACTGGACAAGTCGGCCAAAAATCGTCTCTGAAGGCGAAATGACCAAAATGCCCTCCGTTTGGCTTAACGGGTCAAAATTGTCTGTACCGATTGAAAAAATTTTCTAAATATTTTCTTGGCATTCTAATGACATAGGAATCTCAATGACCCTTCTCTGGAGTCCCAAAAATTATTTTATAATTTTTCCCCCGGGTCTAGGGCTCCTCGTTGTGAGAACCGCAACTTCCCTCTGGTTATCCATCGCTTGGGCACCGGCTCATTTGATTTAGTTGTATTTTATTTCTAAAATTTTTACTAAATTTTTCTTATTAATATTTGAGTTAATTTTGGTTCTTGACTTTAGTTTAAATATTTTTCCGGACGTTCTAGCTGTCCGGACCGACACCGGTCACCGAAACAATAGACTGTACGGAGTTGCTACCGGGAGGGTGTTACAGGAGGCATCCCAATGCTTGATTGGTAGCTATTATTATAACAAACTCAATCGAAGGCAAGTGTGTATCCCAATTACCTTCAAATTCAATCACACAAGCCCGTAGCATATCCTCCAATATCTGAATAACCCTCTCAGACTGGCCATCTATCTGTCGGTGGAATGCTGTGCTGAAGTTCAATCTAGTTCCTAGGGCTCTCTGAAGACTACTCCAGAATCTAGAAGTGAACCTAGGATCTCTGTCAGACACAATTGATACTAGCACTCCATGCAGTTTTACAATCTCATATATGTACAATCTGGCCAATCTTTCCAGGTTATAGTCCATCCGAACTGGCAAAAAGTGAGCAGACTTGGTCAATCTGTCAACTATAACCCATACTGCATCATGACTACTCTGTGTCCTTGGAAGTCTTGTAACAAAATCCATAGTTATTCGTTCCCATTTCCACTCTGGTACTGACAAAGGATGTAACAAACCAGCTGGAACTTGATGTTCTGCCTTTACTTGCTGACAAGTTAGGCATTTGGAAATAAATTCAGCTATATCTCTCTTCATACCCATCCACCAGTAATGCTCTTTCAGCTCTTTGTACATTTTAGTTCCACCAGGGTGCATAGCAAATGGAGACTCATGTGCTTCCTTCATAATGATTTTGTAACGATCGGGAACCAACCACTAGAAGAATTGTCCGCTTTGGCCATAAGCCTCACGGTTTTGTCCCATAGGTGGAATGGAGAACTTCCCAGGAGGTCACCCATCCTAGGATTTCTCTCAAGCGAGCATGTTTAATCCTGGAGTTCTTCCAACTCTCCAGGCCATTCCACCAAAAGGCGCCTCTAGTGATTAGTTCCCCCATTTTATATATCATTACTTTTTGAACCCAAGACCATCTTTGTGCTTTGCCGATGTGGGATTTGCCTAAGGGACCTTTTTCCCCCCCTTTCAGGACTCAGCGTCCTCGCTGAGGTTTGCCCCACCATCGCTCAAGAGGACACGCGAGCGGCTCTGATACCAATTAAATGTGACACCCCTTACCCGTGTACAGTGTAGCCGAGCAAGTTATGTCACACGGTGTACCGGCACACTCTATTTTGTCTTAATTAATTTTCATCAATAATTTTTGAATATAACTTGTGGAATATATTTTATTTAAGTCATTTATTGAAATTATAATTTATTTGAGGTTCCGAAAATTTTATAGAAAATCCGACAGAGTACCGGCTAAAAATGGAGAAAACAATTCTTCGGAACCTGTTAAAACACTTCCAAATAATTTTCCAAACAATCCCAACTTCAATTCATCAACAAAGTCTCAATATCAAGATCTCAACAACATTTCTCAATCATCCATCACATATGATAATAAAGTATAAATCACAAATAGATATTTACTTGTCCATTCACAAATATAATTTTCATAATTTACATGAACATCAATATACATTACACAAGTTTAATTACATATGAGAAAAATCAAAATTTATTACAGAATGCCAAAATGACACCTAGTGTCCTGCCAATGCACTGCAGAAGTTGAGGTGACACGGACACTGTGCAGAACTGCAGGATGGACTCACCCAGTCTGCGGTCTACTGGGCTCACGATCTGTATCTCTAGAACCTACGTGTGGCAAAAGCAACGCGCTAAGCAATAATGCTTAGTGGTGCAATAATAAAATAAAAGAAATAGCAGGAAATAAATATATACGAATGTATATGTTTTATTTGTTTGGTATTTATATATTATTTACTTTGTCCACTTTTATTCATTGGTTGCCCCAAGTAACCTACACTAGACGACTGGACTGGATAAACGGGCAAACTGGCACTGGGTATCAAGTACCTCGGGCCGTCACACCATCGGTCACATATGCATCTCCTGGTGTGCAACAGAACAGCTAACAAGCTGTAAATACATCAGGCACAAGGCCAAATCTCAATACAAGGTCAGAATGGCTAAAAGCCATGAAATCACAGAATGGCATATTGCCATGTGCAGTACTGCTAACTGAACCCTATTGGCATGCCAAACTATCCAAACCAATCTTGTTAGGTATACTAGGGCAATTGAAACTTTTAAATTCTTCAATTTGTGAATTTCAGGTTTTTGGTGTCACTATTCACCTTATTGGTCAACAAAAATGTTGACTTTTAGGTAGAAATTGGGTACATTGGTTTTGACACTCCCAACATACCACATCTTGCTTTTAAAACTTGTTGGGATTGGTCACCATTTCCATTTCTCAACTTAAATCTAAGAGGGCAGAAATTTCAGTTTTTGAAGCCTAAGTTTACTGTTCTATTAAGCACTGTTGCAGTGGGAATTTGAAGAAATGGAAAACATGAAAGTTGTTCCTTATTTTGTCTAGTTGAATTTCCTTTTTTGAATCACTCCATTTGGAGTTTTGTAGCTCCAGATATGGTCCAAAAACCACAGCTGGCCGGATTTCCAAAACTGCAGAATTACCAAATCTACACTACCATGAACAGTGTCTGTGATTGCATATTTGAATAGGTTCTGGCCATAATTTTGGGTAGGTTGCTTCATGAAAGTTGTTTGCCTATGTCATAACTTGTTGCTGTAAAAATTTCAGGTCAATTGACCATATCTACAGTGAGTTATGGCCAAATGAACAATTACTGTTCATTTGGTTATTTCTGCAGGTGCTGTTGCAGGGTATCCGGATTGGGGCCAACTTTTGGTCCCCTTGCTTTGGTCTTTTGGGCATGGTTTCTTCTGCAAAAATGTGCCATTATAAGCCTAGTTTCATGTCCAATTGGTCAAACACCAATTGGACCAATACAGCCAAAGATATGGCAGTCCAAGTGGACAGAAATTTCAGTCACCCTGCTGCACTCACAAGGCAGCATACTCATTCACTTTGCCATGCTACATTTCAGTCCAATTTATGGTTAACTTACCTAAAATGGTCACTAATTGACCATTAAAATGTTCTCTAACAATTTCCTAAGCTAAGTCAAATTTTTGCTTCTCAAAACCCTAATTCCCATCTCCATTTCACACTAGTTACCCTAGTTAACTAGTTAAGTCATTATCCACATAATTATGTACTTCAAACATGATCTCTAGTCCACTTTAAGTCCATCAAAACTATCAAACCCATTCCTTCCATAGGGCTGCCGAAATCCATAGTATGTATACACATAATTTTTGTTCATTTAAGTTACAAATTCTTACTCAATTCAAGTTACTAACATGGAAAATAAAAGTTTTAAGTAGATAGGTGCACTAACCTCACTTAAGAGCTTTTCAAAAGCTCAAATTCTTCACTTTCTTCTATTCTTCTTACTATCAATCTTCTTCTCAAGGTGAAATAATTAATTTTTGTACTTAGAGGGTAGGGAAATATGATGGAAATGATGGAAATCTAAAGGTTGAAAAAAAACTTTAATGGTGGGTGGCTATGGGAATGGGTTTCGGCCAACAATAGAAGAGGAAGAAGATGACTCTATGTTTTGTTGAAATAAATTTGTTTTTATCCCATTAAAAGTGTTTGTCTAATTCCAATTGGTTAGAAATTTTAATTAGTTTATTTATAACATCATGCTTATGTAATAATTAACTTATTATATTTCATTTTCTTTTCTTTCCTTTTTTACTCATTTTTAATTAATTTTCTAGTAATGTTTATTCATATTTTATGTCATATTAATTATTTACTTAACTGGACAAGTCGGCCAAAAATCACCTTTGAAGGCGAAATGACCAAAATGCCCTCCGTTTGGCTTAACGGGTCAAAATTATCTGTACCGATTGAAAAATTTTTCTAGGTATTTTCTTGGCATTCTAATGCCATAGGAACCTCAATGATCGTTCTCTGGAGTCCCAATAATTATTTTATGAAATTTTTCCTCGGGTCTAGGGCTCCTAGTTGCGAGAACCGTAACTTACCTCTGGTTACCCATCGCTTGGGCACCGGCTCATTTGACTTGGTTGTATTTTATTTCTAAAATTTTTACTAAATTTTTCTTATTAATATTTGAGTTAATTTTGGTTCCTCACTTTAGTTTAAATATTTTTTCGGACATTCTAGCTGTCCGGACCGACATTGGTCACCGGAATAGTAGAATGTACGGAGTTGCTACCGGGAGGGTATTACAGATTTGTCTCAATTCCACATCACTAGGAACACACATTCTGCCCTGATGTAGCAATAAACCATAATCTCTCACAGAAAATTCAGGTTTCTTGCCCTGCTGGACTTCTTTCAGTAGCTTCTGATATTTTTCATCATTTTGAGCAGCCATTCTGATCTGATCGATCAACACTAGTTGTACATGCCATGCAACTACCGTCTGTCCCTCATTATCAATCTCTAAACTGGCATGCTGTGCTTTCAATTCATATACCATGGACAAAGGAGAAACTCTGAGACTTGCCATAGTCTTACGACTTAAGGCGTCAGCCACCACATTTGCTTTCCCTGGCTGATAGTCTATTAAACAATCATAATCTTTAATGAGTTCTAACCATCTCCTCTGCCTCAAATTCAATTCCTTCTAGGTGCCTAAGTACTTCAAGCTTTTGTGATCTGTGTAAATGTAGCATTTCTCTCCATACAAATAGTGTCTCCAGATCTTCAGAGCAAAAACAATAGCTACTAGCTCTAGATCATGTGTTGGGTAGTTCCTCTCATGCGGTTTCAGCTGGTGTGATGCATAAGCAATGACATTCCGATCTTATATCAGTACACAGCCTAACCCATTATGAGAAGCATCACTATAAATTGTGTATTCTTTACCTGGGGTAGGTAAAGTGAGGACTGGAGCTTCAGTCAAACACCTTTTCAACTCATCAAAACTCTGTTGGCATTTATCTATTCACTGAAATTTTACATCTTTCCGAAGTAGCTTGGTCAGTGGAGAAGATAACATAGAGAACCCTTTCACAAACCGACGGTAATATCCAGCTAAACCCAGAAAACTGTGAATTTTTGTGATGTTCCTGGGCGGCTTTCAATTAAGGATAGCTTCTACCTTGCTGGAATCTACCTTGATCCCTTCAGCTGAAACAACATGTCCCAAAAAGGAGATTTCTTTCAGCCAAAATTCACATTTCGACAATTTAGCGTATAGTTGTTTCTCCCTTAAAGTCTGCAGTACAATCCACAGATGTCTATCATGCTCCTCTGCATTCCTCGAATATATCAAAATGTCATTAATAAACACCACCACAAATTGATCGAGATATGGTCTGAAGATAGTGTTCATCAGATCCATAAAAGCAGCTGGAGAATTTGTTAACCTGAATGGCATTACTAGAAACTCATAGTGGCCATACCGAGTTCTGAAAGCAATTTTTGGAATACTCTGCTCTTGCACCTTCAACTGATAATAACCAGATCGCAAATCAATTTTGGAGAATACAGCTGCACCCTTCAACTGATCAAACAGATCATCAATGCGAGGCAATGGATATATGTTCTTTATTGTCACCTTATTCAACGGCCGATAGTCAATGCATAAGCGGAGAGTACCATCCTTCTTCTTAACAAACAACACTGGTGCTCCCCAAGGTAACACACTAGGGTGGATGAAGCCCTTTTCAAGTAATTCTTGCAACTGTATCTGTAACTCCTTCAACTCTGCTGGTGCCATTCTGTATGGCGTTATGGAGATTGGATCTACACCAAGCATAACATTAATTTCAAACTGCACCTCTCTTTTCGGAGGTAATCCTGGCAATTCATCAGGAAACACATCTGGAAAGTCATGTACTGTAGGGATGTCCTTCAATGCTGGACTCCCCACTAGGGTGTCTACCACATGTGCCAAGTAGGCTTCACACCCCTTTTCTGATCATTTTTCTGGCTAGTGCAGCTGAAATGATGTTTGATGGCAATAACTGGCTCTCCCCATGTATTACCACATCACTGTACTGAGGGAGACCAAAAGTGACCGTCTTCAGCCTACAGTCAATCATGGCATGATGCCTAGCTAACCAATCCATGCCTAAGATGATATCATAATCTCTGAAGGGCATTTCAATGAAATCAGACAGAAAAGTGTGTCCTTGGATCACCAAAGGACAATCCCTATATATTCTATTAACCCTGACCTCCTGTCTTAGTGGACTTGTTACTAGCACCTCAAAGTCAATTTTTGTACATGGAACAACAATGCAATCAATGATGCTAGCACTCACATAAGAATGGGTAGAATCTGGATCAAATAATACAAACACATCTTGATTAAAAGTTAAGAAGGTACCAGCCACAACATCAGATGTCTCTGCTTCTTCCCTCTGTCTCATTGCATAGACTCTGACTGGAGCACTGTCTTGCTCTGATTGTTTCACTGTGCCTTGGCTGCCTGCTGGGCTACCTCTACCCCTGCCTCTACCTCTGCTGGGTGGTTGTGAACTTCTAGTGATAGGGCTCTGAACTGACCCTTCTGCAGTAGTAGGAGGTGGTCCAACTCTGTGACTACTGGTGCAGTCCTTGGCAAAGTGTCCTGTGCCTCCACAGTTATAACAGGCTCCAATAGCCTTGTAGCATATCCCACCATGATTTCTTCCACAAGTTTCACATTGGCGGGGAGGGTAGGAACCTCTGGTACTCTGCTGACCATATAGGGGAGGTTTCTGTCCTGAATATCTTCCCCTACCAGACTTCTTGCCACCTCTGCTGTGTCCCCCATAGTTCTTCCTCTTTCCAGTAGGACCACTGTAACTCTGTTCTATTGATTTTCCCTCTTTCTCTGTCTTCTCTGATTTCTTTTTCTCAGGAGCAGCTTCAGACTCAATTCTTTCCAACTCTAGGGCTTGAGAAACAAGTTCAGAGAAGTTAGTGTGTTTGAATCTGACTACTTGTAGTCTTATACTGGGCTTCAAGCCGGTTTCAAACCTCTTGCATCTCTCCCTGCTGGTAGCAAGTAAACTCACTGCATAATGGCTCAGGCGGGAAAATTCTCTTTCATACTCAGCCACTGATCTGCCCCCTTGTTTCAAACTTAGGAATTCTTGTAGCTTCTGGTCTACATAAGCATCAGGGACATATTTTTGTCTAAATTCCCTGAGAAAGTCATTCCATGTTAGCACTGCAGGTTCTTCCAGACTGTGGGGAATGGTTTTCCACTAGTCATAAGCATCCCTCTGTAGTAGAGATACAAAGTATTCAAATCTGAGCTCCTCCGTGCAATGCAGTTTCTTGAATACCCTATCCATCCTCTCTAACCACTGTTCAGCCTCTAGAGGATCTACTGTCCCCTTGAACTCTGTAGCCCCATATTTCATCAATTTGTCGTACTGCCTAGTAGGAGACTGTGGTTGTACCACTGGTGGCTGTATTGGGACTTGAGTAGGCACATTACCAGCCATTTGTTGGAACATTGCAGCCATCTCACGAGCGAATCGAGCAGAAATCGCGGTACTATGGGGCCGTGTCTTTGAACCACTGACATTGTGTAGGCCTGGGGCATCCCCTTGCACCTCAGGCTCAATAGATTGATTGACTGAACGATCACCCTCTTCCATGGTCAATGAGAGGACCTTAGATCTCCTGAACCAATAACACAAGGAGATTTCCTCCCGTTAGTGCATATTTATAATGTAATGTACTGTATGTATCAAACAATGATGTTGAGCAGTTGTGCTATGAAGAAAGAATATTCAAGTAAAAGGTGAAAACAGAATTTAAAAACTAGCTTTGATACCACTAAAACATGTCACACCCTACCCCTCTGTAAGGCATAACATGATCCCGTAGTATGCCTAATGAATTACCAACTCCGTCTACTGATAACCCATTAAATACACTACAAGGGATTTTAAAAACTTTTCTTACTTCTTTTACAGTGGTGAGCACTATTTACAGGTGTTAAAAACCTTTGTGAACTGAAGTGAAACAGCTAACTCATTTGGACTATTAGTAATTTCTGTAAAAATTTTGGCGGAGTGCCATCTGTATTTTGGATAAAACAGTTCTTCAGAAAACCTGTAAAAAGCATTTCAATATATATTTCCAAATCTCAACTCCAACATGTTTCTCAACATAATATATTTCTCAACTCAAATCCATAGTAATTTTTCAAAGACTGAGATAAAAGAAATATAATACAAATTTTATAAGTCAAAATATCTCATAATTTACTTTACAACTTCAATGCACAATTTTAATTTACAACTGCTCAAAACCAAAAGCAATATATACATACAGTGGTTATACATTACAGTACAAAATGCAAAATGGGGTATACTCGTTATACTCGATAATCTCTCGCTGGATGTATTAGCAGCCTACTCTGCTGCCCTGTCCGTCTGTCTACCTGCGACAGCAATGAAAAGCTATCGCTGAGACAATGTCTCAGTGGTGCACAACATTAACCAAATACAACTTTAAATCACAATTCATAAAACATATAAATAGTGGATACTTAAAACCATAGTTAATTTTAAGACAGTAATTGTCAACAAGAATTTAAACTCCATTTCTCAATATCACAATAAATTTCAATAAGTCAGATGATGGTTAAATTCAAAAGACAATGTATGTCAATAAGAGTTTAAATTCATTTCACAATCTCACAATACATATTAATAAATCACACATAGCTTAATCATGTTCCAAAGTTCAATTCATCCCAAAAGCCGATGGCTAATGAGGTATTCAATTCGTCCCAAAAGTCGATGACTAATGAGGAATAATATAGCTAGCTAGCAAAAATATGAGTACTCATCCAATTTGTCTTCAACAGGCACACACCTCAACACTTCAGCCAGAGAGGGAATTCAATTCGTCCCACTAGACAAGCTAGTGAGGAATACAATCAATATACATGATAGTTGTGGTTTCAAATCATTTCCAATGCTTTTCAATCAATAAGTATCCATCAATATCATTCAAACAATTTTTTCACAGTTCCACAATTCAAAACAACAATATACAAATAGTCATAATTTATTTCAATTGAAAATAATTCAAAAGAAATAGCTGTTGTGCACAAACACAATTTAAAACAATAACATATAAATAATCATAATTTATTTCAATTGAAAAATTCAAAAGAAATACTTATTGTGCACAAACACAATTTAAAACAATAACATATAAATAATCGTAATTTATTTCAATTGAAAAATTTAAAAGAAATACTTATTGTGCACAAACCTCTGATAACTGTCTCCTGGTCTTGACTCAGTATTTCCTTCCCTTTTCCTGAGTCTTTGCTAACTGAGAAACACAATTTGAAGTGTTTCAGTACTTAATTAAACTGTCTCTAACGATAATGCTTGATAAGTAATTCACTGAATGCTATTATTTGCTTAATCAACCTAATATATTGGCCCTCGATGCGTTTTAGGTAAATTAGGTTTTAGTGTTACTAATATGTCACATTTGATAGTCTTTTAGGGTTGGTACATTTACCAAATTCATTTCTATGTATTTTGCGTTTTCTTGCAATTTGCTGGATTCCGGGATACTAGTTTGACCTAGCCGGACGACCTAGTTCCCTCGGTTTTCGGGTTTCGTTCAAAACTACAAACTTGTAGATCTATGTCTTATGGAATGCGGGGCAAAATTTCAGGTCATTCTGAGTTATGTAGACCAAGTTATGGTCATTTTACTATTGCTAGTCAAATTGCACCAAAATTGGTCATTTTAGGTCACTTTAGGTCATTTTAGGTTCGGCCAGTTTTTGGACCCGAACTTGTGCAAGCTGTTTGACTTGCTTATGGTCATTTCTGGGCTTTGGTGTCTCAATAAGACTTGTAGATATGGGTCTTAGCTATTCATGGTTAAAATTTCAGGTCAATTGGACCTGTTTTGAGTGAGTTATGGCCTAAACACTAACTGCTGCCCAAATGGTCAATTTTCAGGCCTCATTTGCACTTAATCCGGATTTGGTCATTTTTCAAGCTATCTTGCAAGCAGAATTTTGGTAAGCTTTCTTCATGAAAGTTGGCACATTTTGTGCCTAGTTTCACCTCCAATTGGTCTCATACCAATTGGAGCCACACAATTAAAGTTCTAGGCCTAAAACTCAAACTGCCTTATTGCAATTCTTGCATACCTATCAAACATCACTTTTAACACTCACCAAACTTAACATTCAAACTAATTCTGGTTGTACCACAACCTAAACATAATTTAACATATTATAGGTCATTTTGGCAGCTTACAATTACATTCAATATGCACCAAGAAGTGCAGAATTTGTCCAATTCAATTTACAACAATTCAATCACCAATTCAGGCTCATTTACATGTCCCACTTCACACCACCATACATACACTCAAACTGCCATAACAACCAACACATTTTAACATCATCATTCCATAAACCAAGCATGAATTCCAGCATTCTTCAAGAGTTAGCAAACTGCCACAATGGTACACTTACATTCCATTACTTTCCAAGCTTTAAATCTCATTTTACACTTACATATACTAAGTATACATTACCCAAACAATTTCCTACACAATATACATTTAATCAATCATTTAATTCACCATTTACAAGCACAATTAAATTGCCTTCAAGGTGCTTCCATGGCTGCCAAAAGTACATATTCCCATTCAACATCAAAACTCAAAAATTTCTTCATAAATCAAACACACATAACATGCTTACAAACTTTAACAAAGCAACATTAAAAAACACAAACTTACCTATTTTGAAGCTTCTTAAAAACTCATCAAAACTTACCTTTCTCACTCCCTAAATGCTGCCCAAGGTGTGGTGGTTACTTTTAGTGAAGAAACCCTAACCACTTGAAGCTTGGATCATGGATGCATGAAGCTCACAAATGGCACAACAATGGTGGTTTCTATGGCTTTCTTTACGGCAATGGTGGTCTTCAAAGGTGGAAGATGAAGTTTTAGTGGAGTAATCTGCCCACTTAATGCATATTATAATCCCTTAGTGGTCCACTCACATAAGAAATTGATTTAATATTATTTAAGTGCTAATTACCCAAATTTCACTCCACTTTTGGCTATTTACATTAGGTACGCCTAATTTAATTTTTTATTATATTTTTCAAGTGTAATATTATTTATTTTCAATGGAAATTTAGGTCAAAAGACAACTCGGGTTATCAAATGACAACAATGCCCCTGTTCGGGTTGCATTCCCGATTTTTCGGTAACACCAGGTTTTGTCCGTTTTTCGATTTCTCACTTTTCTTTGTACTAATTATTTAATTTTTCTTTGATATTTCTAATGATATTTATACTTCAATTGATGTCTCTTTAAGTCCTAAAAATATTTTCCAAGGTTCCCCGCAGTCCAGGGCTAGTCAACGGTCCACGCCGTGACTTCCCGGTGCGGTCACCCATCGCTAGGGTTCTCGGCTCGCTTAACTTGGTTACATTTCTTTGCTATTATTTTTCCTTTGTTTTTCTTGTATTTTATTTTCTTGTATTTCATTATTTTATGTCTCCTCACTCATATTAAAGTATAGTTCTAGGCATTCTAGCTGTCCGGACAACATTGGTCACCGGAACAGTAGTACGCACTACCGAACATAGGGGTGTTACATTGAAGCAACTACATATACTTATAAGTTAAGATATAAGAGATATTTGGAATTAATGCGTAGGTGTTTGTACATAACAAGTTCATTGTGTGTTGACCAAAATAAGGATTTCATATGGGAATTGTTTGTGTTTATTAAAGTGATCCTTTTGACTCGATATCACCAAGTTATCTTATATAGAGATTAGCGTGAAAGTATTTTGATTTGATTTATAAGTTAGTCAAATATACTTATAAGTAAAAAATTATAAATAAACTTATAAGTTAAAAAAATACTTAAAATAAGTTAAAAATCATAATGTACTCCCTATTTCTAATTATTTACTTATTCTAAAACTACTTTTAAACTAGGTAAAAACTTATATTATCATAATATCTTTCTAAAAATACCAACAATACCCTTGCTTTAACAAACTCTCAATTATTTAGAATATTATACATCATTTTCAGTCATTTTGATAAATTAAGTTACTTTTAAGTACTAAACGAACACATAAACTATTTAAAATTAATTATTAAGTTCCATATTATATACTATTTCTTTTACCTTTTTTATTATTATTATTATTATTATTATTATTATTATTATTATTATTATTATTAATTTGCTTTCTCAATTCTTCAAAAGACATAAAGAGGAAGAAAATTTTATGGAGTGGTTGGCTAGCTATAGTTGCTGCTGGGTTTTCTTTTATCTATTCATGTGAATGGAGGGAAGTGAGTCTTAATATGGAAATAACATTCAAATTAGAACCAAAAAAAAAAAAATTAAAGGGTGCATTGCAGTTATTAAAAAAAAAAAAAAAGAAAATGGTTCAATTTTGCCTCTGAACTCTTAGCTTGTATCCAAATAAGCACATTTTTAAGTTTTTGTCACAATTAACCCAAATCTTTTAAGTTAAGTCCAAATTAACTCAATATTTTAACAAAAATTAAAATAATAAATTTCCTAATTTTTTATTAGTAAAATATTATTATATATTTCAACCATTAAAAATTATTTATTATATTTGAAAAAAAAAAAAAAAACCTACACCGATTAACAAACACACAATTTGCATTTTTTTTCTTCTTCCTCCCCCTTATTCTTCTTCTTTCTTCTCCAAGTAACTCTCCCCACTGATGAGACTTGCGGTAGGTCTTGTTAAGAAGCATTAATTCTCAATTAAACAAGATTAACTTTAATTAAGTATGGAATGGTGATAATTAAAATTTTATTGTTTAGCAAAATTACCTCAAACAGCTTGAGGAATTTTTTGACTATCGGGCCAGGTTGTAGCAAACCACCAGCCGTCCAGATGTCCAGCCTCTAATGGTTTCCACACAGACCGATTGTGAGAAAATTCTCCAAGACACTCTTAGAGAATATTAGGAGTTTTGAGTGCTATCTCTTTTCTTTCTTTTTTTCACTTATCAAGAATGGAAGACAAGCTTCTCTATTTATAGGGAACAACCTTTTATAATTATAAATTTAACCCTTTAAATTTGTTAATTTTAAATTGACCTCTTATAGGAATTATAATTCACATAATTAATTCCTATAATTCTAAAAACTTTAAATTAAGTCTACACTTAATTATTAGGACATGAAGCAGTGCAAATAAAATTTATACTTCAGTCCTTAAGTCTCTAGAATTATTTTTATCAAGTCCAACTTGATAATCCAATTTAATTCCTCACTTACAGTCTTTATGTGTGTGACCAATTAGGTTCCTAATATGTTGGCCACAAATATAATTAAATAAAATTAATACTTTAATTTTATCATCAATTCACAATTGATTAATTATATTTATAGATCATTATTGACATTTAGCAATGTGTAACGACCGCCTAAATATTAGAATTTGTCAAAGTGATTAGACTAACCTTTCTGTGATTAGTCTGTCAGTGCAATTAATATCCCTTCATCATAATATTTCGATTTATACATTGATGCATGGAATGTGTCTGCTATATATAAATCATTTCTGTCCTCCCAGTATGATTGATTAATTAAATAAGTGTTAGTAGTATGCCCTAGAGCATATCATTTAGTATGTATCTTGTACATATTTTTATTAATAAAAGGCATTTCCACTTTTCCGTTTACATAATATATTTATGTGTAATAGAAAAGGTCCATTGATATTTTGTTAGAAATATTATTCTTAAGTTGTTAAGAATATGAGTGACAATATTTCTAGCACGAAGTATCATAAATAGGTTCACAATCGAGGATACTTCATAATAAGGACATGACTTATCCAGAAAGATTATATTCATGTTTGTTCCCAAGTTATTTATATGAGATATAAATAAGATGGAATGGTGAGTCTCATGCCATATAACAAACATGATAGGCACTTATAAATGATAAGTAGGCCGAACCAGTGACACTTATGACAAGCACATGGAGTTTACTCTTGTCAATGTTTTGTCATAAATCAAATCAGTGCATATAATCTTTAGACCTGAGATAGCACAGTTATCTTGTATATAGGTAGTTTGAGTTTGATACTGGTTTCATACTTGTACTGTGTATGGGTATATGGGCATGTGTTGGCTCCTACTAGTTATATATTGAGGTAGGTGTTGATCAAGATGGAATCTGTTCCTCTAAGTAAATAGAGATATAATCCTATGTTCATTTAATTGTTCTTAATGATTCAAGTTCCTGGCCAGGACAGATAGATTTATTTAGAAAAGAGTTTCTGATGAGAAAATCTTTTTAATCAAGAACTGGAATTAAAAGAGAACATAATATTCATAGCAAATGGAGTTTGACATAAACCATGACTCCAGCTTGAGTTGGGATTTTGTAACAGAGAGATTCTAGTGCATGGTAATATATGATTATAGGTTCATTTAAGGTAAACCTTATTACTAATTGGGTGGCCATGGTATACTATGCTAGGTGTTAACCATGGTCTATGAGCTTCATAAAATGATTTAGAGAAATCATTTATGGTAAGAAAGAGTTCTGATGATATTAAGAGTTGATATCATGTCTCATTGCCAATTAGTGATGAGCCTAGTAAGTCACACACATACACAAGTTATTACCTAATTAAATATGATTTCATTAATTAATTAAAGAGTTTAATTGATTAATTAAATAGGTTTGATTTGCAAGTAAATTGCAAAGTCCCTAGCATGACTTGAAACCAAATCTAGATTATTGGATGTATAGTATAAGTTAAATTTATATTTAAAGTGTTTAAATATGAATTTAATTAATGAGAAATTAATTAATAGAGATTAATTAATTAATTTATATTTGATATAAATTAATTAGAAGAAGAAAAATAATTATTTTGGGTTGAGAACTCAAAATTAAGACACAAGGGCATTTTGGTCATTTTGCAGTATGACACGTGGTACCATGAGATGGTGACACATGGCATAACACATAAGCTTGCCAAATGTTTTTTTTTAATCATGTAAGATGATTAAAATCAAGATTACATATAGGTTTGACACTTGGCACAATGTGATTGGGTCACTTAAACCTAGAGCTAATCAAAGGGTGACATGTGGCAAGGGTTTAATGTGTTAACCTAGCTATTTAAGTGTTGTTATGAGAAAATAAAATGCAACCAGTAGCCACACTCCTTGGTCATGCCATTTTGCAGCCCTCCCTCTATTCTTCTTCATCTCTCATCAATTCAAAGAGATTAGTCATCAATCTCTTGAATTAAGAACACCAGAAATTATTTTTAGTGTCCTGTTTACATCTCTAATATCTTAAAAGGCAGAACTTGAATTTCTAATTAATAGAAAAGGCTTTAGAAGCTGTTCAAGGGCTGCCATAGGTGTTCTTGGTGTGGACAAGCTAGAGGGACAACATCTGGTGTCCTGAAGACGAATCTCAAAGGCGCAGACACACTGCAGTGCATCAAGAGGTTAGTGTAATCATTCTTGATTTAATCTAGGATTCTAAAATTAATCTGATTAATTTTAAAATCTTAAATGGCAAATACAGATCCAAAAACATATTAAAAGAGTTTTAATATGTTGTTTATCATTGAAATCAAATAGATAAAAATAAATCTTGCATGATGCATGTGACCCTAGGTGAAAATTTTTGAATTCAATGGTATAAACTTGTGTTTTTCCCGCTTCCGTTCCTTCAATTGGTATCAGAGCCACTATATTTGCCATTTAGATTGTTGATTATATGATTTAATTGTGTGATTTGATCATGAGATGATTGATCCATTGCTGGTTGCAATGGAGGTGTGGCGGCATGATTGAAAATCACCATCAATGGTGCGCATGGTTTGGCTTCCATGGGTGGTTCAAGGTTTGGCTTTTAATTCTGCAATTGTTGTATGATCTAAGGCCTATTCTTTGACTAATTAAAGTGTTTAATTAGTAGTTTTAATCACACAATTAAATTATGATTCAAATCAGAATTTTAAAAATTGTTTAAAATATGATTCAAATCTGAATTTTAAAAGTTGTTTGAATGTGATTCAAATCTGAATTTTTAAAGTTGTTTGAATCATATTTAAATCTGATTTTTTAAAATTGATTGAATAAAATTCAGATCTGATTTTTTAAAAAATGTTTGAATGTGATTCAAATCTGAATTTTTAAAGTTGTTTGAATGTGATTCAAATCTGAATTTTTAAATTTGTTTGAATGAGATTCAAATCTGAATTTTTAAATTTATTTGAATCATATTCAAATCTGGATTTTTAAGTTGAATATGAGATATTCAATTTAATTTAAGTATGTATGTTTTATTTAATTGTTAAATAGTGATATGCATGATGGATGATCATGGACAATAAAAGACCAATGTGATTGGATTTATTTCTTTTATGTTTCTTTGGGATTGTAAATTAATTAATTTATTTTAATTTATTTTGGGCATGTATTATTATGTTTGTAATAATTTTTGGGTTGTAATTTCATTTATTTAAGTTCTTGTAAATTCGCCTTGGTATGCCAAGGATTACAATGTAATATTGGATTGCAAGAAGTTCAAGGAGGTCAAGAGCATTGGTGGGACCAGTGGGAGGAATTCAAGATCAAGTGTTGATTATGTACTCCTTCAGCAACTCTTGTAAAATGAATGAATGAAATGCACCTAGGAATGCCCTGATTCAATTCTTGGTGGCACAGAATTGAATCCCTTAGAAAGTCCATGATCATACCATATTTACTGCTTATCCATGAATGCATGAGATGTATGGGAATGTATGCAATTATATGATATATGCATGCTAAATGGATAATGTGCAAAGTGAGACCTTAATAGTAATTAGAATGACCATAAAATCTTCGAAACAAATGATTAAGTTGGATATGCTATAATTAAAGTAATTATAACATAGGCCCTCCATTGGGGCAATTATTTTAAAAAATTTTAAATAGTTGCATGAGATGCAATTAATTTAAGAGATTTTCTTAAGAATAATTGTTAAGCATGAGATGTTGTAAATATGTAAATGGTTTGGTGGCCAATATTGGATGTACCTGAGGACATTAAAATTATTTACATAATTACTGGCTCAAAGGGATCAACTTAACTAATGCAAGATAAGTCAATAATGGATGTACCTGAGATTTTGAGCATTAGGGGCTAGGTAAAGGATTGAACCTCACATGAGATGTGATGGGCAAGGAGTTGCTCGCTTATAGTTTATTGTAATTCCAATAATGGATGTACCTGAGGATGATCAATAGAATTATAAGAATTCAATCACCGACTAGAAATCTATCCAACTAGGATTTCCATTTCCTACTTTGGAAGTGTAGGATTCGCTAAGTTAGTGGGAGGACCAATTTGATTAAAAGACCATAATCATTTTGATTAATTACATGATACATTTACTAATTAATCTGGTTATTTTCTGCAGTTAATTTTCTGATAAAAATGAGCACAAAACAACCACCACCATCCAATATCCTTGCAAGCATACTTGATCACAATAGGTTGACAGGACCTAATCTGTCTGATTGGCTAAGAAATTTGAAACTTGTCCTGAACCTTGAACATATAGGATATGTTCTAGATTCAAATGTTCATGGTCCCTTACCTCCAGAGGCCACACAAGAGGAACATGAAACTTTGGACAAATGGAAGGAGCATGATATGAGAGCTAAGTGTTACATGCTTGCTTCCATGAGTAATGAGTTACAGAAGCAACATGAGAACATACAGAGTGCGAGTGAGATCCTCCTTCACCTACAAGAGTTATATGGTGAGCACAGCAGGAATGCTAGGTATGAGATATCTAAACAGCTATTCCGTATGAGGATGTCTGAGGGACAGAATGTTGGGGATCATGTCCACAAGATGATTCGACTGATTGAGCAGTTGGAACATCTTGACTTCAACATGGATTTCCAACTACAGACGGATTTGATCCTTCAGTCCGTTCTTGAGTCTTTTGGGAATTTTGTGACAAATTTCCATATGACTAAACAGGAATGCACCTTAGCTGATTTACTCAACATGCTGGTTATTGCCCAAAAGAATATGCCAGGCAATAAAGGGAAAGAGGTAGCTTTGGTTGCATCTTCTTCTGCTGGAAAGTCCAACAAGAAGAAGGGTAATAAGAAAAAGAAACCTCAGATTCCTGGTCCTTCCAAGAAAATAGCTAAATGTCGACACCATATTTTGTCCGATCCCCAGAATCAATAAACTTCGAAACCGATCCCTAGCACTAAGTCTCTCCTTGCCATCTAATCACAGTTCCGATCTCTCTTCACAGAGAGTTGAGTCAATGCTAAGCTCTCGTATCAGTCAAAGCCTTACCGGTCTCTCAAATCATTCACCGATCTCTCAAGCCAATTGTCGAATATCCTGACCAGTTAACTATATTCCCGATCTCTCTTGTCAGACGAAATTGAACTAACACTAGAACCTTGCTGCCAATATTTATGATCGACCTCTCTTTTAAAAGTTTAGGAATAATCAAGCTAAGGTTCCAATCCGGTTTAATGAAGATCCCGATCTTAGATGTTCAAATTTCCAATGAAGTTTTGTTTTCCGATCTCATGCGTTGGTTCCTTACCAGTCTCATGCATGTCGTGTTTTCCGATCTCTCACACTTAGGATAATAATCGCTTTCAGTTATTTCAATATACTCAGACAATCAAGTGTTTAGAAATTTTTCGATCACAACCATTCATTGAATAAAAGAGTCATTTCATTTCATTTCATTGCAAAATTTGTACAAGTTATTCGGCTGGAGGATCACCCCTAGCCTGATCTACATTTCGCTCATCCTCTCCCTCCTCTTCACTATCCTCACCCTCACCCTCGGGAGCCAGGTCGACCATCCAAGAGAAGTCCTCTTCTGGGTAACGCTTCTGGAGTTCGGCCAAGAGGTCCTTGTGAGCATTCACATAGGCACCAGCTATCCCTGTCACCATTTCTTCGTCTTTCGCCTTAAGCT
Source organism: Hevea brasiliensis (assembly GCF_030052815.1). Lineage (NCBI taxonomy): Eukaryota > Viridiplantae > Streptophyta > Magnoliopsida > Malpighiales > Euphorbiaceae > Hevea > Hevea brasiliensis. The sequence continues at coordinate 78,345,901 of NC_079499.1, read as the reverse complement.
CCTCGATAAGTTGGGCGACCTGAGAAGCATCGTTGGCCCAGAGCGCCTCGACTTCCCTGAGAGCACGATCCCTTTCATCCAGAACATGATTCTGTTCGGCCACTCTGTCTTCATAGAACTTCGCCCGCCCCTCAACTTGAGATATGTAATCCTGAGCGGATGCGAGTTGGGATTGGAGGGAAGCCATTTCCTGATTCTTCTTCTCAACCTCCTTGCCCAGGCGATGAGCCTTTTCCCGAACTATGGTCTGGTTCACCAGGCACTCCACGTTCAGGCTCATAGCGCGAGTCAAGATATCGTCAAGGCTGTCCAGGGATAGCCTGTCTCGATCCTCCCGAAGGCAGATGGAAGACCCCAAGACTTTGGCAAAACCGGGGTTCTCCCGAACAGTCCGGTTACTCTTCAAGGACTCGATCAACGTTTGAGCGCCACGAGAAGAGGATCTCACAGAAGATTGAGAAGGACCCCTTTCTGTGCTTGGAGCAACTGGAGGGGGTGGAGCCGGCTCTTCCTGTTGAGGAGGAGATCGGACAGCTTCAGTGATCGGCGGCCCCGAAGGTCGGGACGGGCCTCCTTGCGTCTCCCCTGGTTCATGGCCGGGAGTTCGAAGCATTTCCGAACGCTTCATCTCCTTTACTTTCCGGGAGATCTCTCTTTCTTTCTTCCGCTTCCTAGAACCCTCATCACCCGCCATACCTGCACAAAGAAGAGGTCAGTGAGATCGCTAAGGTCCTGAGATCTGAGATGTAGAAAATACCAGTGCCGAGGTCAGAGAGCGGAAGTTCGCGATCTTGGCCGGTGAGCAGCTGTATGGTCCAATGGTGCAGCTCGGCAGTCACCGCATCTAAACAGGAATACTTTTGAGTGGCAGCCTGATTCTTCAGATCCATCACTATTAAGCTTTCCTCCTGGTTAATGCGCCTGAGCGAGGGCCTGGTGCCACCAGCTACGGGGGAAGTCCTCAAAGCAGGTCGGATTTTTGCTCCTCAGAATGAAGAAGCGGTTCTTCCAATTTTTAAGGGAGGAGGGCAGATCGGTGAAGAGCCCGCAATGAGGCTTCGCCTGAAAGAACCAGTGCTCGTCGTCCTTTCGGCGAGTTAGCCTGTGCAGTTCGGCGAACACCTTAGCCGTAGGTCTGATTCCCTTAGCTCGGCACAGACCTCGGAAGGCTACTAAGATCCACCACGAGTTAGGATGAACTTGAGCAATGCACACCCGGTGAAGTTTTAGGACCTCCTTGAAGAAGTCATCCAGAGGGAACCGAAGACCGGCCTTTAACTGTTCCTCGTATACCATAACCAAGTCATTCTCTTCAAAGAAGTGATCGGCTCGGTGATCGCCGTGGCACCGGATAAGTTCGTACGAATCAGGGCGAATATTGTACTTCTGGCTAAACGATTGTAGATCGGACTCTTGCAAGATCGATGGCAGCTCGTTCATAGGGAGATTCTCCCTCCCTGAAGAAGGTACGTGCCTTGATGGTCCGATCCGCCCTCGAGCTGGAACAGAGGCCCTAGGAGGTTCTGTTTACGCGTTTGGCCCAACCACCTCTTCTTCGTCAGACGACCACGAGAACTGAATGGAAGGAGGACTTGCCGCTCTTTGACCTTCGGCACCACTCATTTTCAAAGAAAACAAAGAACTTAAACTAAAAAGAAGATCAAAGCCCTTACCGGAGTCTGATCGGCGTCAGAAGAACTTGAGCAAACGAGAGAACTTTGAGGTTGCGAGCGAGAGATTGAAAATGACATACAGGAGCAAATGGCTAACCCCTCACCCCTATTTATACTTGTCCGAGCATTTAATGCTCACGAGGTTCTAGGCAACGCATCGATTGGTGGGACTCGCCAGCTGTTCTGACACTTCTCTCAAATATTCGAACATTCCAAGGAGATCGGTTAAATGGAGATCGGCATAATAAGTTGAAAATTTTGAATAAAGGATTAGTTAGGAGTCGTTTTGTTAGGAACCAGATCGGACAAATATATCAGAGATCGGAAAATAATCAATAAGATAATAATTGGAGAAACAAGATTTTTATTTCCAAAAGATCGGATTACATCATTTGGGCGATCTCTAGAGATCTGATTACATTGAAGGATTACATCATTTGGGCGATCTCTAGAGACCGGTGGAACATCCTATCTAAAGAGTCCCAGGTTTATAACTGATCCCAAGGGTGTCGCCGATCGGAGCTTAATCCGCTGTCGGAACACCCAATGTGGGAGGAAACTGCTGTCGGAACACTCAATGTGGAGAGAAGCCGAATGAACTTGAGGAAGCAACCGCCAAGGGTCAGCGGAGCATCAGCAATTTGCTTGGCCAAAATCAGTTTGTCGATCATGCTAGTTGAACAACTCGGGATCAGCATGGTCGAGGCCCGCAATCCAGATCGATCAATTAACCCAGTCCTCTCACCATCATCTGACAAGGTTATGCGATCACCGGGGTCGTAAATTTTCAGTCGAGGAATAAAGAAGTCCATCGGAGAGGGATCAAAAACCACAATCATGGCCGGAACGACCGCCGGAGCAGCTAGAACTGGAAAAGAAAGAAGGAAGAGAGGAAAAATAGATGAAGGAAATGTCTCTGTCGTCAGGGGTATATATAGGGGAAAATGGGCATTTATTGTCGAAGGTAAAACGGCTTAACGCTCGAATCGAGGAGAAATTAATGCTTTGACCAGACCGGACCTGAGAAAGGGAAAGATCGGAATAATAGATCGGAAGATGGGAGACCAGCATGAAAGATCGGAAAAGAGCATGTAAAAGAGATCAGAAAGAGGGAAGATCGGAAGGCAAAAAGAATAAGACAAATCCCAATAACCGTCGTCAGAATCAGAGCCGAGGTAGTTAAAGCGATGCAGACGAGATCTCCACTGCACGCCTAAGAATCGCCCGCACGCCGACAGTGCCGTGGTATGTCATGACATCCCAGACATCCTAATCCCCACCGTTGATCTCATCGGTAAGGACAAACCGGAACCCTTGGATCAAGAGAGAAGACGACAATAAATGGCTTTTCGCTCTTAGCCCTCAGATCGTTCCGGACAAGAAGATTTGGGACCGTCAGATTAAAAGAAGAAAAGGACAAATATTCGGAAGAATGATCTCAGCCATTCATTTTGATTCTCTTTAATTCCTGAACATCCGATCATGTCCTTCAAAATCTAGACCCTCCATCTCCCTCAAAATAAATCCTGACCCTTCATGGGGAGCATCTGATTCCTATAAATACCTGCATGAAAAACTGTTCAAGGGACGGGCAAAAAAAGAGAGGTAGTTATTATAGCGGAAGAACTCTGAAACTCGATTCAGTTTGTTACTCTGCTACTTTGAAGTTTTGATTAGAAAGACTTTTGAAACTAGTTTTCTGAAGTGTTTTCTTGAAAAGGATTTTGAATACTGAAACTCTACATTTTCAGTTTGTTCATTATCCGGTCACACTCTCACTTTCAGCCTTTTATCATCTCTGTCTTCATTCCCATTATCCAAGCTCAACTTCATTTCACTCGGTTTTTATCTTAATCTTATTGCATTTTAGCTAAGCACCCTTCAGTTCACAAAGAACATCAGCCCTCAAGCTAATCGATCATTGTCTTATAACTATTTGTCACCCCGTAGTCATTTCAATAGATTTGGCTCCTTACAGGTAAGAGCTCATATTGCCGTTTTGTTAAGTGTTTACGTTTACTTTCCGCATTCTCTTTGTCCTTTTTATGCATGTGATTTTCTCCAAGTTCATTTAGTGCCAAAGAACCTTAAAGAATGTTACTCTCGAGTTTATTTCTTTAGTGATCAGTCTATCGTTTTATTAACCTTCGTCGTTTCTGAATGCAAATTTTCTAGTTCCTAGTAGCGTGTAAGTGGTTGGGTAAAATATAGATAACTGCAACTTACGGGTCTCTTTTAAGAGAGAGAGCCTGAATAACACGTCAGGAAAATAGCCACAATATTAGGCTGACGTAAACGGCAATTCGACAAGATGCCATAAAGTGGAATAAAACCAAAGTAAATAAAACAGAATAGATCGGACATTAATAGGTATTGGTAAAGTGACCTTAGGGGAAGTCAGCAAAATTCAGTCCAGCTTCTCTTATTTAGTCACAAAATATCAATTAGAAGCCTTACCCCCCCCCCCCCCCCCCAACACCTTAGAACGTCAGAATCTTTAGCTTTAGGACCTTATGACATGTAGCTGAAATTAAAATTTGGGAGATCGGAAAGATCCCATTAAGGTTCCTGTTAATTTAAAAAGAGATCGGAAGAGGGTTCTTATCCGATTCTCAACTCAAAACTTTAATTAAATAGAGATCGGAGGAGAGTTCTTATCCGGTCTCAACTCAAAATTTTAATAAATATTAAATAGAGATCGGAGGAGATTTCTTATCCGGTCTCAACTCAAAATTTTAATAAACATTAAATAGAAATTGGAGGAAAATTCTTATCCGATCCCTAAGCTCAAATTTTTATGAATACTTAAGAGAGATCGGAGGAGAGTTCTTATCCGATTCTCAATCCTAAATTTTAAATACCCCAAGAGAGATCGGAGGAGAGTTCTTATCCGATTCTCACACCAAATTTTAACCTGTACGCAAGATAATCCCAAAACCAAAAATGATTCACGACGTCAAGTCACTAAGGTTGTCTCATTTACTTATGTATCTGGGTGATCCAAATTTAGTGAAAAATCAAATGCTCCTTTAGTCAAAAGGATCAACATGTCCATTCAAGCCCTTCTAACTAATGCAAAGTTAAATCTACTTACCCTTATTAAGGGACGAGGTGGGGTGCCTAACACCTTCCCCACCCATTTCTGCACTCGAACCTAGAATCTCTGTTTTGAAGTGGTTTTATTTCAATTTATCTTCACAAATGGTTTTCTTTAGTTACCCTCAAAACTAAGGTGGCGACTCCTCACTCTTTCCCACTTCGGTGAGTGATCGTCCAGGCGACCGCAAAATCCCTTGCGACACTAAACAGAAAAGGAAGACTAAAGCTGATGGAGGCAAAGGAAAGTGTTTCCACAGCAAAAAGGATGGGCACTGGAAAAGGAACTGCCCAGAGTATCTTGCTTCTCTGAAGGACAAGAAGGATACACCTGCGGAAGGTATGTCCATATCCTGCTATTTAGATTCTGATGATACTCATAGTTCATCTACAGCTTGGGTTTTAGATATCGTGCGCTTCACATTTCTAATGATATGCAGGAACTAGCAAACAAGAGTACTATGCGTTCTCAAGATATTAGAGTCCGGATTGGCAATGGCTCAACTGTTGAAGCTTTAGCCATAGGATCTAAATCTTTTTACATGTTTGGACATGTTTTGTGTTTGGATAATATTTTATATGTACCTGATGCTTTTAAGAACATCATATCGATATCTAGTTTGACTAGAAATGGCTATGAATTTCAGTTCACTGATGATGTTTGCAATATTTATTTTGGAAATAAATATGTTAGTTCGGGTTATATGAATGATGGTCTTTATTATTTGGATAATAATGACAAACACAAATTGAATGCAAGTGATCTAAAAGAATGCAATGCCATGGTGAAAACCAACTCAAGTTCAAAATATATTTGGCACTTAAGGTTATGTCATGTTGCAGAAGATAGGATTGCAAAATTGGAGAAAATGGGGATTCTATCCTCATTGGGCTCTGAGCCTACTCCAACTTGTGAATCTTGCCTTGTGGTAAAATGACTAGATCACCCTTTGTTGGACAAGGGCTAAGAGCTGAAAATATTTTGGAGCTAATACATAGTGATGTATGTGGTCCATTTAAAGAAATGGCTAGAGGGGGTTTTCATTATTTTATTACCTTTACTGATGATAAATCAAGGTTTAGGTATTTGTATTTGATGAAATACAAACATGAATCTTTTGAAAAGTTCAAAGAATTTAAATCTGAAGTAGAAAATCAAACATGAAAGAATATTAAAGCTCTTCGATCAGATCGTGGAGGTGAATATTTGAGTACTGAATTTGATGAATACTTGAGAGAGCATGGCATTGTTTCTCAGCTGACTCCTCCAGGAACGCCACAGCTGAATGGTGTATCTGAAAGGAGAAATCATACCCTATTAGATATGGTACGTAGTATGATGAGCTATACTGATATGCCAATCTTCTTTTGGGGATTTGCATTAGAATCAACTTTGTATATTCTGAATAGGATTCCATCAAAATCAGTTTCTTCCACACCTTATGAGATATGGCATGGAAGAAAACCAAGTCTTAAGCATGTTAAGATTTGGGGTTGTCCAGTTTATATCAAAAAGCTAAACACTGATAAATTGGAGACCAGATCAGAAAAAGGTCGATTTGTTGGATATCCAAAAGATAGTTTTGGATATTATTTTTATTTACCTACTTCACAAAAGGTTATGATAAGTAGAGATGCCACATTTCTTGAACAACAGTTTGTTCAAGACGGAGACAAAGGAAGGCAAATAGAGTTAGAATTGGAGAATTCTGACCAACCAACAGATTAGATGGATATAGATCCATCTAGTCAACCAATACCCGTTGATGAAACATCTACAGTTGTTCCTCGTAGAACAACCAGGGTATCTCACCCACCAGTGAGATATGGTTTTCTTCATGAAGAAGAACAAGAGTTGTCTACTCATGAAGAAGTAGATCATGGAGATGATCCACTTACCTATGAAGAAGCTATATCAGATATAGACTCTTCAAAATGGATTGATGCTATGAAATCCGAGATTGATTCCATGTATAAGAATCAAGTTTGGGATCTTGTTGACCCACCTGAAGGTATTATACCTATAGGGAACAATGGGTTTTCAAGAAGAAAATTGGTTCTGATGGAAAGGTAGAGACCTATAAGGCAAGGCTAGTAGGGAAAGGGTTTCGCCAAAGGTAAGGAATCGACTATGAGGAGATTTTCTCGCCTGTTGCCATGCTTAAATCAATTAGGATTTTATTAGCAATAGCTGCATACTATGATTATGAGATTTGGCAGATGGATGTCAAAACAGCTTTTTTCAATGGATACATTGAAGAAAATATTTTCATGGAACGACCTAGGGGATTTGAATCCCAAGATGGTTCCAAGGTATGCAAGCTAAAGTGATCCATTTATGGGTTGAAACAAGCTTCAAGGAGTTGGAACATCCGTTTTGATGAAGCCATTAAATCCTTTGGTTTTATCAAAAATGAGGATGAGCCATGTGTATATAAGAAGGTTAGTGACAGTGCTATCACTTTCCTTGTCTTATATGTGGATGACATACTGTTGATGGGTAATGACACAGGTATGTTGACGACTATAAAGGTATGGTTGTCAAATACATTCTCCATGAAAGACTTAGGGGAGGCAACCTATATTCTTGGAATTCGCATCTATAGAGATAGAGCGAAAAGAATGATTGGTTTATCCCAAAGTCTATACTTGGAAAAGGTGTTAAAGAGGTTTAACATGCTTGATTCCAAGAGAGGATTGTTACCAGTGAGACATGGTATCCATCTTTCTAAAGAGATGTCTCCAAAGACACCTGAAGAAAGAGATAAGATGGCCAGGATTCCATATGCTTCGGCTATTGGAAGTTTAATGTATGCAATGTTGTGTACTAGGTCGGATATCGCATATGCTGCTAGTTTGACTAGCAGGTATCAATCCAATCCAGGTTTGGAACATCGATAGTCACAAGAATATTCTTAAGTACTTGAGAAGAACTAAGGATTTATTCTTGATTTATGGAGGTGGAGACTTGCAATTGGATGGTTATACTGATTCTGATTTCCAATCAGATATCGATGATAAAAAGTTTACCTCTGGATATGTGTTCATTTGTAATGGAGGTGCAGTCAGTTGGAAGAGTTCCAAACAGAGCACGACTGCAGATTCCACTACAAAGGCTGAGTATATTGCTGCATCAGATGCTGCAAAGGAAGCTGTTTGGATAAAGAAGTTCGTGACAGAACTTTACATTAGTTCCTTTCATTGAGTCAGCAGTTCCACTACACTATGACAATAATGGAGCAGTCATACAGGCTAAGGAACCAAGGTCTCACCAGAAATCCAAACACATAGAAAGGCGCTACCACATTATCAGAGAAATAATTGGGCGAGGCAATGTAGCCATGCAGAAAATAGCATCAGCTGAAAATCCATCTGATCCATTCACTAAGCCTATGTCACAGACTCAGTTAGACCGACATCTGGAGAAGATAGGTCTAAGATATTGTAATGAATGGCTCTAGTGCTAGTGGGAGATTGTTAGTAGTATGCCCTAGAGCATATCATTTAGTATGTATCTTGTACATATTTTTATTCATAAAAGGCATTTCCACTTTTCCGTTTACATAATATATTTATGTGTAATAGAAAAGGTCCATTGATATTTTGTTAGAAATATTATTCTTAAGTTGTTAAGAATATGAGTGACAATATTTCTAGCACGAAGTATCATAAATAGGTTCACAATCGAGGATACTTCATAATAAGGACATGACTTATCCAGAAAGATTGTATTCATATTTGTTTCCAAGTTATTTATATGAGATATAAATAAGATGGAATGGTGAGTCTCATGCCATATAACAAACATGATAGGCACTTATAAATGATAAGTAGGCCGAACAAGTGACACTTATGACAAGCACATGGAGTTTACTCTTGTCAATGTTTTATCATAAATCATATCAGTGCATATAATCTTTAGACCTGAGATAGCACAGTTATCTTGTATATAGGTAGTTCGAGTTTAATACTGGTTTCATACTTGTACTGTGTATGGGTATATGGGCATGTGTTGGCTCCTACTAGTTATATATGGAGGTAGGTGTTGATCAAGATGGAATCTGTTCCTCTAAGTAAATAGAGATAAAATCCTATGTTCATTTAATTGTTCTTGATGATTCAAGTTCCTGGCCAGGACAGATAGATTTATTCAGAAAAGAGTTTCTGTGTAACACCCCTAAGTTCGGTAGTGCGTTCTACTGCTCCAATGACCAGTGTTGTCCGGACAGCTAGGATGCCTAGAACCACACCTTGATATGAGAGAGGAGACATAAATAATGAAATACAAGAAAAGAAAATACAAGAAAAACAAAGGAAAAATAATAGCAAAGAAATGTCACCAAGTTAAGCGAGCCGGAAACCTAGCGATGGGTGACCGCACCGAGAAGTCACGGCGTGGACCGTTGACTAGCCCTGGACTGCGGGGAACCCTGGAAAAACATTTTAGGACATAAATAGAACCTTATGGAAGGATTAATCTCATTAGAAAGATCAAAGAAAAACTAAATAATTAGTACAAAGAAAAGTGAGAAATCAATAATGCATAAAACCCTAATACTAAAAATCGAACGAATCTAACAGGGGCATTATGGTCATTTGACATCCCGAAGTGTCTTTTGACCTAAATTTCCATTAAAAATAAATAATATTACACTTAGAAAATAAAATGAAAAATTAAATTGGTGGTACCTAAAGTAAATAGTAGAAATTAAAGGTTAAATGTGGAATAAGTGGGAATTTAGCTTATTATATGATTAAGTGACTAAGTGGACCACTAAGGGGATTAATTAAATACATAGTGGGACATGTGTACACTTAAAATGCAGCTGAATAATCCATCTTCCTCATTTGCATTCAACATTGCCGAATTGAAGAACCAAATAGAAACTCCATGGGCGTTTGCATGAAAGCTTCATCCACTCCCTCTTTTCATCTCTAAATACTTAGGTTCCTTCATGAAAAATGGTCTACACATCACAAGGAAGATATTGATACCAATTTTGAGAAGTTTGGTGAAGGTTTAGCAAGTTACAATTAAAGGTAAGTTTGCATTTTTGAGAATTTCTTTGTTAAAGTTTATGTTCATGTTATGGGTGTTGGTTTGGTGAAGGAAAATTTTGAGTTTGAAGGGTTATTGTTGTTTTCATTTTGGACAGCCATGAGTCACGTTTTTTATGAGATATTTGTGTATATAATTGATGAGAAATGGTGTTGATCATGATGAATTAGTAACCTAGTGAATTATTTCATGTTTATATGGTGATTTATGCACTTGGATGGGAATTGGTAAATTGGATGGCACTTTGATGTTGAAGAATGGTTTGCGGCAGCTTGGGGACACTTGAGTAATTGTATATATTGAAGGAAGTGTGGGCAGAATATTGACCTAGATGGATTGATGATATGTATGTAGATTGATATTGTAAAGTGTATGTAAGATGTGTAATGATTAGGTGTGTATGTAATGGTACTTAGAAATTGTAAATGTGAATTATATTTGGTGTGTTGAGGGTAATGGTAATCTGCCCAAAGTAATGTAAATGTAAAGTAGATAATGCTTTTGGTAATGTACCAAAACAGATTGGTAGGGTATGGAAGTAAACTTTGCAAGTTAAATGTGTGTTTGAAGTGGGGTGTGAAAGGCATAGTGAGGGCAGTGTACATTTTAGCCTATAACCTTAAATGTGTAACCTCAATTGGTATGAGACCAATTTGAGGTGAAACTAGGCACAAAATGTGCCAACTTTCATTGAGAAACCATACCAAAATTCTGCTTGCAAGGTGACCTAAGAAAATGACCAATTCGGATTAGGTGCAATTAGGACCTGAAAAATGACCAATTGGGCAGCAGTGAGTGTTTAGGCCATAACTCACTCAAACCAGGTCCAATTGACCAGAAATTTTGACCAAGAATAGTTAAGACCCATACCTACAAGTCTTATGAAGACACCAAAGCCCAGAAATGACCATAAGCAAGTCAAAAAACTTGCACAAGTTCGGGTCCAAAAACTGGCCGAACCAGAATTGACCAATTTGACCTAAAATTGACCTAAAATGGTACCATTTGACCAGCAATAGTATAATGACCATAACTCGGTCTACTTAACTTGGATTGATCTGAAATTTTGCACCACGGTCCATAAGACCTAGATCTACAAGTTTGTAGTTTCGACCGAGACCCGAAAACTGAGGGAACTAGGTCGTCCGGTTAGGTCAAACCAGTGTCCCGGAATCCAGCAATTTGCATTAAAATGCACTAAGCAAGGAAATGACTTTGGTAAAACATACCAAACCTAAAACCCTATCGAATGTAACATATTAACGACACTAAAACCTAATTTACCTAAAACGCAACGAGGGTCGGTATATTAGGTGATTAAGTGAAAAATTGAGTTTAGTGCATTATTTACCAAACATTATCATTAGAGACAATTTAATTTAGTACTGAAACACTTCCAATTGTGTTTCTCAGTTACTAAAGACTCAGAAAAAGAGAAGGAAACACTGAGTCCAGACCAGGGAGACAGTCATCAGAGGTTTGTGCACAACTAGTTTTCAACTGATTTTACTCTGAATAAGATTTCATATGATTAATTGTATGTTATTGATTTAAATTGTGTTTGTGCACAACGGCTATTGCTTTTGAATTTTTCAATTGAAATAAATATTGAATATTTGTATATTATTATTTTAAATTGTGTTTGTGCACAACAACTGTTTCTTTTGAATTATTTTCAATTGAAATAAATATTGACTATTTGTATATTATTGTTTTAAATTGTGTAAATGAGTTTGATGGACACTTATTGATTTAGAAATATTGTGAATGATTTGAAACTGTGAAAAATTGTTTGAATGACATTGATGGATACTTATTGATTAAAAAGCATTGTAAATGGTTTGAAATTGTGGGAAGGTTAGTTTAGTGTGATTTGTGAAAATCGAAGTTAATTATGAATTGTGTTGCCATTTTGTGAATGAAATTATGACTTTGGAAATTTATTGGATTCTCACGAATCATTTGAATAAAATGTTTGGAATTGATTTTGTGTTCACACTTAGCATGACAGTATCGTATCATTCCTTCTCCAATTATGGGGTTGTGATCGTTTATTTTCCTTCTCCATTTATGGAGTCGTGATCGTTTATTTTTCCCTCTCTGGTTTACCAGTTGAGGTGATCGGATGAGTACTCATTATATAGCTAGCTCCCCTTCCTCATTGATTTCGATTAGTGAGGTTGTGATTGCTTTGTCGTGGTGTACAACACGGCATTGATCGGAAATTTGTGTCATGGCTTAAGTTGTGAATGAATTGGCAACACTGTATTCTTAAATTATTCGACTAAATTGCATTATTATGTATTGTGAGATTGTGAAATTGATTCAAACTCTCATTGACATATACTGTCTTTTGAATTCAAACATGATCTGACTTATGGAAAACTATTGTGATATTGACAAATGGAGTTTAAATTCTTGTTGACATTATTGTCTTCAATTTAACTATGATTTTAAGTATCCACTATTTACATGACTTATGAATTGTGATTTAAATTGTATTTGGTTAATGTTGTGCACCACTGAGACATTGTCTCAAATGATAGCTTTATATTGCCGCAGTAGAGAGAGATGGCAGTAGCAGACTAGGCTGCATATACCTCCAGCGAGAGATTTTTCGGGTATAATGAGTATACCAATATTTTGCATTTTGTACTGTAATGTATAACACTGTATGTACATATTGTTTTTGTTTTTGAGCAGTTATAAATCCAAATTGTACATTTGACTTGTAAAATAATTATGAGTTGTTTTGGCTTGTACAGATTGTATTATAATTCCTGTATTTCAATCTTTGAAAAATTTCTATGGATTTGAATTGATAAATATGTTGTGTTGAGAAATATGTTGGAGTTGGGATTTGGAAATATATCGCAGTGTGCTTTTTACAGGTTTTCTGAAGAACTGTTTTATCCAAATTACAGATGGCACTCTGCCAAAATTTTTACAGAAATTCCAAATAAACCAATTGAGTTAGTTATTTCACTCAGTTCACCAAAGTCTTTAACACCTGTAAATAGTGCTCACCACTGTAAAAGAAGTAAGAAAAGTTTTTAAAATCCCTTGTAGTGTATTTAATGGGTTATCAGTAGACGGAGTTGGTAATTCATTAGGTATACTACGGGATCATGTTTTGCCTTACAGAGGGGTAGGGTGTGACATTCTGATGAGAAAATTTTTTTAATCAAGAACTGGAATTAAAAGAGAACATAATATTCATAGCAAATGGAGTTTGACATAAACCATGACTCCAGCTTGAGTTGGGATTTTGTAACAGAGAGATTCTAGTGCATGGTAATATATGATTATAGGTTCATTTAAGGTAAACCTTATTACTAATTGGGTGGCCATGGCATGCTATGCTAGGTGTTAACCATGGTCTATGAGCTTCATAAAATGATTTAGAGAAATCATTTATGGTAAGAAAGAGTTCTGATGATTTTAAGAGTTGATATCATGTCTCATTGCCAATTAGTGATGAGCCTAGTAAGTCACACACATACACAAGTTATCACCTAATTAAATATGATTTAATTAATTAATTAAAGAGTTTAATTGATTAATTAAATAGGTTTGATTTGCAAGTAAATTGCAAAGTCCCTAGCATGACTTGAAACCAAATCTAGATTATTGGATGTATAGTATAATTTAAATTTATATTTAAAGTGTTTAAATATAAATTTAATTAATGAGAAATTAATTAATAGAGATTAATTAATTAATTTATATTTGATATAAATTAATTAGAAGAAGAAAAATAATTATTTTGGGTTGAGAACTCAAAATTAAGACACAAGGGCATTTTGGTCATTTTGCAGTGTGACACGTGGCACCATGAGATGGTGACACATGGCATAACACATAAGCTTGCCAAATGTTTTTTTTTAATCATGTAAGATGATTAAAATCAAGATTACATATAGGTTTGACACTTGGCACAATGTGATTGGGTCACTTAAACCTAGAGCTAATCAAAGGGTGACATGTGGCAAGGGTTTAATGTGTTAACCTAGCTATTTAAGTGTTGTTATGAGAAAATAAAATGCAACCAGTAGCCACACTCCTTGGTCACGCCATTTTGCAGCCCTCCCTCTATTCTTCTTCATCTCTCATTAATTCAAAGAGATTAGTCATCAATCTCTTGAATTAAGAACACTAGAAATTGTTTCTAGTGTCCTGTTTACATGTCTAATATCTTAAAAGGCAGAACTTGAATTTCTAATTAATAGAAAAGGCTTTAGAAGCTGTTCAAGGGCTGCCATAAGTGTTCTTGGTGTGGACAAGCTAGAGGGACAACATATGGTGTCCTGAAGACGAATCTCAAAGGCGCAGACACACTGCAGTGCTTCAAGAGGTTAGTGTAATCGTTCTTGATTTAATCTAGGGTTCTAAAATTAATCTGATTAATTTTAAAATCTTAAATGGCAAATACAGATCCAAAAACATATTAAAAGAGTTTTAATATGTTGTTTATCATTGAAATCAAATAGATAAAAATAAATCTTGCATGATGCATGTGACCCTAGGTGAAAATTTTTGAATTCAATGGTATAAACTTGTGTTTTTCCCGCTTCCGTTCCTTCAATAAGATCTCAATCTTATTTTACCTTTCGCAAGGATTTAACAATCCATGCTAGCCAAGAGCAATTGAAATATTTTTCTTAATTACCTAAGGTGATGAATTCTATCTTAACAAATAAATATCTCCACATAGTTCATATTATATCCAACAGCTGTCACATTCACTATCTTTATATAGAATGACATGTGAGCCGTATCAAAATACAGTAATTCCTATATAAGATAACTTAATGTCTCAAGTCTCAGGATCATTTACACGACCGTCACGTGAGTCTTTCCATAGACACAGGTAAACTTCCATATGCAATCCTCGTGCAGGTCAGTTCAGTAAACTTGCCACCACAAGCACTTACGTGTTGGTTCTAGGTATCTCACACACCTCAGCTTAATGAGAACTGCTGCTTCCTTTCATAAAGGAAAGAATGTAACGTGTACTGGTCTCAACAGTTACATCAATGTCTGATCTTGATATAACATTGACCAGGAACATTTTTTGAACAATTCTATAATGCAGTCAGAATCTCATAATTATAACAACATTATAATTTCCACTGTTATGCATATAAGTCCCATGGACTTTATCTTTATTAATTAATATTCATAAAAATTAAATTAAACATTAAAGATAAAATAGCCTTTTATTAAGAATAAAGTATATATACATGAATTATGTCACACCTTACCCCTTTGTAAGGCATAACATGATCCCGTAGAACACTTAATGAACTACCGAACTTCACCTACCGATAACTCATTAAGTACCCTACAAGGGATTTTAAAACGATTTTCTTACATTTTGGAAGTGGTGAGCATTTTGGTAGAAATTAAAACCATTTATTCATGGTTTAAATACTAGTAAAAATTTTGTCCATTTTAAATTTTGCCACAATTTTTATAAAAATTTTGACAGAGTTCCGTTTGTAATTAGAGAAAACAGTTCTTCAAATACCTAAAAAAAACACTTCCAAAAATATTTCACAACTCCCAACCTTCAATAACTCAACCAACTCAGTTCAACACACTTCAAAATAATTTCACAATACAAAACAAGATTTCTCATCTCAAAATATTTAATATCTCCATTCACAAGCATAAAATGAGAAATTCATAAGCACCAATATTAAATTTACAGAAGAAAATCCAAAAAATATTGTTACAATTTATTTACAACTGCTCAACTACATTGATACATACAACATTTCCATATTTACATCAAAATTATCTACAAGGGTATAAAATAATACCCGTACAAAAGCTTGATGTGATCTTCAACTCGATGTACCACTCACTGCTTTTTCCTTGCTCTTATCTGCGACAGCAAAATAAGCTATCGCTGAGTATAAAAATACTCAGTGGTGCACAATAAAAGTTTAAAATGCAATAAATAAATCATTCATTGCCAAACACAATTTAAATGTTTCTCATTCACATTTCACAAATATTAAAGTTCATAATAACATCATTTTGTCAAATAATCTATTAAACACAGTTTAGTCAAACAATTTCATAAACACAGTGTTGCCAAAGTCATACACAACTTAAGCAATGACACAAAATTTTCGATCAATGCCGTGTTGTACACCACGACAAAGCAATCTCAACCCCATTAAGCGAAATCAATGAGGGAGGTGGCTAGCTAGCTAATGAGTACTCATCTAATCTACAACCTCAACTGGCAAGCCAAAGAGGGAGGAAAATAAACGATCTCAACCCCATAAATGGAGGAGGAAATGTGATATTGTCATGCTAAGTGTGAATCCAAAATCAATTTAAAACAATTATTTTCAATAATTTATAAGAGATCCCAAACAATTTTCAAAGTCATTTTTATAGTCACAAAGTGGCAACACAATTCGTAAATAACACAGCGACTTCATAAAGTATAGCAATTCAAATTTTTAATTGGAAAACAATTACATAAATTTATTGTGCACAAACCTCAAGCGAGTCGTCCCTTAGCCTCGACTCGGTTCCTCGGCTTCCTTCCCGATATTCTTTTCAACTGAAACACACAATTTTACAATGTTTCAGTACTAGAACTTAACATAAATCCAAAATAAATTTAGCTTCACAATTACCTAGCTCTAACGTGCTAAATTCGACGTTCTTTAAATTTTGTGTTTTGAGTTACTATTCACTGCACTATTCAAGTCAAATAGTTGACTTTCTAAGGCTTAATAGGTATGGGAATTCCAACTTCACCCACATACCACATTTTGGTCACTAAACTTGTTGGTTTTGGCCATTTTCTCAAAGCTTAGGTCATTTTGGCAAAATTGCCAATTTTCGGTTTTCGTGCGCCAAAGTTGCACTATTCCATTGGTCAATCTACTGTTGGAATTTGGAAAAACTTCCTTCATAGAAAATGTTCCTTATTGTCTTAAGTTTATTCTCATTTTTGGATCACCTCAATTGGAGTTTTGTAGCTCAAGTTATGGCCCTTTGAATCAGGGCTTCCGGATGGAAAATAACCCATATTTTCTAGGCAAAGTTTTGTGCTGGCAGATTTGGGTCACCAAATTGGAGTGGCCAAATCGATTGGTTTCTGGCAGAATTTGGACTTGTATTCTTCATGAAAGTTTTAGGTCTATATGTGATCTAACCACTGGTTAAATTTCAGGTCAATTTGACCTGCCTAACTCGAGTTATGACCAAATGAACAAACACTGTTCATTTGGTCACTTGTACTGATGTGCATCGCTCTCAACCAACTTTGGTCAATTAGTTCACTAGGTTTTGGTCAGTTTTTGGGCATGGTTCCTCAATGAAAATTGTGCCATTTTATGTCTACTTTCATCCCCAATTGGTGCCATATCAATTGGACTTGTAAAATCCCGTTTTGGTCCTTCAAAGTAGGTTTGGTCATGCTGCCAGCAGCATGACCAATTGACCTACGAATTTGTCTTTCATTCTAATACTTCCCATACATTTCCTTTGGTCATTATTGACCATTTTTCTGTCCAAAATTGGTCAAAGATATCATTTATGCTTTTCTCCAAATTTTGGTTCACAAACCCTAACATTCAAACCCTAACTCACTCATTCAATCACAATTGGTGCATTTCCATCTTAACACCATACTAATGTAAGTTTATTAACATCTTTAATTCCCTTTAAACAAATCAAACCATACCAATCATACTCCCATCAACCAGGTCAAAATTTCAGTTTATTCCTCTTCACATATTTTTATTTCATTTTATGGTTATTTACAAGCTCTTAATGCCATATAAACACTAATTAAGCAAGAAAAATTGAGGTTTGTATTACCAACCTTGAGCAGAATTTTCTTCCTCCTTTTCTTCAAATTTTCCTTCTTTCTTCCTTGCCCAATCCTCTTCTCAAGTTGCCTAGATAAGCTTTAACTATGGTGGCTAATTTTTCTATGGTGAAATTTTATGATATACAAGCTCAAAATTGAGCTTTAATGGAGTTTGTGGAGAGGGAGAGTTGAGAGAGGGAGTGAGGCGGCACCATATGAAAAAGAAGACCAAAATTGAATTTTTTTTTTTTTCATTTCTTTTTTTAATTTAGTTTAGTTGATGGAAGACCACAAAATCCCATTTAATAAATAACTTAATTAATTCTTTATGACATCATTCATGATGTCATCACCTTTGACTTTTCCATCTTTTTCTTTTCTTTTTTTTCTATTTATTTTTTTCTATTAGTTCTTTAATTTAATTCTCGATCCCGAAGTTTTCTTTTCTCTGATTTTATTTGACAGTTAGGTCAGGAGTCAGCTCTCGGGGTCAATTGACCAAATTGCCCCTCACCGGTTCAACCCAGTTTGTAAATAATTCCATATTTCTTCCGGCTCCTTGACCTAAGTATTTGACTGGCTTAATAGTTCTTTTTCGTGATTTTCTCTTTTACACTATGTTCATAAGGGTCCTAAGGATCGCAACGTCACTTTTTACGGTTCGAAATTTGAGTTTAAAACGACTTCGCAGTCGTTCCCGAGGAGGTCACTCATCGCTGTGACTCTCGGCTCGTTTAACCTCTTATGTTCTGTTTTTCTTATTTATGCTTAACTAGTTAAACATTACTAATTATTTGTGTTTATGGCTTCTCAAGCTGTCTTAAGTGTGGCCCCAATCCCATTAATTGTCCGGACCGACACCGGTCACCGGAACAGTGAAATATACCAGGCTATACAAATAGGGGTGTTACAAATTAAGTGATCACACTTGCAATTAACACATTGGTTGCAATGCACATACATTAACAATCTCCCACTTGCACTAAAGCCAATCACGCATATATCTAATACCATAACCCTACAGGTGGTGATTATGTCTTTGCTGGGATAATGCCTTAGTAAGAGGATCTGCAAGATTTTCTTTAGTGTGGACCTTTTCTATCATTGCATCTTTTTGCTCAATGATCTCTCTAATCAAATGGAATCTCCTAAGTACATGTTTGGATCGCTGATGAGACCTTGGTTCCTTAGTCTGTGCTATGGCTCCATTGTTATCACAGTACAGAGTTATTGGATCAACAATGCTAGGAAACACACCAAGTTCAGTGATGAACTTTTTGATCCAAACAGCCTCTTTTGCTGCCTCAGATGCAGAGATGTACTTAGCTTTAGTTGTAAAATCTGTTGTAGTTTCCTGTTTGGAACTTTTCCAACTCACAGCACTACCATTAAGTATGAAAATATAACCAGACTAAGATTTGCTATCATCTTTGTCAGATTGAAAGCTGGCATCGGAATACCCTTGAACTACCAATTCACCATCTCCATAGACCAAAAACATATGTTTAGTCCTTCTCAAGTACTTAAGAATGCTCTTTACTGCTGTCTAGTGATGTTCACCTAGATTAGCTTGGTATCTACTAGTTATGCTTAAAGCATAAGATACATCTGGTCTTGTACATAGTATCGCATACATGATAGATCCTATAGTTGAGGCATAAGGGATCCTATCCATTTTCTCTTTCTCAATCTATGTCTTAAAACACACATCTTTGGAAAGAGAAATACCATGCGATATGGGAAAGAATCCTCATTTTGATTCTTCCATGTTAAACTATTTTAACACTTTGTCTATGTACACAGATTGTGAGAGACCAAGGAGCCTTCTAGATCTGTCTCTATAGATTTTAATTCCCAAAATATAGGTTGCCTCTCCCAAATCCTTCATGGAGAATTTCTTGGATAACCATATCTTTACAGATTAGAGTAATGGTACATCGTTTCCTATAAATAATATGTCACCTACATATAAAATAAGGAAAATGATTCCACTTCCACTAACCTTCTAGTAAACATAAGGTTCATCCACATTTTTAATGAAGTCAAACTTTTTGACTGTTTCATCAAAATGGATGTTCCAGCTTCGTGAAGCTTACTTTAGTCCATTAATGGACTTTTGAAGCTTGCATACTTTGTTAGGAAATTCTTTGGATTCAAAACCCTCAGGTTGTGTCATGTACACATCCTCTTACAAATTCCCATTTAGGAATGCGGCTTTGACATACATTTGCCAAATTTCATAATCATGGTGTGTAGCTATAGCAAGCAAAATCCTTATAGATTTTAGCATGGCTACTGGCTAGAAGGTTTCATCAAAGTCAATGCCTTGCCTTTCCCTGTAACCTTTAACAACTCGCCTGGCTTTATATATTTGTAGATTGCCATCCATGTTAGTCTTTCTCTTAAAGACCCACTTGCACCCAATGGGTATTATCCCTTCAGGTGGTTCAACCAAAGTCTATACTAGGTTGGTGTATATGGAATCTATCTCAGATTTCATGGCTTCAATCCATTTCATGGAGTCAATGTCACACATTGCTTCTTGAAAGTCAATAGGCTCTTTTGGTAAGAGTGATATGTCATTATCAGCTTCTATTAAAAGATTCAATCTTGTAGGAGCATGACATATTCTACTAGACTTTCGAAGTTCTTGTGTTACTTGAGTTTCAGGCTGTGCATCTGATGCTACAGTCTCACTCATCGGTTCCATTTGGATGGCAATTTGTGATTCATGAATTTCTTCAAGATCTACCTTACTCCCACTGCTACCTTTGAGAATAAATTCCCTTTCAAGAAAAGTAGCATGCCTTAAGACAAACACTTTTTGCTCAATTGGATGGTAGAAATAATATCCAATTGTTTGTTTTGGATATCCCACAAAATTGTATTTATCTGATTTAGAACCTAGCTTATCAGATATTCGATGCTTCACATAAGCATTACATCCCCAAATCTTTATATATGATAGTGAAGATCTCTTTCCCATCCATATCTCATATGTTGTCTTTTCAATAGATTTGGATGGAACTCTATTCAGAAGGTATGCAGTAGTTTGTAGGGCATAGCCCCAAAAAGAAACTGGAAGGTCCACATTGCTCATCATGGATCGCACCATATCTAATAGGGTTCGGTTCCTTCTTTCAGAAACACCATTGTGTTGTGACGTTCCAGGAGGTGTCAACTGGTGAAGAATCCCATTCTCCTTTAAATAATCTTGAAACTCCTGGCTTAAGTATTCTCCACCTTTATCAGATCGAAGTATTTTGATACTCTTTCCAGTTTGTTTCTCCACTTCATTTCTGAATTCTTTGAACTTTTCAAAATATTCAAATTTATATTTCATTAGATATACATGCCCATATCTAGAATGGTCATGATGAGGGACCGGTTGCACCAATTCCACACCAAGGGCCAATAACTAGAGCAATGGCTAAGAAGCTTCAAGGCTTGGTGCATAAGCACATCACCAAGTCCAACCTCTTGCAAGTATTCGGTTTGGACTTGGAAGAGGGAAGCCAACCTTGTTGTACATTCCTTTGCATATTTAAGGAGCCAAGAGACCAAGTGGCATCCGTCCAAGTTGGCATACATGTGGCAGCCACCTCAGCAAGTCCATCCTAGTTGGCATCCAATGTGGCGTCCAGGTGGAGTGCCTAGGTGGCAGCACAATTGGCAGCCCATCTCAACCAACTTTTTGAAGATGCTTTTGTCCATTTTGCAAAGATTGGAAGCCATAACTTTGTCCAAGAGCTCCAGCCATGCTTCAACTATTTATAAGAAAAGCAAAGTTGCTACTTTCAGCTTCAAGACAAAGCATCTCTTTTCAGATTGTCTCTCATTTGTAGCCTGCCAAATCTGACCTTTCTATTAATGTTTGAACTTTGTATCTATTTTTAGGAGAGATTGGTGTATTAACCAAGACTTGCACATGTCCCATGGTTGTTGAAATGTCTTGGCAGAATACACCAACACATATTAGCCTTCTTTTGTTTCATTTTGGGAACAGAATTCATATGGTAATTTTTTGAGCAAAATTGCTGGAGCTTTGCTTCAAAGTTCTTCTTAAAACTTTCTCTATTTTTCTTAGCAAATTCTTGCCTTGATTTGTTAAGTTTTATTATATGTTCAAGGTTGTTCATCAGCATAGGTGAATTGGTCTTATTCTTTGCTGTCTTTCTTCAGAATTATATTTTCAGTTCTCCATCTTCAAGGTGAAGGGTTGAAGGTTCAAGAGAGTTTCTTGGCTTGTTTTGAAGACGGTCCTTTGGTCTTTCTTCTTAGTGGAATCAGCTACTAAGGGTGGAAACCGTATCATTTGGTATCAGAGCTTAGGCTCTATTCAAAACAGGTTGGTCATCCATTTTGTTGTGTTTTTGTTTTTCCTTTCTCCTTTTTTTTCTTCCTTGTGTTTCAGCCTTAAAGGTTCTTCAAGTCCTTGTGTTTTCTGGTATTTTTAAGAAAATCTGAACATATTCTGGGCTTAGTAGTGAGTTAACACTCAATACTACTAATCTTAGGGTATATTAGAGTCTTTCTTGCATCTGTCCTTATTTTCCTAGTTTTGTCACATTTGTGTTGTTTTCTACCTTAAACCTTTTCTTCACAACCTAGTTATTTGCATCTTTGTGGCTTGTGAAATGTGTTATTGAAGTGTCTAGTGCTGGATGTGTTGAGTGTATCTGTTGTGTGGTTACATGATATAAAAAAAAAGAACAAAAAGAAAGAAGAAAAAAAAAGGGGTTAAAAAAAAAGGGTGCTAAAGTGTATATTTGAGAGTTGGAATATTATAAGTTCAACATTTCTATTTGGTGGCTGTTTTGGGGGAGGTATAACCAAACCAACCCAGAAAATTCTAAAACTTTACAGGGGTGCTTTGTAGATGAAATTAAGCCTAGAAATCAAATTTGGTGTAAAAGTTCTACCGTTTACTTGGTGAACCAAATTTAGCACCTATTAGGCCAATTTGGAGTCCAAAACTTCAAGGTGCTTTCTGGAACCTCTAGACTTGATTTTCCCTACTAAAACTATGTCTTGTTGATGCTCTTAAAACAGTTTTACAAAAATAGCAAGCTAATTTCGACTCCTATTTCACTTCATTGCTCTAGAGCTTGGTGTCTTAATTTCTTCCTTCAAGTGTCATAATAAACACTTATTCCACACGTTTTGCTTGAGTTTGTGCTTGAACATATATTAAAACTTGATTTAAACTTGCTGGAATTGCATTAGTTCTAACAAGAACTTGAGCAAGCTGGAGTGGAAAAAGGCATCGAGTGGTAAGAACTCTAGGAGGGTAAAAGCCTATAAACTGAGTACAAACACTTGAGTGACCAAAAATTAAGTGAAATTGTGAGGTTGTTTTCTGTTTTACTAACTTTTTTGTGCAGGTGTTAAAAATGTCACAAGAACAAACTAGTGGACTTAATATGGATAATCCTTTTTACCGATAAGCACTTGTTCAACATTTGGAAAGAATTGGTAGACAATTGAGCAACCTAGCTGACCGAATTGAAAGAATTGAGCAGAATAGTGGGAATGGTAGACAAAACACAAATGAGGGGCAGAATAGGGCTAGGGGATCTAGAGTGAACAATGCACCACCTACAGATGATTTGGGGGATGAAAATGATAATGATTCTGATAAAGAGGATGACCAGCACTCTGCTGCACATGATGACCACTATAGACCGAGAGGGATGAGAGGTAATAGGGGTGGAAGAGGTGGAGGCAGAAACTTGAGAAGATGTAATATGGAGGAAGCAAGAGGGAGAGGGAGAGTGGATGGTAACATTAGTGGGATCAAAATGAAAATTCCACCATTCCAAGGCAAAGCCAATTCGGATGCATATTTGGAGTGGGAGAGGAAGGTGGATCTCATTTTTTATTGTCACAATTATAGTGAGGAAAAGAAGGTGAACCTTGTAGTAGTTGAGTTTACAGATTATGCCATAGTTTGGTGGGATCAATTGCTCACTAAAAAAAGGAGAAATGGGATGAGGGGTGTTGAAACTTGGGATGAGATGAAGCAAATCATGAGGGACAGATTTGTACCTCAACATTACTATAGGGAGTTGCACCAAAGGTTGCAAGGGCTGGTGCAAGGAAACAAAAGTGTGGAAGAATATTTCAAGGAGATGGAGATGGCTATGATAAGAGCCAATGTAGAGGAGGATAGGGAAGCCACTATGGCTAGGTTCCTAAAGGGGCTGAATCTTGATATTGCCAACATAGTGGAGCTACAATACTATGTAGACCTTGATGACATGTTAAATATGGCAATCAAGATAGAAAAACAACTAAAGAAGAAGAAATCATTCAAGATGGGTGTAGGTATGAATTCGAGCAACAATGCTTCATGGAAACCGAATTGGAAGAAGAGTGAAACTTATGATTCTAAGGCTGTTTCTAAGGAAAAGAAAGAGGAGACTAAGGGTGGAGAAAAGCCTAGTGTGGCTGAGAAAGGCAAGGGACAGAATACCTTTAGTGGAAGAACTAGGGATATCCAATGTTTTAGGTGCTTAGGGAAGGGACATTATGCATCTCAATGTCCTAACAAGAGGGTGATGGTGATGGTGATGAGGCAGAATGGGGAGATCGAATCAGAAGATGATGATATTAATGATGATGATGCTAGTGAGAGTATGCCTCCTTTGGAGGAAACTAGTGATGTAGAGCATGCCGTGGGAGGTAATATTCTGGTGGTTAGGCATGCACTAAGTGCACAAGCAAAGGAAGAAGAGGGAGATGCACTACAAAGGGAAAATATTTTCCACACTAGATGCTTGGTGAATGGTAAAACTTGTAGCATGATTGTAGATAGTGGTAGTTGTGTGAATGTTGCCAGCACACTCATGGTTGCGAAGCTTGGCATGCGCACCATGAAGCATCCTAAACCATACAAGTTGCAATGGCTGAATGAATGTGGGAAATTAAGGTGAACAAGCAAGTGATGTTGGCTTTTTCTATTGGAAGGTATAAGGATGAGGTGTTGTGTGATGTGGTGCCAATGCATGTTGGACATATTTTGCTAGGGAGACCATGGCAATATGATAGGAAGGTAGTGCATGATGGATTTAGGAATAGGTACTCCTTTGATCATGATGGACGAAGGGTTACTTTAGCAGCATTATCACCCTCACAAGCTTTTGAAGATCAATTAAGGATAAAACAGACCATGAATGAGCAACAACAAAGAAAGGCCAAGCTAAGAGTGCAAAAAGAGAGAAAGAAAAGAAAGAGAGGAAAAAGTAAGAGAGAAAAATGAGGAAGAGAAAGAGAAGAGAGAAAATTCAAAAAGAGTGAAACCAAAAGAAAAGGGCTCGGGGCAAAAGGAGAGTTGTGAGAAGAGTGGAGAGAATAAAGTCAGTTTTCTAGCAAAAGCCAAGGATGTGAGGACTGCATATTTTTCTAGTATGCCAATGGCTTTGCTAATTTGTAAGGGAGCTTACACCAATGTTTCTAACCTTGACCCATCCATTCATAGTTGTGCTTTGCCCTTGTTGCTGGAGTTTGAGGATGTCTTCCCTGAAGAAATACCTAATGGGCTACCACCCATTAGAGGCATAGAGCACCAAATAGATTTTGTGCCTGGAGCTGTAATCCCAAATAGGCCAGCCTATAGAACCAATCCGGAAGAGGCTAAGGAACTTCAAAGACAAGTGGAGGAGCTTCTAGCAAAAGGCCATATTAGGGAGAGCATGAGCCCATGTGCTGTACCTATTCTTTTGGTGCCAAAAAAAGATGGGAGCATGCACATGTGTGTGGATTATAGAGCAATCAACAAAATCACTGTAAAGTATAGACATCCCATACCTAGACTTGATGATATGCTTAATGAGTTGCATGGTGCATGCATATTTTCTAAAATTGACTTAAAGAGTGGTTATCACTAAATTTGCATTAAATTAAAAGATGAATGGAAAACTGCCTTTAAGACTCAATATGGACTATATGAATGGTTAGTCATGCCATTTGGCTTGACCAATGCACCTAGTACATTTATGAGGCTTATGAACCATGTGTTGTGTGCTTTCCTAGGAAAATTTGTTGTAGTGTATTTTGATGATATCCTAGTATATAGCCAAAATATGCATGATCATTTGCTGCACTTGAGATAAGTCTTTGAGGTGTTGAGAAAAGAGCACTTGTATGCCAATCTTAAGAAATGCACTTTCTGTATGGACAAACTTATTTTCTTAGGATTTGTGGTGAGTGGCAAGGGAATTGAGGTTGATGAGGACAAGGTAAGAGCCATTAGAGAGTGGCCTACACCTAAGTCCATGAGTGATGTGAGGAGCTTCCATGGGTTGGCTTGTTTTTATAGGAGATTTATAAAGGACTTCAGTACTATAGCCTCACCCTTGAATGAAGTTGTAAAAAAGAATGTGGGATTCAAGTGGGGGGAAGAACAAGAGCATGCATTTAAATCACTCAAGGAGAAATTGTGTTCTACACCTTTACTTGCTTTACCTGATTTTTCTAAAACTTTTGAGATTGAATGTGATGCCTCTGGAGTGGGTATTGGAGCTGTTTTGAAGTAGGAAAGGAGACCAATTGCCTGCTTCAGTGAGAAGCTAAGTGGGGCTACATTGAACTACTCCACTTATGACAAAGAGATGTATGCTCTGGTGCATGCACTTGAGACTTGGCAACACTACTTGTGGCCGAAGGAGTTTGTCATTCATAGTGACCATGAGTCGCTCAAGTACTTAAAGGGGCAGAACAAGCTCAACAAGCGCCATGCCAAGTGGAGTGAATTCATTGAAGGTTTCCCATATGTGATTCAATACAAGCAAGGCAAAGAGAATGTGGTAGCTGATGCACTTTCAAGGAGGTACACTTTACTTTCCATGCTTGACACTAGACTTTTAGGCATCGAACATGTGAAAGAATTGTATGCTAATGATGATGACTTTGGAAAAGTGTTTGCCTTTTGTGAACATGCTGCATATGGTAAATTCTATAGGCATAATGGTTTCTTGTTTAGGGAAAATAAATTATGTGTGCCTAAATGCTCAATTAGAGAGTTGCTTGTTAAAGAATCACATGCTGGTGGTTTAATGGGACATTTTGGGGTTGCAAAGACCTTAGAAATTTTAAAGGAACATTTTTATTGGCCACACATGAAGAGGGATGTGGAGAGAGTGTGTGCTAGATGTGTGACTTGCATGAAGGCAAAGTCCAAAGTAAGGCCGCATGGTCTACACATGCCATTGAGTGTTCCTAGTGAACCTTGGGTAGATTTATCCATGGATTTCATTTTGGGTTTACCTAGGACAAAGAAAGGCCATGATAGTGTTTTTGTTGTTGTTGATCATTTTTCCAAGATGGCTCATTTCATACCATGTCACAAGACTGATCATGCATCTTACATTGCTTCTTTGTTCTTTAGGGAGATAGTTAGATTGCATGGCATTCTTAGAACAATTGTTAGCGATAGGGATGTGAAATTTCTAAGCCATTTTTGGAAAGTCTTGTGGGGAAAATTAGGAACCAAACTTTGTTTCTCCACCACTTGCCATCCACAAATGGATGGGCAAACAGAAGTTGTCAATAGGACCGTGGGCACTCTTCTACGTGCAATGATTGAAAAAAACTTGAAAGCTTGGGAGGAGTGCATACCATTCATAGAATTTGCATACAACAGGTCTATGCATTTGGTTTTAACCCACTAACTCCTTTAGATTTGTTGCCTTTGCCTACTAATAAGCTTGCTAGTTTATATGGCAAAAGGAAAGCTGAAATGGTGAAACAAATGCATCAAAAAGCAAAGCAACAAATGGAGAAAGTGAATGAGAGGAGGGCAGACCAAGCTAACAAGGGGAGAAAGAAGATGGTGTTCCAACCTGGTGATCTTGTATGGGTTCACTTGAGAAAGGAGAGGTTTCCTACACAAAGGAAATCAAAACTTCAGCCTAGGAGTGATGGACCTTTTGAAGTGCTAGAGAGAATTAATGACAATGCATACAAGATAAACCTTCCAGGAGAGTATGGTGTAAGTGCTACATTTAATGTGACTGATCTTGCTCCTTTCTATGCAGATGATGACAATTCAAGGACGAATTCTTTTGAAGAGGGAGAGGATGATGAGGAACCGGTTGCACCAATTCCACACCAAGGGCCAATAACTAGAGCAATGGCTAAGAAGCTTCAAGGCTTGGTGCATAAGCACATCACCAAGTCCAACCACTTGTAAGTATTCGGTTTGGACTTGGAAGAGGGAAGCCAACCTTACTGTACATTCCTTTGCATATTTGAGGAGCCAAGAGACCAAGTGGCATCCGTCCAAGTTGGCATACATGTGGTAGCCTGTCACACCTTACCCCTCTGTAAGGCATAACATGATCCCGTAGTATACCTAATGAATTACCAACTCCGTCTACTGATAACCCATTAAATACACTACAAGGGATTTTAAAAACTTTTCTTACTTCTTTTACAGTGGTGAGCACTATTTACAGGTGTTAAAAACTTTAGTGGCGAGGTGAAACAACTAACTCATTTGATTTATTTGGAATTTCTGTAAAAATTTTGGCAAGGTGCCATCTGTATTTTGGATAAAACAGTTCTTCAGAAAACCTGTAAAAAAAGCACTTCAATAATTTTCCAAATCTCAACTCCAATACATTTCTCAACACAACAATTTATCAACACAATTCCATAGGAATTTTTCAAAGTCCGAGATAAGGAAATATAATACAACTTTTACAATTCAAAACACTCATAATTAATTTACAACTTCAAGTACAATTTAATTTACAACTGCTCAAAACCAAATACAATATGTACATACAGTGTCATACATTACAGTACAAAAAGCAAAAGCGGTATACTCAATATACCAGGTAATCCCTCGCTGGATGTATATGCAGCCTAGTCTGCTGCCCTGTCTATCTCTCTACCTGCGACAGCAATAAAAAGCTATCGCTGAGACAATGTCTCAGTGGTGCACAACATTAACCAAATCCAATTTAAATCACAATTCATAAGTCATGTAAATAGTGGATACTTAAAATCATAATTAAATTCAAGACAATAATTGTCAACAAGAATTTAAACTCCATTTCTCAATATCACAATAATTTTCCATAAGTCAGATCAGGTTTGAATTCAAAAGACAGTATATGTCAATGAGAGTTTAAATCCATTTCACAATCTCACAATACATATCAATAAATCACACAGCTTAATCATGATCCATAATTCAATTCATCCCAAAAGCCGATGGCTAATGAGGTATTCAATTCATCCCAAAAGTCGATGACTAATGAGGAATAACATGGCTAGCTAGCAAAAATATGAGTACTCATTCTATTCGTCCTCAACAGGCACACACCTCAACACTTCAGCCAGAGAGGGAATTCAATTCATCCCACTAGACAAGCTAGAGAGGAATACAATCAATATACATGATAGCTGTGGTTTCAAACCATTTACAGTGCTTTTCAATCAATAAGTATCCATCAATGTCATTCAAACCATTTTTCACAGTTTCAAACTATTCACAATATTTTTCAATCAATAAATATTCATCAAACACATTTCCACCATTTAAAATAATGATATACAAATAATCAATATTTATTTCCATTGAAAATAATTCAAAAGAAACTTGATTGTTGTGCACAAACACAATTTAAAACAATAATATACAAATATTCAATATTTATTTCAATTGAAAAATTCAAAAGCAATAGCCGTTGTGCACAAACCTCGATATTTGTCTCTGGTCTTGACTCAGATTTCTTTCCCTTTTCTTTGAGTCCTTGTTAATCGAGAAACACAATTTGAAGTGTTTGATTACCAAATTAAACCGTCTCTATCGATGGGGTTTGGTAAATAATGCATGAACTCAATTATTCGCTTAATCACCTAATATACCGACCCTCGATGCGTTTTAGGTAAATTAGGTTTTAGTGTCGTTAATATGTCACACTCGATAGGGTTTTAGGTTTGGTATGTTTTACCAAAGTCATTTCCTCGCTTAGTGCATTTTAATGCAAATTGCTGGATTCCGGAACACTGGTTTGACCTAACCGGACGATCTAGTTCCCTCGGTTTTCGGGTCTCGGTCGAAACTACAAACTTGTAGATCTAGGTCTTATTGCACGCGGTGCAAAATTTCAGGTCAATCCGAGTTAAGTAGACCAAGTTATGGTCATTACACTATTGCTGGTCAAATGGTACCATTTTAGGTCAATTTTAGGTCAAAGTGGTCAATTCTGGTTCGGCCAGTTTTTGGACCCGAACTTGTGCAAGTTGTTTGACTTGCTTATGGTCATTTCTGGGCTTTGGTGTCTTCATAAGACTTGTAGGTATGGGTCTTAACTATTCTTGGTCAAAATTTCAGGTCAATTGGACCTGGTTTGAGTGAGTTATGGCCTAAACACTCACTGCTGCCCAATTGGTCATTTTTCAGGTCCTAATTGCACCTAATCCGAATTGGTCAAATTTTTAGGTCACCTTGCAAGCAGAATTTTGGCATGGTTTCTCAATGAAAGTTGACACATTTTGTGCCTAGTTTCACCCCAAATTGGTCTCATACCAATTGAGGTTACACATTCAAGGTTATAGGCCAAAATATACACTGCCCTCAATATGCATTTCACACCCAAACTTCAAACACACACTTACCTTTGCAAGGTTCACTTCCATACCCTACCAAACTGTTTTGGCACATTACCAACACATTTTCTACATTACATTAGCATTATTTTGGGCAGATTCCAATCACCATCAACACACCAATTATCATTCACAATCACAATTCTAAGTACCATTACAATTACACCTAAACATTACAAACATTACATACACTTTACAACTTTAATTTACATACTTAACATCAATCCTTCTAGGTCAATATGCTGCCCACACTTCCTTCAATATACACCCTTTCTCAAGTGTCCACAAGCTGCCACAAATCACTCATCAACATCACATTGCCGTACCATAAGTTAATTTCCATCAAAGTGCATAATTCACCATATATACATGCATTAAATCACTAGGTTACTAAATCACCATGAACAACATTATTTCTCAACAATTATGTGCACAATTTCCTCATCAAAAACGTGACCATGGCTGTCCAAAATGACAACAACAATAACCCATCAAACTCAAAATTTTCCTTCACCAAACTAATACCCATAACATGCACATAAACTTTAACAAAGAAATTCTCAAAATTATGAACTTACCTTATGCTTGGAGCTTGTTAAACCTTGCTTAAACTTCCCAAAATTGGTACCAATATCTTCCTTGTGGTGTGTAGACCATTTTTCATGAAAGAAGCTAAGTGAATGGAGTTGAAAATGGAGGGTGGATTAAGCTTGCATGCAAACGCCCATGGAGTTCTTTGTGTTCTTCAATTCGGCCATTTTTGAGAGAATATGAGGAAGATGGATTTCAGATGGTGAGTGGACCATATCAGCCATAATTCAATGATAAATTAACCCCTTAGTGCTCCACTAAGTAAAATAAATCATATTATAAACTTAACTTTCCCATAATCCACATTTAACCCATTATTTCCACTATTTATTTTAGGTACCACCAAATTAATTTTTCATTTCATTTTCTAAGTGTAATACTATTTATTTTTAATGGACATTTAGGTCAAAAGACACTTCGGGATGTCTAATGACCATAATGTCCTGTTAAGTGGCTTTTCCGATTTTTAGTATCCGTATTTTGTCTGTTTTTCGATTTCTCACTTTTCTTTGTACTAATTATTTAATTTTTCTTTGATCTTTCTAATGATATTTATACTTCAATAAGGGTCTATTTATGTCCAAAAATATTTTCCAGGGTTCCCCGCAGTCCAGGGTTAGTCAACGGTCCACGCCGTGACTTCCCGGTGCGGTCACCCATCGCTAGGTTTCCCGGCTCGTTTAACTTGATCACATTTCTTTGCTATGATTTTTCCTTTGTTTTTCTTGTGTTTGTTTTTCTTGTGTTTTCTTTTCTTGTATTTCATTATTTTATGTCTCCTCACTCATATCGAAGTACGGTTCTAGGCATCCTAGCTGTCCGGACAACACTGGTCACCGGAGCAGTAGAACGCCCTACCGAACTTAGGGGTGTTACAATTCTCCCCCCCTTAAATAAATTTCGTCTCGAAATTTTACCTGGCATTAGTCTCTGAATAGCTGTGGGTGTTGTCTCCTCATATCCTCTTCACGTTCCCAAGTAGCTTCCTGGCTGAATGATGGTTCCACAGCACTTTAACCAGGTGTATCTGTTTGTTCCTCAGCTGCTTCACCTCATATGCCAGAATTTTTATGGGTTCTTCCTCATATGAAAGGTCTGGATTTACTTCAATCTCTTCAACTGTTAGTACATGAGATGGGTCTGACCTGTACCTCCTTAACATGGACACATGGAAGACACTGTGTATCCTTGCTAGCTCTGGAGGTAATGCCAACCGGTATGCTAAAGGACCCACTCTTTCCAGAACTTCATATGGTCCGATGAAACGAGGACTTAGTTTCCCCTTTCTGCCAAATCTCATAATCCTCTTCCAAGGAGAAACTTTGAGGAATACCTTATCACCCACTGCATACTCAATATCTCTTCTCTTCAAATCAACATAGGACTTCTGGCGGTCTGATGCAGCCTTGAGTCTATCTCTGATCAATCTGATCTTTTCCTCTGTCTGCTGGACAATTTCTGGTCCAATCATCTTCCTCTCACCTACCTCATCCCAACATAGGGGAGTTCTGCACTTTCTACCATACAAAGCTTCATATGGAGGCATCCCAATGCTTGATTGGTAGCTATTGTTATAAGCAAACTCAATCAAAGGCAAGTGTGTATCCCAACTACCTTCAAATTCAATCACACAAGCCCGTAGCATATCCTCCAATATCTGAATAACCCTTTCAGACTGGCCATCTGTCTGTGGGTGGAATGCTGTGCTGAAGTTCAATCTAGTTCCTAGGGCTCTCTGAAGACTACCCCAGAATCTAGAAATGAACCTAGGATCTCTGTCAGACACAATTGATACTGGCACTCCATGCAATTTTACAATCTCATATATGTACAATCTGGCCAATCTTGCCAGGCTATAGTCCATCCGAATCGGCAAAAGTGAGCGGACTTAGTCAATCACAACTATAACCCATCTTGCATCATTACTACTGTGTGTCGTTGGATGTCATGTAACAAAATACATAGTTATTTTTTCCCATTTCCACTGCATCGACAAAGGATGTAACAAACCAGTGGAACTTGATGTTCGCCTTTACTTGACAAGTTAGGCATTTGGAAACGAATTCAGCTATATCTCTTTTCATGCCCATCCACCAGTAATGCTCTTTCAGCCCTCTGTACATTTTAGTTCCACCAGGGTGCATAGCAAATGGAGACTCATGTGCTTCCGTCAAAATGGTTTGTCTCAATTCCACATCACTAGGAACGCACACTCTGCCCTGATGTAGCAATAAACCATCATCTCTCACAGAGAATTCAGGTTTCTTGCCCTGCTGAACTTCTTTCAGTAGCTTCTGATATTTTTCATCACTCTGTGCAGCCATTCTGATCTGATCAATCAACACTGGCTGTACATGCCATGCAACTACTGTCTGTTCCTCATCATCAATCTCTAAACTGGCATGCTGTGCTTTCAACTCATATACCATGGACAAAGGAGAAACTCTGAGACTTGCCATAGTCTTACGACTTAAGGCGTCAGCCACCACATTTGCTTTCCCTGGCTGATAGTCTATTAAGCAATCATAGTCTTTAATGAGTTCTAACCATCTCCTCTGCCTCAAATTCAATTCCTTCTGGGTACCTAAGTACTTCAAGCTCTTGTGATCTGTGAAAATGTAGCATTTCTCCCCATACAAATAGTGTCTCCAGATCTTCAGAGCAAAAACAATAGCTGCTAACTCCAGATCATGTGTTGGGTAGTTCCTCTCATGCGGTTTCAGCTGGCGTGATGCATAAGCAATGACATTCCGATCTTGCATCAAGACACGGCCTAACCCATTGTGAGAAGCATCACTATAAAGCGTGTATTCTTTACGGAGTAGGTAAAGTGAGAACTGAGCTTGATTAAGCACCTCTTCAAATAATCAAAACACTGATGACATTTGTCTGACCACTGAAATTTCAAATCTTTCCAAAGCAGATTGGAAAGTGGAGAATAAAACATATAAAAAACCTTCAAAAACCGACTATAAAATCCAGCTAAACCTAAGCTGCGAATTTACGTGATGTTCTGGCGGTTTCCAATTAAGGATAGCTTCTACCTTCTGGAATCTACCTTGATCCCTTGGTGACACAACATGTCCCAAAAAGGAGATTTCCTTCAGCCAAAATTCACATTTTGACAATTTGGCGTACAACTGTTTCTCCCTTAAAGTCTGCAGTACAATCCGCAGATGTCTATCATGCTCCTCTGCACTCCTCGAGTATATCAAAATGTCATCAATAAACACCACCACAAATTGATCAAGATATGGTCTGAAGATAGTGTTCATCAGATCCATAAAAGCGGAGCATTTGTTAACCCGAATGGCATTACTAGAAACTCATAGTGGCCATACCGAGTTCAAAGCGCTTTTGGAATACTCTGCTCTTGCACCTTCAACTGATGATAACCAGATCGCAAATCAATTTTGGAGAATACTGCTGCACCCTTCAACTGATCGAACAGATCATCAATGCGAGGCAATGGATATCTGTTCTTTATTGTCACCCTATTCAACTGCCTGTAGTCTATACATAAGCGGAGAGTACCATCCTTCTTCTTAACAAACAACACTGGTGCTCCCCAAGGTGACACACTAGGGCGGATGAAGCCCTTTTCAAGTAATTCTTGTAACTGTATCTTCAACTCCTTCAACTCTGCTGGTGCCATTCTGTATGGCGTTATGGAGATTGGATCCACACCCGAGAACATTAATTTCAAATCGCACTTCTCTTCCGAGGTAATCCTGGCAATTCATCAGGAAACACGTCTGGAAAGTCATGTACTGTAGGGATGTCCTTCAATGCTGGACTCCCCACTTGGGTGTCTACCACATGTGCCAAGTATGCTTCACACCCTTTTCTGATCATTTTTACGGCTAGTGCAAAAATGATGTTGGATGGCAATAGCGCCTCTCCTTGTATCACCACATTCTGCATCGAGGAGACCAAAAGTGATCTTGATCTCTGATCCAATCATGGCATGATGCCTAGCTAACCAATCCATGCCCAAGATGATATCATAATCTCTGAAGGGCATTTCAATGAGATCAGACAGGAAAGTGTGTCCTTGGATCACCAAAGGGCAATCTCTATACATCCTATTAACCCTGACTTCCTGTCCTAACGGACTTGTTACTAGCACCTCAAAGTCCATTTTTGTACATGGAACAACAATGCAATCAATGATGCTAGCACTCACATAAGAATGGGTAGAACCCGGATCAAATAGCACAAATACATTCTGGTTAAAAGTTCAGAAGGTACCAGCCACAACATCGGATGTCTCGCCTCTTCTCTGTCTCATGGCATAGACTCAGGTGGAGCAATCTTGTTCTCACTGCTTTCTTGTGCCTTGGCTGCTGGGTTACCTCTACCCCTGCCTCTACCTCTGCTAGGTGGTTGTGAGCTTCTGGTGACAGGGCTCTGAACTGACCCTTCTGCAGTAGTAGGAGGTGGTCCAACTCTGCGACTACTGGTGCAGTCCTTGGCAAAGTGTCCTGTGCCTCCACAGTTGTAACAGGCTCCAATAGCCTTGTAGCAGATTCCACCATGATTCTTTCCACAAGTTTCACATTGGCGGGGAGGATAGGAACTTCTGGTACTCTGCTGACCAGATAGGGAGGTCTACATCACGAATATCTTCCCCTACCATTTCTTGCCACCTCTGCCATGTCCCCCATAGTTCTTCCTCTTTCCAGTATGACCACTGGAACTCTGATCTACTGATTTTCCCTCTTTCTCTGTCTTCTCTGACCTCTTCTTCTCAGGAGCAGTCTCAAACTCAACTCTTTCCAACTCTAGGGCTTGAGAAACAAGTTCAGAGAAGTTAGTGTGTTTGAAGCCGAGCACTTGTACTCTGATACTGGGCTTCAAGCCAGTTTCAAACCTCTTGCATCACTCCCAGCCGGTAGAGAGTAGACTCACCGCATAATGGCTAAGGCGGGAAAATTCTCTTTCATACTCACCGATACGCCTCTGTTTCAAACTTAAGAATTCTTGCAGTTCTGGTCTACATAGGCATCGAGGATGTATTTCTCAATTCACGAGGAAGTCATTCCAGTCGACTGCAGTTCTACTGCATGGGGAATGGTTTTCCACGATCATAAGCATCCCCTTGTAGTAAGGATACCGAGTATTCAAGTCCGAGCTCCTGCATACAATGAAGTTTCATGAACACCCTATCCATCCACTCTAACCACTGTTCAGCTTCTAGAGGATCTACTGTCCCCTTGAACTCTGTAGCCCCATACTTCATCAATTTATCATACTGTCTCGTAGGAGACTGTGGTTGTACCACGGGTGTCTGAATTGGGACTTGAGTAGGTGCATTACCAGCCATTTGTTGGAATATTGCAGCCATCTGCTGAGCGAACTGAGCAGGAAGCTAGATGCTGCGGTGGTCTTCTTGAACCACCGACATTTTGTACAGTGGGGCATCCCCTTGCACCTCACCTCAATAGGCGATCATTGAGCGATCACCCTCTTCCATATTCAATGCGAGGATCTTAGCTTTCCTGAACAATAACACAAGAATATTCACTCTCGTTAGTGCATATTTATACTGTAATGTACTGTATGTATCAAACAATGATATTGAGCAGTTGTACTATGCAGAAAGAACATTCAAATAACAGGTGAAAACAGAATTTAAAAACCAGGCTCTGATACCACTAAAACATGTCACACCTTACCCCTCTGTAAGGCATAACATGATCCCGTAGTATACCTAATGAATTACCAACTCCGTCTACTGATAACCCATTAAATACACTACAAGGGATTTTAAAAACTTTTCTTACTTCTTTTACAGTGGTGAGCACTATTTACAGGTGTTAAAAACTTTAGTGAACTGAGGTGAAACAACTAACTCATTTGATTTATTTGGAATTTCTGTAAAAATTTTGGCAAGGTGCCATCTGTATTTTGGATAAAACAGTTCTTCAGAAAACCTATAAAAAAAGCACTTCAATAATTTTCCAAATCTCAACTCCAATACATTTCTCAACACAACAATTTATCAACACAATTCCATAGGAATTTTTCAAAGTCCGAGATAAGGAAATATAATACAACTTTTACAATTCAAAACACTCATAATTAATTTACAACTTCAAGTACAATTTAATTTACAACTGCTCAAAACCAAATACAATATGTACATACAGTGTCATACATTACAGTACAAAAAGCAAAAGCGGTATACTCAATATACCGGTAATCCCTCGTCGGATGTATATGCAGCCTAGTCTGCTGCCCTGTCGGTTTCTCTACCTGCGACAGCAATAAAAAGCTATCGCTGAGACAATGTCTCAGTGGTGCACAACATTAACCAAATCCAATTTAAATCACAATTCATAAGTCATGTAAATAGTGGATACTTAAAATCATAATTAAATTCAAGACAATAATTGTCAACAAGAATTTAAACTCCATTTCTCAATATCACAATAATTTTCCATAAGTCAGATCAGGTTTGAATTCAAAAGACAGTATATGTCAATGAGAGTTTAAATCCATTTCACAATCTCACAATACATATCAATAAATCACACACAGCTTAATCATGATCCATAATTCAATTCATCCCAAAAGCCGATGGCTAATGAGGTATTCAATTCATCCCAAAAGTCGATGACTAATGAGGAATAACATGGCTAGCTAGCAAAAATATGAGTACTCATTCTATTCGTCCTCAACAGGCACACACCTCAACACTTCAGCCAGAGAGGGAATTCAATTCATCCCACTAGACAAGCTAGAGAGGAATACAATCAATATACATGATAGCTGTGGTTTCAAACCATTTCTAGTGCTTTTTAATCAATAAGTATCCATCAATGTCATTCAAACCATTTTTCACAGTTTCAAACTATTCACAATATTTTTCAATCAATAAATATTCATCAAACACATTTCCACCATTTAAAATAATGATATACAAATAATCAATATTTATTTCCATTGAAAATAATTCAAAAGAAACAGTTGTTGTGCACAAACACAATTTAAAACAATAATATACAAATATTCAATATTTATTTCAATTGAAAAATTCAAAAGCAATAGCCGTTGTGCACAAACCTCGATATTTGTCTCTGGTCTTGACTCAAGATTTCTTTCCCTTTTCTTTGAGTCCTTGTTAATCGAGAAACACAATTTGAAGTGTTTGATACCAAATTAAACTCTCTATCGATGGGGTTTGGTAAATAATGCACTGAACTCAATTATTCGCTTAATCACCTAATATACCGACCCTCGATGCGTTTTAGGTAAATTAGGTTTTAGTGTCGTTAATATGTCACACTCGATAGGGTTTTAGGTTTGGTATGTTTTACCAAAGTCATTTCCTCGCTTAGTGCATTTTAATGCAAATTGCTGGATTCCGGAACACTGGTTTGACCTAACCGGACGATCTAGTTCCCTCGGTTTTCGGGTCTCGGTCGAAACTACAAACTTGTAGATCTAGGTCTTATTGCACGCGGTGCAAAATTTCAGGTCAATCCGAGTTAAGTAGACCAAGTTATGGTCATTACACTATTGCTGGTCAAATGGTACCATTTTAGGTCAATTTTAGGTCAAAGTGGTCAATTCTGGTTCGGCCAGTTTTGGACCCGAACTTGTGCAAGGTGTTTGACTTGCTTATGGTCATTTCTGGGCTTTGGTGTCTTCATAAGACTTGTAGGTATGGGTCTTAACTATTCTTGGTCAAAATTTCAGGTCAATTGGACCTGGTTTGAGTGAGTTATGGCCTAAACACTCACTGCTGCCCAATTGGTCATTTTTCAGGTCCTAATTGCACCTAATCCGAATTGGTCAAATTTTTAGGTCACCTTGCAAGCAGAATTTTGGCATGGTTTCTCAATGAAAGTTGACACATTTTGTGCCTAGTTTCACCCCAAATTGGTCTCATACCAATTGAGGTTATACATTCAAGGTTATAGGCCAAAATATACACTGCCCTCAATATGCATTTCACACCCAAACTTCAAACACACACTTACCTTTGCAAGGTTCACTTCCATACCCTACCAAACTGTTTTGGCACATTACCAACACATTTTCTACATTACATTAGCATTATTTTGGGCAGATTCCAATCACCATCAACACACCAATTATCATTCACAATCACAATTCTAAGTACCATTACAATTACACCTAAACATTACAAACATTACATACACTTTACAACTTTAATTTACATACTTAACATCAATCCTTCTAGGTCAATATGCTGCCCACACTTCCTTCAATATACACCCTTTCTCAAGTGTCCACAAGCTGCCACAAATCACTCATCAACATCACATTGCCGTACCATAAGTTAATTTCCATCAAAGTGCATAATTCACCATATATACATGCATTAAATCACTAGGTTACTAAATCACCATGAACAACATTATTTCTCAACAATTATGTGCACAATTTCCTCATCAAAAACGTGACCATGGCTGTCCAAAATGACAACAACAATAACCCATCAAACTCAAAATTTTCCTTCACCAAACTAATACCCATAACATGCACATAAACTTTAACAAAGAAATTCTCAAAATTATGAACTTACCTTATGCTTGGAGCTTGTTAAACCTTGCTTAAACTTCCCAAAATTGGTATCAATATCTTCCTTGTGGTGTGTAGACCATTTTTCATGAAAGAAGCTAAGTGAATGGAGTTGAAAATGGAGGGTGGATTAAGCTTGCATGCAAACGCCCATGGAGTTCTTTGTGTTCTTCAATTCGGCCATTTTTGAGAGAATATGAGGAAGATGGATTTCAGATGGTGAGTGGACCATATCAGCCATAATTCAATGATAAATTAACCCCTTAGTGCTCCACTAAGTAAAATAAATCATATTATAAACTTAACTTTCCCATAATCCACATTTAACCCATTATTTCCACTATTTATTTTAGGTACCACCAAATTAATTTTTCATTTCATTTTCTAAGTGTAATACTATTTATTTTTAATGGACATTTAGGTCAAAAGACACTTCGGGATGTCTAATGACCATAATGTCCCTGTTCGGGTGGCTTTTCCGATTTTTCGGTAATACCGTATTTTGTCTGTTTTTCGATTTCTCACTTTTCTTTGTACTAATTATTTAATTTTTCTTTGATCTTTCTAATGATATTTATACTTCAATAAGGGTCTATTTATGTCCAAAAATATTTTCCAGGGTTCCCCGCAGTCCAGGGTTAGTCAACGGTCCACGCCGTGACTTCCCGGTGCGGTCACCCATCGCTAGGTTTCCCGGCTCGTTTAACTTGATCACATTTCTTTGCTATGATTTTTCCTTTGTTTTTCTTGTGTTTGTTTTTCTTGTGTTTTCTTTTCTTGTATTTCATTATTTTATGTCTCCTCACTCATATCGAAGTACGGTTCTAGGCATCCTAGCTGTCCGGACAACACTGGTCACCGGAGCAGTAGAACGCCCTACCGAACTTAGGGGTGTTACATAGCCACCTCAGCAAGTCCATCCTAGTTGGCATCTAATGTGGCGTCCAGGTGGAGTGCCTAGGTGGCAGCACAATTGGCAGCCCATCTCCACCAACTTTATGAAGATGCTTTTGTCCATTTTACAAGATTGGAAGCCATAACTTTGTCCAAGAGCTCCAACCATGCTTCAACTATTTATAGGAAAAGCAAAGTTACTACTTTCAGCTTCAAGACAAAGCATCTCTTTTCAGATTGTCTCTCATTTGTAGCCTGCCAAATCTGACCTTTCTATTAATGTTTGAACTTTGTATCTATTTTTAGGAGAGATTGGTGTATTAACCAAGACTTGCACATGTCCCATGTGTTAGTAGTATGCCCTAGAGCATATCATTTAGTATGTATATTGTATATATTTTTATTAATAAAAGGCATTTCCACTTTTCCGTTTACATAATATATTTATGTGTAATAGAAAAGGTCCATTGATATTTTGTTAGAAATATTATTCTTAAGTTGTTAAGAATATGAGTGACAATATTTCTAGCACAAAGTATCATAAATAGGTTCACAATCGAGGATACTTCATAATAAGGACATGACTTATCCAGAAAGATTGTATTCATGTTTGTTCCCAAGTTATTTATATGAGATATAAATAAGATGGAATGGTGAGTCTCATGCCATATAACAAACATGATAGACACTTATAAATGATAAGTAGGCCGAACCAGTGACACTTATGACAAGCACATGGAGTTTACTCTTGTCAATGTTTTGTCATAAATCATATCAGTGCATATAATCTTTAGACCTGAGAAAGCACATTTATCTTGTATATAGGTAGTTTGAGTTTGATACTGCTTTCATACTTGTACTGTGTATGGGTATATGGGCATGTGTTGGCTCCTACTAGTTATATATGGAGATAGGTGTTGATCAAGATGGAATCTGTTCCTCTAAGTAAATAGAGATAAAATCCTATGTTCATTTAATTGTTCTTGATGTTTCAAGTTCCTGGCCAGGACAGATAGATTTATTCAGAAAAGAGTTTCTGATGAGAAAATCTTTTTAATAAAGAACTGGAATTAAAAGAGAAAATAATATTAATAGAAAATGGTGTTTTAAATAAACCATGACTCAAATTGAGTTGGGATTTTGTAACAGATAGATTCTAGTGCATGGTAACATATGATTATAGGTTCATTTAAGGTAAACCTTATTACTAATTGGGTGGCCATGGCATGCTATGCTAGGTGTTAACCATGGTCTATGAGGTTCATAAAATGATTTAGAGAAATCATTTATGGTAAGAAAGAGTTCTGGTGATATTAAGAGTTGATATCATGTCTCATTGCCAATTATTGATGAGCCTAGTAAGTCACATACATACACAAGTTATCACCTAATTAAATATGATTTAATTAATTAATTAAAGAGTTTAATTGATTAATTAAATAGGTTTGGTTTGCAATTAGATTGCAAAGTCCCTAGCATGACTTGAAACCAAATCTAGATTATTGGATGTATAATATAAGTTAAATTTATATTTAAAGTGTTTAAATATGAATTTAATTAATGAGAAATTAATTAATAGAGATTAATTAATTAATTTATATTTGATATAAATTAATTAGAAGAAGAAAAATAATTATTTTGGGTTGAGAACTCAAAATTAAGACACAGGGGCATTTTGGTCATTTTGCAGTGTGACACGTGGCACCATGAGATGGTGACACATGGCATAACACATAAGCTTGCCAAATGTTTTTTAATCATGTAAGATGATTAAAATCAAGATTAAATATAGGTTTGACACTTGGCACAATGTGATTGGGTCACTTAAACCTAGAGCTAATCAAAAGGTGACATGTGGCTAGGGTTTAATGTGTTAACCTAGCTATTTAAGTGTGGTTATGAAAAGAAAAAATAACCAGCAGCCTCTCCTCTCATTTTTCACGCCACTTTGAGCCTCTCCAGCTATTTCTCTTCTTCTCTCATCAATTCAAAGAGATTAGCCATCAATCTCTTGAATTAAGAACACTAGAAATTGTTTCTAGTGTCCTGTTTACATCTCTAATCTCTTAAAAGGCAGAACTTGAATTTCTAATTAATAGAAAAAGCTTTAGAGGCTGTTCAAGGGCTGCCATAGGTGTTCTTGGTGTGGACAAGCTAGAGGGACAACATCTGGTGTCCTGAAGACGAATCTCAAAGGCGCAGACACGCTGCAGTGCATCAAGAGGTTAGTGTAATCGTTCTTGATTTAATCTAGGGTTCTAAAATTAATCTGATTAATTTTAAAATCTTAAATGGCAAATACAGATCCAAAAACATATTAAAAGAGTTCTAATATGTTGTTTATCATTGAAATCAAATAGATAAAAATAAATCTTGCATGGTGCATGTGACCCTAGGCGAAATTTTTTTGAATTCAATGGTATAATCTTGTGTTTTTCACGCTTCCGTTCCTTCAATTGGTATCAGAGCCACTATATTTGCCATTTAGATTGATGTTTATATGATTTAATTGTGTGTTTGATCATGAGATGAAAAGTTTATTGCTGGTTGCAAAGTCAAGGTGGCAGCACAAATGATGAACACCATGGTGCGCATGGTTGATGCATCACAATGGTGTGCAAAGGTAAATGGATGGTGAATGTGCAATTGTTGTATGATCTAAGATCCAGTTTATGTCCAATTAAATTGTTTAATTAGAATTTTTATCACACAATTAAATTATGATTCAAATCAGAATTTTAAAAATTGTTTAAATGTGATTCAAATCTGAATTTTAAAAGTTGTTTGAATGTGATTCAAATCTGAATTTTTAAAGTTGTTTGAATCATATTTAAATCTGATTTTTTAAAATTGATTGAATAAAATTCAGATCTGATTTTTTAAAAAATATTTGAATGTGATTCAAATCTGATTTTTTAAAAAATGTTTGAATGTGATTCAAATCTGAATTTTTAAATTTGTTTGAATGTGATTCAAATCTAAATTTTTAAATTTGTTTGAATGAGATTCAAATCTGAATTTTTAAATTTATTTGAATCATATTCAAATCTGGATTTTTAAGTTGAATATGAGATATTCAATTTAATTTAAGTATGTATGTTTTATTTAATTGTTAAATAGTGATATGCATGATGGATGATCATGGACTATAAAAGACCAATGTGATTGGATTTATTTCTTTTATGTTTCTTTGGGATTGTAAATTAATTAATTTATTTTAACTTATTTTGGGCATGTATTATTAAGTTTGTAATAATTTTTGGGTTGCAATTTCATTTATTTAAGTTCTTGTAAATTCACCTTGGTATGCCAAGGATTACTATGTAATATTGGATTGCAAGAAGTTCAAGGAGGTCAAGAGCATTGGTGGGACCAGTGGGAGGAATTCAAGATCAAGTGTTGATTATGTACTCCTTCAGCAACTCTTGTAAAATGAATGAATGAAATGCACCTAGGAATGCCCTGATTCAATTCTTGGTGGCTCAGAATTGAATCCCTTAGAAAGTCCATGATCATACCATATTTACTGCTTATCCATGAATGCATGAGATGTATGGGAATGTATGCAATTATATGATATATGCATGCTAAATGGATAATGTGCAAAGTGAGACCTTAATAGTAATTAGAATGACCATAAAATCTTCCAAACAAATGATTAAGTTGGAAATGCTATAATTAAAGTAATTATAACATAGGCCCTCCATTGGGGCAATTATTTTAAGAAATTTTAAATAGTTGCATCAGATGCAATTAATTTAAGAGATTTTCTTAAGAATAATTATTAAGCATGAGATGTTGTAAATATGTAAATGGTTTAGTGGCCAATATTGGATGTACCTGAGGACATTAAAATTACTTACATAATTACTGGCTCAATGGGATCAACTTAACTAATGCAAGATAAGTCAATAATGGATGTACCTGAGATTTTGAGCGTTAGGGGCTAGGTAAAGGATTGAACCTCACATGAGATGTGATGGGCAAGGAGTTGCTCACTTATAGTTTATTGCAATTCCAATAATGGATGTACCTGAGGATGATCAATAGAATTATAAGAATTCAATCACCCACTAGAAATCCATCCAACTAGGATTTCCGTTTTCTACTTTGGAAGTGTAGGATTCGCTAAGTTAGTGGGAGGACCAATTTGATTAAAAGACCATAATCATTTTGGTTAATTACATGATACATTTACTAATTAATCTGGTTATTTTCTGCAATTAATTTTCTGATAAAAATGAGCATA
Organism: Hevea brasiliensis; assembly: GCF_030052815.1. NCBI lineage: Eukaryota > Viridiplantae > Streptophyta > Magnoliopsida > Malpighiales > Euphorbiaceae > Hevea > Hevea brasiliensis. Next base: position 78,301,322 of record NC_079499.1, on the reverse strand, counting down.
GAACAACCACCACCATCCAATATCCTTGCAAGCATACTTGATCACAATAGGTTGACAGGACCTAATCTGTCTGATTGGCTAAGAAATTTGAAACTTGTCCTGAACCTTGAACATATAGGATATGTTCTACATTCAAATGTTCCTGGTCCCTTACCTCCAGAGGCCACACAAGAGGAACATGATACTTTGGACAAGTGGAAGGAGCATGATATGAGAGCTAAGTGTTACATGCTTGCTTCCATGAGTAATGAGTTACGTATAACATGAGAACATGCAGAGTCGAGTGAGATCCTCCTTCACCTGCAAGAGTTGTATGGTGAGCACAACAGAATGTTAGGTATGAGATATCTAGACAACTATTCCGTATGAGGATGTCCGAGGGATGTAATGTTGGGGATCATGTCCACAAGATGATTCCTGATTGAGCAGCTTAGAACATCTTGACTTCACCATGGATTTCCAACTACAGACGGATTTGATCCTTGATCCCTTCCCGAGTCTTTTGGGAATTTTGTGACAAATTTCCATATGACTAAACAGAATGCACCTTAGCTGGTTTACTCAACATGCTGGTTATTGCCCAAAAGAATATGCGTGCAATAAAGGAAAAGAGGTAGCTTTGTTGCATCTTCTTCTCACTGGAAAGTCCAACAAGAAGAAGGGCAATAAGAAAAAAACCTCGATTCTGGTCCTTCCAAGAAAATAGCTAAACAGAAAAGGAAGACTAAAGGCGATGGTGGCAAAGGAAAGTGTTTCCACCGCCAAAAGGATGGGCACCGGAAAAGGAACCGCCTGCAGTATCTTGCTTCTCTGAAGGACAAGAAGGATACACCTTCGTAACGTATCTCCCTATCTTGTAAATAAGATTCAGATGATACTCATAGAACATCTACACCTTGGGATTTAGATATCGTGCCGCTCACATTTCTAATGATATGCAGGAACTAGCAAATAGTAGCAGCTTGCGTTCTCAAGATGTTAGAGTCTGGATTGGCAATGGCTCAACTGTTGAAGCTTTAGCCATAGGATCTAAATCTTTTTACATGTTTGGACATGTTTTGTGTTTGGATAATATTTTATATGTACCTGATGCTTTTAAGAACATCATTTCTATATCTAGTTTGACTAGAAATGGCTATGAATTTCAGTTCACTGATGATGTTTGCAATATTTATTTTGGAAATAAATATATTGGTTCGAGTTATATGAATGATGGTCTTTATTATTTGGATAATAATGACAAACACAAATTGAATGCAAGTGATCTAAAAGAATGCAATGCCATGGTGAAAACCAACTCAAGTTCAAAATATATTTGGCACTTAAGGTTATGTCATGTTGCAGAAGATAGGATTGCAAAACTGGAGAAAATGGGGATTCTATCCTCATTGGGCTTTGAGCCTACTCCAACTTGTGAATCTTGCCTTCAGGGCAAAATGACTAGATCACCCTTTGTTGGACAGGGGCTAAGAGTTGAAAATATTTTGGAGCTAATACATAGTGATGTATGTGGTCCATTTAAAGAAATGGCTAGAGGGGGTTTTTTATTATTTTATTACCTTTACTGATGATAAATCAAGGTTTGGGTATTTGTATTTGATGAAATACAAACATGAATCTTTTGAAAAGTTCAAAGAATTTAAATCTAAAGTAGAAAATCAAACAGGAAAGAATATTAAAGTTCTTCGATCAGATCGTGGAGGTGAATATTTGAGTACTGAATTTGATGAATACTTGAGAGAGCATGGCATTGTTTCTTAGCTAACTCCTCTAGGAATGCCACAGCTGAATGGTGTATCTGAAAGGAGAAATCGTACCCTATTGGATATGGTACGTAGTATGATGAGCTATACTGATATGCCAATCTCCTTTTGGGGATTTGCATTAGAATCAGCTTTGTATATTCTGAATAGGATTCCATCAAAATCAGTTTCTTCCATACCTTATGAGATATGGCATGGAAGAAAACCAAGTCTTAAGCATGTTAAGATTTGGGGTTGTTCAGCTTATATTAAAAAACTGAACACTGATAAATTGGAGACCAGATCAGAAAATGGTCAATTTGTTGGATATCCAAAATATAGTTTTGGATATTATTTTATTTGCCTACTTCACAGAAGGTTGTGATAAGTAGAGATGCCACATTTCTTGAACAACAGTTTGTTCAAGAAGGAGGCAAAGGAAGGCAAATAGAGTTAGAATTGGAGAATTCTGACTAACCAACAGATCAGACGGATATAGATCCATCTAGTCAAACCAATACCCGTTGATGAAACATCTACAGCTGTTCCTCGTAGAATAACCAGGGTATCTCACCCACCAGTGAGATATGGTTTTCTTCATGAAGAAGAACAAGAGTTGTCTACTCATGAAGAAGTAGATCATGGAGATGATCCACTTACCTATGAAGAAGCTATATCAGATATAGACTCTTCAAAATGGATTGATGCTATGAAATCCGAGATTGATTCCATGTATAAGAATCAAGTTTGGGATCTTGTTGACCCACCTGAAGGTATTATACCTATAGGGAACAAATGGGTTTTCAAGAAGAAAATTGGTTCTGATGGAAAGGTAGAGACTTATAAGGCAAGGCTAGTAGCGAAAGGGTTTCGCCAAAGGCAAGGAATCGACTATGAGGAGACTTTCTACTTTGTTGCCATGCTTAAATCAATTAGGATTTTATTAGCAATAGCTGCATACTATGATTATGAGATTTGGCAGATGGATGTCAAAACAGCTTTTCTCAATGGATACATTGAAGAAAACATTTTCATGGAACAACCTAGGGGATTTGAATCCCAAGATGGTTCCAAGGTATGCAAGCTAAAGCGATCCATTTATGGGTTGAAACAAGCTTCGAGGAGTTGGAACATCTGTTTTGATGAAGCCATTAAATCCTTTGGTTTTATAAAAAATGAGGATGAGCCATGTGTATATAAGAAGGTTAGTGACAGTGCTATCACTTTCCTTGTCTTATATGTGAATGACATACTATTGATGGGTAATGACACAGGTATGTTGACAACTATAAAGGTATGGTTGTCAAATACATTCTCCATGAAAGACTTAGGGGAGGCAACCTATATTCTTGGGATTCGCATCTATAGAGATAGAGCGAAAAGAATAATTGATTTATCCCAAAGTCTATACTTGGAAAAGGTGTTAAAGAGGTTTAACATGCTTGATTCCAAGAGAGGATTGTTACTAGTGAGACACGGTATCCATCTTTCTAAAGAGATGTCTCCAAAGACACCTGAAGAAAGAGATAAGATGGCCAGGATTTCATATGCTTCGGCTATTGGAAGTTTAATGTATGCAATATTGTGTACTAGGCCGGATATCGCATATGCTGTTAGTTTGACTAGCAGGTATCAATCCAATCCAGGTTTGGAACACTAGATAGCTGTCAAGAATATTCTTAAGTACTTAAGAAGAACTAAGGATTTATTCTTGATTTATGGAGATGGAGACTTGCAATTGGATGGTTATACTGATTATGATTTCCAATCAGATATCGATGATAGAAAGTCTACCTCTGGATATGTGTTCATTTGTAATGGAGGTGCAGTCAGTTGGAAGAGTTCCAAACAGAGCACGACTACAGATTCCACTACAGAGGCTGAGTATATTCTCGCATCGATGTCGCAAAGGAAGTCGCTTTGGATAAAGAAGTTCGTGATGTAACTTACAAGAGTTCCTTCCATTGAGTCGCAGCCCACTACATCGTGACAATAATGGAGCGATCATACTGAGCTAAGGAACTAAGATCTCACCCAAAATCCAAACACATAGAAAGGCACTACCACATTATCAGACATATAGTTGGGCAAAGGCGATATAGCCATGCAGAAAAATAACATCAGCTGAAAAAATTCAGCTGATCCATGCACTAAGCCTTTGTCACAAGCTCAGTTAGACTGACATCTTGAGAAGATGGGTCTAAGGTATTGTAATGAATGGCTCTAGTGCTAGTGGGAGATTGTTAGTAGTATGCCCTAGAGCATATCATTTAGTATGTATATTGTATATATTTTTATTAATAAAAGGCATTTCCACTTTTCCGTTTACATAATATATTTATGTGTAATAGAAAAGGTCCATTGATATTTTGTTAGAAATATTATTCTTAAGTTGTTAAGAATATGAGTGACAATATTTCTAGCACAAAGTATCGTAAATAGGTTCACAATCGAGGATACTTCATAATAAGGACATGACTTATCCAGAAAGATTGTATTCATGTTTGTTCCCAAGTTATTTATATGAGATATAAATAAGATGGAATGGTGAGTCTCATGCCATATAACAAACATGATAGGCACTTATAAATGATAAGTAGGCCGAACCAGTGACACTTATGACAAGCACATGGAGTTTACTCTTGTCAATGTTTTGTCATAAATCATATCAGTGCATATAATCTTTAGACATGAGATAGCACGCTTATCTTGTATATAGGTAGTTTGAGTTTGATCTCGCTTTCATACTTGTACTGTATGGGTATATGGGCATGTGTTGGCTCCTACTAGTTATATATGGAGGTAGTTGTTGATCAAGATGGAATCTGTTCCTCTAAGTAAATAGAGATAAAATCCTATGTTCATTTAATTATTCTTGATGTTTCAAGTTCTGCCAGACAGATAGATTTATTCGTAAAAGAGTTTCTGATGAGAAAAATCTTTTTAATCAAGAACTGGAATTAAAAGAGAACATAATATTCATAGCAAATGGAGTTTGACATAAACCATGACTCCAGCTTGAGTTGGGATTTTGTAACAGATAGATTCTAGTGCATGGTAACATATGATTATAGGTTCATTTAAGGTAAACCTTATTACTAATTGGGTGGCCTTGGCATGCTATGCTAGGTGTTAACCATGGTCTATGAGGTTCATAAAATGATTTAGAGAAATCATTTATGGTAAGAAAGAGTTCTTGTGATATTAAGAGTTGATATCATGTCTCATTGCCAATTAGTGATGAGCCTAGTAAGTCACACACATACACAAGTTATCACCTAATTAAATATGATTTAATTAATTAATTAAAGAGTTTAATTGATTAATTAAATAGGTTTGGTTTGCAATTAGATTGCAAAGTCCCTAGCATGACTTGAAACCAAATCTAGATTATTGGATGTATAATATAAGTTAAATTTATATTTAAAGTGTTTAAATATGAATTTAATTAATGAGAAATTAATTAATAGAGATTAATTAATTAATTTATATTTGATATAAATTAATTAGAAGAAGAAAAATAATTATTTTGGGTTGAGAACTCAAAATTAAGACACAGGGGCATTTTGGTCATTTTGCAGTGTGACAAGTGGCACAATGAGATGGTGACACATGGCATAACACATAAGCTTGCCAAATGTTTTTTAATCATGTAAGATGGTTAAAATCAAGATTAAATATAGGTTTGACACTTGGCACAATGTGATTGGGTCACTTAAACCTAGAGCTAATCAAAAGGTGACATGTGGCTAGGGTTTAATGTGTTAACCTAGCTATTTAAGTGTGGTTATGAAAAGAAAAAATAACCAGCAGCCTCTCCTCTCATTTGTCACGCCACTTTGAGCCTCTCCAGCTATTTCTCTTCTTCTCTCATCAATTCAAAGAGATTAGCCATCAATCTCTTGAATTAAGAACACTAGAAATTGTTTCTAGTGTCCTGTTTACATCTCTAATCTCTTAAAAGGCAGAACTTGAATTTCTAATTAATAGAAAAAGCTTTAGAGGCTGTTCAAGGGCTGCCATAGGTGTTCTTGGTGTGGACAAGCTAGAGGGACAACATTTGGTGTCCTGAAGACAAATCTCAAAGGCGCAGACACGCTGCAGTGCATCAAGAGGTTAGTGTAATCGTTCTTGATTTAATCTAGGGTTCTAAAATTAATCTGATTAATTTTAAAATCTTAAATGGCAAATACAGATCCAAAAACATATTAAAAGAGTTTTAATATGTTGTTTATCATTGAAATCAAATAGATAAAAATAAATCTTGCATGGTGCATGTGACCCTAGGCGAAATTTTTTTGAATTCAATGGTATAATCTTGTGTTTTTCACGCTTCCGTTCCTTCACCATGGTTGTTGAAATGTCCTGGCAGAATACACCAACCCATATTAGCCTTCTTTTGTTTCATTTTGGGAACAGAATTCATATGGTAATTTTTTGAACAAAATTGCTAGAGCTTTGCTTCAAAGTTCTTCTTAGAACTCTCTCTATTTTTCTTAGCAATTCTTGCCTTGATTTGTTAAGTTTTATTATATGTTCAAGGTTGTTCATCAGCATAGGTGAATTGGTCTTGTTCTTGACTGTCTTTCTTGAGAATTATATTTTCAGTTCTCCATCTTCAAGGTGAAGGGTTGAAGGTTCAAGAGAGTTTCTTGGCTTGTTTTGAAGACGTCCTTTGGTCTTTCTTCTTAGTGGAATCAGCTACTAAGGGTAGAAACCGTATCAGGTCATAAGCAAATGTAATGAAATATGTGTACCCTCCTATAGCATGAGTAGTCATTGGCCCACATACATCTGAATGTATTATGCCCAACAATTCAGTAGATCTTTCACTCTTTCTAGTAAAGTGTGATTTGGTCATTTTTCCCATTAAGCAAGCTTCACAAGTTTCATATGATTCATAATCAAAAGGATCAAAATATCCTTCCTTATGGAACTTTGTGATTCTTGTTTCATTTTATATGACCTAATCTACAATGCCATAGATAGGATGGATTTTGATTATCTGATTTTAATTTCTTGCTATTTATGTTAAGAATAGGCCTTTCAAGATCAACTATATTCAAACCATTTGCATAAATACCAGATCCATAGAAAATATCATTATTATAAAAGGAACAACATTTGCCTTCAATAATAAATTTAAATCCATTCAGTGCCAGGCAGGATACAGATATGATATTTCAAGTTAGTACTGGAACAAAATAACAATTATCAAGTTCAAGCAAAAGGCCTGTAGGCAGAGACAAAATGCATTTTCTTACGGCTAAAGCAATAACCCTTGCTCCATTTCCAACCGTTAGTCCATTTCACCTTTTTGTAAAGGTCTAGGTCTTCTTAGTTTCTGCATATTATTACAAATATGAGATCCACATCTGGTATCTAATACCTAAGAACATGAATTTGACATAGATAAATTTATCTCAATCATAAACATACTTGAAGCAGAAGCTTCATTAAGCTTCTTCTCCTTCAGTGCAGCAAGATAATTAGCACAGTTCCTCCTCCAGTGACCTTCTTTGCCACAGTGATGGCAAGTACCTTTGTCTTTTTTAATGTCCCCAGTAGGCTTAAGTGCTTTAGGGAAACTCCTTTTCTTCTTATTGTTCTTCTTCTTGGACCTTTTGGATTTGGTTTTAGAAGATTTAACCATAAGAACATGCGACTTGTTCTTCTTAAGTTCCCCTTCAGCAGTAGTTAGCATCCCCAACAGTCGAGGCAATGTAGTTTCCAACTGATTCATGTTGAAGATCATTATGAACTGTGAGAAGCTAGGAGGTAGAGACTGTAAGACCAAGTCAATACTTAACTCATGATCCATGACAAAACCCAATTGGCCTAATTTTTCAATATGGCCAATCATCTTCAGAACATGAACATTCATTGAAGATCCTTCTGTCATCTTACAGCGGAATAATTCCCTTGATACCTCATACCTCTCATTCCTACATTTTGAATCAAACAACTCCTTAAGGTGCAAAATGATAGTTCGAGAATCCATATTCTCATGCTGCTTTTGAAGTTCAGGAGACATGCTAGCCAACATCACACATGTGGCTTGCTCATCATCATCTGTATGACGAATGAACTCACTTAGTACCTCTTTAGGACCATCAACAGGAGGAATACTGGGTTTGGCATGTTCAAAGACACATAGCCTCTTTTCTTGCTTGAGAACAATTCTCACATTTCTATACTAGTCTAAGAAATTTAGTCCAGTAACTTATTAGCATCCAGTATGCTACATAGGGAATGGTTGTTACTCATGGTGATATTAGTGATCTACAAATGCAAAGATAAAATTGTATTAATTTCATGTATATAATTTTCATTAACCAAATTAATATAAGGTCTTTAATATCCATTTGGTATCCCACTATTTTACTCAAATTAATAGCCCTCACCATTAATTCGGGAAATTTAACGCATTAATTTCCTTAGTGGGCTAGGACCCCATTTAATTTTATTTGACCTTGAGTGTGCTCAACAAATCAAAATAAAATTAAATTAGGTAGTTAACTATTTATCAATCACATCTTTATGTGACTCCTAGATTAGTTAGGTGACAACTATTTATCAAAACATAATTTTATGTTTCTCTTAACTATGCCTCTAATTCTACATGATCATGAGTGTGCTCATCCAAATCATGTAAATCAGTTAAGTAAAACCCATTGTTCAAAAATATCCAATATTTCATAGCCATAAACATGTTCGAGAGAAAAGCAACCTTGAGTGTGCTCAACAAGTTAACTTTAATATAGAACTCAGGTTTATACTATAATAATGGAAGGCATCATGTTCATAACATGTACTTAATATTTGAATGAGAGATTTTAGGTCTATGCCAATTTTTAGGTCTCATTAATTAACATGCTAGCAATATCATACATCACATATATATAACTTATACCCTTAGCATGCATTTCTAATTGGATGATTATAGACTTTACTAAATAATTCTCTCAAGCCATTTGAGAGAATTGTGGAGTCAAAAGCCTAGGTAGTAACAATGTAGGACTTCATAAGTCTTCTTAGCAGCTCCTTAAAGTATATTCATTAGCTCCTCTTTCTACTTACAGTTACAAATAATTTTCCTATCTACTCGATCTAAAACTATATAACATTTACATATTTCAGAAATAGAAATGCCGAGTTACATTCGAGGGGAGTAAGATGAGAAAGGAATTTACAACACAGAATATAGGAGAAGGCAGGGAACACATTCCCTATTTATGAATATACAGACATTCAACCATATAAAGAGCAATCACGTTGGTCTTTAGTCCATAACAATCCATCATGCATTATAATCAAATTAAAATTCATAAATAAATTTAATCATTGTCATTGTTATTGTTGGTTTCATGTGTATTTAAAATAATATTTCTAGCAATTAGAAATATTAAATCAAAATATATAATGTTCCTCCCACTGAATAACTCTATTTAATTGTCTTCGAAATAATTTCCTTTAATTAATAAGTAATTTAATCACAATTAAATGCCTATTAATTTAACAAAACAATTAAATCAAATTTTATACTACCTAATGCAATATATAATTTAAAAACAAATTTCTAATATTGTAACACCCCTATTTGTATAGCCTGGTATATTCCACTGTTCCAGTGACCGGTGTCAGTCCGGACAATTAAGGGGATTAGAACCACACTTAAGACAATTAGATAACCTATAAACACAAATAATTAGAAATTGCCAATTAGTTGAGTATAAATAAGAAAAACGGAACATAAGAAGTTAAAAGAGCTGAGAGTCATAGCGATGGGTGACCTTCTCGAGAACGACTGCGAAGTTGGTTTAAACTCAAATTTCGAATCGTAAAATGTGATGCTGCGGTCCTTAGGACCATTAAGAACACAATGGAAAAGAGAAAATCACGAAAAAGAATTGTTAAGTCAGTCAAATAATTAGGTCAGGGAGCCGAAAGAAATATTGAGTTATTTGCAAACCGGGTTGAACCGGCGAGGGGCAATTTGGTCAATTGACCCCGAGAGCTGACTCCTGACCTAACTGTCAAATAAAATCAGAGAAAAGAAAATTTCAGAGTCGGGAATTAAATTAAACAACTAATAAAAAAAAAGGAAGAAAATGAAAAAGTGAAGAGAGGTGACATCATGCATGACATCATGCATGATGCCATAAATCCTATAATTAAAAATTTATCTAAATTAATTTATGGTCTTCCTAAGACATAAAAAAGGAAAAGAAAAGAAAAGAGAAAAAAAAAAAACTAAACAGTCTTCTTCTTCCCTAAGTGACGTCTCCCATCTCTCTCTTGTTAGTAGTATGCCCTAGAGCATATCATTTAGTATGTATCTTGTACATATTTTTAATAATAAAAGGCATTTCCACTTTTCCGTTTACATAATATATTTATGTGTAATAGAAAAGGTCCATTGATATTTTGTTAGAAATATTATTCTTAAGTTGTTAAGAATATGAGTGACAATATTTCTAGCACAAAGTATCATAAATAGGTTCACAATCGAGGATACTTCATAATAAGGATATGACTTATCCAGAAAGATTGTATTCATGTTTGTTCCCAAGTTATTTATATGAGATATAAATAAGATGGAATGGTGAGTCTCATGCCATATAACAAACATGATAGGCACTTATAAATGATAAATAGGCCGAACCAGTGACACTTATGACAAGCACATGGAGTTTACTCTTGTCAATGTTTTGTCATAAATCATATCGATGCATATAATCTTTAGACCGAGATAGCACAGTTATCTTGTATATAGGTAGTTTGAGTTTGATCTCGCTTTCATACTTGTACTATGTATGGGTATATGGGCATGTGTTGGCTCCTGCTAGTTATATATGGAGGTAGGTGTTGATCAAGATGGAATCTGTTCTCTAAGTAAATAGAGATAAAATCCTATGTTCATTTAATTGTTCTTGATGTTTCAAGTTCTGGCCAGACAGATAGATTTATTCGTAAAAGAGTTTCGATGAGAAAAATCTTTTAATCAAGAACTGGAATTAAAAGAGAACATAATATTCATAGCAAATGGAGTTTGACATAAACCATGACTCAAATTTGAGTTGGGATTTTGTAACAGAGAGATTCTAGTGCATGGTAACATATGATTATAGGTTCATTTAAGGTAAACCTTATTACTATTTGGGTGGCCATGGCATGCTATGCTAGGTGTTAACCATGGTCTATGAGGTTCATAAAATGATTTAGAGAAATCATTTATGGTAAGAAAAAGTTCTGATGATATTAAGAGTTGATATCATGTCTCATTGCCAATTAGTGATGAGCCTAGTAAGTCACACACGTACACAAGTTATCACCTATTTAAATATGATTTAATTAATTAATTAAAGAGTTTAATTGATTAATTAAATAGATTTGGTTTGCAATAAAATTGCAAAGTCCCTAGCATGACTTGAAACCAAATCTAGATTATTGGATGTGTAGTATAAATTAAATTTATATTTAAAGTGTTTAAATATGAATTTAATTGATGAGAAATTAATTAATAGAGATTAATTAATTAATTTATATTTGATATAAATTAATTAGAAGAAGAAAATAATTATTTTGGGTTAAGAACTCAAAATTAAGACACAGGGGCATTTTGGTCATTTTGCAGTGTGACACGTGGCACCATGAGATGGTGACACATGGGATTACACATAAGCTTGCCAAATGTTTTTAATCATGTAAGATGATTAAAATCAAGATTAAATATAGGTTTGACACTTGGCACAATGTGATTGGGTCACTTAAACCTAGAGCTAATCAAAAGGTGACATGTGGCTAGGGTTTAATGTGTTAACCTAGCTATTTAAGTGTGGTTATGAAATGAAAACATAACCAGCAGCCTCTCCTCTCATATGTCACGCCACTTTGAGCCTCTCCAGCTATGTCTCTTCATCTCTCATCAATTCAAAGAGATTAGCCATCAATCTCTTGAATTAAGAACACTAGAAATTGTTTCTAGTGTCCTGTTTACATCTTTAATCTCTTAAAAGGCAGAACTTGAATTTCTAATTAATAGAAAAGGCTTTAGAAGCTGTTCAAGGGCTGCCATAGGTGTTCTTGGTGTGGACAAGCTAGAGGGACAACATCTGGTGTCCTGAAGACGAATCTCAAAGGCGCAGACACGCTGCAGCACATCAAGAGGTTAGTGTAATCGTTCTTGATTTAATCTAGGGTTCTAAAATTAATCTGATTAATTTTAAAATCTTAAATGGCAAATACAGATCCAAAAACATATTAAAAGAGTTTTAATATGTTGTTTATTATTGAAATCAAATAGATAAAAATAAATCTTGCATGGTGCATGTGACCCTAATTGAAAATTTTTGAATTCAATGGTATAATCTTGTGTTTTTCACGCTTCCGTTCCTTCATCTCTCCCTCTCCATTTCCAAACTTCCATTAAAGCTTACACTCAAGCTTAAATTTCCTCACTAAATCTTAATAGTTACCATAAATACCTCATTAGAACTTGTTATCTCAACCTAGGAAGAAGATTGAAAGAGGAAAGAAGAACAACAGATAGAGATTTGAAGGATTTGAAGTTCTAAGAAAGGTTAGTAAGCAAACTTGATAATTTTAGTTTGATTTCTACATTATTAACTTATTGAACCTGGAAATAAACCTTAAATAAAAAGAAAATTTTTGTTGAGGGACCACAAGTGAATTTCGGCCAGCATGTGTATGGGGATAATATTTGCATGGTTTGATTGAATTAGGGGGGAATATAAACCTCAAGTAGTTGAGTGATTATAGTTAAAGGCTTTGAATTAGCTAAATACAAAGACATTGTGAACTAAGGTTTTGGGACACTTAGGGTTTAGAGACAAAAATGTAAAAAATTGGTAAATGATGTCTTGGACCTAGTTTGAAGGGAGAAATGGTCAATTGTGACCAAATGGAATGTTTTAGAAGTGTTTGAACCAAAACCAAATTCGGATTCAATGTGGTCATGCTACTGGCAGCATGACCAAGGCCCCTTTGAGGGACCAAAAATGAAAATTTACAAGTCCAATTGGTATGAGACCAATTGGGAATGAAAATAGACACTAAATGACATAATTTTCATTTAGGAAGCATGCCCAAAAAGTGACCAAAACCGAGTGAATATATTGACCCAATCCGGAAAATCTCAGTCTGCCCTGTAGAAACTGACCAAATGAACAGTTCATTTGGTCATAACTTGAGCTAGGCAGGTCTAAATGACCTGTAATTTTACCAGCGGATAGATGAGATATAGACCTAAAACTTTCATGAAGAACACAAACCCAAATTATGCCATTAACCAAGTCATTTGGCAACCCAAATTTGTTGACCTAAAACTGCCAGAACCAAAATTTGCCCAGAATTATGGGTTAAGTCTAATCCGGCAGCCATGGTTCAAATGGCTATAACTTGAGCTACAGAACTCCAATTGGAGTGATTAAAAAAGGAGAATAAAATGAAGACAATTGGGAACACTTTCTATGAAGGAAGTTTTACCAAATTCCAATAGAAGAATGACCAATGGAACAGTGCAACCTTAGACAACAAAACTGAAAATTATCAAAATTGCCTAAAAGACTTAGAATTTGAATAAACAACCAAAACCAACAAATTTAGTGACCAAAATGTGGTATGTGGGTGAAGTTGGAATTCCTATACCTATTAAGCCTTAGAAAGTCAACAATTTGACTTGAATAGTATGGTGAATAGTAACCCGAAACATAAAAATTTAAAGAACGTCAAGTTTAGCACATTAGAGCTAGGTAAAAGTGAAGTTAAATTTATTTTTGAATTTATGCTAAGTTATGGTACTGAAACACTATGAAATTATGTGTTTCAATTGAAAAGAATATTGGGAAAGAACCCGAGGAATCGAGTCAAGGCCAAGAGGCGACTCGCTTAAGATTTGTGCACAACGTATAATTTATGTAAATTATTTTCTGCATATTGTTTTGAATAATTTGAAATAGTGAATTGTGACATTATTTATGATGCTTTGATTTGAATTTTTGAAAGTTAATTGTGTATATTTGAAATGGTAATGTTTAGCAAATTGTTAAGATAAGTTTTGAAACCATAGTGTCATGACCATATACTTGAACACCTCACTAGCATGACTAGTGAGGGTAATCTGTTTCGAATTTTAATTCCTTCTCTAGATGAAGTGTTTAGGTGTGCCAGTAGAAGAGGAATTTGAATGGATATCCATATATTTGAGCTAGCTAGCCTTGTGATGTGACTTCTCCTTAGCCTTTAGCTATTGAGATTATATTTGTTTCGAATGACATGATATAACTGTGGGTTTTATGAAATGTGTTTTGCACTTCGAAATGAACTTGTTTGGATTAAAATCTCATAATTCATGTTTTGTATTTAAGTTTCATGTTCAGTCCAATTTTTGAATAAATGTGATTTAAATTCTGCATAAAGATTGTTTTAGTATATTGTGTACCATTGAGTCCTAATACTAAGCGATAGCTGTTATTGCTGTCGCAGATATAGAGACTAGAGGAGCAGCAGATTGAGCTACTGAGGACAGGGAAGCTACCTGCTTGAAGTATGCGGGTATAATATATACACTGACTGTAAATATTCATTTTCATGAATGTATTGCATGTAATTGTATGGACATGTAAATTCAGCCTTGAGCAGCTTGTACAAAGCTTATATTAAGTTTGTAATAAATTTTAGTTTGAATTTCTCTCAATGTAAATTTTTGCAGTGATGTATATAAATTATTTTGTCATTAATGAAACATGAATGGTAGTATTTTATTTTGAATTGAATGAAATTCATTAATGGAATTTAATGATTGTTGGATATTGAAAATGGTGGATTTGATTTTTGGAAGTTGATAAATGAGTTGAAATTGATTGAGATTGATTGTGAAATTGAAGAAGTGGTTGAGAAAATTTATTGGAAGTGTTTTTTTCTGGTATTTGAAGAACTGTTTTCTCAAAATACAGACGGAACTTTGTCGAAACTTTTATAAAATTTGCGGAAAAATAAAATGGACCAAAAATTTTAACTGATTTTCAACTTTAATTAAATGTTTTAATATCTATTTAGAAACACTCACCACTTGACAAAAGTAAGAAAATTGTTTTAAAATCCCTTGTCGGGTACTTAATGAGTTATTGGTAGGTGAAGTTCGGTAGTTCATTAGGTATTCTATGGGATCATATTATGCCTTACAGAGGGGTAAGGTGTGACATATTTTAGTGGTATCAGAGCAAACTTTTGAAGTATGTTTCAACTTGTGAATTTGTGTCTTTCCTTGTTAAGTACAACTGCTCAATGTCCATATTTGTTACATACAGTGCATTACATAATAAATATGAACTAACGGAGGGAAATCTCCATGTGTTACTTGTTTAGGAGATACCCTAACTTCAGACTGAAATGGAAGAAGAGCAATCTGTTGAAGCTGAGGCACAAGGGGAAGCCCTAGCTTTACAGAATGTCAGTGGATCAGTAGCACTAGCCCCACAGATGCCGCAGTTCCCTGCACAGTTCACACAGTAGATGGCTGTGATGTTTCAACAAATGGCTGGGGGTATGCCTGCTCAAGCTCCACCCCAGACACCTGTGGCACAACCATTGCCTCCAGCCAGACAGTATGATAAGTTATTGAAGTATGGGGCTACTGAATTTAAGGGTACAGTGGACCCTTTAGAGGCAGAGCAATGGCTTGAAAGAATGGACAGAGTGTTCAAGAAGCTGCACTGCCAAGATGAATTGAAGTTTGAATACTCTGTGTCTCTACTGCAAGGGGATGCGTATGATTAGTGGAAAACCATCCCCCACAGCTTGGCTGAACCACCAATGCTGACCTGGGATGAATTCATCAGAGAATTCAGACAGAAATACATCCCAAATGCATATGTTGATCAGAAATTGCAAGAATTTTTGAGTTTAAAACAAGGGAACAGATCAGTGGCAGAGTATGAGAGGGAGTTCTCCCGCTTAAGTCATTATGCAGGGAGTCTCCTTTCTACTAGTAAGGCAAGGTGCAAGAGATTTGAGACGGGTTTGAAGCCTAGTTTGAGGATGCAAGTTGTGTGATTCAAGTACAGCAACTTCTCAGAACTCATGTCTCAAGCACTTGAGCTAGAAAGGATTAAATCAGAAGCGACCCCAATAAAAGAAAAATCAGAAAAAAGTTGAAAGATTAAAGAAAGACAAAGGGGTAAAATCAGTTGAACAGAGTTCTGGTGGGACTTCTGGGAAGAAGAAGAAATTTAGTGGAACTAGCAGGGGTTGAGGTGGAAGATTTGGTAGGGGCAGATTTTCTTGACAGAGACTCCCTAGGTCTGGTCAGCAATCGAGCAGGGGTTTATATTCTGCCTGCCCCTGTGAGACTTGTGGCAAGATTCATGGGGGGGAATGCTATTGGGCCACTGGAGCCTGTTTTAACTGTGGAGGCAAGGGCCATTTAGCAAAAGATTGCACTAGTGCTCCTAAATATGGTCCAGCTCCTACTACTGCCGATGGATCTATTCAGAGTCCTACTCCCAGAGGTTCACAATCAGTTGGCAGAGGAAGAGGCATAGGTAGAGGCACTGCTTCAGGCAGTCAGGGCACTGTTGGTCAGTCAGCACAAGGAAGTGCGTCAACCAGAGTGTACACAATGAGACAGTGAGAAGAGGCTAAGACTTCTGATGTGGTAGCTGGTACATTCTCTATCTCTTACCAATAAGTATTTGTATTGTTTGATCCGGGTTCAACCCACTCATGTGTTAGTGCTAGCATAGTCAGTTCACTTGCTGTTCCATGTGTGCAAATGGGTTTTGAAGTGCTAGTAACTAGTCAGTTAGGACAAGAGGTCCGGGTCAACATAATTTATAGGGACTATCCTTTGGTGATCCAAGGACATGTTTTCCTGTCAGATTTGATTAAAATGCCCTTCAGAGAGTATGATATTATCTTGGGCATGGATTGGTTAGCCAGGCATCACGCCATGATTGATCAGAGATCAAGATAGTCACTTTTGGTCTCCCTTTGTACGGTGATGTGGTAATTCATGGGGAGAGGCATTTACTGCCATCAAACATCATTTCGGCTGCACTAGCCAGAAGGATGATCAGAAAGGGGAGTGAAGCATACTTGGCACATGTGATAGACACCCAAGTGGGGAGTCCAGCACTGAGGGACATCCCTACGGTATGTGACTTTCCGGATGTATTTCTTGATGAACTGCCAGGATTACCTCCAGAAAGAGAGGTGCAGTTTGAGATTGATGTTATGCCTAGTGTGGATCCAATCTCCATAACACCATATAGAATGGCACCTGTAGAATTGAAAGAGTTGAAAGTGCAGTTGCAAGAGCTGCTTGACAAGGGCTTTATCCGCCCTAGTGTGTCACCTTGGGGAGCGCCAGTGTTGTTTGTAAAGAAGAAAGATGGCACTCTCTGGTTATGCATTGACTATGGCCAGTTAAATAAGGTGACAATAAAGAATAGAAATCCATTGCCCCACATTGATGACTTATTTGATTAGTTGAGGAGTGCAGCTGTGTTCTCCAAAATTGACCTGAGATCAGGTTATTATCAGCTGAAAGTACAAGAGCAAAGTATTCCTAAAACTGCCTTCAGAACCTGCTATGGCCATTAACTAATGCTCCGGCTGCTTTTATGGATCTGATGAACACTATCTTCAGACCATACCTCGACTAGTTTGTTGTGGTATTCATAGATGATATATTGGTCTATTCGAGGAGTGTAGAAGAGCATGATAGACATCTGCGGATTGTACTGCAGACTCTAAGGGAGAAACAACTATATGCCAAATTGTCGAAGTGTGAATTTTGGCTGAAGGAAATATCTTTCTTGGGGCATGTAGTATCAGAAGAGGGCATCAAGGTAGATCCAAGTAAGATTGAAGCTGTCCTTTATTGGAGGCCACCTAGAAATATCACAGAGATTCGCAGTTTTCTAGGTTTAGCTAGATACTACCGTTGATTTGTGAAGGGATTCTCCATGTTAGCATCTCCATTGACCAAGCTGCTTAGAAAAGATGTGAAATTTCAGTGGATGGATAAATGCCAGCAGAGTTTTGATGAATTGAAGAAATGTTTGACTGAAGCTCCAGTCCTGACTTTACCTACCCCCGGTAAAGAATATACAGTTTACAGTGATCCTTCTCACAATGGGTTAGGCTGTGTATTAATGCAAGATCGAAATGTCATTGCCTATGCATCACGCCAGCTAAAACCGCATGAGAGGAATTGTCCAACACATGATTTATAGCTTGTAGCTATTGTGTTTGCTCTTAAGATCTAGAGACATTATTTGTATAGGAAAAAGTGTTACATCTACACAGATCATAAGAGTTTGAAGTATTTGGGCACTCAGGAAAAGTTGAATTTAAGACAGAGGAGATGGTTAGAGTTGATAAAAGACTATGATTGTCTAATATACTATCAGCCAGGGAAAGCTAATGTTGTGGTCGACGCCTTAAGTCGCAAGACTATGGCAAGTCTACGGGTTACTCCTTTATTTTTGGTACATGAGTTAAGATCATTGCACGCCAGCTTAGAGATTAATGATGATGGGCAGGCAGCAGTTGCATGGCATGTACAGCCAATGTTGATTGATCAGATCAGAATGGCTGCTCAAAATGATGAAAGGTATCAGAAGTTGTTGGAAGAAGTCCGGCAAGGCAAGAAACCAGAGTTCTCAATCAGAGATGATGGTCTACTACTACACCAGGGCAGAATATGTGTTCCTAATGATGTTGATTTGAGGCAGATCATATTAAAGGAAGCACATGAGTCTCCTTTTTCCATGCACCCTGGTGGCATAAAAATGTATAGGGGGCTAAAGGAGCATTACTGGTGGATGGGTATGAAAAGAGATGTGGCAGAGTTTGTTTCCAAATGCCTAACTTGTCAGCAAGTAAAGGCAGAGCATCAAATACCCGCTAGGTTGTTACATCCACTACCAGTACCATAATGGAAATGGGAGAGAATAACAATGGATTTTGTAATGGGACTTCTAAGGACACAGAAGAGTCATGATGCAGTTTGGGTCATTGTTGACAGATTGACCAAGTCTGCTCATTTTCTGCTAGTATGGATGGACTACAGTTTAGAAAGATTGGCCAAGTTGTACATTGATGAGATTGTGAGACTACTTGGAGTGCCAGTATCCATTGTATAAGACAGAGATCCTTGGTTCACTTCTAGATTCTGGGGTAGTCTTCAGAGAGCTATAGGAACTAGATTGAACTTCAGTACGACATTCCACCCATAAACAGATGGCCAATCTGAGAGGATAATTCAGATCTTAGAGGACATGTTACGGGCTTGTGTGATTGAATTTGAGGGCAGTTGGGACACACACTTGCCTTTGATTGAGTTTGTTTACAACAATAGCTACCAATCGAGCATTGGGATGCCTTCATATTAAGCTTTGTATGGCAGAAAATGTAGAACCATGTTGTGTTGGGATTACGTGGGTGAAAGAAAGATGATTGGACCTGAACTTGTTTAGCAAACTAGGGAGAAGATCAGGGTGATTAGAGATCGACTTAAGACTGCATCAGACTAGTAAAACTCCTACATTGATTTAAAGAGAAGAGATATTGAGTATGCAATAGGTGAGAAAGTATTCCTCAAGGTTTTCCCTTGGAAGAGAATTATGACATTCGGCTAGAAGGGGAAACTGAGTCCTCGTTTCATTGGGCCATATGAAGTTCTGGAAATAGTGGGTCCTTTGGCATATCGTTTGGCACTACCTCCAGAGTTGGAGAAAATACATAATGTCTTCCATGTGCCTATGTTGAGGAGGTACCGATCAGACCCATCTCATATACTAGTAGTAGAGGAAATTGAAGTGAATCCAGACCTGACATATGAAGAAGAACCCATAGAGATTCTGGCTTATGAGGTGAAGCAGCTATGGAATAAGCAGATACCATTAGTAAAAGTGCTGTGGAACCATCATTCGGGCTAGGAGGCTATTTGGGAACGAGAGGACATGAGGAGACAGCACCCACAGCTGTTCAGAGATTAATACCATGTAAAACTTCGAGACAAAATTTATTTTAAGGGGGGGGAGAATTGTAACACCCCTATTTGTATAGCCTGGTATATTTCACTATTCTGGTGAACGGTGTCGGTCCGAAAAATTAAGGGGATTAGAACCACACTTAAGACAACTAGATAACCTGTAAACACAAATAGTTAGTAATTGCCAATTAGTTGAGTATAAATAAGAAAAACGGAACATAAGAAGTTGAACAAGCCGAGAGTCACAGCGATGGGTGACCTTCTCGGGAATGACTGCGAAGTCGGTTTAAACTCAAATTTCGAACCATAAAATGCGACGCTGCGGTCCTTAGGACCATTACAAACACAGTGGAAAAGATAAAATCATGAAAAAGAATTGTTAAGTCAGTCAAATAATTAGGTCAGGGTGTCAGAAGAAATATTGAGTTATTTGCAAACCAGGTTGAACCGGCGAGGGGCAATTTGGTCAATTTACCCCGAGAGTTGACTCCTGACCTAACTGTCAAATAAAATTGGAGAAAAGAAAATTTTAGAGTTGGGAATTAAATTAAAAAACTAATAAAAAAATAAAAAAAAAAAGAAGAAAATGAAAAAGTGAAGAGAGGTGACATCATGCATGATGCCATAAATCCTATAATTAAAAATTTATCTAAATTAATTTATGGTCTTCCTAAGACATAAAAAAGGAAAAGAAAAGAAAAAAAAAAAACTAAACAGTCTTCTTCTTCCCTTAGTGCCGTCTCCCATCTCTCTCTCCCTCTCCATTTCCAAACTTCCATTAAAGCTTGCACTCAAGCTTAAATTTCCTCACTAAATCTTAATAGTTACCATAAATACCTCATTAGAGCTTGTTATCTCAACCTAAGAAGAAGATTAAAAGAGGAAAGAAGAACAAAAGATAGAGATTTGAAGGATTTGAAGTTCTAAGAAAGGTTAGTAAGCAAACTTGATAATTTTAGTTTGATTTCTATAGTATTAACTTATTGAACTTGGAAATAAACCTTAAATAAAAAGAAAATTTTTGTTGAGGGACCACAAGTGAATTTCAGCCAGCATGTGTATGGGGATATATTTGCATGGTTTGATTGAATTAGGGGGGAATATAAATCTCAAGTAGTTGAGTGATTATAGTTAAAGGCTTTGAATTAGCTAAATGCAAAGACATTGTGAACTAAGGTTTTGGGACACTTAGGGTTTAGAGACAAAAATGTAAAAAATTGGTAAATGATGTCTTGGACCTAGTTTGAAGGGAGAAATGGTCAATTGTGACCAAATGGAATCTGTTAGAAGTGTTTGAACAAAAACCAATTTGAGGGATCCAAAATGAAAATTTACAAGTCCAATTGGTATGAGACAAATTGGGAATGAAAATAGACACTAAATGACACAATTTTCATTTGGGAAGCATGCCCAAAAAGTGACCAACACCTAGTGAATAAATTGACCAAATCCGGAAAATCTCAGTTTGCCCTGTACAAACTGACCAAATAAACAGTGTTCATTTGGTCATAACTTGAGCTAAGCAGGTTTAAATGACCTGAAATTTTACCAGTGGACAGATGAGATATAGACCTTAAACTTTCATGAAGAACACAAACCCAAATTATTCCATTAACCAAGTCATTTGGTAACCCAAAATTGGTGACCTAAACCGCTGTAACCAAAATTTGCCAGTGCACTGGTTAAGTCCAATCCGGCAGCCATGGTTCAAATGGCTATAACTTGAGCTACAAAACTCCAATTAGAGTGATTCAAAAAGGAGAATAAAATTAAGATAATAGGGAACATTTTTTATGAAGGAAGTTTTGCCAAATTCCAACAGAAGAATGACCAATGGAATAGTGCAACCTTATATACCAAAACTGAAAATTATCGAAATTGCCTAACAGACTTAGAATTTGAATAAACAACCAAAACCAACAAATTTAGTGACCAAAATGTGGTATATGGTTGAAGTTGGAATTTTCATACCTATTAAGCCTTAGAATGTCAACAATTTGACTTGAATAGTACAGTGAATAGCAACCCGAAACACAAAAAATTAAAGAACATCGAGTTTAGCACATTAGAGCTAGGTAAAAGTGAAGTTCAATTTATTTTTGGATTTATGCTAAGTTATTGTACTGAAACACTATGAAATTGTGAGTTTCAGTTGAAAAGAACACCGGGAAAGAACCCGAGGAATCGAGTCAAGGCCAAGAGGCGACTCGCTTAAGGTTTGTGCACAACGTATAATTTCTGTAAATTATTTTCTGCATATTGTTTTGAATAATTTGAAATAGTGAATTGTGACATTATTTATGATGCTTTGAATTGAATTGTTGAAAGTTAATTGTGTATATTTGAAATGGTAATGTTTAGCAAATTGTTAAGATAAGTTTTGAAACCACAGTGTCATGACCATATATTTGAACACCTCACTAGCATGACTAGTGGGGGTAATCAATTTCGAATTTTGATTCCTTCTCTGGATGAAGTGTTGAGGTTGAGCTAGCTAGCCTTGTGATGTGACTTCTCCTTAGCCTCTGGCTATTGAGATTATATTTGTTTCGAATGGCATGATAACTGTGAGTTTTATGAAATGTGTTTTGGCACTTCGAAATGAACTTGTTTGGATTAAAATCTCATAATTCATCTTTTGTATTTAAGTTTCATGTTCAGTCCAATTTTTGAATAAATGTGATTTAAATTATGCATAAAGATTATTTTAGTATGTTGTGTACCACTGAGTCCTAGTACTCAGCGATAGCTGTTATTGCTGTCGCAGATATAGAGACTAGAGGAGCAGCAGATTGAGTTGCTGAGGACAGGGAAGCTACCTGCTTGAAGTATTCAGGTATAATTTATACCCTGACTGTAAATATTCATTTTGATGAATGTATTGCATGTAATTGTATGGACATGTAAATTCGACCTTGAGCAGCTTGTACAAAGCTTATATTAAGTTTGTAATAAATTTTAGTTTGAATTTCTCTCAATGTAAATTTTTGAAGTGATGTATATAAATTATTCTATCATTAATGAAACATGAATGGTAGTATTTTATTTTGAATTGAATGAAATTCATTAATGGAATTTGATGATTGTTGGATATTGAAAATGGTGGATTTGATTTTTGGAAGTTGATAAATGAGCTGAAATTGATTGAGAATGATTGTGAAATTGAAGAAGTGGTCAAGAAAATTTATACCCTGACTGTAAATATTCATTTTGATAAATGTATTGCATGTAATTGTATGGACATGTAAATTCGGCCTTAAGCAGCTTGTACAAAGTTTATATTAAGTTTGTAGTAAATTTTAGTTTGAATTTCTCTCAATGTAAATTTTTGCAGTGATATATATAAATTATTTTGTCATTGATGAAACATGAATGGTAGTATTTTATTTTGAATTGAATGAAGTTCATTAATGGAATTTGATGATTGTTGGATATTGAAAATGGTGGATTTGATTTTTGAAAGTTGATAAATGAGTTGAAATTGATTGAGATTGATTGTGAAATTGAAGAAGTGGTCGAGAAAATTTATTGGAAGTATTTTTTTTCAAGTATTTGAAGAACTGTTTTCTCAAAATACAGACGGAATTCTGTCATAATTTTTATAAAATTTGCGGAAAAATAAAAAGGGCCAAAAATTTTAATTGATTTTCAACTTTAATTAAATGTTTTAATATCTATTTAGAAATCTCACCCCTTAACAAAAGTAAGAAAATTGTTTTAAAATCCCATGTAGAGTACTTAATGAGTTATTGGTAGGTGAAGTTCGGTAGTTCATTAGGTATTCTACGGGATTATGTTATGCCTTACAGAGAGGTGAGGTGTGACCAATATTATATATATGTGAGTTAAACAATTTAATTCAATTTCTAATCTAATTAGATAATTAAAATCTAAAACAATTTTACATGCTCTATAATTTGCTATCAATTTTAGAAAGCACATTTCCAAAAATGATATTGAATTAAACAAATTAATTCAATTCAATAAATTGTTTTATTTCAAGTGCCCTAAATTAATTTTAGAAACTAATTTCCAAAATTAATATTAAATTAAACAATTTTAATTTATATTCCAATTGAACTAACATAAAATCACTATTTTATTTATTTAAAAACCAAAAGAAGAATTAATTTTAATAAAATAATATTATGTAATTATTAATTTTAGTTAACAGGAAATTCAAGGGCAAAACTGGAATAAGGAAATCATAATGCCATAATTGCAAATTCTGCCAAAACAAGAATCGATTTACAGCCACATGACCGGTGGCAATTTCGTAAATAAATAGCAGTGGCAGTTTTGCAATTACAAGCAAAATTAATGGCAGTATTACACAGTGGCAAAACTGTAAATATCATGAAACAGAGGGGTAGCAGACTGCCCCTTTCTCCTTCCTCGTCCAGTCTGGTTGTCCAAAAACCAGTAGCTCACACTTGAAACCACCAAGTGCAGCAGGTTCAACAGCCATCACCAGCCATCTGCATGGTTGTTTTCGGCAGCAAGAGTGTCGTTGACTCTGCCAGAACCAGCCAACAGCAGCATCAAGCTGCCATTCTCCTGTCACACAACTAGCAGCTTCGCATGGCTTTGACAGCCATAAATCTGTTGCATTTGAGGCGGCTGGACGACGCATTACCACCAGGAAGACCACCGGACGTCCAACATGCATTCTAGATGGTCCTTTGGCGTAGCCAATCTCCAGCAAACGAGCTTCCTTGCTCGATCTGAAAGACCCACAAATGGGTTTCTATAACATCCTCATTTTAGCTAGTCCGTACAGTCTGCTGTTCCAGTGACCAATGTCGGTCCGGACAGCTAGAATGTTTGAAATTATAAATAGACTAGGGTGAAGAGTTATAAAGAAACTAAATAATGCTCATAAAAATTAAGGAAAAATTTGTAGAAACGAAATACACTAAGGTTAAACGAGTCAAAACACCAGGGATGAGTAACCAGAAGGGGTAGTGACGGTGAAGGCAGTTAGCAACCCTCGACCAAGGGAAAAAAATTATAAAATAATTATTGGACTCCAGAGAAGGGTCATTGAGGTTCTTATGGCATTAGAATTCCAAGAAAATACTTAGAAAAATTTTTCTATCGAGACACAATTTTGGCTCGTTAAGCCAAACAGAGGGTATTTTGGTCATTTCATCTTCAGAGATGATTTTTTGCTAACTTGTCTAGTTACATAAATAATTTCTATGACATAAAATATAAATAAATATTATTAAAAATTTAATTAAAATTAAGTAAATAAGAAAAGAAAAGAAAATGGGATTTATTACCTTATGCTTATGTAAGCATGAGGTAATTAAAAAGGATGGCCAATCAAATTAAAGGAAGGTAATTAAAATACATTAAAGGATAAAGAAAAGGAGAGAAATTCTAGAATTTGCAGTAGCCATTTCTTCTTCCTCCTTTGCCGTCCCATGTCTCTCCCTTCACTCCGCCATTTTTGAATTTACAAAGCTTGAATTCCTTAGTCTTTTCTCAACAAAATCTTAACCTAGCAATATAAAAATTTGTTCTTATATCCCAGTGAAGCTTTTGGGAACAAAAAGAAATAAAGTGGAAGAGTTCTTACAAGCTTGAGGGGTGACTCCATTAGAGGTTTGTGACCTAACCTTGGTTTTCATTTTCAATTCATGTTTAAGGACTATGAATGAGTGCAAATGACAAAGAAATTGATGAAATACCATTTGTATGCCATCCCTAAATTTCGGCAGCCTTGGTTGGGGTATGCTTGTGATGAGTTTTATGGAGCTAACATGCTAGTATGGCTGCCCTTAATATGCATCTTGTAAGTGGCTATCTAGGTCTAAGACTGCCTAAATCTCTGCTCTGATACTACTAAATGTAACGCCCCTTACCCATCTACAGTGTAGCAGAGCAAAGTGTGCCACATTCGGTGCTAGAGCACCCTATCTTATCTTTGTCATGTCCATTTATAATTTTAAATTTCATTCATTTAGGTTATCCATGTGACACCCCTTACCCGTCTACAGTATATCCGAGTAAGTTATGTCACACGGTGTACCGGAACACTCTATTTTATCTTAATTATTTTTTATCATAGTTTTGAATATAACTTGTGAAATATAATTCTTTTAAGTCATTTATTGAAATCATAATTTATTTGAGGTTCCAAAAATTTTATAGAAAATCCGGCAGAGTACCGGCTAAAAATGGAGAAAACAGTTCTTCAGAACCTGTGAAAAAAACTTCCAATAATCATATTCAATCATCTCATGTGATAATCATGTACAAGTCACAGATAGATATTCACTTTTCCATTCACAAATACAATTCTCATTATTTACATGAACATCAAAATACATTACATAAGTTCAATTACATATGATAAAATAAAAATTAGTTACAAAATACCAAAATGAAACCTAATGTCCTACCAATGCACTGTAGAAGGTGAGGTGACACGGACACTATGTAGAGCTGCAGGATGGTCTCACCTAGTCTGCGGTCTACTGGGCTCTCGATCAGTATCTCCAGAACCTACGGGTGGCAAAAGCAATGCGCTAAGCAATAATGCTTAGTGGTGCAATAATAAAATAAAAGGAATAGCAGAAAATAAATATGTATTGAATGTATCGATGTTTTACTGGTTTTGTACTTGTTATAATCATTTATTTTGTTAACTTTATCCACTTTCATTCTTTTGGTTGCCCAAGTAACCTATCGGACGATCGGATCTGGATAAATGGGTATACCGCACCGGGTATCTAGTACCTCCTTGTCACACCATCGGTCACGTATGCATCTCGGCAGGCAAATGTAGCGGCTAATAAGTCAGAATGACCATAGGCACAATGCCAAATATCAACACAATGTCAGAATGGCCAAAAGCCATGAAATCACAAAATGGCATAATGCCATGTGCAGTACTGCTAGCTGAACCCTATTGGCATGCCAAACTATCCAAACCAATCTTGTTAGGTATACTAGGGCATTTGATACTTTTGAATTCTTCAATTTTTGAATTTCAAGTTTTGGTGTCACTATTCACTTCATTGGTCAACAAAAATGTTGACTTTTGGATAGAAAATAGGTACATTGGTTTTAACACCCCCAATGTACCACATTTTGCATTCAAAACTTGTTGGAATTAATCACCAATACCATTTCTAAGCTTAGAACTAAGGGAGCAGAATTTTCAGTTTTTGTACCCTAACTTTACTGTTCCATTAGTGACTGTTACAGTGGAAATTTGAGGAAATGGTAAACATGAAAGTTGTTCCTTATTTTGTCTAGTAGAATTTCCTTTTTTGAATCACTCCATTTGGAGTTTTGTAGCTCCAGTTATGGTCCAAAAACCACAGCTGGCCGGATTGCAAAACTGCAGAATTGACCATATCTACAGTGCAGTGAACAGTGACTGCCACTGCCTTGTTGGATAGGTTCTGGTCATAATTTGGGGTATGGTTCTTCATGAAAGTTGTTTGTCTATATCTTATCTTGTTGCTTTAAAAATTTCAGATCAATTTGGCCATTCTACAGTGAGTTATGGCCAAATGAACAGTTACTGTTCATTTGGTCATTCTGCAGAATCTGATTTCAGGGTATCCGGATTGGGGCCAATTTTTGGTCCACTTGCTTTGGTCTTTTGGGCATGGTTTCTTCAGCAAAATTGTGCCATTTTATGTCTAGTTTCATGTAAAATTGGCCAAACACCAATTGAACCTACACAGCCAAAGTAATGGCTGTCCAATTGGGCTGGAATCATAGCCTCACCTGCTGCCCTCACTAGGCAGCATACCATTTCAGTTTGTAACACTCTAATTCACTTCAAATTATGGTCAACTTACCTCAAATGGTCACTAATTGACCATTAGAATGTTCACTCATCATTTCATAAGCCAAGTCCAAATTTCACTCCCAAACCCTAGCTCAAATTCAAGGTTCACACAAGTTACCTTAGTTAACTAACTAATTCATTATCCTTATATTTATATACTTTAAACATGATCTCTAGTTCACTCCAAGTCCATACAAAACACTCAATCTTGTTCCTTCCTTAGGGCTGCCGAATTCTAGGATATACATACACATAGATTTTATCCACTTAATTTACAAATTCTTACTTATTTTAGGTTTCTAACATGGAAAAAGAGAGATGTATGCATAATAGGCACTAACCTCTTATAGGGCAGAATTTTCCCAAGCTTGACTTCACTTTCTTTCCTTTTCTAGGCTGCCTAGAGTGTGTGGATAAGTTTTAGTTAAGGTGACTTAGGGTTTTGGGGTGAGGTTTGAGAGATTTTCAAGCTTGAATGAAGAAGAAAAATGGAGGATTTCCTTGGCTATGGTGCGGTTGGAATTTGGGGAAGAAGATGGCTGTTTGCTTTTTAATTTCTTTGGTCTTTTTTTTGTCTCTTTTATTAGTTAATTAAATGATTGTTTAATTGTGATTGGTGGGAACTTTTAAATGACCTCATAATGATGTCATTATTTGCATTATATTGATTTTTCTTTTCTTTTCTTTTCTACTAACTTTAAATTAGTTTTTCATCAACATTAATTCATATTTTATGTCATAATAATTATTTACTTAACTGGACAAGTCGGCCAAAAATCACCTCTGAAGGCGAAATGACCAAAATGCCCTCCGTTTGGCTTAACGGGTCAAAATTGTCTGTACCGATTGAAAAATTTTTCTAAATATTTTCTTGGCATTCTAATGCCATAGAGACCTTAATGCCCCTTCTCTGGAGTCCCAAAAATTATTTCATGAATTTTTCCCCGGGTCTAGGGCTCCTAGTTGCGAGAACCGCAACTTCCTCCTAGGTTACCCATCGCTTGGGCACTGGCTCATTTGACTTAGTTGTATTTTATTTCTAAAATTTTTACTAAATTTTTCTTATTAATATTTGAGTTAATTTTGGTCCCTCACTTTAATTTAAATATTTTTCCGAACGTTCTAACTGTCCGGACCGACACCGGTCACCGGAACAGTAGAATGTACAGAGTTGCTACCGGGAGGGTGTTACAACTCTTCCCCTCTAATTTAAATTTCGTCCTCGAAATTTACCTGCTGCAAACAGTTGAGGGAACTGTTGCCTCATCGTTTCTTCACTTTCCCAAGTTGCCTCCTCGGTGTTGTGGTGCCTCCAAAGCACTTTCACCAATGGAATCTGCTTATTTCTCAACTCTTTCACTTCTCGAGCCAGGATCCGTATGGGTTCTTCTTCATATGTCAAATCCGGTTGTATTTCAATTTCTTCCCTGGAGATGACATGTGAAGGATCTGAGCTGTATCTTCTTAGCATAGATACGTGAAACACATTGTGGATCTTGTCCAGCTCTGGTGGTAAAGCTAGCCTATAGGCCACTGGACCCACACGTTCAATGACTTCATATGGGCCAATGAACGTAGGGCTCAACTTACCTTTTCTTCCAAACCTCAGTACTTTCTTACACGGTGACACCTTGAGGAACACTTTATCGCCAACTGCATATTCTATTTCTTTTCTCTTCAGGTCGACATAAGATTTCTGTTTGTCTGAGGCAACCTTCAGATTGGCTTTGATTATTTTCACTTTCTCCTCAGTCTGTTTCACCAGATCTGGCCCCACCGCTTGTTCGCCAATTCACCCAAAGACACCGAGTTCTACATTTCCTCCATTACGTTGCTTCATACGGCCATTTGGATGCTAGCTTGGTAGCTATTGTTGTATGCAAATTACGCGGTGGGAGGTATCTATCCCAACTTCCCTCAAACTCAATGACACAACTCCTCAGCATATCCTCAAGGACCTGAATTACTCTTTCTGATTGCCCATCCGTCAGAGGATGGAAAGCTGTGCTGAAGTGGAGTTGTGTACCCAAGTTCTCATGCAACTTCTTCCTCTCGATCAGATATGATGGAAAGTGGAATTCCATGCAGTCTAACTATCTCACTAATATACAATTCTGCTAACTTCTCTAGTGAGTAGTCAGTCTTAACTGGCAGAAAGTGTGCTGACTTTATCAGTCTATCAACTATCACCCATGCTGCATCATGTTTCTTCTGGGTGAGAGGTAGACCACTTACAAAATCCATGGTAACCCGATCCCATTTCCATTCTGGTATGCTTATAGGCTGTAGCAAACCTGATGGAACTTGATGTTCTGCCTTGACTTGCTGACATGTCAAGCATTTAGTCACATAGTCAGCTATGTCCTTCTTCATACTGTGCCACCAATATCAAGCTTGGATCATGATACATTTTTGTACTTCGTGGGTGCATAGCATAAACACTGGTATGTGCCTCTTTCAGAATACTGGCCTTCAATTCCCCATCATCTGGTACACATACTCTTCCTTTGTAGTACAGACACCCATTTGCTCTCACCTCATAGTCAGTTGCTTTTCCTTCTGAGATTTTGCTTATAATAGCCATTAATTTTTCATCTGCCTTCTGCTTATCTAAAATCTACTGTAGCAAGTTTGGCCTCACTTGCAACTCAGCCAAAATAGCTCCATCTCGAACCAAAGATAGACGGGCATTCAATGATCTCAAAGCTATGATGGACTTTCTGCTCAAAGCATCAGCAACTACATTTGCCTTCCCAGGATGGTAGTCAATTACACAATCATAGTCCTTCAGGAACTCAATCCATCGTCTCTGTCTAAGGTTGAGCTCCTTCTGGGTTGGCAACTATTTTAGGCTTTTGTGGTCCGTGTAAATGTAGCACTTTTCACCATACAAGTAATGCCTCCATATCTTCAGTGCGAAGATAATTGCTGCAAGCTCTAGATCATGGGTAGGGTAATTTTGTTCATGTGGCCTTAGCTGCCTGGAAGCATAAGAAACTACCTTCCCCTCTTGCATAAATACACACCCTAACCCATTATGAGAGGCATTACTGTAGACCACGAAGTCCTTTCCTGACACTGGCTGTGTTAACACCGGTGCCTCTGTCAACCTTTCAAAACTGGTCTGACACTTGTCATTCCAGTCAAATCTGACATTCTTGTGTAACAATTTGGTCATTGGAGCAGCTATTAAGGAAAATCCCTTCACAAATCTCCTGTAATATCCAGCTAGCCCCAAGAAGCTTCTGACCTCAGTTGTATTTCTGGGAGGCTTCCATTCCATCACTGCTTCTATTTTCTTGGGATCCACTCTAATCCCATCAACTGACACTATGTGTCCAAGGAATGCAATCTCATTCAACCAGAAGTCACACTTGGACAACTTAGCATACAGCTTCTTTTCTCTCAGGGTTTTTAGAACAATCCTCAAATGTTCATCATGTTCTTCCCTGGTCTTGGAATACACCAAAATATCATCAATAAAGACCACTACAAACCGATCTAAGTGTGGATGGAAGATACGGTTCATAAGGTCCATGAATGCTGCTGGTGCATTTGTTAGGCCAAAGGGCATCACCAGAAACTCATAATTCCCATACCGGGTCCTGAATACAGTCTTTGGCACATCTACATCCTTCACCCTCAACTGATGATACCCTGATTTGAGATCAATCTTGGAAAATACTCCTGCTCCCTTCAACTGATCAAACAGATCATCAATTCTAGGCAACGGATATTTGTTCTTCACAGTCACTTTATTCAACTGCCGGTAATCGATACATAGCCTTAAAGTCCCATCCTTCTTCTTTACAAACAGCACTGGAGCTCCCCATGGTGACACACTGGGGCGTATGAACCCCTTATTAAGCAACTCTTGCAACTGAGTTTTCAACTCCCTCAATTCAGTGGGTGCCATCCTATAAGGAGCAATGGAAATGGGTCTTTGTGCAGTTGTCTCAATAGCAAATTCAACTTCCCTTTCTGGTGGTAAACCAGGCAATTCTTCATGAAATACCTCTGGGAAGTCTTTTACTGTGGGTATATCACTCAGGTTTGGCTTAGCCTGCCTAGTATCCACCACATGTGCTAGGTAGGCTTCACAGCCTTTTCTCATCATTCTTCTTGCAACTGTGGCTGAGATAACATTGGACAGGAAATCTGTCCTTTCACCCACAACAGTGATCTCATTACCCTCAGAAGTTTTCAGAGAAATTCTCTTCAATTTGCAATCAACTATTGCCTGATGACATGACAACAAGTCCATTCCCAAAATCACGTCAAACTCGTGGAAAGGCAACTCAATCAGGTCTGCCAAGAATTCATACCCCTGAATCCTTAACGGGCAACCCTTGTACACTTTGTTCACTACCACACTGTGGCCCAATGGATTAGTGACCAGAATGTCTTGTTCACTCTCCCCTACTAGTATCCCCCTTTCTATGGGTAGGTTGATGCAGATGTATGAATGAGTGGATCCTGGATCCACCAATGCATGCACAGATGTATTGTAGAGGGAGAACGTACCCCTGATGACGTCTGGGGCATCTTGCTCCTCCTGAGCTCTAATGGCATAAGCTCTGGCAGGTGGTCTGTTATCAGGCCTCTCTGCTGGCTCAGATGCAGGCCTCTGAGATGATCCCACTGCCTCAGATTTGCCAGATTTCCTGCCCCTTTGTGGTGCAGGAGCAGGTCTGTCTGCTTGCGTTGGAGCAGCTATAGTGGTTCTGCGTGGACAGTTCCTCAACTGATGCTCTGTTGACCCACACCTTAAGCAGGCACCAGTCACTCTCCAACACTCCCCCTTGTGCCACTTCAGGCAATGTGGACATGCAGAAGATGCTGGGGCTGGTCCCCTGAACCCCATCCCTGGAGAGCTGCCCATTGATGGTGTGGACTGACCTCTCCTTGGGGTAAACTGTGGCCTGGGCCCCTGAGACTGACCCTGACCTTGTGGTTGACCTGAACTCTGTGCAGGTGAACCCTTGAACTTCTTCCCAATTGCAGGAGATGAACTAGACTGACCTGGGCCCCTCTTCTGCTGTCACTCTCTTCTGGTCTGCTCACTTATTCTAGCCTTTTCGACCTTTATTGCAGCTTCCACTAACTTGGTGAAATCGGTGATTCCCAAGGCAGTGATCATGATCTTTATATTATCATTTAATCCTTCTTCAAATCTCTTATACCTTTCGGTCTCATTAGGGACTATCTCCCTTCCATAGCGGCTTAATCGGACAAATTCCTTTTCATACTCGGCCACTGACAACTGTCTCTGCCTCAGATTAATGAACTCTCTTCTTCTCTCTTCCAAGTATACACTACCCACATATTTCTTCTTAAATTTGGAGAGGAAGAAGTCCCAAGTTATAAATTCTGGCTGCACTTCACTTGATACTGTGTCCCACCATTCATATGCATCATCTTGCAACAGAGATACAGCAGCCTCTAAATTTTGCTCTGGGGTGCAGTGGAGTTGTTTTAAAACTCTGCCTGTTCTGTTCAACCAATTCTCGGTTGCAACAGAATCATCTTCTCTCTTGCCAAAGAAGTCCACTGCTCCAAACTTTCTCAATTTTTCCAGGTGTGATTTTGGTTGTGGAGGTGGTGGTGGTGGTGCTGGCATTACCCCGGCCATTTGTCTGAAGAATTCAGCCATTTGCTGGAACATGGCCTGTGGAGGCTGAGCAGGCTCTGCTTGAGCTGGCGGAGCAGGTTCTCCCATACCCCCAGTCTAAGCTGCTGCAGGTGGAGCATGACTCTCCACTTCCTCCTCAACTGCCCTCTGAGATATAGGGTCCATATCCTATTCAAAATAAGAGAAACAAACAGATCTGCATTAGTGTCACATCGACTCTTACAAATGCAATGCATGGTATGGACTCAATCTAGGCCCAGAAACGCCTAAACCGTGCTCTGATACCACTAAATGTGACACCCCTTACCCGTCTACAGTATATCCGAGTAAGTTATGTCACACGGTGTACCGGAACACTCTATTTTATCTTAATTAATTTTTATCATAGTTTTGAATATAACTTGTTAAATATAATTCATTTAAGTCATTTATTGAAATCATAATTTATTTGAGGTTCCGAAAATTTTATAGAAAATCCGGCAGAGTACCGGCTAAAAATGGAGAAAATAGTTCTTCGGAACCTGTGAAAAACACTTCCAATAATCATATTCAATCATCTCATGTGATAATCATGTACAAGTCACAGATAGATATTCACTTTTCCATTCACAAATACAATTCTCATTATTTACATGAACATCAAAATACATTACATAAGTTCAATTACATATGATAAAATAAAAATTAGTTACAAAATACCAAAATGAAACCTAATGTCCTACCAATGCACTGTAGAAGGTGAGGTGACACGGACACTATGTAGAGCTGCAGGATGGTCTCACCCAGTCTGCAGTCTACTGGGCTCTCGATCAGTATCTCCAGAACCTACGCGTGGCAAAAGCAACGCGCTAAGCAATAATGCTTAGTGGTGCAATAATAAAATAAAAGGAATAGCAGAAAATAAATATGTATTGAATGTATCGATGTTTTACTGGTTTTGTACTTGTTATAATCATTTATTTTGTTAACTTTATCCACTTTCATTCTTTTGGTTGCCCAAGTAACCTATACTGGACGACTGGACTGGATAAACGGATATACTGGCGCTGGGTATCTAGTACCTCGGGCCGTCACACCATCGGTCACGTATGCATCTCCCGGTGTGCAACAGAACAGCTAATAAGCTGTAATGACCATAGGCATAAGGCCAAATATCAACACAATGTCAGAATGGCCAAAAGCCATGAAATTACAAAATGGCATAATGCCATGTGCAGTACTGCTAGCTGAACCTTATTGGCATGCCAAACTATCCAAACCAATCTTGTTAGGTATACTAGGGCATTTGATACTTTTGAATTCTTTAATTTTTGAATTTCAAGTTTTGGTGTCACTATTCACTTCATTGGTCAACAAAAATGTTGACTTTTGGATAGAAAATAGGTACATTGGTTTTAACACCCCCAATGTACCACATTTTGCATTCAAAACTTGTTGGAATTAATCACCAATACCATTTCTAAGCTTAGAACTAAGGGAGCAGAATTTTCAGTTTTTGTACCCTAACTTTACTGTTCCATTAGTGACTGTTACAGTGGAAATTTGAGGAAATGGTAAACATGAAATTTGTTCCTTATTTTGTCTAGTAGAATGTCCTTTTTTGAATCACTCCATTTGGAGTTTTGTAGCTCCAGTTATGGTCCAAAAACCACAGCTGGCCGGATTGCAAAACTGCAGAATTGACCATATCTACAATGCAGTGAACAGTGACTTCCACTGCCTTGTTGGATAGGTTCTGGTCATAATTTGGGGTAGGGTTCTTCATGAAAGTTGTTTGTCTATATCTTATCTTGTTGCTGTAAAGGTTTCAGGTCAATTAGGCCATTCTACAGTGAGTTATGGCCAAATGAACAGTTAGGTCATTCTGCAGAATCTGATTTCAGGGTATCCGGATTGGGGCCAATTTTTGGTCCACTTGCTTTGGTCTTTTGGGCATGGTTTCTTCAGAAAAATTGTGCCATTTTATGTCTAGTTTCATGTCCAATTGGCCAAACACCAATTGAACCTACACAGCCAAAGTTATGGCTGTCCAAGTGGGCTGGAATCACAGCCTCACCTGCTGCCCTCACTAGGCAGCATACCATTTCAGTTTGTAACACTCTAGTTCACTTCAAGTTATGGTCAACTTACCTCAAATGGTCACTAATTGACCATTAGAATGTTCACTCATCATTTCATAAGCCAAGTCCAAATTTCACTCCCAAACCCTAGCTCAAATTCAAGGTTCACACAAGTTACCTTAGTTAACTAACTAATTCATTATCCTTATATTTATATACTTCAAACATGATCTCTAGTTCACTCCAAGTCCATCAAAAACACTCAATCTTGTTCCTTCCTTAGGGCTGCCGAATTCTAGGATATACATACACATAGATTTTATCCACTTAATTTACAAATTCTTACTTATTTTAGGTTTCTAACATGGAAAAAGAGAGATGTATGCATAATAGGCACTAACCTCTTATAGGGCAGAATTTTCCCAAGCTTGACTTCACTTTCTTTCCTTTTCTAGGTTGCCTAGAGTGTGTGGATAAGTTTTAGTGAAGGTGACTTAGGGTTTTGGGGTGAAGGTTGAGAGATTTTCAAGCTTGAATGAAGAAGAAAAATGGAGGATTTCCTTGGCTATGGTGAGCTGGAAATTGGGGAAGAAGATGGCTGTTTGCTTTTTAATTTCTTTGGTCTTTTTTTTGTCTCTTTTATTAGTTAATTAAATGGTTGTTTAATTGTGATTGGTGGGAACTTTTAAATGACCTCATAATGATGTCATTATTTGCATTATATTGATTTTTCTTTTCTTTTCTTTTCTACTAACTTTAAATTAGTTTTTCATCAACATTAATTCATATTTTATGTCATAATAATTATTTACTCAACTGGAAAAGTCGGCTAAAAATCACCTCTGAAGGCGAAATGACCAAAATGCCCTCCGTTTGGCTTAACGGGTCAAAATTGTCTGTACTGATTGAAAAATTTTTCTAAATATTTTCTTGGCATTCTAATGCCATAGGGACCTTAATGCCCCTTCTCTGGAGTCCCAAAAATTATTTCATGAATTTTTCCCCGGGTCTAGGGCTCCTAGTTGCGAGAACTGCAACTTCCTTCTGGGTTACCCATCGCTTGGGCACCGGCTCATTTGACTTAGTAGTATTTTATTTTTAAAATTTTTACTAAATTTTTCTTATTAATATTTGAGTTAATTTTCGTTCCTCACTTTAATTTAAATATTTTTCCGAACGTTCTAACTGTCCGGACCGACACCGGTCACCGGAACAGTAGAATGTACAGAGTTGCTACCAGGAGGGTGTTACAATCCAGGTGTAGAAATTTTTTTTTTTATCACAATTTATTTTAATAGAGACCCGTATAGAGCCTTATCTATTTTATTAGCATCTGGCGGGTTTCACTATTCACCTGCTAACATAATTCATATTCTATTCATTTTCTTATGTATCATATTATTCACAATTACTCATGTAATTTTAAGAAAATGATATATATTTCATTCATATACAAAGTTATACACAATAATCTATAATTTTATTTACAATCCAAAATATAATTACATTCTGTTTATGTATAATAAACCCAAAAATATAAAATCTAATACATTGGTCCTACCGATAAAATACAACTGCTGAGGTGACTAGCAGACAATGGCATATCTAGTCAAATGCTGTCAGAGCACTACTGCTGCAGCTGCTGCTACGGCTGTGACTAGTCTCCAGTTCCTATGCGATGGAAAACCAACATGCTAAGCGAGTTGCTTAGTGGTGCATAATTTAAAATAAAAGTAATTTAATAACCTAGAATAACTAAGCTATGTATATTTGCATGTATTTTGGGTCCTTTATATATTTAATAAACTTTGAGAATAATTATATATATTGGAATCTTCTATATTTATTCCTTTCATATTCTGTCTAATTAAATTTATATTGGTACCCTAGTAACCTATAACAGATTATAAAGGCTAGATACTTGGGAGCATACTAGTCAAACATCCGTATGTCTATCAAGCATACATTGGTCATGTTAGGCACAAGGCCCGCAGCCAGGCATAAAGCTAGAAATGATAATAGGCACTATAGCCAACGGGCAGGCATAAAGCCAGTAGAACAACCATCTTAGACATTTGTTGTCTATCAATGATCATTCATGTGAGCAGTACTGTAATCTGTAGTCCCTAATTGGTATCCAAGCTATATATATAAGTCTAGGTATATTTTGAGCAATTTATACATTATTACTTAATTTTGGACTTATTAATTCATGTCATGTATCATTATGTAGTGGAAAAGTAGGTCCCACTTGCACTTTCATGTAGTTTATGCATTAGGCAATTTATTAAGGTTAAGTCCTTACCATAAAATAAATTATTTCATGAATATTTCTTTAGGTTCAGTTTCAGTATCTTAATTTTAACTATCAATTTGATTAATTTGTGGCCACTGTTTGGCCACACTTTCTT
The DNA here is from genome assembly GCF_030052815.1 of Hevea brasiliensis. NCBI lineage: Eukaryota > Viridiplantae > Streptophyta > Magnoliopsida > Malpighiales > Euphorbiaceae > Hevea > Hevea brasiliensis. The sequence goes on along the minus strand of NC_079499.1, from coordinate 78,263,642 downwards.
CATAGAAGTTGTTCCTCTATATCTTTTCTTTTTTTCCTCTTTTGAATTATGTCTTTTGGAGTTTTAGAACTCAAGTTATGGCCAAATAACCACAACTAGTTCATTTCCCTATTCTAGTTCCATAACTAAGCAGATTTTGGAGTTACATTTTACCTAATTAATTAGCCATGTTACAGCCACTTTTAGGCCTAATGTTCTTCATAGAAATTGTTACCCTATATCTTATGGTCATTCAAAATTTTGAATCACAATTTTTCAAGTTTTGTAGAATTATTTATAGCCAATTAACTGGCCTAGACTCATGTACCCTGTGCCAACAGGATTTTAGTTCAGGTCAGTGGCTTTGACTCAACTTTTCGGGATCTTACATTCATAATTTGAGGAAGATTTCTAAAACAAAGTTGGAGCACTGTTTGTTAGGTTTCTATAATAGTTTTGCTCATCCCAATTGAAGTTTCCTAGTGGGAGATATGCTTTAACAATTGTTCAATGGTCAAGTGGTCACTTAGGCAATTTCAGAATTTACATGCTTAATTGACCTAGTCAATTGACCGAGTTCCCTTAGTTTCTGGGTTTTAGTCAAAACACCAATATTATAGATTTATGTCTTATGAAAATTTTTCCACCAATTTCATTGCATTTGGATTTTTGTAGACCAAGTTATGGCCTTTTAGCCAAAACTGGTCGGGCAGGCCTATGTCCAGCAAATTCTAGGCAGTCTGGTTCTGGAAAATTTTGTTAGCTAATTTGTGCTAGCAATTTGGTTTGGTTAGACACATTTTTAGGTTCATTGTCCTTCATGGAAGTTGTGCTCCTTTGTTTAATCTTTCCAATGGTATAAAAATCAGGTCATTTAGACCTTTCTAGAGGGAGTTATGGCCAAATTAACTGTTCATTTGGTCATTTTTCTGGGTTCAGGATTTGGTAAGCTGGATTCAAATAGTAATTAGGTCAATTTATGGACAAAATTTGGGCATGTTTTCTTCATAAAAAATGGCGTATTTTGGTCCTAGTTTCATCTCCAATTAGCCTCATACCAATTGGAGCAACACAAATTCAGTTATAGATCAAAAACCACACTAGACTCAAAGAGTCCCACAACCTGCATAGAAAATATACTCCCAATTCATTTCCTCCAATCTCCCAAACTACAAATTAGCATTCATGGCACTTCTAAATATCGTCAATTCATTACAATAAAGTAAAATTCTAGCAATTACATAAAATTCCCAATTCATGATCACAAACCCTAATTTCATTTATCCAATTTGTGTAAACTCAATTCATTCAACTTCTAAAGCATATCAACTTATCAAACATCATCATTGAATCAATTTTCATCAATTAAAAACATCAAACCCTAGGGAATTTCATGGCTACCGAAAATAGAAGTATTCATTACCATAGAAATTTCTTTCAATTTAATGAAACTTTACCTAATTTGGCATGCTTACTACACCTAAAAGTGGAAGGAGAGGTGTTAGTAGTATGCCCTGAAGCATATCATTTAGTATGTATCTTGTTCATATTTTATTAATAAAAGGCAATTTCACTTTTTCGTTTATATAATATATTTATGTGTAATAGAAAAGTTCCATTGATATTTTGTTAGAAATTCTATGCTTAAGTTGTTAAGAAAATGAGTGATATTATTTCTAGTACAAAGTATCATAAATTGGTTCACAATCGAGGATACTTCACACAGGACATGAATTATCCAGAAAGATTGTAATTTTTCCCTTTAAACTTTCACAAAAAGTTCAATTTGCTCCCTTATTTTAACACTGAACCAATTTGCTCCCTGAATTTAAAAATTGAACCAATTTAATACTTAAACTTTAAAATTTAAACCAACTACACACAATGCAAAGGAGGAAAATTCACAATTTAATTTATTTTATGTGTTTTAATCTCTCTCATTTTAACTGACATTTAGATCAAAATTTCACTCTAAGGGTGAAATAACCAAAATGTCCTTCGTTATGCTTATTGGGTTATTTTTGTCTGTATCGATTAATAATTTTTCTTAAATTTTCTTTAGCATTTTTAATGTCATTTAGACCTCAGCGAACCTTCAATTAATCCAAAATATTTATTTGATAGGGTTCCTCATGGGTCTGGGGTCGATAACTGATTTTACAGTCGTTTTCCTGTACGATCATCCATCGCGGGAACCTCGGCTCATTTAACCCATTGGCAATTAATTTCTTTTATTTTCTCTTAATTTTTCTTGTATTTTCTTAATATTTATTCCATCAATTTATGTATCCTCACTATAGTTTAAGCGTAGTTCCAGACATTCTGGCAGTCCAAACAAATATTAGTCATCGGAACAGTAGAATGTACGAATTATCTACAGTGAAGGCGTTACATCACTACCTAGCAAAATCCCAAAGATTACAATCTAAAATTTTCATCACATTTCATTGTTAACTAGCCAGTTTACTCACGTATTATGCAGATTATTAATTATTTTATTTTTAATAATATAGAATAATATTATTTTTAATAATATAGAATAATATTTTTTTTTATATTTTATAATTTTAAAATGATACTTTTTTTTATTAAATATAGTAAATGAAACTTAAATTTTTATTAAAATTTTAAATAATTATACATCTATCTTAATCAAATTAAATTTTTTAGTTTTTAAATAACTATTGATTATTTTTCTCTAAATATTATTTCATTAGAATGTAATGATATAATATATTTACAGCATAATTATAAAAAAAAAATATGTATAATTTAAAAGAATATGCACATGATCGCAAATATAATAATAATAAATATGCATGTGTTAAATATTATGTTACTGATTAAGAAATTATTAAAAAAATAATAAAAATATTATGTTACTGAAAAGAGTTATTAAGATGGTCAAATAATTAAGTTAAGGATCCGAAAGAAATATCAAATAACTTGCAAATTGGATTGAACCAGCGACGGGCAATCTGGCAAATTTACCCCTACAGCTAACTCTTAACCTAATTGTCCAATAAAATTTGAGAAATGAAAATTTTGAAATATAGATTTAAATTGAAGAGGTAAATGAAAAAGAAATGAAAAAGAAGTGAAAAATAAAAAATTTAAAAGTTTATGACTTCATCCAAGACATAATAAATATTAATTTTTAAAATTTTAAAATTGGGAGATAATGCAACATAAAAAGGAGCCAATAAGAATTAAAAGAAAAGAAAATTCTTTTTTTTTTTTTTCCTTTCTTCTTCTTCTTACCGTGAACCTATTCTCTCCTCTCTCTCATTTTTCTTTTCCTTTCTTCCATTAAAGCTCTCTTTGAGCTTTTGAAACCCCAAAATTAACCATAAAATCCATAAATTCCTTCATTAAACCTTGTTTTTGAAGCTTGGTAAAACTATTGACAACAAAAAGAAGAGGAAAGAAAGGAGATTTGAAGAGGGAAAAATTCAACAAAAGAGGTTAGTGGTTAGTTTTCAATTTTATGTTTAAATTCATAATTAAGTAGTTGAATTACATTAGAAATTGTGAAAAAATGAAACAAAAATAACATGTATAGAATTCCATGGAATTTCAGCCAACTTGAGATGTGGTAGGAATTGATTGAGTTTGATTGAGTTAAACATGTTAGAAAGCTTAAATGAGTTGAGAAATTATGTTTATATGTTTTGATTTAGTAAAATGTAACAAAATTAGTGAGTTAGGGTTTTGGACCTAGGGTTTGGGAGATAAAATTTTGAGAATTGGTCAAATGGTATGTTTGACCTTGTTTGAGCTGAAAAATGGTCATATGTGACCAATTGTGGTATGTTGGAAGTGTTGGAATTAAATTGAAATTCATATTGGATATGATCATTCTGCAGGCAGCATGACCAAGGTCCCTTTCAAAGATCAAAATTGAAAATTTACCAACCTAATTGGTGTGAGGCTAATTAGGAATGAAACTAGACATAAAATGACACATTTTTCATTTAGGAATTCCCAAAAAGTGACCATAGCATACTAAACAAATTGACCAAATCCGGAACTAGGTGTTCTGACCTATATAAAAATGACCAAATGAACAGTTTGTTCATTTGGCCATAACTTGGGCTAGGCAGATCTAAATGACCTGAAAGTTTATCAGTAGAAAGCTGAGATATAGACCTACAACTTTCACGAGGAACACAAACCTAAATCATGCTATTAACCAAGTCATTTAGCTGCCCAAAATTATTGACCTAAAACTGCCAGACTAGTTTTGGTGGCCAGAAATCTGGGTTAGGCCAATACGGCCAGCCATGTTCAAATGTCTATAACTTGAGCTACAAAACTCTAAATGGAGTGATTCAAAAAGAGAAATAAAGTTAAGACAATAAGGAACAATTTCTATGAAGAAAATTTAGCAAAATTCTAACAGCAACATGGCCATTGGAATAGTGCAAAATAGGTCACCAAAATTGAAAATCTTAAAGTTTGCCTAAAAGACTTAAGTTTTGAGAAAATGACCAAAACCAACAAGTTAGGTAACCAAAATATGGTATGTGGGTATAATTGGATTTCCCATACCTATTAAGTATAAGAAAGTCAATATTTTGACTTGAATAGTATCATGAATAGTAACTCCGAAATGAAAATTTTCAAGAATGTAAGTTTAAGCATATTAGAGCTAGAATTAAACATATATAAATTAATTATTGAAATTATTGTGAGATAAGATACTGAAACACTATAAATTTCGTGTTTCAGCTGAAAAAGACTTGGACAAGGTTAGGGCAAACTGAGTCAAGGCCTAGAGGCGGCTCACATCAGGTTTGTGTATAATAAACCTTAATTTATAATTTTCTCATAGAAAATTTGTTTAGTTATGCATTGTGAAATTATTATGTTAATTATGGGTTTTGAGAACTACTGTGTTACCACTTTGGGAATGGAAATTTCACTTCAAAAATTGATTATGTTTTGCATAAGATATTTGAATAACTTGATTTAAATTGTTTTTAATTCACACTTGGCATAGCAATACTAATATGTTCCTCCTCCACTTGTAGGATGAGTTTGATATTTGACTATATTCCTCCCTCTTTGGCTTTCTAGTTGAGGTTGAGATTGGATGAGTACTCATATAGCTAGCTAGCCACCTCCCTCATTGATTTTGATTAGTGGGGCCGAGATTGCTTTGTTTTAGTGTACAATACGGCATTGATAAAAAATTTTGTGTCATGGCCTAAGTTGTGTTATTGATTGACAACACTATGATTATTAAATTGTTTGATCAAATTTGTGTTATATTAAGCTTTGAAAATTATGATTTACTATAATTGTGATTTGAAAAACTGTGAAATGTGATTGTGAGATTTTTGAATTATGAATTGTTCATAAATGTTTTATATTATGCATTTTGTATTTTATTGGGCACCACTGAGTATTTTTATACTCAGCGATAGCTTTCTTTGCTGTCATAGATAGAGACAAGGAAAAAGCAGTAGAGTGAGCTATTGATTGTTGGGACTTCACTAATCTTTTTGTATGGGTATTTATTTATACCCTTGTAGTTATTTGATGTAAATATTGTAATGTCATATGTATTAATGTAAAGTTGAGCAATTGAATAATAAATTATAATATTGTTATTTGGATTTTCTTTTGTAAATTAAGATCTGTATATGTATATGTAAATTAAGTACTATATGCAATGTGAATGAATTTGTGAAGTATTTTGAGATGATAAATTTTTGATTGAGTTGTGGAATTAAATTGAACTGTTTTGACTTGAGTTGATTTGGGTAGGGAGTTGTGAAATAATTATTGGAAGTGTTTTTTTTTTTCAGGTATTTGAAGAACTGTTTTCTCAAATATTTGAAGAACTGCACTATATGCAATGTGAATGAATTTGTGAAATATTTTAAGATGAAAAATTTTTGGTTGAGTTGTAGAATTAAATTGAACTGTGTTGACTTGAGTTCATTTGGGTTAGGAGTTGTGAAATAATTATTGGAAGTGTTTTTTTTTTTTTAGGTATTTGAAGAACTATTTTCTCAAAATACAAACGACACTCTGCCGAAATTTTTCCAAAATTTGCGGACAAATAAAAATGGGAAAATTTTTACTAGTTTTGAAACTTCAATTAAATGTTTTTAATTCCTACTAAAATGCTCACCACTTCCAAGAAGTAAGAAAATGGTTTTAAAATCCCTTGTAAGATACTTAATGAATCATCAGTAGGTGAAGTTCAGTAATTCATTAGGTATTCTACAGGATCATGTTATGCCTTACAGAGGGGTAAGGTGCGACATTTATGAGATTCTACTACATTATAATATTCTTAACATTATATTATTACCATGTTCCTTCAATTTCTTCTGAAGGTCATGGATCATTAAATTAGCTAGTATGTGAAATTCATCTTCGCCTTAATCACACCAATTATATCAATCATCTTATCCTCTTCTCAAAGAAACTATGGGCAATGTTGACCTCCTTGGTAACATCCCCACCATTTACTTGAATCTCCATCAGATAGACTTTCTTTTACTTCAACCCTTTCATCTTTATGATCTGTAGAAGTCAGAGCACTAGATTTAATGCCAACTTTGAATTTAGATTTTAATAGGCAAAAACATATTTTGCCCTTTAAACTTTCACAAAAAGTTCAATTTGCTCTCTTAATTTAACATTGAACCAATTTTCTCCCTGAATTTAAAAATTGAACCAATTTAATACTTAAACTTTTAAATTTAAACCAATTACATACAATGCAAAGGAGGAAAAATGCAATAACTGCATGCACTGCAAACTTCAAAAAAATAGCTTATGAGTTGGTGTCCACGTTTGCCTGCTATATTTCACTATTAGTAATTGTCAAACATTTATGCGAAACAAAGCAATAACCAAACATAGAGAAGGAACACCTTCAAGCTACAGAACAAAAAGACAAATAAAAAAACAATCAAAACCAAGAAAACAAAACTAAAATCAAACAATCAACCAACAAAAACCATTAGAATTAAAAAGAGTAATCGTTTTATAACCTACATGCTACCTTTGCACAAATAAACCCAAAGCTAGCAAGAGCCAATGAAATCTATGAAAGCAACGACACATGTTATATTATATATAGCAAGAGCCAATCAAACAATCAAGGAAAAGGCTACTTTTATGATATCCTACTGCATTATAATATTCTTAATATTATATTATTACCATATTCCTTCAATTTCTCCTGAAGGTCATGGATCATTAAATTAGCTAGTATGTGAAATTCATCTTCGCCTTTGTCACACCAATTATGTCAATCATCAATCATCTTATCCTCTTCTTAAAGAAACTATAGGCAATGTTGACCATCTTGGTAACATCCCCACCATTTACTTGAATCTCCATCAGATAGACTTTCTTCTACTTCAACCCTTTCATCTTTATGATCTGCAGAAGTCAAAGCAATAGATTTAATGCCAGTTTTGAATTTATATTTTAATGGGCAAAAACTTATTTTGACTTTTAAACTTTCATAAAAAGTTCAATTTGCTCCCTTAATTTAACATTGAACCAATTTGCTCCCTGAATTTAAAAATTGAGCCAATTTAATACTTAAACTTTTAAATTTAAACCAATTACATACAATGCAAAGGAGGAAAAATGCAATAACAGCATGCACTGCTAAGTTGAAAAAATAGCTTATGAGTTGTTGTCCACGTTAGCAAAAATGGATTAAATTGGCTTAAATTTTTAAATGCAAATTGGTTTAATATTAAATTAGTTCAATTTCTTACAATCTCTTCTAGTAGCTACTGTATCGCCTTTAAAAATCTTGACCCTTTTAATATCAAAGCGTATCCCGTGAATTGCTCAAGAGGGACAAAACTTGAATTGAGCAAAGATTTATAGGCAAAGAGGATTATAGATCAAAATAAGGATGATGCGCAATGGAGGAAAAAGAAGAAGCAGCAAACATTTATAATCCCAACAACAAAGCCATTAAAATTAACACCTTTTTCTTTGACCAAAAAAACTACATTTGCATTATAGATCTCACTAGCACATGAGGGAGAGTGCAAGGAAAATCACTACATGTAACACCCCTATGTTCGGTAGTGCGTTCTACTGTTCCGGTGACCAGTGTTGTCCAGATAGTTAGGATGCCTAGAACTACATTTTTATATGAGGGAGGAGACATAAAATAATGAAATACAAGAAAAGAAAATGCAAGAAAAACAAAGGAAAAATAATAGCAAAGAAAGGTAACCAAGTTAAGCGAGTCGAGAACCCTAGCGATGGGTGACCGCACTGGGAAGTCACGGCGTGGACCGTTGATTGGCCCTGGACTGCGGAGAACCCTGGAAAATATTTTTAGGACTTAAAGAGACCCCTATTGAAGTATAAATATCATTAGAAATATCAAAGAAAAATTAATTAATTAGTACAAAGAAAAGTGAGAAATCAAAAAACGGACAAAACCCGGTGTTACCGAAAAATCGGGAATGTAACCCGAACAAGGGCATTATGGTCATTTGACATCCCGAGTTGTCTTTTCACCTAAATTTCCATTAAAAATAAATAATATTACACTTGGAAAATATAATGAAGAATTAAATTGGTGGTATATAAAGTAAATAGCAAAAATTATGGGTTTAATGTGGAATAAATGAAAAATTAACATATAAAATGAATTAATTTGTGTAAGTGGACCACTATGGAATAAATTAAGAACTAAATGGGCAGGTGTACACCCATTATACAATCTGCAACTTCATCTTCAAGGTTGGGAATCACCATGGCCGAATGAACTCCAACAAAAGCTCCCATGGCCGCCCACCTTCAAACCTTAACAATTCCATGATCAAGCCTTCTTTTCCCACACCTATCTTCATTAAAATTTATCCCCACATCACAAGGAAGAGTTTGATAACAATTTCAAGAAGTTTTAGTGAAGATTTAACAAATCCTAACAATAGGTAAGTTTGTATTTTTGAATATTTCTTTGTTAAAGTTTGTAAGCATGTTATGGGTGTTTGCTTTGTGAAGAAATTTTAAAGTTTGAGAAGTTATTGACATATCCAATTTTGGACAGCCATGGAGTTGTATATTTAATGAAATATTCATGCATATATTTGATGGGAATTCATGTTGAGTAGGGTGATTTAATGTCCTAGTAAGTTAATCCCACATGTATATGGTGATTGTGCACTTGAAATGGAAGTTGACAAAATCATGGGAAACTTTGGCAATGGGGAGCATTTCGGCAGCCTTGGGACTTCTTGATGAATGTTTAAATTCATGAAGATATTGGGTGAATTGTGACATTGAGGATTGATGAATATGTATATAAATTGGTTGTGGAAATTGTATGTAATAATTAGGAGTGTTTATGTGTACATATTGTTGTATTTGGACTTTGTGAATTAGTGTTTCATATGGTGTATTGAGAACGTTGTATTCTTCCCAAAGTAACTTTATTGTGAAGTGATAAATGGTTTTGGTAATGTACCAAATCAGAATTGGTAAGAGAAGTGGATTTATAGCAAGTAAATGTGCAATTGATAGATGTTAAGCAATGTATTTAAGGACAGTATGCATTTTAGCCTATAACTTTAAGTGCGTGGCTCTAATTGGTATGAGACCAATTGGAGGTGAAACTAGGCACAAAATGTGCCAACTTTCATGAAGGAAGCATACCAAAATTCTGCTTGCAAGGTAGCTTGAAAAATGACAAAATCCGGATTAAGTGCAAGTAAGGCCTGAAAACTGACCATTTGGGCAGCAGTTAGTTTTTAGGCCATAACTCACTCAAAACAGGTCCAATTGACCTGAAATTTTAACCATGAATAGTTAAAACCCATATCTACAAGTCTTATGAAGACACCAAAGCTCAGAAATGACCATAAGCAAGTCAAACAGCTTGCACAAGTTCGGGTCCAAAAACTGGCCGAACCAAAGTTGACCAAAATTGACCTAAAATGACCAAATTTGATGCCATTTGACCAGCAACAGTAAAATGACCATAACTTGGTCTATATAACTCAGAATGACCTGAAATTGTTCCCCGCGTTCCGTAAGACATAGATCTACAAGTTTGTAGTTTTGACCGAAACCCAAAAACCGAGGGAACTAGGTCTTCCGGTTAGGTCAAACTAGTATCCCGGAATCCAGCAAGTTGCAATAAAATGCACTAAACAAGGAAACAAAATTGGTAACATGTACCAACCCTAAAAGACTATCGAATGTGACATATTAGTAACACTAAAACCTAAATTACCTAGAACGCATCGAGGGTCGATATATTAGGTGATTAAGCAAATAATAGCTTTCAGTGAATTACTTATCAAGCATTATCGATAGAGACAGTTTAATTTAGTACTGAAACACTTTAAATTGTGTTTCTCAGTTAGTAAAGACTCAGGGAAAGGGAAGGAAACACTGAGTCCAGACCAGGAGACAATTATCAGAGGTTTGTGCACAACAACTATTTCTTTTGAATTTTTCAATTGAAATGAATTATGACTATTTGTACATTATTGTTTTAAATTGTGGAAATGTATTTGAATGGATACTTATTGATTGAAAAGCATTGGAAATGGTTTGAAACCACAGCTATCATGTATATTGATTGTATTCCTCGCTAGCTTGTCTAGTGAGATGAATTGAATTCCCTCTCTGGCTGAAGTATTGAGGTGTGTGCCTATTGAGGACGAATTGGATGAGTACTCATATTTTTGCTAGCTAGCTATGTTATTCCTCATTAGTCATTGACTTTTGGGACGAATTGAATACCTCATTAGCCATCGGCTTTTGGGACGAATTGAACTTTGGAACATGATTAAGCTGTGTGTGATTTATTGATTTGTATTATGAGATTGTGAAATGGAGTTAAATCCTTATTGACATTTACTGTCTTTTGAAGTTAACTATGTTTTGATCTCTGAGATTTATTGTGATATTGTGTTAAATTCCTTCTGACACTCATGGTCTTGAATTTAACTATGATTTTACATATCCATCATTTAAATGATTTATGAATTGTGATTTAAGTTGTATTTGGTGAATGTTGTGCACCACTGAGACATTATCTCAGCGATAGCTTTTTATTGTTGTCGCAGGTAGACAGATAGACAGGGCAGCAGACTAGGCTGCTAGTACCTCCAGCGAAAGATTTTCGGGTATAACGAGTATACCACATTTTGTATTTTGTACTGTAATGTATGTTCACTGTATGTACATATTATTTTTGGTTTTGAGCAGTTGTAAGTTCAAATTGTACCTTGAAGTTGTAAAATAATTATGAGTTATTTTGGCTTGTAAAAAAATTGTATTATATTTCTTTTATCTCAGTCTTTGAAAAATCATTGTAGATTTGAGTTGAGAAAAATGTTGTGTTGAGAATATATTGGAGTTGAGATTTGGAAATATATTGAAGTGCTTTTATAGGTTTTCTGAAGAACTGTTTAATCCAAAATACAGATGGCACTCTACCAAAATTTTTACAGAAATTCCAAATAATTCAAATATGTTAATTCTATCACTTCAATTCAAAAAGGTTTTTAATGCCTGTAAATAGTGCTCACCACTGTAAAAGAAGTAAGAAAAGTTTTTAAAATCCCTTGTAGTGTATTTAATGGGTTATCAGTAGACGGAGTTGGTCATTCATTAGATATACTACGGGATCATGTTATGCCTTACAGAGGGGTAGGATGTGACACTACAAAAAAAAAAAGGCCAAACAAAAGTGCAGGGAACAAAATCTCAACCACCTAGCACACGAACCAAGGAGCACACATTTATGTGGAACAAACAATAACCAAACATAGAGAAGGAACACCTTCAAGCTACAGAATAAAAAGACAAATAAAAAAAAACCAATACCAAGAAAACAAAACTAAAATCAAACAATCAACCAACAAAAACCATTAGAATGAAAAAGAGTAGTCATTTTATAACCCACATGCTATCTATGCGCAAACAAACCCAAAGCTAGCAAGAGCCAATGAAAACTATGAAAGTAATGACACATGTTATATTATATATAGCAAGAGCCAATCACACAATCAAGGAAAAGGCTACTTTTATAATATCCTATTGCATTATAATATTCTTAATATTATATTATTACCTTGTTCCTTCAATTTGTCCTGAAGGTCATAGATTATTAAATTAGCTAGTATGTGAAATTCATCTTCGCCTTGGTCACACCAATTATGTCAATCATCAATCATCTTATCCTCTTCTTAAAGAAACTATAGGCAATGTTGACCATTTTGGTAACATCGCCACCATTTACTTGAATCTCCATCAGATAGACTTTCTTCTACTTCAACCCTTTCATCTTTCTGATCTATAGAAGTCAAAGCATTAGATTTAATGCCAGCTTTGAATTTAGATTTTAATGGGCAAAAACATATTTTTCCCTTTAAATATTCACAAAAAGTTCATTTTGCTCCCTTAATTTAACATTGAACCAATTTGCTCCCTGAATTTAAAAATTGAACGAATTTAATACTTAAACTTTTAAATTTAAACCAATTACACACAATGCAAAAGGAGGAAAAATGCAATAACTGCATGCACTGCTAACTTGAAAAAATAGCTTATGAGTTATTGTCCACGTTAGCAAAAACGGGATAAGTTGGTTTAAATTTTTAAATGCAAATTGGTTTAATATTAAATTAGTTCAATTTCTTACATTCTCTTCTAGTAGCTACTATATCACCTTCAAAAATCTTGATCCTTTTAATATCAAAGCGTATCCCCATGTATAGCTCAAGAGGGGCAAAACTTGAATTGATCAATGATTTATAAGCAAGGAGGATTATAGATCAAAATAAGGATGCTGCGCAATGGAGGAAAAAGAAGAAGCAGCCTGTAACACCCCGAACCTCCGAGTTATGAATAGTACCATTTCTGGTCCGTGACTAGTACTATTCAAAGACACCTTGAAGGAAAAAAATAAATAGAAAATTAATTGAGATAGACACAATAAAAATTCAAGTGACCCAAAAATATAAGGACTCACCTGGTATATTATAAAAGAGGGATTATGACTCGATAAAGGGCCATTTTGGTCAATTCACTTTAAGAGTTGATTTTTGACGAAAATGTCAATTTAAGTAAATCAAAATAATAAATTGAATTATGAATAATTTTTTGATCAAAAATTCAAATAAAAATGTGTAAGGGAAAATTTAAGAAATGAAAACTTAAATTTTCATTTTCATTAAGACAAAATTGAAAATTATACTTATGGGCTTTTGATAATTAAATTCAATTGTTAATTAAAAGAAATAAAGTAGGTATAAAAGAAGACAAAACCCTCCGTTCCTCTCCCATTCATGCCGCCCCACCTCCCCTCTCCCTCTTTCATTATTTGTTTCCTTTTCTTACTTCCTCCTCCATAAACACCCATCCTCCAAGCTCAATCCCTTACTTATCTTTCATGAGATTTCCATCTAACTTATAATAAACATCAAAAAGATCTTTGATTGAGAGATTAAAAGCAAGGGGAAATAAGAGATTAGAAGAAAATTGAAGATTTTGGGAGTTAGAAGGAAGTCATCAAGAGGTAAGTTCTTTAATGCTCATTTAGTTATACAAACCTTAAATTAAGTTAGATTATGATGAAATTTCATAAGATAATGAAAGAAAACATGTATGGAATGTAAACTAGGGTTTTGGCCAAATTGGAGAAAAGTTAGGGTTTGATATCTTTAAATGAAATTGATGATGATATTAAGCTTAGTTGAAGTAGTGTACATGATTGGGGCAAAGAAATTACATAAAATGTGTATAAATTTAATTATGGGAGATTAGTGTTCATAGGAAAATTGGAGCTTTGGTGCTAGAGAGTGAAATTGGTGTGTGTAGTGTTAAATTATGATCACTTGAGGTTTATTTAGTTTGAATTGACATTTGGTTGATGAATGGAAGTAATGAAATGGTAGGATTATAGAAAATTACAAACTTTGGTGTTTGAAAATTGTGGGGTTTGTGCTAGGAAGTGCCATTGATGTGTCAATGCTAAATTATAGTCATTTTGGGTGAATTAAATGTGAATTGAGATTAGTTAGTGGGAATAATTGAAGAAATTAAAATTCGAACCTAGGACAAAATTTCCACACTGAGTTCAGTGTGTTTGACAGCCCATAATTGAGCTACACAACACTAATTGGTGTGAAACTAATTGGAAATGAAACTTAAGACATAGGATTAGAATTTTCATGAAGAGACCTAACCCAGAATTCTGGAACCTGTAGAATTAGGCACGTGAACAGTAAACTTTGCATGGCCATAACTCTCTTTAGAAAACTCCGATTTAGGTGATTCTTAAACCGATAGAAACTTAAAACATAGTAGAACATTTCATATGAAAAACTTAAGGCCAAATTATGGACTTAACCCAATCAAATTGCTAAGCAAATTTGAATCACCATATCTATAGAAAATCTAGAAATCTGCAGATCGACCATATGAATAGTAAATTTTGCATGTCCATAACCCTCTCTAGAAAATTTTAATTTAGGCGATTCTTAAATCAATGGAAACCTAAGACATAGTAGAACATTTCATATGAAGAACATTAGACCAAATTATGGACTTAACTTGATCAAATTGCTGAACGAAGTTGGATCGTTAAATCTGCCAGAACTGAAACTATAGGGTGAATAATAACATAAATAGTAACCGTTTTTTGGTCATAACTTGAGCTACACAGCTTTGAATTAGGTGATTCAAAAAGGAAAATAAAGTTAAGACCCAGAAGAACAATTTTCATGAAGAACACCTCGCTAAATTATGATCGAAACTAGGTAAAAATTGGGTTCAAAAATTGGGGCACCAAGCTGTCCAACACCAAAACTCTCTAAAATTTGCAAAGCTAATTTGGGATGCATTAGACATTCATGTAATGAGTTCTTAGCTGCAATTGAGATGCATATTGAGACATTCTATTTGTGTCTTTTTAGTAGAGAAAGAGGTTGGGACGGATAAGGAATAGTGAGTAAAGAGAAAGGAGAGCATTGAAGGTTTATGCACAACTAACCTTTTCTTCGTTTTTAAAATTGTAAATTGTTTGGAATGTGTTTATTCGAATGAGTTTGCTTTGAACAAGTTTATTTTGACTGAAATATAGTTTTTCTCTTGCATTTAAGAAATTTGAGTGTTGCCACCTTTATATGGATATTGAGATGAATTTAAATGTGTTTATTAGTTTATAAATGTGATTGTTGAGTGGGAAATTTTTAGAAACTATTTTGAAATCACAGTTAGCATGACAGTCCCTTTCAGAACTCCCCAGTAGTAACGGCTACTTGGGGTTGATAATTGATATTGATTATGTCTCCCATTAATAACAGTTAGTGGGATAAGACTACATGAGTAGTCATTAGATAGCTAGCCCTTCCCTCATTAATAACGGTTAGTGAGGTTGAGATTGCTTTGTCATGGTGTATAACACAGCACTGATCGTGAAATTTTGTTTCATGGCCTAAACTGTGTGTTGATGTTGGCAACACTAATGCTTTGTGAATTGTGATTCATGAAGTGTGATTTCTCATTTGAAATGTTATTCTAATAAATGGCTCTTATGAACTTAGAACTATTGTGATGTTTTCATGCTTAAGAAGGATGTGATTTACTATGCCTTGACAAGTTTTAGTTCATTTTAAGTTTTAAAATTATTAGTTGTGCACCACTGAGTGATATACTCAGCGATAGCTTATTTATGCTGTCGCAGGAAAGGGAAAGGAGAAGGCTGCTGAGTGAGAGACTTAGAAGCAGCATTTTGGTTTTGATTGTCAGTATATATCGTAGGTATACCCCTATAATTTCCTTTGAATGTATTTTATACCTATATGTATGGATGTACGAACATTGAGCAGTTTGTATTTAAAAGCATTGCATTGCTATCACATTTTGAGTTTGTAACTATTTTGTATTTTACTTTGAGACTTATAAATATGTAACTTTTGCAATATTTAGTTTATCCTTATTTCCAATGAATGTTTACTTGGAATTTTAACTATTCGCATGCACTTTTCCGCAAAAAGAATTAATAAGATAAAAAGCTATGATTTGTTTTAAAATCCTTTATAGCATAACTAATTGGTTATCGGTAGGTGGAGTTCAGTAATTCATTAGGTATGCTACGGGAACATGTCATGCCTTACCAGGGATAAGGTGTGACTCAGCCAACATTTACGATCCCAGCAACAAAGACATTAAAATTAACACCTTCTTCTTTGACCACAGAAACTACATTTACATTATAGATCTCACTAGCACTTGAGAGAGAGTGTAAGGAAAATCACTATAAAAAAAAACGCCAAACAAAAGTGTAGGGAACAAAATCTCAACCACCTAGCACCCGAACCAAGGAGCAAACACTTATGTGGTGTAATACCCCTATTTGCATAGCTTGGTATATGTTACTGTTCCAGTGATCGGTGTTGGTGTAGACAATTAAGAGGACTAGAACTATGTTTAAGACATATAGAAAAGGCCTGATTGAAAATAAATAGTGATTACTAGATGGAAAAGTAAAAATAAGAAAAATAGAACATAAAAGGTTAAATGAGCCGGGAGTCACAGCGATGGGTGACCTTCCCGAGAAGTGATTATGAGGTCAGTCGTAACCCGAATTCTGAACAGAAAAATGTGACATCGCGGTCCTTAGGACTATTGCGAACAAGGTGAAAAAGAGAAAATCACGAAAAAGAGTTGTTAAGCAAATCAAATAATTAGGTTAGGGATCCGGAAGAAATATTGAATGACTTGCAAACTGGATTGAACCGGTGAGGGGCGATTTGGTCAATTCACCCCTAGAGCTAACTCCTGAACTAACTGTTCAATAAAATCAAAGAAATGAATTTTTGGGAATCGAGAATTAAATTAAAGAACTAATGAAAAAATAAATGCAAAAGAAAAAGAATATTTAAAAAGTTTATTACATCATTTAATGACATCATCATGATGTCAAAAGAAATCTTTTATTTTTCGCTACATAATTGACCAAGTCAATTCTTGTTAAATAAGACATAAAATAACAAAAAAAAATCATTTTAGTCTTCTTCTTCCAAGTTGCCACCCCACCCTTCTCTCTTCCTCACCACCATGAAAACTCCATTGAAGCTTGAGTTCAAGCTTTCTTCCATCCACTTCAACCCGCTTTGACCCCAAAATAAACCATAAAAACTTGTTAGTTCAACTTGAGGAAGCTTTAGAGGATGGAAAGAAAAGAAGAAAAGGAAGAAATTGAAGAGTTGAACTTCAAAGTTAAGGTTAGTAGTTTAAATTGAAAATTTATTGTTTAATATTTGTGTTTTTTTGTGTAAGTAACTTAGAAATTAAATTAAAATTAAAAAAAAAAAAACAATTGTTGAGGGACCAAACATGAAATTCGTCCAGCTAGGGTTAGGGTTTGATATGAATGAGTTTGATGGTTTTGAATGGTTATTTGAGGTGAATTAGGTGTGTAGATTATGAATGTATACTTTGAAATGCACTAGATTGAACTTTATGCGTAGCTTGTGAAAAATTGAAGAAAAATTTGAGAATTGTGCAAATAATGTTATTGACCTTATTTTAGTTGAGAAATGGTCAATTGTGACCATTTGTAGTGTGTATGAATTGTTGGAACCAAGTTTCAATTTGGATTGGTGAAGGTCAATCTATAGGAAGCTTGGCCTAGGTCCATTTTAGAGATCAAAACTGAAAACTTACCAACCTAATTGGTGTGAGGCCAATTGGGAATGAAACTAGACACAAAATGGATCATTTTTCATTCAGGAATCATGCCCAGAAAGTGACCATAACTTAGTGAACAATTAGGCCAAATTCGGAATTGGGCATACTGACCTATACAAAAATGACCAAATGAACAGTAGTTACGCCAATGACCATAACTTGGTCTAAGAAGGTCCAAATGACCTGAATTTTATGCCGATAGAAAGCTGAGACACAACCCTACAACTTTCATGAAGAAAACAAGCCCAAAATTTGACCATAAGCTATCCAAAAACTCACCTGCAGTCAGTGTAAAAAAACTGCCATTATCCAGTAAATGCCTAGAATTCTGGGTAACACCAAATCCGGATAGCCATGTTCAAATGGCCATAACTTGGGCTACAAAGCTCCAAATAGAGTGATTGAAAAAGGGAAATAAATTTAAGACAATAAGGAACAACTTTTATGGAGAAAACTTAGCCAAATTACCACAGCAACTTGACCAATGGAAAAGTGTAAAACAGGACACTAAATCTGAAATTTTGGAATTTCACCTAAGAAACTTAAGATTTGAGGAAAACAACCAAAACCAACAAGTTAGGTAACTAAAATGTGGTATGTAGGTGAAATTAGAATTCCCATACCTGTTAAGCATTAGAAAGTCAACAAATTGACTTGAATAGTATTGTGAATAGTAACACCGAAATACAAATTTTAAAGAACTTCAAGTTAAGCATATTTAAGTTAGATATAAATAGATTTGAAATTAGTTTTAAACTTATGATAATTTATGGTACTGAAACACTGTAAAACTGCGTGTTTCAGTTGAAAAGAATACCGGGAAAGAACTCGAGAAATCGAGTCAATGCCAAGAGGCGACTCGCATAAGGTTTGTGCACAAAAACTTTTCACTTTCGATTTGTTATTAAAAAATTTATTTGAATGCAATTTGGAGCAATTTATGCTAAACAATGTTTTGAGAAATGTTGTGTTGTCATTTTATGAATGGAAATTTAAATTGGAAATTCATTTGCGTTTTGCGTGAAATATTTGAATAACTTGATTTAAATTATTTTTTATTCACACTTTGTCACACCCTACCCCTCTGTAAGGCATAACATGATCCCGTAGTATATCTAATGAATTACCAAACTTCGTCTACTGATAACCCATTAAATACACTATAAAGGATTTTAAACCTTTTCTTATTTCTTTTTACAGTGGTGAGCACTTTTGACAGATATTAAAATTAACAAATTTAAGTATCAATAATTTCTATAAAAATTTTGGCAAAGTGCTATCTATATTTTGAATAAAACAATTCTTCAAAAACCTGTAAAAAGTACTTCAAATTTATAATTCCTCAATTCCAAACTCTAATAATTTACTCAACACAATAAATTTCTCAACATTTGCCAACTCAAATCCATAATAATTTTCTAGTGTTTTCAAAAGTTGAGATAAAAGAAATATATCACAATATTTATAAGCCAAAATAATTTACAAATTTAGTTTACAACTTTAATGTACAACCTTAATGTACAATTTTAATTTACAGCTGCTCAAAATCAAGAACAATATATACATACAGTGAACATATATTATAGTACAAAATACAAAATATGGTATACTCAATCTACTGGTGAAATCTCAAAATGTAGTACAAGCTGCCTAGTCTGCTGCCCTATCAGTCTGTCTACCTGCGACAGCAATGAAAAGCTATCGCTGAGTAAAATTTACTCAGTGGTGAACAATAACAATTTGAAATGTGATATTTAAAACTTTTATTGACAATTTACAAATCAAATAATTCACAATTCCATCTCACAATTTACAAAGTTCATACAACACAAATTTGATCAAACAATTGAATAACACAGTTTTGCCAATCAATGACACCGTTTGATCAAATAACTGAATAACACAGTTTTGACAATCAATAACACAATTTGATCAAATAGCTGAATAACATGGTGTTGCCAATCAAAAACACAATTTGATCAAATAACTGAATAACATGGTGTTGCCAATCAATAAAACAATTTGACCAAATAACTGAATAACACAGTTTTGTCAATCAATAACATAATTTGATCAAATAACTGAATAACATAGTTTTGCCAATCAATAACACAACTTAGGTCATGGCATAAACTTTTCTGAACATGCCGTGTTGTACACAACGACAAGGCACACTCACCCCAATTGTAACACCCTCCCGGTAACAACTCCGTACATTCTACTGTTCCGGTGACCAGTGTCGGTCCGGACAGCTAGAACGTCCGGAAAAATATTTAAACTAAAGTGAAGAACCAAAATCAACTCAAATATTAATAAGAAAAATTTAGTAAAAATTTTAGAAATAAAATACAACCAAGTTAAACGAGCCGGTGCCCTAGCGAGGGGTAACCCAGAGGGAAGTTGCGGTTCTCGCAACGAGGAGCCCTAGACCCGGGGGAAAAATTATAAAATAATTTTTGGGACTCCAGAGAAGGGTTACTGAGGTTCCTATGGCATTAGAATGCCAAGAAAATACCTAAAAACATTTTTCAATCGGTACAAACAATTTTGACCCGTTAAGCCAAACGGAGGGCATTTTGGTCATTTCGCCTTCAGAGGTGATTTTTGGCCGACTTGTCCAGTTGAGTAAATAATTAATATGACATAAAATATGAATAAAAATTACTAAAAATTGAATTGAAATCAAGTAGAAAAGAAAAGAAAAGAAAAATGAAAAAAATGGGACTTTTGACATCACATGTTGTCATTAAACTTTTAACACAGCCAGTGTCGGGAAAGGACTTTGTGGTCTACAGTGATGCCTCTCATAATGGGTTAGGGTGTGTATTGATGCAAGAGGGGAAGGTGGTCGCTTATGCTTCCAGGCAGCTAAGGCCACATGAACAGAATTACCCTACCCACGATTTAGAGCTTGCAGCAATTATCTTCGCACTGAAGATAGGGAGGCATTACCTGTATGGTGAAAAATGCTACATCTACACAGACCACAAAAGCCTGAAATACTTGCCAACCCAAAAGGAGCTCAACCTTAGACAGAGGCGATGGATTGAGTTCCTGAAGGATTATGACTGTGTAATTGACTATCATCCGGGGAAGGCAAATGTAGTTGCTGATGCTTTGAGCAGAAAATCCATGACAGCTTTGAGATCATTGAATGCCCGTCTATCTTTGGTTCGAGATGGAGCTATTTTGGCTGAGTTGCAAGTGAGGCAAAATCTGCTACAGCAGATTTTAGATGGGCAAAAGGCAGATGAAAAGTTAATGGCTATTATGAGCAAAATCTCAGAGGGAAAAGCAACTGACTATGAGGTGAAGGCAGATGGGTGTCTGTATTACAAAGGAAGACTATGTGTACCAGATGATGGGGAATTGAAAGCTAATATTCTAAAAGAGGCACACACCAGTGTATATGCTATGCACCCAGGAAGTACAAAGATGTATCATGATCTGAAGCTTCAGTATTGGTGGCCTGGTATGAAGAAAGACATAGCTGACTATGTGACTAAATGCTTGACATGTCAGCAAGTCAAGGCAGAACATCAAGTTCCATCGGGTTTGCTACAGCCTATACGCATACCTGAATGGAAATGGGATCGAGTCACCATGGATTTTGTAAGTGGTTTACCTCTCACCCGGAAGAAACATGATGCAGCATGGGTGATAGTGGACAGATTGACGAAGTCAGCACACTTTCTGCCAGTTAGGACTGACTACTCACTGGAAAAGTTAGCAGAATTGTATATCAGTGAGATAGTTAGACTGCATGGAATTCCACTTTCCATCATATCTGATCGAGACCCAAGGTTCACATCGAGATTTTGGAAGAAGTTGCATGAGTCCTTGGGTACACAACTCCACTTCAGCACAGCTTTCCATCCTCAAACGGATGGGCAATCAGAAAGAGTAATCCAGGTAAACAATTGAACCAATTGAATTAATACAAATATTGAACTGAAATGATAACAATAACATGAAATATATGTCAGGTCCTTGAGGATATGCTGAGGAGTTGTGTCATTGAGTTTGAGGGAAGTTGGGATAGATACCTCCCACTGGCAGAATTTGCATACAACAATAGCTACCAAGCTAGCATACAAATGGCCCCATATGAAGCACTGTATGGGAGAAAATGTAGAACTCCAGTGTGCTGGACTAAATTGGGCAAAGACAAACTGGTGGGGCCAGACCTGGTGAAACAGACTGAGGAGAAAGTGAAACTAATCAAAGCCAACCTGAAGGTTGCCTCAGACAGACAGAAATCTTATGCCGACCTGAAGAGAAAAGAAATAGAATATGCGGTTGGCGACAAAGTGTTCCTCAAGGTGTCACCATGGAAGAAAGTGTTGAGGTTTGGAAGAAAAGGTAAGTTGAGCCCTAGGTTCATTGGCCCATATGAAGTCATTGAACGTGTGGGCCCAGTGGCCTATAGGCTAGCTTTACCACCAGAGCTGGACAAGATCCACAATGTGTTCCACGTGTCCATGCTCAGAAGATACCGTTCAGATCCTTCACATGTCATACCGAGGACGAAATTTAAATTAGAGGGGAAGAGTTGTAACACCCTCCCGGTAACAACTCCGTCCATTCTACTGTTCCGGTGACCGGTGTCGGTCCGGACAGCTAGAACGTCCGGAAAAATATTTAAACTAAAGTGAAGAACCAAAATCAACTCAAATATTAATAAGAAAAATTTAGTAAAAATTTTAGAAATAAAATACAACCAAGTTAAACGAGCCGGTGCCCTAGCGAGGGGTAACCCAGAGGGAAGTTGCGGTTCTCGCAACGAGGAGCCCTAAACCCGGGGGAAAAATTATAAAATAATTTTTGGGACTCCAGAGAAGGGTTACTAAGGTTCCTGTGGCATTAGAATGCCAAGAAAATACCTAGAAAAATTTTTCAATCGGTACAGACAATTTTGACCCGTTAAGCCAAACGGAGAGCATTTTGGTCATTTCGCCTTCAGAGGTGATTTTTGGCCGACTTGTCCAGTTGAGTAAATAATTAATATGACATAAAATATGAATAAACATTACTAAAAATTGAATTGAAATCAAGTAGAAAAGAAAAGAAAAGAAAAATGAAAAAAATAGGACTTTTGACTTCACATGATGTCATTAAACTTTCTCTCCACCAATGACAATCAAGCAATTTCATTAAAAAGGGAAAATGAGGCAAAATTGAAACAAAAATTCTGTTCTTCTTCCTTCATCAAACGGCAGCCTCTCTCTCCCTCTCTCAACCTCCATTAAACCTCACTTCTCAAGCTTGATTTCTACTTTGTTTCACCACAAAACCCTAACCTCTCTTCATTAAAATTTTACCCCACACCTTAAACAACCTTTTGGCAGCCTAGAAAGTGAAGGAAAGTGAAGTTTAGAGTTGGGAAAAATCTGCCCTATTCAAGGTTAGTGCACTATATACCTAAAACTCTTTAATTTCATGAATAGGAACTTGAATTTAGTAAGAAAATGTAATTTAAATGAACAAAATTCATGTGTATGTGTACATGAATTTCGGCTGCCCTAGTGAAGGAATAGGAAGGAGTGTTTTTGATGAGCTTGAAGTGAACTAGAATCATGTTGGAAGTTTATAAACATAAGAATAATAAGTTGGTATGCTAACTAAGGCATTTTGTAGAAAACATAATGTGAAGCTAGGGTTTTGGGGAGTGAAAATTGATTTGGCTTATGAAATTGTTAGAGAACATTTTAATGGTCAATTAGTGACCATTTGAGGAGATTTGACCATAATATGGACTGAAAAATAGCATGGTAAAGGGAATGACTATGCTGCCTAGGGACAGCAGCAATGGACTGAGATTTTAGTCCAATTACACAGCCATAACTTTGGCTATGTTAGTCCAATTGGTGTTTGGCCAATTGGACATGAAACTAGGCTTATAATGGCACATTTTTGCTGAAGAAACCATGCCCAAAAGACCAAAGCAAGAGGACCAAAACTTGGCCCCAATCCGGATACCCTGCAACTGATTATGCAGAATTGACCAAATGAACAGTAACTGTTCATTTGGCCATAACTCACTGTAGATATGGTCAATTGACCTGAAATTTTTACAGCAAAAATTACATAGACAAACAACTTTCATGAAGGAACCTACCCCAAATTATGGCTAGAAGCAATTCAAAAATTCAATCACAGTCACTGTTCATGTTACTGTAGATATGGTCAATTCTGCTGATTGGCAATCCGGCCAGCTGTGGTTTTTGAGCCATATCTGGAGCTACAAAACTCCAAATGGAGTGATTCAAAAAAATAAATTCAACTAGACAAAATAAGGAACAACTTTCATGTTTTTCATTTCCTCAAATTCCCACTGCAACAGGGCCCAATGGAACAGTAAAGT
Organism: Hevea brasiliensis; assembly: GCF_030052815.1. Taxonomy (NCBI): domain Eukaryota; kingdom Viridiplantae; phylum Streptophyta; class Magnoliopsida; order Malpighiales; family Euphorbiaceae; genus Hevea; species Hevea brasiliensis. The sequence goes on along the minus strand of NC_079499.1, from coordinate 78,239,587 downwards.
TGGGTCTCAAAAACTGAAATTTCTACCCTCTTAGAATTAAGTTGAGAAATGGAAATGGCAATCAATTCCAACAAGTTTTAAATACAAAATGTGGTAAGTTTGGGTTGTTAAAACCAATACACCTATTTTCTATCCAAAAGTCAATATTTTTGTTGACCAATGAGGTGAATAGTGACATCAAAACTTGAAATGCACAAATGGAAGAATTTAAAAGTTTCAAATGCCCTAGTATACCTAACATGATTGGATTGGATAGTTTGGCATGCCAATAGGGTTCAGTTAGTAGTACTGCACATGGCGATATGCCATTCTGTGATTTCATGGCTTTTAGCCATTCTGACTTTGTATTGAGACTTGGCCTTGTGCCTGATATTATTCTGACTTGTTAGTCGTTACATTGCACACCGGGAGATGCATATGTGACCGATGGTGTGACGGCCCGAGGTACTAGGTACCCAGTGCCAGTTTACCCGTTATCCAGTCCAGTCGTCTAGTGTAGGTTACTTGGGCCAACCAAATGAATAAAAGTGAACAAAGTTAATGAAATAATGAATATACCAACACCAAACAAAGAAAGCATATACATTCTATACACATTTATTTTCTTGCTATTTTCTTTTATTATATTTTGGCACCACTAAGCATTATTGCTTAGCGCGTTGCTTTTGCCACGCGTAGGTACTGGAGATCCTGATCGTGAGCCCAGTAGACCACAGACTGGGTGAGTCCATCCTGCAGTTCTGCACAGTGTCCTTGTCACCTCAACTTCTGCAGTGCATTGGTAGGACACTAGGTGTTATTTTTATATTTTGTAGCAAATTTTTACTTTCTCATATGTATTTGAACTTATGTAATATATTTTGATGTTCATGTAAATAATGAAAGTTATGACTATGAATACAAAATTTGAGCATTTATTTATTGCTTGTATATGAGTATTATGAGAAATGGATGTTTGAGAAATGAAGAGGTTATTGAGAACTGAAATTGAGAAATATTGTTGAGATTTTGGATATTGGAGTTTGAGATGATTGAATACAAATTTTGGAAGTGTTTTTAACAGGTTCCGAAGAACTGTTTTCTCCATTTTTAGCCGGTACTCTGCCGGATTTTCTATAAAATTTTCGGAACCTCAAATAAATTATAATTTCAATAAATGAACTATATTTCACAAACTATATTCAAAACCTTAACAAAAATTAATTAAGGTAAAATAGAGTGTGCCGGTACACCGTGTGGCATAGCTTGCTCGGCTACACTGTAGACGGGTAAGGGGTGTCACATTTCATTAATCAAAATCAATGAGGGGGAAGCAAGCTAGATAATGAGAACTCATCCACACTCACCTCAGACTGACAAGTCAAAGAGGGAGGAATATAATCACACTCACCCCATAAATGGAGGAGGAACATAGTAATATTGTCATGCCAAGTGTGAATCAAAATAATTCCAAATCATAATATTTCATACAAATCACAATTCACATTTTATCTCAAAATTTCCATTTGCAAAGTAGGGAACACAGTAATTTCCAAATAAAATTCCCAAGTCAAAACAATAAAAAATTATTCATAACTCAATTCTCCAAACAAATTTTCTAGTAAAAGCAGTGAATATAAAAAGTATTGTGCACAAACCTCTGATATATGCCTTTTGGCCCTGACTCAGTGTTCCTTACGCTTTCCAATATCCTTTTCAACTGAAACACATAATTTAAAGTATTTTAGTACTCAATGAATTTGTTGCTAACAATAAAATCCAATATTTAATTTTTCTTGGTACTATTCCCTTCAATTCATTTCATTAGTCAACCTATAATGTTGACCCTCGATGCACTCTAATTGAATTAGGTTTAATGTTATCAATATTTCACATTTGATAGCCTTTTAGTGTTGGTACATGTTACTAAATTCATTTTCAAGTATATTGTATTTTATTGCAATTTGACGGATTTCGGTATACTAATTTGACCTAGTCGGATGACTTAGTTTCCTCAGTTTTCGGGTTTCAGTCCAAACTACAAACTTGTAGGTCTATGTCTTATTGCACGCGGGCCAAAATTTTAGGTCATTCTGAGTTGTGTAGACCAAGTTATGGTCAATTTACCAATGCTGGATAGAATGCACCAAAATGTTAACTTTAGGTCATTTTTAGGTCACTTTTGGTTCGGCTAGTTTTGGTACCTGAACTTGTGCAAGCTAGTTGGCTTGGTTCTGGCGATTTCTGGGATTTGGTGTCTTCATAAGAATTGTAGATATATGTCTAAGCTATTCATGGTGAAAATTTCAGGTCAATTGGACCTGTTTTGAGCAAGTTATAGTCAAAACACTAACTACTGCCCAGATGGTCAATTTTCAGGCTTTCAAGTCACTAATCCGGATTTGGTTATTTTTCAAGTCACCTTCTAGGAAGAATTTTGGTAAGATTCCTTCATGAAAGTTGACATATTTTGTGCCTAGTTTCACCTCTAATTGGTCTCATACCAATTGGAGTCACACACTTAAGGTTCTAAGCTAAAACACACACTGGCCTACTACACACTTCTCATCACTTACCAATTACATATTCAACACTTACCAAACTACTTCCTTCATGCCAATTTTGGTTTGTACCTTACCATTAACACATATAACAACACATTTTGGCCATTTTGGATAGCTTGTAACCATTCTCAATATACACACTGTAACTCAGAATTTTCCAAATTCTATTTACACAATTTAACCACATGAACACACCTCATTTACATGTCCAAATCCAAACAATTATTCACATACACATGCTGCCACCATAAGCAAAATAATTCAACAATATTTCATGAACTTAAACAGTTCAATCTTCTTCATGAGGCTGCCAGAAGTTTACACATACCCATCAATTTCCACTTTCACTTTTCAAGCTTACAAATCAAATCTTACACATGGAATTCAACTTCAATACAATTAAATATTTAAATCAACATTCAAACAACCATCTAAATGTAAGGACAAGCTATTCATGGTGAGGTTCCATGGCTACCAAAATGGTGTACCACCATTAAAACATCAAAGTTCAAAAATTCTTCTATAAATCAACTACCCACAATCTTGGTTACACTTTTAATGAAACAAGAATTGAAAACACTCGCTTACCACTTTTGAAGCTTGATCAAAACCTCACTAAACTTCTTAAAATTGCTATCAAACTCTTCCTTGCAAGGTGAGGTGTAACACCCCCGTTGTATAGCCTGGTATATTTCACTGTTCCGGAGACCGGTGTCGGTCCGGACAATTATTGGGATTAGAGCCACACCTAAGACAATTTGAGAAGCCATAAACACAAATAATTAGTAATGTTTAATTAGTTAACTATAAATAAGAAAAACAGAACATAAGAGGTTAAACGAGCCGAGAGTCACAGCGATGAGTGACCTCCTCGGGAACGACTGCGAAGTCATTTTAAACTCAAATTTCGAACCGTAAAAAGTGACGCTGCGGTCCTTAGGACCCTTATGAACACAGTGGAAAAGAGAAAATCACAAAAAAGAACTGTTAAGTTAGTCAAATAATTAGGTCAGGGAGCCGGAAGAAATATTGGATTATTTGCAAACCGGGATGAACCGGCGAGGGGCAATTTGGTCAATTGACCCCGACAGCTGACTCCTGACCTAACTGTCAAATAAAAACGGAGAAAAGAAAATTTCGGAATCAAGAATTAAATTAAAGAACTAATAGAAAAAAATAAATAGAAAAAAAAAAGAAAAAGAAAAGAAAGAAGTTAGAAAAGTCAAAGATGATGTCATAAAAGATTAATTAAGTTATTTTATTAATTTGGGAATTTTGGTCTTCAAAAATGGATAAAAATAAAAATTCAAAAACATTTTTTTTTGCTTCTTCTTTTGCTTTTCCCGTAGCTCTCTCCTCTCCCTCTCTTCTTATGTTGTTCCACCATTTTTAAGCAAGAAAAGCTTGGAATTCTTGGTTCCTTTCCATAAATCCTCTAAATCCCAACCTAGAAATTTTATTTACCAACCATAATAACTCTCATAAGGACTTCTTTAAAGCTTGTTATTAATACTTAAGAAGGAGATTTCAAGAAGAAAGAAGAGCAAAGGTTAGGGTTTTGAAGCTTTAAGTGAGGTTAGCATATCAAACTCTTTATTTTTCCATTTAAATGCATGTTTAGGTAATTAAGTGAGCTTAGAACTTGATTTAAATGAAACAAATATGGGAGAGGGACCAAACTGAAATTTGGGCAGCTTGAAAGGAGTATGATTTACATGAAATTGATGCATTAGAATGAGTTTAAAAGCTTTGATTAGTTGAATGGTTAAGGTTAAGTGCACTAGTTATGGTTAAATGCAAGAGTTAGTGAGTTTAGGGTTTCAATGCAAGGGTTTATGAATCAAAAATTGGAGAAATGCATAAATGGCATATTTGACCTATTGTGAAATGAAATAATGATCAATTAGGACCAAATAAATTGTATGGGAATGGTGGAAAATTTAGCTAAATTCGTAGGTCAATGGTCATGCTGCTGGCAGCATGACCAAACCCACTTTGAAGGACCAAAACTCAAATTTTACAAGCCTAATGGATATGCCACCAATTGGATATGAAAATAGACATAAAAGAGCACAACTTTCATTAAGGAACCATGACCAAAAACTGACTAAAACTTGGTGAAACAATTGACCAAAGTGAGTTGATAGCAGGCTGCCTGCTCAAGATTAAATCGACCAAATGAACAGTGACTGTTCATTTGGTCATAACTCGAGCTAGATAGGTCAAATTGATCTGAAATTTTACCATCAATTAGATATGATATAGACCTAAAACTTTCATAAAGAACACCAACCCAAATTAGGCCATTAACTCATTCAAATCATTGAGCAAATTTAAAATTACTGTACTGAAACTCTGCAAAATTTTCAGTTGAGCAGCAAGGTTTGGATGGCTATAACTCTCTCTAGAAAACTCGGATTTAGGCGATTCTTGAACCGATGGAAACCTAAGACGTAGTAGAACATTTCATCTGAAGAAAGTTAGACCAAATTATGAACTTAACTTGATCAAATTACTGACCAAAGTTGGACCAAAAATCTGCCAGCACCTAAATTGCAGTATGAACAGTGCACGTGAACAGTAAACTTATTTTGGCCATAACTTGAGCTACAAAACTCCGATTGAGGTGATCCAAAAATGAGAATACACTTTAGACAATAAGGAACATTTTCTATGAAGGAAGTTTTGTCAAATTCCAATAGTAGATCGACCAATGGAATAGTGCAACTTCGGAGCACAAAACCGCAAATTGGAAATTTTGCCAAAATGACCTATGCTTTGAAAAAGTGACCAAAACCAACAAGTTTAATGAACAAAATGTGGTATGTGGGTGAAGTTGAAGTTCCCATACCTATTAATCCTTAGAAAGTCAATTATTTGACTTAAATAGTGCAGTGAATAGTAACCCGAAACACAAAATTTCGAGAACGTCGAATTTAACACGTTAGAGCTAGGTAAATGTGAAGCTAAGTTTATTTTGGGTTTATTTTAAGTTCTAGTACTGAAACATTGTAAAATTTCATGTTTCAGTGGAAAAGAATACCGGGACAGAACCCGAGGAGTCGAGTCAGGGCCAACAGGCGACTCGTCTGAGGTTTGTGCACAATAAACCCTATTTAAGCATTTTACTCTTAAAAAATTGATTTAGCATGCATTATGAACATATGAACTTTTGTGTTGCCACCTTGTGATCAAATTGTAACTTTGGAAATTGATTTGATTTTTGTATGCAATATTTGAATGAAATGTTTGAAATGGATTTTATGTTCACACTTAGCATGACAGTATCACATTTCCTCCTCCATTTATGGGGTTGAGATCGTTTATTTTCCTCCCTCTCTGGCTTGCCAGTTGAGGTTGTAGATCGGATGAGTACTCATTAGCTAGCTAGCCACCTCCCTCATTGGTTTCGATTAATGGGGTTGAGATTGCTTTGTCGTGGTGTACAACACGGCATTGATCGGAAATTTTGTGTCATGGCTTAAGTTGTGTACGACTTTGGCAACACTGTGTTTACGCAATTGTTTGACTAAACTGTTGTTTAATATATTATTTGACAAAATGAGTTATTATGAGCTTTGATATTTGTGAAATGTGATTGTGAAGTATTCAAATTATGTTTCATCAATAAATGATTTATGTATCGCATTTTAAAGTTTTATTGTGTACCACTGAGTATGTTTATACTCAGCGATAGTTTAATTTATCACGCAGATAAGAGAAGGAAAAAGCAAGCATAGTGAGTCACATCGAGTTGAAGATCACATCAAGCTTTTATACGGTATTGTTTTATACCCTTATGGTTATTTTGATGTAAATCTCAGAATGTCATAAGTATCAATGTAAATTGAGCAGTTGTAAATAAATTGTAATAATATTATTTTGGGTTTGTTTCTGTAAATTTAATATTTGTAAATATGAATTTTCTACTTTATGTTTTGTAAATGAAGATATTAAATACTTTGAGATGAGAAATCTTGAATTGTATTGTGAAATTATTTGAAGTGCCTTGATTGAGTTGATTTGAGAATTATTGGTGGTTGGGAGTTGTGAAATATTTTTGGAAGTGCATTTTTCAGGTATTTGAAGAACTGGTTTCTCAAAATACAGAGGGAACTCTGTCAAAATTTTTATAAAAATTGATGTAATATTTAAATGGACTATTTTTTTACTAGTATTTAAACTTTTAATAAATATTTTTTAATTTCTAACAAAATGCTCACCACTTCCAAAATGTATGAAAATTGTTTTAAAATCCCTTGTAGGGTACTTAATGAGTTATCGGTAGGCGAAGTTCGGTAGTTCATTAAGTATTCTATGGGATCATGTTATGCCTTACGGAGGGGTAAAGTGTGACATGTTTTAGTGGTATCAGAGCATGATTTTGCAATAAATTTTGACTATGCATGTGAATATTTCTCTGATAAGTACAACTGCTCAAGTGTCTTTAATTGATACATATGACATATTTACATCATGAATATGCACTATCGGATGTCAACCTCCTTGTGTTTGGTATCAGGAATTAGAATATTGTGAAAAACGGAATGGAAGATAGAGATCATTCAAGAACAACTGTTGAGGCCGAGGTTCAAGGGGAAGCCCGACCTCAGAATGTGAGTGGGTCGACCACTCGGCCTCGCTCTAGCACCGCAGTTTCTCGCTCAATTTATGCAGCAGATGGTCGCTTCTTTCAAAGAAATGGCGGGTAATGTGCCGCCCCAAGCTCATATGCCAATACATGTAGCCCAACCACCCTCACTTCGTAGATGAAAAATTGATGAAATTTGGGGCCACCGAGTTTAAAGGCACCGTGGATCCACCGAGGCGTAATGCTGGTTGGAAAGAATGGAACGAGTTTTTAGGAAGCTGCAGTGTACGGAAGAACTGAAGTTTGAGTATTCTGTTTCCTTATTGCAAGGGGATGCGTTTGAATGGTGGAAGACCATCCCCCATAGCCTGGTTGAGCCACCAGATCGACTGGTCGACTTCTTGAGGAGTTCCACAGAAATGGGTTCCGATGCATATGTGGACATGAAGTTGCAAGAATTTCTGAGTTTGAAACAAGGGAACCGAACTGTAGCAGAGTATGAGAGAGACTTCTCAAGGCTAAGCCACTATGCTGGAAGCTTAGTCTCCACCCCTAGAGACAGATGCAAGAGGTTTGAGTCCGGGCTAAGGCAAAATTTGAGAATGCAAGTTGTGGGTTTCAGACATCAGAATTTTCTTTGAATTGATCTCACAAGCCTTGGAATTAGAAAGGATAGAATCAGAAGGCGGTGAAGAAGGGTTCACAAGAGAAAGAGAAAGCTGAAAAGACTCTTGAACAAGCATCCGAAGTGGTTGCAGGAAGAGGAAGCGATTTGGGGATCTAGCTCCGTAGAGGCAGAGGCGATTTTACGGCCAAAGACCACCCGATGCAGTCGGAGACCAGCAGCACCACGAGGATCTCTATCGGTCCGGCGTGTGAAACGTGTGGTAGAACACATGGTGGGGTTTGTTTCAAGGCTCTTGGTGCATGTTTTAAGCGTGGAGGAAGCGGACATTTCGCTAAGGATTGCACTAGTCCGCGCCGGTGCGGATCTTTCACTACATCGAAGGATCGGCTCAAGTCTCTGCACCCAGGGTCACGATCACCGCTAGAGGCGAGGCGGTAGGGGTCCGGTAACACCCGGAAGTCGAGCACTGTTAACCACCAACATCGATGGCGCACTGGATTAGAGTGTATACCATGCGCGAGGGAGGAAGTCAAACATCGGATGTTGTATGGTAATTTCTCCATCCTTGACCAAGATGTGTATGTGTTATTTGATCACGGCTCCACACATTCGTATGTTAGTGCTAGTGTGATGTGTTCTCTGCTATTCGGTGTGTACCAATGGACTATGATGTGTTAGTAACTAGTCCATTAGGCCAAGAGGTCGTGGTAAATAGGTCAGTATAGATCGGTCCTTTGGTGATCCAAGGACACACTTTTTGTCCTGATTTAATTGAAATGCACTTCACATATTATGACATTATCTTGGGCATGGATTGGTTAGCTGAGCATCACGCCATGATTGATCAGTAGATCAAGACGATCACTTTTGGTCTCCTCGGTATGGTGATGTAGTAATACATGGGGAGAGCGATTATTGCCTTCAAATATCATTTCATTTTGCCGCCGTAAAAATGATTAAAAAAGGGTGTGAGGCGTACTTGGCACATGTGATAGACACCCAAGTGGGGAGTCCAGCATTGGAGGACATTCCTACTGTATGTGACTTTCCGGATGTATTTCCTGAAGAATTGCCAGGATTACCTCCAGAAAGAGAAGTGCAGTTTGAAATTGATGTTATGCCTGGTGTGGACCCAATCTCCATAACGCCATACAGAATGGCACCAGCAGAACTAAAAGAATTGAAAGTGCAGTTGCAAGAGTTGCTTGATAAGGGCTTCATTTGCCCTAGTGTGCCACCTTGGGGAGCGCCAGTATTATTTGTAAAGAAGAAGGATGGCACTCTCCGTTTATGCATTGACTATCGGCAGTTGAATAAGGTGACAATAAAGAACAGATATCCATTGCCCCGTATTGATGATTTATTTGATCAGTTGAGGGGTGCAGCTGTATTCTCCAAAATTGACCTGAGATCAGGTTATTATCAGCTGAAAGTACAAGAGCAGAGTATTTCTAAAACTGCCTTCAGAACCCGCTATGGCCATTATGAATTCCTAGTCATGCCATTCGGGTTAACCAATGCTCCGGCTGCTTTTATGGATCTGATGAACACTATTTTCAGACCATACCTCGACCAGTTTGTTGTGGTATTTATCGATGATATATTAGTCTATTCGAGGAATGCAGAAGAGCATGATAGACATCTGCGGATTGTACTGCAAACTTTGAGGGAGAAACAGCTATATGCCAAATTGTCGAAGTGTGAATTTTGGCTGAAGGAGATATCCTTTTTGGGGCATGTAGTGTCAGAAGAGGGCATTAAGGTAGATCCTAGCAAGATTGAAGCTGTCCTTAATTGGAGGCCACCCAGAAATGTCACAGAGATTCGTAGTTTTCTGGGTTTAGCTGGATACTACCGTAGATTTGTGAAGGGATTTTCCATGTTGGCATCTCCATTGACCAAGCTACTTAGAAAAGATGTGAAATTTCAGTGGACGGACAAATGCCAACAAAGCTTTAATGAATTGAAGAGATGTTTGACAGAGGCTCCAGTCCTGACTTTACCTACTCCGGGTAAAGAGTACACAGTTTATAGCGATGCTTCTCACAATGGGTTAGGTTGTGTGTTGATGCAAGATCGAAATGTTATTGCCTATGCATCACGCCAGCTAAAACCGCATGAGAGGAATTATCCAACACATGACTTGGAGATTGCAGCTATTGTGTTTGCTCTTAAGATCTGGAGACATTATTTGTATGGGGAGAAGTGTTACATTTACACAGATCATAAGAGTTTGAAGTATTTAGGCACCCAGAAAGAGTTGAATTTGAGACAGAGGAGATGGTTAGAATTGATAAAAGACTATGATTGTCTGATAGACTATCAGCCAGGGAAAGCAAATGTTGTGGCTGACGCCTTAAGTCGCAAGACTATGGCAAGTCTACGGGTTACTCCTTTGTCTATGGTACATGAGTTGAGGTCATTGCATGCCAGCTTAGAGATTAATGATGATGGGCAGACAACAGTTGCATGGCATGTACAGCCAGTGTTAATTGATCAGATCAGAATGGCTGCTCAGAATGATCAGAAATATCAGAAGCTGATGGAAGAAGTCCGGCAGGGCAAGAAACCAGAGTTCTCAGTCAGAGATGATGGTTTACTGCTACACCAGGGCAGAATATGTGTTCCTATTGATGTTGAATTGAGGAAGATCATTTTGAAGGAAGCACATGAGTCTCCTTTTGCCATGCACCCTGGTGGCACAAAAATGTATAAAGGGTTAAAGGAGCATTACTGGTGGATGGGTATGAAGAGAGATGTGGCAGAGTTTATTTCTAAATGCCTAACTTGTCAGCAAGTAAAGGCAGAGCATCAAGTACCCGCTGGGTTGTTACATCCACTACCAGTACCAGAGTGGAAATGGGAGAGAATAACAATGGATTTTGTGATGGGACTTCCGAGGACACAGAAGAGTCATGATGCAGTTTGGGTCATTGTTGACAGACTAACCAAGTCTGCTCATTTTCTGCCAGTCCGAATGGACTACAGTTTGGACAGATTGGCCAGGTTGTACATCGATGAGATTGTGAGATTGCATGGAGTGCCAGTATCTATCGTATCGAGCAGATCCTAGGTTCACTTCTAGATTCTGGGGTAGTCTTCAGAGAGCCCTAGGAACTAGATTGAACTTCAGTACTGCATTCCATCCACAGACAGATGGCCAGTCTGAGAGGGTAATTCAGATCTTGGAGGATATGCTACGGGCTTGTGTGATTGAGTTTGAGGGCAGTTGGGATACACACTTGCCTTTGATTGAGTTTGCTTACAACAACAGCTACCAATCAAGCATTGGGATGCCTCCATATGAAGCTTTGTATGGCAGAAAATGTAGAACCCCGTTGTGTTGGGATGACGTGGGTGAAAGAAAGATGATCGGACCCGAAATTGTTCAACAGACTGAAGAGAAAATCAGGGTGATCAGAGATCGACTTAAAGCTGCATCAGACCGTCAAAAGTCCTATGTTGATTTGAAAAGAAGAGATATTGAGTATGCAGTGGGTGAGAAAGTTTTCCTCAAGGTTTCTCCTTGGAAGAGAATTATGAGATTCGGCAGAAAGGGGAAACTAAGTCCTCGTTTTATCGGGCCATATGAGGTTCTGGAAAGAGTGGGTCCTTTGGCATATCGGTTGGCACTACCTCCAGAGTTGGAGAAGATACATAATGTCTTCCATGTGTCTATGTTGAGGAGGTACCGATCAGACCCATCTCATGTACTACCAGTAGAAGAAATAGAAGTGAATCCAGACCTCACATATGAAGAAGAACCCATAAAGATTCTGGCTTATGAGGTGAAGCAGCTACGGAATAAACAGATACCATTGGTAAAAGTGCTGTGGAACCATCATTCAGGCCAAGAAGCTACTTGGGAACGAGAGGAGGACATGAGGAGACAACATCCACAGCTGTTCAGAGATTGATACCAGGTAAAATTTCGAGACGAAATTTATTTAAGGGGGGGAGAATTGTAACACCCCCGTTGTATAGCCTGGTATATTTCACTGTTCCGGAGACCGGTGTCGGTCCGGACAATTATTGGGATTAGAGCCACACCTAAGACAATTTGAGAAGCCATAAACACAAATAATTAGTAATGTTTAATTAGTTAGCTATAAATAAGAAAAACAGAACATAAGAGGTTAAACGAGCCGAGAGTCACAGCGATGAGTGACCTCCTCGGGAACGACTGCGAAGTCATTTTAAACTCAAATTTCGAACAGTAAAAAGTGACGCTGCGGTCCTTAGGACCCTTATGAATACAGTGGAAAAGAGAAAATCGCAAAAAAGAACTGTTAAGTTAGTCAAATAATTAGGTCAGGGAGCCGGAAGAAATATTGGATTATTTGCAAACCGGGATGAACCGGCGAGGGGCAATTTGGTCAATTGACCCCGACAGCTGACTCCTGACCTAACTGTCAAATAAAAACGGAGAAAAGAAAATTTCAGAATCAAGAATTAAATTAAAGAACTAATAGAAAAAAATAAATAGAAAAAAAAAAAGAAAAATAAAAGAAAGAAGTTAGAAAAGTCAAAGATGATGTCATAAAAGATTAATTAAGTTATTTTATTAATTTGGGAATTTTGGTCTTCAAAAATGGATAAAAATAAAAATTCAAAAACATTTTTTTTTGCTTCTTCTTTTGCTTTTCCCGTAGCTCTCTCCTCTCCCTCTCTTCTTATGTTGTTCCACCATTTTTAAGCAAGAAAAGCTTGGAATTCTTGGTTCCTTTCCATAAATCCTCTAAATCCCAACCTAGAAATTTTATTTACCAACCATAATAACTCTCATAAGGACTTCTTTAAAGCTTGTTATTACTACTTAAGAAGGAGATTTCAAGAAGAAAGAAGAGCAAAGGTTAGGGTTTTGAAGCTTTAAGTGAGGTTAGCATATCAAACTCTTTATTTTTCCATTTAAATGCATGTTTAGGTAATTAAGTGAGCTTAGAACTTGATTTAAATGAAACAAATATGGGAGAGGGACCAAACTGAAATTTGGGCAGCTTGAAAGGAGTATGATTTACATGAAATTGATGCATTAGAATGAGTTTAAAAGCTTTGATTAGTTGAATGGTTAAGGTTAAGTGCACTAGTTATGGTTAAATGCAAGAGTTAGTGAGTTTAGGGTTTCAATGCAAGGGTTTATGAATCAAAAATTGGAGAAATGCATAAATGGCATATTTGACCTATTGTGAAATGAAATAATGATCAATTAGGACCAAATAAATTGTATGGGAATGGTGGAAAATTTAGCTAAATTCGTAGGTCAATGGTCATGCTGCTGGCAGCATGACCAAACCCATTTTGAAGGACCAAAACTCAAATTTTACAAGCCTAATGGATATGCCACCAATTGGAGATGAAAATAGACATAAAAGAGCACAACTTTCATTAGGGAACCATGACCAAAAACTGACTAAAACTTGGTGAAACAATTGACCAAAGTGAGTTGATAACAGGCTGCTCAAGATTAACTGACCAAATGAACAGTAACTGTTCATTTGGTCATAACTCGAGCTAGGTAGGTCAAATTGATCTGAAATTTTACCAGCAATTAGATATGATATATACCTAAAATTTTCATGAAGAACACCAACCCAAATTAGGCCATTAACTCATTCAAATCATTGAGCAAAGTTAAACTTACTGTACTGAAACTCTGCAGAATTTTCAGTTGAGCAGCAAGGTTTGGATGGCTATAACTCTCTCTAGAAAACTCGGATTTAGGCGATTATTGAACCGATGGAAACCTAAGACTTAGTAGAACATTTCATCTGAAGAAAGTTAGACCAAATTATGAACTTAACTTGATCAAATTACTGACCAAAGTTGGACCAAAAATCTGCCAGCACCTAAATTGCAGTATGAACAGTGCACGTGAACAGTAAACTTATTTTGGCCATAACTTGAGCTACAAAACTCCGATTGAGGTGATCCAAAAATGAGAATACACTTTAGACAATAAGGAACATTTTCTATGAAGGAAGTTTTGTCGAATTCCAATAGTAGATCGACCAATGGAATAGTGCAACTTCGGAGCACAAAACCGAAAATTGGCAATTTTGCCAAAATGACCTATGCTTTGAAAAAGTGACCAAAACCAACAAGTTTAATGAACAAAATGTGGTATGTGGGTGAAGTTGAAGTTCCCATACCTATTAATCCTTAGAAAGTCAATTATTTGACTTGAATAGTGCAGTGAATAGTAACCCGAAACACAAAATTTCGAGAACGTCGAATTTAACACGTTAGAGCTAGGTAAATGTGAAGCTAAGTTTATTTTGGGTTTATTTTAAGTTCTAGTACTGAAACATTGTAAAATTTCATGTTTCAGTGGAAAAGAATACCGGGACAGAACCCGAGGAGTCGAGTCAGGGCCAACAGGCGACTCGTCTGAGGTTTGTGCACAATAAACCCTATTTAAGCATTTTACTCTTGAAAAATTGATTTAGCATGCATTATGAACATATGAACTTTTGTGTTGCCACCTTGTGATCAAATTGTAACTTTGGAAATTGATTTGATTTTTGTATGCAATATTTGAATGAAATGTTTGAAATGGATTTTATGTTCACACTTAGCATGACAGTATCACATTTCCTCCTCCATTTATGGGGTTGAGATCGTTTATTTTCCTCCCTCTCTGGCTTGCCAGTTGAGGTTGTAGATCAGATGAGTACTCATTAGCTAGCTAGCCACCTCCCTCATTGGTTTCGATTAATGGGGTTGAGATTGCTTTGTCGTGGTGTACAACACGGCATTGATCGAAAATTTTGTGTCATGGCTTAAGTTGTGTACGACTTTGGCAACACTGTGTTTACGCAATTGTTTGACTAAACTGTTGTTTAATATATTATTTGACAAAATGAGTTGTTATGAGCTTTGATATTTGTGAAATGTGATTGTGAAGTATTCAAATTATGTTTCATCAATAAATGATTTATGTATCGCATTTTAAATTTTTATAGTGCACCATCGAGTATGTTTATACTCGTGATAGTTTAATTTATCATCGCAGATAAGAGCAAGGAAAAAGCGATATAGTGAGTCACTCATCGAGTTGAAGATCACATCAAGCTGTTGTACGGGTATTGTTTTATACCCTTATGGTTATTTTGATGTAAATACTGTAATGTCATAAGTATCAATGTAAATTGAGCAGTTGTAAATAAATTGTAATAATATTATTTTGGGTTTGTTTCTGTAAATTTAATATTTGTAAATATGAATTTTCTACTTTATGTTTTGTAAATGAAGATATTAAATACTTTGAGATGAGAAATCTTGAATTGTATTGTGAAATTATTTGAAGTGCCTTGATTGAGTTGATTTGAGAATTATTGGTGGTTGGGAGTTGTGAAATATTTTTGGAAGTGCTTTTTTTCAGGTATTTGAAGAACTGGTTTCTCAAAATACAGAGGGAACTCTGTCAAAATTTTTATAAAAATTGCGGCAAAATTTAAAGGGACAATTTTTTTTACTAGTATTTAAACTTTGAATAAATAGTTTTTAATTTCTACCAAAATGCTCACCACTTCCAAAATGTAAGAAAATTGTTTTAAAATCCCTTGTAGGGTACTTAATGAGTTATCGGTAGGCGAAGTTCGGTAGTTCATTAAGTATTCTATGGGATCATGTTATGCCTTACGGAGGGGTAAGGTGTGACATGAGGAGCAAAGTTAATGAAGAAACCTAGTGGGAAAAGTGGCTAGAGTACGCTTGCATGGAGCTCTCACCAAGGACGGCTATGGAGGATTCATGGTGTTCTTCCATTCGGCTGGTTCTTATCTTTGAGGTTAAAGATGGTAGTTTCAGTCCACTAACGCTTAATATGGGTCCCTTAAGATGTCACTAGTGGAGCACTAACTTGGTTAAATAATTCATTAATCTTAATTTCCTTAATTTTGCTCATTTGCCACTAATCTTTTACTATTTACATAATGTATCTCAATTTAATTTTTCATGTCATTTCTAAAGTGTAATATCATTTATTTTTAATGGAAATTGAGGTCAAAAGGCAACTCTAGGTATCAAATGATCAAAGTGCCCCACTTCGGGTTACATTCCTGATTTTTCCGGTACCACATATTTTTGTCTTTTTCTCATTTTTTTTTCTTTGTACTAATTTATTAATTTTTCTTTGATAATTCTAATGAAATTTATACTTTAATAGATATTTATTTAAGTCTTAAAAATATTTTTCAGGATTCCCCATGGTCCAAGGCTAGTCAACGGTCCACGCCGCAACTTCCCGGTGCGGTCACCTATTGCTATGGTTCTCGACTCGTTTAACTTGGTTTCATTTCATTGCTATTATTTTTTCTTTGTTTTTCTTGTATTTTATTTTCTTGTATTTCATTATTTTATGTCTCGTCACTAACTTTTAAATGTAGTTCTAGGCATTCTTGCTGTCCGGACAGACAACATCGAACGATGAGAATGCACTACCTATAGGGTGTTACAATTCGCTTCTTAAAATAAATTTCGTCTTGAAATTTTACCCAATAGCCATCTTACAATAGTCATACGTTTGTTTTCTCCTTTCTATATGATCGTATTGTAACGCCCTCACCGTAGGTAGTCCGTACATTTTACTGTTCTAATGACTAATGTCTGTTCGGATAGTCAGGATGTCTGGAACTACACTTAAACTATAGTGAGGAGGCATAAATTAATGAAATAAATATTAAAAAAATATAGGAAAAATTTTGAGAAATAAAATAAAATTTAGAGAATTTATTAATTGGTATAAAAAATAAAAATAATCCGATAAGCACCATGAAAGGCATTTTGGTCATTTCACCCCTATAGGTGAATTTTGACTTAAATGTCAAATTAAAATTTGAAAATAGAATAATTAACATAAATTAATTTTATGAATTTGAATTTGAAAAATGAGAAGAGAAAGAAGAAGAAAAGAAAAGAAAAGAAAAGGAAAGAAAAGAAAAGAAAGGAAATAGATTTATGAAATTTAAAAAACAATAATTATAGAATATATATATATATAAGACACAAGAGACAAAAATTCACCGACCATAAGTCTTCTTCATTTCTTCTTCTCTCTCTCTTTGCCGTCTCCATGTTCTCTCCCCTCCACCATTTTTGCTATAATTATTGTTTTTTAAATTTCATAAATCTATTTTCTTTCTTTTCTTTTCTTTCCTTTTCTTTTCTTTTCTTTTCTTCTTCTTTCTCTTCTCATTTTTCAAATTCAAATTCATAAAATTAATTTATGTTAATTATTCTATTTCCAAATTTTAATTTGACATTTAAGTCAAAATTCACCTCTAGGGGTGAAATGATCAAAATGCCTTTCATGGTGCTCATCGGATTAGTTTTATTTTTTATACCAATTAATAAATTCTCTAAATTTTATTTTATTTCTCAAAATTTTTCCTATATTTTTTTAATATTTATTTCATTAATTTATGCCTCCTCACTATAGTTTAAGTGTAGTTCCAGACATCCTGACTATCTGAACAGACATTAGTCATCGGAATAGTAAAATGTACGGACTACCTACGGTGAGGGCGTTACAATTCTTCCCCTCTAAATAAAATTTCATCCTCGAAATTTACACAATGTAATTAATCGAGGGACCGCTATCTCCTTGTATTTTCACCTTTTTGTGTTATAATACTTTACCTTTTTTTTTAAGTCTGTCTTATTAATCCTTATTCTACAATCTTATCCTTATCTTAATTTACTATTGAAAATACGTAGCTCTACACAATAGTCCCATGTCGGTACTGTAATCTGCAGCTTACAGCACAAACATCAAGAGCATTGCATAGTTACTATGGTATATCCCAATAAACTAACTCTTTTTTTTTTTTTCAACCAGTTCTGTACTCATATTCTTTCATCTCATATACAGCCTCCTTCTCATTTCCATCTATAATCTTTAACACGATCCTTTTTGGTTCATAATCTACAATCACCTGGTGACCTAAAGGGTTGGTGACAAGTATGTCATCTTCTGACCCATCTATCGGTATCCTCTTTCAATAGGAGGTACAATGCATATATAGGGTGAACATAGTTAGGGTCTATCAATGCATACTTAAAGGTATTATAATTAGGAAATGTACCTCTGATAACATCTACCGGATTTGGCTCCTCTCGAGCCATAGCGTACACGCGGGATGCTACTTCAGCCTCGGGGTGTTCTATAGTCTTAGAAGCTCTCTGTGATGTACCAGCTACCTCTGGTCTCATCGGTCTTCTACGCCTCTATACTGTCGGGGCAGACTTCTGAGTCTGTGGTGGAGCTGTGGGAGCACTCCTCCATGGGCAATCTCTCAAAAAAAAATGCTCTATGGACCCACATCTGAAACATCCACCCGTTAGTAATCTACACTTTCCTCTGTGGTTCTTCCTATAATGTGTACAAACTAACATCGAGATTGATCTCTGTGCTATAGGACCCACAGAATTGTCAATTGATACACTCATCTGACCTCCTCTCCTCGGGGCAAATCGGAACCTCTGCCTCTGTTCTCTACTCTGAATCTAACCCTGAGACCCCCTGGGTCTCTTGCTCTCTATGCATTCTGTTTGGGTGGCAGTCTAGAACCTCTCTTGCACTGCCTGTCTCTCCTAAACTGCTCATCATTTCTAACTCTCTCTACTGGGGTCCTATATACTAGCTGGGGAGGTGGTGGCATAGCTCCAGTGACCTGACGGAGCAATTGAGTCATTTGCTGTAGGAAGGCCTGTTGTATCCTTACTAAAGTACCCAACGATGGTTCTACTCTACGCTACTACGCCCTTGACTAAACGTAGGTGCAGGTGCGTGACTCTCTACTTCCTCCTCTATCGGTCCTGGAGGTATGTGCTCTGAAGGATCAAATGCCATCGATCTTATAAAACAGATAATGCCATCGATCCTATAAAACAGATAAAGAACAAATCTACATTAGTGTCACCTCGACTCTATCTAAAGGCCCATGCATGTGATGCAACTATTTCTTTCTATCTATTTAGGTTTAGGACCGTATAAACCTCTGCTCTGATACCACTAAATGTGACGCCCCTTACCCGTCTATTGTATAGCCGAGCAAGAAGTGCCACATTCGGTGCCGGAGCACCCTATCTTGTCTTGTCATGTTATGTCTATTGTAAATTTTAATGTCTTTTAAATCAGGTAATTTACGTGTAGAAATATATTTTTTTTTTTATATCTTATTTTTGTGGAGACCCGAACAGATCCTCCTCTGTTTTATTAGCATCTGGTGGGTTCCACTATCACCTGTTAACATATTCATAGTCATCTCACATATTTCCATATCATATTCTCTTTTATCATATCATTCGCAACAATTTATGAGATCTCAAAATGAAGTATCATCTATTGCATTCATATTGAAATTCATAGATAATAAATTATAAGTTTTCATTTCAAGTCCAAAATAAAATACATCATAAACTAGTAATTACATCATGACTAGACATAATGAACCAAAATACTAGTCTACACATGGGCCCTACCAAAATACAAAAGACTGGTGAGGTGATTCTGATCGGTGGCAGATCTGGTCGGAACTCTGTCCAAATACTACTGTGGCGACTGCTGATCTTCAGTACCTACGCGATGGAAAACCAACGCGCTAAGCATAACGCTTAGTGGTGCATAATTTATAATAACAATAATTAAACAATTGAATTAATATTTACAAATCATAAATTCTGGGTCTTTTATATTTTTTTTATTACACTTTGGAAACAATTAAAATTATTGGGATCTTTCCTGTTTACTTATTGTATATTCAGTATTAATTAATTATTATCAATGCCCAAGAAACCTATAACAAATTATAAAAGCTGGATACACGGGAGTATACGGGTTAGACAGCCATATGTCTACCCTGTATACATCTGTCAGGCACGAGGCCGGTATCGCACGAGACCATTGTCGAGCTTGTAAAGCCGTAAATAAAGTAGGCACAATGGCCAGTAAGTAGGCATATAGCCTGTAGAACAATCATACCAGACATATATTGTCAGTTCATGATTTTCTCGATAGGCAGTACTGCTATCTATAGTCCCTAATTGGTATACCAATTTATCCAAACTAAATAAATAAGTCTAGGTATACTATGGGCAATTAAACATTTTTAATTAATTTAGCACTATTCACTGTTACTATTTTTTTTAGTACTGTTCATTAGTACCATTAATTTCATATTAATAGGACATTAGTCCCAACTTACATATTCATATCATTTTTAATATTTAATTTTCCTTATGAGTATTCTAATTATCATATATAGTATTTTTCCCATGAACCTTTCTTTAGGTTCATGTTGATGCGTTATCTTTATCTAGGAATTTGACTAGGTTAGGATGTCTATTTAGTCACACTTTCTTCATAGCAATTGCTCCTCTATGTTTAAACTTGAATTTCAGTTTTTGAATTACTGAATTTGGAGTTATATAACTCAAGTTATGGTCAAAATACCATAACTGGTCCCTTTGCCTCTAAGCTGTCCAGAATTTACAATTCCTGGTCAATAAACTTTGACCAGTCATTTGATCATTTTATGGTCATTTTTAGACTTAGGTTCCTTCACAAGATATGTTCCTCTATGTCTTAGGGACTCCCAGGTACAATTTCATAATTTTCTAAGCTTGGTATAGTGAGTTATTGTCAGTGTATTAACCTGGACTCTCAGTCCTATAAGAGCAATAACCAACTTCAGGGCAGTATGTTTGACCCTCTTTTTAGGGTCTTTACACTTAGAATTTGGCAAAGGTGTCTAAATCAATGTTGTAGCCCTAAGTGTCATGTTTCTAGATCATATTGGACATCTCAAATGGAATTTCCTAGTGGGAGTTATGGCCAAATGAACACACAGGTATCAAATGGCATTCTGGGTTCAACTTAATATTTTCTAGATTTCAATTCCTAACTTTGGCTAATATTTTCCCTAAGATGCAATGGTTTCTAGAGCTTTGTCAAAACATAAAAATTGTTGTGCTATGTCTTATAAAACTTTTGGCACTAGTTTGACTCAATTTGCAGCTTTGGAGACCATGTTATGGCATTCTTGCCAAAACTAGTCAAGCATACCAAAGGAACAGTATTTTGGACAATTTCCGGGTTGGCAGTTTTAGTGACTCAACTTGTGCTAACAATTTAAATTGGTTAAAGGAAAAACTGGGTTAAGTAGTCCTCATGAAAAGTGTAGCCCTATTTCTAAACTTTCCGTGGGTAAAATTTTAGGTCATTTGGACCAGTATAGAGAGAGTTATGACCAAATGAACACGTACTGTTCATTTGGTCATTTTCTGGGTTGGCAGTTTCAATGACCCAACTTTTGCTAATAATTTGAATTTGTTAAAGGTAAAACTGGGTTAAGTGGTATTCATGAAAAGTGTAGCCTTATGTCTAAACTTTCCATGGGTAACATTTTAGGTCATTTGGACCAGTATAGAGAGAGTTATGACCAATTGAACACGTACTGTTCATTTGGTCATTTTCTGGGTTGGTAGTTTCAGTGACCCAACTTGTGGTAACAATTTGAATTTGTTAAAGGTAAAACTGGGTTAAGTGGTATTCATGAAAAGTGTAGCCCTATGTCTAAACTTTCCATGGGTAAAATTTCAGGTCATTTGGACCAGTATAGAGAGAGTTATGACCAAATGAACACGTACTGTTCATTTGGTCATTTTCTGGGTTGGCAGTTTCAGTGACCCAACTTGTCCTAACAATTTGAATTTGTTAAAAGTAAAACTGGGTTAAGTGGTCTTCATGAAAAGTGTAGCCCTATGTCTAAACTTTCCATGGGTAAAAGTTCAGGTCATTTGGACCAGTATAGAGAGAGTTATGACCAAATGAACACGTACTGTTCATTTGGTCATTTTCTGGGTTGGGTGCAGGGAAATCCGAATTTGGGCAGTATTTAGCTCAAGTTTTGGACAGAATTTGGGCATGGTTTCTTCATGGAAAATGGGCTATTTTGGGTCTAGTTTCACCTCCAATTGGCCTCCTACCAATTGGGGTCACACAATTTTATTTATGGCCTAAAATGTACACTGCCCTCAACAAACACAACCTGCAGAAAATTGACACTTCCAAAACTCAATCTCCTCCAACTTCCTTACTTCAATTTGCATGCAATACACTTCTATAAGCAACAATCTCATGCCAATTAGGTCAAATTTCAAGCATTTACACAAAATCTCCAAGTCATATACACAAACCCTAATTTTCAAGTTTCAAACTCAATCAATTCAATCCCTTTTCATTTCTCATACATATAATCACATCAATCATCATCTCTAAACTCATTTACATTATTTGAAATAAAGCCCAATACATTTCATGGCTGTCAAAATTTGGGGACATCATGGGTTCATGAATTTCTTGTTAATTTCTTGAAATTTCCACTTATCTCAAGTCACTTTCAAGTATTAAAGAAGAAGGAAGGGAGAAAAGCACTAACCTCTTGTGACCCAACTTGAAAATTTTCCCAAAACTTCAACTTTCCTTCTCCCTATGGGTACCTAGAGCTTCCTTATGATGTGGGCTAAATTTTTAATGAAGGGGACCATGGGTTTTGGTGGATAAATAAAGAGAAACTCAAGCTCAAAGCTTGAGCAAAAATGTAATGGCCCGGCCCACTAGTGATATTGTCCGCTCTGGGCTGAAGCCCTCACGGTTTTAAAATGCGTCAATAGGGGTTACGAACCACCAACATATAAACCCAGCATCTCTCCCGTGTTTTGTCGATGTGGGATTTGCCTAGGGTGTTACAATCCACCCCCCTTATGGGACTCAGCGTCCTCGCTGAGGTTTGCCCCACCATCGTTCAAGGTTGCATGCGGAGTAGCTCTGATACCACAAATGTAATGGCCCACTAGTGATATTGTCCGCTCTGGGCTGAAGCCCTCACGGTTTTAAAACGCGTCAATAGGGGTTACGAACCACCAACTTATAAACCCAGCATCTCTCCCGTGTTTTGTCGATGTGGGATTTGCCTAGGGTGTTACACGTATAATTTTCTTTCCTTTGAATTTGTATAAGACTTGTAACAATCTAATACAACATTTAATTTATTTGTATAACACCAATCTTCTCTTACTATTGTTCTGTCTAATATTTTGATTCATGTTTCCATATTGAATGACCCTTGAGGTCATGTTAGAATCATTTATGTAACACCCCTAAGTTCGGTAGTGCGTTCTGCTGCTCCGGTGACTAGTGTTGTCCGGACAGCTAGGATGCCAAGAACCGTACTTCAAAATGGGTGAGGAGACATAAAATAATGAAATACAAGAAAAGGAAATACAAGAAAAACAAAGGAAAAAATCATAGCAAAGAAATGTAACCAAGTTAAGCGAGCCGAAAAACCTAGCGATGGGTGACCGCACCGGGAAGTCACGGCGTGGACCGTTGACTAGCCCTGGACTGCGGGGAATCTTGGAAAACATTTTTAGGACATAAATAGAACCTTATTGAAGTATAAATCTCATTAGAAAGATTAAAGAAAAATTAAATAATTAGTACAAAGAAAAGTGAGAAATCGAAAAACAGACAAAATACGGTTTTACCGAAAAATCGGGAATGCAACCCGAACAGGGGCATTATGGTCATTTGACATCCCGAAGTATCTTTTGACCTAAATGTCCATTAAAAATAAATAGTATTACACTTAGAAAATAAAATGAAAAATTAAATTGGTGGTACCTAAAATAAATAGTGGAAATAATGGGTTAAATGTGGAATAAATGGGAATTTGGCTTATTATATTGTTAAATGGGTGAGTGGTCCACTAATGAATAAATTAAACATGTAATGGGGCAGGTGTAACTCAAAAATGCCATCTGAAATTCCATCTCCTCAAATCCTCTCAAATGGCCGAATTGAAGAATCCTTGAAATCTCCATGAACGTTTTCTTTGAGCTTGATTTCCTCTCTCCATTTCAACTCCATTCACTTAGGTTCTTTCATGAAAAATGGTCTAAACACCACAAGGAAGATATTGATACCAATTTTGAGAAGTTTGGTGAAGGTTTAGCAATTTACAATTAAAGGTAAGTTTGCATTTTTGAGAAGTTCTTTGTTAAAGTTTATGTTTATGTTATGGGTGTTAGTTTGGTGGAGGAAAATTTTGAGTTTGAAGGGTTATTATTGTTTCCATTTTGGACAGCCATGGGGTCACGTTTTTGATGATTTAATATGTACATAATTGATGAGAAATAATGTTGATCATGGTGATTTAGTAACCTAGTGATTTACTTCATGCTTATATAGTGATTTATGCACTTGGATGGGAAATTGTATATTGGTACGGCAATGGGATGTTGAAGAATGGTTTGTGGCAGCTTGTGGACACTTGAGTGATGGTGTATATTGAAGGAAGAGTGGGCAGAATATTGACCTAGAAGGATTGATGATATGTATGTGAATGAATGTTGTAAAGTGTATGTAAAGTTTGTAATGTTTAGGTGTGGTTGTAATGGTATTTAGAAATTGTAATTGTGAATGATATTTGGTGTGTTGAGGGTGATTGGAATCTGCCCAAAATAATGCTAATGTAATGTAGAAAATGCTTTTGGTAATGTGCCAAAACAGTTTGGTAGGGTATGGAAGTAAACCTTGCAAGGTGAGTATGTGTTTGAAGTTGGGGTGTGAAATGCATATTGAGGGCAGTGTATATTTTAGCCTATAACCTTGAATGTGTAACCTCAATTGGTATGAGACCAATTTGAGGTGAAACTAGGCACAAAATGTGCCAACTTCCATTGAGAAACCATGCCAAAATTCTGCTTGCAAGGTGACCTAAAAATTGACCAATTCGGATTAGGTGCAATTAGGACCTGAAAATGACCAATTGGGCAGCAGTGAGTTTTTAGGCCATAACTCACTCAAACCAGGTCCAATTGACCTGAAATTTTGACCAAGAATAGTTAAGACCCATACCTACAAGTCTTATGAAGACACCAAAGCCCAGAAATGACCATAAGCAAGTCAAACAACTTGCACAAATTCAGGTCCAAAACTGGCCGAACCAGAATTGACCAATTTGACCTAAAATTGACCTAAAATGGTACCACTTGACCAGCAATAGTGTAATGACCATAACTTGGTCTACTTAACTCGGATTGACCTGAAATTTTGCACGCGTGCAATAAGACCTAGATCTACAAATTTGTAGTTTCGACCGAGACCCGAAAACCGAGGAACTAGATCGTCGGTTAGGTCAAACCAGTGTCCCGAATCCAAGAATTTGCATTAAAATGCACTAAGCAAGGAAATGACTTTGGTAAAACATACCAAACCTAAAACCCTATCAAATGTGACATATTAACGACACTAAAACCTAATTTACCTAAAACGCAACGAGGGTCGGTATATTAGGTGATTAAGTGAATAATTGAGTTCGGTGCATTATTTACCAAACACCATCGATAGAGACAGTTTAAATTAGTAATCAAACACTTCAAATTGTGTTTCGATACAAAGACTCAGAAAGGGAAGGAAACATCGAGTCGGATCGTGGGGACATCATCGAGGTTTGTGCACAACAAGCTTTCTTTTGAATTATTTTCAATGGAAATAAATATTGACTATTTGCATATCATTGTTTTAAATTGTGGAAATGTGTTTGGTGGACACTTATTGATTGAAAAACATTGTGAATGGTTTGAAATCGTGAAAAATTGTTTGAATGGTATTTGATGGATACTTATTGATTGAAAAGCATCAGTAAATGGTTTTGTGGAAATTGAAGTGAATTACGAATTGTGTTGCCATTTTGTGAATGAAATTATAACTTTGGAAATTTATTGGATTCTTACGGATCATTTGAATAAAATGTTTGGAATTGTTTTGACTCACAATTGGCATGACATCGATAATATGTTCCTCCTCCATTAATGGGGTGAGTGTGATTATTCCTCCTCATTGACTTATTAGTCCGGGTGAGTATGATTAAGTTCCTCCTCTTTGACTTCCCACCGAGGTGAGTATGGATGAGTTCTCATTATATAGCTAGCTTCCTCCTCATTGATTTCGATTATTGGGGTGAGCATGTCTTGTCGTGGTGTACAACACGGCATATATGGAAAAAATTGTGTCATGGCCTAAATTGTGTTATAGATTGGCAACACCGTATTCTTGATTATTTGATCGAATTGTGTTATTATGTATTGTGAGATTGTGAAATTGATTTAAACTCTTATTGACATATACTGTCTATTGAATTCAACCATGATCGACTTATTGAAAATTATTGTGATATTAACAAATGGAGTTTAAATTCTTGTTGACATTTATTGTCTTGAATTTAACTATGGTTTTAAGTATCCACTATTGATATGATTTATGAATTGTGATTTAAAATTTGTATTTGGTTAATGTTGTGCACCATCGAGACATTGTCTGTGATAGCTTTTATTGCAGTAGAGAGAGACAGGCAAAGGCTAGGTCGCTAGTATCGCCAGCGAGAGATTTTTGGGTATAGTGAGTATACCACATGTGGCATTTTGTACTGTAATGTATATTCACTGTATGTATATTTTGTTCTTGGTTTTGAGCTTGTAAATTTAAGTTGTACAAGAAAGTTGTAAAATAATTATGAGTTATTTGGCTTGTAAAAATTGTGTTATATCTTTGTATCTTAGTCTTTGAAAATCATCGTGGATTTGACTTGAGAAATGTGTTGTGTTGATAAAAATGTTGGAGTTGAGATTTGAAAATATATTGAAGTGCTTTTAGTTTTTCAAGAACTGCTTTGTCCAAAATACAAATGGCACCTTGCCAAAATTTTTACAGATATTCCAAATAAATCAAATGAGTTAGTTGTTTCACTTGATTCACCAAAGTCTTTCACACTGTAAATAGTGCTCACCATCGTAAAAGAAGTAAGAAAGTTTTTAAAATCCTTGTAGTGTATTTAATGGATTATCGAGACGGAGTTGGTAATTCATTAGGTATACTACGGATCATGTTATGCCTTACAGAGGGGTAGGGTGTGACATGTTTTAGTGGTATCAGAGCAAAGTTTTTAAATTCTGTTTTCACCTGTCATTTGAATATTCTTTCTTCACATACAACCGCTCAATATCATTGTTTGATACATACAAGACATTACATTATAAATATGCACTAACGGAGGAAATCTCCTTGTGTTATTGGTTTAGGAGATCTAAAATCCTCGCATTGACTATGGAAGAGGGTGATCGTTCATCGATCAATCTATTGAGGCCGAGGTGCAAGGGGATGCCCCATGCCTACATAATGTCGGTGGTTCAAGAGCACCACCGCAGCATCGCATTCGCAATGTTCCAACAAATGGATGGTAATGTGCCTACTCAAGTCCCAATACAGACACCGGTGGTACAACCACAATCTTACGCTAGACAATATGACAAATTGATGAAGTATGGGGCTGAGTTCAAGGGGACAGAGATCCTCTAGAGGCGTAACAATGGTTAGAGAGGATGGATAGGGTATTCAAAAACTGCATTGCGAGGAGCTTAGATTTGAGTACTCAGATCTTTGCTCAGGGGATGCTTATGAGTGGAAAACCATCCCCACACCGATAGAACTGCTAACATGGAATGACTTCGGAATTCAGGCAAAAATATGTCCCCGATGCTTATGTAGACGCAAGAATTCCTAAGTCCAAAATCGGTGGTCGAGTATGAAAGGGAATTCTCCGCAGAAGCCATTATGCAAGAAGTCTACTTTCTACCAAATAGGAGAGATGTAAGAGGTTTGAAACCGCTTGAAGCCTAGTATCGATTACAAGTGGTCGGATTCAAACATAACAACTTCTCTGAACTTATTTCTCAAGCACTAGAATTAGAAAGAATTGAATCTGAAGCGGCTCTTGAGAAAAAGAAATCAGAGAAGGCATAAAAAGAGGGAAAGTAAGCGAGCAGTTCTAGTGGTCCCTCCGAAAGAGGAAAAACTTTGGGGATACGACAGAGATAGTAAGAAGTCCGAGAGATAGATCTTTTGGACGAAACCACCTCGATCCGATCACCAACTCAACAAATGCTTGTCGATCGACTTTGTGAAACTTGTGGTAAACCACATAGTGGGGTATGTTATAGAGCCGTAGGAGCATGCTTTAATTGTGGAGAGACTGGTCATTTTGCTAAGGATTGTGTAAATCCGTGTCGCTCGATCATTTACTACACCAAAGGGATCAACCCAAGTTTCTACCCCAAAGAGTTCACCATCGCTTAGTAGAGGCAAAGGTAGAGGTAGGGTTAGTACACCTAGAAGTCGATCATCGTGAATCACCAAAACAGGGTGATGCTTCAACGAGTATACGCTATTAAAAGAGACTGAGACTTTTGACATCATTGGTACTTTCTCAATTAGCAACTGAGATATATATATGTATTGTTTGACTTGGAATTTTCATATTTTTACATTAGTGTTAGAACTATATGTTCTGTTGTTATTCGTTTACAGAGGAATAAATTTTGACGTATTAGTGATTAGCCCTTAAGATAAGGATTGTGATAATAAGTGAAATTAGTTTTGAAAGAGTTTATCGGCGAAAAGTATTTTCTAACACACCATAAATTATAAAGCTAATTAGTGAGCCTACTTAATGTAAGGCAAGAGGACGTAAAAGTAAGATGCAGTAATGGAATTGCTCTTGATAAGGGCAAGGAGGTTACTGTTAGAAATTGCTAATGGATATTGTAATCAGAATAAGATTCGAATATCAGTGAATTCAAAAAGAATAAAAGATAACAAAGTTTGATCTATTGGGATGTATCGTAGTAACTATGCAATGTTCTTGATGTTTATACTAACTTGAGATTATTGTGTAGAGCTACGACTAACCGATAGTACACCTAGATGAGAATAGTTGCCAACGGCATCTGCTTTGGCATAGTTATGCAATTTAATTGTTAGAAATAAGTTTGAAAATCCTACTTAGGATCTAAAACTCAAAAGTTAAAATATCGAAAGGTTATAGTTCGATAAAAGGAAGTAAGTTATAGAACATTGACAGATAAAAAGAGTTATGGAAGTAGAGACTTGAGCAGTTGATTCATATGTAACAAAGAAATATTCGAATGTGAGGAAGACTATGGACTAGAATGGTCGAGGACCAATGCACGATGAATGATTCTAATATGACCTCAAGGGTCATTCAAGAAGGAACGTGAGTGAAATATTAGAAAACATAATATTTAGATGAGATTTGGGTTATCCAAGCAAATTAAACATTGTATTAGATTGTTAAAAGTCTTACGACCATATAGAAAGGAGAAAATAAACGTATGACTATTGTAAGATGACTACTGGGTAAAATTTCGTGGACGAACTTTATTTAAGGGGGGGAGAATTGTAACACCCCTAAGTTGAGTGCGTTCGCTCCGGTGACTAGTGTTGTCCTGGACACTAGGATGCCAAGAACCGTACTTCAAAATGGGTGAGGAGACATAAAATAATGAAATACAAGAAAAGGAAATACAAGAAAAACAAAGGAAAAATCATAGCAAAGAAATGTAACCAAGTTAAGCAAAACCTAGCGATGGTGATCAGGGAAGTCACGGCGTGGACCGTTGACTAGCCCTGGACTGCGAGAAACCTTGGAAAACATTTTTAGGACATAAATAGAACCTTATTGAAGTATAAATCTCATTAGAAAGATTAAAGAAAAATTAAATAATTAGTACAAAGAAAAGTGAGAAATCGAAAATGCATAAAATACGGCTTTATCAAAAATCTGAATGCAACCCGAACAGGCATTATGGTCATTTGACATCCCAAGTATCTTTTGACCTAAATGTCCATTAAAAATAAATAGTATTACACTTAGAAAATAAAATGAAAAATTAAATTGGTGGTACCTAAAATAAATAGTGGAAATAATGGGTTAAATGTGGAATAAATGGGAATTTGGCTTATTATATTGTTAAATGGGTGAGTGGTCCACTAATGAATAAATTAAACATGTAATGGGGCAGGTGTAACTCAAAAATGCCATCTGAAATTCCATCTCCTCAAATCCTCTCAAATGGCCGAATTGAAGAATCCTTGAAATCTCCATGAACGTTTTCTTTGAGCTTGATTTCCTCTCTCCATTTCAACTCCATTCACTTAGGTTCTTTCATGAAAAATGGTCTAAACACCACAAGGAAGATATTGATACCAATTTTGAGAAGTTTGGTGAAGGTTTAGCAATTTACAATTAAAGGTAAGTTTGCATTTTTGAGAAGTTCTTTGTTAAAGTTTATGTTTATGTTATGGGTGTTAGTTTGGTGGAGGAAAATTTTGAGTTTGAAGGGTTATTATTGTTTCCATTTTGGACAGCCATGGGGTCACGTTTTTGATGATTTAATATGTACATAATTGATGAGAAATAATGTTGATCATGGTGATTTAGTAACCTAGTGATTTACTTCATGCTTATATAGTGATTTATGCACTTGGATGGGAAATTGTATATTGGTACGGCAATGGGATGTTGAAGAATGGTTTGTGGCAGCTTGTGGACACTTGAGTGATGGTGTATATTGAAGGAAGAGTGGGCAGAATATTGACCTAGAAGGATTGATGATATGTATGTGAATGAATGTTGTAAAGTGTATGTAAAGTTTGTAATGTTTAGGTGTGGTTGTAATGGTATTTAGAAATTGTAATTGTGAATGATATTTGGTGTGTTGAGGGTGATTGGAATCTGCCCAAAATAATGCTAATGTAATGTAGAAAATGCTTTTGGTAATGTGCCAAAACAGTTTGGTAGGGTATGGAAGTAAACCTTGCAAGGTGAGTATGTGTTTGAAGTTGGGGTGTGAAATGCATATTGAGGGCAGTGTATATTTTAGCCTATAACCTTGAATGTGTAACCTCAATTGGTATGAGACCAATTTGAGGTGAAACTAGGCACAAAATGTGCCAACTTCCATTGAGAAACCATGCCAAAATTCTGCTTGCAAGGTGACCTAAAAAATTGACCAATTCGGATTAGGTGCAATTAGGACCTGAAAAATGACCAATTGGGCAGCAGTGAGTTTTTAGGCCATAACTCACTCAAACCAGGTCCAATTGACCTGAAATTTTGACCAAGAATAGTTAAGACCCATACCTACAAGTCTTATGAAGACACCAAAGCCCAGAAATGACCATAAGCAAGTCAAACAACTTGCACAAGTTCGGGTCCAAAACTGGCCGAACCAGAATTGACCAATTTGACCTAAAATTGACCTAAAATGGTACCACTTGACCAGCAATAGTGTAATGACCATAACTTGGTCTACTTAACTCGGATTGACCTGAAATTTTGCACCGCGTGCAATAAGACCTAGATCTACAAATTTGTAGTTTCGATCGAGACCGAAAACCGAGGGAACTAGATTGTCCATTAGGTCAAACCAGTTGTCGATCCAGCAATTTGCATTAAAATGCACTCAGCATGTAAATGACATTTGTAAAACATACCAAACCTAAAACCCTATCAAAGGTGACATATTAACGACACTAAAACCTAATTTACCTAAAACGCAATGAGGGTCGGTATATTAGGTGATTAAGTGAATAATTGAGTTCAATGCATTATTTACCAAACACCATCGATAGAGTTTAAATTAGTAATCAAACACTTCAA
Organism: Hevea brasiliensis; assembly: GCF_030052815.1. Lineage (NCBI taxonomy): Eukaryota > Viridiplantae > Streptophyta > Magnoliopsida > Malpighiales > Euphorbiaceae > Hevea > Hevea brasiliensis. The sequence goes on along the minus strand of NC_079499.1, from coordinate 78,208,243 downwards.
ATTGTGTTTCTCTACCAAAGACTCAGAAAGGGAAGGAAACACCGAGTCCAGATCGTGGGGACACCATCGAGGTTTGTGCACAACAACTGCTTTCTTTTGAATTATTTTCAATGGAAATAAATATTGACTATTTGCATATCATTGTTTTAAATTGTGGAAATGTGTTTGGTGGACACTTATTGATTGAAAAACATTGTGAATGGTTTGAAATCGTGAAAAATTGTTTGAATGGTATTTGATGGATACTTATTGATTGAAAAGCGTAAATGGTTTTGTGGAAATTGAAGTGAATTACGAATTGTGTTGCCATTTTGTGAATGAAATTATAACTTTGGAAATTTATTGGATTCTTACGGATCATTTGAATAAAATGTTTGGAAGTGTTTTGACTCACAATTGGCATGACACTGATAATATGTTCCTCCTCCATTAATGGGGTGAGTGTGATTATTGCTCCCTCTTTGACTTATTAGTCCGGGTGAGTATGATTAAGTTCCTCCCTCTTTGACTTCCCACCGAGGTGAGTATGGATGAGTTCTCATTATATAGCTAGCTTCCTCCTCATTGATTTCGATTATTGGGGTGAGCATGTCTTGTCGTGGTGTACAACACGGCATATATGGAAAAAATTGTGTCATGGCCTAAATTGTGTTATAGATTGGCAACATTGTATTCTTGATTATTTGATCGAATTGTGTTATTATGTATTGTGAGATTGTGAAATTGATTTAAACTCTTATTGACATATACTGTCATTGAATTCAACCATGATCGACTTATTGAAAATTATTGTGATATTAACAAATGGAGTTTAAATTCTTGTTGACATTTATTGTCTTGAATTTAACTATGGTTTTAAGTATCCACTATTGATATGATTTATGAATTGTGATTTAAAATTTGTATTTGGTTAATGTTGTGCACCATCGAGACATTGTCTCTGATAGCTTTTATTGCAGTAGAGAGACAGTAGGTCGCTAGTATCGCCAATGAGAGATTTTTGGGTATAGTGAGTATACCACATGTGGCATTTTGTATCAGTAATGTATATTCACTGTATGTATATTTTGTTCTTGGTTTTGAGCAATTGTAAATTTAAGTTGTACAAGAAAGTTGTAAAATAATTATGAGTTATTTGGCTTGTAAAAATTGTGTTATATCTTTGTATCTTAGTCTTTGAAAATCACTGTGGATTTGACTTGAGAAATGTGTTGTGTTGATAAAAATGTTGGAGTTGAGATTTGAAAATATATTGAAGTGCTTTTTACAGGTTTTCTGAAGAACTGTTTTGTCCAAAATACAAATGGCACCTTGCCAAAATTTTTACAGATATTCCAAATAAATCAAATGAGTTAGTTGTTTCACTTCAGTTCACCAAAGTCTTTCACACCTGTACATAGTGCTCACCATCGTAAAAAAGAAGTAAGAAAAGTTTTTAAAATCCCTTGTAGTGTATTTAATGGATTATCAGTAGACGGAGTTGGTAATTCATTAGGTATACTACGGGATCATGTTATGCCTTACAGAGGGGTAGGGTGTGACAATTTATCTAGTCATTAGTCCTCTGACCATTCTAGTCAACAACCTTACTCACATTCGCAACATTTCTTTGTTATATCTGAACCAACTATTCAAATTTTTACTTCCAGAACTCTTTTTATCTATTAATAGTCTATAACTTACTTTCTTTTGTACTAAACTATAACCTTTCGATATTCTAACTTTTGAGTTTTAAATCCCTAATTAGGATTTTCAAACTTATTTCTAATAATAAAATTCTGTCCTGGCATAACTATATCAAAACGGATACCGTTGGCAACTATTCTCATCTTGGTGTACTATCGAGCAGTATGTATCTCTACACAATAATCTCATGTCAGTACTGTAATTTGCAGTTTATAGTACTAATATCAAGAACATTGCATAGTTACTACGATACATTCCAATAAATCAAACTTTCCTATCTTTTATCTTTTTCGAATTCACTAATATCCAAAACTTATTCTGATTATAATATCCACTGACAATTACTAACTGTAACATCTTTGCCCTCATCTAGAGAAATTCCATTATTATAACTTACTTTTAGGTGATTAACAAATTTTTTTATATGAGGGACAGCATGAAGGCAAAAAATAGTAACACTGACATAAAAGTATGCAGACCCCAGGTTAAACAATACATATATATATTAGTTACTAATTTAGAGAGTACCAGCAATGATTGTCAAAAGTCTCAGCCTCTTCCCTCTGTTGTATAGCGTATACTCTAGCTGAAGCATCACCTTGTTCTGGCTAATTCACAATACTCTGACTTCTAGGTGTACCACCCCTACCTCTACCTCTGCCTCTACTAACTGATGGTGAACTCTTTGGGGTAGAAACTTGGGTTGATCCCTCTGGTGCAATAAATGATCCAGAACAATGTGGATTTATACAATCCCTAGCAAAATGACCAGTCTCTCCATAATTAAAACATGCTCCTATGGCTCTATAACATACCCCACTATATGGTTTACCACAAGTTTCACAATGTCGATCCGATAGCGCATTTCTGGGTTTCTGCTGAGTTTGCTGATCCGATCGAGGTGGTTTCTATCCAGAAAATCTATCTCTACCTGATTTGTGTGAGTTAGATCCTCCAAAGTGCTTATTCTTTCCTGACCCACTATTAGGAACTTGATCAGTAGTTTTTTTAATTTTCTCTTTTTCTTTTGTACCCTTTGTAACTGTTTCTTCATTCTCAATTCTTTCCAGTTCCAGGGCTTGCGATATTAGCTCTGAGAAATTCTGGTGTTAGAACCCCACAACTTGCATTCTTAGACTAAGCCTTAACCTGGTCTCAAAGCATTTACATCTGTTTGTAGGAGTGGGAAGTAGGCTTCCTGCATAATGACTCAATCGATAGAAGTTGCTCTCATATTTTGCCACTGTTCTATTCCTTTGCTTCAGGCTTAAGAACTCCTGTAGCTTCTGGTCCACATAGGCATCTAGGACATATTTTTGTCTGAACTCTCTGAGAAAGTCGTCCCATGTCAGCAGTGAGGGTTCCACCAAACTGTGGGGAATGGTTTTCCACCAGTCATATGCATCTCCCTGTAAAAGTGAGACTGAGTATTCAAACTTCAGCTCATAGGTGCAGTTCAGTTTCTTGAACACCCTATCCATTCTTTCTAACTAATGTTCTGCCTCTAGAGGATCTACTGTCCCCTTGAACTCAGTAGCCCCATATTTAATCAGCTTATCATACTGCCTAGCTGAAGGCTGTGGTTGAACCTCTAGTGTCTGCAGTGGGGCTTGAGTAGGCATGTTACCAGCCATCTGTTGGAACATTTCACCCATTTGATGAGTAAATTGAGCAGGAAACTGTGGTACTGAGGGGACTGGTGTGGCTGATCCACTCACATTGTGAAGGGCTGGGGCATCCCCTTATAATTCAGCCTCTATTGATTGATCGGCTAAACGGTCCCCTTCTTCCATAGTCAATTAGAGGATATTACACCTCCTGAACAATTAACATAAGGAGATTTCCTCGCGTTAGTGCATATTTATAATGTAATGTACTGTATGTATCAAACCATGACATTGAGCAGTTGTACTATGAAGAAAGAATATTCAAATTATAGGTCAAAACAGAATTTAAAAACTTGCTTTGATACCACTAAAACATGTCACACCCTACCCCTCTGTAAGGCATAACGTGATCCCGTAGTATACCTAATGAATTATCAAACTTCGTTTACTGATAACCCATTAAATACACTACAAGGGATTTTAAACCTTTTTTTACTTCCTTTTACAGTGGTGAGCACTTTTGACAGGTATTAAAAATTTTTAACTGAAGTGAAACAAAATAACAAATTTGAGTATCAATAATTTCTGTAAAAATTTTGGCAGAGTGCCATCTGTATTTTGAATAAAACAGTTCTTTAAAAACCTGTAAAAAACACTTCAAATATATAATTCCTCAATCCCAAACTCCAATAATTTATTCAACACAATAAATTTCTCAACATTTGCCAACTCAAATCCATAATAATTTTCCAGTGTTTTCAAAAGCTGAGATAAAAGAAATATATCACAATATTTACAAGCCAAAATAATTTACAAATTTAGTTTACAACTTTAATGTATAACTTTAATGTACAATTTCAATTTACAACTGCTCAAAATCAAGAACAATATATACATACAGTGAACGTAAATAACATCACAAAAAACAAAATATGGTATACTCAATATACCCGGTGAAATCTCAAAATGTAGTACAAATAGCCTAGTCTCACGCCTGTCACTACCACTGCGACAAAGAATAAAGCTATCGCTGAGTAAAATTTACTCAGTGGTGCACAATAACAATTTGAAATGCGATATATAAAACTTTTATTGACAATTTACAGATCAAATAATTCATAATTCGATCTCAAAATTTACAAAGTTCATATAACACAAATTTGATCAAACAATTGAATAACACAGTTTTGCCAATCAATGACACCATTTGATCAAATAACTGAATAACACAGTTTTGCCAATCAATAACACAATTTGATCAAATAACTGAATAACCCGGTGTTGCCAATCAATAACACAATTTGATCAAATAACTGAATAACTCAGTTTTGCCAATCAGTAACACAATTTGATCAAATAACTGAATAACACAGTTTTGCCAATCAATAAAACAACTTAGGTCATGACACAAACTTTTACGAACATGCCGTGTTGTACACCACGGCAACTCACACTCACCCCAATAATCGAAATCAATGAGGGAGGAAGCTAGCTAGATAATGAGAACTCATCCACACTCACCTCAGACTGATAAGTCAAAGAGGGAGGAATAAAATCACACTCACCCCATAAATGGAGGAGGAACATAGTAATATTGTCATACCAATTGTGAATCAAAATAATTCCAAATCACAATATTTCATACAAACCACAATTCACATTTTATCTCAAAATTTCCATTTGCAAAGTAGGCAATACAATAATTTCCAAATAAAATTCCCAAGTCAAAACAATAAAAAATTATTCATAACTCAATTCTCCAAATAAATTTTCTAGTAAAAGCAGTGAATATAAAAAGTATTGTGCACAAACCTCTGATATATGCCTCTTGGCCCTGATTCAGTGTTCCTTACGCTTCTTAATATCCTTTTCAATTGAAACACACAATTTAAAGTGTTTCAGTGCTCACTGAATTTGCTTCTAACAATAAAATCTAATATTTAAATGTTAACCCTTGATGCACTCTAAGTGAATTAGGTTTAATGTTACCAATATGTCACATTTTATAGCCTTTTAGTGTTGGTACATGTTACCAAATTTATTTTCAAGTATATTGCATTTTATTGCAATTTGCCGGATTTCGGTATACTAATTTGACCTAGCCAGATGACTTAGTTCCCTCGGTTTTCAGGTTTTAGTCCAAACTACAAACTTGTAGGTCTATGTCTTATTGCACGTGGGGCAAAAATTTCAGGTCATTCTGAGTTGTGTAGAGTAAGTTATGGTCAATTTACCAATACTGGACAGAATGCACTAAAATGGTAACTTTAGGTCATTTTTAGGTCACTTTTGGTTCGGCCAATTTTGGTATCTGAACTTGTTCAAGCTATTTGGCTTTGTTCTGGCCATTTCTGGGCTTTGGTGTCTTCATAAGAATTGTATATATATGTCTAAAATATTCATGGTAAAAATTTTAGGTCAATTGGACCTATTTTCAGTAAGTTATGGTCAAAATACTAACTATTACCCAAATGGCCAATTTTCAGGCTTTCATTCAAGTCACTAATCCGGATTTGGTCATTTTTTAAGTCACCTTCTAGGTAGAATTTTGGTAAGCTTCCTTCATGAAAGTTGGCACATTTTGTGCCTAGTTTCACCTCCAATTGGTCTCATACCAATTGGAGTCACACACTTAAGGTTCTAAGCCAAAACACACACTGCCCTATTACACACTTCTCATCACTTACCAATTACATATTTAACACTTACAAAACTACTTCCTTCATGCCAATTCTAGTTTGTACCTTACCATTAACACATTTAACAACATATTTTGGTCATTTTGGACAGCTTGTAACCATTCTCAATACACACACTATAACTCAGAATTTTCCAAAGTCTATTTACACAATTTAACCACATGAACACACCTCATTTACATTTCCAAATCCAAACAATTATTCACATACACATACTGCCACCATAAGCAACATAATTCAACAATATTTTATGAACTTAAATACTTCAATCTTCTTCATGAGGCTGCCACAAGTTTACACATACTCATCAATTTCCACTTTCACTTTTCAAGCTTACAAATCAAACCTTACACATGGAATTCAACTTCAATACAATTAAACATTTAAATCAACATTCAAACAACCATCTACATGCAAGGAAAAGCTGTTCATGGTGAGGTTCCACGGCTGCCAAAATAGTGTACTACCATTAAAGCATCAAACTTTAAAAATTCTTCCATAAATCAACTACCCACAACCTTAGTTACGCTATTAATGAAACAAGAATTGAAAACACTCACTTACCACTTTTGAAGCTTGATCAAAACCTTACTAAACTTCTTAAAATTCCTATCAAACTCTTCCTTGCAAGGTGAGGAGCAAATTTAATGAAGGAACCTAGTGGAAAAAGTGGCTATAACATGCTTGCATGGAGCTCTCACCATGGACGGCTATGGAGGATTCATGGTGTTCTTCCATTCGGCTGGTTCTTATCCTTGAGGTTGAAGATGGTAGTTTCAGTCCACTAATGATTAATATGGGTCCCTCAAGATGTCACTAGTGGAACACTAACTTGGTTAAACAATTCATTAATCTTAATTTCCTTAATTTTGCTCATTTGCCACTAATCTTTTACTATTTACATAATGTATCTCAATTTAATTTTTCATGTCATTTCTATAGTGTAATATCATTTATTTTTAATGGAAATTGAGGTCAAAAGGCAACTCTAGGTGTCAAATGACCAAAATGCCCCACTTCGGGTTATATTCCTGATTTTTCTGGTAACACCGATTTTTGTCTGTTTCTTGATTTTTTGTTTTTCTTTGTACTAATTTATTTATTTTTCTTTGATAATTATAATGAAATTTATACTTTAATAGATATTTATTTAAGTCTTAGAAATATTTTCTAGGGTTCCCCGCGATCAAGGGCTAGTCAACGGTCCACGCCACAACTTCCCAGTGCGGTCACCCATTGCTATGGTTCTCGGCTCGTTTAACTTGGTTTCATTTCATTGCTATTATTTTTCCTTTGTTTTTCTTGTATTTTCTTTTCTTGTATTTCATTATTTTATGTCTCGTCACCAACTTTTAAATGTAGTTTTAGGCATTGTAGCTGTCCGGACAGACACTGTCACTGGAATAGTAGAACGCACTATCGAACATAGGGGTGTTATACACTTGGCATGGTAATATTACTATGTTCCTCCTCCACTTGTGGGGTTGAGTTTGATATTTAATCACTTTCCTCCCTCTCTGGCTTGCCAGTTTGAGGTAGAGTTTGGATGAGTACTCATTAGCTAGCTAGCCACCTCTCTCATTAATTTCGATTAGTGGGGTGAGTTTGCCTTGTCGTGGTGTACAACACGGCATGTTTGGAAATTTTGTGTCATGGCCTAAGTTGTGTTATTGGTTAGCAACACTATGATTATTAAATTGTTTGATCAAATTTGTGTTATATTAAGCTTTGAAAATTATGAAATATTTAAATTGTGATTTGTTATAAATGTGATTTGAAAAATTGTGAAATGTGATTGTGAAATATTGAACTGTGAATTATTGACAAATGTTTTATATTTTCCATTTTTTATTTTATTGTGCACCACTGAGTATTTTTATACTCAGTGATAGTTTTCTTTGCTTTCATAGATAGAGACAAGGAAAAAGCAGTAGAGTGAACTACTGATTGTTTGAACTATACGGAGGCTTTTGTACGGGTATTTAGCTATATCCTTGTAGTTTATTTTGATGTAAATAATTTAGTTTCATATGTGTTAATGTAAAATTGAGTAGTTGTAAATTAAAGTTTGTAATAATATTATTTTTTATTTTCCTTTGAAAATTAAGACTTGTGTACGTAAACTTAATTTAATGCAATGTTTATGAGTTTATCGAATTATTTTGAAAAATTTTTGAGTTGTGAACTTTGAATCGAGATTGGGTTGATTTGTATTGATTGAAAGTTTTGGTGGTTGCAATTGGGTTGAAATGAATTATTTGGAAGTGTTACACCCTACCCCTCTGTAAGGCATAACATGATCCCGTAGTATATCTAATGAATTACCAACTTCGTCTGCTGATAACCCATTAAATACACTACAAGGGATTTTAAAACTTTTCTTACTTCTTTTTATAGTGGTGAGCATTATTTACAGGTGTTAAAAACCTTTTTGAACTGAAGTAAAACAGCTAACACACTTGGACTATTAATAATTTCCGTAAAAATTTTGGCATAGTGCCATCTGTATTTTGGACAAAACAGTTCTTCAAAAACCTGTAAAAAGCACTTTAATTTTTTTCTCAATCTCAAACTCCAGCATAATTCAACGCAATTTGTTTTTCAACTCAAATCCACAATAATTTTTCAAAGACTCAGATAAAAGGAATACAATACAAATTTTACAAGCCAAAATAACTCATAATTTACTTTACAACTTCAATGTACAATTTTAATTTACAACTGCTCAAAACCAAGAACAATATATACATACAGTGAACATACATTACAGTACAAAATACAAAATGTGGTATACTCAATATACCCGATGATCTCTCAATGTAGTACTAGCAGCCTAGTCACATCACTCATGATAAAGCGGCAATGAAAAGCTATCGCTGAGTAAAATTTACTAAGTGGTGGACAATAACAATTTGAAATGCGATATATATAAATCATTTATTAACAATTCACAAATCAAATAGTTCACAAAATTTATAAAGTTCATATAATACAAATTTGATCAAATAACTGAGTAACACAGTTTTGCCAATCAATAACACAATTTGATCAAATAATTGAATAATACAATTTTACCCATCAATAACACAATTTGATCAAATAACTGAATACTACAGTGTTGCCCATCAATAACACAATTTGATCAAATAACTGAATAATACAGTGTTGCTGATCAATATCAAAATTTAAGCCATGACACAATTCTTCCACACATGACGTGTTGTACACCACGACGAGACACACTCACCCCAATAATCGAAATCAATGAGGGAGGAAGCTAGCTGAATAATGAGTACTCATCCACACTCACCTCAGACTGGCAAGTCAAGAGGGAGGAACATAATCACACTCACCCCATACTGATAGGTCAAAGAGGGAGAAATATATCATACTCACCCTATAAATGGAGGAGGAACATAATAACAGTGTCATGCCAAGTGTGAATCAAAATAATTCCAAATCATAATATTTCATACAAACCATAAATCACATTTTATCTCAAAATTTCCATTTGCAAAGTTGGAAACACAATAATTTCCAAATAATATTCCCAAAACCAATGCAATCAAAAATTATTCATAACTCATTTCTCCAAATAAATTTGCTAGTAAAAGCAGTAAATAAAAAAGTATTATGCACAGGCACAATTTAAAACTATAATGTTCAATTAAATTTTTAAGTAGAAAATGAGAAGTCAAAATTATTGTGCACAAACATAATTTAAAACAATGACATAAAAATAATCATAATTTATTTCAATTGAAAAATTCAAAAGATATAACTATTGTGCACAAACATAATTTAAAACAACAACATACAAATAATCATAATTTATTTCAATAAAAAAAAATTCAAAGAAATACTTATTATGCACAAACCTCTGATAACTGTCTCCTGGCCTTTACTCAGTGTTTCCTTCCCTTTTCTTGAGTCTTTGCTAACTAAGAAACACAATTTGAGGTGTTTCAGTACTCATTTAAACTGTCTCTGACGATAATGCTTGATAATTAATTCACTGAATTCTATTATTTACTTAATCACCTAATATGTCGACCCTCAATGTGTTCTAGGTAAATTAGGTTTTAATGTTACTAATATGTCACATTCGATAGTCTTTTAGGGTTGGTACATGTTACCAATTTCATTTCCATGTATACTGCGTTTTATTGCAACTTGTTGGATTCCGGGATACTAGTTTGACCTAGCCCGACGACCTAGTTCCCTCAGTTTTTGGGTTTCGGTCAAAACTACAAACTTGTAGATCTATGTCTTATTGCACACGGGGCAAAATTTCAGGCCATTCTGAGTTATGTAGACTAAGTTATGGTCATTTTACTATTGTTGGTCGAAATGCATCAAAATTGGTCACTTTAGGTCACTTTAGGTCAATTTTGGTTCGGCCAATTTTTGGACCCGAACTTGTGCAAGCTGTTTGACTTGCTTATGGTCATTTCTAGGGTTTGGTGTCTTCATAAGACTTGTAGATATAGGTCTTATTCATGGTCAAAATTTCAGGTCAATTGAACCTGTTTTGAGTGAGTTATGGCCAAAACACTAACTGCTGCCCAAATGGTCAATTTTCAGGCCTTATTTGCACTTAATCCGAATTTGGTAATTTTTCAAGCTACCTTGCAAGTAGAATTTTGGCAAGCTTCCTTCATGAAAGTTGGCACATTTTGTGCCTAGTTTCACCTTCAATTGGTCTCATACCAATTGGACCCACACTCTTAAGGTTTTAAGCCCAAAACACAAACTGCCCTATTACATTTTGTTTATACTCATCAAGATCACCTTAACACTTACCAAACCTCAACTTCATGCCAATTCTGGTTTGTACCCTAACCTAAACATATTTTACCACATATTGTTGATCATTTTGGCAGCTTACAATCACATTCAATGTACACCATAAAGTGCAGAATTTGTCAAACTCATTTACAACAATTTAATCACCTATTCATGCTCATTTACATGTCTAACTTCACACCATCACACATATACCCAAACTGCCATAACTATTAACACAATTCAACATTAATATTCCATAATCCAAATGTGAAATAACATCCTTATGGTTCACCAAACCAGGCTGCCGATTCATGCATTACATTCCCTAAATTTCCAAGCACTCAAATTTCAATACACATTCACATATACTAAGTATACATCACCCAAATAATTTCCTACACACATAAACATTTAATCAATCCTTTAATCCACCATTTACAAGCAAAAGTAAACTGTCTTCAACGAGTTTCCATGGTTGCCAAAAGTACACATCCCCATTCAACATCAAACCTTAAAAATCTCTCCATAAATCAAATACCCATAACATCCTTACAAACTTTAACAAAACAATAATAAAAAACACAAACTTACCTATTGATGAGGCTTGTTAAATCTTCACCAAACTCCTTAAATTTTGTATCTACTTCTTCCTTGTGAGGTGGGGATCAAGAATGGTGAAGTGACTTTGGTGTTTGGAGGTGAAAATGGAGGAGATTTGGAGCTCTCTCAAGTTTCGGCTATGGAGGTTTTGATGGGTTTCATTTCGGCATGGGAGCAGGAAGGTTGAAGATGAAATGTTTAGTGGAAGGAAACCTGCCCATAGGATGTTTATTTAATCCCCAAAGTGCTCCACTCACCCATTTTAACTATATTATATGTTAAATGTGTTAATTACTCAAATTGAATCCCATTTTTGCTATTTATATTAGGTAGCCCTAATTTAATGTTTCATTGTATTTTTCAAGTGTAATATCATGTATTTTCAATGGACATTTAGGTCAAAAGACCACAATGCCCCTGTTCGGGTTGCATTCTCGATTTTTCGGTAACACTGGGTTTTGTCCGTTTTTCGATTTCTCACTTTTCATTGTACTAACTATTTAATTTTTATTTAATATTTCTTATAGTATTTATACTTCAATAGGGGTCTATTTAAGTCCTAAAAATATTTTCCAGGGTTCTTCGCGTCCAGTATAGTCATCACCCACGCCGTGACTTCCTAAGGGTCACCCATCGCTAGGGTTCTCAGCTCGCTTAACTTGGTTACATTTCTTTTGCTATTGTTTTTCCTTTGTTTTTCTTGTATTTTCTTTTCTTGTATTTCATTATTTTATGTCTCCTCACTCATTTCGAAGTGTAGTTCTAGGCATCCTAGCTGTCCGGACAACACTGGTCACCAGAACAGTAGAATGCACTACCGAACATAGGGGTGTTACAATTCTCCCCCCCTTAAATAAATTTCGTCCAGGAAATTTTACCCAATAGCCATCTTCCAATAGTCATACGTTTATTTTCTCCTTTCTATATGATCGTATAATCTTCTTTTCCTCAAATTTGTATAAGACTTTTAGCAATCTAATACAACATTTAATTTGTTTGTATAACACCAATCTTCTCTTACTATTGTCCAGTCTAATATTTCAGTTCATGTTCCTTCTTGAATGACCCTTGAGGTCATGTTAGAATGATTTATCTAGTCGTTCGTCCTCTGACCATTCTAGTCAATAGTCTTCCTCACATTCGTAACATTTTTTTTTAATATCTGAACCAATTGTTCGAATTTTTACTTTCATAACTCCTTTTATCTATCAATATTCTATAACTTACTTCCCTTTTGTACTAAACTATAACCTTTCGATATTCTAACTTTTGAGTTTTAAATCCCTGAGTAGAATTTTCAAACTTATTTCCAACAATAAAATTATGTCCTGGCATAACTATACCAAAATAGATGCCGTTGGCAACTATTCTCATCTTGGTGTATTATCGAGTAGTACGTAGCTCTATACAATAATCTCAAGTCAGTACTGTAATCTGCAGCTTACAATATAAACATCAAGAACATTGCATAGTTACTACAATACATCCCAATAGATCAAATTTCCTGATATTTTATCCTTTTCGAATTTACTGATATTCGAATCTTATTTTGATTACAACATCCATTAGCAATTACTAACAGTAACATCCTTGCCCTCATCTAGAGCAATTCCATTACTACATCTTACTTTTACGTCCTCTTGCCTTACATTAAGTAGGCTCACCAATTAGCTTTATAATTTATGGTGTGTTAGAAAATACTTTTCGCCGATAAACTCTTTCAAAACTAATTTCACTTATTATCACAATCCTTATCTTAAAGGACTAATCACTAATGCCTCAAAATTTATTCCCCTGTAAAGGAATAACAACAGACCAAATAGTTCTAATACTAACATAAAAGTATGCAAACTCCAAGTCAAACAATACATGTATATATCTTAGTTACTAATTGAGAAAGTACCAGCAACAATGTCAAAAGTCTCAGCCTCTTCTCTCTGCCGTATAACGTATACTCCAGCTGGAGCATCACCCTGTTCTGGCTGATTCACAGTACTCTGACTTCTAGGTGTACTACCCCTACCTCTACCTCTGCCTCTTCTAACTGATGGTGAACTATTTGGGGTAGAAACTTGGGTTGATCCCTTTGGTGTAGTAAATGATCCAGAACAACATGGATTTACACAATCCCTAGCAAAATGACCAGTCTCTCCACAATTAAAACATGCTCCTACGGCTCTATAACATACCCCACTATGTGGTTTACCACAAGTTTCACAAAGTCGATCTGACAGCGCATTTTTGGGTTTCTGTTGAGTTTGCTGATCGGATCGAGGTGGTTTCTGTCCAGAAGATCTATCTCTATCGGACTTCTTACTACCTCGGTTGTATCCCCCAAAGTTTTTCCTTTTTCTAATAGGACCACTAGAACTCTGTTCTACTGACTTTCCCTCTTTTTCTGTCTTCTATGATTTCTTTTTCTCAGGAGCCGCTTCAGATTCAATTCTTTCTAATTCTAGTGCTTGAGAAATAAGTTCAGAGAAGTTATTATGTTTAAATCCGACCACTTGTAATCTGATACTAGGCTTTAAGCCGGTTTCAAAATTATTACATCTCTCCCTACTGGTAGAAAGTAGACTTACTACATAATGGCTTAGGCGGGAAAATTCCCTTTCATATTCAGCCACCGATCTACTCCCTTATTTCAGACTTAGGAACTCTTGCAGCTTCTGGTCTACATAAGCATTGGGGACATATTTTTGTCTGAATTCCCTGAAAAAGTCATTCCATGTTAGCACTGCAGGTTCTACCAGACTGTGGGGAATGGTTTTCCACCAGTCATAAGCATCCCCCTGTAGCAAAGATACTGAGTATTCAAATCTGAGCTCTTCCGTGCAATGCAGTTTCTTGAATACCCTATCCATCCTCTCTAACCATTGTTCTGCCTATAGAGGATCTACTGTCCCCTTGAACTCTGTAGCCCCATATTTCATTAATTTGTCATACTGCCTTGTAGAAGACTGTGGTTGTACCACTGGTGTCTATATTAGGACTTGAGTAGGCGCATTACCAGCCATTTGTTGGAACATTGCAGCCATCTCGAGCGAATCGAGCAGAAGCTGCAGATGCAGGGCCGGTGTCTTTGAACCATCGACATTGTGTAGGGTCAGCATCTCCTTGCACCTCAGCCTCTATAGATTGATTGACTGAACGATCACCCTCTTCCATGGTCAATGCGAGGATCTTAGATCTCCTGAACAAATAACACAAGGAGATTTCCTCCCGTTAGTGCATATTTATAATGTAATGTACTGTATGTATCAAACAATGACATTGAGCAGTTGTACTATGAAGAAAGAATATTCAAATAAAATGTGAAAATAGAATTTAAAAACTAGCTCTGATACCACTAAAACATGTTACACCCTACCCCTCTGTAAGGCATAACATGATCCCTAGTATACCTAATGAATTACCAACTTCGTCTACTGATAACCCATTAAATACACTATAAGGGATTTTAAAACTTTTCTTACTTCTTTTTATAGTGGTGAGCATTATTTACAGGTGTTAAAAACCTTTTTGAACTGAAGTAAAACAGCTAACACACTTGGACTATTAATAATTTCTGTAAAAATTTTGGCAAAGTGCCATATGTATTTTGGACAAAACAGTTATTCAAAAACCTGTAAAAAGTACTTCAATATTTTTCTCAATCTCAAACTCCAACATAATTCAACACAATATGTTTTTCAACTCAAATCCACAATAATTTTTCAAAGACTGAGATAAAAGAAATACAATACAAAATTTACAAGACAAAATAACTCATAATTTACTTTACAACTTCAATGTACAATTTTAATTTACAACTGCTCAAAACCAAGAACAATATATATATACAGTGAACATATATTACAGTACAAAATGCAAAATGTGGTATACTCAATATACCTGATGAACTCTCAATGTAGTACTAGCAGCCTAGTCTGCTGCCCTGTCAGTTTGTCTACTTGCGACAGCAATGAAAAGCTATCGCTGAGTAAAATTTACTAAGTGGTGGACAATAACAATTTGAAATGCGATATATATAAATCTTTTATTGACAATTCACAAATCAAATAGTTCACAAAATTTACAAAGTTCATATAATACAAATTTGATCAAATAACTGAGTAACACAGTTTTGCCAATCAATAACACAATTTGATCAAATAACTGAATAATACAGTTTTGTCCATCAATAACACAATTTGATCAAATAACTGAATAATACAGTATTTCCCATCAATAATACAATTTGATTAAATAACTGAATAATACAGTGTTGCCGATCAATATCATAATTTAAGCCATGACACAATTTTTCCACACATGCCGTGTTGTACACCACGATAAGACAAACTCACCCCAATAATCGAAATCAATGAGGGAGGAAGCTAGCTGAATAATGAGTACTCATCCACACTCACCTCAGACTGGTAAGTCAAGAGGGAAGAACATAATCACACTCACCCCAGACTGATAGGTCAAAGAGGGAGGAATATATCACATTCACCCCATAAATGGAGGAGGAACATAATAACAGCGTCATGCCAAGTGTGAATCAAAATAATTTCAAATCATAATATTTCATACAAACCATAAATCACATTTTATCTCAAAATTTCCATTTGCTAAGTTGGAAACACAATAATTTCTAAATAATTTTCCCAAAACCAAAGCAATAAAAATTATTCATAACTCATTTCTCCAAATAAATTTGCTAGTATAAGCAGTGAATATAAAAGTATTGTGCACAGACACAATTTAAAACTATAATGTTCAATTAAATTTTTAAGTAGAAAATGAGAAGTCAAAATTATTGTGCACAAACATAATTTAAAACAATGACATAAAAATAATCATAATTTATTTCAATTGAAAAATTCAAAAGAGATAACTATTGTGCACAAACATAATTTATAACAATAACATACAAATAATCATAATTTATTTCAATAAAAAAAAATTCAAAGAAATACTTATTATGCACAAACCTCTGATAACTGTCTCCTGGCCTTGACTCAGTGTTTCCTTCCCTTTCCCTGAATCTTTGCTAACTGAGAAACACAATTTGAGGTGTTTCAGTACTCATTTAAACTGTCTCTAACGATAATGCTTGATAATTAATTCACTGAATTCTATTATTTACTTAATCACCTAATATGTCGACCCTCAATACGTTCTAGGTAAATTAGGTTTTAATGTTACCAATATGTCACATTCGATAATCTTTTAGAGTTGGTACATATTACCAATTTCATTTCCATGTATACTGCGGTTTATTGCAACTTGCTGGATTCCGGGATACTAGTTTGACCTAGCTAGACGACCTAGTTCTCTCAATTATCGGGTTTCAGTCAAAACTACAAACTTGTAGATTTATGTCTTATTGCACGCGGGGAAAAATTTCAGGTCATTCTGAGTTATGTAGACTAAGTTATGGTCATTTTACTATTGCTGGTCGAAATGCATCAAAATTGGTCACTTTAGGTCACTTTAGGTCAATTTTGGTTCGGCCAGTTTTTGGACCCGAACTTGTGCAAGCTGTTTGACTTGCTTATGGTCATTTTTGGGCTTTGGTGTCTTCATAGGACTTGTAGATATAGGTCTTAACTATTCATGGTCAAAATTTCAGGTCAATTGGACCTATTTTGAGTGAGTTATGGCCAAAACACTAACTGCTGCCCAAATGGTCAATTTTCAGGCCTTATTTGCACTTAATCCGGATTTGGTCATTTTTCAAGCTACCTTGCAAGCAGAATTTTGGCAAGCTTCCTTCATGAAAGTTGGCACATTTTGTGCCTAGTTTCACCTCCAATTGGTCTCATACCAATTGGACCCACACTCTTAAGGTTTTAAGGCCAAAACACAAACTGCCCTATTACATTTTGTTTATACTCATCAAGTTCACCTTTAACACTTACCAAACTTCACCTTCATGCCAATTCTGGTTTGTACCCTAACCTAAACATATTTTACCACATATTGTTGACCATTTTGGCAGCTTACAATCACATTCAACATACACCATAAAGTGCAGAATTTGTCAAACTCATTTACAACAATTTAATCACCTATTCATGCTCATTTACATGTCCAACTTCACACCATCACACATATACCCAAACTGCCATAACTATTAACGCAATTCAACATTAATATTCCATAATCCAAATGTGAAATAACATCCTTATGGTTCACCAAACCAGACTTCCGATTCATGCATTACATTCCCTAAATTTCCAAGCACTCAAATTTCAATACACATTAACATATACTAAGTATAAATCACCCAAATAATTTCCTACACACATAAACATTTAATCAATCCTTTAATCCACCATTTACAAGCAAAAGTAAACTGTCTTCAAGGAGTTTCCATGGCTGCCAAAAGTACACATCCCCATTCAACATCAAACCTCAAAAATCTCTCCATAAATTAAATATCCATAACATCCTTACAAACTTTAACAAAACAATAATAAAAAACACAAACTTACCTATTGATGAGGCTTGTTAAATCTTCACCAAACTCCTTAAATTTAGTATCTACTTCTTTCTTGTTTGGTGGGGATCAAGATTGGTGAAGTGACTTTGGTGTTTGGAGGTGAAAATGGAGGAGATTTGGAGCTCTCTCAAGTTTCGGCAATGGAGGTTTTGATGGGTTTCATTTCGGCATGGGAGGAGGAAGGTTGAAGATGAAATGTTTAGTGGAAGGACACCTGCCCATATGATGTTTATTTAATCCCCAAAGTGCTCCACTCACCCATTTTAACTATATTATATGTTATATGTGTTAATTACTCAATTTGAATCCCATTTTTGCTATTTATATTAGGTACCCCTAATTTAATGTTTCATTATATTTTTCAAGTGTAATATCATGTATTTTCAATGGACATTTAGGTCAAAAGACAACTCGGAATGTCAAATGACCAAAATGCCCATGTTCGGGTTGCATTCCCGATTTTTCGGTAACATCGGGTTTTGTCCGTTTTTCGATTTCTTACTTTTCTTTGTACTAACTATTTAATTTTTATTTAATATTTCTTATGGTATTTATACTTCAATAGGGGTCTATTTTAGTCCTAAAAATATTTTCTAGGGTTCCCCGCGGTCCAGGACTAGTCAACGGTCCACGCCGTGACTTCCCGGTGCGGTCACCCATCGCTAGGGTTCTCGGCTCGCTTAACTTGGTTACATTTCTTTTGCTATTATTTTTCCTTTATTTTTCTTGTATTTTTTTTTCTTGTATTTCATTATTTTATGTCTCCTCACTCATATCGAAGTGTAGTTCTAAGCATCCCAGCTATCCGGACAACACTGGTCACCGGAACAGTAGAACGCACTACCGAACATAGGGGTGTTACAGGAAGTGTTTTTACAGGTTTTTGAAGAACTGTTTTTCCCAAAAATAGACGGCACTCTGCCAAAAATTTTTCAAAATTTGTGTAAAAATAAAAATGTAGAAAAATTTTAACTAGTCTTTAAACTTCAAGTAAAAGTTAGTAAAAAGTTTTTAAAATCCCTTGTAGTATATTTAATGGGTTACCGGTAGGCAAAGTATGGTTATTCATTAGATGTACTACGGGATCATGTTACATCTTACTGAGGGGTAGGGTGTGACATGAGGAACAAGGCAATAACCGAACTTAGAGAAGGAACACCTTCAAGCTACAGAATAAAAAGGCAAATAGAAAAACAACCAAAACCAAGAAAACGCAACTAAAATCAAACAATCAACCAACAAAAACCATTAGAATTAAAAAGGTTGGTCGTTTTAAAACCCACATGCTACCTATGCACAAACAAACCCAAATATAGCAAGAGCCAATGAAAACTATGAAAGCAATGACACATGTTATATTATATATAGCAAGAGCCAATCAAAGAATCAAGGAAAAGGCACTTTTATGAGATCCTACTGCATTATAATATTCATAAAATTATATTACTACCATGTTCCTTCAATTTCTCCTGAAGGTCATGGATCATTAAATTAGCTAGTATGTGAAATTCATCTTTGCCTTAGTCACACCAATTATATCAATCATCAATCATCTTATCCTCTTCTCAAAGAAACTATAGGCAATGTTGACCTCCTTGGTAACATCCCCAGCATTTACTTGAATCTCCATCAAATAGACTTTCTTTTACTTCAACCCTTTCATCTTTATGATCTGTAGAAGTCAAAGCATTAGATTTAATGCTAGCTTTTAATTTAGATTTTAATGGGCAAAAACATATTTTGCCTTTTAAACTTTCAGAAAAAAGTTAAATTTGCACCCTTAATTTAACATTGAACCAATTTGCTCCCTGAATTTCAAAATTGAACCAATTTAATACTTAAACTTTTAAATTTAAACCAATTACATACAATGCAAAGGAGGAAAAATGCAATAACTGTAACACCCCTCACCCGACTACAGTGTAGCCGAGCAAGGCGTGCCACATTCGGTGTCGGAGCACCCTAACTTATCTTACTTTATTTTTTTCTAAATAATTTTGAATTCATTTAATTTAATATCAATTATTTTTCGATAGAGAAACCAGCGGAGTTTCCCCTATTTTATTATCGTTTGGCGTATTTCAATATTCACCTATTTGAAATTCAACAATATTTCTAAAATAAAATCTTATCCATGCTAATCATAATTATCTCATCAATCATTCTCATAATTTTCTCATATTTCAAATCTCATCCATACATTTCAATTTCATAATCATTTCCCTACATTTCCATTCATACTCAATTCATATGTAAACATTCTCAAATTACATAAGCAAAATTTTCAAATTTCCTTAATTTACAGAATTTACAAAATAATTACAAAATTTCATAATTTACATGATATATAAATTAATTACATATGAAAAAGATAATTAATTAATTTACATCGCATTCATATTAATTACCTATTCATAATATACATTATAATACAATATCTAAGCATTTTATACAAAATTTAAAATATGTTCTATATGGGCCCTATCTACATGCATTGCTGAGGAGGTGACAAACTTTGACACTCTGCTGATCAAAACTCCCAAAATTCCCAGTCAAATGTCCATTGGGTTCTAGCTTCAGTACCTGCGCGAAGGAAACAATTCCATCTCGCTAAGCATTGCTGCTTAGTGGTGCAATAATATAACACGGAAATAATATACAAATAAAGATAGAAATAAAACATAATTCAAATAATTAAGATTTATTTATACTTCACATGCGGTTTCTAAAATTTAATATGTTTTATCCTAATTTAGTCTTCTTTGAAAGTGTTTATTTCGCCAATGTACAGTAATAATGTACAAAGAAAAATGATCTGAAAATAATAAATTTATGCTTATATTATTATATAAGTCACATTTGCAATATTTATTTATGTTATAATTTTTTTTGCTAATCTTTTAGCATTTTCTCTATACTTGCTAGGTTGTCTCAGATTGTTTCATAATAAGTAAATTTTGATATCGGTCCAGTTCATTTCGATTCTTTCTAATAAATAACTATTCTAATTTATTTTAGGTCATCTTACTCATTTATTTAAATTATAATATTTTTTTTATCACTAATATTCTTAACTTATTTCAATAAATTTCACTGCCCAAGTAACCTATGACAGGCTGACTAAACTGGATAACGGGTCGTTGGCACTGGACAACGCGGTGCCTCGGGCCGTCATACCATGGGACGCTGAACGTCAACCACATATGCAGTAAGTATGGCTAAAAAGCCATGATAACACATAACCGGGCATAAAAGCCATGAATACAGGCATAAAGCCATGAATGCGGGCATAAAGCCATGAATACGGGCATAAAGCCATGAATACAGGCATAAAGCCTTTCGCAGTACTGCTAAAACAATACCTTATTGGCATGCCAAACTATCCAATCTGACACACATGTCTAGGCAATACAAGGGCACATAATATCATTAAATATTAATATATTGTGTTTTATGACTTCATTATTTCATGATAAATTTCAATTATAATTTATACATTCATTTGATCATTTATATGATCACAATTCACATCAATTATCCTTTTATACCATTATACTCAAAATACTTCTCCTCTCTACAATAATGAGAACTAATATCTCATTCATACATTAATATGGTTCATTTATTCATTCATTATGTTATTCATATTGATCACAATTCTAAACAATGGTTCACATGTACCATTGTATTCAAAACATTTTTCCTTTCTCATTTATACATTCAAGAATCTACTTATGTAATTACAAATTTTATATTTCAAGTTGAGTTACTAATATTTTATGAATTCCATTTGTGATGGGCATATAAGCCCTAACTATCTATTCACATCAATTAGGTGACTTATTTTTCATGTTTCAAGTAATCCATGAATATTTCATGGATTTCAAATTTATGGCCTTAATTTCTTTTTAACAATTTTGACTAGGATGCATAGTCCACATTTGTCATACAATTCTAAGCATTTAAGCTTAGAATTGGTTCTAGGTCTTCATCTTAATTTACTAATCATTTTGATTACTATTCACCTTACTAGTCAACCAAAATGTTGACTTTTTTATAATATATTAATTCTAATTACACCAATATCCCACATTTTTAGTTTTACATTTGCTAGTATTAATTGCCAATTGCAATTTAAAGTCCCCTAGATGCATTTCTAAATTTTCAGTTTTTACTACCTAAGTTTACTGTTCCATTGGACAATTTTAGAGTAGAAACTGGGCTAACCTTTCTTCATCAAAGTTGTTCCTTATTGTGTCTTCTTTAATTCCCTTTTTGAATCACTCCATTTGGAGTTTTGTAGCTGAAGTTATGGTCATTTTACCATAACTGGTCGGAGTGACCTGTACCCAGATTTTCTGGGCAATTTGGTTCTGCCAGATTTGGTGACCTAAGTTTGGTTGGCTATTTGACTAGGTTGTGGTCATAATTTGGGTCAGGTTTCTTCATGAAAGTTGTTGTTCTATATCTCAGCTTGTTGCTGATAAAATTTCAGGTCAATTGGACTTTTCTACATTGAGTTATGGCCAAATGACCAAATATTGTTCATTTGGTCATTTTGCCCAGGCAGATTGCAGGTCACCCGGATTAGGGCAAACTTTTGGTCAACTTGGTTTGGTTTTCTGGGCATGGTTTCTTCACCAAAGTTGTGCCATTATGTGTCTAGTTTCATTTCCAATTTTCCAAACACCAATTGAACCTCTACAATTCAAGTTATGGCTGCCCAAACCTGCTAGACTCATGTCCAATTTTGCAGGTCACCTAGGGCAGCCACACTAAACCTAAATCCTATCACTAAACACACTAAACCTAAATCCTATCACTAATTGACCATTAAAACTCACTTTAATCATTACATGATCAAAGTCTCAATTTCATGCTCAAACCCTAACTCCAATTTCCAATTCATGGCATACACACACCAAACTCATACCAAATCACTTTATCCATCATCTATACTCATCAATAACATAATTAAGCCACTTAATTTCATCAAAAACCAACAATCCTTAAACTTTCTCATGGCTTCCAAATTTAGAGATTTCATTTACTCAAGTTTTTCTTTTAATTTCACACAATTTTCTACTTGATTTAGCATGCTTACAAGATTAAAGAAATAAAGAAATTGTTTAGGGCACTAACCTTGAATGGAGCAGAATTTTTTCTTGACCCAACTTAGATTTTTCCTTCACTTTCTTTAATTTTCTTGGCTGCCAAACACTTGCTCAAGATGTAGAGATAAATTTTGTTGAAGTGGACTTAGGGTTTCAAGTGAGATTTGGGTGGGTTATAAAGCTTGGTTAAGCTTTAATGGTGGTAAGGGTTAGGAGTGCTACGGATGGAAGAAGAAAGTGAAAGGAAAACTGATTTCTTTCTTTCATTTCTGCCCATTTAACTCATTTTAAGTGAGTTATAGCCATGTGTCACCATGTGATTGGGTGGAGGCACACTAATGACATCATGTGATGTCATAATTCCCAATTTCTTTCATTTTTCTTTTCTTTTCTTTTCTACTCATTTTCAATTCAATTTTTAACAATATTTATTCATATTTTAGATCATAATAATTATTTACTTAATTGGACAAGTCGCTCAAAAATCACCTCTGAAGGCGAAATGACCAAAATGCCCTCCGTTTGGCTTAACAGACTAAAATTGTCTGTACCGATTGAAAAAATTTTCTAAGCATTTTCTTGGCATTCTAATTCCATAGAAACTTCAATGACCCTTCTTTAGAGTCCCAAAAATTATTTTATGAATTTTTCCCCGGGTATAGGGCTTCTAATTGCGAGAACCGCAACTTCCCACTAGGTTACCCATCGCTAGGGCACCGGCTCATTTAACTTAGTTGTATTTTATTTGTAAAATTTTTTCTAAATTTTTCTTATTAATATTTGAGTTATTTATGACTCCTCACTCTAGTCTAATTATTTTTCCGGACGTTCTAGCTGTCCGGATCAGCACCGATCATCGGAACAGTAGAATGTATGGAATTGCTACAGTGAGGGCGTTACAATAACTGCATGCACTGCTAACTTGAAAAAATAGCTTATGAGTTGGCATCCACATTAGCAAAAATGGGTTAAATTGGCTTAAATTTTTAAATGCAAATTGGTTTAATATTAAATTAGTTCAATTTCTTGCAATCTCTTCTGCTAGCTACTGTATCGCTTTCAGAAATCTCGATTCTTTTAATATCAAAGTGTGACACCCCTTACCCGTGTACAGTATACCCGAGTAAGTAATGCCACACGGTGTACCGGCACATTCTAATATACCTTAATTAATTTATATCATGCTTGTGAATATAATTTATGAAATATAATTTATTTTAGCCATATATCAAAAGTATTATTTATTTGAGGTTCCGAAAATTTTAAAGAAAATCCGGCAGAGTACCGGCTAAAAATGGAGAAAACAGTTCTTCGGAACCTGTTAAAAACACTTCCAAATAATTTTCCAAACAATCCCAAGTTCAATTCATCAACAAAGTCTCAACAACATTTTTTTCAATTTCAGTTCTCAATCATCAATTCTCAGGGTTCTCATATATAAACAACAATTAAATACTCAAATTACTTCCATACATAACCATAAATCTTCATTATTTACATGAACCTCAAAATACATTACACAAGTTTAATTACATATGAGAAAATCAAAATTTAATACAGAATGCCAAAATGACACCTAGTGTCCTACCAATGCAATCGCAGTTGAGGTGACACGGACATGCGTAATCGTAGGATGGACTCACCCAGTCTGCGGTCTACTGGGCTCACGATCTGTATCTCCAGTACCTACGCGTGGCAAAAGCAACGCGCTAAGCAATAATGCTTAGTGGTGCAATAATAAAATAAAGGAAATAGCAAGAAATAAATATGTAATGAAAATATATGTTATATTTGTTTGGTATTTGTATATCATTTACTTTGTCCACTCTTATTCATTTGGTTGCCCGAAGTAACCTACACTAGACGCATCGGATGGATAAGCGGTAACCGCACTGGGTATAAAGTACCTCAGTCCGTCACACCATCGCTCACATATGCATCTCCGGCAGGCAATGAGCGACTAACAAGTCAGAATATATCGAGCACAAGGCCAAAGCTCAATACAAGGTCGAATGGCTAAAAGCCATAAAATCACGAATGGCATATTGCCATGTGCGATCGCTAATCGAACCCTATTGGCATGCCAAACTATCCAAACCAATCTTGTTAGGTATACTAGGGCATTTGAAACTTTTAAATTCTTCAATTTGTGAATTTCATGTTTTGGTGTTACTATTCACCTCATTGGTCAACAAAAATGTTGACTTTTGGATAGAAAATATGTACATTGACTTTGGCACTCCCAACATACCACATTTTGCATTTAAAACTTGTTGGCATTAAGCGTTAATACCATTTCTAAGCATTAAACCAAAGGAGTAGATTTTTCAGATTTTGTACCATAAATTTACTGTTCCATTAGGAACTGTTACAGTGGAAACTTGAGGAATTGGTAAACATGAAAGTTGTTCCTTATTTTGTCTAGTTCAATTTCATTTTTTGAATCACTCCATTTGGAGTTTTGTAGCTCCAAATATGGTCCAAAAACCACAGCTGGCCGGATTTCCATTCTGCAGAAATTACCATATCTATAGTAACATGAACAGTGACTGTGACTGCATATTTGAATAGGTTCTGGCCATAATTTGGGGTAGGTTCCTTCATGAAAGTTGTTTTTCTATGTCTTAAATTGTTGCTGTAAAAATTTCAGGTCAATTGACCAAATCTACAGTGAGTTATGGCTAAATGAATAGTTACTGTTCATTTGGTCATTTCTACAGGTGCTGTTTCAGGGGATCCGGATTGGGGCCAACTTTTGGTCCTCTTGCTTTGGTCTTTTGGGCATAGTTTCTTCAGAAAAAATGTGCCATTATAAGCGTAGTTTCATGTCCAATTGGCTAAACACCAATTGGACCAACATAGCCAAAGTTATGGCTGTCTAATTGGACTGGAATCTCAGTCACCATTGCTGTTGTCCCTAGGCAGAATAGTCATTCACTTTGCCATGCTATTTTTCAGTCCATATTATGGTCAACTTACCTAAAGTGGTCACTAATTAACTATTAGAATGTCCTTTAACAATTTCCTAAGCCAAATCAAAATTTCACTCCCAAACCCTAGCTTATTTTCAAGGTTTACACCACACACCTTAGTTAACTCTTCCATTTCTTATATACATATATATATATATACACTTTAGACATAATCTCTAATTCACTCTAAGTCCATTTAAAACAGTCAAACTCATTCCTTCCTTAGGGCTGCCAAAATTTATGGTATACATACACATAGATTCATTTCATTTAATTCACAAAACCTTACTCACTTTAATTCTTTAACATGGAATAAGAGGGATTTAGGTACAAATAGGCACTAACCTTGAATAGGGCAGAATTTTCCAAGCTTGAACTTCACTTTCTTTTGTTTTCTTGGCTGCCCAACACTCTAGCAAGGTTGGGTGACCAATTTTTGTGAAGGGACCTAAGGGTTTTGGGGTGAGAAATCAAGGATTTAAGGTATGAAAGAATAATAATTATGGAGGAAGAAGAAGAAGCCCACGGCTGGCTGAAGAAGAAGAAGGAAACAGCAGAATTTTTGGGTCCATTTGTCTCTTTTAATTGTTTTAAGAAGGCTTGTTGAATGGTGATTGGTGGAGGGTATGTAAATGACATCATGTGATGTCATTATCCCTAATTTCCTTCATTTTTCTTTTCTTTTCTTTTCTACCATATTTCAATTTAATTTTTAGCAATATTTATTCATATTTTGAGTCATAATAATTATTTACTTAACTGGACAAGTCGGCCAAAAATCACCTCTGAAGGCGAAATGACCAAAATGCCCTCCGTTTGGCTTAACGGGTCAAAATTGTCTGTACCGATTGAAAAATTTTTCTAGGTATTTTCTTGGCATTCTAATGCCATGGGAACCTCAATGATCCTTCTCTGGAGTCCCAAAAATTATTTTATGAATTTTTCCCCAGGTCTAGGGCTCCTCGTTGCGAGAACCGCAACTTCCCTCTGGGTTACCCCTCGCTAGGGCACTGGTTCGTTTAACTTGGTTGTATTTTATTTCTAAAATTTTTACTAAATTTTTCTTATTAATATTTGAGTTAATTATGGTTCTTGACTTTAGTTTAAATATTTTTCCGGACGTTCTAGCTGTCCGGACCGACACCTGTCACCGGAACAGTAGAATGTACGAAATTGCTACTGGGAGGGTGTTACAACTCTTCCCCTCTAATTTAAATTTTGTCCTCGAAATTTACCTGATGCAAACAGTTGAGGGAACTGTTGCCTCATCGTCTCTTCACTTTCCCAAGTTGCCTCCTCGGTGTTGTGGTGCCTCCAAAGCACTTTCACTAGTGGAATCTGCTTATTCCTCAATTCTTTTACTTCCCGAGCTAGGATCCGTAGGGGTTCTTCTTCATATGTCAAATCCGGTTGTATTTCAATTTCTTCCCTGGAGATGACATGTGAAGGATCTGAGCGGTATCTTCTGAGCATGGATACGTGGAACACATTGTGGATCTTGTCCAGCTCTGGTGGTAAAGCTAGCCTATAGGCCACTGGACCCACACATTCAATGACTTCATATGGGCCAATGAACCTAGGGCTTAACTTACCTTTCCTTCCAAACCTCAATACTTTCTTCCATGGTGACACCTTGAGGAACACTTTGTCGCCAACCACATATTCTATTTCTTTTCTCTTCAAGTCGGCATAGGATTTCTGTCTGTCTGAGGCAACCTTGAGATTGGCTTTGATTAGTTTTACCTTTTCCTCAGTCTGTTTCACCAGGTCTGGCCCCACCAGTTTGTCTTCGCCCAATTCAGTCCAGCACACTGGAGTTCTACATTTTCTCCCATACAGTGCTTCATATGGGGCCATTTGGATGCTAGCTTGGTAGCTATTGTTGTATGCAAATTACGCTGGGAGGTATCTATCCCAACTTCCCTCAAACTCAATGACACAACTCCTCAGCATATCCTCAAGGACCTGACATATTTTTCATGTTATTGTTATCATTTCAGTTCAATATGTGTATTTATCTAATTGGTTTCAATTGTTTACCTAGATTACTCTTTCAGATTGCCCATCCGTCTGAGGATGGAAAGCTGTGCTGAAATGGAGTTGTGTACCCAAGGACTCATGCAACTTCTTCCAAAATCTCGATGTAAACCTTAGGTCTCAATCAGATATGATGGAAAGTGGAATTCCATGCAGTCTAACTATCTCACTGATATACAATTCTGCTAACTTCTCTAGTGAGTAGTCAGTCCTAACTGGCAGAAAGTGTGCTAACTTTGTCAATCTATCAACTATCACCCATGCTGCATCATGTTTCTTCCGGGTGAGAGGTAGACCACTTACAAAATCCATGGTGACCTGATCCCATTTCCATTCAGGTATGCGTATAGGTTGTAGCAAACCTGATGGAACTTGATGTTCTGCCTTGACTTGCTGACATGTAAAGCATTTAGTCACGTAGTCAGCTATGTCCTTCTTCATACCAGGCCACCAATACTGAAGCTTCAGATCATGATACATCTTTGTACTTCCTGGGTGCATAGCATATACACTGGTGTGTGCCTCTTTTAGAATACTGGCCTTCAATTCCCCATTATCTGCTACACACAGTCTTCCTTTGTAGTACAGACACCCATCTGCTTTCACCTCATAGTCAGTTGCTTTTCCCTCTGAGATTATGCTCATAATAACCATTAACTTTTCATCCGCTTTTGCCCATCAAAAATCTGTCAGAGTAGATTTGGCCTCACTTGCAACTCACCAAAATAGCTCCATCTCGAATCAAAGATAGACGGGCATTCAATGATCTCAAAGTCGTGATGGACTTTCGCTCAAAGAATCAAGAACTACATTTGCCTTCCCAGGATGGTAGTCAATCACACAATCATAATCCTTCAGGAACTCAATCCATCGCCTCTGTCTAAGGTTGAGCTCCCTCTGAGTTGGCAAATATTTCAAGCTTTTGTGGTCTGTGTAAATGTAGCACTTTTCACCATACAAGTAATGCCTCCATATCTTCAGTGCGAAGATAATTGCTGCAAGCTCTAGATCATGGGTAGGGTAATTCTGTTCATGTGGCCTTAGCTGCCTGGAAGCATAAGCGACCACCTTTCCCTCTTGCATCAATACACACCCTAGCCCATTATGTGAGGTATCACTGTAGACCACAAAGTCTTTTCCTGACACTGGCTGTGTTAACACTGGTGCCTCTGTCAACATAGCCTTCAACTTCTCAAAACTGGTCTGACACTTGTCATTCTAGTCAAATCTTACATTTTTGTGTAACAACTTGGTCATTGGAGCAGCTATTAAGGAAAATCCTTTCACAAATCTCCTGTAATGCCCAGCTAGCCCCAAGAAGCTTCTGACCTCAGTTGTATTCCTGGGAGGCTTTCATTCCATCACTGCTTCTATTTTCTTGGGATCCACCCTAATCCCATCAGCTGACACTATGTGTCCAAGGAATGCAATCTCATTCAGCCAAAAGTTACACTTGGACAACTTAGCATACAGCTTCTTTTCCTTCAAGGTTTGCAGAACAATTCTCAAATGCTCATCATGTTCTTCACTGGTCTTGGAATACACCAAAATATCGTCAATAAAGACCACTACGAACCGATCTAGGTATGGATGGAAGATACGGTTCATAAGGTCCATAAATGCTGCTAGTGCATTTGTTAGGCCAAAGGGCATCACCAGAAACTCATAATGCCCGCACGGTCTGAATGCGCCTTTGGGCACATCTACATCCTTCACCCTCAACTGATGATACCCTGATCTGAGATCGATCTTAGAAAATACTCCTGCTCCCTTCAACTGATCAAATAGATCATCAATTCTAGGCAACGGATATTTGTTCTTCACTGTCACTTTATTCAACTGCCGGTAATCAATGCAAAGCCTCAAAGTCCCATCCTTCTTTTTCACAACAAAGACAGCGCTCCCCATGGTGACACACTGGGGCGTATGAACCCCTTATCAAGCAACTCTTGCAACTAAGTTTTCAACTCCCTTAATTCAGTGGGTGCCATCCTATAAGGAGAAATAGAAATGGGTGTCATGTACAGTTGTCTCAATAGCAAATTCAACTTCCCTTCTCGTGGCAAACCAGCAACTCTTCAGAAATACCTGGGAATTCTCTCATCGTGGGTATGTCACCTGTTTGGCTTAGCTCGCCTAGTATCCACCACATGTGCTAGGTAGGCTTCACAGCCTTTTCTCATCATTCTTCTTGCAACGGTGGTTGAGATGACATTGGACAAGAAATCTGTCCTTTCCCCCACAACTGTGATCTCATTACCCTCTGAAGTTTTTAGAGAAATTCTCTTCAATTTGCAATCAACTATTGCCTGATGACGTGACAACCAGTCCATTCCCAAAATCACGTCAAACTCGTGGAAGGGTAACTCAATCAGGTCGGCCAAAAATTCATTACCCTGAATCCTTAATGGGCAACCCTTGTATACTTTGTTCACCACTACACTGTGGCCCAATGGATTAGTGACCAGAATGTCTTGGTCACTCTCCCCTACCAGTATCCCCCTTTCTACGGGTAGGTTGATGCAGATGTATGAGTGAGTGGATCCTGGATCCACCAATGCATGCACAGGTGTATTGTAGAGGGAGAACGTACCCCTGGTGACGTCCGGGGCATCTTGCTCCTCCTGAGCTCTCAGGGCATAATTTACGCGGTGGTGCATTATCGGCCTCTCTGGCTCGGATCTGAGCCTCTGCGATGGTCCTCTGACCTCGGACTTGCAGATTTTCTACCCCTGCGTAGTGCAGGCGAGTGCATGCGCTTGTGTTGGAGCGGCGATAGTAGTTCTCGTGGGCGGTTCCTTAGCGATGCTCATCGACCCACATCTTAGCGAGCACGATTACTCTCAACACTCCCCCTTGTGCCATTTGAGACGGTGTGGACATGCGAGAAGATGTTGGGGCTAGTCCCTAAACCCCATCCTCGGAGGCGCCACTGATGGTGTGGACTGACCTCTCCTAGGGGTGAACTGTGGCCTGGACCCCTGAGACTGACCCTGACCATGTGGCTGACCTGAACTCTGTGCAGGTGGACCTCTAAACTTCTTCCCAGGTGCAGGAGATGAGCTAGACTGACCCGGGCCCCTCTTCTGCTGTCTATCCCTTCTGGTCTGCTCACTGATTCTCACTTTTTCAACCCTTATTGCAGCTTCCACTAACTTGCTAAATTCTGTGATTCCCAAGGCAGTGAGCTGAATCTTTATGTTGTTATTTAGTCCCTCTTCAAATCTCTTACATCTTTCAGCTTCATTAGGGACTATCTCCCTTCCATAGTGGCTTAATCGGATGAATTCCTTCTCATACTCGGCCACTGACAGCTGTCTCTGCCTCAGGTTAATAAACTCTCTTCTTCTCTCTTCCAGGTATACAGTACCCACATATTTCTTCTTGAATTCTGAGAGAAAGAAGTCCCAAGTTATAGCTTCTGGCTGCACTTCACTGGACACAGTATCCCACCATTCATATGCATCGTCTTGCAACAGGGATACAGCAGCCTCCAGGTTTTGCTCTGGGGTGCAGTGGAGTTGTTTTAGAACTCTGCCTGTTCTGTTCAACCAATTCTCGGCTGCAACAGAGTCATCTTCTCTCTTGCCATAGAAGTCCACAGCTCCAAACTTTCTTAGTCTTTCCAGGTGTGATTTCTGCTGTGGAGCTGGTGGTGGTGGTGGTGCTGGCATTACCCCAGCCATTTGTCTAAAGAAGTCGGCCATTTGTTGGAACATGGCCTGTGGAGGTGGCGAGGCTCGCTTGAGTGTGAGCAGATTCTCTCATACCCCGGTCTCATGCTGCGGTGGAGCATGACTCTCCACTTCCTCCTCATGACTCTGAGATGAAGGGTCCATATCCTATTCAAAATAACAAAAACAAACAGATCTGCATTAGTGTCACCTCGACTCTTACAAATGCAATGCATGGTATGGACTCAATCTAGGACCAGAAACGCCTAAACCGTGCTCTGATACCACTAAATGTGACACCTCTTACCCGTGTACAGTATACCCGAGTAAGTAATGCCACACGGTGTACCGGCACATTCTAATATACCTTAATTAATTTATATCATGCTTGTGAATATAATTTATGAAATATAATTTATTTTAGCCATATATCAAAAGTATTATTTATTTGAGGTTCCGAAAATTTTAAAGAAAATCCGGCAGAGTACCGGCTAAAATTGGAGAAAACAGTTCTTCGGAACCTGTTAAAAACACTTCCAAATAATTTTCCAAACAATCCCAACTTCAATTCATCAACAAAGTCTCAACAACATTTTTTTCAATTTCAGTTATCAATCATCAGTTCTCAGGGTTCTCATATATAAACAACAATTAAATACTCAAATTACTTCCATACATAACCATAAATCTTCATTATTTACATGAACCTCAAAATACATTACACAAGTTTAATTACATATGAGAAAATCAAAATTTAATACAGAATGCCAAAATGACACCTAGTGTCCTACCAATGCACTGCAGAAGTTGAGGTGACACGGACCTTTGTGTAGAAGCTGCAGGATGGACTCACCAGATCTTGATCTCTGGGCTCACGATCTGTATCTCCAGTACCTACGTGTGGCAAAAGCAACGCGCTAAGCAATAATGCTTAGTGGTGCAATAATAAAATAAAGGAAATAGCAAGAAATAAATATGTAATGAATGTATATGTTATATTTGTTTGGTATTTGCATATCATTTACTTTGTCCACTTTTATTCATTTGGTTGCCCGAAGTAACCTACACTAGACGCCTGGACTGGATAAACGGGTAAACTGGCACTGGGTATCAAGTACCTCGGGCCGTCACACCATCGGTCACATATGCATCTCCCGGTGTGCAACAGAACAGCTAACAAGCTGTAAATATATCAGGCACAAGGCCAAAGCTCAATACAAGGTCAGAATGGCTAAAAGCCATAAAATCACAGAATGGCATATTGCCATGTGCAGTATAGCTAACTGAACCCTATTGGCATGCCAAACTATCCAAACCAATCTTGTTAGGTATACTAGGGCATTTGAAACTTTTAAATTCTTCAATTTGTGAATTTCATGTTTTGGTGTTACTATTCACCTCATTGGTCAACAAAAATGTTGACTTTTGGATAGAAAATATGTACATTGACTTTGGCACTCCCAACATACCACATTTTGTATTTAAAACTTGTTGGCATTAAGCGTTAATACCATTTCTAAGCATTAAACCAAAGGAGCAGATTTTTCAGATTTTGTACCATAATTTTACTGTTCCATTAGGAACTGTTACAGTGGAAATTTGAGGAATTGGTAAACATGAAAGTTGTTCCTTATTTTGTCTAGTTGAATTTCCTTTTTTGAATCACTCCATTTGGAGTTTTTTAGCTCCAGATATGGTCCAAAAACCACAGCTGGCCGGATTTCTATTCTGCAGAAATTACCATATCTACAGTAACATGAACAGTGATTGTGACTGCATATTTGAATAGGTTCTGGCCATAATTTGGGGTAGGTTTCTTCATGAAAGTTGTTTTTCTATGTCTTAAATTATTGCTGTAAAAGTTTCAGGTCAATTGACCAAATCTACAGTGAGTTATGGCTAAATGAATAGTTACTATTCATTTGGTCATTTCTGCAGGTGCTGTTTCAGGGGATCCGGATTGGGGCTAACTTTTCGTCCTCTTGCTTTGGTCTTTTGGGTATGGTTTCTTCAGAAAAAATGTGCCATTATAAGCCTAGTTTCATGTCCAATTGGCCAAACACCAATTGGACCAACACAGCCAAAGTTATGGCTATCTAATTGGACTGGAATCTCAGTCACCATTGCTGCTGTCCCTAGGCAGCATAGTCATTCACTTTGCCATGCTATTTTTTAGTCCATATTATGGTCAACTTACCTAAAATGGTCACTAATTAACCATTAGAATGTCCTTTAACAATTTCCTAAGCCAAATCAAAATTTCACTCCCAAACCCTAGCTTATTTTCAAGGTTTACACCACCACCTTAGTTAACTCTTCCATTTCTTATATATATATATATATATATATATATATATATATATATATACACTTTAGACATAATCTCTAATTCACTCTAAGTCCATTTAAAACAGTCAAACTCATTCCTTCGTTAGGGCTGCCAAAATTTATGGTATACATACACATAGATTCATTTCATTTAATTCACAAAACCTTACTCACTTTAATTCTTTAACATGGAATAAGAGGGATTTAGGTACAAATAGGCACTAACCTTGAATAGGACAGAATTTTCCAAGCTTGAACTTCACTTTCTTTTGTTTTCTTGGATGCCAAACACTCTAGCAAGGTTGGGTGACCAATTTTTGTGAAGGGACCTAAGGGTTTTGGGGTGAGAAATCAAGGATTTAAGGTATGAAAGAACAAGAATTATGGAGGAAGAAGAAGAAGCCCACGGCTGGCTGAAGAAGAAGAAGAAAACAGCAGAATCTTTGGGTCCATTTGTCTCTTTTAATTGTTTTAAGAAGGCTTGTTGAATGGTGATTGGTGGAGGGTATGTAAATGACATCATGTGATGTCATTATCCCTAATTTCCTTTATTTTTCTTTTCTTTTCTTTTCTACCATATTTCAATTTAATTTTTAGTAATATTTATTCATATTTTGAGTCATAATAATTATTTACTTAACTGGACAAGTCGGCCAAAAATCACCTCTGAAGGCGAAATGACCAAAATGCCCTCCGTTTGGCTTAACGGGTCAAAATTGTCTGTACCGATTGAAAAATTTTTCTAGGTATTTTCATGGCATTATAATGCCATGGGAACCTCAATGATCCTTCTCTGGAGTCCCAAAAATTATTTTATGAATTTTTCCCCGGGTCTAGGGCTCCTCGTTGCGAGAACCGCAACTTCCCTCTGGGTTACCCCTCGCTAGGGCACCGGTTCGTTTAACTTGGTTGTATTTTATTTCTAAAATTTTTACTAAATTTTTCTTATTAATATTTGAGTTAATTATGGTTCCTGACTTTAGTTTAAATATTTTTCCGGACGTTCTAGCTGTCCGGACCGACACCGGTCACCGGAACAGTAGAATGTACGAAATTGCTACCGGGAGGATGTTACACAAAGCGTATCCCGTGAATTGCCTAAGAGGGATAGAACTTGAATTGAGCAAAGATTTATAGGTAAAGAGGATTATATATCAAAATAAGGATGCTGCGTAATAGAGGAAAAAGAAGAAGCAGCCAACATTTACGATCCCAGCAACAAAGACATTAAAATTAACACCTTCTTCTTTGACCACAGAAACTACATTTGCATTATCAATACTTGAGAGAGAGTGTAAGGAAAATCACTGCAAAAAAAAAAAAGAAAATAAAAATAAAAATAAAAAAAGTGTAGGGAACAAAATCTCAACCACCTACCACCTGAACTGTCACGCCTTACCCCTCTGTAAGACATAACATGATACCGTGGAATACCTAATGAACTACCGAACTTCACCTACTGATAACTCATTAAGTACCCTACAAGGGATTTTAAAATAATTTTCTTACTTTTGACAAGTGGTGAGCATTTTCTAATTGGTATCAAAAGATTTAATTAAAGTTGAAAGCTAGTTGAAATTTTTAGCCCATTTTATTTTTTTGCAAGTTTTATAAAAATTTTGACAGAGTGCTGTCTGTATTTCGGGAAAACAATTCTTCAAATACCTGAAAAAAAAAAAAAAAAACACTTCCAATAATTTTTCTCAACAACTTCTTCAAATTCATAATCATCCTAATCAATTTCAACACATTTATCAACTTCCAAAAGTTCAAATCCACAATTTCCATTCATATTTCATTAAAGATAAAACAATTTATATACATCATTACAAAAATTTATATTAAAAGAAATTCAAACTAAAATTTATTATAAACTTTATACAAGCTACTCAATACCAATTTTACATGTCCATACCTTTACATACATCAAAATAAATTTTTACAGTTAGGATATAAAATATACCCGATAACTTGAAGACAAGTAGCTTTTCAATCCTCAGCAGCTCAATTTGCTGCTCCTCTAGTCTCTATATCTGCGATAGCAATAACAGCCATCGCTGAGTACTAGGACTCAGTGGTGCACAACATACTAAAATAATCTTTATGCAGAATTTAAATCATATTTATTCAAAAATTTACTGAACATGAGAATTAAATACAAAACATGAATTATGAGATTTTAATCCAAACAAGTTCATTTCGAAGTGTCAAAACCAATTTCATAAAACCCACAGTTATATCATGCCATTCGAAACAAATATAATCTCAATAGCCAAAGGCTAAGGAGAAGTCACATCACAAGGCTAGCTAGCCCAAATATATGGATATCCATTCAATTTCTTCTTCTACTGGCACACACCTCAACACTTCAGCCAGAGAAAGAATCAAAATTCGAAATTGATTACCCCCACTAGTCATGCTAGTGAGGTGTTCAAATATATGGTCATGACACTGTGGTTTCAAAACTTATCTTAACAATTTACTAAACATTACCATTTCAAATATACACAAATAACTTTCAATAATTTAAATCAAAAGCATAACAAATATTTTATCACAATGATATCACAATTCAATATTTCAAATTATTCAAAACAATATGCAGAAGATAAATTACAGAAATTATACGTTGTGCACAAACCTTAAGCGAGTCGCCCCTTGGCCTTGACTCGACACCTCGGGTTCCTTCCCAGTATTCTTTTCAACTGAAACACACAGTTTTGCAGTGTTTCAGTATCATAACTCATAAAAAATCCAAAATAAATTTAATTTCACTTTTACTTAGCTCTAATGTGCTAAACTTGACGCTTTTTTAAAATTTGTGTTTCGGGGTTACTATTCACTACACTATTCAAGTCAATTTGTTGACTTTCTAAGGCTTAATAGGTATGGGAATTCCAACTTCTCCCACATACCACATTTTGATAACTAATTTGTTGGTTTTGGTTGTTTACTCAAATTCTAAGTCTTTTAGGCAAATTTGCAAATTTTCAGTTTTGGTGTCTTAAGTTGCACTGTTCCATTGGCCATTTTTCTGTTAGAATTTGGAAAAACTTTATTCATAGAAAATGTTTCCTATTGTCTTAACTTTATTCTTCTTTTTGAATCACTCTAGTTGGAGTTTTGTAGCTCAAGTTATAGCCATTTGAATCATGGCTGCCGGATTGGACTTAACCCATATTTTCTGGGCAAATTTTGGTTCTGGCAGTTTTAGGTCACCAACTTTGGGTGGCCAAATGACTTAGTTAAGGGCATAATTTGGGTTTGTGTTCTTCATGAAAGTTTTAGGTCTATATTGCAGCTGTCCACTGGTAAACGTTTAGGTCATTTAGACCTACCTAGCCCAAGTTATGGACAAATGAACAAACACTGTTCATTTGGTCATTTTTGTCCAGGTCAGACTACAAAAATCTGGATTTGGTCAATTTATTCACTAGGTTTTGGTCACTTTTTGGGCATGATTCCTAAATGAATAATGTGTCATTTTGTGTCTATTTTCATTCCCAATTGGTCTCATGCCAATTGGACTTGTAAATTTTTAGTTTTGGTCCCTCAAAGGGACCTTAGTCTTGCTGCCAGCAATATGACTATTTTCAATTCGAATTTAAACTCACCTCTAACACTTTCAACACATTTCAATTGGTCACACATGACCATTTCTCACCTCAAACTAGGTCAAACACATCATTTCACAATTTCTCACATTTTTTACTCCTAAACCCTAAGTGTCCAAACCTTAATTCACCAATTTGTTACATTTGTTGAATTCTAAATGCATATTTAATACTCATATATTCATTTACACTTAACAACTTCATTATTTGCATCAAAACACCCATTTCAAACATAAACCCTAGCTGGCCAAAGTCATACATAATTCCTCAACAATTGTTTTTCTTTTCATATTTTCATGAAATTCTCACTTTCAACCTTAAATCTACACTTACAAACTAATTAAATTAAAAGAGAGAACCTCTTGTGAGACTTTTGAATCTTCACTTTCTTCCCTCAATTTCTTCCCTTCCTTTCTCTCAATCTTCCAATTTAGAGTTAATTAGAAGTTTTCTATAACGTTTGGGCAGGATTTATGGAGTAAAGCTAGGTTTTAAAAGCTCCAAATTGTGTGGTTATGGAGGACTTTTGAGAGAAACCTAAGAGAGAGAGGGACAGCTTATGGTGGAAGGAAGAAGATGAGTATTTGTCTTCTTTTTGATTTGTTTTTATCTCTCTTTAATTAAATAAAAATAAATTAATTAATGAATAATTCCATTATTGCATCATAATTACATAGTAAGTGATTTCTAATTCTTATATTATTTTTTTCTTTTTTTTCCTATATTCTTTAATTAAATTTTCGATCCTGAAAATTTTTTTTCTCCAATTTTATTTGATAGTTAGGTCAGGAGTCAGCTCTCGAGGTCAATTGACCAAATTGTCCCTCGCCAGTTCGATCCGGTCTGTAAATAATTCAATATTTTTTTTTGGATCACTGACCTAATTATTTGACCGACTTAATAATTCTTTTTCATGATTTTCTCTTTTTCTCTGTGTTTGTAATGGTCCTAAGGATCGTAGCGTCACATTTTATGATTCAAAATTCGAGTTTAAATCGACTTCACAATCCTTCCCGAGAAGGTCACCCATCGCTGTGACTCTCGGCTCGTTTAACTTCTTATGTTCTGTTTTTCTTATTTATACTTAACTGATTGGCAATTACTAATTATTTGTGTTTATGGCTTATCTAGTTGTCTTATATGTGGTTTTAATCTCCTTAATTGTTTGGACCGACACCGGTCACCGGAATAGTGAAATATACTAGGTTATACAAATAGGGGTGTTACAATTCTCCTCTCCTTAAAATAAATTTTGTCTCGAAATTTTACCTGGTATCAATCTCTG
Organism: Hevea brasiliensis; assembly: GCF_030052815.1. Lineage (NCBI taxonomy): Eukaryota > Viridiplantae > Streptophyta > Magnoliopsida > Malpighiales > Euphorbiaceae > Hevea > Hevea brasiliensis. The sequence goes on along the minus strand of NC_079499.1, from coordinate 78,169,346 downwards.
AACAGCTGTGGGTGTTGTCTCCTCATGTCCTCCTCTCGTTGCCAAGTAGCCTCCTTGCCCGAATGATGGTTCCACAGCACTTTTACTAACGGGATCTGCTTGTTCCGTAGCTGCTTCACCTCATAAGCTAGAATCTCTATGAGTTCTTCCTCATATGTGAGGTCTGGATTCACTTCGATTTCCTTTACTAGTACCTCCTCAACATAGACACATGGAAGACATTATGTATCTTCTCCAACTCTGGAGGTAGTGCCAATCGATATGCCAAAGGACTCGCTCTTTCCAGAACCTCATATGGCCCAATAAAACGAGGACTCAGTTTTCCCTTTCTGCCGAATCTCATAATTCTCTTCTAAGGAGAAACCTTGAGGAATGCTTTCTCACCCACTGCATACTCAATATCTCTTATCTTCAAATCAATATAGGACTTTTGATGGTCTGATGCAGTCTTCAATCAATCTCTAATCACCCTGATTTTCTCTTCAGTTTGCTGAACAATTTCGGGTCCAATCATCTTTCTTTCACCCATGTCATCCCAACACAACGGGGTTCTACATTTTTTGCTATACAAAGCTTCATATGGAGGCATCCTAATGCTTGATTGGTAGCTGTTGTTGTAGGCAAACTCAATCAAAGGCAAGTGTGTATCCCAACTGCCCTCAAACTCAATCACACAAGCCCGTAGCATGTCCTCCAAGATATGAATTACCCTCTCAGATTGGCCATCTGTCTGTGGGTGGAATGCAGTACTAAAGTTCAATCTAGTTCCTAGGGCTCTCTAAAGACTACCCCAGAATCTAGAAGTGAACCTAGGATCTCTGTCTGATACGATGGATACTGGCACTCCATGCAGTCTCACAATCTCATCTATATACAACTTGGCCAATCTTTGTAAACTGTAGTCCATTCGAACTGGCAGAAAATGATAAGACTTGGTTAGTCTGTGAATAATGACCCATACTGTATCATGACTCTTTTGTGTCCTCGGAAGTCCCATCACAAAATCCATTGTTATTCTCTCCCATTTCTATTTTGGTACTGGTAGTGGATGTAACAAACCAGCGGGTACTTGATGCTCTTCCTTCACTTGCTGACAAGATAGGCATTTAGAAACAAACTCTGCCACATCTCTTTTCATACCCATCCACCAGTAATGCTCATTTAGCCCTCTATACATTTTGATGCCACCAGGGTGCATGGTAAAAGGAGACTCATGTGCTTCCTTCAAAATAATCTGCCACAAATCAACATCATTAGGAACACACATTCTTCCCTGGTGTAGTAGTAGACCATCATCTCTTATTGAGAATTATGGTTTCTTGCCCTGCCTGACTTCTTCCAACGACTTGATACTTCGATTATTACGGCGACCATTACGATCGATCAATCAACACTGGCTGTACATGCCATGCCACTACTGTCTGTCCCTCATCATTAATCTCTAAGCTGGCATGTAACGATTTCAACTCATGTACCATAGACGAAGGAGTAACCCGTAGACTTGCCATAGTCTTGTGACTTAAGGCGTCAGCCACAACATTAGCTTTCCCTGGCTGATAGTCTATCAGACAATCATAGTCTTTTATCAACTCTAACCATCTCCTCTGTCTAAAATTCAGCTCCTTTTGGGTGCTCAAATATTTTAAACTCTTATGATCTGTGTAGATATAGCACTTCTCTCCATACAAATAATATCTCCAGATCTTAAGAGCAAACACTATAACTGTAAGCTCCAAGTCATGTGTCGGATAATTCCTTTCATGCGGTTTCAGCTGGCGTGATGCATAGGTAATGACATTTCGATCTTGCATTAACACACAGCCTAACCCATTGTGAGAAGCATCACTACAAACTGTATATTCTTTACCCGGTGTAGGTAAAATCAAGACTGGAGCCTCAGTCAAACATCTCTTTAATTCATCAAAACTCTATTGACATTTATCCGCCCACTGAAATTTCACATCTTTTTAAAGTAACTTGGTCAATGGAAATGCCAACATGGAGAATCCCTTCACAAAATGATGGTAGTATCCAGCTAAACCCAGAAAACTGCGAGTTCTGTGATATTTCTGGGTGGCCTCCAACTAAGGACAGTTTCTATCTTACTTAGATCTACCTTGATGCCCTCTACTGATACTACATATCCCAAGAAAGATATTTGTTTCAGCCAAAATTCACATTTCGACAATTTGGCATATAGTTGTTTCTCCCTCAAAGTTGCAGTACAATCCGTAGATGTCTATCATGCTCTTCTGTATTCCTCGAATAGACCAATATATCATCTATGAATACCACAACAAACTGGTCGAGGTATGGTCTGAAGATAGTGTTCATCATATCCATAAAAGCAGTCAAAGCATTAGTTAACCTGAATGGCATGACTAAGAACTCATAATGGCCATAGCGGGTTCTAAAAGCAGTTTTAGAAATACTCTGCTCTTGTACTTTCAACTGATAATAACCTGATCTCAAGTCAATTTTAGAGAACACAGTTACACCCCTCAACTGATCAAACAAGTCATCAATGTGGGGCAATGGATATCTATTCTTTATTGTCACCTTATTTAACTGGCGATAGTCAATGCATAGCCGGATAAAGCCCTTGTCAAGTAGTTCTTGCCATCTTTCTTCTTAACAAACAACACTGGCGCTCCCCAAGGTGACACACTAAGCCGGATAAAGCCCTTGTCAAGTAGTTCTTGCAACTGCACTTTCAACTCTTTTAATTCTGCAGGTGCCATTCTATATTGTGTTATGGAGATTGGGTCCACACCAGGCATAACATCAATCTCAAACTGCACCTCTCTTTCTGGAGGTAATCCTGGCAATTCATCAGGAAACACATCTGAAAAGTCACATACCGTAGGGATGTCCCTCAGTGCTGGGCTTCCCACTTGGGTGTCTTTCACGTGCCAAGTATGCTTCACATCCCTTTCTGATCAACCTTCTGGCTAGTGCAGCCGAAATGATGTTTGATGGCAGTAAATGCCTCTCCCCATGTATTACCACATCACCGTACAAAGGGAGACCAAAAGTGACTGTCTTCAGTCTACAGTAAATCATAGCATGATGCCTAGCTAACCAATCCATGGCCAAGATAATATCATAATCTCCGAAGGGCATTTCAATCTAATCTGACAGAAAAACATGTCCTTGGATCACCAAAGGACAGTCTCTATAGATTCTGTTGACCCGAACCTTTTGTCCTAATGAACTAGTTACTAGCACTTCAAAATCCATTTGGATACACGGAACAGCAAGTGAACTGACTATGCTAGCACTAACATATGAGTGGGTTGAACCTAGATCAAACAACACAAATACTTCTTGATCAGAGATAGAGAATGTACCAGCTACCACATCGGAAGTCTTAGCCTCTTCCTGTTGTCTCATCATGTAGACTCTAACTGAAGCACTTCCTTGTGCTGACTGACCAACAGTGCCCTGACTGTCAGAAGCAGTGCCTCTACCTCTGCCTCTTCCTCTGCCAACTAATTGTGAACCTTTGGGAGCAGGACTCTGAATAGATACTTCTGCAGTCGTAGGAGCTGGACCATATTTAGGAGCGCTAGTGTAGTCTTTAGCTAAATGGCCCTTGCCTCCACAGTTAAAGCAGGCTCCCGTAGCCCAATAGCATTCTCCCCTATGAATCTTGCCACAAGTCTCATAGGGGCGGGCAGGGTATGAACCCCTGCTTGATTGCTGACTAGACCTAGGGGGTCTCTGTCTAGAGAATCAGCCCCTTCCAAATCTTCCACCTCGGCCTCTGCTAGGTCCACCAAATTTCTTCCTCTTCCCATATGACCAGAACTTGGCTCTACTGACTTTTCACCTTTATCATTCTCTGTTTTCTCAGTCCTCTCTGATTTTTCTTTTAGGTGTCACTTCTGATTCAATCCTTTTTAGCTCAAGTGCCTGAGAGATGAGCTCAGAGAAGTTGCTGTGTCTGAATCCCACTACTTGCATCCTCAAACTGGGCTTCAAACCAATCTCAAATCTCTTGCACCGTTCCTTGCTAGTAGAAAGGAGACTCCCAGCATAATGGCTTAAGCGGGAGAACTCCCTCTCATACTCTGCCATTGATCTGTTACCTAGTTTCAGACTCAGAAATTCTCGTAGATTCTAATCAACATATGCATCTGGAATGTATTTCTGTCTGAATTCTTTGATGAAGTCATTCCAGTTCAGTACTAGTGGTTCAGCCAAGCTGTGGGGGATGGTCTTCCACCAATCATACGCATCCCCTTGCAGTAGTGACACAGAGTATTCAAACTTCAATTCATCTTGGCAGTGCAGCTTCTTGAACACTCTATCCATTCTTTCAAGCCATTGCTCTGCCTTAAGCGGGTCTACAGTACCCTTAAATTCTGTAGCCCCAAACTTCAAAAGTTTGTCATACTGTCTGACTAGATGTTGTGGTTGTACCAAGGTGTCTGGGGTCGAGCTTGAGCAGGCATACCCCCAGCCATTTGTTGAAATATCGCAGCCATCTGCTGTGTGAAATGTGTAGGAAACTGCGGCATTTGTGGGGCTGGTGCTACTGATCCACTGACGTTTTGTAGAGCTGGGGCTTCCCTTGTGCCTCAGCTTCAATAGATTACTCAACTGAGCGATCCCCTTCTTGCATATCAATCTGAAGTTAAGGTATCTCCTGAACAAATAACACAAGGAGATTCCTTCCGTTAGTTCATATTTATGATGTAATGCACTGTATGTAACAAATAAGGACATTGAGAAGTTGTACTTAGCAAAGAAAAAACACAAATTCATAAGTTAAAACATACTTCAAAAATTTTGCTCTGATACCATTAAAACATGTCACACCTTACCCCTCTGTAAGGCATAATATGATCCCATAGAATACCTAATAAACTACCGAACTTCACCTACCAATAACTCATTAAGTACCCTACAAGGGATTTTAAAACAATTTTCTTACTTTTGATAAGTGGTGAGCATTTTCTAATTGGTATCAACACATTTAATTAAAGTTGAAAGCTGGTTGAAATTTTTGGCCCATTTTATTTTTCCGCAAGTTTTATAAAATTTCAGCAGAGTGTCGTCTGTATTTTGAGAAAATAGTTCTTCAAATGCCTGAAAAAAAAAATACTTCCAATAATTTTTCTCAATAACTTCTTCGAATTCACAATCATCCCAATCAATTTCAACACATTTATCAACTTCCAAAAATTCAAATCCACAATTTCCATTCATATTTCATTAAAGAGAAAATAATTTATATACATCATTACAAAAATTTATATTAAAAGAAATTCAAACTAAAATTTATTACAAACTTTATACAAGCTGCTCAAGACCAATTTGACATGTCCATACATTTACATACATTACATACATCAAAATAAATTTTTACAGTCAAGGTATAACAGCTCCTCAATCCTCAGTAGCTCAATCTGCTGCTCCTCTAGTCTCTATATCTGCGACAGCAATAACACCCATCGCTGAGTACTAGGACTCAGTGGTGCACAACATGCTAAAATAATCTTTATGCAGAATTTAAATCATATTTATTAAAAAATTGGACTGAATATGAGAATTAAATACAAAACATGAATTATGAGATTTTAATCCAAACAAGTTCATTTCGAAGTGTCAAAACCAATTTCATAAAACCCACAGTTATATCATGCCATTCGAAACAAATATAATCTCAATAGCCAAAGGCTAAGGAGAAGTCACATCACAAGGCTAGCTAGCTCAAATTTATGCATATCTATTCAATTTCTTCTTCTACTGGCACATACCTCAACACTTCAGCCAGAGAAAGAATCAAAATTTGAAACTGATTACCCCCACTAGTCATGCTAGTGAGATGTTCAAATATATGGTCATGACACTGTGGTTTCAAAACTTATCTTAACAATTTACTAAACATTGCCATTTCAAATATACACAAATATCTTACAACAATTTAAATCAAAAGCATAATAAACATTTCATCACAATGATATCACAATTCAATATTTCAAATTATTCAAAACAATATGCAGAAGATAAATTATAGAAATTATACGTTGTGCACAAACCTTAAGCGAGTCGCCTCTTGGCCTTGACTCGACATCTCGGGTTCCTTCCTGGTATTCTTTTCAACTAAAACACACAGTTTTACAGTGTTTCAGTATCATAACTCATAAAAAATCTAAAATAAATTTAATTTCACTTTTACCTAGCTCTAATGTGCTAAACTTGACATTTTTTTTAAAATTTGTGTTTCGGAGTTACTATTAACTACACTATTCAAGTCAATTTATTTACTTTCTAAGGCTTAATAGGTATGGAAATTCCAACTTCACCCACATACCACATTTTGATAACTAAATTTGTTGGTTTTAGTTGTTTACTCAAATTCTAAGTCTTTTAGGCAAATTTGCAAATTTTCAGTTTTGGTGTCTTAAGTTGCACTGTTCCATTGGTCATTTTTCTATTAGAATTTGGCAAAACTTTCTTCATAGAAAATGTTTGCTATTGTCTTAACTTTATTCTTATTTTTGAATCACTCCATTTGGAGTTTTGTAGCTTAAGTTATAGCCATTTAAATCACGGATGCTGGATTTGACTTAACCCAGATTTTCTGGGCAAATTCTGGTTCTGGCAGTTTTAGGTCACCAAATTTGGGTGGCCAAATGACTTGGTTAAGGGCATAATTTGGATTTATGTTCTTCATGAAAGTTTTAGGTCTATGTTTCAGGTGTCCACTGGTAAAATTTTAGGTCATTTAGACCTGCCTAACACAAGTTATGGCCAAATGAACAAACACTGTTCATTTGGTCATTTTTGTATAGGTCAGATTGCAAAAATCCGGATTTGGTCAATTTGTTCACTAGGTTTTGGTCATTTTTTGGGCATAATTCCTAAATGAAAAATGTGTTATTTTGTGTCTACTTTCATTCCCAATTGGTCTGATACTAATTGGACTTTTAAATTTTCAGTGTTGGTCCCTCAAAGGGACCTTAGTCTTGTTGCCAGCAACATGACCATTTTCAATCCGAATTTAAACTCGCCTCTAACACTTTCAACACATCTCAATTGGTCACAAATGACTATTTCTCACCTCAAACTAGGTCAAAAACATCAGTTCACAATTTCTCACATTTTTGACTCCTAAACCCTAAGTGTTCAAACCTTAATTCACCAATTTGTTACATTTGTTGAATTCTAAATGCATATTTAATACTCATATATTCATTTACACTTAACAACTTCATTATTTGCATCAAAGCACCCACTTCAAACATAAACCCTAGTTGGACAAATTCATACATAATTCCTCAACAATTGTTTTTCTTTTCATATTTTCATGAAATTCTCACTTTCAACCTTAAATCTACACTTATAAACCAATTAAATTAAAAGAGAGAACTTACCTCTTGTGAGACTTTTGAATCTTTACTTTCTTCCCTCAATTTCTTCACTTCCTTTCTCTTAATCTTCCAATTTAGAGTTAATTAGAAGTTTTCTATAAAGTTTGGGTAGGATTTATGGAGTGAAGCTAGGTTTTAAAAGCTCCAAATTGTGTGGTTATGGAGGATTTTTTAGAGAAACCTAAGAGAGAGAGGGACGGCTAATGGGTGGAAGGAAGAAGATGAGTATCTGTCTTCTTTTTTATTTGTCTTTATCCCTCTTTAATTAAATAAAAATAAATTAATTAATGAATAACTCCCTTATTGCATCATAATTACATAGTAAGTGATGTCATAATTTTTATATTATATTTTTTTTTTCTTTCTTTTCCTATACTTCATTAATTAGATTTCTGATCCTAAAAATTTCTTTTCTCCAATTTTATTTGACAGTTAGGTTAGGAGTTAGCTCTCGAGGTCAATTGACCAAATTGTCCCTCATCGGTTCGATCCGGTTTGTAAATAATTCAATATTTTTTTTTGGATCCCTGACCTATTTATTTGACCGACTTAACAATTCTTTTTCGTGATTTTCTCTTTTTTTCTCTGTGTTCGTAATGGTCCTAAGGACCGCGGCGTCACATTTTACGGTTCGAAATTAGAGTTTAAATCAACTTCGCAATCCTTTCTGAGAAGGTCACCCATCGCTGTAACTCTCGGCTCGTTTAACTTATTATATTCTATTTTTCTTATTTATACTTAACTGATTGACAATTACTAATTATTTGTGTTTATGGCTTATCTAGTTATCTTAGATGTGGTTCTAATTTCCTTAATTGTCCGAATCGACACCGATCACCGGAATAGTGAAACATACTAGGCTATACAAATAGGGGTGTTACATGAACCAATGAGCAAATACTTACATGGAACAAGGCAATAATCGAACTCAGAGAAGGAACACATTCAAGCTACATAATAAAAAGATAAATAAAAAAACAACAAAAACCAAGAATACACAACTAAAATCAAACAATCAACCAACAAAAACCATTAGAATTAAAATGGGTGGTCATTTAAAAACCCACATTCTACCTATGCACAATCAAACCCAAATCTAGCAAGAGCCAATGAAAACTAAGAAAGCAATGACACATGTTATATTATATATAGCAAGAGCTAATGAAACAATCAAGGAAAAGGCACTTTTATGAGATCCTACTGCATTACAATATTCTTAATATTATATTATTACCATGTTCCTTCAATTTCCCCCAAAGGTCATGGATCATTAAATTAGCTAGTATGTGAAATTCATCTTCGCCTTAGTCACACCAATTATATCAATAATCAATCATCTTATCCTCTTCTCAAAGAAACTATAGGCAATGTTGACCTCCTTGGTAACATCCCCACCATTTACTTGAATCTCCATTAAGTAGACTTTCTTTTACTTCAACCCTTTCATCTTTATGATCCATAGAAGTCAAAGCATTAGATTTAATGCCAGCTTTGAATTTAGATTTTAAGGGGTAAAAACATATTTTGCCTTTTAAACTTTCACAAAAAGTTCAATTTGCTCCCATAACTTAGCATTGAACCAATTTGCTCCCTGAATTTAAAAATTGAACCAATTTAATACTTAAACTTTTAAATTTAAACCAATTACACACAACGCAAAGGAGGAAAAATGCAATAAATGCATGCACTGCTAACTTGGAAAAATAGCTTATGAATTGGCGTCCACGTTAGCAAAAATGGGTTAAATTGGTTTAATATTAAACTAGTTCAATTTCTTACAATCTCTTCTAGTAGCTACTGTATCACCTTCAAAAATCTCGATCCCTTTAATATCAAAGCGTATCCCGTGAATTGCTCAAAAGGGACAGAACTTGAATTGAGTAAAGATTTATAGGCAAAGAGGATTATAGATCAAAACAAGGATGCTACGTAATGGAGGAAAAAGAAAAAGCTGCCAACATTTCCGATCCCAGCAACAAAGACATTAAAATTAACACCTTCTTCTTTGACCACAGAAACTACATTTGCATTATCAATCTCACTAGCACTTGAGAGAGAGTACAAGGAAAATCACTGCAAAAAAAAAAAAAAAATGCTAAACAAAAGTGTAGGGAATAAAATCTCAACCACCTAGCACCCGAACCAAGAAGCAAACACTTATGTGGAACAAGGCAATAACCAAACTCAGAGAAGGAACACCTTCAAGCTACAGAATAAAAAGACAAATAAAAAAATAACCAAAACCAAGAAAACACAACTAAAATCAAAGAATCAACCAACAAAAACCATTAGAATTAAAAAGGGTGGTTGTTTTAAAGCTCACATTCTACCTATGCACAAACAAACCCAAATCTAGCAAGAGCCAATGAAAACTATGAAAGCAATGACACATGTCATATTATATATAGCAAGAGCCAATGAAAAAATCAAGGAAAAGGAACTTTTATGAGATCCTACTGCATTACAATATTCTTAATATTATATTATTACCATGTTACTTCAATTTCCCCCAAAAGTCCTGGATCATTAAATTAGCTAGTATGTGAAATTCATCTTCGCCTTAGCCACACCAATTATATCAATCATCAATCATCTTATCCTCTTCTTAAAGAAACTATAAGCAATGTTGACCTCCTTGGTAACATCCCCCCCATTTACTTGAATCTCCATTAAATAGACTTTCTTTTACTTCAACCCTTTCATCTTTATGATCTGTAAAAGTCAAAGCATTAGATTTAATGCCAGCTCTGAATTTAGATTTTAATGGGTAAAAACATATTTTGCCTTTTAAACTTTCACAAAAAGTTCAGTTTGCTCCCTTAACTTAGCATTGAACCAATTTGCTCCCTGAATTTAAAAATTGAACCAATTTAATACTTAAACTTTTAAATTTAAACCAATTACACACAACGCAAAGGAGGAAAAATGTAATAAATGCATGCACTGCTAACTTGAAAAAATAGCTTTTGAATTGGCATCCACGTTAGCAAAAATGGGTTAAATTGGTTTAATATTAAATTAGTTCAATTTCTTACAATCTCTTCTAGTAGCTACTGTATCACCTTCAAAAATCTCGATCCCTTTAGCATCAAAGTGTGTCCCGTGAATTGCTCAAGAGGGACAGAACTTGAATTGAGTAAAGACTTATAGGCAAAGAGGATTATAGATCAACACAAGGATGCTGCGCAATGGAGGAAAAAGAAAATGCAGCCAACATTTACGATCCTAGTAACAAAGACATTAAAATTAACAACTTCTTCTTTGACCATAGAAAGTACATTTGCATTATCAATCTCACTAGCACGTGAGAGAGAGTACAAGGAAAATCATTGCAAAAAAATAAAAAAAATGCTAAACAAAAGTGCAGGGAATAAAATCTCAACCACTTAGCACCCGAACAAAGGAGCAAACACTTATGTGGAATAAGGCAATAAACAAACTCAGAGAAGGAACACCTTCAAGCTACAGAACAAAAAGACAAATAAAAAAACAACCAAAACCAAGAAAACACAACTAAAATCAAACAATCAACCAACAAAAACCATTAGAATTAAAAAGGGTGGCCGTTTTAAAGCTCACATTCTACCTATGCACAAACAAACCCAAATCTAGCAAGAGCCAATGAAAACTATGAAAGCAATGACACATATTATATTATATATAGCAAGAGCCAACGAAACAATCAAGGAAAAGGCACTTTTATGAGATCCTACTACATTACAATATTCTTAAAATTATATTATTACCATGTTCCTTCAATTTCCCCCGAACGTTATGGATCATTAAATTAGCTAGTATGTGAAATTCGTCTTGGCCTTAGTCACATCAATTATATCAATCATCAATCATCTTATCCTCTTCTCAAAGAAACTATAGGCAATGTTAACCTCCTTGGTAACATCCCCACCATTTACTTGAATCCCTATTAAATAGACTTTCTTTTACTTCAACCCTTTCATCTTTATGATCTGTAGAAGTCAAAGCATTAGATTTAATGCTAGCTTTGAATTTAGATTTTAATGGGTAAAAACATATTTTGTGTTTTAAAATTTCACAAAAAGTTCAATTTGCTTCCTCAATTTAACATTTAACCAATTTGTTCCTTAATTTAAAAACTAAACCAATTTAATACTTAAACTTTTAAATTTAAACCAATTACATACAATGCAAAAGAGGAAAAATGCAATAACTACATGCACTGCTAAGTTAAAAAAATAGTTTATGAGTTGGCGTCCAAGTTAGCAAAAATGGGCTAAATTTGGCTTAAATTTTTAAATGCAAATTGGTTTAATATTAAATTAGTTCAATTTCTTATAATCTCTTCTCGTAGCTACTGTATCGCCTTCAAAAATCTAGATCCTTTTAATATCAAAGCGTATCCCGTGAATTGCCTAAGAGGGACAGAACTTGAATTGAGCAAAGATTTATAGGCAAAGAGGATTATAGATCCAAATAAGGATGTTGCACAATGGAGGAAAAAGAAGAAGCAGCCAACATTTACGATCCCAGCAACAAAGACATTAAAATTAACACCTTCTTCTCTGACCACAGAAACTACATTTGCATTATCAATCTAACTAGCACTTGAGAGAGAGTGTATGGAAAATCACTGCAGAAAAAAAAAATGCTAAACAATGGCGCAGGGAATAAAATCTCAACCGCCTAGCACCCAAACCAAGGAGCAAACACTTATGTGGAACAAGGCAATAATCGAACTCAGAGAAGGAACACCTTCAAGCTACAGAATGAAAAGATAAATAAAAAAACAACAAAAGCCAAGAAAGGACAACTAAAATCAAATAATCAACTAACAAAAACCATTAGAATTAAAAAGGGTGGTCGTTTTAAAACCCACATTATACCTATGCACAAACGAACCCAAATCTAGCAAGAGCCAATGAAAACTATGAAAGCAATGACACATGTTATATTATATATAACAAGAGCCAATCAAAGAATAATGGAAAAGGCCACTTTTATGATATCCTACTGCATTATAATATTTTTAATATCATATTATTACCATGTTCTTTCAATTTCTCCCGAAGGTCATGGATCATTAAACTAGCTAGTATGTGAAATTCAACTTCGCCTTAGTTACATCAATTATACCAATCATCAATCATCTTATCCTCTTTTTAAACAAACTATAGGCAATGTTGACCTTCTTGGTAACATCCCCACCATTTACTTGAATCTCCATCAGATAGACTTTCTTCTACTTCAACCCTTTCATCTTTCTGATCTATAGAAGTCAAAGCATTAGATTTAATGCCAGCTTGGAATTTAGATTTTAATGGGCAAAAACATATTTTTCCTTTTGAACTTTCACAAAAAGTTCAATTTGCTCCCTTAACTTAGCATTGAACCAATTTGCTCCCTGAATTTAAAAATTGAACCAATTTAATACTTAAACTTTTAAATTTAAACCATTTACACGCAATGCAAAGGAGGAAAAATGCAATAACTCCATGCACTGCTAACTTGAAAAAATAGCTTATGAGTTGGCGTCCACGTTAGCAAAAATGGGTTAAATTGGCTTAAATTTTTAAATGCAAATTGGTTTAATATTAAATTAGTTCAATTTCTTACAATCTCATCTAGTAGCTACTATATCGCCTTCCAAAATCTCAATCCCTTTAATATCAAAGCGTATCCCGTGAATTCCTCAAGAGGGACAGAACTTGAATTGAGCAAAGATTTGCAGGCAAAGAGGATTATAGATCAAAATAAGGATGATGCGCAATGGAGGAAAAAGAAGAAGCAGACAACATTTACGATCCTAGCAATAAAGATATTAAAATTAACACCTTCTTCTATGACCACAGAAACTACATTTGCATTATCAATCTCACTAGCACTTGAGAGAGAGTGTAAGGAAAATCACTGCAAAAAAAAAAAAAAAAGCTAAACAAAAGTGTAGGGAAAAAAATCTCAACCACCTAGCACTTGAACCAAGGAGCAAACACTTATGTGGAACAAGGCAATAGCTGAACTACAGAATAAAAAGGAAAATAAAAAAACAACAAAACCCAAGAAAATACAACTAAAATCAAACAATCAACCAACAAAAACCATTAGAATTAAAAACGGTCATCGTTTTAAAGCCCACATTCTACCTTTGCACAAACAAACCCAAATCTAGCAAGAGCCAATGAAAACTATGAAAGCAATGACACATGTTATATTATATATAGCAAGAGCCAATCAAAGAATCAAGGAAAAGGCTACTTTTATGATATCCTACTACATTATAATATTCTTAATATTATATTATTACCATGTTCCTTCAATTTCTCCCGAAGGTCATGGATCATTAAATTAGCCAGTATGTGAAATTCAACTTTGTCTTAGTCACATCAAGTATATCAATCATCAATCATTTATTCTCTTCTTATAGAAACTATAGGCAATGTTGACCTTCTTGGTAACATCCCCACCATTTACTTAAATCTCCGTTAGATATTGTAACACCCCTAAGTTCGGTAGTGCGTTCTACTGTTCTGGTGACCAGTGTTGTCCGGACAGCTAGGATGCCTAGAACTACACTTCGTTATGATTGAGGAGATATAAAATAATGAAATACAAGAAAAACAAAGGAAAAATAATAGCAAAGAAATGTAACCAAGTTAAGCGAGCCGAGAACCCTAGCGATGGGTGACCACACCGGGAAATCACGGCGTGGACCGTTGACTAGCCCTGGACCGCGGGGAACCCTGAAAATATTTTTAGGACTTAAAGAGACATCAATTGAAGTATAAATATCATTAGAAATATCAAAGAAAAATTAAATAATTAGTACAAAGAAAAGTGAGAAATCGAAAAACGGATAAAACCCGGTGTTATCGAAAAATTGGGAATACAACCCAAACAGGGGCATTGTGGTCATTTAACACCCCGAGTTGTCTTTTGACCTCAATGTCCATTAAAAATAAATGATATAAAACTTTAGAAATGACTTGAAAAAATAAATTGAGATACATTATGTAAATAGTAAAAGATTAGTGGCAAATGAGCAAAATTAAGAAATTAAGATTGACTTATTTAACCAAGTTAGTGCTCCACTAGTGACCTCTTAAGGGACCCATATTAAGCATTAGTGGACTGAAACTACCATCTTCAACCTCCCAAACTAGAACCAGCCGAATTCTTCTTTTTCTCTCAAGTTCCTCCATGGCCATCCATGGCCAAGCTCCATGCATGCATGAAGTAAGCCAATATCTTCCTAAGTTCCTTCATCAAAGTTAGTCTACACCACTTGGGCAGTAGATTGGCAGCAAGAAGACCAAGTTTTGGAGAGATTTTGAAGAATTTCCAAAGTGGTAAGTTTGTGTTTTTGGTTAGTGCTTCATTAAAGTTAGTAAGGAGGTTATGGGTACTTGAATTGTGGAAAGAATTTTGGAGTTTAATGTTCTAAGGGAGATGTTTATTTTTGGCAGCCATGGAAACTACTTGAGGGCAGTTTATTCTTGCTTGTAAATGGTAGATTAAAGGGTTGATTATGTGTTTATATGTGTAAGAATAAATTGGGTGATGTATACTAAGTATATTGTGAATGTGTATTTGAATTTGGAAGCTTGGAAATTAATGGAGTGTGATGTATGAATTGGTAGCTTGCATTGTGAACCAAAAAAAATGTTATTTCATGGGTTGGTTTATGAAATTACATGGTTGAATTATGGTGCTTGCTATGGCAGATTGTATATGTGTACAAGGGTTTGAGTTTAGGCATGTAAATGAGCTTGTTATGTAGTTAAATTGTGTGTAAATTGAAGTTGGTAAATTCTGGACTATAATGTGCATATTGAATGTGATTGTAAGCTGCCAAAATGATCAACAATATGTGGTAAAATATGTTTAGGTTATGGTACCAACCAGAAATGGGCATGAATGTGGAATTGGTAAATGTTAAAAGTGAGCTTTGATGAGTAATAAAGAAAGTGCAATAGGGCAGTATGCATTTTGGCCTAGAACTTTAAGTGTGTGGCTCCAATTGGTATGAGACCAATTGGAGGTGAAACTAGACACAAAATGTGCCAACTTTCATGAAGAAAACTTGCCAAAATTCTGCTTGCAAAGTAGCTTGAAAAATGACCAAATCCGGATTAAGTGCAATTGAGGCCTGAAAATTGACCATTTGGGCAGTAGTTAGTGTTTAGGCAATAACTCACTCAAAACAGGTCCAATTGACCTAAAATTTTAACCATGAATAGTAAATACCCATATCTACAAGTCTTATGAAGACACTAGAGCCCAGAAATGACCATAAGAAAGTCAAACAGCTTGCACAAGTTTGGGTCCAAAAACTGGCCGAACCAAAATTGACCTAAAATGACCTAAAGTGACCAATTTTGATGCACTTTGATCAGCAATAGTAAAATGACCATAACTTGGTCTACATAACTCAGAATGACCTGAAATTTTGCCCCGCGTTCCATAAGACATAGATCTACAAGTTTGTAGTTTTTACCAAAACCCAAAAACCGAGGGAACTAGGTCGTCTGGCTAGGTCAAACTAGTATCCCGGAATCCAGCAAATTGCAAGAAAATACAATATACACGGAAATGAACTTGGTAACATGTACCAACCCTAAAAGACTATCGAATGTGACATGTTAGTAACATTAAAACCTAAATTACCTAGAATGCACGAGGGTCGACATATTAGGTTGATTAAGCAAATACTAGCATTCAGTGAATTACTTATCAAACATTATCTTTAGAGACAGTTTAATTAAGTACAGAAACACTTCAAATTGTGTTTCTCAGTTAGCAAAGACTCAGGGAAAGGGAAGGAAACACTGAGTCAAGGCTAGGAGACAGTTATCAGAGGTTTGTGCACAATAGTTATTTCTTTTGAATTTTTCAATTGAAATAAATTATGACTATTTGTATATTATTGTTTTCAATTATGGAAATGTGTTTGAATGGATACTTATTGCTTGAAAAGCATTGTAAATAGTTTGAAACTGTGGAAAAATTGATTTAGTGTGATTTGTGAAAATTTGAAGTTAATTATGAATTGTGTTGCCTTTTTGTGAATGAATTTATGACTTTAGAAATTTATTGGATTCTCACGAATCATTTGAATAAAATGTTTGGAATTGATTTTGTGTTCACACTTAGCATGACAGTATCATATCATTCCTTCTCCATTTATGAGGTTGTGATCATGTATTTTTCGTTTATTTTCCTTCTCCATTTATGGAGTCATGATCGTTTATTTTTCTCCCTCTCTGGTTTACCAGTTGAAGTGATCGGATGAGTACTCATTATATAGCTAGCTCCCTTCCTCATTGATTTCGATTAGTGGGGTTGTGATTGCTTTGTCGTGGTGTACAACGCGGCATTGATCGGAAATTTTGTGTCATGGCTTAAGTTGTGTATGAATTGGCGCCACTGTGTTCGTAAATTATTTGACTAAATTGTGTTATTATGAGCTTTGATAATTTGTGAAATGGAGTTTAAACTCTTATTGATATTCACTGTCTTTTGAATTTAACTACGTTTTGATTACTGAGATTTATTTTGATATTGTATTAAATTCCTTATGACATTCATTGTCTTGAATTTAACTATGGTTTTATGTATCCATCATTTATATGATTTATGAATTGTGATTTAAAATTGTATTTGGTAAATGTTGTGCACCACTGAGACATTGTCTCGTGATAGCTTTCATTCTTTGTCGCGAGTAGACAGATTGTGAGCGACAAACTAGGCTGCTAGTACATTCAGCGAGAAATCATCAGGTATATTGAGTATACCACATTTTGCATTTTGTACTGTAATGTATGTTCACTGTATGTATATATTGTTCTTGGTTTTGAGCAGTTGTAAATTAAAATTGTACATTGAAGTTGTAAAATAAATTATGAGTTATTTTGACTTGTAAAATTTATACTATATTTCTTTTATCTCATCCATTGAAAATAGTAAAAAAATTTATTGTGGATTTGAACTGATATATTGTGTTGTTTAACTGTTGGAGTTGAGATTCAGAAATATATTTGAAGTGCTTTTTACAGGTTTTTCTGAAGAACTGTTTTATCCAAAATACAAATGGCACTCAGCCAAAATTTTTATAGAAATTCCAAATAATTTAAATGTGTTAGTTCTATCACTTCAGTTCAAAAAGGTTTTTAACACCTGTAAATAGTGCTCACCACTGTAAAAGAAGTAAGAAAAGTTTTAAAATCCCTTGTAGTGTATTTTATAGGTTATCAGTAGACGAAGTTGGTAATTCATTAGGTATACTACGGGATCATGTTATGCCTTACAGAGGGGTAGGGTGTGACATGTTTTAGTGGTATCAGAGCAAAGTTTTTAAATTTATGTTTTCACATGTTATTTGAATATTCTTTCTTCATAGTACAACTGCTCAATGTCATTGTTTGATACATACAGTACATTACATTATAAATATGCACTAAAGGGAGGAAATCTCCTTGTGTTATTTATTCAGGAGGTCTAAGATCCTCGAATTGACTATGGAAGAGGGTGATCGTTCAGTCGATCAATCGATAGAGGCTGAGGTACAAGGGGATGCCCCAGCCCTATACAATGTCAGTGGTTCAAGACACCGGCCCATGATCGCAGATTTCCTACTCAATTTGCTCGTGAGATGGTTGCAATGTTCCAACAAATGGTGTAATGTGCCTACTCAAGTCCCAATCTGAGACACCAATGGTACAACCACGGTCTTACGCTAGACAAGATGACAAATTGATGAAATATGGGGCTCTGAGTTCAAGGGGCGATAGATCCTCTAGAGCGAGAATGGTGGTTAGAGAGGATGGATAGGGTATTCAAGAAACCGCCTTTGCATGAGGAGCTCATATTTCAATACTCAGTATCTTTGCTACAGGGGGATGCTTATGACTGGTGGAAAACCATTCCCCACAGTCTAGTAGAACCTGCAGTGCTAACATGGAATGACTTTCTCAGGGAATTCGGACAAAAATATGTCCCTGATGCTTATGTAGACCAGAAGCTGCAAGAGTTCCTAAGTCTGAAACAGGGGAGCAGATCAGTGGCTGAGTATGAAAGAGAATTTTCCCGCCTAAGCCATTATGCATTAAGTCTACTTGCTACCAGTAGGGAGAGATTTAAGAGATTTGAAACCGGCTTAAAGCCCAGTATCAGATTACAAGTAGTCGGATTCAAACATACTAACTTCTCTGAACTTGTTTCTCAAGCCCTAGAGTTGGAAAGAATTTAGTCTAAAGCTGCTCCTGAGAAAAAGAAATCAGAGAAGACAGAGAAAGAGGGAAAATTAGTAGAACAGAGTTCCAGTGGTCCTACTGGAAAGAGGAAGAACTATGGGGGACATAGCAGAGGAGGAAAAATGCAATAATTGTATGCATTGCTAACTTCAAAAAATAGCTTATGAGTGGTTGTCCACGTTAGCAAAAAGGTTAAATTAGTTTAAATTTCTAAATGCAAATTGGTTTAATATTTAATTAGTTCAATTTCTTACAAT
Organism: Hevea brasiliensis; assembly: GCF_030052815.1. Classification (NCBI taxonomy): domain Eukaryota; kingdom Viridiplantae; phylum Streptophyta; class Magnoliopsida; order Malpighiales; family Euphorbiaceae; genus Hevea; species Hevea brasiliensis. The sequence continues at coordinate 78,150,482 of NC_079499.1, read as the reverse complement.
CTCTTCTAGTAGCTACTTTGTCGCCTTAAAAAATCTCGATCCTTTTAATATCAAAGTGTATCTCGTGAACTGCTAAAGAGGAACAGAACTAGAATTGAGCAAAGATTTGTAGACAAAGAGGATTATAGATCAAAATAAGGGTGATGCGCAATGGAGGAAAAAGAAGAAGGAGCCAACATTTACGATCCCAGCAATAAAGATATTAAAATTAACACCTTCTTCTATGACCCAGAAACTACATTTGCATTATCGATCTCACTAGCACTTGAGACTGAATGTAAGGAAAATCACTGTAAAAAAAAAAAGGCTAAATCAAATTTTAGGGAACAAAATCTCAACCACCAAGCATCGGAAGCAAGGAGCAAACACTTGTGTGGAGCAAGGCAATAACCAAAGTCAGAGAAGGAACACCTTCAGGCTATGGAATAAAAAGACAAATAGAAAAACAACCAATAGCAAGAAAACACAACTAAAATCAAACAATCAATCAACAAAAAGCATTAGAATTAAAAAGGGTGGTCGTTTTAAAACCCACATGCTACCTATGCATAAAGAAACCCAAATCTAGCAACAGCCAATGAAAACAACGAAAGCAATGACTCTTGTTATATTATACATAGCAAGAGCCAATCAAACAATCAAGGAATAGGCTACTTTTATGATATCCTACTGCATTATAATATTCTTAATATTATATTATTACCTTGTTCCTTCAATTTCTCCTGGAGGTCATGGATCATTAAATTAGCTAGTATGCCAAATTCATCGTCGCCTTAGTCACACCAATTATATCAATTGCCAATCATCTTATCCTCTTCTCAAAGAAACTATAGGCAATATTGATCTTCTTGGTAACATCCCCATCATTTTCTTGAATCTCCAATAAATAGGCTTTCTTCTAGTTCAACCCTTTCATCTTTATGATATGTAGAAGTCAAAGCATTAGATTTAATGCCAGCTTTGAATTTAGATTTTAAAGGGCAAAAACATATTTTGCCCTTTAAACTTTCACTAAAAGTTTAATTTGCTCCCTTAATTTAACATTGAACCAATTTGCTCCCTGAATTTAAAAATCAAACCAATTTAATACTTAAAGTTTTAAATTTAAACCAATTACACACAATGCAAAGGAGGAAAAATGCAATAGCTGCATGCACTGCTAACTTGAAAAAATAGCTTATGAGTTGTCATCCATGTTAGCAAAAATGGGTTAAATTGGCTTAAATTTTTAAATGCAAATTGGTTTAATATTAAATTAGTTCAATTTCTTACAATCTCTTCTAGTAGCTACTGCATCGCCTTCAAAAATCTCGGTCCTTATAATATCAAAGCATATCTCATGAATTGCTCAAGAGGGACAGAACTTGAATTGATCAAAGATTTATAGGCAAGGAGGATTATTGATCAAAATAAGGATGCTACGCAATGGAGGAAAAAGAAGAAGCAGCCAATATTTATGATCCCAACAACAAAGACATTAAAATTAACACATTCTTCTTTGACCACATAAACTACATTTGCATTACCGATCTCAGTAGCACTTGACAGAGAGTGTAAGGAAAATCACTGCAATAAAAAAAGGCAAAACAAAAGTGCAGGGAACAAAATCTCAACCACCTAGAACCGGAACCAAGGAGCATACACTTATGTGGAGCAAGGCAACAACCGAACTTAGAGAAGGAACACCTTCAAGCTACAGAAAAAAAAAAAAAAAAAAAAAAAAAAAAAAAAAAAAAAAACCAAAACCAAGAAAACACAACTAAAATAAAAAAAAATCAACCAACAAAAACAATTAGGATTAAAAAGGGTAGTCGTTTTAAGACCCACATGATACCTATGCACAAACAAACCCAAATCTAGCAAGAGCCAATGAAAACAACGAAAGCAATGACACTTGTTATATTATATATAGCAAGAGCCAATCAAACAATCAAGGAATAGGCTACTTTTATGATATCCTACTGCAATATAATATTCTTAATATTATATTATTACCATGTCCCTTCAATTTCTCCTGAAGGTCATGGATCATTAAATTAGCTAGCATGTTAAATTAATTCGCCTTAGTCACACCAATTATATCAATCATCAATCATCTTACCCTCTTCTCAAAGAAACTATAGGCAATGTTAATCTTCTTGGTAACATCCCCACCATTTTCTTGAATCTCCATTAAATAGGCTTTCTTCTACTTCAAACCTTTCATCTTTATGATATGCAGAAGTCAAAGCACTAGATTTAATGCCAGCTTTGAATTTAGATTTTAATGGGCAAAAACATATTTTGCCCTTTAAATTTTCACAAAAAGTTTAATTTGCTCCCTTAATTTAACATTGAACCAATTTGCTCCTTGAATTTAAAAGTTGAACCAATTTAATACTTAAACTTTTAAATTTAAACAAATTGCACACAATGTAAAGGAGGAAAAAAGCAATAACTGCATGCACTACTAACTTGAAAAAATAGCTAATCAGTTGCCATCCACGTTAGCAAAAATGGGTTAACTTGGCTTAAATTTTTAAAGGCAAAATGGTTTACTATTAAATGAGTTCAATTTCTTACAATTTCTTCTAGCAGCTACGGTATCGTCTTCAAAAATCTTAATACTTTTAATATCAAACTGTATCCTGTGAATTACTCAAGAGGGACAAAACTTGAATTGAGCAAAGATTGATAGGCAAAGAGGATTATAGATCAAAATAAGGATGGTGCGCAATGGCAGAAAAAAGAAGAAACAGCTAACATTTATGATCCCAGCAACAAAGCCATTAAAATTAACACCTTCTTCTATGACCACAGAAACTACATTTGCATTATAGATCTCACTAGCACTTGAGAGAGAGTGCAAGGAAAATCATTACAAAAAAAAAGGGCAAAACAAAATTGCAGGGAATATAATCTCAACCACCAAGCACCCAAACCAAGGAGCAAACACTTATGTGGAATAAGGCAATAACCAAACTTAAAGAAGAAACACCTTCAAGCTACAGAATAAAAAGACAAATAAAAAAACAACCAAAGCCAAGAAAACACAACTATAGTCAAACAATCAACCAATAAAAACCATTAGAATTAAAAAGGGTGGTCGTTTTAAAACCCACATGCTACCTATGCACAAACAATTCCAAATCTAGCAAGAGCCAATGAAAACTATGAAAGCAATGATACATGTTAAATTATATATAGCAAGAGCCAATCAAACAATCAAGGAAAAGGCTACTTTTATGATATCCTACTGCATTATAATATTCTTAATATTATATTATTACCATGTTCCTTCAATTTCTCCTAAAGGTCATGGATCATTAAATTAGATAGTATGTGAAATTCATCTTCTCCTTGGTCACACCAATTATGTCAATCATCAGTCATCTTATCCTCTTCTCAAAGAAACTACAGGCAATGTTGACCTTCTTGGTAACATCCCCACCATTTACTTGAATCTCCGTCAGATAGACTTTCTTTTACTTCAACCATTTCATCTTTCCGATCTGTAGAAGTCAAAGCATTAGATTTAATGCTAGCTTTGAATTTAGTTTTTCATGGGAAAAAACATATTTTGCCCTTTAAACTTTCACAAAAAGTTTAATTTGCTCCCTTAATTTAACATTGAACCAATTTGCTCCCTAAATTTAAAAATTGAACCAATTTAATACTTAAACTTTTAAATTTAAACCAATTACACACAATGCAAAGGAGTAAAAATGCAATAACTGCATGCACTCTTACTTGAAAAAATAGCTTATGAGTTATCGTCCATGTTAGCAAAAATGGGTTAAGCTGGTTTAAATTTTTAAATGCAAATTGGTTTAATATTAAATTAGTTCAATTTCTTGCAATATCTTCTAGTAGCTACTGTATCGTCTTAAAAAATCTCCATCCTTTTAAAATCAAAGTTTAACTTGTGAATTGCTGAAGATGGATATAACTTTTATTAAGCAAAGATTTATAGGCAAAGAGGACTATAGATCAAAATAAGGATGCTGCATAATGGAGGAAAAAGATGAAGCAGCCAACATTTACAATCCCAGCAACAAAGACATTAAAATTAACACCTTCTTCTTTGACCACAGAAACTACATTTGCATTATAGATCTCACTAGCACTTGAGAGAGTGTGTAAGGAAAATCACTACAAAAAAAAAAAAAAAAGGCCAAGCAAAAGTGCAAGGAACAAAATCTCAACCACTTAGCACCCGAACCAAGGAGCAAACACTGTTAGTATTATGCCCTAGAGCATATCATTTATTATGTATCTTGTACATATTTTATTAATAAAAGGCAATTTCACTTTTCTTTTTACATACTGTATTATGTGTAATAGAAACGGTCCATTGATATTTTGTTAGAAATTCTATTCTTAAGTTGTTAAGAATATGATTGACAGTATTTCTAGCACAAAGTATCATAAATTGGTTCACAATCGAGGATACTTCATAATATGGACATGACTTATCCAGAAAGATTGTAATCATCTTTGCTCCTAAGGTATTTATATGAGATATAAATAAGATGGAATGGTGAGTCTCATGCCATATAACAAACATGATAAGTACTTATACATGATAAGTAGGCCGAACTAGTGATGCATATGACAAGCAAATGGAGTTTACTCTTGTCAATGCATTGCCATATATCATATTAGTGCATATAATCTTTGGACCTGAGAAAACACAGTTATCTTGTATATAGGTGATTTGAGTTTGATACTGCTTTCATACTTGTACTGTGTATGGGTATATGGGCATGTGTTGGCTCCTACTTGTTATATATGGAGGTAGGTGTTGATCAAGATGGAATCTGTTACCCTAAGTAAATAGGGATAAAATCCTATGTTCATTTAATTGTTCTTGATGTTTTAAGTTCCTGGCTAGGATAAACATATTTAGTCAGAAAAGAGTTTCTAATAAGAAAATCTAATTAATCAAGAACTGGAATTAAAAGAGAACATAATATTGATAGCAAATGGGGTTTGACATAAATCATGACTCCAGCTCGAATTGGGATTTTGTAATAGAGAGATTCTAGTGCATGGTAATATATGATTATAGGTTCATTTAATGTATTCTTTATTACTGATTGGGTGGCCATGGCATACTATCCTAGGTGTTAACTATGGTTTATGAGGTGCCTAAAATGATTTAGAGAAATCATTTATGGTAAGAAAGAGTTCTGATGATATCAAGAGTTAATATCATATCCCATTGCCAATTAGTGATGAGCCTAGTGAGTCACACACATACACAAGTTAATCACCAAGTTAAAATGTGATTTAATTGATTAATTAAAGAGTTTAGTTAATTAATTAAATAGGTTTGGTTTGCAATAAGATTGCAAAGTCCTTAGCATGACTTGAAACCAAATATAGGTTATTGGATGTATATGGTTTAAGGAACACCTTCAAGCTACATAATAAAAAGACAAATAAAAAAACAACCAAAACCAAGAATACACAACTAAAATCAAACAATCAACTAACAAAAACCAATAGAATTAAAAAGGGTGGTCATTTTAAAACCCACATGCTACCTATGCACAAACAAACCCAAATCTAGCAAGAGCCAATGAAAACTATGAAAGCAATGACACTTGTTATATTATATATAGCAAGAGCCAATCAAAGAATTAAGGAATAGGCTACTTTTATGATATCCTACTGCATTATAATATTCTTAATATTATATTACTACCATGTTCCTTCAATTTCTCCAAAAGGTCATGAACCATTAAATTAGCTAGTATGTGAAATTCATCTTCGCCTTGGTCACACCAATTATGTCAATCATCAATCATCTTATCCTCTTCTCAAAGAAACTACAGGCAATGTTGACCTTCTTGGTAACATCCCCACCATTTACTTGAATCTCCGTCAGATAGAGTTTCTTTTACTTCAATTATTTCATCTTTCCGATCTGTAGAAGTCAAAGCATTAGATTTAATGCTAGCTTTGAATTTAGTTTTTCATGGGCAAAAACATATTTTGCCCTTTAAACTTTCGCAAAAAGTTCAATTTGCTCCCTTAATTTAACATTGAACCAATTCGCTCCCTAAATTTAAAAATTGAACCAATTTAATACTTAAACTTTTAAATTTAAACCAATTACACACAATGCAAAGGAGTAAAAATGCAATAACTGCATGCACTCTTACTTGAAAAAATAGCTTATGAGTTATCGTCCATGTTAGCAAAAATGGGATAAGCTGGTTTAAATTTTTAAATGCAAATTGGTTTAATATTAAATTAGTTCAATTGCTTGCAATATCTTCTAGTAGCTACTGTATCGTCTTCCAAAATCTCGATCCCTTTAAAATTGAAGTGTAACTTGTGAATTTCTCAAGACGGACATAACTTTTATTAAGCAAAGATTTATAGGCAAAGAGGATTATAGATCAAAATAAGGATGCTGCATAATGGAGGAAAAAGAAGAAGTAGCTAACATTTACTATCCCAGCAACAAAGACATTAAAATTAACACCTTCTTCTTTGACCGTAGAAACTACATTTGCATTATAGATCTCACTAGCAATTGAGAGAGTGTGTAAGGAAAATCACTACAAAAAAAAAAAAGGCCAAGCAAAAGTGCAAGGAACAAAATCTCAACCACTTAGCACCCAAACCAAGGAGCAAACATTGTTAGTATTATGCCCTAGAGCATATCATTTAGTATGTATCTTGTACATATTTTTATTAATAAAAGGCAATTTCACTTTTCCGTTTACATACTGTATTATGTGTAATAGAAAAGTTCCATTGATATTTTGTTAGAAATTGTATTCTTAAGTTGTTAAGAATATGAGTGATAGTATTTCTAGCAAATGGGGTTTGACATAAACCATGCTTCCAGCTCGAATTGGGATTTTGTAATAGAGAGATTCTAGTGAATGGTAATATATGATTATTTCATTTAATGTATTCTTTATTACTGATTAGGTGGCCATGGCATACTATGCTAGGTGTTAACCATGGTTTATGAGGTGCCTAAAATGATTTAGAGAAATCATTAATGGTAAGAAAGAGTTCTGATGATATCAAGAGTTAATATCATATCTCATTGCCAATTAGTGATGAGCCTAGTGAGTCACACACATACACAAGTTAATCACCAAGTTAAAATGTGATTTAATTGATTAATTAAAGAGTTTAGTTAATTAATTAAATAGGTTTAGTTTGCAATAAGATTGCAAAGTCCCTAGCATGACTTGAAACCAAATATAGGTTATTGGATATATATGGTTTAAGAAACACCTTCAAGCTATAGAATAAAAAGACAAATAAAAAAAAAACAACCAAAACCAAGAATACACAACTAAAATCAAACAATCAACTAACAAAAACCAATAGAATTAAAAAGGGTGGTCATTTTAAAACCCACATGCTACCTATGCACAAACAAACCCAAATCTAGCAAGAGCCAATGAAAACTATGAAAGCAATGACACTTGTTATATTATATATAGCAAGAGCCAATCAAAGAATTAAGGAATAGGCTACTTTTATGATATCCTACTGCATTATAATATTCTTAATATTATATTATTACCATGTTCCTTCAATTTCTCCTGAAGTTCATGAACCAATAAATTAGCTAGTATGTGAAATTCATCTTCGCCTTAGTCACACCACTTATATCAATCGTCAATCATCTTATCCTCTTCTCAAAGAAACTATAGGCAATGTTGACCTTCTTGGTAACATCCCCACCATTTACTTAAATCTCCATTAGATAGGATTTCTTCTACTTCAATCCTTTCATCTTTCTGATCTATAAAAGTCAATGCATTAGATTTAATGCCAGCTTTGAATTTAGATTTTAATAGGCAAAAATATATTTTGCCCTTTAAACTTTCGCAAAAAGTTCAATTTTCTCCCTCAATTTAACATTGAACCAATTTGCTCCCTGAATTTAAAAATTGAACCAATTTAATACTTAAACTTTTAAATTTAAACCAATTACACACAATGCAAAGGAGGAAAAATGCAATAACTGCATGCATTGCTAACTTTAAAAAATAGCTTATGAGTTGTCATCCACGTTAGCGAAAATGGGTTAAATTGGTTTAAATTTTAAAATGCAAATTGGTTTAATATTAAATTTGTTCAATTTCTTACAATCTCTTCTAATAGTTACTGTACCATCTTAAAAAATCTAGATCCTTTTTATATCAAGGTCTATCCCGTGAATTGCTTAAGAGGGACAGAAATTGAATTGAGCAAAGATTTATAGGCAAGAAGGATTATAGATCAAAATAAGGATGCTGCGCAATGGAGGAAAAAGAACAAGCAGCCAAGATTTACGATCCTAGCAACAAAACCATTAAAATTAACACCTTCTTCTTTGACCATAAAACTACATTTGCATTATAGATCTCAGTAGCACTTGAGAGAAAGTGTAAGGAAAATCACTGCTAAAAAAAAAAAAAAGGCAAAACAAAAGTGCAGGGAACAAAATCTCAACCACCTAGCACCCGAACCAAGGACCAAACACTTATGTGGAACAAAGCAATAACGGAAGTCAGAGAAGGAACACCATCAAGCTACAGAATAAAAAGACAAGTAAAAAAATAACCAAAAAAACACAAGTAAAATCAAACAATCAACTAACAAAAACCATTAGTATTGTGATACCCCTTACCCGTCTACAGTGTAGCTGAGTAAGTTATGCCACTCAGTGTGCCGCAGCACCCATTCATATTTTAATTACAATTTATCCCTTTTAATTTATTTATTTACCATTTTTGCTAAATCTGAAATTTTCTGAAATTTTTACAGAAAATTCGGTAGAATGCCGGCTGTAAATTGGAAAAACAGTTCTTCTGAACCTGTTTAAAAACACTTCCAATATAATTTGCAAATCCAAACTCCATTATACACATTCAAGTCAATCTTAAAAATCTCAATCTCAAATCACAACACTATTTTCAGAAATTTTTCTTTTCAGTTCACATCATCACTAGAAGCTCATTCATAAATATTTCTCAACATTTCATTTATCAACATACATTATGCGAAAATTTTCAATAATATGAAATTTTATGTATTTACATTAATATATAATTATAAGAGTTTATAGTTACAATCCAAACTTATGCAAAAATGCAAAATACAAAAGGGCCACCCATAGTCCTAATGTCCTACCATATGCAGTGCAGACGTGAGGTGACTCTGGACCCTGATGCACTCAAGGCTCGAGCTCACCTGTCGATGTCTCTTTGGGCTCCCCAGCTAGGTTTCCAATACCTGCGCGTGGCAAAAGTGACGCGCTAAGCAATTCTTCTTAGTAGAGACAATATAAAATAAAATATAATACAATAAAAATAAGTATGCAGAATGTATGTTTACATTTTTTAGTAGACTAAATTTCTGATATTATTTACAGTGTTATTCAAATAAAATTTGGTAAGGTTTATTATCATTGCCTGAGTAACCTATATTAGTTGACTGGACTAGATAAATGGGTAAACTGGCACTGGGTACTAAGTACCTCACACCATCACACCATCGGTCACATTGTGTCTCCCGGTGTGCAACAGAACAGCTAATAAGCTGTAATAATCATCAAGGATAAAACCTGAGTGTAACAACTCAAATAACATATCCAAAGGCTATTATGTCACAGAATGGCATAGGAAGCCATGAAACACAGAATGGCATAAAGCCATATGCAGTACTGCTAACAGAACCCTATGGGCATGCCAAACTATCCAAACCAATCTTGTTAGGTATACTAGGGCATATTATACTTTTAAGTTTCATAATTCTTGAAATTCAAGTTTTTGTGTTACTATTCCATTCATTAGTAAAAAAAAAATGTTGAATTTTGCATAGCCAATAGGTAAATTGGTTCTAATACTCCCAACATACCACATTTTGCAATTTAAATTTGTTGGTATTGGTTACCAATATCATTTCTAAGCTTAATGTTAGTTTGACAGAATTTTTAGTTTTCATGCTTTGTCTGTACTGTTCCATTAGTCATTTTTGCAGTGGGAATTTGGCAAAATGATCAACATGAAAGTTGTTCCTTATTTTGTCTAGTTATATTTCCTTTTTTGAATCACTCCATTTGGAGTTTTGTAGCTCAAGTTATGGCCCAAAAACCACAACTGGCCGAATTGAAAGTTTTTCCAGAATTTCTGGACTAACCAAATCTACAGTATTAGGAACAGTGAATGCAACTCACTTTTTGAATAGGTTTCTTCATGAAATTTGTAGATCTATATTTCAGCTTGTTGCTGGTAAAATTTCAAGTCAATTGGACCTTTCTACACTGAGTTATGGCCAAATGACCAAACACTATTTATTTGGTCATTTTGCCCAGGCAGACTGCAAGTCACCCAGATTAGGGAAAACTTTTGATTAACTTGGTTTGGTTTTCTAGGCATAATTTCTTCACCAAAGTTGTGCCATTATGTGTCTAGCTTCATGTACAAATGGCCTTGCACCAATTGAACCTCTACAATTTACGTTATTGCTACCCAAACCTACTGGACTCATGTCTAATCCTACAGTTCACCAAGAGCAGCCACACCAAGCTCCAACCCCACAACACAATGCACTTCATTTTTTATTCAAACAATACCAAATGGTCACTAATTGACCATTAAAACCTACTTTCATCATCACATGGTCATAGTCTCATTTTTCCACCCCAAACCCTAGCTCAAACATCACAAACCATGCATTATCATTGCATTTCATCACTTCACTCACAAGACGCATATTATGGGCAGCCATACTACCCTTTTAACTTTATTAAAATCATCACAATCTTGCCCTAACCATGGCTTCTGAAAATTATGGGTTGGCATACAAATGTTATTCAACAAATTTTCTTTATAAATTGCACTCATACATAGTCCTTAACATGAATTTAAGGTGAAAATTAAGGTTAGGTCACTAACCTCTATGGAGTGAAGTTTCTTCACTTGCTAGGGTTCTTGTTTTCCTCTTCTTTTTGCTCCCAAAAGAATCACCAAGATGCAAGAATACTTTTTTGTGTTGCTAGGTTAGGGTTTTATTGGGTAGAAGTTAGGGAAAATCAAGCTTTAAAAAAGCTTGAAAATGGTGGTTATAGAGGAGGGTCACAACAAGGAAGAAGAAAGGGAGAGAGAGATCTGATTTTTGTTCATTTTCAGCCCATTTTGTCTCTTTAAAATAAGTTTATGCCATGTGTCCATATTGGATAGGTTGGGAGAATCTTAATGACATCATTATGATGTCATAATTCCATTTTCTTTCATTTTCTCTCCTGTTCTTGTCCATTTAATTGCAATTAAATTTTTAACAACATTTATTCATATTTTATATTATATAAATTATTTATTTAACTGGACAAGTTGGCCAAAAGTCATCTCTGAAGACGAAATGACCAAAAAGCCCTTTGTTTGGCTTAACGAGCCAAAATTGTCTGTATCGATTGAAAAATTTTCTAAGTATTATCTTGGCATTCTAATGCCAAAAAAACCTCAATGACCCTTCTCTGGAGTTTCAAAAATTATTTTATAATTTTTCCACCGGGTCTAGGGCTCCTAGTTGCTAGAACCGCAACTTCTCACTAGGTTACCCATCGCTAGGGCACCGGCTCATTTAACTTGGTTGTATTTTATTTCTAAAACTTTTCCTAAATTTTTCTTATTAATATTTGAGTTAATTATGGTTCCTCACTTTAGTTTAAATATTTTTCCAGACGTTCTAGCTGTCTAGACTGACACTGGTCACCGAAACAGTATAATGTACGGACTAGCTAAAGTGAGGATGTTACAACTCTTCCCCTCTAATAAAAATTTCGTCCTCGAAATTTACCTAATGCAAACAGTTGAGGGAACTATTGCCTCATCGTCTCTTCACTTTGCCAAGTTGCCTCTTTAGTGTTGTGGTGCCTCCAAAGTACTTTCACCAGTGGAATTTATTTATTTCTCAGTTCCTTCACTTCTCGAGCTAGGATCTGTATAGGTTCTTTTGTATAAGTCAAGTTCGGTTGGATTTCAATCTCTTCCATGGAAATGACATGGGAAGGGTCTGAGTGATTTCTTCTCAGCATAGAAACATGGAATACATTGTGAATTTTATCCAGTTCTGGAGGTAAAGCTAGCCAATAGGCTACTGGTCCCACACGTTCAATGACTTCATATGGGCCAATGAACCTAGGGCTTAACTTACCCTTCCTTCCAAACCTCAGTACTTTCTTCTACGATGAAACTTTGAGAAACATTTTATCGCCAACTGCATACTCTATCTCTTTTCTCTTTAAGTCAGCATAAGATTTCTGTCTATCAAAGGCAACATTTAAGTTAGTTTTGATTATCTTCACTTTTTCCTCAGTCTGTTTCACCAGGTCTGGTCCTACTAGCTTATCTTCACCCAATTCAGTCCAACACATTGGGTTCTATATTTCTTCCCATACAGTGTTTCATACAGAGCCATTTGAATGCTAGCTTGGTAGCTATTGTTGTATGCAAATTCTGCCAGTGGGAGGTATCTATCCTAACTCCCCTTAAACTCTATGACACAACTCCTTAGCATATCCTCCAGGATCTATCATATAATTCACATTGTTACTATCATTTCAATTTATTAATTGTAAAAATTCAATTAGTTCTTAGGTTTACCTGGATTACTTGTTCTGACTGTCCATCCGTTTGGGGATGAAATACTGTGCTAAAATGGAGTTGTGTGCCCAAGGCTTCTTGTAACTTTTTCTAGAATCTCGACGTAATCCTTCGGTCTCAATCAGATATGATGGAAAGTGGGATTCCATGCAGTCTAACTATCTCACTGATATACAATTCTGCTAGCTTCTCCAGTGAGTAGTCAGTCCTAACTAGCAGAAAATGTGCTGACTTCATCAATTTATCCACTATCACCCATACTGCATCATGCTTTTTCTGGGTAAGAGGTAGACCACTAACAAAATCCATAGTGACTCGGTCCCATTTCCATTCAGGTATGCTTATAGGCTATAGCAATCCTGATGGAACTTGATGTTCTGCTTTAACTTGCTGACATGTCAAACACTTAGTCACATAGTCAGTTATATCCCTCTTCATACCAAGCCACCAATAATGAGGCTTCAAATTATTATACATTTTCATGCTTCCCGGATGCATAGCATAAACACTAGTGTGTACTTCTTTCAGAATACTAGTCTTTAGATCCCCATCATCTGGTACACACACTCTTCCTCTGTAGTACAGACACCCATCTTCCTTAACCTCATATTCAGTTTCCTTTCCCTTTGGAATTTTACCCACAGTGGCCATTAATTTTTCATTTGCCCTCTGCCCATCTTGTATCTACTATAGTAGGTTTGGCCTCACTTGCAACTCACCCAAAATAGCTCCATTTTGAGCTAAGGATAGACAGGCATTTAGTGATCTTAAAGCTGTGATGGACTTCCTGCTTAAAGCATCAACAACTACATTTGCCTTCCAAGGATGATAATCTATCACACAATTATAGTCCTTTAGGAACTCAATCCATCGCCTCTGTCTAAGATTGAGCTCCTTCTGGGTTGGTAAATATTTTAGACTCTTGTGGTCTGTATAGATGTAGCATTTTTCACCATACAAATAATGCCTCCATATCTTCAATGCAAAGATAATTGCTGCTAACTCCAAGTCATGGGTGGGGTAGTTTTGTTCATGTGGCCTTAACTGCCTGCAAGCATAGGCAACCACTTTCCCCTCTTATATTAATACACACCTTAGCCCATTATGCGAGGCATCACTGTAGACCACAAAGTCTTTTCCTGACACTGGCTGTGGTAACACTGGTGCTTCTGTCAACATAGCCTTTAGCCACTCAAAACTGGCTTGGCACTTGTCGTTCCAGCCAAATTTCACATTCTTGTGCAACAACTTGGTCATTGGAGCAGCTATAAGAGAAAACCCCTTCATAAAACTTCTATAATACCCAGCTAGCCCCAAGAAACTTCTGACCTCAGTTGTATTTCTGGGAGGCTTCCATTCCATCACTACTTCTATCTTTTTGGGATCCACTCTAATCCCCTCTGCTGATACTATGTGTCCAAGGAAATAGATTTCACTCATCGAAAAGTCACACTTGGACAGCCTAGCATACAGCTTCTTTTCTCGTAGGGTTTGTAGAACAATCCTCAAATGTTCATCATGTTCTTCCCTGGTCTTGGAATACACCAGAATATCATCAATAAAGACCACTACAAACCGATCTAAGTATGGGTGGAAGATACGGTTCATAAGGTCCATAAATGCTGCTGGTGCATTTGTTAGGCCAAAGGGCATCACTAGGAACTTATAATGCCCATATCGGGTTCTGAATGTAGTTTTTGACATATCTGCATCTTTTACCCTCAACTGATGATACCCTGATCTGAGATCAATTTTTGAAAATACACCTGCGCCCTTCAACTGATCAAATAGAGCGTCAATTCTGGGCAATGGATATTTATTCTTCACAGTTACTTTGTTCAATTGCCGGTAATCAATAAACAATCTCAAGGTTCCATCCTTCTTCTTCACAAATAGCACCGGAGCTCCCCATGGTGACACACTAGGGCGTATGAACCCCTTATCAAGTAACTCCTACAACTGAGTTTTCAACTCCTTCAATTCAGTGGGTGCCATCCTATAAGGAGCATTTGAAATGGGTGTTGTACCTGGCATTACCTCAATAGCAAACTTGACTTTCCTTTCTGGTGGTAAACCAGGCAACTCTTCACGAAATACATCTGGGAAGTCTCTTACTGTGGGTATATCACACAGGTTTGGCTTAGCCTGCCTAGTATCAACCATATGTGTTAGGTAAGCTTCACAGCCTTTTCTCATTAATCCTCTTGCAACTGTGGCTGAGATAACATTGGATAGAAAATCTATCCTTTCACCCACAACAGTAATCTCATTACCCTCAGAAGTTTTCAGAGAAATCCTCTTCAATTTACAATAAACTATTGCTTGATGACATGATAACTAGTCCATTCCCAAAATCACGTCAAACTTGTGGAAGGGCAATTCAATTAGGTCTGTCGACAATTCATACCCCTGAATCCCCAATGGGCAACCTTTATATACTTTATTCACTACCACACTGTGGCCTAGTGGATTTGTGATCATAATGTCTTGATCACTCTCCTCTACTGGAACTCTCCTCTCTATGGGTAGTTTGATGCAAATGTAGGAATGAGTGGATCCTGGATCCACCAATGCATGCACAGAAGTGTTGTAGAGGGAAAACATACGCCTGATGACATCTGGGGCATCTTCCTCCTCCTGAGCTCTGATGGCATAGGCCCTGACAGTTACTCTAGTGTCTGGTCTCTCAGCTAACTCGGATGCAGGCCTCAGTAATGGACCAACTGCCTCAGATTTACCAGGCTTCCTACCCCTTTGTGGTGCAGGAGTAGGTCTATCAGCTTGTGTTAGAGCAACTGTAGTAGTCCTCTTCGGACAATTCTTGATCTGATGTTCTGTCGATCCACACCGTAAGCATGCACCAGTCACTCGCCAACATTCCCCCTTATGCCACTTCCGACGATCGATAGGCGTAAGATGCCGGGCTGGTCCCTAAACAATGTCCCCAAAAGTCAAGCTCCGATAGTGTGGACTGCCTCTCCTAGGTGTGAGCGTGGTGCAGGCCCCGAGACCGACCACGACCTGTGGTGGTCCTGAACTCTGAGCAGGAGGACCCTTACTCTGAAGGAACGGAAGCGTGAAAAACACAAGATTATACCATCGAATTCAAAAATTTTCACCTAGGGTCACATGCACCATGCAAGATTTATTTTTTATCTATTTGATTTCAATGATAAACAACATATTAAAACTCTTTTAATATGTTTTTGGATCTGTATTTGCCATTTAAGATTTTAAAATTAATCAGATTAATTTTAGAACCCTAGATTAAATCAAGAACGATTACACTAACCTCTTGATGTCTTCTGCGTGCCTTTGAGATTCGTCTTGAGACACGGATGTTGTCCCTCTAGCTTGTCCACACCAAGAACACCTATGGCAGCCCTTGAACAGCTTCTAAAGCCTTTTCTATTAATTAGAAATTCAAGTTATGCCTTTTAAGAGATTAGAGATGCAAACAGGACACTAGAAACAATTTCTAGTGTTCTTAATTCAAGAGATTTATGGCTAATCTCTTTGAATTGATGAGAGATGAAGAGAAATAGCTGGAGAGGCTCAAAGTGGCGTGACATATGAGAGGAGAGGCTGCTGGTTATGTTTTCTTTTCATAACCCCACTTATATAGCTAGGTTAACACATTAAACCCTAGCCACATGTCACCTTTTGATTAGCTCTAGGTTTAAGTGACCCAAACACATTGTGCCAAGTGTCAAACCTATATTTAATCTTGATTTTAATCATCTTACATGATTAAAAATATTTGGCAAGCTTATGTGTTATGCCATGTGTCACCATCTCATGGTGCCACGTGTCACACTACAAAATGACCAAAATGCCCCTGTGTCTTAATTTTGAGTTCTTAACCCAAAATAATTATTTTCTTCTTCTAATTAATTTATATCAAATATAAATTAATTAATTAATCTCTATTAATTAATTTCTCATTAATTAAATTCATATTTAAACACTTTAAATATAAATTTAACTTATATTATACATCCAATAATCTAGATTTGGTTTCAAGTCATGCTAGGGACTTTGCAATTTAATTGCAAACCAAATCTATTTAATTAATCAATTAAACTCTTTAATTAATTAATTAAATCATATTTAAATAGGTGATAACTTGTGTATGTGTGTGACTTACTAGGCTCATCACTAATTGGCAATGAGACATGATATCAACTCTTAATATCATCGAACTCTGTCTTACCCTAAATGATTTCTCTAAATCATTTTATGAACCTCATAGACCATGGTTAACACCTAGCATAGCATGCCATGGCCACCCAATTAGTAATAAGGTTTACCTTAAATGAACCTATAATCATATGTTACCATGCACTAGAATCTCTCTGTTACAAAATCCCAACTCAAGCTGGAGTCATGGTTTATGTCAAACTCCATTTGCTATGAATATTATGTTCTCTTTTAATTCCAGTTCTTGATTAAAAGATTTTTCTCATCGAAACTCTTTTACGAATAAATCTATCTGTCTGGCAGGAACTTGAAACATCAAGAACAATTAAATGAACATAGGATTTTATCTCTATTTACTTAGAGGCAGATTCCTTCTTGATCAACACCTACCTCCATATATAACTAGCGAGCCAACACATGCCCATATACCCATACATAGTACAAGTATGAAAGCGATATCAAATTCAAACTACCTATATACAAGATAATCTGTGCTATCTCAGTCTAAAGATTATATGCATCGATATGATTTATGACAAAACATTGACAAGAGTAAACTCCATGTGCTTGTCATAAGTGTCACCGGTTGACCTACTTATCATTTATAAGTGCCTATCATGTTTGTTATATGGCATGATACACACCATTCCATCTTATTTATATCTCATATAAATAACTTGGGAACAAACATGAATACAATCTTTCTGGATAAGTCATGTCCTTATTATGAAGTATCCTCGATTGTGAACCTATTTATGATACTTTGTGCTAGAAATATTGTCACTCATATTCTTAACAACTTAAGAATAATATTTCTAACAAAATATCAATGGACCTTTTCTATTACACATAAATATATTATGTAAACGGAAAAGTGGAAATGCCTTTTATTATTAAAAATATGTACAAGATACATACTAAATGATATGCTCTAGGGCATACTACTAACAATCTCCCACTAGCACTAGAGCCATTCATTACAATATCTTAGACCTATCTTCTCAAGATGTCGGTCTAACTGAGCTTGTGACAAATGCTTAGTGAATGGATCAGCGGGTTTTTCAGCTGATGTTATTTTTCTGCATGGCTATATCGCCTTGCCCAACTATATCTCTAATAATGTGGTAGTGCCTTTCTATGTGTTTGGATTTTGGGTGAGACCTTAGTTCCTTAGCCTGTATGACTGCTCCATTGTTGTCACAGTGTAGTGGAACCGACTCAATGGAAGGAACTCTCGTAAGTTCTCACGAACTTCTTTATCCAAACGACTTCCTTTGCAGATTCGATGCAAGAATATACTCGACCTCGAGTGGAATCTGCGATCGTGCTCTGTTTGGAACTCTTCCAACGATCGCACCGACATTACAAATGAACACATATCCAGAGGTAGACTTTCTATCATCGATATCTGATTGGAAATCAGAATCAGTATAACCATCCAATCGCAAGTCTCCACCTCCATAAATCAAGAATAAATCCTTAGTTCTTCTCAAGTACTTAAGGATATTCTTGACTACTATCGATGTTCCAAACTGGATTGGATTGATACCGCTAGTCAAACTAACGGCATATGCGATATCCGGCCTAGTACACAACATTGCATACATTAAACTTCCAATAGCCAGCATATGGAATCTGGCCATCTTATCTCTTTCTTGGTGTCTTTGGAGACATCTCTTTAGAAAGGTGGATACCATGTCTCACTGGTAACAATCCTCTCTTGGAATCAAGCATGTTAAACCTCTTTAACACCTTTTCCAAGTATAGACTTTGGGATAAGCCAATTATTCTTTCGCTCTATCTCTATAGATGCGAATCCCAAGAATATAGGTTGCCTCCTAAGTCTTTTATGGAGAATGTATTTGACAACCATACCTTTATAGTCGTCAACATACCGTATCATTACCCATCAACAGTATGTCATCCACATATAAGACAAGGAAAGTGATAGCTTTGTCACTAACCTTCTTATATACACATGGCTCATCCTCATTTTTGATAAAACCAAAAGATTTAATGGCTTCATCAAAGCGGATGTTCCAACTCCTCGAAGCTTGTTTCAACCCATAAATGGATCGCTTTAGCTTGCATACCTTGGAACCATCTTGGGATTCAAATCCCTTAGGTTGTTCCATGAAAATGTTTTCTTCAATGTATCCATTGAGAAAATTTTGACATCCATCTGCCAAATCTCATAATCATAGTATGCACTATTGCTAATAAAATCCTAATTGATTTAAGCATGGCAACAAAGTAGAAAGTCTCCTCATAGTCTATTCCTTGCCTTTGGCGAAACCCTTTCGCTACTAGCCTTGCCTTATAGGTCTCTACCTTTCCATCGAACCAATTTTCGTCTTTAAAACCCATTTGTTCCCTATAGGTACAATACCTTCAGGTGGGTCAACAAGATCCCAAACTTGATTCTTATACATGGAATCAATCTAGGATTTCATAGCATCAATCCATTTTGAAGAGTCTATATCTGATATAGCTTCTTCATAGGTAAGTGGATCATCTCCATGATCTACTTCTTCATGAGTAGACAACTCTTGATCTTCTTCATGAAGAAAACCATATCTCAGTGGGTGAGATACGTTGTTCGACGAGGAACAGTTGTAGATGTTTCATCAACGGGTATAGGTTGACTAGATGGATCTATATCCATCGATGCATTGGTTGGTCAGACTTCTCCAATTCTAACTCTATTTGCCTTCCTTTGCCTCCTTCTTGAACAAACTGTTGTTCAAGAAATGTGGCATCTCTACTTATCACAACTTTTTGTGAAGTAGGCAAATAAAAATAATATCCAAAACTATCTTTTGGATATCCAACAAATTGACCTCTTTCTGATCTGGTCTCCAATTTATCAGTGTTCAGATTTTTGATATAATCTGGACAACCCCAAATATTAACTTGCTTAAGACTTGGTTTTCTTCCATGCCATATCTCATAAGGTGTGGAAGAAAGCGATTTTGATGGAATCCTATTCGAATATATAAAGTGATTCTAATGCAAATCCCCAAAAGAGATTGGCATATCAAGATAGCTCATCATACTACGTACCATATCCAATAGGGTATGATTTCTCCTTCGGATACACCATTTAGCTGTGGCGTTCCTGGAGGAGTCAGCTGAGAAACAATGCCATGCTCTCTCAAGTATTCATCAAATTCAGTACTCAAATATTCACCTCCACGATCTGATCGAAGAGCTTTAATATTCTTTCCTGTTTGATTTTCTACTTCAGATTTAAATTCTTTGAACTTTTCAAAAGATTCATGTTTGTATTTCATCAAATACAAATACCCAAACCTTGATTTATCATCAGTAAAGGTAATAAAATAATGAAAACCCCTTCTAGCCATTTCTTTAAACGGACCACATACATCACTATGTATTAGTTCCAAAATATTTTCACTCTTAGCCCTTGTCCAACAAAGGGTAATCTAGTCATTTTGCCTTGAAGGCAAGATTCACAAGTTGGAGTAGGCTCAGAGCCCAATGAGGATAAAATCCCCATTTTCTCCAATTTTGTAATCCTATCTTATGCAACATGACATAACCTTAAGTGCCTAAGATATTTTGAACTTGAGTTGGTTTTCACCATGGAATAGCATGCATTTAGATTGCTTTACTGCGGTGGAAACACTTTCTTCGGCAATGGAAACACTTTCTGTTGGCGGTGGAAACACTTTCCTTTGCCTTTATCGACTTTAGTCTTCCTTTTCTGTTTAGCTATTTTCTTGGAAGGACCAGGAATCGAGGTTTCTTTTCTTATTGCCCTTCTTCTTGTTGGACTTTCCAGCAGAAGAAAATGCAACCAAAGCTACCTCTTTTCCTTTATTGCCTAGCATATTCTTTTGGGCAATAACCAGCATGTTGAGTAAACCAGCTAAGGTGCATTCCTGTTTAGTCATATGAAAATTTGTCACAAAATTCCCAAAAGACTCGTGAAGGGATCAAGGATCAAATCCGTTTGTAGTTGGAAATCCATGTTGAAGTCAAGATGTTCCAACCGCTCAATCACCAATCATCTTATGGACATGATCCCCAACATTCTGTCCCTCGGACATCCTCATACGGAATAACTGTTTAGATATCTCATACCTAGCATTCTCTTTGTGCTCACCATACAACTCTTGTAGGTGAAGGAGGATCTCACTAGCACTCTGCATGTTCTCATGTTGCTTCAGAACTCATTACTCATGTAAGCAAGCATGTAACACTTAGCACTAATATCATTCTCCTTCAACTTGTCCAAAGAATCATGTACCTATTGTGAGACCTCTGAAGGTAAGGGACCAGAACATTTGAATATAGAACATATCCTGTATGTTCAAGGTTCAGACAAGTTTCAAATTTCTTAGCCAATCGCATGATTAGGTCCTGTCAACTGTTGTGATCAAGTATGCTTGCAAGGATATTGGATGGTGGTGGTTGTTTTGTGCTCATTTTTATCGTAAAATTAACTTCATAAAATAACGAGTTTATGTAGTAAATTTATAATGTAATTAACCAAAATGATTATGGTCTTTTAATCAAATTGGTCCTCCCACTAACTTAGCGAATCCTACACTTCCAAAGTAGAAAACGGAAATCCTAGTTGGATGGATTTCTAGTGGGTGATTGAATTCTTATAATTCTATTGATCATCCTCGTACATCCATTATTGAAATTACAATAAACTATAAGTGAGCAACTCCTTGCCCATCACATCTCATGTGAGGTTCAATCCTTTACCTAGCCCCTAATGCTCAAAATCTCGTGTACATCCATTATTGACTTATCTTGCATTAGTTAAGTTGATCCCATTGAGCGATAATTATGCAAATAATTTTAATGTCCTCAGTACATCCAATATTGGCCACCAAACCATTTACATATTTACAACATCTCATGCTTAACAATTATTCTTAAGAAAATCTCTTAAATTAATTGCATCTCATGCAACTATTTAAAATTTCTTAAAATAATTGCCCCAATGGAGGGCTTATGTTATAATTACTTTAATTATAGCATTTCCAACTTAATCATTTGTTTGGAAGATTTTATAGCCATCCTAATTACTATTAAGGTCTCACTTTGCACATTATCCATTTAGCATGCATATATCATATAATTGCATACATTCCCTTACATCTCATGCATTCATGGATAAGCAGAAATATGGTATGATCATGGACTTTCTAAGGATTCAATTGAGCCACCAAGAATTGAATCGGGCATTCCTAGGTGCATTTCATTCATTCATTGTACAAGAGTTGCTGAAGGAGTACATAATCAACACTTGATATTGAATTCCTCCCACCGGTCCCACCAATGCTCTTGACCTCCTTGAACTTCTTGCAATCCAATATTACATAGTAATCCTTGGCATACCAAGGCGAATTTACAAGAACTTAAATAAATGAAATTACAACCCAAAAATATTACAAACTTAATAATACATGCCCAAAATAAATTAAAATAAATTAATTAATTTACAATCCCAAAGAAACATAAAAGAAATAAATCCAATCACATTGGTCTTTTATAGTCCATGATCATCCATCATGCATATCACTATTTAACAATTAAATAAAACATACATTCTTAAATTAAATTGAATATCTCATATTCAACTTAAAATTCCAGATTTGAATATGATTCAAATAAATTTAAAAATTCAGATTTGAATCTCATTCAAACAAATTTAAAAATTCAGATTTGAATCATATTCAAACAACTTCAAAAATTCAGATTTGAATCACATTCAAACATTTTTTAAAAAATCAGATTTGAATCACATTCAAATATTTTTTAAAAAATCAGATCTGAATTTTATTGAATCAATTTTAAAAAATTAGATTTAAATATGATTCAAACAACTTTAAAAATTCAGATTTGAATCTCATTCAAACAACTTTTAAATTTCAGATTTGAATCACATTCAAACATTTTTTAAAATTCTGATTTGAATCATAATTTAATTGTGTGATTAAAACAACTAATTAAACACTTTAATTAGTCAAAGAATAGGCCTTGGATCATACAACAATTGCAGAATTAAAAGCCAAATCTTGAACCACCCAAGGAACCATTGTTGCCGCCACCAATAGTGGCTTCACCATGTGTGACGCCACATCTCATGATCCAACCAGCAATGAATCTCTTGATCTCATGATCAAACACACAATTAAATTATATAATCAACAATATAAATGGCAAATATAGTGGCTCTGATACCAATTGAAGGAACGGAAGCGTGAAAAACACAAGATTATACCATCGAATTCAAAAATTTTCACCTAGGGTCACATGCACCATGCAAGATTTATTTTTATCTATTTGATTTCAATGATAAACAACATATTTAAACTCTTTTAATATGTTTTTGGATCTGTATTTGCCATTTAAGATTTTAAAATTAATCAGATTAATTTTAGAATCCTAGATTAAATCAAGAACGATTACACTAACCTCTTGATGTCAAATGTCTGCGCCTTTGAGATTCGTCTTGAGGACACGGATGTTGTCCTCTAGCTTGTCCACACCAAGAACACCTATGGCAGCCCTTGAACAGCTTCTAAAGCCTTTTCTATTAATTAGAAATTCAAGTTATGCCTTTTAAGAGATTAGAGATGCAAACAGGACACTAGAAACAATTTCTAGTGTTCTTAATTCAAGAGATTGATGGCTAATCTCTTTGAATTGATGAGAGATGAAGAGAAATAGCTGGAGAGGCTCAAAGTGGCGTGACATATGAGAGGAGAGGCTGCTGGTTATGTTTTCTTTTCATAACCCCACTTATATAGCTAGGTTAACACATTAAACCCTAGCCACATGTCACCTTTTGATTAGCTCTAGGTTTAAGTGACCCAAACACATTGTGCCAAGTGTCAAACCTATATTTAATCTTGATTTTAATCATCTTACATGATTAAAAATATTTGGCAAGCTTATGTGTTATGCCATGTGTCACCATCTCATGGTGCCACGTGTCACACTGCAAAATGACCAAAATGCCCCTGTGTCTTAATTTTGAGTTCTTAACCCAAAATAATTATTTTCTTCTTCTAATTAATTTATATCAAATATAAATTAATTAATTAATCTCTATTAATTAATTTCTCATTAATTAAATTCATATTTAAACACTTTAAATATAAATTTAACTTATATTATACATCCAACAATCTAGATTTGGTTTCAAGTCATGCTAGGGACTTTGCAATTTAATTGCAAACCAAATCTATTTAATTAATCAATTAAACTCTTTAATTAATTAATTAAATCATATTTAAATAGGTGATAACTTGTGTATGTGTGTGACTTACTAGGCTCATCACTAATTGGCAATGAGACATGATATCAACTCTTAATATCATCGGAACTCTTTCTTACCATAAATGATTTCTCTAAATCATTTTATGAACCTCATAGACCATGGTTAACACCTAGCATAGCATGCCATGGCCACCCAATTAGTAATAAGGTTTACCTTAAATGAACCTATAATCATATGTTACCATGCACTAGAATCTCTACATAAAATCCCAACTCAAGCCGGAGTCATGGTTTATGTCAAACTCCATTTGCTATGAATATTATATTCTCTTTTAATTCCAGCTTGATTAAAAGATTTTTCTCATCGTAAACTCTTTTCAATAAATCTATCTGTCTGCCAGAACTTGAAACATCAAGAACAATTAAATGAACATAGGATTTTATCTCTATTTACTTAGAGGAACAGATTCCTTCTTGATCAACACCTACCTCCATATATAACTAGCAGGAGCCAACACATGCCCATATACCCCTACATAGTACAAGTATGAAATCAGATCAAACTCAAACTACCTATATACAAGATAACTGTATATCTCAGTCTAAAGATTATATGCATCGATATGATTTATGACAAAACATTGACAAGAGTAAACTCCATGTGCTTGTCATAAGTGTCACTGGTTCGGCCTACTTATCATTTATAAGTGCCTATCATGTTTGTTATATGGCATGAGACTCACCATTCCATCTTATTTATATCTCATATAAATAACTTGGGAACAAACATGAATACAATCTTTCTGGATAAGTCATGTCCTTATTATGAAGTATCCTCGATTGTGAACCTATTTATGATACTTTGTGCTAGAAATATTGTCACTCATATTCTTAACAACTTAAGAATAATATTTCTAACAAAATATCAATGGACCTTTTCTATTACACATAAATATATTATGTAAACGGAAAAGTGGAAATGCCTTTTATTATTAAAAATATGTACAAGATACATACTAAATGATATGCTCTAGGGCATACTACTAACATACTCTTCTTATTGGGAGCATAAAATGTACTGGACTAACCCGAACCCCTCTTCTACTGTCTTTCCCTTCTATTTTGTTCATTTATTCGGACCCTTTCCACTTTTGATGCAGCATCTACTAATGTAGCAAAATCTGTAATCTCCAATGCTGTGATCATGACTTTGATATTGTCATTGAGTCCTTCTTCAAACCTTCGGCACCTCTCTAGCTCTGTAGGGACTATCTCCCTCCTATATCGGCTCAGTCTGACCAACTCACACTCATACTCTACCACTAATAATTGCCTCTGTCTCAGACTGATAAATTCCCTTCTTCGCTCTTCTAGATACACTTTGCTCACATATTTCTTCCTAAACTCTGTGAGGAAGAATTCCCAGGTGATCTGTTCCGGTTGCACCTCACTGGTTACTGTATCCCACCACTGATATGCATCATCCTGAAGTAGGGACACAGCACCCACCAGGTTCTGCTCGGGGGTGCAGTTTAGCTATTTCAGCCCTCTGATGGTTCTATCCAACCTGTTTTCTACGGCCATGGGATCATCCTCCCTCTTCCCAAAGAAGTCTACAGCCCCATGCTTTCGCAGTTTCTACAGATGGGACTTCTGCGGTGCTGGTGGAGGTTGTGGCTATGGTTGGGGTGGTGGAATTGCCCCCATCATTTACCGGTAGAATTTAGTCATTTGCTAAAATAGAGCAAACTGAGGTTGGGCAGGTGCCTCAGCTGCTGGGGGAGCAGATTCTCCCCTACCCCCAGATTCAGCCCTAGGTGGAGCATGACTCTTCACCTCTTCATCAACTGCTTTTTGCGAAGCAGGATCCATATCCTATTCAAAATAAGAAAATAAACAGATATGCATCAGTGTCACCTCAATACTTACAAATGCAATGCAATGGTATGCACTCTATCTAGGCCTAGAAATGCCAAAACCGATGCTCTGATACCATTAAATGTGACACCCCTTACCCGTCTACAGTGTAGCCAAGTAAGTTATGCCACTCAGTGTGCTGGAGCACCCATTCATATTTTAATTACAATTTATCCCTTTTAATTCATTTATTTACAATTTTTGCTAAATTTGAATTTT
Source organism: Hevea brasiliensis (assembly GCF_030052815.1). Classification (NCBI taxonomy): domain Eukaryota; kingdom Viridiplantae; phylum Streptophyta; class Magnoliopsida; order Malpighiales; family Euphorbiaceae; genus Hevea; species Hevea brasiliensis. The sequence continues at coordinate 78,124,272 of NC_079499.1, read as the reverse complement.
TCTAAAATTTTTATAGAAAATCCGGCAGAGTGCCAGTTGTAAATTGGAAAAACAGTTATTCTGAACCTATTTAAAAGCACTTCCAATATAATTTCCAAATCCAAACTCCATTATACACAATCAAGTCAATATCAAAAATCTCGATCTCAAATCACAACACTATTTTCAAAAATTTTTCTTTTTAGTTCACATCATCACTGGAAGCTCATTCATAAATATTTCTCAACATTTCATTTGTCAACATACATTATGCGAAAAATTTCAATAATATGAAATTTCATATATTTACATTAATACATAATTACAAGAGTTTATAGTTACAATCCAAACTAATACAAAAATGCAAAATACAAAAGGGCCACCCATAGTCCTAATGTCCTATCATATCCAGTGTAGATGTGAGGTGACTCTAGACCCCGGATGCAGCTCTGAAGGTTCAAGCTCACCCTGTCTGATGTCTGCTGGGCTCCCCAGCTAGGTCTCCGATACCTGCGAGTGGCAAAAGCGACGCGTTAAGTAATTCTACTTAGTGGTGATAATATAAAATAAAATATAATATAATAAAAATAAGTATGCAGAATGTATATTTACATTTTTTAGTAGACTTAATTTCTGATATTATTTGCAGTGTTATTCAAATAAATTTTGGTAAGGTTTATTATCATTGCCCAAGTAACCTATATTAGTTGACTGGACTGGATAAATGGGTAAACTGGCAACTGGGTACTAAGTGCCTTGGACCATCACACCATCAGTCACATTGTGTCTCCCGGTGTGCAACAGAACAACTAATAAGCTGTAATAATCATCAGGGATAAAACCCGAGTGTAACAACTCAAATAACATAGCCAAAGGCTATTATGTCACAGAATGGCATGGGAAGCCATGAAACACAACATGGCATAAAGCCATATGCAGTACTCCTAATAGAACCCTATTGGCATGCCAAGCTATCCAAACTAATCTTGTTAGGTATATTAGGGCATATTACACTTTTAAGTTTCATAATTCTTGAAATTCAAGTTTTTGTGTTACTATTCCATTCATTAGTCAACAAAAATGTTAACTTTTGCATAGGCAATAGGTACATTGGTTCTAATACTCTCAACATACCACATTTTGCATTTTAAATTTGTTGGTATTGGTTGCCAATACCATTTCTAAGCATAATGTTAGTTGGACAAAATTTTCAGTTTTCATGCTTTGTTTTCACTATTCTATTAGTCATTTTTGTAGTGGGAATTTGGCAAAATGATCACTCTATTTGGTGTTTTGCAGTTCTTTAATTTGTCTAGTTGCATTTCCTTTTTTGAATCACTCCATTTGGTGTTTTGTAGCTCAAGTTATGGCCCAAAAACCACAACTGGCCGGATTGAAAGTTTTTCCAGAATTTCTAAACTGACCAAATCTATAGTGTTAGGAACAGTGACTGCAACTCACTTTTTGAATATGTTCTAGTCCTAATTTGGGTTAGGCTTCTGCATGAAAGTTGTAGATCTATATTTTAGCTTGCTGTTGGTAAAATTTTAGGTCAATTGGACCTTTTTACACTGAGTTATGACCAAATAACCAAATATTATTCATTTGGTCATTTTGCCCAGGCAGACTGCAGGTCACCCGGATTAGGGCAAACTTTTGGTCAACTTGGTTTAGTTTTCTGGGCATAGTTTATTCACCAAAGTTGTTCCATTATGTGTCTAGTTTCATGTTCAATTGGCCTTGCACCAACTGAACCTCTACAATTTAAGTTATGCTGCCCAAACCTGTTGGACTCATGTCTAATCCTGCAGGTCACCAAGAGCAGCCACACCAAGCTCCAATCCCACTATACAATGCAGTTCATTTTTTATTCAAACAATACCAAATGGTCACTAATTGATCATTAAAACCTACTTTCATCATCACATGGTCAAAGTCTCATTTTTCCACCCCAAACCCTAACTCAAACATCACAAACCATGCATTACCATTGCATTTCATCACTTCACCCCAAACCTGTTAGACTCATGTCTAATCTTGCAGGTCACCAAGAGCAGCCACACCAAGCTCCAATCCCACTATACAATGCACTTCATTTTTTATTCAAACAATACCAAATGGTCACTAATTGACCATTAAAACCTACTTTCATCATCACATGGTCAAAGTCTCATTTTTCCACCCCAAACCCTAACTCACACATCACAAACCATGCATTACCATTGCATTTCATCACTTCACTCACAAGATGCATATTATAGGCGGCCACACTACCCTTTTAACTTCATTAAAATCATCACAATCGTGCCCTAACCATGGCTGCCGAAAATTATGGGTTGGCATACAAATGATATTCAACAAATTTTCTTTATAAATTGCACTCATACATAGTCCTTAACATGAATTTAAGGTGAAAATTAAGGTTAGGTCACTAACCTCTATGGAGTGAAGTTTCTCCACTTACTAGGGTTCTTGTTTTCCTCTTATTTTTGCTCCCAAAAGAATCACCAGGATGCAAGAATACTTTTTTGTGTTGCTAGGTTAGGGTTTTGTTGGGTAGAAGTTAGGGAAAATCAAGCTTTAAAAAAGCTTGAAAATGGTGGTTATGGAGGAGGGTCACGACAAGGAAGAAGAAAGGGAGAGAGAGATCTGATTTTTGATCATTTTCAGCCCATTTTGTCTCTTTAAAATAAGTTTATGCCATGTGTCCATATTGGATAGGTTGGGAGAATCTTAATGACATCATTATGATGTCATAATTCCATTTTCTTTCAATTTCTCTCATTTTCTTGTCTATTTAATTACAATTAAATTTTTAACAACATTTATTCACATTTTATGTTATATAAATTATTTATTTAACTGGACAAGTTGGCCAAAAATCATCTCTGAAGATGAAATGACCAAAATGGCTACCCTTTGGCTTAACGAGCCAAAATTGTCTATACCGATTGAAAACCTCAATGACCCTTCTCTTGAGTCTCAAAAATTATATTATAGTTTTTCCCCCCGGTCTAGGGCTCCTAGTTGCGAGAACAGAAACTTCTCATTTAGTTACCCATCGCTAGGGCACCGGCACCTTTAACTTGATTCTATTTTATTTCTAAAATTTTTCCTAAATTTTCCTTATTAATATTTGAGTTAAATATGGTTCCTCACTTTAGTTTAAATATTTTTCCAGACGTTCTAACTGTCCGGACCGACACTGGTCGCCGGAACAGTAGAATGTACGGACTAGCTAAAGCGAGGATGTTACAAGTATTAAAAAGGGTGGTCATTTTAAAATCCACATGCTACCTATGCACAAACAAACCTAAATCTAGCAAGAGCCAATGAAAACTATGAAAGCAATGGCACATGTTATATTATATATAGCAAGAGCCAATCAAACAATCAAGGAAAAGGCTACCTTTATGATATCCTACTGCATTGTAATATTCTTAATATTATATTATTACCATGTCCCTTCAATTTCTCCTGAAGGTCATGGATCATTAAATTAGCTTTTATGTGAAATTCATCTTCGCCTTGGTCACACCAATTATGTCAATCATCAATCATCTTATCCTCTACTCAAAGAAGCTATAGGCAATGTTGACCTTCTTGGTAACATCCCCACCCATTTACTTGAATCTCCATCAGATAAAGTTTCTTCTACTTCGACCCTTTCATTTTTCTAATCTATAGAAGTCAAAGCATTAGATTTAATGCCAGCTTTGAATTTAGATTTTCATGGGCAAAAAAATATTTTGCCTTTTAAACTTTCAAAAAAAATTCAATTTGCTCCCTTAATTTAACATTGAACCAATTTGCTCCCTAAATTTAAAAATTGAACCAATTGAATACTTAAACTTTTACATTTAAACTAATTACACACAATGCAAAGGAGGAAAAATGCAATAATTGCATGTACTGCTAACTTGAAAATATGGCTTATGAGTTATTGTCCATGTTAGCAAAAATGGGTTAAGTTGGTTTAAATTTTTAAATGCAAATTGGTTTAATAATAAATTAGTTCAATTTCTTACAATCTCTTCTAGTAGCTACTGTATCGCCTACAAAAATCATGATCCTTTTAATATCAAAGCGCATCTCATTAATTGCTCGAGAGGGACGGAACTTGAATTGAGCAAAGATTTATAGGCAAAGAGGATTATAGATCAAAATAAGGATGCTGCGTAATGGAGGAAAAAGAAGAAGCAGCCAACATTTACAATCCTAGCAACAAAGACATTAAAATTGACACCTTCTTCTTTGACCACAAAACTACATTTGCATTATAGATCTCACTAGCACTTGAGAGAGTGTGTAAGGAAAATCACTACAAAAAAAAAAGGCCAAACAAAAGTGCAGGGAACAAAATCTCAACCACTTAGGACCCGATCCAAGGAGCAAACTGTTAGTAGTATGCCCTAGAGCATTTCATTTAGTATGTATCTTGTACATATTTTTATTAATAAAAGGCATTTTCACTTTTCTGTTTGCATAATATATTTATGTGTAATAGAAAAGGTCCATTGATATTTTGTTAGAAATTCTATTCTTATGTTGTTAAGAATATGAGTGACAGTATTTCTAGTACCAAGTATCATAAATAGGTTCACAATCTAGGATACTTCACAATAAGGACATGACTTATCCAGAAAGATTATATTAATGTTTATTCCCATGTTATTTATATGAGATATAAATAAGATAGAATGGTGAGTCTCATGCCATATGACAAGCATGATAGGCACTTATACATGATAAGTAGGCCGAACCAGTGACACTTATGACAAGCACATGGAGTTTACTCTTATCAATGCATTATCATAAATCATATCAGTGCATATAATCTTTAGACCTGAGACAGTATAGTTATCTTGTATATAGGTGGTTTGAGTTTGATACTGCTTTCATACTTGTACTGTGTATGGGTATATGGGCATGTGTTGGCTCCTACTAGTTATATATGGAGGTAGGTGTTGATCAAGATGGAATCTATTCCTCTAAGTAAATAGAGATAAAATCCTATGTTCATTTAATTGTTCTTGATGTTTCAAGTTCCTAGCCAGGACAGATAGATTTATTCAGAAAGAGTTTCTGATGAGAAAATCTTTTTATTCAAGAACTGGAATTAGAAGAGAACATAATATTCATAGCAAATGGAGTTTGATATAAACCATGACTCCAGCATGAGTTGGGATTTTGTAACAGAGAGATTATAGTGCATAGTAACATATGATTATAGGTTCATTTAAGGTAAACCTTTTTACTAATTGGGTGGCCATGGCATGCTATGCTAGGTGTTAACCATGGTCTATGAGGTGAATAAAATGGTTTAGAGAAATCATTTATGGTAAGAAAAAGTTCTGATGATATTAAGAGTTGATATCATATCTCATTGCCAATTAGTGATGAGCCTAGTAAGTCACACACTTACACAAGTTATCACCTATTAAATATGATTTAATTAATAATTTGCAACACTCCTATGTTCGGTAGTGCGTTATACTGTTCCAGTGACCAGTGTTATCCGGACAGTTAGGATGCCTAAAACTGTTAGTAGTATGCCCTAGAGCATATCATTTAGTATGTATCTTGTACATATTTTTAATAATAAAAGGCATTTCCACTTTTCCGTTTACATAATATATTTATGTGTAATAGAAAAGGTCCATTGATATTTTGTTAGAAATATTATTCTTAAGTTGTTAAGAATATGAGTGACAATATTTCTAGCACAAAGTATCATAAATAGGTTCACAATCGAGGATACTTCATAATAAGGACATGACTTATCCAGAAAGATTGTATTCATGTTTGTTCCCAAGTTATTTATATGAGATATAAATAAGATGGAATGGTGAGTCTCATGCCATATAACAAACTTGATAGGCACTTATAAATGATAAGTAGGCCGAACCAGTGACACTTATGACAAGCACATGGAGTTTACTCTTGTCAATGTTTTGTCATAAATCATATCAGTGCATATAATCTTTAGACATGAGATAGCACAGTTATCTTGTATATAGGTAGTTTGAGTTTGATACTGCTTTCATACTTGTACTGTGTATGGGTATATGGGCATGTGTTGGCTCCTACTAGTTACATATGGAGGTAGGTGTTGATCAAGATGGAATCTGTTCTTCTAAGTAAATAGAGATAAAATCCTATGTTCATTTAATTGTTCTTGATGTTTCAAGTTCCTGGCCAGGACAGATAGATTTATTCAGAAAAGAGTTTATTATGATAAAAATCTTTTAATCAAGAACTGGAATTAAAAGAGAACATAATATTCATAGCAAATGGAGTTTGACATAAACCATGACTCCAGCTTGAGTTGGGATTTTGTAACAGAGAGATTCTAGTGCATGGTAACATATGATTATAGGTTCATTTAAGGTAAATCTTATTACTAATTGGGTGGCCATGGCATGCTATGCTAGGTGTTAACCATGGTCTATGAGGTTCATAAAATGATTTAGAGAAATCATTTATGGTAAGAAAGAGTTCTGATGATATTAAGAGTTGATATCATGTCTCATTGCCAATTAGTGATGAGCCTAGTAAGTCACACACATACACAAGTTATCACCTATTTAAATATGATTTAATTAATTAATTAAAGAGTTTAATTGATTAATTAAATAGATTTGGTTTGCAATAAAATTGCAAAGTCCCTAGCATGACTTGAAACCAAATCTAGATTATTGGATGTGTAGTATAAATTAAATTTATATTTAAAGTGTTTAAATATGAATTTAATTGATGAGAAATTAATTAATAGAGATTAATTAATTAATTTATATTTGATATAAATTAATTAGAAGAAGAAAATAATTATTTTGGGTTAAGAACTCAAAATTAAGACACAGGGGGCATTTTGGTCATTTTGCAGTGTGACACGTGGCACCATGAGATGGTGACACATGGCATAACACATAAGCTTGTCAAATATTTTTAATCATGTAAGATGATTAAAATAAAGATTAAATATAGGTTTGACACTTGGCACAATGTGATTGGGTCACTTAAACCTAGAGCTAATCAAAGGTGACATGTGGCTAGGGTTTAATGTGTTAACCTAGCTATTTAAGTGGGGTTATGAAAGAAAACACAACCAGCAGCCTCTCCTCTCATATGTCACGCCAATTTGAGCCTCTCCAGCTATTTCTCTTCATCTCTCATCAATTCAAAGAGATTAGCCATCAATCTCTTGAATTAAGAACACTAGAAATTGTTTCTAGTGTCCTGTTTGCATCTCTAATCTCTTAAAAGGCAGAACTTGAATTTCTAATTAATAGAAAAGGCTTTAGAAGCTGTTCAAGGGCTGCCATAGGTGTTCTTGGTGTGGACAAGCTAGAGGGACAACATCTGGTGTCCTGAAGACGAATCTCAAAGGCGCAGACACTGCGATTGCATCAAGAGGTTAGTGTAATCGTTCTTGATTTAATCTAGGGTTCTAAAATTAATCTGATTAATTTTAAAATCTTAAATGGCAAATACAGATCCAAAAACATATTAAAAGAGTTTTAATATGTTGTTTATCATTGAAATCAAATAGATAAAAATAAATATTGCATGGTGCTTGTGACCTTAGGTGAAAATTTTTGAATTCAATGGTATAATCTTGTGTTTTTCACGCTTCCGTTCCTTCAATTGGTATCAGAGCCACTATATTTGCCATTTAGATTGTTGATTATATAATTTAATTGTGTGTTTGATCATGAGATCAAGAGATTCATTGCTGGTTGGATCATGAGGTGTGGCGGCACACATGGTGAAGCCACCATTGGTGGCGGCAACAATGGTTCCATGGGTGGTTCAAGGTTTGGCTTTTAATTCTGCAATTGTTGTATGATCTAAAGCCTATTCTTTGACTAATTAAAGTGTTTAATTAGTTGTTTTAATCACACAATTAAATTATGATTCAAATCAGAATTTTAAAAATTGTTTGAATGTGATTCAAATCTGAATTTTAAAAGTTGTTTGAATGTGATTCAAATCTGAATTTTTAAAGTTGTTTGAATCATATTTAAATCTGATTTTTTAAAATTGATTCAATAAAATTCAGATCTGATTTTTAAAAAATATTTGAATGTGATTCAAATCTGATTTTTTAAAAAATGTTTGAATGTGATTCAAATCTGAATTTTTGAAGTTGTTTGAATGTGATTCAAATTTGAATTTTTAAATTTGTTTGAATGAGATTCAAATCTGAATTTTTAAATTTATTTGAATCATATTCAAATCTGGATTTTTAAGTTGAATATGAGATATTCAATTTAATTTAAGTATGTATGTTTTATTTAATTGTTAAATAGTGATATGCATGATGGATGATCATGGACTATAAAAGACCAATGTGATTGGATTTATTTCTTTTATGTTTCTTTGGGATTGTAAATTAATTAATTTATTTTAATTTATTTTGGGCATGTATTATTAAGTTTGTAATATTTTTGGGTTGTAATTTCATTTATTTAAGTTCTTGTAAATTCGCCTTGGTATGCCAAGGATTACTATGTAATATTGGATTGCAAGAAGTTCAAGGAGGTCAAGAGCATTGGTGGGACCAGTGGGAGGGATTCAATATCAAGTGTTGATTATGAACTCCTTCAGCAACTCTTGTAAAATGAATGAATGAAATGCACCTAGGAATGCCCTGATTCAATTCTTGGTGGTTCAGAATTGAATCCCCTAGAAAGTCCATGATCATACCATTTTTACTGCTTATCCATGAATGCATGAGATGTATGGGAATGTATGCAATTATATGATATATGCATGCTAAATGGATAATGTGCAAAGTGAGACCTTAATAATAATTAGGATGGCTATAAAATCTTCCAAACAAATGATTAAGTTGGAAATGCTATAATTAAAGTAATTATAACATAAGCCCTCCATTGGGGCAATTATTTTAAGAAATTTTAAATAGTTGCATGAGATGCAATTAATTTAAGAGATTTTCTTAAGAATAATTGTTAAGCATGAGATGTTGTAAATATGTAAATGGTTTAGTGGCCAATATTGGATGTACCTGAGGACATTAAAATTATTTGCATAATTACTGGCTCAATGGGATCAACTTAACTAATGCAAGATAAGTCAATAATGGATGTACCTGAGATTTTGAGCATTAGGGGCTAGGTAAAGGATTGAACCTCACATGAGATGTGATGGGCAAGGAGTTGCTCACTTATAGTTTATTGTAATTCCAATAATGGATGTACCTGAGGATGATCAATAGAATTATAAGAATTCAATCACCCACTAGAAATCCATCCAACTAGGATTTCCGTTTTCTACTTTGGAAGTGTAGGATTCGCTAAGTTAGTGGGAGGACCAATTTGATTAAAAGACCATAATCATTTTGGTTAATTACATGATACATTTACTAATTAATCTAGTTATTTTCTGCAGTTAATTTTCTGATAAAAATGAGCACAAAACAACCACCACCATCCAATATCCTTGCAAGCATACTTGATCACAATAGGTTGACAGGACCTAATCTGTCTGATTGGCTAAGAAATTTGAAACTTGTCCTGAACCTTGAACATATAGGATATGTTCTAGATTCAAATGTTCCTGGTCCCTTACCTCCAGAGGCCACACAAGAGGAACATGAAACTTTGGACAAGTGGAAGGAGCATGATATGAGAGCTAAGTGTTACATGCTTGCTTCCATGAGTAATGAGTTACAGAAGCAACATGAGAACATGCAGTGCGAGTGAGATCCTCCTTCACCTACAAGAGTTGTATGGTGAGCACAAGAGAATGCTAGGTATGAGATATCTAGACAGCTATTCCGTATGAGGATGTCCGAGGGGAGAATGTTGGGGATCATGTCCACAAGATGATTCGGCTGATTGAGCGATTGGAACATCTTGACTTCAACATGGATTTCCAACTACGACGGATTTGATCCTTGATCCCTTCCCGAGTCTTTTGGGAATTTTGTGACAAATTTCCATATGACTAAACAGAATGCACCTTAGCTGAATTACTCAACATGCTGGTTATTGCCCAAAAGAATTTGCTGGCAATAAAGGAAAAGAGGTAGCTTTGGTTGCATCTTCTTACTGGAAAGTCCAACAAGAAGAAGGGCAATAAGAAAAAGAAACCTCGATTCTGGTCCTTCTAAGAAAATAGCTAAGCAGAAAGGAAGACTAAAGATGATGAAGGCAAAGGAAAGTGTTTCCACCGCCAAAAGGATGGGCCTTTGGAAAAGGAACTACCCAGTATCTTGCTTCTCTGAAGGACAAGAAGGATACACCTTCGGAAGGTATGTCCATATCTTGTTATTTAGATTCGATGATACTCATAGTTCATCTACTGACTTGGGTTTTAGATCTGGGGCGATTCTCACATTTCTAATGATATGCAGGAACTAGCAAGCGATGGCGACTTGCGTTCTCAAGATATTAGAGTCCGGATTGGCAATGGCTCAACTGTTGAAGCTTTAGCCATAGGATCTAAATCTTTTTACATGTTTGGACATGTTTTGTGTTTGGATAATATTTTATATGTACCTGATGCTTTTAAGAACATCATTTCTATATCTAGTGTGACTAGAAATGGCTATGAATTTCAGTTCACATATGATGTTTGCAATATTTATTTTGGAAATAAATATGTTGGTTCGGGTTATATGAATGATGGTCTTTATTATTTTGATAATAATGACAAACACAAATTGAATGCAAGTGATCTAAAAGAATACAATGCCATGGTGAAAACCAACTCAAGTTCAAAATATATTTGGCACTTAAGGTTATGTCATGTTGCAGAAGATAGGATTGCAAAATTGGAGAAAATGGGGATTCTATCCTCATTGGGCTCTGAGCCTACTCCAACTTGTGAATCTTGCCTTCAAGGCAAAATGACTAGATCACCCTTTGTTGGACAAGGGCTAAGAGCTGAAAATATTTTGGAGCTAATACATAGTGATGTATGTGGTCCATTTAAAGAAATGGCTAGAAGGGGTTTTCATTATTTTATTACCTTTACTGATGATAAATCAAGGTTTGGGTATTTGTATTTGATGAAATACAAACATGAATCTTTTGAAAAGTTCAAAGAATTTAAATCTGAAGTAGAAAATCAAACAGAAAGAATATTAAAGCTCTTCGATCAGATCATGGAGGTGAATATTTGAGTACTAAATTTGATGAATACTTGAGAGAGCATGGCATTGTTTCTCCTAACTCCTCCAGAACGCCATACGGTGAATGGTGTATCTGAAAGGAGAAATCGTACCCTATTGGATATGGTACGTAGTATGATGAGCTATACTGATATGCCAATCTCCTTTTGGGGATTTGCATTAGAATCAACTTTATATATTCTGAATAGGATTCCAACAAAATCAGTTTCTTCCACACCTTATGAGATATGGCATGGAAGAAAACCAAGTCTTAAGCATGTTAAGATTTGGGGTTGTCCAGCTTATATCAAAAAGCTGAACACTGATAAATTGGAGACCAGATCAGAAAGAGGTCGATTTGTTGGATATCCAAAAGATAGTTTTGGATATTATTTTTATTTGCCTACTTCACAAAAGGTTGTGATAAGTAGAGATGCCACATTTCTTGAACAACAGTTTGTTCAAGAAGGAGGCAAAGGAAGGCAAATAGAGTTAGAATTGGAGAATTCTGACTAACCAATAGATCAGATGAATATAGATCCATCTAGTCAACCTACACCCATTGATGAAATATCTACAGTTGTTCCTCGTAGAACAACCAGGGTATCTCACCCACCAGTGAGATATGGTTTTCTTCATGAAGAAGAACAAGAGTTGTCTACTCATGAAGAAGTAGATCATGGAGATGATCCACTTACCTATGAAGAAGCTATATCAGATATAGACTCTTCAAAATGGATTGATGCTATGAAATCCGAGATTGATTCCATGTATAAGAATCAAGTTTGGGATCTTGTTGACCTACCTGAAGGTATTGTACCTATAGGGAACAAATGGGTTTTCAAGAAGAAAATTGGTTCTGATGGAAAGGTAGAGACCTATAAGGCAAGGCTAGTAGCGAAAGGGTTTCGCCAAAGGCAAGGAATAGACTATGAGGAGACTTTCTCGCCTATTGCCATGCTTAAATCAATTAGGATTTTATTAGCAATAGCTGCATACTATGATTATGAGATTTGGCAGATGGATGTCAAAATAGCTTTTCTCAATGGATACATTGAAGAAAACATTTTCATGAAACAACCTAAGGGATTTGAATCCCAAGATGGTTCCAAGGTATGCAAGCTAAAGCGATCCATTTATGGGTTGAAACAAGATTCGAGGAGTTAGAACATTCGTTTTGATGAAGCCATTAAATCCTTTGGTTTTATCAAAAATGAGGATGAGCCATGTGTATATAAGAAGGTTAGTGACAGTGCTATCACTTTCCTTGTCTTATATGTGGATGACATACTATTGATGGGTAATGACACAGGTATGTTGACGACTATAAAGGTATGGTTGTCAAATACATTCTCCATGAAAGACTTAGGGGAGGCAACCTATATTCTTGGGATTCGCATCTATAGAGATAGAGCAAAAAGAATAATTGGTTTATCCCAAAGTCTATACTTGGAAAAGGTGTTAAAGAGGTTTAACATGCTTGATTCCAAGAGAGGATTGTTACCAGTGAGACATGGTATCCATCTTTCTAAAGAGATGTCTCCAAAGACACCTGAAGAAAGAGATAAGATGGCCAGGATTCCATATGCTTCGGCTATTGGAAGTTTAATGTATGCAATGTTGTGTATTAGGCCGGATATCGCATATGCTGTTAGTTTGACTAGCAGGTATCAATCCAATCCAGGTTTGGAACACTGGATAGCTGTCAAGAATATCCTTAAATACTTGAGAAGAACTAAGGATTTATTCTTGATTTATGGAGGTGGAGACTTGCAATTGGATGGTTATACTGATTCTGATTTCCAATCAGATATCGATGATAGAAAGTCTACCTCTGGATATGTGTTCATTTGTAATGGATGTGCAGTAAGTTGGAAGAGTTCCAAGCGAGCACGATCGCAGATTCCACTACAGAGGTGAGTATATTCTTGCATCGAGATCTTGCAAAGGAAGCTGTTTGGATAAAGAAGTTCGTGACAGAACTTACAGTAGTTCCTTCCATTGAGTCAGCAGTTCCACTACACTGTGACAACAATGGAGCAGTCATACAGGCTAAGGAACTAAGGTCTCACCCAAAATCCAAACACATAGAAAGGCACTACCACATTATCAGAGAAATAGTTGGGCGAGGCGATGTAGCCATGCAGAAAATAGCATCAGCTGAAAATCCAGCTGATCCATTCACTAAGCCTATGTCACAGACTCAGTTAGACCGACATCTTGAGAAGATAGGTCTAAGATATTGTAATGAATGGCTCTAGTGCTAGTGGGAGATTGTTAGTAGTATGCCCTAGAGCATATCATTTAGTATGTATCTTGTACATATTTTTAATAATAAAAGGCATTTCCACTTTTCCGTTTACATAATATATTTATGTGTAATAGAAAAGGTCCATTGATATTTTGTTAGAAATATTATTCTTAAGTTGTTAAGAATATGAGTGACAATATTTCTAGCACAAAGTATCATAAATAGGTTCACAATCGAGGATACTTCATAATAAGGACATGACTTATCTAAAAGATTGTATTCATGTTTGTTCCCAAGTTATTTATATGAGATATAAATAAGATGGAATGGTGAGTCTCATGCCATATAACAAACTTGATAGGCACTTATAAATGATAAGTAGGCAGAACCAGTGACACTTATGACAAGCACATGGAGTTTACTCTTGTCAATGTTTTGTCATAAATCATATCAGTGCATATAATCTTTAGACCTGAGATAGCACAGTTATCTTGTATATAGGTAGTTTGAGTTTGATACTGCTTTCATACTTGTACTGTGTATGGGTATATGGGCATGTGTTGGCTCCTACTAGTTATATATGGAGGTAGGTGTTGATCAAGATGGAATCTGTTCCTCTAAGTAAATAGAGATAAAATCCTATGTTCATTTAATTGTTCTTGATGTTTCAAGTTCTGGCCAGACAGATAGATTTATTGAAAAGAGTTTACGATGAGAAAAATCTTTTAATCAAGAACTGGAATTAAAAGAGAACATAATATTCATAGCAAATGGAGTTTGACATAAACCATGACTCGGCTTGAGTTGGGATTTTGTAAGAGAGAGATTATAGTGCATGGTAACATATGATTATAGGTTCATTTAAGGTAAATCTTATTACTAATTGGGTGGCCATGGCATGCTATGCTAGGTGTTAACCATGGTCTATGAGGTTCATAAAATGATTTAGAGAAATCATTTATGGTAAGAAAGAGTTCTGATGATATTAAGAGTTGATATCATGTCTCATTGCCAATTAGTGATGAGCCTAGTAAGTCACACACATACACAAGTTATCACCTATTTAAATATGATTTAATTAATTAATTAAAGAGTTTAATTGATTAATTAAATAGATTTGGTTTGCAATAAAATTGCAAAGTCCCTAGCATGACTTGAAACCAAATCTAGATTATTGGATGTAGTATAAATTAAATTTATATTTAAAGTGTTTAAATATGAATTTAATTGATGAGAAATTAATTAATAGAGATTAATTAATTAATTTATATTTGATATAAATTAATTAGAAGAAGAAAATAATTATTTTGGGTTAAGAACTCAAAATTAAGACACAGGGGGCATTTTGGTCATTTTGCAGTGTGACACGTGGCACCATGAGATGGTGACACATGGCATAACACATAAGCTTGTCAAATATTTTTAATCATGTAAGATGATTAAAATAAAGATTAAATATAGGTTTGACACTTGGCACAATGTGATTGGGTCACTTAAACCTAGAGCTAATCAAAAGGTGACATGTGGCTAGGGTTTAATGTGTTAACCTAGCTATTTAAGTGGGGTTATGAAAAGAAAACACAACCAGCAGCCTCTCCTCTCATATGTCACGCCACTTTGAGCCTCTCCAGCTATTTCTCTTCATCTCTCATCAATTCAAAGAGATTAGCCATCAATCTCTTGAATTAAGAACACTAGAAATTGTTTCTAGTGTCCTGTTTGCATCTCTAATCTCTTAAAAGGCAGAACTTGAATTTCTAATTAATAGAAAAGGCTTTAGAAGCTGTTCAAGGGCTGCCATAGGTGTTCTTGGTGTGGACAAGCTAGAGGGACAACATCCGTGTCACAAGACGAATCTCAAAGGCGCAGACACGCTGCAGTGCATCAAGAGGTTAGTGTAATCGTTCTTGATTTAATCTAGGGTTCTAAAATTAATCTGATTAATTTTAAAATCTTAAATGGCAAATACAGATCCAAAAACATATTAAAAGAGTTTTAATATGTTGTTTATCATTGAAATCAAATAGATAAAAATAAATCTTGCATGGTGCTTGTGACCCTAGGTGAAAATTTTTGAATTCAATGGTATAATCTTGTGTTTTTCACGCTTCCGTTCCTTCAAAAACTGCACTTCGATATGAGTGAGGAGACATAAAATAATGAAATACAAGAAAAGAAAATGCAAGAAAAACAAAGGAAAAATAATAGCAAAGAAATGTAACCAAGTTAAGCGAGCCGAGAACCCTAGCGATGGGTGACGGCACCGGGAAGTCACGGCGTGGACCGTTGACTAGCCCTAGACCGTGGGGAACCCTAGAAAATATTTTTAGGACTTAGATAAATGTCTATTGAAGTACAAATACCATTAGAAATATCAAAGAAAAATTAATTAATTAGTACAAAGAAAAGTGAGAAATCAAAAAACGGACAAAACCCGGTGCTACCGAAAAATCGGGAATGTAACCCGAACAGGGGCATTTTGGTCAATTGACACTCCGAGTTGGATTTTGACCTAAATTTCCATGAAAAATAAGTGGTAGTATATTTTGAAAAATTGAATGAAAAATAAGATTAAAGATAAAATATGATTAAGAGAAATTAAGTGGAAAAATATGGGAATAATTAAAAGTTTAATTATAATATTATTTATTTAAGGATAGTGGAGCACTAAGTGGACTATATAAGCCACATGAGGACTAGAAAATCTGCATTCAACTTCATCTTCTTCCCATTTTAAAACCTTGCCAAATCCATTTGCTTCCCTAACAACCACCATGGCCACACCTTGCATGCAAGCTCCACTCCTAATGATCAAGCCACAATTTCTCCAATTGTTCTTCATTAAAAGTGTTCTACACATCATAGGCAGCATGTAGGAAGAAAGAAAGAGGAGTTTTAGTAAAGTTTAATTAAGCCTAAGTTGAGGTTAGTGCTTAATCTTTCCATTTTCCTTCATTAATCCTTGTGTTGAGCTTTGGGTAAGTTGAATTGCTAAGAAAATTTGAGGAAATGATTGAGTATTGGTGAACCTTATTTTTGGCAGCCATGGAAACTCTTTAAGGAAAGTTTATTTTTGCTTGTATATGGTAGATTAAAGGATTGATTAAATGTTTATGTATGTAGGAATTATTGGGTGATGTATACTTAGTATATGTGAATGTGTATTTGAAATTTGAAGCTTGGGAATTAATGGAATGTAATGCATGAATTGGTAGCCTGGTTAGGTGAACCATAAGGATGTTAATTCATGTTTGGATTATGGAATATTAATGTTGAATTGTGTTAGTTGTGATGGCAGTTTGGGTAAATGTGTGATGGTGTGAAGTTGGACATGTAAATGAGCATGAATAGGTGACTAAATTGTTGTAATTGATTTTGACAAATTCTGCACTTAATGGTGTATGTTGAATGTGATTGTAAGCTGCCAAAATGATCAATAAAATGTTGTGAAATATGTTTAGGTTAGGGTACAAACCAGAAATGGCATGAAGGTGAAGTTTGGTAAGGGTTAAAGGTGATCTTTGTTGAGTATGAATAAAATGCAATAGGGCAGTTTGTGTTTTGAGCTTAGAACCTTAGGTGTGTGGCTCCAATTGGTATAAGACCAATTGGAGGTGAAACTTGGCACAAAATATGCCAACTTTCATGAAGGAAGCTTGCCAAAATTCTGCTTGCAAGGCAGCTTGAAAAATGACCAAATCCGGATTAAGTGCAAATAAGGCCTGAAAATTTACGATTTGGGCAGCAGTTAGTTTTTAGGCCATAACTCACTCAAAACAGGTCCAATTAACCAGAAATTTTAACCATGAATAGTTAAGACCCATATCTACAAGTCTTATGAAGACACAAAAGCCCAAAAATGACAATAAGCAAGTCAAATAGCTTCCAAAAGTTCGGGTCCAAAAATTAGCCGAACCTAAAATGGCCTAAAATGACCTAAAGTGACCAATTTTGATGCATTTTGACCAGCAATAGTAAAATGACCATAACTTGGTCTACATAACTCAGAATGACCTGAAATTTTGCCCCGCGTGCAATAAGATATAGATCTACAAGTTTGTAGTTTTGACCAAAACCCGAAAACCAAGGAAACTAGATCGTCCGGCTAGGTCAAACTAGTATCCCGGAATCCAGCAAATTGCAAGAAAATGCAAGATACATGGAAATAAATTTGGTAACATGTACCAACCTTAAAAGACTATTGAATGTGACATATTAGTAACATTAAAACCTAATTTACCTAGAATTCATCGAGGGTCGACATATTAGGTTAACTAAGCAAATAATAGAATTCAGTGAATTAATTATCAAGCATTATCGTTAGAGATAGTTTAAATAAGTATTGAAACACTTCAAATTGTATTTCTCAGTTAGCAAAGACTCAGGAAAAGGGAAGGAAACACTGAGTCAAGGCAGGAGACAGTTATCAGAGGTTTGTGCACAATAAGTATTTCTTTTGAATTTTTCAATTGAAATAAATTATGATTATTTGTATGTCATTGTTTTAAATTGTGTTTGTGCACAATAAGTATTTCTTTTGAATTTTTCAATTGAAATAAATTATGATTATTTATATGTTATTGTTTTAAATTGTGTTTGTGCACAATAAGTATTTCTTTTGAAATTTTTAATTGAACTAAATTACGATTATTTATATGTTATTGTTTTAAATTGTGTTTGTGCACAATAAGTATTTCTTTTGAATTTTTCAATTAAAATAAATTACGATTATTTATATGTTATTGTTTTAAATTGTATTTGTGCACAATAATTTTGATATTTACTGCTTTTACTAGCAAATTTATTTGGAGAAATGAGTTATGAATAATTTTTTATTGCTTTGGTTTTGGGAATATTATTTGGAATTTATTGTGTTGCCAACTTTGCAAATGGAAATTTTGAGATAAAATGTGATTTATGGTTTGTATGAAATATTGTGATTTGAAATTGTTCTGATTTACACTTGGCATGACACTGTTAATATATTCCTCCCTCTTTGACTTATCAGTCTGGGGTGAGTGTGATTATGTTCCTCCCTCTTTGACTTGCCAGTCTGAGGTGAGTGTGGATGAGTACTCATTATATAGCTAGCTTCCTCCCTCATTGATTTCGATTATTGGGGTGAGTGTGTCTTGTCGTGGTGTACAACACGGCATGTGTGGAAAAATTGTGTCATGGCCTAAATTGTGTTATTGATTGGCAACACTATATTATTTAATTATTTGATCAAATGGTGTTATTGATTAGCAAAACTATGTTATTCAGTTATTTGATCAAATTGTGTTATGGATTGGCAAAAATGTATTATTCAGTTATTTGATCAAACGGTGTTAATGATTGGTAATGTGTTACTCAGTTATTTGATCAAATTTATGTTATATGAACTTTGTAAATTGCGACATGGAATTGTGAACTATTTGATTTGTGAATTGTCAATAAAAGATTTATATATCGCATTTCAAATTGTTATTGTGCACCACTGAGTAAATTTTACTAAGCGATAGCTTTTCATTGCTGTCGCAGGTAGACAGACTGACAGGGCAGCAGACTAGGCTGCTAGTACTACATTGAGAGATCATCGGGTCTATTGAGTATACCATATTTAGCATTTTGTACTGTAATGTATGTTCACTGTATGTATATATTGTTCTTGGTTTTGAGCAGTTGTAAATTAAAATTGTACATTGAAGTTGTAAAGTAAATGATGAGTTATTTTGGCTTGTAAAATTTGTATTGTATTTCTTTAATCTCAGTCTTTGAAAAATTATTGTGAATTTGAGTTGAAAAACGTATTGTGTTGAATTATGTTGGAGTTTGAGATTGAGAAAAATATTGAAGTGCTTTTTACAGGTTTTTGAAGAACTGTTTTGTCCAAAATACAGATGGCACTCTACCAAAATTTTTACA
This sequence comes from Hevea brasiliensis, assembly GCF_030052815.1. Lineage (NCBI taxonomy): Eukaryota > Viridiplantae > Streptophyta > Magnoliopsida > Malpighiales > Euphorbiaceae > Hevea > Hevea brasiliensis. The sequence goes on along the minus strand of NC_079499.1, from coordinate 78,104,995 downwards.
GAAATTATTAATAATTCAAATGTGTTAGCTCTTTCACTTAAGTTCAAAAAAAATTTTTAACACCTGTAAATAGTGTTCACCACTGTAAAAAGAAGTAAGAAAAGTTTTAAAATCCCTTGTACCACTGTAAAAAGAAGTAAGAAAAGTTTTAAAATCCCTTGTAGTGTATTTAATGGGTTATCAGTAAACGAAATTGGTAATTCATTAGGTATATTACGGGATCATTTTATGCCTTACAGAGGGGTAGGGTGTGACATAATTAAAGAGTTTAATTGATTAATTAAATAGGTTTGGTTTGCAATTAGATTGCAAAGTCTCTAGCATGACTTGAAACTAAATCTAGATTATTGAATGTATAGTATAAGTTAAATTTATATTTAAAGTGTTTAAATATGAATTTAATTAATGAGAAATTAATTAATAAAGATTAATTAATTGATTTATATTTGATATAATTTGATTAGAAAAAGCGAAATAATTATTATGGGTTGAAAATTCAAAATTAAGACACAGGGGCATTTTGGTCATTTCACATGGTGACATGTGGCACCATGAGATGGTGACACATGGCGCTACACATAACCTTGCCAAATGTTTTTAATCATGTAAGATGATTAAAATTAAGATTAAATATAGGTTTGACAATTGGCACAATGTGATTGGGTCAATTAAACCTATAACCAATCAGAGGGTGACATGTGGCAAGGGTTTTATGTGTTGACCTAGCTATATAGGTGTTGTTATGAAAAGAAAAATAACAACCAGTAGCTATCCCCTTTGTGCCGCCACCCAAAGGCTCCTCTCCCTCTCTTCTTCTTCATCTCTCATTAATTCAAAGAGATTAGCCCTCAATCTCTTGAATTAAAAATACTATAAATAGTTTCTAGTTTCCTGTATACATATGTAATCTTTCAAAAGGAAAAACTTTATTTTCTACCTCATAGAAAAAGCCTTAGAAGCTGTTCAAGGGCTACCATAGGTGAACTTGGTGTGGACAAGCTAGAGGGATAACATTTGGCATCCTGAAGACGCATCCTAAAGGCACAAATACACTGCAGTACATCAAGAAGTTAGTGTATTTATTCTTGATCTAATCTAGGGTTCTAAATTTAATTTGATTAATTTTAAAATCTTAAATGGCAAATACAAATCCAAAAACATATTAAAAGTATTTTAATATGCTGTTTATCATTGAAATCAAATAGATAAAAATAAATCTTTCATGATGCATGTGACCCTAGGTGAAAATTTTTGAATTCAATGGTATAAACTTGTGTTTTTCATGCTTCTGCTCCATCAATTGGTATCAGAGCCACTATATTTACCATTTAGATTGTTAATTATATGATTTAATTGTGTGTTTTGATCATGAGATGATTTATCCATTGCTGATTGCAATGGATGTGTGGCGGCATGCTTGAAGAACACCAACAAGGTGCGCAAGGTTTGTGGCTTCATGGGTGGTGCAAGGTTTGGCTTTGTAATTCTGCAATTGTTATATGATCTAAGGCCTATCTTATGACTAATTAAAGTGTTTAATTAGTAGTTTTAATCACACAATTAAATTTTGATTCAAATCAGAATTTTAAAAATTGTTTGAATGTGATTCAAATATGAATTTTAAAAGTTGTTTGAATGTGATTCAAATATGAATTTTTAAAGTTGTTTGAATCATATTTAAATCTAAATTTTTATAGTTATTTGAATAATATTCAGATCTGAATTTTTAAAAATTGTTTGAATATGATTCAAATCTGATTTTTTAAAAATTGTTTGAATGTTATTCAAATCTGAATTTTTAGGGTTGTTTGAATGTGATTCAAATATGAATTTTTAAATTTGTTTGAATAAGATTCAAATCTGAATTTTTAAATTTATTTGAATCATATTCAAATCTGGATTTTTAAGTTGAATATGAGATATTCAATTTAATTTAAGTGTGTATGTTTTAGTTAATTGATAAATAGTGATATGCATGATGGATGATCATGGACTATAAAAGACCAATGTGATTGGATTTATTTATTTTATGTTTCTTTGGGATTGTAAATTAATTAATTTATTTTAATTTATTTTAGGCATGTATTATTTAGTTTGTAATAATTTTTGGGTTGTAATTTCATTTATTTAAGTTCTTGTAAATTTGCCTTAGTATACCAAGGATTACTATGTAATTGGATTGCAAGAAGTTCAAGGAGGTCAAGAGCATTGGTGGGACCAGTGGGAGGAATTAAAGATCAATTGTTGATTATGTACTCCTTCAGCAACTCTTGTAAAATGAATGAATGAAATGCACCTAGGAATGCCCTGATTCAATTCCTGGTGGCTCAGAATTGAATCCCTTAGAAAGTCCATGACCATACCATATTTACTGTTTATCCATGAATGCATGAGATGTATGGGAATGTATGCAATTATATGATATATGCATGCTAAATGGATAATGTGCAAAGTGAGACCTTAATAGTAATTAGGATGACCATAAAATCTTCCAAACAAATGATTAAGTTGGAAATGCTATAATTAAAGTAATTATAATATGGGCCCTCCATTGGGGTAATTATTTTAAGAAATTTTAAATAGTTGCATAAGATGCAATTAATTTAAGAGATTTTCTTAAAAATAATTGTTAAGCATGAGATGTTGTAAATATGTATATGGTTTGGTGGCCAATATTGGATGTACCTGAGGACATTAAAATTATTTGCATAATTACTGGCTCAATGGGATCAACTTAACTAATGCAAGATAAGTCAATAATGGATGTGCCTGAGATTTTGAGCATTAGGGGCTAGGTAAAGGATTGAACCTCACATGAGATGTGATGGGCAAGGAGTTGCTCACTTATAGTTTATTGTAATTCCAATAATTGATGTACCTAAGGTTGATCAATAGAATTATAAGAATTCAATCACCCACAAGAAATCCATCCAACTAGGATTTCCATTTTCTACTTTGGAAGTGTAGGATTCATTAAGTTAGTGGGAGGACCAATTTTATTAAAAAACCATAATCATTTTGGTTAATTACTTGATACATTTACTAATTAATCTGGTTATTTTCTGCAGTTAATTTTTTGATAATAATGAGCACAGAAAAACCACCACCATCCAATATCCTTGCAAGCATACTTGATCGCAATAGATTGACAGGACCTAATCTGTCTAATTGGCCAAGAAATTTGAAACTTGTCCTGAACCTTGAACATATAGGATATGTTCTAGACTCAAATGTTCCTAGTCCCTTACCTCCAGAGGCCACTCAAGAGGAACATGAAACTTTGGGCAAGTGGAAGGAGAATGATATGAGAGCTAAGTGTTACATGCTTGCTTCCATGAGTAATGAGTTACAGAAGCAGCATGAGAACATACAGAGTGTGAGTGAAATCCTTCTTCACCTACAAGAGTTGTATGGTGAGCACAGCAGGAATGCTAGGTATGAGATATCTAGGTAGCTATTCTGCATGAGGATCTTTGAGGGATAGAATGTTGGGGATCATGTCCATAAGATGATTCGTCTGATTGAGTAGCTGGAACATCTTGACTTCAACATGGATTTCCAACTACAGACGGATTTGATCCTTCAGTCCCTTCCTGAGTTTTTGGGAATTTTGTGACAAATTTCCATATGACTGAACAGGAATGCACCTTAGCTGGTTTACTCAACATGCTGGTTATTGCCCAAAAGAATATGTCAGGCAATAAAAGAAAAAAACATAGCTTTGATTGCATCATCTTCTACTAGAAAATCCAATAAGAAGAAGGGCAATAAGAAAAAGAAATCTCAGATTCCTGGTCCTTCCAATAAAATAGCTAAACAGAAAGGGAAGACTAAAGCTGATGGAGGCAAAGGAAAGTGTTTCCATCGCTGTAAGGATGGGCACCGAAAAGGAATCGCCTGCAGTATAGCAATCTAAAAGAATGCAATGCCATGGTGAAAACCAACTCAAGTTCAAAATTAATTTGGCACTTAGGGTTATGTCATGTTGCAGAAGGTAGGATTACAAAACTAGAGAAAATGGGGATTCTTTCCTCATTGGGCTCTAAGCCTACTCCAACTTGTGAATCTTGCCTTCAGGGCAAAATGACCAGATCACCCTTTGTTGGACAATGGCTGAAGGCTGAAAGTATTTTGGAGCTAATACATAGTGATGTATGTGGTCCATTTAAGGAAATGGCTAGTGGTGGTTTTCATTACTTTATTACCTTTACTGATGATAAATCAAGGTTTGGGCATTTGTATTTGATGAAATACAAACATAAATCCTTTGAAAAGTTGAAAGAATTTAAATCTGAAGTAGAAAATCAAACAGGAAAGAGTATTAAAGCTCTTCGATCAGATCGTAGAGGTGAATATTTGAGTACTGAATTTGATGAATACTTGGGAGAGTACAGCATTGTTTCCCAGCTGACTCCTCCAAGAATGCCACAGTTGAATGGTGTATCTGATAGGAGAAATCATACCCTATTGGATATGGTACGTAGTATGATGAGCTATACTGATATGCAAAACTCCTTTTGGGGATTTGCATTAGAATTAGCTTTGTATATTCTGAATAGGATTCCATCAAAATTAGTTTCTTCCACACCTTATGAGATATAGCATGGAAGAAAACCAAGTCTTAAGCATGTTAAGATTTGGGGTTGTCCAGCTTATATTAAAAAGCTGAACACTATTAAATTGGAAACCAGATCAGAAAAGAGTCGATTTGTTGGATATCCAAAAGATAGTTTTGGATATTATTTTTATTTGCCTACATCACAAAAGGTTATGGTGAGTAGAGATGCTACATTTCTTGAACAACAGTTTGTTCAAGAAAGAGGCAAAGGAAGGCAAATAGAGTTAGAATTGGAGAATTCTGACCAGCCAACAGATAAGATGGATATAGATCCATCTAGTCAACCTACACCCATTGAAGAAACATCTATAGCTATTCCTCATAGAACAACCAGGGTATCTCACCCACCAGTGAGATATGGTTTCCTTTATGAAGAAGAACAAGAGTTGTCTACTCATGAAGAAGTACATCATGGAGATGATCCACTTACCTATGAAGAAGCTATATCAGATATAGACTCTTCAAAATGGATTGATGCTATGAAATCCGAAATTGATTCCATGTATAAGAGTCAAGTTTGGGATCTTATTGACCCACCTGAAGGTATTGTACCTATAGGGAACAAATGGGTTTTCAAGAAGAAAATTAGTTATGATGGAAAGGTAGAGACCTATAAGGCAAGGCTAGTAGCGAAAGGGTTTCGCCAAAGGCAAGGAATCGACTATGAGGAAACTTTCTCGCCTGTTGCCATGCTTAAATCAATTAGGATTCTATTAGCAATAGCTGCATACTATGATTATGAGATTTGGCAGATGGATGTCAAAACAGCTTTTCTCAATTGATACATTGAAGAAAACATTTTCATGGAACAACCTAGGGGTTTTGAATTCCAAGATGGTTCCAAGGTATGTAAGCTAAAGCGATCCATTTATGGGTTGAAGCAAGCTTCGAGGAGTTGGAACATCCATTTTGATGAAGCCATTAAATCATTTGGTTTTATCAAAAATGAGGATGAGCCATGTGTATATAAGAAGATTAATGATAGTGCTATCACTTTTCTTGTCTTATATGTGGATGATATACTGTTGATGGATTATTACACAGGTATGTTAACAACTGTAAAGGTATGGTTGTCAAATACATTCTCCATGAAAGACTTAGGGGAGGCAACCTATATTATTGGGATTCACATCTATAGAGCTAGAGCGAAAAGAATAATTGGTTTATCCCAAAGTCTATACTTGTACATGGTGTTAAAGAGGTTTAACATGCTTGATTCCAAGAGAGGATTGTTACTAGTGAGACATGGTATCCACCTTTCTAAAGATATGTCTCCAAAGACACCTGAAGAAAGAGATAAAATGGCCAGGATTCCATATGCTTCGGCTATTGGAAGTTTAATGTATGCAATGTTGTGTACTAGGCCGGATATCTCATATGCTATTAGTTTGACTAGCAGGTATCAATCCAATCCAGGTTTGGAACACTGGATAGCTGTCAAAAATATCCTTAAGTACTTAAGAAGAACTAAGGATTTATTATTGATTTATGGAGGTGGAGACTTATAATTGGATGGTTATACTGATTTTGATTTCCAATCAGATATCGATGATAGAAAGTCTACCTCTGGATATGTGTTCATTTGTAATGGAGGTGTAGTCAATTGGAAAAGTTCCAAACAGAGCACGACTGCAGATTCCACTACTGAGGCTAAGTATATTACTGCATTAGATGCTGCAAAGGAAGCTATTTGGATAAAGAAGTTCGTGACAGAACTTGCAGTAGTTCCTTCCATTGAGACAGCAATTCCACTACACTGTGACAACAATGGAGCAGTCAAACAGGCTAAGGAACCAAGGTCTCACTAGAAATCCAAACTCATAGAAAGGCACTACCACATTATCAGAGAAATAGTTAGACGAAGCAATATAACCATGCAGAAAATAACATCAGCTGAAAATCCAGCTGATCCATTCACAAAGCCTATGTCACAGACTCAGCTAAACCGACATCTTTAGAAGATGCGTCTAATATATTATAATGAATGGCTCTAGTGCTAGTGGGAGATTATTAGTAGTATGCCTTACAACATATCATTTAGTATGTATCTTTTGCATGATTTTATTAATAAAAGGCATTTTCACTTTTTCGTTTACATAATATATTTATGTATAATAGAAAAGGGCCATTGATATTTTGTTAGAAAATCTATTCTTAAGTTGTTAAGAATATGAGTGACAGTATTTCTAGTATAAAGTATCATAAATAGGTTCATAATAAGGACATGACTTATCTAGAAAGATTATATTCATGTTTTTTCCCAAGTTATTTATATGAGATATAAATAAGATGGAATAGTTAGTCTCATGCCATATGAAAAACATGATAGGCACTTGTACATGATTAGTATGCCGAACCAGTGACACTTATGACAAGCACATAGAATTTACTCTTGCCAATGCAATGTCATAAATCATGTCAGTGCATATAATATTTAGACCTGAGATAGCACAGTTATCTTGTATATAGGTAGTTTGAGTTTGATACTGCTTTCATACATGTACTGTGTATGGGTATATAGGCATGTGTTGGCTCCTACTAGTTATATATGGAGGTAGGTGTTGATCAGGATGGAATCTGTTCCTCTAAGTAAATAGAGATAAAATCCTATGTTCATTTAATTGTTCTTGATGTTTCAAGTTCCTGGCCAGGATAGATAGATTTACTCAGAAAGAGTTTATGATGAGAAAATCTTTTTAATCAAGAACTGGAATTAAAAGAAAACATAATATTCATAGTAAATGGAGTTTGACATAAACTATGACTCCAGCATGAGTTGGGATTTTGTAATAGAGAGATTCTAGTGCATGGTAATATATGATTATAGGTTCATTTAAGGTAAACCTTATTACTAATTGGGTGGCCATGGCATGCTATGCTAGGTGTTAATCATGGTCTATGAGGTGCATAAAATGGTTTAGAGAAATCATTTATGGTAAGAAAGAGTTCTGATCATATTAAGAGTTGATATCATATCTCATTGCCAATTAGTGATGAGCCTAGTAAGTCACACATACACACAAGTTATCACCTAATTAAATATGATTTAGTTAATTAATTAAATAGTTTAATTGATTAATTAAATAGGTTTGGTTTGCTATTAGATTGCAAAGTCCCTAGCATGACTTGATACCAAATCTAGATTATTGGATGTCTAGTATAAGTTAAATTTATATTTAAAGTGTTTAAATATGAATTTAATTAATGATAAATTAATTAATAAGGATTAATTAATTGATTTATATTTGATATAAATTGATTAGAAGAAGAGAAATAATTATTTTGGGTTGAAAAGTCAAAATTAAGACACAGAGGCATTTTGGTCATTTCACAAGGTAACATGTGACAACATGAGATGGTGACACATGGCACTACACATAAGCTTGCCAAATGTTTTTTATCTTGTAAGATGATTAAGATTAAGATTAGATATAGGTTTGACACTTGGCACAATGTGATTGGGTCAATTAAACCTAGAACCAATCATACGGTGACATGTGGCAAGGGTTTTATGTGTTGACCTAGCTATATAACTGTTGTTATGAAAAGAAAAATAACAACCAACAGCTATCCCCTTTGTGCCACCACCCAAAGGCTCCTCTCCCTCTCTTCTTCTGCAGCCATCAATCTCTTTAATTAAAAATACTAAAAATTATTTCTAGTGTCCTGTTTACATCTGTAATCTTTCAAAAGGAAAAAGTTGATTTTCTAATTCATAGAAAAAGCTTTAGAAGCTATTCAAGGGCTGCCATAGGTGAACTTGGTGTGGGCAAGCTAGAGGGACAACATTTGGTGTTTTGAAGATGCATCCCAAAGGCACAAATGCACTGCAATCCATCAAGAGGTTAGTGTATTTGTTCTTGATCTAATCTAGGGTTCTAAAATTAATCTGATTAATTTTAAAATCTTAAATAGTACAGATTCAAAAACATATTAAAATTGTTTTAATATGTTGTTTATCATTGAAATAAAATAGACAAAAATAAATCTTGCATAATGCATGTGACCCTAGGTGAAAATTTTTTAATTCAAAGCTTTTCATGCTTCCGCTCCATCACAAGCACTTATGTGGAACAAGGCAATAACCGAACTGAGAGAAGGAACACCTTTAAGTTACAGAATAAAAGGACAAATAAAAAAAAAAACCAAAACCAAGAAAACACAACTAAAATCAAACAATCAACCAACAAAAACCATTAGAATTAAAAAAGGCAGTCTTTTTAAAACCCATATGATACCTATGCACAAACAAACCCAAATCTAGCAAGAGCTAATAAAAACTATAAAAGCAATGACACTTGTTATATTATATATAGCAAGAGCCAATCAAACAATCAAGGTATTGGTTACTTTTATGATATCCTACTGCATTATAGTATTCTTAATATTATATTATTACCATGTTCCTTCAATATCTCCTGAAGGTCATGGATCATTAAATTAGCCAGTATGTGAAATTCATCTTCACCTTAGTCACACCAATTATATCAATCGTCAATCATCTTCTCCTTTTCTCAAAGAAGCTATAGGCAATGTTAACCTTCTTGGTAACATCCCCACCATTCACTTGAATCTCTATTAGATAGGCTTTCTTCTACTTCAACCCTTTCATCTTTCTGATCTGTAGAAGTCAAAGCATTAGATTTAATGCCAGCTTTGAATTTACATTTTAATGGGCAAAAACATATTTTTCCCTTTAAACTTTCACAAAAAGTTCAATTTGCTCCCTTAATTTAACATTGAACCAATTTGCTCCCTGAATTTAAAAATTAAACCAATTTAATACTTAAACTTTTAAATTTAAACCACTTACACACAATGCAAAGGAGGAAAAATGCAACAAGTGCATGGACTGCTAACTTGAAAAAATAGCTTATGAGTTGTTGTCCACGTTAGCAAAAATGGGTTAAATTGGTTTAATTTTAAAAATTCAAATTGGTTTAATATTAAATTTGTTCAATTTCTTACAGTCTCTTCTAGCAGCTACTGTATCGTCTTCAAAAATCTGGATCCTTTTTAAATCAAGGCGTATCCTGTGAATTGCTTAAGATGGACAGAACTTGAATTTAGCAAAGATTTATAGGCAAGGAGGATTATAGATCAAAATAAGGATGCTGCGCAATGGAGGAGAAAGAAGAAGCAGCCAACATTTACGATCCCAGCAACAAAGACATTAAAATTAATACCTTCTTCTTTGGCCACATAAACTACATTTGCATTATCGATCTCAGTAGCACTTGAGAGAGAGTGTAAGCAAAATTACTGGAAAAAAAAAGGCTAAACAAAAGTGCAGGGATCAAAATCTCAACGACCTAGCATCGGAACCAAGGAGCAAACACTTATGTGGAACAAGGCAATAACCGAACTCAAAGAAGGAACACCTTCAAGCTATAGAATAAAAACACAAATAAAAAAAAAACAACTAAAACCAAGAAAAAACAACTAAAATCAAACAATCAACCAACAAAAACCTTTAGAATTAAAAAGGGTGGTCGTTTTAAAACCCACATGCTACCTATGCACAAACAAACCCAAATCTAGCAAGAGCCAATGAAAATTATGAAAGCAATAACACTTGTTATATTATATATAGAGAGAGCTAGTCAAACAATCGAGGAATAGGCTACTTTTGTGATATCTTATTGCATTATGATATTCTTAATATTATATTATTACCATGTTCCTTCAATTTCTACTAAAGGTCATGGATCATTAAATTAGCTAGTATGTGAAATTAATCTACGCCTTAGTCACACCAATTATATCAATCGTCAATCATCTTATCCTCTTCTCAAACAAACTATAGGCAATGTTGACGTTCTTGGTAACATCACCGCCATTTTCTTGAATCTCCATTAGATAGGCTTTCTTCTACTTAAACCCTTTCATCTTTCTGATCTGTAGAACTCAAAGCATTAGATTTAATGCCAGTCTTGAATTTAGATTTTGATGGGCAAAAACATATTTTGCCCTTTAAACTTTCACAAAAAGTTCAATTCGCTCCCTTAGTTTAACATTGAACCAATGTGCTCCCTAAATTTAAAAATTGAACCAATTTAATACTTAAACTTTTAAAGTTAAACCAATTACACACAATGCAAAGGAAGAAAAATGCAATAACTGCATGCACTGCTAACTTGAAAAAATAGCTTATGAGTTGTCGTCCACGTTAGCAAAAATGGGTTAAATTGGTTTAAATTTTTAAATGCAAATTGGTTTAATATTAAATTAGTTTAATTTCTTACAATCTCTTATAGTAGCTACTGTATCGTCTTAAAAAATCTTGGTCCTTTTAATATCAAAGCGTATCCCTTGAATTGCTCAAGAGGGACAAAACTTGAATTGAGCAAAGATTTATAGGCAAAGAGGATTATAGATCAAAATAAGGATGATGCATAATAGAGGAAAAAGAAGAAGCATCCAACATTTACGATTCGAGCAACAAAGCCATTAAAATTAACACCTTCTTTTTTGACCTTAGAAACAACTTTTGCATTATAGATCTCACTAGCACTTGAGAGGGAGTGCAAGGAAAATCACTACAAAAAAAAAAGGCAAAACAAAAGTGCAGGGAACAAAATCTCAACCACCTAACACTCGAACCAGGGAGCAAACACTTATGTGGAATAAGGCAATAATCGAACTCAGAGAACGAATGTGACACCCCTCACCCGACTACAGTGTAGCCGAGTAAGGCATGTCACACTCGATGCTGGAGTACCTGATCTTATCTTACTTTATTCCTTTAATAATTTTGTTCTCGTTATATTTTAATGTCAATTATTTTTCTATGGAGAAACCAATGGAGTTTCCCTTGTTTCTATTACCATTTGGCGTATTTTACTATTCTCCTACTTGAAATTTCAATAATATTTTCGATACAATAATTCATCCATACTTATATCATCATTTCAAAAATCATTATATAATTCAAATCCATACTCATTTGTACAAATTCATTCATGCTTATTACATATATCAAAATTCTCAATTTCATTAGTTTACATAATTTGCAAACTAGTTGCATAAATTCATAATTTACATCAGGTGCATATTACATGCAATTTCCTAAGTTTCATTACAACATAATAAATAATTATAATGCACAAATTGCATAATATGACTAATGTGAGCCCTATCTATATGCATTACTGAGGAGGTGACAACCTTGAATACTTCAAACACTTCTGCAGATTAAAACTCCAAAATCTCTGTTTAATATTTGCTGGGCTTTACCTTTAGTACCTGTGTGAGGAAACAATTCCATCATGCTAAGCATTGCTGCTTAGTGGTACAATAATATAATAAGAAAATAATATACAATAAAAAAAAGGAATGGATCAAAATTTTGATACTCTGGAATTTAATCTAATTTCATATAATACTTCTAGTATTAAAGATCCTTTATTCTAATTTATTCATATTCAGAAGTGCTCAATTCTTTCATAATAATTAAATTTTAATATCGTTCCAATTCATTTCAATTCTTTATGCTAAATAACTAATCTAATTTATTTTAAATATTTTTACTCATTTATTTAATTGTTAATAGTTTCAGTTGCTAATATTCTTAACTTATTTTTTAGTCGAAGGCTAATTACATCTTATCATATTAACTCTTTCTGGCATTTTATTAATCATTTTCTTGATTATTTTGAGCCTTTTTTTTATTGTAATCATACTTGTTCTTTATCTTGATATTTAATTTCCTTACTTCCTTTAATAATCAATTCAATTACATTTATCCTTTTTCATGCCCAAGTAAGCTATACAAATTGACCAGACTAGATAAATGGGTAAACTAGCACTGGGTACTAGGTACCTCAGACCATCACACCATCGGTCACAATGTGTCTTCCGGTGTGCAGTCAAAATGGCTAATAAGCCATAAAAGCAATAAGGCATAAAGCCAAATATAACATCATAATCAGTATAGCCATAGGCTATCATATCATAGAATGGCATGGAGCCATACATCATACGCAGTACTACTATCAGAACCCTATTGGCATGCCAACCTATCCAAACCAATCACATTAGGCCTACTAGGGTATATTACAAAGTTATTTCTTGAATATTTATACTTAACATATGAGGTTACTATTTATTTGGTCATTTAAGTAAAAAATATTGACTTTATCATATATAATAGTTACATGAGTTTTAATCACATAGATTTACCACATTTTGGTTTCTAAAAGTGTTGGCATTAGGTGCCAATCGATACTTCTAACCAATGGAAAATAAATAAAAAAATTTCAGTTTTGGGTGCTAGAGTTCACTGTTTCATTAGGCCATTCTACAGTGAGAATTTGGCCAAATGTTCTTGATCAAAGTTGTTCTTTGTTGTATCTAGTTACATTTCATTTTTTGAATCACCCCATTTGGAGTTTTCTAACTCAAGATATGTCACTTTGAGCAAGGCTGGCCGGATTAATATCTACCCAGAAATTCTGGGCAGAATACCATTCTACCAGATTTGGTAGTTCAACTTTGGCCAATAATTTCATTTGGTTAAGTCTAGAATTACAGTTTGTGTTCAACATAAAAGTTGTTCTAAATTATCTAAGCTTTTCATTAATATAAATTTCCGGTCAATTGGACCTTTCTACACTGAGTTATGACTAAATGAATTAATACTGTTCATTTGGTCATTTTATCCAGGAAAAATTGGTGCTACCCGGATTTGGTCAATTTTTAAGGCATCCTAAGTTTGTTTTCTGGACAGAGTTCCTTCATTAAAGTTGTGCCATTATATGTCTAATTTCATGTCCAATTGGCCTTGCACCAATTGAACCTACACAACTCAAGTTATAGCTGCCTAAACATGCTGGACTCACATCCAGACCTGCAGGGCACTCAAGGCAGCACACCCAACCTCAAATCCCAAGCTATCATTCACTTCAATTCCTCATTATACTCAGCCAAATGGTCACTAATTGACTATTAGAACTTCCATTTACCATCAATATGGTATGATTCTAATTTAATAATTAAAATAATTTAATAATTAACTCACTTCTAATTTAATAAAGAGCTTTTAGCCCATAATATCTCATTTCTAGAGAAAATTCTAGCTCTTTAACAACTATGATAGACTAAAATCCCAAAGCTCTATTATCAACAAGTTTCAACTAATCTTTTACTTACATCTTAGAAGTTACTATTCACTTGACTATTTTCATTCAAAGGTTGACTTTTTTATTTATAATAAATTTGTGAAGCCTAAGTTCACCAAGATACCACATTTTGCATTTTATTTTTGTTGGCATTGATTGCCAAACTCAATTCCTAGCCTCCTACATTTTATTTCAAATTTTTAGAATTTGAGGTCCAAATTCATTATTCCGTTGGACCTTGCTACAATAAAAATTTGACAAATCGTTCTTCATGAAAGTTGTTCCTTTATGTGTCTTCTTTAATTTCCTTTTTGAATAACTCCAATTGGAGTTTTGTCGCTCAAGTTATGGCCTAAATACCATAACTGGCAAGATAGGGCAGTACCCAGAATTTCTGGGTAGAATCCATTATGACAGTTTTGGTGTCCTGAGTTTGGTGGGCAATTTCATTAAGTTCTAGTCAAAATTTAGAGTTGTGTCTTTCATGAAAGTTGTCCTAAATTGTCTAAGCTTTCTATTGATATAAATTTTAGGTTAATTGGACATTTCTACAGTGAGTTATGACCAATTGAACAAATACTATTCATTTGGTCATTTTCCAAGGACAGCTTATTGGTCATCCAAATTGGGGCAATTTCTAGGTCATTATAACTTGGTATTCTAGGCAAGTTTCCTTCATCAAAATTATGCCATTTTATGTATAGTTTCATTTCTAATTATTCTTGAACCAATTAGAGTAACATAGCTCAAGTTATAACCCTAGGAATACAGTAGACTCAAGTTCAGTATTCTAGCACAATGGGGACAGCATACCACTTTCAATTTTAGGCCACAATTACTTCCAATTTAGGGTCAAACTTTATCAAATGGTCACTAATTGACCATTAGAACTCCAATTAACCATTCAAAAACAATATCTCCAATTTTCATACTAACCCTAATTGATCAAATCTCATTCTCATACAAACTCAAAAAGATTCAACTCCATTCAACTCCAATTCATATGTATACATTAATTGACATTAATATACAAACCTAATTGAAACTAAACCATCAAAACCCTAACCCTCTCTTGGCTACCACAATTCATACATACTCCTGCATAAGTGTTTTATTGAATTTCTTAACAATTTCTCATTCACTTGAACTTCCTAACATGGAATAAAAAGAGAAATGTAAGAGTTAGCACTAACCTTAGGTGGGCAGAAGTTTCCCTTCAATTTCTTTTACTTTCTTTGGTTTTCTTGGCAGCCAAACACCTTCCCAAGTAGTGTAGGCAAGTTTTAATGAAGGAGGTCTAGGGTTTTGTGGAGGGAAATCAACGAAAATTAAGATAGATGAAGAAATTTTTTTCATAGAAGAGAGAGATGAGAGATTTCCGGCAATGAAAAGAAAAATGAGGAAGATGGCTGTTTGGTCTTCGTTTTTATCTCATTTTTATCTCTTTATTTAATTTGTCAAATTGTGATTGGGTGGGGGCATGTTAATGACATCATGTGATGTCATAATTCCCAATTTCTTTTATTTTTCTTTTCTTTTCTTTTCTTCTCATTTTCAACTCAATTTTAACAATATTTATTCACATTTTATGTCATAATAATTATTTACTTAACTGGATAAGTTGGTCAAAAATCAACTCTGAAGACGAAATGACCAAAATGCCATCCGTTTGGCTTATTGAGCCAAAATTATCTGTACCGATCGAAAAATTTTTCTAAACATTTTATTGGAATTCTAATGCCATAGAAACCTCAATGACTCTTCTCTGGAGTCCTAAAAATTATTTTATGAAATTTCTCCTAGGTTTAGGGCTTCTAGCTGCAAAGACCGCAACTTCCCACTAGGTTACCCATCGCTAGGGCATCGGCTTATTTAACTTGGTTATATTTTATTTTTTTTCTTATTATTATTTGAGTTAATTATGGCTCCTTACTCTAGTCTAAATATTTTTCCAAACGTTCTAGCTGTCCAGACCGACACTGGTCACCGAAATAGTAGAATGTACATAATTCTTACACTAAGGGTGTTACAAGGAACGCCTTTAAGCTACAGAATAAAAAGACAAGTAAAAAAAAAAAACGAAAACTAGGAAAACACAACTAAAATCAAACAATCAACCAACAAAAACTATTAGAATTAAAAAGGGTGGTCGTTTTAAACCCATATGCTACCTATGCACAAACAAACCCAGATCTAGCAAGAGCCATTGAAAACTATGAAAGCAATGACACATGTTATATTATATATAGTAAGAGCCAATCAAACAATCAAGGAAAAGGCTACTTTTATAATATCCTACTGCATTATAATATTCTTAATATTATATTATTACCATGTTCCTTCAATTTCTGCTGAAGGTCATGGATCATTAAGTTAGCTAGTATGTGAAATTCATCTTGGCCTTGGTCACACCAATTATGCCAATCATCAATCATCTTATCCTCTTATCAAAGAAACTATAGGAAATGTTCACCTTCTTTATAACATCCCCACCATTTACTTGAATCTCCATCGGATAAACTTTCTTCTACTTCAACCCTTTCATCTTTCTGATCTGTAGAAGCCAAAGCATTAGATTTAATGCTAGCCAACTTGCTTCCTGAATTTAAAAACTGAACCAATTTAATACTTAAACTTTTAAATTTAAACCAATTACACACAACGCAAAGGAGGAAAAATGCAATAATTGCATGCACTGCTAACTTCAATAAATAGCTTATGAGTTATCGTCGACCTTAGCGAAAATGGGGTAAGTCGGTTTAAATTTTTAAATGAAAATTGGTTTAATATTAAATTAGTTCAATTTCTTACAATCTCTTCTAGTAGCTACTGTATCGGCTTCAAAAATCTCAATCCATTTAATATCAAAGCATATCCCGTTAATTGCTCAAGAGGGACAAAACTTGAATTGAGCAAAGATTTATAGGAAAAATGGTGTTCGTATTTATTATAATTCACAACCAATTTGAATTTAAGGTCATGTATAGGAAAAATGGACAAAACATGAATTTAAGGTCATGGATCCTTAAATTAGCTAGTATGTGAAATTCATCTTTGACTTAGTCACACCAATTATATTAATCATCAATCATCTTGTCCTCTTCTTAAAGAAACTATAGGCAATGTTGACCTTCTTGGTAACATCCCCACCATTTACTTAAATCTCCATAAGATAGGCTTTCTTCTACTTCAACCCTTTCATCTTTCTAATCTGTAGAAGTCAAAGCATTAGATTTAATGCCAGCTTTGAATTTTGATTTTAATGGGAAAAACATATTTTGCACTTTAAACTTTCACAAAAAGTTCAATTTAATCCTTAATTTAACATTGAACCAATTTGCTCCCTAAATTTAAAAATTGAACCAATTTAATACTTAAACTTTTAAATTTAAACCAATTACACACAATGCAAAGGAGGAAAAATGCAATAACTGCATGCACTACCAACTTCAAAAAATAGCTTATGAGTTGTCGTCCACGTTAGTAAAAATGGGTTAAGTTGGTTTAAATTTTTAAATGCAAATTGGTTTAATATTAAATTAGTTCAATTTCTTACAATCTATTCTAGTAGCTACTGTATCGCCTTCAAAAATCTCGATCCTTTTAATATCAAAGCGTATCCCATGAATTGCTCAAGAGGGATAGAACATGAATTGAGGAAAGATTTATAGGCAAAGAGGATTATAAATCAAAATAAGGATGTTGCGCAATGGAGGAAAAAGAAGAAGCAGCCAACATTTACGATCCCAGTAACAAAGTGTTAGTAGTATTCCCTAGAGCATATCATTTAGTATGTATCTTGTACATGTTTTAATTAATAAAAGGCTTTTTCAACTTTCGATTTACATAATTTATTTATGTGTAATAGAAAAGGTCCATTGATATTTTGTTAGAAATTCTACTCTTAAGTTGTTAAGAATATGAGTGACAGCATTTCTAGCACAAAGTATCTTAAATTGGTTCACAATCGAGGATACTTCACAATAAAGGCATGACTTATCCAGAAAGATTGTAATCATGTTTGTTCCCAAATTATTTATATGAGATGTAAATAAGATAGAATGGTTAGTCTCATGCCATATAACAAACATGTTAGGCACTTATGCATGATAAGTAGGCCAAACCAGTGACATTTATGACAAGCACATGGAGTTTACTCTTGTCAATGTATTATCATAAATCATATTAGTACATATAATTTTAGACCAGAGATGAACAATTATCTTGTTTATAAGTGGTTTGAGTTTGATACTGCTTTCATACTTGTACTGTGTACGGGTATATGGGCATATGTTGGCTCCTACTAGTTATATATGTAGGTAGGTGTTGATCAAGATGCAATCTGTTCCTCTAAGTAAATAGGGACAAAATCCTATATTCATTTAATTGTTCTTGATGTTTCGAGTTCCTAGCCAGGATAGACAGATTTGATCATAAAAGAGTTTCTGATGAGAAAAATCATTTTAATCAAGAACTAGAATTAAAAGAGAACATAATATTGATAGCAAATGGGGTTTGACATAAACCATGACTCCAGCTCGAATTGGGATTTTGTAACAGAGAGATTCTAGCCCATGGTAACATATGATTATAGGTTCATTTAAGGTAAGCCTTATTACTAATTGGGTGTGTAACACCCCTCACCCGACTACAGTGTAGCCGAGCAAGGCATGCTACAATCGGTGCCGGAGCACCCTAACTTATCTTACTTTATTTTTATTATTTTTTTAAATAATTTTGAATTCATTTAATTTAATATCAATTATTTTTCAATGGAGAAACCAGCGAAGTTTTCCCTATTTTATTATCGTTTGGCGTATTTCAATATTCACCTGTTTGAAATTCAACAATATTTCCAAAATAAAATCTTATCCATGCTAATCATAATTATCTCATCAATCATTCTCATAATTTTCTTATATTTCAAATCTCATCCATGCATTTCCATTCATACTCAATTCATATGTAAACATTCTCAAATTACAGAAGCAAAATTTTTAAATTTCCTTAATTTACATATTTTACAAAATAATTACAAAATTTCATAATTTACATAATATATAAATTAATTACATATGAAAAAGCTAATTAATTAATTTACATCGCATTCCTATTAATTACCTGTTCATAATATACATTACAATACAATATCTAAGCATTTTATACAAAATATAAAATATAATCTATATGGGCCCTATCTACATGCATTGCTGAGGAGGTGACAACCTTTGACACTCTGCAGGTCTAGACTCCAAAATTTCTGTTTAATATTCACTGGGCTTTAACTTCAGTACCTGCGCGAGGAAACAAATCCATCGCGCTAAGCATTGCTGCTTAGTGGTGCAATAATATAACAAGGAAATAATATACAAATAAAGAAAGAACGAAGCATAATTTGAATATTTAAGAATCAATTTAATTTAATACAATGTGTCTAATTTTAATAATCTTTTGTTCTAATTTGTTCCGCTTTGGAAGCGTTTAATTCCTAAATTCACAGTGATAATGTACAATATACATAATTAATAAAAATACTCAGTTTATATTCATATGGCAATAGAAGGTACTTTTAAAATATTTAGTTAAGTTATACCTATTTTTGCAACTCTTTTATCATTTTACTTAACAATTTTTATGTGGTTTGGATCATTTCATAATTATAACTAATTCTTTTGAAGTCTTATTAACTCATTTATTTGATTTCTAATATTTTTAATTACTAATAGTCTTAATTTATTTCAATAAATTACACTGCCCAAGTAACCTACGACAGGCTGACTAAACTGGATAACGGGTCGTTGGCACTGGACGCCACGGTGCCTCGGGCCGTCATACCATGGGACGCAGAATGTCAACCACGTATGCAGTCAGTATGGCTAAAAAGCCATGATAACACATAATGGGGCATAAAAGCCATGAATGTTGGCATAAAGCCATGGATGCGGGCATAAAGCCATGAATACGGGCGTAAAGCCATGAATACAGGCATAAAGCCTTTCACAGTACTGCTAAAACAATACCCTATTGGCATGCCAATCTATCCAATCTGACACACGTGTCTAGGCAATACAAGGGCACATAATATCATTAAATATTAATATATTGTGTTTTATGAATTCATTATTTCATGAGAAATTTCAATTATAATTCATACATTCATTTGATCATTTATATGATCACAATTCACATCAATTATCCTTTTATACCATTGTACTCAAAATACTTCTCCTTTCTATAATAATGAGAACTAATGTCTCATTCATACATTAATATAGTTCATTTATTCATTCATTATGTTATTCTTATTGATCACAATTCTAAACAATGGTTCACATGTACCATTGTATTCAAAACATTTTCCTTTCTCATTTATACATTTAAGAATCTACTTATGTAGTCACAATTTTATATTTCAAGTTGAGATATTAATATTTTATGAATTCCATTTGTGATGGGCATATAAGCCCTAACTATCTATTCACATCAATTAGGTGACTTATTTTTCATGTTTCAAGTAATCCATGAATATTTCATGGATTTCAAATTTATGGTCTTAATTTCCTTTTAACAATTTTGACTAAGATACATAGTCCACATTTATCATACAATTCTAAGCATTTAAGCTTAGAATTGGTTCTAGGTCTTCATCTTAGTTTGTTACTCATTTTGATTACTATTCACCTTACTAGTCAACCAAAATGTTGACTTTTTCATACTTAAGGGATATGTTAATTCTAATTACACCAAGATCCCACATTTTGAGTTTTACATTTGCTAGTATTAATTGCCAATTGCAATTTAAAGTCCCCTAGATGCATTTCTAATTTCAAATTTTGAATTTCAAGTTTTAGTGTCACTATTCACCTCATTGGTCAACAAAAATGTTGACTTTTGGATAGAAAATAGGTGTATTGGTTTTAACACCCCAAACATACCACATTTTGTATTTAAAACTTGTTGGAATTGATTGCCATTACCATTTTTATGCTTAAAACCAAAAGGGCAGAATTTTCAGTTTTTGAAGCCTAAATTTACTGTTCCATTAAGCCCTGTTTCAGTGGGAATTTGAGGAAATGGTAAACATGAAAGTTGTTCCTTATTTTGTCTAGTTGAATTTTCTTTTTTGAATCACTCCATTTGGAGTTTTGTAACTCCAGATATGGTCCAAAAACCACAGCTGGCCGGATTGCCAAAACTGCAGAATTACCAAATCTATAGTAACATGAACAAAGAATGTGACTGCCATTTGGGTTAGGTTCTGGCCATAATTTGGGGTAGGTTTCTTCATAAAAGTTTTTTTTCTAGGTCTTAACTTGTTGCTGTAAAACTTTCAGGTCAATTGACCATTTCTACAGTGAGTTATGGCCAAATGAACAGTTACTATTCATTTGGTCATTCTGCAGAATTGGCTTGCAGGGTACCCGGATTGGGGCCAACTTTTGGTCCTCTTGCTTTGGTCTTTTGGGCATGGTTTCTTCAGCAAAAATGTGCCATTATAAGTCTAGTTTCATGTCCAATTGGCCAAACACAAATTGGACCAACACAACCAAAGATATGATAGTCCAAGTGGGCTGGAATCACAGCCACCCTGCTGCACTCATTAGGCAGCCCACCAATTCAGTTTGCATCACTCTAAATCTCTTCAAATTATGGTGAACTTGCCTCAAATGGTCACTAATTGACCATTAAAATGTTCTTTCACAATTTCATAAGCTAAATCCAAGTTTCACTCCCAAACCCTAGCTCATTTTCAAGGATTACACCAATTACCTTAGTTAGCACACCAATTCATCATACATATATATATATACCTTAAACATCATCTTTAGTCCACTCTAAGTCCATCAAAAACACTTAATCTTGTTCCTCCCTAGGGCTGCCAAAATTCATTGTATACATACACATAAATTCCATTCATTTAATTCACAAATTCTTGCTTATTTTAGGTCTCTAATCATGGAAAGAGAAAGTTGTATGCATAATAGGCACTAACCTCTTGTAGGGCAGAATTTTCCCAAGCTTTAATTCACTTTCTTTCACTTTCTTCTCTTCTAATGGCTGCCCAAATTTAGCTCTAGTGATAAGGAAAATTTTTTGTGAAGAGAGGGTGAGGTTTTGGTGTAGTTGGCTATGGAATCAAGCTCATTTGGAGCTTTAATGGTGGTTTTCCTCTTTTTGTTTTCTTTGGTGCGGGAATGAAATGAAGGGGCTGCTGCTTTCTTTAATTTTTTTGGCCATATTTATCTCTTTTTATTTGTTAATTAAATGTTTGTTTAAATGTGATTGGTGGTAGCTTTTTAAATGACATCATCATATGTCATAATTTGCTTTTTATTTCATTTTTCTTTTCTTTTCATCACTACTCATTTTCACTTTAATTTTTAGTAATATTTATTCATATTTTAGACCATAATAATTATTTACTCAACTGGACAAGTCGGCCAAAAATCGTCTCTGAAGGCGAAATGACCAAAATGCCCTCCGTTTGGCTTAACGGGTCAAAATTGTCTGTACCGATTGAAAAAATTTTCTAAATATTTTCGTGGCATTCTAATGCCATAGGAACCTTAATGACCCTTCTCTGGCGTCCCAATAATTATTTTATGAATTTTTCCCCGGGTCTAGGGCTCTTCGTTGCGAGAACCGCAACTTCCCTCTGGTTACCCATTGCTTGGGCACCGGCTCGTTTAACTTGGTTGTGTTTTATTTCTAAAATTTTTCCTAAATTTTTCTTATTAATATTTGAGTTAATTATGGTTCCTGACTTTAGTTTAAATATTTTTCCGGACGTTCTAGCTGTCCGGACCGACACCAGTCACCAGAACAGTAGAATGTACAGAGTTGCTACTGGGAGGGTGTTACAGGGTGGCTATGGCATGCTATGCTAGGTGTTAACCATGGTCTATGAGGTGCATAAAATGATTTAGAGAAATCATTTATAGTAAGAAAGAGTTCTGATGATATTAAGAGTTGATATCATGTCTCATTGCTAGTAAGTCACACACAGACACAAGTAATCACGAAATTAAATATGATTTAATTAATTAATTAAAGACTTTAATTGATTAATTAAATAGGTTTGGTTTGCAATTAGATTGTAAAGTCTCTAGCATGGTTTGAAACCAAATCTACGTTATTGGATGTATAGTATAAGTTAAATTTATATTAAAGTGTTTAAATATCAATTTAATTAATGAAAAATTAATTAATAAAGATTAATTAATTAGTTTATATTTTATATAAATTGATTAGAAGAAGAGAAATAATTATTTTGAGTTGAGAACTCAAAATTAAGACATAGGGATATTTTGGTCATTTCACAGGGTGACATGTGGCACCATGAGATGGTGACACATGGCACTGCACATAAACTTACCAAATGTCTTTTAATCATGTAAGATGATCAAAGTCAAGATTGAATATAAGTTTAACACTTGGCACAATGTGATTGGGTCAATTAAACCTAGAGCTTATCAAAATGTGACATGTGGCAAGGGTTTTAAGTGATGACCTACCTATATAAGTGTAAAGATGAAAGAACAAACATAACAAGCTGCTCATTCTCTTTGTGTCGCCACCTTTGGCTACCATCCCTTCTCTTCTTCTTCATCTCTCATCAATTCAAAAGATTGTTTGCTAATGATATGCTAATCATATCAGTGCATATAATCTTTAGACCTGAGATAACAAAGTTATCTTGTATATAGGTAGTTTGAGTTCGATATTGCTTTCATACTTATACTGTGTATGGGTATATGGGCATGTGTTGGCTCCTACTAGTTATATATGGAGGTAGGTGTTGATCAAGATGGAATCTGTTCCTCTAAGTAAATAGGGATAAAATCCTATGTTCATTTAATTGTTCTTGATGTTTCAAGTTCCCGGCCAGGACAGATAGATTTATTCAGAAAAGAGTTTCTGATGAGAAAATCATTTTAATCAAGAACTGGAATTAAAAGAGGACATAATATTCATAGCAAACGGGGTTTGACATAAACCATGAGTCTAGATCGAATAGGGAATTTATAACAGAGAGATTCTAGCACATGGTAATATATGATTATAAGTTCCTTTAAGGTAAACCTTATTACTAATTGGGTGGCCATGGCATGCTATGCTAGGTGTTAACCATGGTTTATGAGGTGCATAAAATGATTTAGAGAAATCATTTATGGTAAGAAAGAGTTCTGATGTTATTACGAGTTGATATCATATCTCATTGCTAATTAGTGATGAGCCTAGTAAGTCACACACATACACAAGTAATCACGAAATTAAAAATGACTTAATTAATTAATTAAAGACTTTAATTGACTAATTAAATAGGTTTGGTTTGCAATTAGATTGCAAAGTCCCTAGCGTGGCTTAAAACCAAATTTAGGTTATTGGATGTATAGTATAAGTTAAATTTATATTTAAAGTATTTAAATATGAATTTAATTAATGAGAAATTAATTAATAAAGATTAATTAATTAGTTTATATTTGATATAAATTGATTAGAAGAAGAAAAATAATTATTTTGGGTTGCGAACTCAAAATTAAGACACAGGAGTATTTTGGTAATTTTACAGGGTGACATGTGGCACCATGAGATGGTGACACATGGCACTACACATAAGATTACCATATATCTTTTAATCAAGTAAGATGATTAAAATTAAGATTAAATATAGGTTTGACACTTAGCTCAATGTGATTGGGTCAATTAAACCTAGAGCCAATCAGAAGGTGACATGTGGCAAGGATTTTGAGTGATGACCTAGCTATATAAGTGTAAGGATGAAAGAACAAATATAACATGTCACACCTTACCCCTCTGTAAGGCATAACATGATCCTGTAAAATACCTAATGAATTATCAAACTTCACCTACAGATAACTCATTAAGTACCCTACAAGGGATTTTAAAATAATTTTCTTACTTTTATAAGTGGTGAGCATTTCTTCATAGGTATTAAAACATTTAATTAAGGTTAAAAACTAGTTAAAATTTTTGGCCCATTTCATTTTTTCACAATTTTTATAGAAATTTCGGCAGAGTGCCTTCTGTATTTTGAGAAAATAGTTCTTTAAACACCTGAAAAAAAAGCACCTCCAATAATTTGTCTCAACAACTTCTTCAAATTCACAACCATCCCAATCAATTTCAACATCATTTATCAATTTCTAAAAATTCAAATCCACAATTTCCAATATTCAACACTCATCAAAATACCATTAAACAATTTCATTCAATTTTAAGCAAAATACTTCCATTCATATTTCATTAAAGATAAAACAATTTATATACATCATTACAAAAATTTACATTAAGAGAAATTCAAACTAAAATTTATTACAAACTTTATACAAACTTTATACAAACTGTTCAAGATCAGTCTTACATGTCCATACCTTTACATACATTACATACATCAAAATAATTTTTTTACAGTCAGGGTATAAAATATACCTGATAACTTCAAGCAGGTAGCTCCTCAATGCTCAGCAGCTCAATCTGCTGCTCCTCTAGTCTCTAAATCTGCAACAGCAATAACGGCCATCGCTGAGTACTAGGACTTAGTGGTGCACAACATACTAAAATAATCTTTATGCAGAATTTAAATCATATTTATTGAAAATTTGGACTAAACATGAGAGTTCAATACAAAACATGAATTATGAGATTTTAATCCAAACAATTTCATTTCGAAGGGTTAAAACCAATTTCATAAAACCCACAGTTATATCATGCCATTCGAAACAAATATAATCTCAATAGCCAGAGGCTAAGGAGAAGTCACATCACAAGGCTAGCTAGCTCAAATATATGGATATCCATTCAATTTCTTCTTCTACTGGCACACACCTCAACACTTCAGCCAGAGAATGAATCAAAATTCAAAACTGATTAGCCTTACTAGTCATGCTAGTGAGGTGTTCAAATATATGGTCATGACACTGTGGTTTTAAAACTTATTTTAACAATTTACTAAACATTGCCATTTCAAATATACAAAAATAACTTTCAACAATTTAAATCAAAAGCATAATAAATATTTTATCACAATGATGTCACAATTCATTATTTTAAATTATTCAAAACAATATGCAAAAGAGAATTTACAGAAATTCTACGTTGTGCACAAACTTTAAGTGAGTCGCTTCTTGGCCTTGACTCGATTCCTCGGGTTCTTTCCCGGTGTTCCTTTCCACTGAAACAGTGTTTCAGTATCATAACTTAGTATAAATCCAAAAATAAATTTAAATTCACTTTTACCTAGCTCTAATATGCTAAACTTGACGTTCTTTAAAATTTGTATTTCGGGGTTACTATTCACGATACTATTCAAGTCAATTTGTTGACTTTCTAAGGCTTAATAGGTATGGGAATTTCAACTTCACCCACATATCACATTTTGGTCACTAAATTTGTTGGTTTTGGTTGTGTACTCAAATTCTAAGTCTTTTAGGCAAATTTGCAAATTTTCAGTTTTGGTGTCTTAAGTTGCACCATTCCATTGGTTATTTTTCTGTTAGAATTTGGCAAAACTTTCGTCATATAAAATGTTCCCTATTGTCTTAACTTTATTTTCCTTTTTGAATCACTCCAATTGGAGTTTTGTAGCTTAAGTTATAGCCATTTGAAGCATGGCTGCCGGATTAGACTTAACCCAGATTTCTAGGCACCAAACTGGTTTTGGCAGTTTTAGGTCACTAAATTTCGGTGGCCAAATGACTTGGTTAAGTGCATAATTTGGATTGTTCTCTTCATGAGAGTTTTAGGTCTATATCTCAGCTATCCACTGGTAAAATTTCAGGTCATTTAGACGCGCCTAGCCCAAGTTATGGCCAAATGAAGTCATTTTCTACAGGTCAGACTGCATAAATCCAGATTTGGTCAATTTGTTCACTAGGTTTTGGTCACTTTTTGGGCATGATTCTTAAATAAAAAATGTTCCATTTTGTGTCTATTTTCATTCCCAATTGGTCTCATACCAGTTGGACTTGTAAATTTTCAGTTTTGGTCCCTCAAAGGGACCTTGGTCCTATTGCCTGCAGCTTGGCCATTTTCAGTCCGAATTTAAACTCACTTCTAACACTTCCAAGACATCTCAATTGGTCACAAATGACCATTTTTCATCTCAAACAAGGTCAAACACAACATTTGACCTATTCTCACATTTTTGCCTCCAAAACCCTAGATGCCAAAACCCTAATTCATGCCATTTGTTGCATATAGCTAATTAAACACCTATAAACATGCTTCCTTAACCCTTTCAAGCTTACCTACTCTACTAATTCAATCAAAGCACATGTACACCCATCAAACCCTAGCTGGCTGAAATTCAACTTTGGTCCCTTAACAAAAATTTTCTTTTCATTTAAGCATATTTCAAAGTTCATTCAATCATAAACACATGTATTAAACTCAAAATTCCAAAGTAAATAGCTTACCTCAACTTTGAAGTTCAATAACCCAATTTCTTCTTTCTTTTCTTTTTTCTTTCTTGCTCAATCTTCTCTTCTAGTTGTCAAAATAAGTTTTAATTAAGGGGCTTGCAATTTCTATGGCTAAAGTTTGATTTCTATAAGCTCAAAAATGAGCTTTCATGGAGTATTTTGTGAGGGAGAGGGTGAGAGAGAGAGAGAGACGGAAATTGAGGAAGAAGATGATTTTTTTTTCTTTTCTTTATGTTTTTAGTCTTATGGAAGACCAAAAAAATCAAATTAATTAAATTTATTAATTATATATTTATTGCATCATGCATGAGGTCATGCATGATGTCATCACCTTTTTCATTTTTCTTTCTTTTTTTTCTATTTATTTTTCAATTAGTTATTTAATTTAATTCCCAATTCTGAAATTTTCTTTTCTCTAATTTTATTTGACGGTTAGGTCAAAAGTCAGCTCTCGGGGTTAATTGACCAAATTGCCCCTCGCCAGTTTAACCCGGTTTGCAAATAATTCAATATTTCTTCTGGCTCCCTGACCTAATTATTTGACTGGCTTAACAATTCTTTTTCATGATTTTCTCTTTTCCATTGCATTTGCAATAGTCCTAAGGACTGCAACATCACATTTTACGGTTCGAAATTTGAGTTTAAATTGACTTCACAATCCTTCCCGAGAAGGTCACCCATCGTTATGACTCTCGGCTCATTAACTTCTTACGTTCTGTTTTTCTTATTCATACTTAACTAATTGGCAATTACTAATTATTTGTGTTTATGGCTTCTCTAGTTGTCTTAAGTGTGGTTCTAATCCCCTTAATTATCCGGACCAGCTCCAGTCACTGGAATAGTGAAATATACCAGGCTATGCAAATAGGGGTGTTACAATTCTCCCTCCCTTAAAATAAATTTCGTCTCGAAATTTTACCTGGTATCTATGACACCCCTTACCCATCTGCAGTATATCCGAGTAAGATATGTCACACGGTGTACCGGAACACTCTACTTTATCTCAATCATTTTTATTCTTCCTTAATTTACTTTTATCATAGTTTTGAATATAATTTATGAAATATAATTCATTTAAGTCATTTATTGGAATTATAATTTATTTGAGGTTCCGAAAATTTTATAGAAAATCCGGCAGAGTACCAGCTAAAAATAGAGAAAACAGTTCTTCGGAACCTGTGAAAAACACTTCCAATAATCATATTCAATCATTCTCAAACTCCAATATCAAAATCTCAATATGTTTTTCAACAACATTTCCATTTCTCAATCATTCATCTCATGTAATAATCATGTAAAAGTCATAAATAAATATTCACTTTTCCATTCACAAACACAATTTCCATTATTTACATGAATATCAAAATACATTACATAAGTTTCAATTACACAAAAGAAAATAAAAGTTAGTTACAAAATACCAAAATGAAACCTAGTGTCCTACCAATGCACTGAAGATGGTGAGGTGACACGGACACTATGCAGAACTGCAGGAGGTCTCACCCAGCCTGTGGTCTACTGAGCTCTCGATCAATATCTCCAGAACCTACGCGTGGCAAAAGCAACGCGCTAAGCAATAATGCTTAGTGGTGCCAATAATAAAATAAAAAGAAATAACAGGAAGTAAATATGCAGTGAATGTATCGGTGTCTTATTGCAAATAAATTTTCGATGAGTATTTGTTGTCTTACTTATTTTTTACTTGTTACATTCATTATTTCATTAAATTTATCCACTTTCATTTTTGGTTGCCCAAGTAACCTATACTGGACGACTGGACTGGATAAACGAGTAAACTGGCTCTGGGTATCTAGTACCTCGGGCCATCACACCATCGGTCACATATGCATCTCCCGGTGTGCAACAGAACAGCTAATAAGCTGTAATAACAATAGGCACACGGCCAAATATCAACACAATGTCATAATGGCTAAAAGCCATGAAATCACATAATGGCATAATGCCATGTGCAGTATTGCTAACTGAACCCTATTGGCATGCCAAACTATCCAAACCAATTTTGTTAGGTATACTAGGGCATTTGATACTTTTGAATTTTGTAATTTTTGAATTTCAAGCTTTGGTGTTACTATTCACCTCATTAGTCAACAAAAATGTTGACTTTTACATAGAAAATAGGTACATTGGTTTTAACATTCCCAACATACCACATTTTGCATTCAAAACTTGTTGGCATTAATCACCAATACCATTTCTAAGCTTAAAACTAATGGAGCAGAATTTTCAGTTTTTATACCCTAACTTTACTGTTCCATTAGTTACTGTTGCAGTGAGAATTTGAGAAAATGATAAACATGAAAGTTGTTCCATTTGGAGTTTTGTAGCTCAAGTTATGGTCCAAAAACCACAACTGGCCGGATTGAAAAATTTCAGAACTGACCATATCTACGGTCAAAGTGAGCGATTCTTGAATCGCCTTGTTGGATAGGTTCTGGTCATAATTTGGGGTAGGTTTCTTCATGAAAGTTGTTGGTCTATATCTTGACTTGTTGCTGTAAAACTTTTAGGTCAATTGGGCCATTCTACAATGAGTTATGGCCAAATGAACAATTACTATTCATTTGGTCATTCTGCAGAATCTGGTTGCAGGACATCCAGATTGGGGCAAGTTTTTGGTCCACTTGCTTTGGTCTTTTGGGCATGGTTTCTTCACCAAAATTGTGCCATTATGTGTCTAGTTTCATGTCCAATTGGCCAAACACCAATTGAGCCTACATAGCCCAAGTTATAGCTGTCCAAACAGGCTGGACTCACAGCCACACCTGCTGCTCTCACTAGGCAGCATACCAAATCAGTTTGTAATGCTATAATTCACTCCAAATTATGGTCAACTTACCTCAAATGGTCACTAATTGACCATTAAAATGTTCATTCACCATTACATAAGCAAAGTCCAAATTTCTCTCCAAACCCTAGCTCAAATTCAAGGTTCACACAACACATGTCATTTAGGCATACTAATCCATTTCAACTTTATATCTACACATCAACACCATTTCTAAGCCATTTTAAATCCATCAAAACCATCAACATTATCCCTTTCTTAGGGCTGCCAAATTCCATGGTGTACATACACATAAGTTTTATTTCATTTAATTTACAATTTCATACTCATTTTAAGTCCCTAACATGGAATAAAGAGAGAAATATGTATGAATAAGCACTAACCTTAGTAGGGCAGAATTTTCCCTTGTAAATTCCTCACTTTCTTTTGTTTTCTTGGCTGCCAAACACTCTAGCAAGGTTGGGTGACAAATTTTAGTGAAGGGACCTAAGGGTTTTGGGGTAAAAATGCAGAGAAATTCAAGCTAGAAGGAAAAAAGGAAATGGAGGCTTCCATGGCTATGGTGGACGGGAATTGAGGGAAAAGGGTTCAGTTTTTTTCACTTCAATTTTCTGCCCATTTGACTAATTTAATTGGTTTATGGACATGTGTCACAAGGTGATTGGGTGAGAGTGCTTAGTGACATAAGCATGAGGTCAAAATTGCAATTTTAATTCATTTTCTTTTCTTTTCCTTGCTACTCATTTTCAATTCAATTTTTAGCATATTTATTCACATTTTATGTCATAATAATTATTTACTTAACTGGACAAGTCGGCCAAAAATCGCCTCTGAAGGAAAAAATGACCAAAATGCCCTTTGTTTGGCTTAACGGGTCAAAATTGTCTGTACCGATTGAAAATTTTTTCTAGGTATTTTCTTGGCATTCTAATGCCATAATAACCTCAATGACCCTTCTCTGGAGTCCCAATAATTATTTTATAATTTTTCCCTAGGTCTAGGGCTCCTAGTTGCGAGAACCGCAACTTCTCACTAGGTTACCCATCGCTAGGGCATCGGCTCATTTAACTTGGTTGTATTTTATTTCTAAAATTTTTTCTAAATTTTTCTTATTAATATTTGAGTTAATTATGGTTCCTCACTTTAGTTTAAATATTTTTTCGACGTTCTAATGTCCGACCGATTAATCAGTCACGAGCAGTAGAATGTATGGAGCTGCTACAGGGAGGGTGTTACAGTATCAATCTCTGAACAGCTGTGGGTGCTGTCTCCTCATGTCCTCCTCTCGTTCCCAAGTAGCCTCCTGGCCCGAATGATGGTTTCACAACACTTTTACTAACGGGATCTGCTTGTTCCGTAGCTGCTTCACCTCATAAGCAAGAATCTCAATGGGTTCTTCTTCATATGTGAGGTTTGGATTCACTTCAATTTCTTTTACTGGTAGTACATGAGATGGGTCTGATCGATACCTCCTCAACATAGACATATGGAAGATATTATGTATCTTCTCCAAATCTGGAGGTAGTGCCAATCGATATGCCAAAGGACCCACTCTTTTCAGAACCTCATATGGCCCAATGAAACGAGGACTCAGTTTCCCTTTCTGTCGAATCTCATAATTCTCTTCCAAGGAGAAACCTTAAGGAATACTTTCTCACCTACTGCATACTCAATATCTCTTCTCTTTAAATCAATGTAGGACTTCTGACGGTCTGATGTAGTCTTAAGTCGATCTCTGATCACCCTGATCTTCTCCTCAGTTTGCTGAATAATTTCTGGCCTAATCATCTTTCTTTCACCTACCTCATCCCAACATAACGGGGTTCTACATTTTCTGCCATACAAAGCTTCATATGGAGGCATCCCAATGCTTGATTGGTAGCTGTTGTTGTAAGCAAACTCAATCAAAGGCAAATGTGTATCCCAACTGCCCTCAAACTCAATCACATAAGCCCATAGCATGTCCTCCAAAATCTGAATTATCATCTCAGATTGGCTATCTGTCTGTGGGTGGAATGCAGTACTGAAGTTCAATCTAGTTCCTAGGGCTCTCTAAAGACTACCGTAGAATCTAGAAGTGAACCTAGGATCTCTGTCCGACACGATGGGTACTGGCACTCCATGCAGTCTTACTATCTCATCAATATACAACTTGGCCAATCTTTCTAAACTGTAGTCCATCCGAACAGGTAAAAAATGAGCAGACTTGGTCAGTCTATCAACAATGACCCATACTGCATCATGACTCTTCTGTGTCCTCGGAAATCCCATCACAAAATCCATCGTTATTCTCTCCCATTTCCATTCTGGTACTGGTAGTGGATGTAACAACCCAGCAGGTACTTGATGTTCTGCCTTCACTTGCTGACAGGTTAGGCTTTTAGAAACAAACTCTGCCACATCTCTTTTCATACCCATCCACCAGTAATGCTCCTTTAGCCCTCTATACATTTTTGTACCACCAGGGTGCATGGCAAAAGGAGACTCATGTGCTTTCTTCAAAAGGATCTGCCTCAAATCAAGATCATTAGGAACACACATTCTGCCCTGGTGTAGTAGTAGACCGTCATCTCTTATTAAGAATTATGGTTTCTTACCCTGCCTGACTTCTTCCAACAGCTTCTGATACTTCTGATCATTCTGAGCAGCCATTCTGATATGATCAATCAACACTGGCGATACATGCCATGCAACTACTGTCTGTCCCTCATCATTAATCTCTAAGCTGGCATGTAATGACCTCAACTCATGTACCGTAGACAAAGAAGTAACCCATAGACTTGCCATAGTCTTGCGACTTAAGGCATCAGCCACAACATTAGCTTTCCCTGGCTGATAGTCTATCAAACAATCGTAGTCTTTTATCAACTTTAACCATCTCCTCTGTCCCAAATTCAGCTATTTCTAGGTGCCCAAATACTTCAAACTCTTATGATCTGTGTAGATGTAACTCTTTTCCCCATACAAATGGTGTTTCCAGATCTTAAGAGCAAACACTATAGCTGCAAGGTCCAAATCATGTGTTGGATAATTCCTCTCATGCGGTTTTAGCTGGCGTGATGCATAGGCAATGACATTTCGATCTTGCATCAATACATAGCCTAACCCACTGTGAGAAGCATCACTATAAACTGTGTATTCTTTACCCGGAGTAGGTAAAGTCAGGACTGGAGCTTCAGTTAAACATTTCTTCAATTCATCAAAAATCTGTTGGCATTTATCCGTCCACTGAAATTTCACATCTTTTCGAAGTAATTTGGTCAATGGAGATGCCAACATTGAAAATCCCTTCAAAAATCGATAGTAGTATCCCTTCACAAATCTCAGTGATATTCCTGGGTGGTCTACAATTCAGGATAGTTTCTATCTTGCTAGGATCTACCTTAATACCTTCTGCTGATACTATGTGCCCCAAAAAGGATATCTCCTTTAGCCAAAATTCACACTTCGATAATTTGGCATATAGCTGTTTCTCCCTCAAAGTTTGCAGTACAATCCGCAGATGTCTATCATGCTCTTCTGCACTCTTCGAATAGACCAATATATCATCAATGAATACCACAACAAACTGGTCGAGGTATGGCCTGAAAATAGTGTTCATCAGATCCATAAAGGCAGCCGGAGCATTAGTCAACCCGAATGGCATGACCAAGAACTCATAATGGCCATAGCGGGTTCTGAAGGCAGTTTTAGGAATACTCTGCACTTATACTTTCAGCTGATAATAACTTGATCTCAGGTCAATTTTGGAGAACACAACTGCAACCCTTAACTGATCAAACAAGTCATCAATGCGGGGCAATGGATATCTATTCTTTATTGTCACCTTATTCAACTCCTGGTAGTCAATACATAAGTGGAGAGTTCCATCATTCTTCTTAACAAACAACACTGGCGCTTCCCAAGGTGACACACTAGGGCGGATAAAGCCCTTGTTAAGTAGCTCTTGCAACCGCACTTTCAACTATTTCAATTCTGCAGGTGCCATTCTATATGGTGTTATGGAGATTGGGTCCACACCAAGCATAACATCAATCTCAAACTGCACCTCTCTTTCTGGAGGTAATCCTGGCAGTTCATCAGGAAACACATCACAAAAGTCACATAACGTAGGGATGTCCCTCAGTGCTGGACTCCCCACTTGGGTGTCTATCACATGTGCCAAGTATGCTTCACACCCCTTTCTGATCATTCTTCTGGCAAGTGCAAACGAAATGATGTTTGATGGTAGTAAATACCTCTCCCCATGTATTACCACATCATTGTATAGAGGGAGACCAAAAGTGACTGCCTTCAGTCTATAGTCAATCATGCGTGATGTCTGGCTAACCAATCCATGCCCAAGATGATATCATAATCTCTGAAGGGCATTTCAATCAAATCTGACAGAAAAACACGTCCTTGGATCACCAAAGGACAGTCTCTATAAATTCTATTGACCTAAACCTCTTGTCCTAACGGACTAGTTACTAGCACTTCAAAATCCATTTTAGCACACGGAGCAGTAAGTGAACTGACTATGCTAGCACTGACATATGAGTGGGTTAAACCCGGATCAAACAACACAAATACATCTTAATCATAGATAGAGAATGTACAGGCTACCACATCAGAAGTCTCAGCCTCATCTCACTGTCTCATTGTATAAACTCTGGCTGAAGCACTTCCTTGTGCTGATTGACCAATAGTACCCTGACTGCCAGATGTAGTGCCTCTACCTCTGCCTCTTCCTCTACTAACTGATTTTGAACCTCTGAGAGCAGGACTCTGAATATATCCTTCAGGAGTAGTAGGAGCTAGATCATATCTAGGAGCACTAGTGCAGTCTTTAGTAAGATGGCCCTTGCCTCCACAGTTAAAACAGGCCCCTGTTGCCCAATAGCATTCTCCCCTATGAATCATGCCACAAGTCTCACAGGGGCGGGCAGCATATGAAGCCCTGCTTGACTGCTGACTAGACCTAGGGGGTCTTTGTACAGAAAATCTGCCCTTTCCAAATCTTCCATCATGACCTCTGCTAGGTCCACCAAATTTCTTCCTCTTGCCAGAAGTACCTCCAGAACTTGGTTCTACTGACTTTTCACCTTTATCTTTCTTTGTTATTTTAGCCTTTTCTGATTTTTCTTTTACAGGTGTTGCTTCTAATTCAATCGTTTCTAGCTCAAGTGCTTGAGAGATGAGCTCAGAGAAGTTGCTGTGTCTGAATCCCACTACTTGCATTCTCAAACTGGGCTTCAAACCAATCTAAAATCTCTTGCACCTTTCCTTGCTGGTGGAAAGGAGACTTCCAGCATAGTGGCTTAAGCAGGAGATCTCCCTCTCATACTTTGCCACTGATTTGTTCCCTTGTTTCAGGCTCATAAATTCTTGTAACTTTTGATCCACATACGCGTCTGGGATGTATTTTTGTCTGAATTCTCTAATGAAGTCATCCCAGGTCAGTACTGGTGGTTCAGCCAAGTGGTGGGGGATGGTCTTCCACCAATCATATGCATCCCCTTGCAGTAGCGACACGGAGTATTCAAATTTAAGCTCATCTTGGCAGTGCAGTTTCTTGAACACTCTGCCCATTCTTTCAAGCCATTGCTCTGCCTCAAGCGGGTCTACTGTACCCTTAAATTCTATAGCCCCATACTTCAACAATTTGTCATACTATCTGACTGGAGGTTATGGTTGTACCAGAAGTGTCTGGAGTGGAGCTTGAGCAGGCATACCCCTAGCCATTTGTTAAAACATTGCAGCCATCTACTGCGCAAATTGTGTAGGAAACTGCGGCATTTGTGGGGCTGGTGCTACTGATCCACTGATATTTTGTAGAGCTGGGGCTTCCCCTTGTGCCTCAGCTTTCACAGATTGCTCGATTGAGCGATCTCCTTCTTCCATTTCAATCTGAAGTTAGGGTATATCCTGAACAAATAACACAAGGAGATTTCCCTCCGTTAGTTCATATTTATGATGTAATATACTGTATGTAACAGTTTAGGACATTTAGCAGTTATACTTAACAAGTAAAGACACAAATTCATAAGTTAAAACATGCTTCAAAAATTTTGCTCTGATACCACTAAAACATGTCACACCTTACCCCTTTATAAGGCAAAACATGATCCCGTAGAATACCTAATGAACTATCAGACTTCACCTACCGATAACTCATTAAGTACCCTACAAGCGAAATTCATAACCATCCCAATCATTTTCAACATCATTTATCAATTTCCAAAAATTCAAATCCACAATTTCCAATATTCAACACTCATTAAAATACCATTAAACAATTTCATTTAATTTTAAGCAAAATACTTTCATTCATATTTAATTAAAGATAAAACAATTTATATACATTATTATAAAAATTTACACTAAGAGAAATTCAAACTAAAATTTATTACAAACTTTATACAAACTGCTCAAGACCAGTTTTACATGTCCATACCTTTACATACATTACATACATCAAAATAATTTTTTTACAGTCAAGGTATAAAATATACTCAATAACTTCAAGTAGGTAGCTCCTCAGTCCTCAGCAGCTCAATCTACTGCTTCTCTAGTCTCTAAATCTGCGACAGCAATAGCTGCCATCGTTCAATACTAGGACTCAGTGGTGCACAACATACTAAAATAATCTTTATGGAGAATTTAAATCATATTTATTGAAATATTGGACTGAATATGAGAATTAAATACAAAACATGAATTATGAGATCTTAATCTAAACAATTTCATTTCGAAGTGTGAAAACCAATTTCATAAAACCCACAGTTATATCATGCCATTCGAAACAAATATAATCTCAATAGCCAAAGGCTAAGGATAAGTCACATCACAAGGCTTGCTAGCTCAAATATATGGATATCTATTCAATTTCTTCTTCAACTGACACACACCTCAACACTTCAGCCAGAGAAGGAATCAAAATTCGAAACTGATTACCCCTACTAGTCATGCTAGTGAGGAATTCAAATATATGGTAATGGCACTGTAGTATTAAAACTTATCTTAACAATTTACTAAACATTGCCATTTCAAATGTACACAAATAACTTTCAACAATTTAACTCAAAAGCATAATAAATATTTCATCACAATGATGTCACAATTCAATATTTCAAATTATTCAAAACAATATGCAGAAGAGAATTTATAGAAATTCTACGTTGTGCACAAACCTTAAGTGAGTCACCTCTTGGCCTTGACTCGATTCCTCGGATTCTTTCTCGGTGTTCCTTTGCACTGAAACAGACAATAACTTAGTATAAATCCAAAAATATATTTAAATTCACTTTTACCTAGCTCTAATGTGCTAAACTTGATGTTCTTTAAAATTTGTGTTTCGGGGTTACTATTCAAGATACTATTCAAGTCAATTTGTTGACTTCCCAAGGCTTAATAGGTATGAGAATTCCAACTTCACCCACATACCACATTTTGGTCACTTAATTTGATGGTTTTGGTTGTTTACTCAAATTCTGAGTCTTTTAGGCAAACTTGCAAATTTTCAGTTTTAGTGTCTTAAGTTGCACTGTTCCATTGGTCATTTTTCTATTAGAATTTGGCAAAACTTTCTTCATAGAAAATGTTCCCTATTGTCTTAACTTTATTCTCCTTTTTGAATCACTCCAATTGGAGTTTTGTAGCTTAAGTTATAGCTATTTGAATCATGGCTATCGGATTGGACTTAACCCAGATTTCTGGGCACCAAACTGGTTCTGGCAGTTTTAGGTCACCAAATATGGGTGGCCAAATGACTTGGTTAAGGGCATAATTTGGGTTTGTGTTCTGCATGAAAGTTTTAGGTCTATATTTCATCTGTCCGCTAGTAAAATCTCAGGTCACTTACACCTGCCTAGCCCAAGTTATGGCTAAATGAACAAATACTGTCCATTTGGTATTTTGTACAGGTCAGACTGCATAAATCTGGATTTGGTCAATTTGTTCACTAGGTTTGGCCACTTTTTGGGCATGATTCCTAAATGAAAAATGTTCCATTTTATGTCTATTTTCATTCCCAATTGGTCTCATACTAATTAGACTTATAAATTTTCAGTTTTGGTCTTTCAAAGGGACCTTGGTCCTACTACCTGTAGCATAGCCATTTTCAATTCGAATTTAAACTCACTTCTAACACTTCCAACACATCTCAACTGGTCACAAATGACTATTTTTCATCTCAAATAAGGTCAAACACAACATTTGACCCATTCTTACATTTTTGCCTCCAAAACCCTAGATGCCAAAACCCTAGTTCATGCCATTTGTTGCATTTAGCTAATTAAACACGTATAAACATGCTTCTTTAACCCATTCAAGCTTACCTACTCTACTAATTCAATCAAAACACATGTATACACCATCAAACCCTAGCTAGCTGAAATTCAACTTTGGTCCCTCAACAAAAAATTTCTTTTCATTTAAGCATTTTTCCAAGTTCGTTCAATCATAAACACATGTATTAAACTCAAAATTCCAAAATAAATAGCTTACCTCAACTTTGAAGTTCAATAACCCAATTTCTTCTTTCTTTTCTTTTTTATTTCTTGCTCAGTCTCCTCTTCTAGTTGTCAAAACAACTTTTAATTAAGGGGCTTGCAATTTCTATGGCTAAAGTTTGAATTCTTTAAGCTCAAAAATGAGCTTTCATGGAGTATTTTGTGAAGGAGAGGGTGAGAGAAAGTGAGAGACAGAAATTGAAGAAGAAGATGATTTTTTTTTCTTTATTTTTTTTCTTTTCTTTATGCTTTTAGTCTTATGAAAGACCAAAAAAATCAAATTAATTAAATTTATTAATTATATATTTATTGCATCATACATGAGGTCATGCATGATGTCATAACCTTTTTCACTTTTTCTTTCTTTTTTTTCTATTAATTTTTCAATTAGTTCTTTAATTTAATTCCCAATTTTGAATTTTTTTTCTCCAATTTTATTTGAAAGTTAGGTCAGAAGTCAGCTCTCGGGGTCAATTGACTAAATTGGCCCGCACCGGTTCAACCCGGTTTGTAAATAGTTGAATATTTCTTCCGGCTCTCTGACCTAATTATTTGACTGGCTTAATAATTCTTTTTTGTGATTTTCTCTTTTCCACTGTGTTCACAATAGTCCGAAGGACCGCAGCGTCACATTTTACGGTTCAAAATTTGAGTTTAAATTGACTTCGCAATCCTTCCCGAGAAGGTCACCCATCGCTGTGACTCTCGGCTCATTTAACTTCTTATGTTCTGTTTTTCTTATTCATACTTAACTAATTGGCAATTATTAATTATTTGTGTTTATGGCTTCTCTAGTTGTCTTAGGTGTGGTTCTAACCCCCTTAATTGTCCGGACCTGCTTTAGTCATTGGAATAGTGAAATATACTAGGCTATGCCAAACACACTGCAGTGCATCAAAAGGTTAGTGTAGTTGTTCTTAATCTAATCTAGGGTTCTAATAATTAATCTGATTAATTATAAAGTCTTAAATGGCAAATGTAGATCCAAAATATATTAAAAGAGTTTTAATGTGCTATTTATCATTGAAATCAAATAGATAAAAATAAATCTTGCATGATGCATGTGACCTTAGATGAAAAATTTTGAATTTTAATGATCTAAACTTGTGTTTTTCATGCTTCTGCTCCTTCAATTGGTATCAGAGCATTGGTGAGACCAGTGGGAGGAATTCAAGATCAAGTGTTGATTATGTACTCCTTTAGCAACTCTTGTAATATGAATGAATGAAATGCACCTAGGAATGCCTTGATTCAATTCTTGGTGGCTCAGAATTGAATCCCTTAGAAAGTCCATGATCATACAATATTTACTGTTTATCCATGAATGCATGAGATGCATGGGAATATATGCAAGTATATGATATATGCATGCTAAATGGATAATGTGCAAAGTGAGACCGTAATAGTAATTAGGACGATCAGAAAATCTTCCAAACAAATGATTAAGTTGGATATTAAAGTAATTGTAACATGGGCCCTCCATTGGGGCAATTATTTTAAGAAATTTTAAATAGTTACATATGATGTAATTGATTTAAGAGATTTTTTTAAGAATAATTGTTAAGCATGAGATGTTGTAAATATGTAAATGGTTTGGTGGCTAATAATGGATATGCCTGAGGACATTAAAATTATTTTCATGTTTACTAGCTTAGTGGGATCAATTTAACTAATGCAAGATAAGTAAATAATGGATGTGCCTGAGATTTTGAGCATTAAGGGCTAGGTAAATGATTGAACCTCACATGAGATGTGATTGGCAAGGAGTTGCTGTAACATCCTAGGCAAATCCCAAATCGGTAAAACACGGGAGAGATGCTGGGTTTATAAGTTGGTGGTTCGTAACCTTAGTGACGCGTTTTAAAACCATGAGGGCTTCAGCTCAGAGCGAACAATATCACTAGTGGGCCGGGCCATTACAATTGGTATCAGAGCCGCTCGCGTGTCCTCTTGGGCGATGGTGGGGCAAACCTCAGCGAGGACGCTGAGTCCCGAAAGGGGGGAGAAAGGTCCCTTAGGAAAATCCCACATCAGCAAAGCACGGAGTTGGTCTTAGGTTCAAAATGTAATGATATATAAAATAGAGGAACTTATCACTAGAGGCGCCTTTTGGTGGAATGGCCTGGAGAGTTGGAAGAACTCTAGGGTTAAGCGTGCTCGCTTGAGAGAAATCCTAGGATGGGTGACCTCCTGGGAAGTTCTCCATTCCACCTATGGGACAAAACCGTGAGGCTTATAGCCAAAGCGGACAATTCCTCTAGTGGTTGGAG
Organism: Hevea brasiliensis; assembly: GCF_030052815.1. Taxonomy (NCBI): domain Eukaryota; kingdom Viridiplantae; phylum Streptophyta; class Magnoliopsida; order Malpighiales; family Euphorbiaceae; genus Hevea; species Hevea brasiliensis. Next base: position 78,064,245 of record NC_079499.1, on the reverse strand, counting down.
TCCGATCGTTACAATTGCTCACTTATAGTTTATTGTACTTCCAATAATGGATGTGCCAGAGGATGATTAATAGGATTATAAAAATTCAATCATCCACTAGAAATCCATCCAACTAGGATTTTCGTTTTCTACTTTGGAAGTGTAGGATTCGCTAAGTTAGTGGGAGGACCAATTTGATTAAAAGACCATAATCATTTTGGTTAAATACTTGATACGTTTACTAATTAATCTAGTTATTTTTTATAGTTAATTTTCTGATAATAATGAGCCCATAACAACCACCACCATCCAATATCCTTGCAAGCATACTTGATCGCAATAGGGTGATAGGACCTAATCTATCTAATTGGCTAAGAAATTTGAAACTTGTCTTGAACCTTGAACATATAGTATATGTTCTTGACTCAAATGTTCCTGGTCCCTTAGCTCCAAAGGCCACTCAAGAGGAACATGAAACTTTGGACAAGTGGACGGAGCATGATATGAGAGCTAAGTGTTACATGCTTGTTTCCATGAGTAATGAGTTACAAAAGGAGCATGAGAATATGTAGAGTGCGAGTGAGATCCTTTTTCACCAACAAGAGTTGTATGGTGAGCATAGCAGGAACACTAGGTATGAGATATCTAGACAGCTATTCCGCATGAGGATGTCTGAGGGACAAAATGTTGGGGATCATGTCCACAAGATGATTTGGCTGATTGAGCAGCTGGAACATCTTGACTTTAACATGGATTTCCAACTGCAAACGGATTTAATCCTTCAGTCCCTTCCTGAGTCATTTGGTAGTTTTATGACAAATTTCCATATGACTAAGTAGGAATGCACCTTAGCTGGTTTACTCAACATGCCGGTTATTGCCCAAAAGAATATGCTGGGCAATAAAGGGAAAAAGGTAGCTTTGATTGCATCTTCTTCTGCTGGAAAGTCCAACATGAAGAAGGCCAATAACAAAAAAAAAACCTCAGATTCCTAGTCCTTCCAAGAAAATAGCCAAACAGAAAGGGAAGACTAAAGCTAATGGAGGCAAAGGAAAGTGTTTCCACTGCTAAAAGGATGGGCACTAGAAAAGGAACTGCCCAGAGTATCTTGCTTCTCTGATGAACAAGAAGGATACACCTTCAAAAGGTATGTCTATATCTTCTTATTTAGATTTTGATGATACTTATAGTTTATCTATAGCTTGGGTTTTAGATACTGGTGCTAGTTCTCACATTTCTTATGATATGCAGGAACTAGCAAATAGTAGCAGCTTGCATTCTCAAGATGTTAGAATCCAGATTGGCGATGGCTCAACTATTGAAGCTTTAACCATAGGATCTAAATCTTTTTACATGTCTTGACATGTTTTGTGTTTGGATAATATTTTATATGTACCTGATGCTTTTAAGAACATCATTTCTATATCTAGTTTGACTAGAAATGGCTATGAATTTCAGTTCACAGATGATGCTTGCAATATTTATTTTGGAAATAAATATGTTGGTTCGGGTTGTATGAATGATGGTCTTTATTATTTAGATAATAATGACAAACACAAAATGAATGCAAGTGATCTAAATGAATGCAATGCCATAGTGAAAATCAACTCAAGTTCAAAATATATTTGGCACTTAAGGTTATATCATGTTGCAAAAAAAAAAGATTGCAAAACTGGAGAAAATGGAGATTCTATCCTCATTGGATTCTGAACCTACTCCAACCTGTGAATCCTGTCTTCAGGGTAAAATGACTAGATCACTCTTTGTGGGACAAGGGCTAAGAGCTGAAAATATTTTAGAGCTAATACATAGTGATGTATGTGGTCCATTTAAAGAAATGGCTAGAGGTGGTTTTCATTACTTTATTACCTTTATTGATGATAAATCAAGGTTTGGGTATTTGTATTTGATGAAATACAAACATGAATCTTTTGAAAAGTTTAAGGAATTTAAATCTAAAGTAGAAAATTAAACAGGAAAGAGTGTTAAAGCTCTTCGATCAGATCGTAGAGGTGAATACTTGAGTACCGAATTTGATGAATAATTAAGAGAACATGGCATTGTCTGTCAGTTGACTCCTCCAGGAACACCATAGCTGAATGGTGTATCTGAAAGGAGAAATCGTACCCTATTGGATATGGTACATAGTATGATGAGCTATGCTGATATGTCAATCTCATTTTAGGGATTTGCATTAGAATCAGCTTTGCATATTCTGAATAGGATTCCATCAAAATTAGTATCTTCCACACCTTATGAGATATGGCATGGAAGAAAACCAAGTCTTAAGCATGTTATGATTTGGGGCTGTCCAGCTTATATCAAAAAGTTGAACACTGATAAATTGGATTTGGGCCATTAAGATTTAATGCCAGCTTTGAATTTTGATTTTAATGGGAAAAACATATTTTGCACTTTAAGCTTTCACAAAAAGTTCAATTTACTCCCTTAATTTAACATTGAACCAATTTGCTCCCTAAATTTAAAAATTGAACCAATTTAATTCTTAAACTTTTTAATTTAAACCAATTACACACAATGCAAAGGAGGAAAAATGCAATAACTGCATGCACTGCCAACTTGAAAAAATAGCTTATGAGTTGTCATCCACGTTAGTAAAAATGGGTTAAGTTGGTTTAAATTTTTAAATGCAAATTGGTTTAATATTAAATTAGTTCAGTTTCTTACAATCTATCCTGGTAGCTACTGTATCGCCTTCAAAAATCTCAATCCTTTTAATATCAAAGCATATCCCGTGAATTGCTCAAGAGGGACAGAACATGAATTGAGGAAAGATTTATAGGCAAAGAGGATTATAAATCAAAATAAGGATGTTGCGCAATGGAGGAAAAAGAAGAAGCAGCCAACATTTACGATCCCAGCAACAAAGTGTTAGTAGTATTCCCTAGAGCATATCATTTAGTATGTATCTTGTACATGTTTTAATTAATAAAAGGCTTTTTCAACTTTCCATTTACATAATTTATTTATGTGTAATAGAAAAGGTCCATTGATATTTTGTTAGAAATTCTACTCTTAAGTTGTTAAGAATCTGAGTGATAGCATTTCTAGCACAAAGTATCTTAAATAGGTTCACAATCGAGGATACTTAACAATAAAGCATGACTTATCCAGAAAGATTGTAATCATGTTTGTTCCCAAGTTATTTATATGAGATGTAAATAAGATTGAATGGTTAGTCCCATGCCATATAACAAACATGTTAGGCACTTATACATGATAAGTAGGCCAAACCAGTGACATTTATAACAAGCACATGGAGTTTACTCTTGTCAATGTATTGTCATAAATCATATTAGTGCATATAATTTTAGACCTGAGATAGCACAATTATCTTGTTTATAAGTGGTTTGAGTTTGATACTGCTTTCATACTTGTACTGTGTACGGGTATATGGGCATATGTTGGCTCCTACTAGTTATATATGTAGGTAGGTGTTGATCAAGATGGAATTTGTTCCTCTAAGTAAATAGGGACAAAATCCTATGTTCGTTTAATTGTTCTTGATGTTTCGAGTTCCTGGCCAGGATAGATAGATTTGATCATAAAAGAGTTTCTGATGAGAAAAATCATTTTAATCAAGAACTGGAATTAAAATAGAACATAATATTGATAGCAAATGGGGTTTGACATAAATCATGACTCCAACTCGAATTGGGATTTTGTAACAGAGAGATTCTAGCGCATGGTAACATATGATTATAGGTTCATTTAAGGTAAACCTTATTACTAATTGGGTGGCCATGGCATACTATGCTAAGTGTTAACCATGGTCTATGAGGTGCATAAAATGATTTAGAGAAATCATTTATAGTAAGAAAGAGTTCTAATGATATTAAGAGTTGATATCATGTCTTGTTGCTAGTAAGTCACACACATACACAAGTAATCATGAAATTAAATATGATTTAATTAATTAATTAAAGACTTTAATTGATTAATTAAATAGGTTTGGTTTGCAATTAGATTGCAAAGTCCCTAGCATGGTTTGAAACCAAATCTACGTTTTTGGATGTATAGTATAAGTTAAATTTATATTAAAGTGTTTAAATATCAATTTAATTAATGAAAAATTAATTAATAAATATTTACTAATTAGTTTATATTTGATATAAATTGATTAGAAGAAGAGAAATAATTATTTTGAGTTGAGAACTCAAAATTAAGACATAGGGATATTTTGGTCATTTCACAGGGTGACATGTGGCACCATGAGATGGTGACACATGGCACTACACATAAACTTACCAAATGTCTTTTAATCATGTAAGATGATCAAAGTCAAGATTAAATATAAGTTTGACACTTGGCACAATGTGATTGGCTCAATTAAACCTAGAGCTTATCAAAAGGTGACATGTGGCAAGGGTTTTAAGTGATGACCTAGCTATATAAGTGTAAAGATGAAACAACAACCATAACAAGCTGCTCATTCTCTTGTGTCTCCACCTTTGGCTGCCATCCCTTCTCTTCTTCTTCATCTCTCATCAATTCAAAAGATTGTTTGTTAATGATATACTAATCATATCAGTGCATATAATCTTTAGACCTGAGATAGCACAGTTATCTTGTATATAGGTAGTTTGAGTTTGATATTGCTTTCATACTTATATTGTGTATGGGTATATGGGCATGTGTTGGCTCCTACTAGTTATATATAGAGGTAGGTGTGGATCAAGATGGAATCTGTTCCTCTAAGTAAATAGGGATAAAATCCTATGTTCATTTAATTGTTCTTGATGTTTCAAGTTCCTGGCCAGGACAGATAGATTTATTCAGAAAAGAGTTTCTGATGAGAAAATCATTTTAATCAAGAACTGGAATTAAAAGAGGACATAATATTCAAAGCAAACGGGGTTTGACATAAACCATGACTCTAGCTCGAATAGGGATTTTGTAACAGAGAGATTCTAGCACATGGTAATATATGATTATAGGTTCATTTAAGGTAAATCTTATTACTAATTGGGTGGCCATGGCATGCTATGCTAGGTATTAACCATGGTCTATGAGGTGCATAAAATGATTTAGAGAAATCATTTATGGTAAGAAAGAGTTCAGATGATATTAAGAGTTAATATCATATCTCATTGCCAATTAGTGATGAGCCTAGTAAGTCACACACATACACAAGTAATCATGAAATTAAAAATGATTTAATTAATTAATTAAAGACTTTAATTGATTAATTAAATAGGTTTGGTTTGCAATTAGATTGCAAAGTCCCTAGCATGGCTTAAAATCAAATTTAGGTTATTGGATGTATAGTATAAGTTAAATTTATATTTAAAGTGTTTAAATATGAATTTAATTAATGAGAAATTAATTAATAAAGATTAATTAATTAGTTTATATTTGATATAAATTGATTAGAAGAAGAGAAATAATTATTTTGGGTTGAGAACTCAAAATTAAGACACATGAGTATTTTGGTCATTTTACAGGGTGACATGTGGCACCATGAGATGGTGACACATAGCACTATACATAAGCTTGCCATATGTCTTTTAATCGTGTAAGATGATTAAAATTAAGATTAAATATAGGTTTGACACTTAGCACAATGTGATTGAGTCAATTAAACCTAGAGCCAATCAGAAGGTGACATGTGGTAAGGATTTTAAGTGATGACCTAGCTATATAAGTGTAAGGATGAAAAAACAAATATAACATGTCACACCTTACCCCTCTGTAAGGCATAACATAATCCCGTAGAATACCTAATGAATTATCAAACTTCACCTACCGATAACTCATTAAGCACCCTACAAGGGATTTTAAAATAATTTTCTTACTTTTATAAGTGGTGAGCATTTCCTAATAGGTACTAAAACATTTAATTAAGGTTGAAAACTTGTTAAAATTTTTGGCCCATTTTATTTTTTCACAATTTTTATAGAAATTTCGGCAGAGTGCCTTCTGTATTTTGAGAAAACAGTTCTTCAAATACCTGAAAAAAAGCACCTCCAATAATTTGTCTCAACAACTTCTTCAAATTCACAACCATCCCAATCAATTTCAACATCATTTATCAATTTCCAAAAATTCAAATCCACAATTTCCAATATTCAACACTCATCAAAATACCATTAAACAATTTCATTCAATTTTAAGCAAAATACTTCCATTCATATTTCATTAAAGATAAAACAATTTATATACATCATTACAAAAATTTACACTAAGAGAAATTCAAACTAAAATTTATTACAAACTTTATACAAACTGCTCAAGACCAGTTTTACATGTCCATACCTTTACATACATTACATACATCAAAATAATTTTTTTACAGTCAGAGTATAAAATATACCTGATATCTTCAAGCAGGTAGCTCCTCAATGCTCAGCAGCTCAATTTGCTGCTCATCTAGTCTCTAAATCTGCAACAACAATAACGGCCATCGCTGAGTACTAGGACTTAGTGGTGCACAATATACTAAAATAATCTTTAAGCAAAATTTAAATCATATTTATTCAAAAATTGGACTGAACATGAGAATTAAATACAAAACATGAATTATGAGATTTTAATCCAAACAATTTCATTTCGAAGTGTCAAAACCAATTTCATAAAACCCACAGTTATATCATGCCATTCGAAACAAATATAATCTCAATAGCCAGAGGCTAAGGAGAAGTCACATCACAAGGCTAGCTAGCTCAAATATATGGATATCCATTCAATTTCTTCTTCTACTGGCACACACCTCAACACTTCAGCCAGAGAAGGAATCAAAATTCGAAACTGATTACCCCCACTAGTCATGCTAGTGAGGTGTTCAAATATATGGTCATGACACTGTGGTTTCAAAACTTATCTTAACAATTTACTAAACATTGCCATTTCAAATATACACAAATAACTTTCAACAATTTAAATCAAAAGCATAATAAATATTTTATGACAATGATGTCACAATTCAATATTTCAAATTATTCAAAACAATATGCAGAAGAGAATTTACAGAAATTCTACGTTGTGCACAAACCTTAAGTGAGTCGCCTCTTGGCCTTGACTCAATTCCTCGGGCTCTTTCCTGGTGTTCCTTTCCACTGAAATAGTATTTTAGTATCATAACTTAGTATAAATCCAAAAATAAATTTAAATTCACTTTTACCTAGCTCTAATGTGCTAAACTTGACGTTCTTTAAAATTTGTGTTTCGGGGTTACTATTCACGATACTATTCAAGTCAATTTGTTGACTTTCTAAGGCTTAATAGGTATGGGAATTCCAACTTCACTCACATACCACATTTTGGTCACTAAATTTGTTGGTTTTGGTTGTTTACTCAAATTCTAAGTCTTTTAGGCAAATTTGCAAATTTTCAGTTTTGGTGTCTTAAGTTGCACTGTTCCATTAGTCATTTTTCTATTAGAATTTGGCAAAACTTTCGGCATATAAAATGTTCCCTATTGTCTTAACCTTATTTTCCTTTTTGAATCACTCCAATTGGAGTTTTGTAGCTTAAGTTATAGCAATTTGAATCATGATTGCCGGATTAGACTTAACCCAGATTTCTAGGCACCAAACTGGTTCTGGTAGTTTTAGGTTACTAAATTTGGGTGGCCAAATGACTTGGTTAAGTGCATAATTTGGGTTTATGTTCTTCATGAAAGTTTTAGGTTTATATCTCAGCTATCTAGTGGTAAAATTTCAAGTCATTTAGACCTGCCTAGCCCAAGTCATGGCCAAATGAACAAACACTGTTCATTTGATCATTTTTTACAGGTCCGACTGCATAATTCCATATTTGGTCAATTTGTTCACTAGGTTTTGGTCACTTTTTGGGCATGATTCCTAAATGAAAAATGTTCCATTTTGTGTCTATTTTCATTCCCAATTGAACTTTTAAATTTTCAGTTTTGGTCTCTCAAAGGGACCTTGGTCCTGTTGCCTGCAGCTTGGCCATTTTCAATCCGAATTTAAACTCACTACTAACACTTCCAACACATCTCAATTGGTCACAAATGACCATTTTTCATCTCAAACAAGGTCAAACACAACATTTAACCTATTCTCACATTTTTGCCTCCTATAAACATGCTTCCTTAACCCATTCAAGCTTACCTACTCTACTAATTCAATCAAAGCACATATATACACCATCAAACCCTAGCTGGCTGAAATTCAACTTTGGTCCCTAAAAAAAATTTTTCTTTTCATTTAAGCATATTTCCAAGTTCATTCAATCATAAACACATGTATTAAACTCAAAATTCCAAAGTAAATAGCTTACCTCAACTTTGAAGTTCAATAACCCAATTTCTTCTTTCTTTTCTTTTTTCTTTCTTGCTCAATCTTCTCTTATAGTTGTCAAAACAAGTTTTAATTAAGGGGCTTGCAATTTCTATGGCTAAAGTTTGATTTCTTTAAGCTAAAAAATGAGCTTTCATGGAGTATTTTGTGAGGGAGAGGGTAAGAGAGAGAGAGAGACGGAAGTTGAGGAAGAAGATGATTTTTTTTTTCTTTTCTTTATGCTTTTAGTCTTATGGAAGACAAAAAAAATCAAATTAATTAAATTTATTAATTATATATTTATTGAATCATGCATGAGGTTATGCATGATGTCATCACCTTTTTCTTTTTTCTTTCTTTTTTTTTTATTTATTTTTCAATTAGTTATTTAATTTAACTCCCAATTCTGAAATTTTTCTTTTCTCCGATTTTATTTGACGGTTAAGTCAAAAGTCAGCTCTCGAGGTTAATTGACGAAGTTGCCCCTCGCTAGTTCAACTCGGTTTGTAAATAATTCAATATTTCTTCTGGCTCTCTAACCTAATTATTTGACTGGCTTAACAATTCTTTTTCATGATTTTCTCTTTTCCACTGCGTTTGCAATAGTCCTAAGGACTGCAACGTCATATTTTACGGTTCGAAATTTGAGTTTAAATTGACTTCACAATCCTTCCCGAGAAGGTCACCCATCGCTATGACTCTCGGCTCATTTAACTTCTTATGTTTTGTTTTTCTTATTCATACTTAACTAATTGACAATTACTAATTATTTGTGTTTATGGCTTCTCTAGTTGTCTTAATTGTGGTTCTACTCCCCTTAATTATCTGGATCAGCTCCAGTCACCAGAATAGAGAAATATACCAGGCTATGGAAATAGAGGTGTTATAATTCTCCCTCCCTTAAAATAAATTTCGTCTCGAAATTTTACCTGGTATCAATCTCTGAACAGCTGTGGGTGCTATCTCCTCATGTCCTCCTCTCATTCCCAAGTAGCCTCCTGGCCTGAATGATGGTTTCACAGCACTTTTACTAACGGGATCTACTTGTTCCGTAGCCGCTTCACCTCATAAGCCAGAATCTCAATGGGTTCTTCTTCATATGTGAGGTCTGGATTCACTTCAATTTCTTCTACTGGTAGTACATGAGATGGGTCTGATCGATACCTCCTCAACATAGACACATGGAAGATATTATGTGTCTTCTCCAAATCTGGAGGTAGTGCCAATCGATATGGCAAAGGACCACTCTTTCTAGAACCTCATATGGCCCATTGAAACGAGGACTCAGTTTCCCCTTTCTGCCGAATCTCATAATTCTCTTCCAAGGAGAAACCTTGAGGAATACTTTCTCACCTACTGCATACTCAATATCTCTTCTCTTTAAATCAATGTAGGACTTCTGACGGTCTGATGTAGTCTTAAGTCAATCTCTGATCACCCTGACCTTCTTCTCAGTTTGCTGAATAATTTCTGGCCCAATCATCTTTCTTTCACCTACCTCATCCTAACATAACAGGGTTCTACATTTTTTGTCATACAAAGCTTCATATGGAGGCATCCCAATGCTTGATTGGTAGCTATTGTTGTAAGCAAACTCAATCAAAGGCAAGTGTGTATCCCAACTGCCTTCAAACTCAATCACACAAGCCCGTAGCATGTCCTCCAAAATCTAAATTACCCTCTTAGATTGGTCATCTGTCTGTGGGTGGAATGTAGTACTGAAGTTCAATCTAGTTCCTAGGGCTCTCTGAAGATTACCCTAGAATCTAGAAGTGAACCTAGGATCTCTGTCTGACACGATGGGTACTGGCACTCCATGCAGTCTTACTATCTCATCAATATGCAACTTGGCCAATCTTTCTAAACTGTAGTCCATCCGAACTGGCAGAAAATGAGCAGACTTGGTCAGTCTATCAACAATGACCCATACTGCATCATGACTCTTCTATGTCCTCGGAAGTCCCATTACAAAATCCATGATTATTCTCTCCCATTTCCATTCTGGTACTGGTAGTGGATGTAACAACCCGGCGGGTACTTGATGTTCTGCCTTCACTTGCTGACAAGTTAGGTATTTAGAAACAAACTCTACCACATCATTTTTCATACCCATCCACCAGTAATGCTCCTTTAGCCCTCTATACATTTTTGCACCACCAGGGTGCATGGCAAAAGGAGACTCATGTGCTTCCTTCAAAATGATCTACCTCAAATCAACAACATCAGGAACACACATTCTGCCTTGGTGTAGCAGTAGACCGTCATCTCTTATTAAGAATTATGGTTTCTTACCCTGCCTGACTTCTTCCAAAAGCTTCTGATACTTCTGATCATTCTGAGCAGCCATTCTGATCTGATCAATCAACACTGGCTATACATGCCATGCAACTGCTGTCTGTCCCTCATCATTAATCTCTAAGCTGGCATGTAATTACCTCAACTCATGTACCATAGACGAAGCAGTAACCCGTAGACTTGCCATAGTCTTGCGACTTAAGGCGTCAGCCACAACTTTAGCTTTCCCTGGTTGATAGTCTATCAAACAATCGTAGTATTTTATCAACTTTAACCATCTCCTCTGTCTCAAATTTAGCTATTTCTAGGTGCCCAAATACTTCAAACTCTTATGATCTGTGTAGATGTAACTCTTTTCCCCATACAAATAGTGTCTCCAGATCTTAAGAGCAAACACTATAGCTGCAAGGTCCAAATCATGTGTCGGATAATTCCTCTTATGTGGTTTTAGCTGGCATGATGCATAGGCAATGACATTTCGATCTTGCATCAATACACAGCCTAACCTACTGTGAGAAGCATCACTATAAACTGTGTATTCTTTACCCGGAGTAGGTAAAGTCAGGATCGAGCTTGACCAAACATTTCTTCAATTCATCAAAACTCTGTTGGCATTTATCCGTCCACTGAAATTTCACATCTTTTCGAAGTAATTTGGTCAATGGAGATGCCAACATTGAAAATCCCTTCACAAATTGACAGTAGTATCTAACTAACCCCAAAAAACTGCGAATCTCAGTGATATTCCTGGGTGGTCTACAATTAAGGATAGCTTCTATCTTGCTACGATCTACCTTAATACCTTCTACTGATACTATGTGCCCCAAAAAGGATATCTCCTTCAGCCAAAATTCACACTTAGATAATTTGGCATATAGTTGTTTCTCTCTCAAAGTTTGCAGTACAATCCGCAGATGTCTATCATACTCTTCTGCACTCTTTGAATAGACCAATATATCATCAATGAATACTACAACAAACTGGTCGAGGTATGGTCTGAAGATAGTGTTCATCAGATCCATAAAGGCAGCCGGAGCATTAGTAAACCCGAATGGCATGACCAAGAACTCATAATGGCCGTAGCGGGTTCTGAAGGTAGTTTTAGGAATACTCTGCTCTTATACTTTCAGCTGATAATAACCTGATCTCAGGTCAATTTTGGAGAACACAGCTGCACCCCTCAACTGATCAAATAAGTCATCAATGCGGGGCAATGGATATCTATTCTTTATTGTCACCTTATTCAACTCCTGGTAGTCAATACATAAGTGGAGAGTGCCATCCTTCTTCTTAACAAATAACACTGGCGCTCCCCAAGGTGACACACTAGATCGGATAAAGCCCTTGTTAAGTAGCTCTTGCAACTGCACTTTCAACTCTTTCAATTCTGCAGGTGCCATTCTATATGGCGTTATGGAGATTGGGTCCACACTAGGCATAACATCAATCTCAAATTGCACCTCTCTTTCTGGAGGTAATGCTGGCAATTCATCAGGAAACACATACAGAAAGTCACATACCTTAGGGATGTCCCTCAATGCTGGACTCCCCACTTGGGTGTCTATCACATGTGCCAAGTATGCTTCACACCCCCTTTCTGATCATTCTTATGGCAAGTGCAACCGAAATGATGTTTGATGGTAGTAAATGCCTCTCCCCATGTATTACCACATCATCATACAGAGGGAGACCAAAAGTGACTGTCTTCAGTCTATAGTCAATCATGGCGTGATGTCTGGCTAACCAATCCATGCCCAAGATGATATCATAATCTCTGAAGGGCATTTCTATCAAATTTGACAGAAAAGCATGTCCTTGGATCACCAAAGGATAGTCTCTATAAATTTTGTTAACCCAAACCTCTTGTCCTAACGGACTAGTTACTAGCATTTCAAAATCCATTTTAGCACACAGAACAGTAAGTGAACTGACTATGCCAGCACTAACATATGAGTGGGTTGAACCCGTATCAAACAACACAAATATATCTTGATCAGAGATAGAGAATGTACAGGCTACCACATCAGAAGTCTCAGCCTCATCTCGCTGTCTCATCGTATAAACTCTGGCTGAAGCATTTCCTTGTGCTGACTGACCAACAGTACCCTGACTGCCAGATGCAGTGCCTCTACCTCTGCCTCTTCCTCTGCTAACTGATTTTGAACATCTGGGAGCATGACTCTGAATAGATCCTTTGGCAGTAGTAGGAGATGGATCATATCTAGGAGCACTAGTGCAGTCTTGAGTAAGATGGCCCTTGCCTCCACAGTTAAAACAGGCCCCTGTTGCCCAATAGCATTCTCCCCCATGAATCATGCCACAAGTCTCACAAGGGCGGGCAAGATATGAACCCCTACTTGACTGCTGACTAGACCTAGGGGATCTTTGTCCAGAAAATATGCCCTTTTCAAAACTTCCACCACGACCTCTGCTAGGTCCACAAAATTTCTTCCTCTTACTAGAAGTACCACCAGAACTTGGCTCTACTGACTTTTCATCTTTATCTTTCTCTGTTTTCTTAGTCTTTTCTGATTTTTCTTTTACAGGTGTTGCTTCTAATTCAATCCTTTTTAGCTCAAGTGCTTGAGAGATGAGCTCAGAGAAGTTGCTGTGTTTGAATCCCACTACTTGCATTCTCAAATTGGGCTTCAAACAAGTATAAAATCTCTTGCACCTTTCCTTGCTGGTGGAAAGGAGACTCCCAGCATAGTGGCTTAAGCAGGAGATCTCCCTCTCATACTTTGCCACTGATTTGTTCCCTTGTTTCAGGCTCATAAATTCTTGTAACTTTTGATCCACATATGCGTCTGGGATGTATTTTTGTCTAAATTCTTTAATGAAGTCATCCCAAGTCAGTACTGGTGGTTCAGCCAAGTTGTGGGGGATGGTCTTCCACCAATCATACGCATCCCCTTACAGCAGCGACACGGAGTATTCAAATTTCAGCTCATCTTGGCAGTGCAGTTTCTTGAACACTCTGTCCATTTATTCAAGCCATTGCTCTGCCTCAAGCGGGTCTACTGTACCCTTAAATTCTGTAGCCCCATACTTCAACAATTTGTCATACTGTTTGACTGGAGTTTGTGGTTGTACCACAGGTGTCTGGAGTGGAGCTTGAGCAGGCATACCCCTAGCCATTTGTTAAACCATTGCAGCCTTCTGCTGCGCAAACTGTGCAGGAAACTGCGGCATTTGTGGGGCTAGTGCTACTGATCCACTGATATTTTGTAGAGCTGGGGCTTCCCCTTCTGCTTCAGCTTTAACAGATTGCTCGATTGAGCGATCTCCTTCTTCCATTTCAATCTGAAGTTAGGGTATCTCCTAAACAAATAACACAAGGAGATTTCCCTCCGTTAGTTCATATTTATGATGCAATGCACCGTATGTAACAGATAAGGACATTTAGCAGTTGTACTTAACAAGTAAAGACACAAATCCACAAGTTAAAACATGCTTCAAAAATTTTGCTGTGATACCACTAAAACATGTCACACCTTACCCCTCTGTAAGGCAAAACATGATCCCGTAGAATACCTAATGAACTATCGAACTTCACCTATCGATAACTCATTAAGTACCCTACAAGGGACTTTAAAACAATTTTCTTACTTTTATAAGTGGCGAGCATTTCTTAATAGGTATTAAACATTTCATTAAGGTTGAAAAATAGTTAAAATTTTTAGCCCATTTTATTTTTCCACAACTTTTATAGAAATTTTGGCAGAGTGCCATCTGTATTTTGAGAAAACAGTTTTTCAAATACCTGAAAAAAACAACTTCCAATAATTTGTCTCAACAACTTCTTCAAATTCACAACCATCCCAATCAATTTCAACATCATTTTTCAATTTCCAAAAATTCAAATCCACAATTTCCAATATTCAACACTAATCAAAATACCATTAAACAATTTCATTTAATTTTAAGTAAAATACTTTCATTCATATTTCATTAAAGATAAAACAATTTATATACATCATTATAAAAATTTACACTAAGAGAAATTCAAACTAAAAGTTATTACAAACTTTATACAAACTGCTCAAGACCAGTTTTACATGTCCATACATTTACATACATTACATACATCAAAATAATTTTTTTACAGTCAGGGTATAAAATACACCCGATAACTTCAAGCAGGTAGCTCCTCAGTCCTCAGCAGCTCAATCTGCTGCTCCTATAGTCTCTAAATCTGCGACAGCAATAACAGCCATCGTTCAGTACTAGGACTCAGTGGTGCACAACATACTAAAATAGTCTTAATGGAGAATTTAAATCATATTTATTCAAACATTGGACTGAATATGAGAATTAAATACAAAACATGAATTATGAGATCTTAATCTAAACAATTTCATTTCGAAGTGTCAAAACCAATTTCATAAAACCCACAGTTATATCATGCCATTTGAAACAACTATAATCTCAATAGCCAGAGGCTAAGGATAAGTCACATAACAAGGCTTGCTAGCTCAAATATATGGATATCTATTCAATTTCTTCTTCTACTGACACACACCTCAACACTTCAGCCAGATAAGGAATCAAAATTCAAAACTGATTACCTCTACTAGTCATGCTAGTGATGAATTCAAATATATGGTAATGACGCTGTGCTTTCAAAACTTATCTTAACAATTTACTAAACATTGCCATTTCAAATATACACAAATAACTTTCAACAATTTAGCTCAAAAGCATAATAAATATTTCATCACAATGATGTCACAATTCAATATTTTAAATTATTCAAAACAATATGTAGAAGAGAATTTACAGAAATTCTACGTTGTGCACAAACCTTAAGTGAATCGCCTCTTGGCCTTGACTCAATTCCTCGGGTTCTTTCTCAGTGTTCCTTTCCACTGAAATAGTGTTTCAGTACCATAACTTAGTATAAATCCAAAAATATATTTAAATTCACTTTTACCTAGCTCTAATGTGCTAAACTTGACGTTCTTTAAAATTTGTGTTTCGGGGTTACTATTCATGACACTATTCAAGTCAATTAGTTGACTTTCTAAGGCTTAATAGGTATGAGAATTCTAACTTCACCCACATACCACATTTTGGTCACTAAATTTGTTAGTTTTGGTTGTTTACTCAAATTCTGAGTCTTTTAGGCAAATTTGCAAATTTTCAATTTTGGTGTCTTAAGTTGCACTGTTCCATTAGTCATTTTTCTGTTAGAATTTGGCAAAACTTTCTTCATAGAAAATGTTCCCTATTGTCCTAAATTTATTCTCCTTTTTAAATCACTCCAATTGGAGTTTTGTAGCTTAAGTTATAGCTATTTGAATCATGGCTGTCGAATTGGACTTAACCCAGATTTTTGGGCACCAAACTGGTTCTGGCAGTTTTAGGTCACCAAATTTGGGTGGCCAAATGACTTGGTTAAGGGCATAATTTGGGTTTGTGTTCTGCATTAAAGTTTTAGGTCTATATCTCATCTATCCACTGGTAAAATCTTAGGTCGTTTAGACCTGCCTAGCCCAAGTTATGGCTCATTTGGTATTTTGTACAGGTCAAACTGCTTAAGTCTGGATTTGGTCAATTTGTTCACTAGGTTTTGGTCACTTTTTGGGCATAATTCCTAAATGAAAAATGTTCCATTTTATGTCTATTTTCATTCCCAATTGGTCTCATACCAATTGGACTTGTAAATTTTCAGTTTTGGTCTTTCAAAGGGACCTTGGTCCTGCTACCTGCAGCATAGCCATTTTCAGTTCGAATTTAAACTCACTTCTAACACTTCCAACACATCTCAACTGGTCACAAATGACTATTTTTCATCTCAAACAAGGTCAAACACAACATTTGACCCATTCTTACATTTTTTCCTCTAAAACCCTAGATGCCAAAACCCTAGTTTGTGCCATTTGTTGCATTTAGCTAATTAAACACCTATAAACATGCTTCCTTAACCCATTCAAGCTTACCTACTCTACTAATTCAATCAAAAGACATGTATACACCATCAAACCCTAGCTGGCTGAAATTCAACTTTGGTCCCTCAATAAAAATTTTCTTTTCATTTAAGCATATTTCCAAGTTCATTCAATCATAAACACATGTATTAAACTCAAAATTCCAAAGTAAATAGCTTACCTCAACTTTGAAGTTCAATAACCCAATTTCTTCTTTCTTTTCTTTTTTATTTCTTGCTCAATCTCCTCTTCTAGTTGTCAAAACAAGTTTTAATTAAGGGGCTTGCAATTTCTATGGCTAAAGTTTGAATTCTTCAAGCTCAAAAATGAGCTTTCATGGAGTATTTTGTGAAGGAGAGGGTGAGAGAGAGAGAGAGACGGAAATTGAGGAAGAAGATGATTTTTTTTTGTTTATTTTTTTTTCTTTTCTTTATGCTTTTAGTCTTATGAAAGACCAAAAAAATAAAATTTATTAAATTTATTAATTATATATTTATTGCATCATGCATGAGGTCATGCATGATGTCATAAACCTTTTTCACTTTTTCTTTCTTTTTTTTTCTATTAATTTTTCAATTAGTTCTTTAATTTAATTCCCAATTCTAAATTTTTTTTTTCTCCAATTTTATTTGATAGTTAGGTCAAAAGTCAGCTCTCAGGGTCAATTGACGAAATTGGCCCTCACCGGTTCAACCTGCTTTGCAAATAATTCAATATTTCTTCCGGCTCCCTGACCTAATTATTTAACTGGCTTAATAATTATTTTTTGTGATTTTCTCTTTTCCACTGTGTCCGCAATAGTCCGAAGGACAGCAGCGTCACATTTTACAGTTCGAAATTTGAGTTTAAATTGACTTTGCAATACTTCCTGAGAAGGTCACCCATCGCTGTGACTCTCGGCTCATTTAACTTATTATGTTCTATTTTTCTTATTCATACTTAATTAATTGGCAATTACTAATTATTTGTGTTTATGGCTTCTCTAGTTGTCTTAGGTGTGGTTCTAATCCCCTTAATTGTCCGGACCGGCTTCAGTCATTGGAATAGTAAAATATACTAGGCTATGCAAATAGGGGTGTTACATAACAAGCTGCTCATTCTCTTTGTGCCGTCACCCTTGGCTACCATCCCTTCTCTTCTTTTTTATCTCTCATCAATTCAAAGAGATTAGCAAATAATCTCTTGAATTAAAAATACTAGAAATTGTTTCTAGTGTCTTGTTTACATCTTTAATCTCTTAAAAGGAAAAACTTGATTTTCTAAATCATATAAAAACCTGTAGAAGCTGCTTAAAGGTTACCATAGGTGATCTTGGTGTGGATAAGCTTGATGAACAATATATGGTGTCCTAAAGATGCATCCCAAAGGTGCCAAACACACTATAGCGCATCAAAAGGTTAGTGCACTTGTTCTTAATATAATCTAGGGTTCTAATAATTAATCTGATTAATTATAAAATCTTAAATGACAAATGTAGATCCAAAATATATTAAAAGAGTTTTAATATGCTATTTATCATTGAAATCAAATAGATAAAAATAAATCTTGCATGATGCATGTGACCTTAGATGAAAAATATTGAATTTCAATGATCTAAACTTGTGTTTTTCATGCTTCTGCTCCTTCAATTGGTATCAGAGCATTGGTGGCACCAGTGGGAGGAATTCAAGATCAAGTATTGATTATGTACTCCTTCAGCAACTCTTGTAATATGAATGAATGAAATACACCTAGGAATGCCCTGATTCAATTCTTGGTGGCTCAGAATTGAATCCCTTAAAAAGTCCATGATCATACCATATTTACTGTTTATCCATGAATGCATGAGATGCATGGGAATGTATGCAAGTATATGATATATGCATGCTAAATGGTAATGTGCAAAGTGAGACTATAATAGTAATTAGGACGACCACAAAATCTTCCAAACAAATGATTAAGTTGGATATGCTATAATTAAAGTAATTGTAACATGGGCCCTCCATTGGGGCAATTATTTTAAGAAATTTTAACTAGTTGCATATGATGTAATTGATTTAAGAGATTTTCTTAAGAATAATTGTTAAGCATGAGATGTTGTAAATATGTAAATGGTTTGGTGGCTAATAATGGATGTGCCTAAGGACATTAAAATTATTTGCATGTTTAATGGCTTAATGGGATCAATTTAACTAATGCAGGATAAGTAAATAATGGATGTGCCTGAGATTTTGAGCATTAGGGGCTAGGTAAAGGATTGAACCTCACATGTGATGTGATTGGCAAGGAGTTGCTCACTTATAGTTTATTGTAATTCCATTAAAGGATGTGCCTGAGGATGATTAGTAGGATTATAAAAATTCAATCACCCACTAGAAATTCATCCAACTAGGATGTTCGTTTTCTTCTTTGAAAGTGTAGGATTCGCTAAGTTAGTGGGAGGACCAATTCGATTAAAAGACCACAATCATTTTGGTTAAATACTTGATATGTTTACTAATTAATCTGGTTATTTTCTATAGTTAATTTTCTGATAATAATGAGCCCAGAACAACCACCACCATCCAATATCCTTGCAAGCATACTTGATCGCAATAGGGTGACAGGACCTAATCTATCTAATTGGCTAAGAAATTTGAAACTTGTCCTGAACCTTGAACATATAGGATATGTTCTTGACTCAAATGTTCCTGGTCCCTTAGCTTCGAAGGCCACTCAAGAGGAACATGAAACTTTGGACAAGTGGAAGGAGCATGATATGAGAGCTAAGTGTTACGTGCTTGTTTCCATGAGTAATGAGTTACAAAAGCAGCATGAGAACATGCAGAGTGCGAGTGAGATCCTTGTTCACCTACAAGAGTTATATGGTGAGCATAGCAGGAACACTAGGTATGAGATATCTGGACAGCTATTCCGCATGAGGATGTCTAAGGGACAAAATGTTAGGGATCATGTCCACAAGATGATTTGGCTGATTGAGCAGCTGGAACATCTTGACTTTAACATGGATTTCCAACTGCAGACGGATTTAATCCTTTAGTCCCTTCCTGAGTCATTTGGTAGTTTTATGACAAATTTCCATATGACTAAATAGGAATGCACCTTAGCTGATTTACTCAACATGCTGGTTATTTCCCAAAAGAATATGCCGGGCAATAAAGGGAAAAAGGTAGCTTTGATTGCATCTTCTTCTGCTGGAAAGTCCAACATGAAGAAGGCCAATAAGAAAAAAAAACCTTAGATTCCTAGTCCTTCCAAAAAAATAGCCAAACGGAAAGGGAAGACTAAAGCTGATGGAGGCAAAGGAAAGTGTTTCCACTGCTAAAAAGATGGGCACTAGAGAAGGAACTGCCCAGAGTATCTTGCTTCTCAGATGAACAAGAAGGATACACCTTCAGAAGGTATGTCCATATCTTGTTATTTAGATTTTGATGATACTTATAGTTTATCTATAGCTTGGGTTTTAGATACTGGTGCTAGTTCTCACATTTCTTATGATATGTAGGAACTAGCAAATAGTAGTAGCTTGCGTTCTCAAGATGTTAGATTCCAGATTGGCGATGGCTCAACTATTGAAGCTTTAACCATAGGATCTAAATCTTTTTACATGTCTAGACATGTTTTGTGTTTGGATAATATTTTATATGTACCTGATGCTTTTAAGAACATCATTTCTATATCTAGTTTGACTAGAAATGCTATGAATTTCAGTTCATAGATGATGCTTGCAATATTTATTTTGGAAATAAATATGTTGGTTCGGTTTATATGAATGATAGTCTTTATTATTTGGATAATAATGACAAACAAAAAATGAATGCAAGTGAACTAAATGAATGCAATGCCATAGTGAAAATCAACTCAAGTTCAAAATATAATTGGCACTTAAGGTTATATCATGTTGCAGAAGAAAAGATTGCAAAACTGGAGAAAATGGAGATTCTATCCTCATTGGATTCTGAACCTACTCCAACTTATGAATCCTGTCTTTAGGGTAAAATGACTATATCACTCTTTGTGGGACAAGGGCTAAGAGCTGAAAATATTTTGGAGCTAATACATATTGATGTATGTGGTCCATTTAAAGAAATGGCTAGAGGTGGTTTTCATTACTTTATTACCTTTATTGATGATAAAACAAGGTTTGGGTATTTGTATTTGATGAAATACAAATATGAATCTTTTGAAAAGTTTAAGGAATTTAAATCTAAAGTAGAAAATCAAACAGGAAAGAGTATTAAAGCTCTTCGATCAGATCATGGAGGTGAATACTTGAGTACTGAATTTGATGAATACTTGAGAGAGCATGGCATTGTTTGTCAGCTGACTCCTCCAGGAACACCACAGCTGAATGGTGTATCGGAAAGGAAAAATCGTACCCTATTAGATATGGTACATAGTATGATGAGCTATACTGATATGTCAATCTCCTTTTAGGGATTTGCATTAGAATCAGCTTTGCATATTCTGAATAGGATTCCATCAAAATTAGTATCTTTCACACCTTATGAGATATGGCATGGAAGAAAACCAAGTCTTAAGCATGTTAAGATTTGGGGCTATCCAGCTTATATCAAAAAGCTGAACACTGATAAATTGGAAACTAGATCAGAAAAGGGTCGATTTGTTGGATATCCAAAAGATAGTTTTGGATATTGTTTTTATTTGCCTACATCACAAAAGGTTGTGGTAAGTAGAGATGCCACATTTATTGAACAACAATTTGTTCAAGAATGAGGCAAAGGAAGGAAAATAGAGTTAGAATTGGAGAATTCTGACCAACCAACAGATTAGATAGATATAGATCCATCTAGTCAACCTACACCTATTGATGAAACATCTACAGTTGTTCCTCTTTGAACAACCAGAGTATCTCACCCACCAGTGAGAAATGGTTTCCTTCATGAAGAAGAATAAGAGTTGTCTACTCATGAAGAAGTTGATCATGGAGATGATCCACTTACCTATGAAGAAGCTATATCAGATATAGACTCTTCAAAATGGATTGATGCTATGAAATCCGAGATTGATTCCATGTATAAGAATCAAGTTTGGGATCTTGTTGACCCACCTAAAGGTATTGTAACTATAGGGAACAAATGAGTTTTCAAGAAGAAAATTAGTTCTGATGGAAAGGTAGAGACCTATAAGGCAAGGCTAGAAGCGAAAGGGTTTCGCCAAAGGCAAGGAATCGACTATGAGAAGACTTTTTCCCCTATTGCCATGCTTAAATCAATTAGGATTCTATTAGCAATAGTTGCATACTATGATTATGAAATTTGGCAGATGGATGTCAAAACAGCTTTTCTCAATGGATACATTGAAGAAAACATTTTCGTGGAACAACTTAAGGGTTTTGAATCCCAAGGTAGTTCCAAAGTATGCAAGCTAAAGCAATCCATTTATAAGTTGAAACAAGCTTCGAGGAGTTGGAACATCCGTTTTGATGTAGCCATTAAGTCATTTGGTTTTATCAAAAATAAGGATGAGCCATGTGTATATAAGAAGGTTAGTGATATTGCTGTCACTTTCCTTGTCTTATATGTGGATGACATTTTGTTGATGGGTAATGATACAGGTATGTTGACAACTGTAAAGGTATGATTATCAAATACATTCTCCATGAAAGACTTAGGGGAGGCAACCTATATTCTTTAGATTCACATCTATAGAGATAGAGTGAAAAGAATAATTGGTTTGTCCCAAAGTCTATACTTGTAAAAGGTGTTGAAGAGGTTTAACATGCTTGATTCCAAGAGAGGATTGTTACCAGTGAGACATGGTATCAACCTTTCTAAAGAGATGTCTCCAAAGACACCTGAAGAAAGAGATAAAATGGCCAAGATTCCATATGCTTCAGCTATTGGAAGTTTGATGTATTCAATGTTGTGTACTAGGCCGGATATCGCATATGCTATTAGTTTGACTAACAGGTATCAATCCAATCTAGGTTTAGAACACTGCATAGCTATCACGAATATCCTTAAGTTCTTGAGAAGAACTAAGGATTTATTCTTATTATATGGAGGTGGTGACTTGCAATAGGATGGTTACACTGATTCTAATTTCCAATCAGATATCGATGATAGAAAGTCTACCTCTGGGTATGTGTTCATTTCTAATGGAGGTGCAGTCAGTTAGAAGAGTTCCAAACAGTGTATGATTGCAGATCGAGGCTGAGTATATTGCTGCATCAGATGCTACAAAGGAAGCTATTTGGATAAAGAAGTTTGTGATAGAACTTGCAGTAGTTCCTTCCATTGAGTTGGCAGTTCCACTTCACTGTGACAACAATGGAGCAATCATACAGGCTAAGGAACTCCGGTCTCACCAGAAATCCAAACACATAGAAAGGCACTACCACATTATCAGAGAAATAGTTGGACGAGACGATGTAGCCATGCAAAAAATAGCATCAGCTAAAAATCCAGCTGATCTATTCACTAAGCCTATGTCACAAACACAGCTAGACCGACATCTTGAGAAGATGGGTCTAAGATATTGTAATGAATTTCTCTAGTGCTAGTGGGAGATTTTTAGTAATATGTCCTAGAGCATGTCATTTAGTATCAGAGCTATGATTGTTTGCTAACAATCGCTTAAATTAAAAATACTAGAAATTGTTTCTAGTATTCTATTTACATTTGTAATCTCTCAAAAGGCAAAAATTAATTTTCTAATTTATAGAAAAAAGTTTTAGAAGCTGTTCAAGGACTGCTATAGGTGATCTTGGTGTGGACAAGTTAGAGGAATAACTTTTGGTGTCCTAAGGCGCATCCCAAAGGTGTCAAACACACTGCAGTGCATCAAAAGGTTAGTGCACTTGTTCTTGATCTAATCCAGGGTTCTAGTGAATTAATTTGATTAATTCTTAAATCTTAAATAGCAAATCTAGATCCAAAACATATTAAAAGAGTTTTAATATGCTGTTTATCATTAAAATGAAATAGATAAAAATAAACCTTGCATAATGCATGTGAACTTAGGTGAAAAATTTTTGAATTCAATAATATAAACTCATATTTTTCATACTTCCGCTCCTTCAATTGATATCAAAGCCACTATATTTGCCATTTAGATTGTTGATTATATGATTTAATTGTGTGGTATGATCATGAGATGATAGATCCATTGCTGGTTGCAAAGGAATGGTGGCTGCTTGGTGAAGAACACCATTGGTGCGCACACTTTGTGGTCACCAATGGTGTGCGCAAGGTTTGGGTTTTTAATTTACAATTGTTGTTTGATATAAAAGCTCATCCTATGTCTATTTAAATTGTTTAATTAGAGTTTTAATCACACAATTAAATTTTGATTCAGATCTAAAATTTTAAAATTATTTGAATGTGATTTTTAAGTTGAATATGAGATATTCAATTTAAT
The DNA here is from genome assembly GCF_030052815.1 of Hevea brasiliensis. Lineage (NCBI taxonomy): Eukaryota > Viridiplantae > Streptophyta > Magnoliopsida > Malpighiales > Euphorbiaceae > Hevea > Hevea brasiliensis. The sequence goes on along the minus strand of NC_079499.1, from coordinate 78,040,418 downwards.
TAAAGTGTGTATGTTTTATTTAATTGATAAATAGTGATAAGGATGATGGATGATCATGGACTACAAAAGGCCAATGTGATTGGATTTATTTCTTTTATGTTTCTTCGGATTGTAAATTAATTGATTTGTTTTAATTTATTTTGGGCACATATTATTAAGGTTATAATAATTTTGGGTTGTAATTTCATTTATTTAGTTCTTGTAAATTCGCCTTGGTATGCCAAGGATTACTATGTAATTGGATTGCAAGAAGATCAAGGAGGTCAAGAGCATTGGTGGGACCAGTGGGAGGAATTCAAGATCAAGTGTTGATTATGTACTCCTTCAGCAACTCTTGTAAAATGAATGAATGAAATGCACCTAGGAATGCCCTGATTCAATTCTTGGTGGCTCAGAATTGAATCCTTTACAAAAGTCCATGATCATACCATATTTACTGTTTATCCATGAATGCATGAGATGTATGACAATGTATGCAGGTATATGATATATGCATGCTAAATGGATATTGTGCAAAGCGAGACCATAATAGTAATTAGGATAACCACAAAATCTTCCAAACAAATAATTAATTTGGATATACTATAATTAAAGTAATTATAACATGGTCTCTCCATTGGGGCAATTATTTTAAGAAATTTTAAATAGTTACATATGATGTAATTGATTTAAGAGATTTTCTTAAGAATAATTGTTAAGCATGAGATGTTGTAAATATGTAAATGGTTTGGTGCCCAATAATGGATGTGCCTGAGGACATTAAAATTATTTGTATGATTACTAGCTCAATGGGATCAACTTAACTAATGCAAGATAAGTCAGTAATGGATGTGCCTGAGATTTTGAGCATAGGGGCTAGGTAAAGGATTAAACCTAACATGAGATGTGATGGGCAAGGAGTTGCTCACTTATAGTTTATTGTGATTCCAATAATGGATGTGCCTGAGGGTGATCAATAGAATTATAAGAATTCAATCACCCATTAGAAATCCATCCAACTAAGATTTTCGTTTTCTACTTTGGAAGTGTAGGATTCGCTAGGTAGTGGGAGGACCAATTTGATTAAAAGATCATAATCATTTTGGTTAAATACATAATACATTTACTAATTAATCTGGTTATTTTTTGCAGTTAATTTTCTCATAATAATGAGCACAGAACAACCACCACCATCCAATATCCTTGCAAGCATACTTGATCGCAATAGGTTGATAGGACCTAATCTATCTGATTGGCTAAGAAATTTGAAACTTGTCCTGAACCTTGAACATATAGGATATGTTTTAGACTCAAATGTTCCTGGTCCCTTACCTCCAGAGGCCACGCAAGAGGAACATAAAACTTTGGACAAGTGGAAGGAGAATGATATGAGAGCTAAGTGTTACATGCTTGCTTCCATGAGTAATGAGTTACAGAAGTAGCATGAGAACATGTAGAGTGTGAGTGAGATCCTTCTTCACCTACAAGAGTTGTATGGTGAGCACAGTAGGAATGCTAGGTATGAGATATCTAGACAGCTATTCCACATGAGGATGTCTGAGGGACAGAATGTTGGGGATCATGTCCACAAGATGATTCGATTGATTGAGCAGCTGGAACGTCTTGACTTTAACATGGATTTCTAACTGCAGATGGAATTGATCCTTTAGTCCCTTCCTTAGTCATTTAGGAATTTTGTAACAAATTTCCATATGACTAAGCAGGAGTGCACTTTGGCTAGTTTACTCAACATGCTGGTTATTACCCAAAAGAATATGCCGGGCAATGAAGGAAAAGAGGTAGCTTTGATTGCATCTTCTTCTACTGGAAAGTCCAACAAGAAGAAGGGTAGTAAGAAAAAGAAACCTCAGATTCCTGGTCCTTCCAAGAAAATAACTAAACAGAAGGGAAGACAAAAGTTGATGGAGGTAAAGGAAAGTGTTTCCACTGCCAGAAGGATGGGCACTGAAAAAGGAACTGGCCAAAGTATCTTGCTTCTCTTATGAACAAGAAGGATATACCTTCAAAAGATATGTCCATATCTTGTTATTTAGATTATGATGATAATCATAGTTCATCTATAGCTTGGGTTTTAGATACAGGTGCCAGTTCTCACATTTCTTATGATATGCAGGAACTAGCAAATAGTAGCAGCTTGCGTTCTGGAGATGTTAGAGTCCGGATTAGCAATGGCTCAACTGTTAAAGCTTTAGCCATGGCATCTAAATCTTTTTACATGTTTGGACATGTTATATGTTTGGATAATATTTTATATGTACCTGATACTTTTATTAACATCATTTCTATATCTAGTTTGATTAGAAATGGCTATGAATTTCAGTTCACAAATGATATTTGCAATATTTATTTTGAAAATAATTATGTTGGTTTGAGTTATATGAATAATGGTCTTTATTATTTGGATAATAATCACAAATACAAAATGAATGCAAGTAATCTAAATTAATGCAATGCCATGGTGAAAATCAACTCAAGTTCAAAATATATTTGGCACTTAAGGTTATGTCATGTTGCATAAGATAGGATTGCAAAACTGGAGAAAATGGGGATTCTATCCTCTTTGGGCTCTGAGCCTACTCCAACTTATGAATCTTGCCTTCAGGGCAAAATGACTAGAACACCCTTTGTAGGACAAGGGCTAAGAGCTGAAAATATTTTGGTGCTAATACATAGTGATGTATGTGGTCCATTTAAAGAAATGGCTAGAGGTGGTTTTCATTACTTTATTACCTTTGCTTATGATAAATCTAGGTTTGGTTATTTGTATTTGGTGAAATACAAACATGAATCTTTTAAAAGGTTCAAAGAATTTAATCTGAAGTAGAAAATCAAACTGGAAAGAGTATTAAAGCTCATCAATCAAATCGTGGAGGTGAATACGTAAGTACTGAATTTGATGAATACTTGAGAGAGCACGACATTGTTTCCCAGCTGACTCCTCTAAGAACACCACAGCTGAATGGTGTATCTGAAAGGAAAAATCATACCCTATTGGATATGGCACATAGTATGATGAGCTATACTGATATGCCAATCTCCTTTTGGGGATTTACATTAGAATCAGCTTTGCATATTCTTAATAGGACTCCATCAAAATCAGTATCTTCCACACCTTATGAGATATGGCATGTAACACCCCTAAGTTCGGTAGTGCATTCTACTGTTCCGATGACCAGTGTTGTTCGAACAGCTAGGATGCCTAGAACTGCACTTCGTTATGATTGAGGAGACATAAAATAATAAAATACAAGAAAAGAAAATACAAGAAAAACAAAGGAAAAATAATAGCAAAGAAATGTAACCAAGTGAAGCGAGCCGAGAACCCTAGCGATGGGTGACCGCACCGGGAAATCACGGCATGGACTGTTGACTAGCCCTGGACCGCGGGGAACCCTGGAAAATATTTTTTGGACTTAAAGAGACATCAATTGAAGTATAAATACCATAAGAAATATTAAATAAAAATTAATTAATTAGTACAAAGAAAAGTGAGAAATCGAAAAACGGACAGAATCCGGTATTACCAAAAAATCGGGAATGCAACTCGAATAGGGGCATTGTGGTCATTTGACATCCAGCGTTGTCTTTTGAACTAAATTTCCATTAAAAATAAATAATATTACACTTGGAAAATATAATGAAAAATTAATTTAGTGGTACCTAATGTAAATAGCAAAAATGCAGTGTAAATGGAGTAATTATCAATTAAAACATATAATATGATTTAATTAAGGTGAGTGGACCACTATGGATTAAATTAAACACTAAATAGGCAGGTGCATATCCACTAACCAATCTGCAATTCATCTTCTTCAATTGAGAAGTCCCATTGCCGCATGAAAGCTCAAACCCCTCCCATGGCCACCCCATTTGCATGGCTTCTTACACCCATTTCAAGCTACACTTTCTTTACTTGTCGTCATTAAAGTTTATCCCCACATCACAAGGAATAGTTTGATAGCAATTTCAAGAAGTTTTGGTGAAGATTTAGCAAGTCCCAACAATAGGTAAGTTTGTGTTTTTTATTATTGTTTAATTAAAGTTTGTAAGGATGTTATGGGTGTTTGATTTATGGAGAAAATTTTGAGGTTTGATGTTGAATGGGGATGTGTACTTTTGGCAGCCATGGAAACACCTTGAAGGCAGTTTAATTGTGCTTGTAAATGGTGAATTAAATGATTGATTAAATGTATATTGTGTAGGAAATTGTTTGGGTGATGTATACTTAGTATATGTAAATGTAAAATGAAATTTAAAGCTTGGAAAGTAATGGAATGTAAGTGTACCATTGTGGCAGTTTGCTAACTCTTGAGGAATGCTGAAATTCATGCTTGGTTTATGGAATAATGATGTTAAAATGTGTTGGTTGTTATGGCAGTTTGAGTGTACGTATGGTGGTGTGAAGTGGGACATGTAAATGAGCATGAATAGGTGATTGAATTGTTGTAAATTGGATTCAAAAAAATTATGCACTTGTTGGTGCACATTGAATGTAATTGTAAGCTGCCAAAATAACCTATAAAATGTTTGAAATTATGTTTAGGTCATGATACAACCAGAATTGACTTAAATATTGAGTTTGGCAAGTATTAGGAGTGATCCTTGATGTGTATGAAAGAAATGCAATAAGGCAGTTTGTGTTTTAGGCCTATAACTTTAAGTGTGTGGTTCCAATTGGTATGAGACCAATTGGAGGTGAAACTAGGCACAAAATGTGCCAACTTTCATGAAGGAAGCTTGCCAAAATTCTGCTTGCAAGGTAGCTTGAAAAATGACCAAATCCGGATTAAGTGCAACTGAGGCCTGAAAATTGACCATTTGGGCAGCAGTTAGTGTTTAGGCCATAACTCACTCAAAACAGGTCCAATTGACCTGAAATTTTGACCATGAATAGTTAAGACCCATATCTACAAGTATTATGAAGACACCAAAGCCCATAAATGACCATAAGCAAGTCAAACAGCTTGCACAAGTTCGGGTCCAAAAACTGGCCGAACCTAAAATGACCTAAAGTGACCTAAAGTGACCAATTTTGATGCAATTTGACCAGCAATAGTAAAATGACCATAACTTGGTCTACATAACTCAGAATGACCTGAAATTTTGCCCCACGTTCCAAAAGGCATAGATCTACAAGTTCGTAGTTTTGACCGAAACCTGAAAACCGAGGGAACTAGGTCGTCCGGCTAGGTCAAACTAGTATCCCGGAATCCAGCAAATTGCAAGAAAATGCAGTATACACGGAAATGAACTTGGTAACATGTACCAACCCTAAAATACTATCGAATGTGACATATTAATAACATTAAAATATAATTTACCTAGAATGCATCGATGGTCGACATATTAGCTTGACTAAGCAAATATTAGAATTCAGTGAATTAATTATCAAGCATTGTCGTTAGAGACAGTTTAAATGAGTACTGAAACACTTCAAATTGTGTTTCTCAGTTAGCAAAGACTCAGGGAAAGGGAAGGAAACACTGAGTCAAGGCCAGGAGACAGTTATCAGAGGTTTGTGCACAATGGCTATTTCTTTTGAATTTTTCAATTGAAATGAATTATGACTATTGTACAATATTATTTTAAATTGTGTTTGTGCACAATAGCTATTCCTTTTAAAATTTTCAATTGAAATAAATTATTATTATTTGTGTGTTATTGTTTTAAATTGTGTTTGTGCACAACAGTTATTTCTTTTGAATTTTTCAATTGAAATAAATTATAACTATTTGTATATTATTGTTTTCAATTATGGAAATGTGTTTGAATGGATACTTATTGCTTGAAAAGTATTGTAAATAGTTTGAAACTGTGGAAAATTTGATTTAGTGTGATTTGTGAAAATTTGAAGTTAATTATGAATTGTGTTGCCATTTTGTGAGTGAATTTATGACTTTAGAAATTTATTGGATTCCCACGAATCATTTGAATAAAATGTTTGGAATTGATTTTGTGTTCACATTTAGCATGACAGTATCATATCATTCCTTCTCCATTTATGGGGTTGTGATCGTTTATTTTCCTTCTCCATTTATGGAGTCATGATCGTTTATTTTTCTCCCTCTTTGGTTTACCAGTTGAGGTGATTGGATGAGTACTCATTATATAGCTAGCTCCCTTCCTCATTGATTTCGATTAGTGAGGTTGTGATTGCTTGTCGTGGTGTACAACGCGGCATTGATCGAAAATTTTGTGTCATGGCTTAAGTTGTGTATGAATTGGCAACACTGTGTTCGTAAATTATTTGACTAAATTGTGTTATTATGAGCTTTGATAATTTGTGAAATGGAGTTTAAATTCTTATTGACATTAACTGTCTTTTGAAATTAACTACGTTTTGATTTCTGAGATTTATTGTGATATTGTGTTAAATTCCTTATGATATTCATTGTCTTGAATTTAACTATGGTTTTACGTATCTATCATTTATATGATTTATGAACTGTGATTTAAAGTTGTATTTGGTTAATTTTGTGCACCACTGAGACATTGTCTTAGCAATAGCTTTTCATTGCTGTCGCAGGTAGATAGACGGACAGGGTAGCAGACTAGGTTGCTAGTACATCCAGCGAGAGATTATCGGGTATAATGAGTATACCACATTTTGCATTTTGTACTGTAATGTATGACCACTGTATGTATATATTGTTTTTTGTCTTGAGCAGTTGTAAAATAAAATTGTACCTTGAATGTTGTAAAGTAAATTATGAGATATTTTGGCTTGTAAAAAAATTGTACTGTATTTCTTTATTTCAGTCTTTGAAAAATCAATGTGGATTTGAGTTGACAAATATGTTATGTTGAGATTTGGAAATATATTGAAGTGTTTTTTATAGGTTTTCTGAGGAACTGTTTTATCCAAAATACAGATGGCACTCAGCCAAAATTTTTACAGAAATTCCAAATAATTCAAATGTGTTAGTTCTATCACTTCAATTCAAAAAGGTTTTTAACACCTGTAAATAGTGCTCACCACTGTAAAAGAAGTAAGAAAAGTTTTTAAAATCCCTTTAGTGTATTTAATGGGTTATCAGTAGACGAAGTTGGTAATTCATTAGGTGTACTACGGGATCATGTTATGCCTTACAGAGGGGTAGGGTGTGACATGTTTTAGTGGTATCAAAGCAAAGTTTTTAAAATTCTGTTTTCACCTATAATTTGAATATTCTTTCTCCATAGTACAACTGCTCAATGTCATTGTTTGATACATACAGTACATTACATTATAAATATGCACTAACGGGAGAAATCTCCGTGTGTTATTTGTTCGGGAGGTCAAAGATCCTCGAATTGACTATGGAAGAGGGTGATCGTTTAGTCGATCAATCGATAGAGGCTGAGGTACAAGGGGATGCCCCAGCCCTACACAATGTCAGTGGTTCAGCAGCACCAGCCCCCGTAGTACCGCAGTTTCCTGCTCAGTTTGCTCAGCAGATGGCTACAATGTTCCAACAAATGGCTGGTAATGTGCCTACTCAAGTCCCAATACAGACACCAGTGGTACAACCACAGTCTTCTGCTAGACAGTATGACAAATTGATGAAATATGGGGCTACAGAGTTCAAGGGGACAGTAGATCCTCTAGAGGCAGAACAGTGGTTAGAGAGGATGGATAGGGTATTCAAGAAACCGTGACCGCATGCAGGAGCTCAGATTTCAATACTCAGTATATTTGCTACAGGGGGATGCTTATGACTGGTGGAAAACCATTCCCCACAGTCTAGTAGAACCTGCAATGCTAACATGGAATGACTTTCTCAGGGAATTCAGACAAAAATATGTCCCTGATGCTTATGTAGACCAGAAGCTGCAAGAGTTCCTAAGTCTGAAACAGAGGAGCAGATCAGTGGCTGAGTATGAAAGAGAATTTTCCCGCCTAAGCCATTATGCAGTAAGTCTACTTGCTACCAGCAGGGAGAGATGTAAGAGATTTGAAACGGCTTAAAGCCCAGTATCATATTAGAAGCAGTCGGATTCAAACATACTAACTTCTCTGAACTTGTTTCTTAAGCCCTAGAGTTGGAAAGAATTTAGTCTGAAGCTGCTCCTGAGAAAAAGAAATCAGAGAAGACAGAGAAAGAGGGAAAATCAGTAGAACAGAGTTCCAGTGGTCCTACTGGAAAGAGGAAGAACTATGGGGGACACAGCAGAGGTGGTAAGAAGTCCATTAGAGATAGATCTTTTGGACAGAAACCACCCCGATCCGATCAGCAAACTCAATAGAAACCCAGGAATGCGCTGTCAAATCGACTTTGTGAAACTTGTGGTAAACCACATAGTGGGGTATGTTATAGAGCCGTACGAGCATGTTTTAATTGTGGAGAGACTGGTCATTTTGCTAGGGATTGTGTAAATCCATGTCGTTCTGGATCATTTACTACACCAAAGTGATCAACCCAAGTTTCTACCCCAAAGAGTTCACCATCAGTTAGTAGAGGCAGAGGCAGAGGTAGAGGTAGGGGTAGTACACCTAGAAGTCAGAGTACTGTGAATCAACCAGAACAGGGTGATGCTCCAGCTGGAGTATACACTATACGGCAGAGAGAAGAGGCTTAGACTTTTGATATTTTGTTGGTACTTTCACAAATAGTAACTAAGATATATATATGTATTGTTTGACCTGGGGTCTGCATACTTTTATATTAGTGTTAGAACTATATGTTCTATTGTTATTCCTTTACAGGGGAATAAATTTTGATGCATTAGTGATTAGTCCTTTAGGATAAGGATTGTGATAATAAGTGAAATTAGTTTTGAAAGAGTTTATCGATGACAAGTATTTTCTAACACACCATAAATTATAAAGCTAAATGGCAAGCCTATTTAATGTAAGGCAAGAGGAAGTAAAAGTAAGTTGTGGTAATAGACTTGCTCTAAATGAGGGCAAAGATGTTACTGTTAGTAATTGTTAATGAATATTGCAATCAGAATAAGTTTCGGATATCAGTAAATTCGAAAAGGATAAAATATCAGAAAATTTGATCTATTGGGATGTATCATAGTAACTATGCAATGTTCTTGATGTTTATACTGTATGCTACAGATTACAGTACTAACTTGAGATTATTGTGTAGAGCTACGTACGACTCGATAGTACACCTAGATGAGAATGGTTGCCAACGGCGTCTGTTTTGGTATAGTTATGTCAGGACAGAATTTAATTATTAGAAATAAGTTTGGAAATCCTACTTAAGGATCTAAAACTCAAAAGTTAGAATATCGAAAGGTTATAGTTCAGTACAAAAGGAAGTAAGTTATAGAATATTGACAGATAAAAAGAGTTATGGAAGTAAAGAAAAAAAAATTTCGAACAGTTGGTTCAGATATAACAAAGAAATGTTACGAATGTGAGGAAGACTATGGACTAGAATGGTCAGAGGACCAATGACTAGATAAATGATTCTAACATGACCGCAAGGGGTCATTGAAGAAGGAACATGAACCGAAATATTAGACAGCACAATAGTAAGAGGAGATTGGTGTTATATAAACAAATTAAACGTTGTATTAAATTGTTAAAAATCTTATACAAATTTGAGGAAAAGAATATTATACGATCGTATAGAAAGGAGAAAATAAACGTATGACTATTGTAAGATGGCTATTGGGTAAACTTTCGCGGACGAAATTTATTTTAAGGGGGGGGGGGGAGAATTGTAACACCCCTAAGTTCGATAGTGCGTTCTACTGTTCCGGTGGCCAGTGTTGTCCGGATAGCTAGGATGCCTAGAACTACACTTCGTTATGATTGAGGAGACATAAAATAATAAAATACAAGAAAAGAAAATACAAGAAAAACAAAGGAAAAATAATAGCAAAGAAATGTAACCAAGTTAAGCGAGCCGAGAACCCTAAAGATGGGTGACCGCACCGGGAAATCACGGCGTGGACCGTTGACTAGCCCTGGACTGCGGGGAACCTTGGAAAATATTTTTTGGACTTAAAGAGACATCAATTGAAGTATAAATACCATAAGAAATATTAAATAAAAATTAATTAATTAGTACAAAGAAAAGTGAGAAATCGAAAAACGGACAAAACCCGATATTACCAAAAAATCGGGAATGCAACCCGAACAGGGGCATTGTGGTCATTTGACATCCCGAGTTGTCTTTTGACCTAAATTTCCATTAAAAATAAATAATATCACACTTGGAAAATATAATGAAATATTAATTTAGTGGTACCTAATGTAAATAGCAAAAATGGAGTGTAAATGGAGTAATTATCAATTAAAACATATAATATGATTTAATTAAGGTGAGTGGACCACTATGGATTAAATTAAACACTAAATAGGCAGGTGCATATCCACTAACCAATCTGCAATTCATCTTCTTCAATTGAGAAGTCCCATTGCCGCATGAAAGCTCAAACCCCTCCCATGGCCACCCCATTTGCATGGCTTCTTACACCCATTTCAAGCTACACTTTCTTTACTTATCTTCATTAAAGTTTATCCCCACATCACAAGGAATAGTTTGATAGCAATTTCAAGAAGTTTTGGTGAAGATTTAGCAAGTCCCAACAATAGGTAAGTTTGTATTTTTTATTATTGTTTAATTAAAGTTTGTAAGGATGTTATGGGTGTTTGATTTATGGAGAAAATTTTGAGGTTTGATGTTGAATGGGGATGTGTACTTTTGGCAGCCATGGAAACACCTTGAAGGCAGTTTAATTGTGCTTGTAAATGGTGAATTAAATGATTGATTAAATGTATATTGTGTAGGAAATTGTTTGGGTGATGTATACTTAGTATATGTAAATGTAAAATGAAATTTAAAGCTTGGAAAGTAATGGAATGTAAGTGTACCATTGTGGCAGTTTGCTAACTCTTGAGGAATGCTGGAATTCATGCTTGGTTTATGGAATAATGATGTTAAAATGTGTTGGTTGTTATGGCAGTTTGAGTGTATGTATGGTGGTGTGAAGTGGGACATGTAAATGAGCATGAATAGGTGATTGAATTGTTGTAAATTGGATTGAAAAAATTCTGCACTTGTTGGTGCACATTGAATGTAATTGTAAGTTGCCAAAATGACCTATAAAATGTTTTAAATTATGTTTAGGTCATGATACAACCAGAATTGACTTAAATATTGAGTTTGGTAAGTGTTAGGAGTGATCCTTGATGTGTATGAAAGAAATGCAATAAGGCAGTTTGTGTTTTAGGCGTATAACTTTAAGTGTGTGGTTCCAATTGGTATGAGACCAATTGGAGGTGAAACTAGGCACAAAATGTGCCAACTTTCATGAAGGAAGCTTGCCAAAATTCTGCTTGCAAGGTAGCTTGAAAAATGACCAAATCTGGATTAAGTGCAATTGAGGCCTAAAAATTGACCATTTGGGCAGCAGTTAGTGTTTAGGCCATAACTCACTCAAAACAGGTCCAATTGACCTGAAATTTTGATCATGAATAGTTAAGACCCATATCTAAAAGTCTTATGAAGACACTAAAGCCCATAAATGACCATAAGCAAGTCAAACAGCTTGCACAAGTTCGGGTCCAAAAACTGGCCGAACCTAAAATGACCTAAAGTGACCTAAAGTGACCAATTTTGATGCAATTTGACCAGCAATAGTAAAATGACCATAACTTTGTCTACATAACTCAGAATGACCTGAAGTTTTGCCCCGCATTCCATAAGACATAGATCTACAAGTTTGTAGTTTTGACCGAAACCCGAAAACTGAGGGAACTAGGTCGTCCGGCGAGGTCAAACTAGTATCCTGGAATCCAACAAATTGCAAGAAAATGTAGTATACACGGAAATGAACTTGGTAACATGTACCAGCCCTAAAATACTATCGAATGTGACATATTAATAACATTAAAACCTAATTTACCTAGAATGCATTGAGGGTCGACATATTAGGTTGACTAAGCAAATATTAGAATTCAGTTAATTAATTATCAAGCATTATCATTAGAGACAGTTTAAATGAGTACTGAAACGCTTCAAATTGTGTTTCTCAGTTAGCAAAGACTCAGGGAAAGGGAAGGAAACACTGAGTCAAGGCCAGGAGACAGTTATCAGAGGCTTGTGCACAACGGCTATTTCTTTTGAATTTTTCAATTGAAATGAATTATGATAATTATACATTATTATTTTTAATTGTGTTTGTGCACAGTAGCTATTCCTTTTGAAATTTTCAATTGAAATAAATTATGATTATTTGTGTGTTATTGTTTTAAATTGTGTTTGTGCACAACAGTTATTTCTTTTGAATTTTTCAATTGAAATAAATTATGACTATTTGTATATTATTGTTTTCAATTATGGAAATGTGTTTGAATGGATACTAATTGCTTGAAAAGCATTGTAAATAGTTTGAAACTGTGGAAAAATTGATTTAGTGTGATTTGTGAAAATTTGAAGTTAATTATGAATTGTGTTGCCATTTTGTGAATGAATTTATGACTTTAGAAATTTATTGGATACTCACGAATCATTTGAATAAAATGTTTGGAATTGATTTTGTGTTCACACTTAGCATGACAGTATCATATCATTCCTTCTCCATTTATGGGGTTGTGATCGTTTATTTTCCTTCTCCATTTATGGAGTCATGATCGTTTATTTTTCTCCCTCTCTGGTTTACCAGTTGAGGTGATTGGATGAGTACTCATTATATAGCTAGCTCCCTTCCTTATTGATTTCGATTAGTGGGGTTGTGATTGCTTTGTCGTCATGTACAACGCGGCATTGATCAGAAATTTTGTGTCATGGCTTAAGTTGTGTATGAATTGGCAACACCGTGTTCGTAAATTATTTAACTAAATTGTGTTATTATGAGCTTTGATAATTTGTGAAATGGAGTTTAAATTCTTATTGACATTCACTGTCTTTTGAAATTAACTACATTTTGATTTTTGAGATTTATTGTGATATTGTGTTAAATTCCTTATGATATTCATTGTCTTGAATTTAACTATGGTTTTACGCATCTATCATTTATATGATTTATGAACTGTGATTTAAAGTCGTATTTGGTTAATATTGTGCACCACTGAGACATTGTCTCAGCGATAGCTTTTCATTGTTGTCGCAGGTAGACAGATGGACAAGGAAGCAGACTAGGTTACTAGTACATCCAGCGAGAGATTATCGGGTATAACAAGTATACCACATTTTGCATTTTGTACTGTAATGTATGACCACTGTATGTATATATTGTTTTTGGTCTTGAGAAGTTGTAAAATAAAATTGTACCTTGAATGTTGTAAAGTAAATTATGAGATATTTTGGCTTGTAAAAAAATTGTACTGTATTTCTTTATTTCAGTCTTTGAAAAATCACTGTGGATTTGAGTTGAGAAATATGTTGTGTTGAGATTTGGAAATTTATTGAAGTGTTTTTTACAGGTTTTCTGAAGAATTGTTTTATCCAAAATACAGATGGCACTCAGCCAAAATTTTTACAGAAATTCCAAATAATTCAAATGTGTTAGTTCTATCACTTCGGTTCAAAAAGGTTTTTAACACCTGTAAATAGTGCTCACCACTGTAAAAGAAGTAAGAAAAGTTTTTAAAATCCCTTGTAGTGTATTTAATGGGTTATCAGTAGACGAAGTTATTAATTCATTAGGTATACTGCGGGATCATGTTATGCCTTACAGAGGGGTAGGGTGTAACATGGCATGGAAGAAAATCAAGTCTTAAGCATGTTAAGATTTGGGGTTGTCCAGCTTATATCAAAAAGATAAACACTGAAAAATTGGAAATTATATCAGAAAAGGGTCAATTTGTTGGATATCCAAAAGATAGTTTTGGATATTATTTCTGCTTGCCTACATCACAAAAGGTTATGGTAACTAGAGATGCCACATTTCTTGAACAACAGTTTGTTCAAGAAGGAGGCAAAGGAAAGCAAATAGAGCTAGAATTGGAGAATTTTGACCAATCAACAGATCAGATGGATATAGACCTATCTAGTCAACCTACACCTATTGATGAAACATCTATAGTTGTTCCTCATAGAACAACCAGGGTATCTCAACCACTAGTGAGATATGGTTTCCTTTATGAAGAAAAACAAGAGTTGTCTACCCATGAAGAAGTTAATCATGGAGATGATCCACTTACCTATGAAGAAGCTATATCCGATATAGACTCTTTAAAATGGATTGATGCTATGAAATCTGAGATTGACTTATCTAGAAAGATTGTAAACATGTTTGTTCTCAAGTTATTTACATGAGATGTAAATAAGATGGAATGGTGAGTCTCATGCTATATAACAAACATGATAGGCACTTATACATGATAAGTAGGTTAACCAGTGACATTTATGACAAGCACATGGAATTTACTCTGGTCAATGTGTTGTCATAAATCATATTAGTGCATATAATCTTTAAACCTGAGATAGCACAGTTATCTTGTATATAGGTGGTTTGAGTTTGATACTACTTTCATACTTGTACTGTGTATGGGTAAATGGGCATGTGTTGGCTCCTACTAGTTATATATATAGGTGTTAATCAAGATGGAATCTGTTTCCCTAAGTAAATAGGGATAAAATCCTATGTTCATTTAATTTTTCTTGATGTTTCAAGTTCCTGGCCAGGACAGATAGATTTATTCAGAAAAGAGTTTCTAATGAGAAAAATCTTTTTAATCAAGAACTGGAATTAAAAGAGAACATAATATTCATAGCAAATGGGGTTTGACAAAAACCATGACTCCCGCTCGAATTGGTATTTTGTAACAGAGAGATTATAGTGCATAGTAACATATGATTATAAGTTCATTTAAGGTAAACCTTATTACTAATTGGGTGGCCATGGAATGCTAATTAGTGATGAGCCTAATAAGTCACACACATACACAAGTAATCACCAAATTAAATATGATTTAATTAATTAATTAAATAGGTTTGGTTTGCAATTAGATTGCAAAGTCTTTAGCATGGCTTAAAACTAAATCTAGGTTATTGGATGTATAGTATAAGTTAAATTTATATGTAAAGTGTTTAAATATGAATTTAATTAATGAAAAATTAATTAATAAAGATTAATTAATTAATTTATATTTTATATAAATTGATTAGAAGAAGAGAAATAATTATTTTGGGTTAAGAACTCAAAATTAAGACACAGAGGTATTTTGGTCATTTTACAAGGTGATGTGGCAACTTGAGATGGTGACACATGGCACTATACATAAACTTGTCAAATGTCTTTTAATCATGTAAGATAATCAAAGGCAAGATTAAATATAGGTTTGACATTTGGCACAATGTGATTGGGTCAATTAAACCTAGAGCTTATCAAAAGGTGACATATGGCAAGGGTTCTAAGTAGTGACCTAGCAATATAAGTGTAAGGATGAAAGAACAAACATAACAAGCTACTTATTCTCTTTGTGCCGCCACCCTTAGCTGCCATCCCTTCTCTTATTCTTCATCTCTCATCACAAAGACATTAAAATCAACACCTTCTTCTTTGACCACAGAAACTACATTTACATTAGAGATCTCACTAGCACTTGAGAGAGAGTGTAAGGAAAATCACTACAAAAAAAAAGGCAAAACAAAAAGTGCAGGCAACAAAATCTCAACTACCTAGCACACGAACTAAGGAGCAAACATTTATGTGGAATAAGGCAACAACCAAACTCAGAGAAGGAACACATTCAAGCAACAGAACAAAAAGACAAATAAAAAAATAACCAAAACCAAGAAAACAAAACTAAAAGCAAACAATTAACCAACAAAAACTATTAGAATTAAACAGAGTAGTCATTTTATAACCCACATGCTACCTATGCACAAAACAAACCCAAAGCTAGCAAGAGCCAATGAAAACTATGAAAGCAATGGCACATATTATATTATATATAGCAAGAGCCAATCAAACAATCAAGGAAAAGGCTACTTTTATGATATCCTACTGCATTATAATATTCTTAATATTATATTATTACCATGTTCCTCCAATTTCTCCTGAAGGTCATGGATCATTAAATTAGCTAGTATGTGAAATTCATCTTTGCCTTGGTTACACCAATTATGTCAATCATCAATAATCTTATCCTCTTCTCAAAGAAGCTATAGGCAATGTTGACCTTCTTGGTAACATCCCCACCATTTACTTGAATCTCCATCAGATAAGCTTTCTTCTGCTTCCACCCTTTCATCTTTCTAATTTGCAAAAGTCAAAGCATTAGATTTAATGCTAGCTTTGAATTTAGATTTTCATGGGCAAAAACATATTTTGCCCTTTAAACTTTCACAAAAAGTTCTATTTGCTCCCTTAATTTAACACTAAACCAATTTGCTCCCTAAATTTAAAAATTGAACCAATTTAATACTAAAACTTTTAAATTTGAACCAATTATACACAATGCAAAGGAGGAAAAATTCAATAATTGCATGCACTGCTCATTTTAAAAAATAGCTTATGAGTTATCATCCACGTTAGCAAAAATGGGTTAAGTTGGTTTAAATTTTTAAATGCAAATTGGCTTAATATTAAATTAGTTCAATTTCTTAAAATCTCTTCTAGTAGCTACTGTATGGCCTTTAAAAATCTCGATGCATTTAATGTCAAAGCGTATCCTCTGAATTGCTCAAGAGAGATAGAACTTGAATTGAGCAAAATTTATGGGCAAAGCCGATTATAGATCAAAATAAGGACGCTGCGCAATGGGGGAAAAAGAAGAAGCAGCCAACATTTACAATCCCAGCAACAAAGACATTAAAATTAACACCTTCTTCTTTGACCACAAAAACTACATTTGCATTATCCATCTCACTAGCACTCGAGAGAGAGCATAGGGAAAATCACTGGGGAAAAAAAAAGGCTAAACAAAAGTGAAGGGAACAAAATCTCAATCACCTAGTGTTAGTAGTATGCCCTAGAGCATATCATTTAGTATGTATCTTGTACATATTTTTATTAATAAAAGGCATTTCCACTTTTCCGTTTACATAATATATTTATGTGTAATAGAAAAGGTCCATTGATATTTTGTTAGAAATATTATTCTTAAGTTGTTAAGAATATGAGTGACAATATTTCTAGCACGAAGTATCATAAATAGGTTCACAATCGAGGATACTTCATAATAAGGACATGACTTATCCAGAAAGATTGTATTCATGTTTGTTCCCAAGTTATTTATATGAGATATAAATAAGATGGAATGGTGAGTCTCATGCCATATAACAAACATGATAGGCACTTATAAATGATAAGTAGGCCGAACCAGTGACACTTATGACAAGCACATGGAGTTTACTCTTGTCAATGTTTTGTCATAAATCATATCAGTGAATATAATCTTTGAGATAGCATAGTTATCTTGTATAGAGGTAGTTTGAGCTTGATACTGCTTTCATACTTGTACTGTGTATGGGTATATGGGCATGTGTTGGCTCCTACTAGTTATATATGGAGGTAGGTGTTGATCAAGATGGAATCTGTTCCTCTAAGTAAATAGAGATAAAATCCCATGTTCATTTAATTGTTCTTGATGTTTCAAGTTCCTGGCCAGGACAGATAGATTTATTTAGAAAAGAGTTTCTGATGAGAAAATCTTTTTAATCAAGAACTGGAATTAAAAGAGAACATAATATCCATAGCAAATAGAGTTTGACACAAACCATGACTCCAGCTTGAGTTGGGATTTTGTAACAGAGAGATTCTAGTACATGGTAACATATGATTATAGGTTCATTTAAGGTAAACCTTATTACTAATTGGGTGGCCATGGCATGCTATACTAGGTGTTAACCATGGTTTATGAGGTTCATAAAATGATTTAGAGAAATCATTTATGGTAAGAAAGAGTTCTGATGATATTAAGAGTTGATATCATATCTCATTGCCAATTAGTGATGAGCCTATTAAGTCACACACATACACAAGTTATCACCTATTTAAATATGATTTAATTAATTAATTAAAGAGTTTAATTGATTAATTAAATAGGTTTGGTTTGCAATTAGTTTGCAAAGTCCCTAGCATGACTTGAAACCAAATCTAGATTATTGGATGTATAATATAAGTTAAATTTATATTTAAAGTGTTTAAATATGAATTTAATTAATGAGAAATTAATTAATAGAGATTAATTAATTAATTTATATTTGATATAAATTAATTAGAAGAAGAAAAATAATTATTTTGGGTTGAGAACTCAAAATTAAGACACAGGGGCATTTTGGTCATTTTGCAGTGTGACACGTGGCACCATGAGATGGTGACACATGGCATAACACATAAGCTTGCCAAATATTTTTTATTCATGTAAGATGATTAAAATCAAGATTACATATAGGTTTGACACTTGGCACAATGTGATTGGGTCACTTAAACCTAGAGCTAATCAAAGGGTGACATGTGGCAAGGGTTTAATGTGTTAACCTAGCTATTTAAGTGTTGTTATGAGAAAATAAAATACAATCAGCAGCCACACTCCTTGGTCATGCCATTTTGCAGCCTTCCCTCTATTCTTCTTCATCTCTCATCAATTCAAAGAGATTAGCTATCAATCTCTTGAATTAAGAACACTAGAAATTGTTTCTAGTGTCCTGTTTACATCTCTAATCTCTTAAAAAGCAGAACTTGAATTTCTAATTAATAGAAAAGGCTTTAGAAGCTGTTCAAGGGCTGCCATAGGTGTTCTTGGTGTGGACAAGCTAGAGGGACAACATCTGGTGTCCTGAAGACGAATCTCAAAGGCGCAGATACGCTGCAGTGCATCAAGAGGTTAGTGTAATCGTTCTTGATTTAATCTAGGGTTCTAAAATTAATCTGATTAATTTTAAAATCTTAAATGGAAAATACAGATCCAAAAACATATTAAAAGAGTTTTAATATATTGTTTATCATTGAAATCAAATAGATAAAAATAAATCTTGCATGATGCATGTGACCCTAGGTGAAAATTTTTGAATTCAATGGTATAAACTTGTGTTTTTCACGCTTCCGTTCCTTCAATTGGTATCAGAGCCACTATATTTGCCATTTAGATTGTTTATTATATGATGTAATTGTGTGATTTGATCATGAGATGATTGATCCATTGCTGGTTAGATCAAGAAGTGTGGCGGCATGCTTGATGAACTCCAACATGGTGCACATGGCTTTGGAAGATCATGGTGCGCATGGTTGTTATTAAATTCTGCAATTAATGAGGATTTTTAATCATACAATTAAATTATGATTCAAATCAAAAATTTTAAAAATTGTTTCAATGTGATTCAAATCTGAATTTTAAAAGTTATTTGAATGTGATTCAAATCTGAATTTTTAAAGTTGTTTGAATCATATTTAAATATGATTTTTTTAAATTGATTGAATAAAATTCAAATCTGATTTTTTAAAAATGTTTGAATGTGATTCAAATCTGATTTTTTTTTTAAAATGTCTGAATGTGATTCAAATCTGAATTTTTGAAGTTGTTTGAATGTGATTCAAATCTGAATTTTTAAATTTGTTTGAATGAGATTCAAATCTGAATTTTAAAATTTATTTGAATCATATTCAAATCTGGATTTTTAAGTTGAATATGAGATATTCAATTTAATTTAATTATGTATGTTTTATTTAATTATTAAATAGTGATATGCATGATGGATGATCATGGACTATAAAAGACCAATGTGATTGGATTTATTTCTTTTATGTTTCTTTGGGATTGTAAATTAATTAATTTATTTTAATTTATTTTGGGCATGTATTATTAAGTTTGCAATAATTTTTGGGTTGTAATTTCATTTATTTAAGTTCTTGTAAATTCGCCTTGGTATGCCAAGGATTACTATGTAATATTGGATTGCAAGAAGTTCAAGGAGGTCAAAAGCATTGGTGGGACCAGTGGGAGGAATTCAAGATCAAGTGTTGATTATTTACTCCTTCAGCAACTCTTGTAAAATGTATGAATGAAATGCACCTAGGAATGCCCTGATTCAATTTTGGGTGGCTCAAAATTGAATCCCTTAGAAAGTCCATGATCATACCATATTTACTGCTTATCCATGAATGCATGAGATGTATGGAAATGTATGCAATTATATGATATATGCATGCTAAATGGATAATGTGCAAAGTGAGACCTTAATAGTAATTAGAATGACCATAAAATCTTCCAAACAAATGATTAAGTTGGATATGCTATAATTAAAGTAATTATAACATAGGCCCTCCATTGGGAAAATTATTTTAAGAAATTTTAAATAGTTGCATGAGATGCAATTAATTTAAGAGATTTTCTTAAGAATAATTGTTAAGCATGAGATGTTGTAAATATGTAAATGGTTTGGTGGCCAATATTGGATGTACCTGAGGACATTAAAATTATTTACATAATTACTGGCTCAATGGGATCAACTTAACTAATGCAAGATAAGTCAATAATGGATGTACCTGAGATTTTGAGCATTAGGGGCTAGGTAAAGGATCAAACCTCACATGAGATGTGATGGGCAAGGAGTTGCTCACTTATAGTTTATTGTAATTTCAATAATGGATGTACCTAAGGATGATCAATAGAATTATAAGAATTCAATCACCCACTAGAAATCCATCCAACTAAGATTTCCGTTTCCTGCTTTGGAAGTGTAGGATTCGCTAAGTTAGTGGGAGGACCAATTTGATTAAAAGACCATAATCATTTTGGTTAATTACATGATACATTTACTAATTAATCTGGTTATTTTCTGCAGTTAATTTTCTGATAAAAATGAGCATAAAACAACCGCCACCATCTAATATCCTTGCAAGCATACTTGATCACAATGGGTTGACGGGACCAAATCTGTCTGATTGGCTAAGAAATTTGAAGCTTGTCCTGAACCTTGAACATATAGGATATGTTCTAGATTCAAATGTTCCTAGTCCCTTACCTCCAGAGGCCACACAAGAGGAACATGATACTTTGGACAAGTGGAAGGAGCATGATATGAGAGCTAAGTGTTACATGTTTGCTTCCATGAGTAATGAGTTACAGAAGCAACATGAGAACATGCAGAGTGCGAGTGAGATCCTCCTTCACCAACAAGAGTTGTATGTTGAGCACAGCAGGAATGCTAGGTATGAGATATCTAGACAGCTATTCCGTATGAGGATGTCTGAGGGACAGAATGTTGTGGATCATGTCCACAAGATGATTCAGCTGATTGAGCAGTTGGAACATCTTGACTTCAACATGGATTTCCAACTACAGACGGATTTGATCCTTCAGCCCCTTCCTAAGTCTTTTGGGAATTTTGTGACAAATTTCCATATGACTAAACAGGAATGTACCTTAGCTGGTTTACTCAACATGCTGGTTATTGCCCAAAAGAATATGCCAAGCAATAAAGGGAAAGAGGTAGCTTTGGTTGCATCTTGTTCTGTTGGAAAGTCCAACAAGAAGAAGGGCAATAAGAAAAAGAAACCTCAGATTCCTGGTCCTTCCAAGAAAATAGCTAAATAGAAAAGGAAGACTAAAGCTGATCGAGGCAAAGGAAAGTGTTTCCACTGCCAACAGGAAAGTGTTTCCACTGCCAACAGGAAAGTGTTTCCATTGCCAGTAAGAAAGTGTTTCCACTGGCCAGAGTATAGCAATCTAAATGAATGCAATGCCATGGTCAAAACCAACTCAAGTTTAAAATATATTTAGCACTTAAGGTTATGTCATGTTGCAGAAGATAGGATTGCAAAACTAGAGAAAATGGCGATTCTATCCTCATTGGGCTCTAAGCCTACTCCAACTTGTGAATCTTGCCTTCAGGGCAAAATGACTAGATCACCCTTTGTTGGACAAGGGCTAAGAGCTGAAAATATTTTGGAGCTAATACATAGTGATGTATGTGGTCCATTTAAAGAAATGGCTAGAGGGGGTTTTCATTCTTTTATTACCTTTACTGATGATAAATCAAGGTTTGGGTATTTGTATTTGATGAAATACAAACATGAATCTTTTGAAAAGTTCAAAGAATTTAAATCTGAAGTAGAAAATCAAACAGGAAAGAATATTAAAGCTCTTCGTTCAGATCGTGGAGGTGAATATTTGAGTACTGAATTTGATGAATACTTGAGAGAGCATGGCATTGTTTCTCAGCTGACTCCTCCAGGAACGTGTTAGTAGTATGCCCTAGAGCATATCATTTAGTATGTATCTTGTATATATTTTTATTAATAAAAGGCATTTCCACTTTTCTGTTTACATAATATATTTATGTGTAATAGAAAAGGTCCATTAATATTTTGTTAGAAATATTATTCTTAAGTTGTTAAGAATATGAGTGACAATATTTCTAGCACAAAGTATCATAAATAGGTTCACAATCGAGGATACTTCATAATAAGGACATGACTTATCCAGAAAGATTGTATTCATGTTTGTTCCCAAGTTATTTATATGAGATATAAATAAGATGGAATGGTGAGTCTCATGCCATATGACAAACATGATAGGCACTTATAAATGATAAGTAGGCCGAACCAGTGACACTTATGACAAGCACATGGAGTTTACTCTTGTCAATGTTTTGTCATAAATCATATCAGTGCATATAATCTTTAGACCTGAGATAGCACAGTTATCTTGTATATAGGTAGTTTGAGTTTGATACTGCTTTCATACTTGTACTGTGTATGGGTATATGGGCATGTGTTGGCTCCTACTAGTTATATATGGAGGTAGGTGTTGATCAAGATGGAATCTGCTCTAAGTAAATAGAGATAAAATCCTATGTTCATTTAATTGTTCTTGATGTTTTAAGTTCTGCCAGACAGATAGATTTATTCGTAAAAGAGTTTCTGATGAGAAAATCTTTTTAATCAAGAACTGGAATTAAAAGAGAACATAATATTCATAGCAAATGGAGTTTGACATAAACCATGACTCCAGCTTGAGTTGGGATTTTGTAACAGAGAGATTCTAGTGCATGATGACATATGATTATAGGTTCATTTAAGGTAAACCTTATTACTAATTGGGTTGCCATGGCATGCTATGCTAGGTGTTAACTATGGTCTATGAGGTTCATAAAATGATTTAGAGAAATCATTTATGGTAAGAAAGAGTTCTGATGATATTAAGAGTTGATATCATGTCTCATTGCCAATTAGTGATAAGCCTAGTAAGTCACACACATACACAAGTTATCACCTAATTAAATATGATTTAATTAATTAATTAAAGAGTTTAATTGATTAATTAAATAGGTTTGGTTTGCAATTAGATTGCAAAGTCCCTAGCATGACTTGAAACCAAATCTAGATTATTGGATGTATAATATAAGTTAAATTTATATTTAAAGTGTTTAAATATGAATTCAATTAATAAGAAATTAATTAATAGAGATTAATTAATTAATTTATATTTGATATAAATTAATTAGAAGAAGAAAAATAATTATTTTGGGTTGAGAACTCAAAATTAAGACACAGGGGCATTTTGGTCATTTTGCAGTGTGACACGTGGCACCATGAGATGGTGACACATGGCATAACACATAAACTTGCCAAATGTTTTTTAATCATGTAAGATGATTAAAATCAAGATTAAATATAGGTTTGACACTTGGCACAATGTGATTGGGTCACTTAAACCTAGAGCTAATCAAAGGGTGACATGTGGCAAGGGTTTAATGTGTTAACCTAGCTATTTAAGTGTTGTTATGAGAAAATAAAACACAACCAGCAGCCACACTCCTTTGTCACGCCACTTTGAGGGTTTTTATCTCTTCTTCTTCATCTCTTATCAATTCAAAGAGATTAGCCATCAATCTCTTGAATTAAGAACACTAGGAATTGTTTCCAGTGTCCTGTTTACATCTCTAATCTCTTAAAAGGCAGAACTTGAATTTCTATTTAATAGAAAATGCTTTAGAAGCTGTTCAAGGGCTGCCATAGGTGTTCTTGGTGTGGACAAGCTAGAGGGACAACATCTGGTGTCCTGAAGACGAATCTCAAAGGCGCAGACACGCTGCAGTGCATCAAGAGGTTAGTGTAATCGTTCTTGATTTAATCTAGCGTTCTAAAATTAATCTGATTAATTTTAAAATCTTAAATGGCAAATACAGATCCAAAAAACATATTAAAAGAGTTTTAATATGTTGTTTATCATTGAAATCAAATAGATAAAAATAAATCTTGCATGATGCATGTGACCCTAGATGAAAATTTTTGAATTCATTGGTATAAACTTGTGTTTGTCACGCTTCCGTTCCTTCAATTTGTTTCAAAGCCACTATATTTGCCATTTAGATTGATGTTTGTACGATTTAATTGTATGCTTGATCATGAGATCAAGAGTTTATTGCTGGTTGCAAAGTCAAAGTGGCGGCACAAATGATGAACACCATGGTGTGCATGGTTGATGCATCACAATGGTGTGCAAAGGTAAATGGATGGTGAATGTGCAATTGTTGTATGATTTAAGATCCATTTTATGTCTAATTAAATTGTTTAATTAGAATTTTTATCACACAATTAAATTATGATTCAAATCAGAATTTTAAAAATTGTTTGAATGTGATTCAAATCTGAATTTTAAAAATTGTTTGAATGTGATTCAAATCTGAATTTTTAAAGTTGTTTGAATCATATTTAAATATGATTTTTTAAAATTGATTGAATAAAATTCAGATCTGATTTTTTAAAAAATATTTGAATGTGATTCAAATCTGATTTTTTAAAAAATGTTTGAATGTGATTCAAATCTGAATTTTTAAAGTTGTTTGAATGTGATTCAAATTTGAATTTTTAAATTTGTTGAATGAGATTCAAATCTAAATTTTTAAATTTATTTGAATCATATTCAAATCTGGATTTTTAAGTTAAATATGAGATATTCAATTTAATTTAAGTATGAATGTTTTATTTAATTTTTAAATAGTGATATGCATGATGGATGATCATGGACTATAAAAGACCAATGTGATTGGATTTATTTCTTTTATGTTTCTTTGGGATTGTAAATTAATTAATTTATTTTAATTTATTTTGGGCATGTATTATTAAGTTTGTAATAATTTCTGGGTTGTAATTTCATTTATTTAAGTTCTTGTAAATTCGCCTTGGTATGCCAAGGATTACTATGTAATATTGGATTGCAAGAAGTTCAAGGAGGTCAAGAGCATTGGTGGGACCAGTGGGAGGAATTCAAGATCAAGTGTTGATTATGTACTCCTTCAGCAACTCTTGTAAAATGAATGAATCAAATGCACCTAGGAATGCCCTGATTCAATTCTTGGTGGCTCAGAATTGAATCCCTTAGAAAGTCCATGATCATACCATATTTACTGCTTATCCATGAATGCATGAGATGTATGGGAATGTATGCAATTATATGATATATGCATGCTAAATGGATAATGTGCAAAGTGAGACCTTAATAGTAAATAGAATGACCATAAAATCTTCCAAACAAATGATTAAGTTGGAAATGCTATAATTAAAATAATTATAACATAGGCCCTCCATTGGGGCAATTATTTTAAGAAATTTTAAATAGTTGCATAAGATGCAATTTATTTAAGAGATTTTCTTAAGAATAATTGTTAAGCATGAGATGTTGTAAATATGTAAATGGTTTAGTGGCCAATATTGGATGTACCTGAGGACATTAAAATTATTTGCATAATTACTGGCTCAATGGGATCAACTTAACTAATGCAAGATAAGTCAATAATGGATGTACCTGAGATTTTGAGCATTAGGGGCTAGGTAAAGGATTGAACCTCACATGAGATGTGATGGGCAAAGAGTTGCTCACTTATAGTTTATTGTAATTCCAATAATGGGATGTACCTGAGGATGATCAATAGAATTATAATAATTCAATCACCCACTAGAAATCCATCCAACTAGGATTTCCGTTTTCTACTTTGGAAGTGTAGGATTCGCTAAGTTAGTGGGAGGACCAATTTGATTAAAAGACCATAATCATTTTGGTTAATTACATGATACATTTACTAATTAATCTGGTTATTTTCTGCAGTTAATTTTCTGATAAAAATGATCACAAAACAACCACCACCATCCAATATCCTTGCAAGCATACTTGATCACAATAGGTTGACAGGACCTAATCTGTCTGATTGGCTAAGAAATTTGAAACTTGTCCTGAACCTTGAACATATAGGATATGTTCTAGATTCAACTGTTCCTGGTCCCTTATCTCCAGAGGCCACACAAGAGGAACATGAAACTTTGGACAAGTGGAAGGAGCATGATATGAGAGCTAAGTGTTACATGCTTGCTTTCATGAGTAATGAGTTACAGAAGCAACATGAGAACATGCAGAGTGCGAGTGAGATCGTCCTTCACCTACGAGAGTTGTATGGTGAGCACAACAGGAATGCTAGGTATGAGATATCTACGCAGCTATTCCGCATGAGGATGTCTGAGGGACAGATTGTTGGGGATCATGTCCACAAGATGATTCGGCTGATTGAGCAGTTGGAACATCTTGACTTCAACATGGATTTCCAACTACAGACGGATTTGATCCTTCAGTCCCTTCCTGGGTCTTTTGGGAAATTTTGTGACAAATTTCCATATGACTCAACAGGAATGCACTTTAGCTGGTTTACTCAACATGCTGGTTATTGCCCAAAAGAATATGCCAGGCAATAAAGGAAAAGAGGTAGCTTTGGTTGCATCTTCTTCTGCTGGAAAGTCCAACAAGAAGAAGGGCAATAAGAAAAAGAAACCTCAGATTCCTGGTCCTTCTAAGAAAATAGCTAAACAGATTTGATACTGCTTTCATACTTGTACTATGTATGCGTATATGGGCATGTGTTGGCTCCTACTAGTTATATATGGAGGTAGGTGTTGATCAAGATGGAATCTGTTCCTCTAAGTAAATAGAGATAAAATCCTATGTTCATTTAATTGTTCTTGATGTTTCAAGTTCTTGGCCAGGACAGATAGATTTATTCAGAAAAGTGTTTCTGATGAGAAAATCTTTTTAATC
This sequence comes from Hevea brasiliensis, assembly GCF_030052815.1. NCBI lineage: Eukaryota > Viridiplantae > Streptophyta > Magnoliopsida > Malpighiales > Euphorbiaceae > Hevea > Hevea brasiliensis. The sequence goes on along the minus strand of NC_079499.1, from coordinate 78,013,495 downwards.
AAGAACTAGAATTAAAAGAGAACATAATATTCATAGCAAATGGAGTTTGACATAAACCATGACTCCAGCTTGAGTTGGGATTTTATAACAGAGAGATTCTAGTGCATGGTAACATATGATTATAGGTTCATTTAAGATAAACCTTATTACTAATTGGGTGGCCATGGCATGCTATGCTAGGTGTTAACCATGGTCTATGAGGTTCATAAAAATGATTTAGAGAAATCATTTATGGTAAGAAAGAGTTCTGATGATATTAAGAGTTGATATCATGTCTCATTGCCAATTAGTGATGAGCCTAGTAAGTCTCACACATACACAAGTTATTACCTATTTAAATATGATTTAATTAATTAATTAAAGAGTTTAATTGATTAATTAAATAGGTTTGATTTGCAATTAAATTGCAAAGTCCCTAGCATGACTTGAAATCAAATCTAGATTATTGGATGTATAATATAAGTTAAATTTATATTTAAATTGTTTAAATATGAATTTAATTAATGAGAAATTAATTAATAGAGACTAATTAATTAATTTATGTTTGATATAAATTGATTATAAGAAGAAAAATAATTATTTTGGGTTAAGAACTCAAAATTAAGACACAGGGGCATTTTGGTCATTTCACAGTGTGACACGTGGCACCATGAGATGGTGACACATGGGATTACACATAAGTTTGCCAAATGTTTTTTTAATCATGTAAGATGATTAAAATCAAGATTAAATATAGGTTTGACACTTGGCACAATGTGATTGGGTCACTTAAACCTAGAGCTAATCAAAGGGTGACATGTGGCAAGGGTTTAATGTGTTAACCTAGCTATTTAAGTGTTGTTTTGAAAAGAAAAAGGAACCAGCAGCCACTCCTCTTCTTTGTCACACCACTTTGAGGCTTTTCATCTATTCTTCTTCATTTTTCATCAATTCAAAGAGATTAGCCATCAATCTCTTGAATTAAGAACACTAGAAATTGTTTCTAGTGTCCTGTTTACATCTCTAATCTCTTAAAAGGAAGAACTTGAATTTCTAATTAATAGAAAAAGCTTTAGAAGCTGTTCAAGGGCTGCCATAGGTATTCTTGGTGTGGACAAGCTTGAGTGACAACATCTGGTGTCCTGAAGACGAATCTCAAAGGCGCAGACACGCTGCAGTGCATCAAGAGGTTAGTGTAATCGTTCTTGATTTAATCTAGGGTTTTAAAATTAATCTGATTAATTTTAAAATCTTAAATGGCAAATACAGATCCAAAAACAAATTAAAAGAGTTTTAATATGTTGTTTATCATTGAAATCAAATAGATAAAAATAAATCTTGCATGATGCATGTGACCCTAGGTGAAAATTTTTGAATTCAATGGTATAAACTTGTGTTTTTCATGCTTCCGTTCCTTCAATTGGTATCAGAGCCACTATATTTGCCAATTAAATTATGATTCAAATCAGAATTTTAAAAATTGTTTCAATGTGATTCAAATCTGAATTTTAAAAGTTGTTTGAATGTGATTCAAATCTGAATTTTTAAAGTTGTTTGAATCATATTTAAATCTGATTTTTTTTTTAAAATTGGTTGAATAAAATTCAGATCTGATTTTTTTAAAAATGTTTGAATGTGATTCAAATCTGATTTTTTAAAAAATGTTTGAATATGATTCAAATCTGAAGTTTTAAAGTTGTTTGAATGTGATTCAAATCTGAATTTTTAAATTTGTTTGAATGAGATTCAAATCTGAATTTTTAAATTTATTTGAATCATATTCAAATCTGGATTTTTAAGTTAAATATGAGATATTCAATTTAATTTAAGTATGTATGTTTTATTTAATTGTTAAATAATGATATGCATGATGAATGATCATGGACTATAAAAGACGAATGTGCTTGGATTTATTTCTTTTATGTTTCTTTGGGATTGTAAATTAATTAATTTATTTTAATTTATTTTGGGCATGTATTATTAAGTTTGTATTAATTTTTGGGTTGTAATTTCATTTATTTAAGTTCTTGTAAATTCGCCTTGGTATACCAAGGACTACAATGTAATATTGGATTGCAAGAAGTTCAAGGAGGTCAAGAGCATTGGTGGGACCAGTGGGAGGAATTCAAGATCAAGTGTTGATTATGTACTCCTTCAGCAACTCTTGTAAAATAAATGAATGAATCAAATGCACCTAGGAATTCCCTGATTAAATTCTTGGTGTCTCAGAATTGAATCCCTTAGAAAGTCCATGATCATACCATATTTATTGCTTATCCATGAATGCATGAGATGTATGGAATGTATGCTATTATATGATTTATGCATGCTAATTGGATAATGTGCAAAGTCAGAACTTAATAGTAATAAGAATGACTATAAAATCTTCTAAAGAAATGATTAAGTTGGAAAATGCTATAATTAAAGTAATTATAATATAGGCCCTCCATTGGGGCAATTATTTTAAGAAATCTTAAATAGTTGCATGAGATGCAATTAATTTTAGAGATTTTCTTAAGAATAATTGTTAAGCATGAGATGTTGTAAATATGTAAATGGTTTAGTGGCCAATATTGGATGTACCTGAGGACATTAAAATTGTTAGCATAATTACTGGCTCAATGGGATCAACTTAACTAATGCAAGATAAGTAAAAAATGGATGTACTTGAGATTTTGAGCATTAGGGGCTAGGTAAAGGATTGAACCTCACATGAGATGTGATGGGCAAGGAGTTGCTCACTTATAGTTTACTGTAATTCCAATAATGGATGTACCTGAGGATGATCAATAGAATTATAAGAATTCAATCACCCACTAGAAATCCATCCAACTAGGATTTCCGTTTTCTACTTTGGAAGTGTAGGATTCGCTAAGTTAGTGGGAGGACCAATTTGATTAAAAGACCATAATCATTTTGGTTAATTACATGATACATTTTCTAATTAATCTGGTTATTTTCTGCAGTTAATTTTCTGATAAAAATGAGCACAAAACAACCACCACCATCCAATATCCTTGTAAGCATACTTGATCACAATAGGTTGATAGGACCTAATCTATCTGATTGGCTAAGAAATTTGAAACTTTTCCTGAACCTTGAACATATAGGATATGTTCTAGATTCAAATGTTCCTGGTCCCTTACCTCCAGAGGCCACACAAGAGGAATATGAAACTTTGGACAAGTGGAAGGAGCATGATATGAGAGCTAAGTGTTACATGCTTGCTTCCATGAGTAATGAGTTATAGAAGCAACATGAGAACATGCAGAGTGCGAGTGAGATCCTCCTTCACCTACAAGAGTTGTATGGTGAGCACAGCATGAATGCTAGGTTTGAGATATCTAGACAGCTATTCCATATGAGGATGTCTGAGGGACAGAATGTTGGGGACCATGTCCATAAGATGATTTGGCTGATTGAGCAGTTGGAACATCTTGACTTCAACATGGATTTCCAACTACAGACGGATTTGATCCTTCAGTCCCTTCCTGAGTCTTTTGGGAATTTTGTGGCAAATTTCCATATGACTATGTTAGTAATATGCCCTAAAGCATATCATTTAGTATGTATCTTGTACATATTTTTATTAATAAAAGACATTTCCACTTTTTTGTTTACATAATATATTTATGTGTAATAGAAAAGATCCATTGATATTTTGTTAGAAATATTATTCTTAAGTTGTTAAGAATATGAGTGACAATATTTCTAGCACAAAGTATCATAAATAAGTTCATAATCGAGGATACTTCATAATAAGGACATGACTTATCTAGAAAGATTGTATTCATATTTGTTCCCAAGTTATTTATATGAGATATAAATAAGATGGAATGGTGAGTCTCATGCCATATAACAAACATGATAGGCACTTATAAATGATAAGTAGGCCGAACCAGTGACACTTATGACAAGCACATGGAGTTTACTCTTGTCAATGTTTTGTCATAAATCATATCAGTGCATATAATCTTTAGACCTGAGATAGCACAGTTAACTTGTATATAGGTAGTTTGAGTTTGATACTGCTTTCATACTTGTACTATGTATGGGTATATGGGCATGTGTTGGCTCCTACTAGTTATATATGGAGGTAGGTGTTGATCAAGATGGAATCTGTTCCTCTAAGTAAATAGAGATAAAATCCTATGTTCATTTAATTGTTCTTGATGTTTCAAGTTCCTGGCCAGGACAGATAGATTTATTCAGAAAAGAGTTTCTGATGAGAAAATCTTTTAATCAAGAACTGGAATTAAAAGAGAACATAGTATTCATAGCAAATGGAGTTTGACATAAACCATGACTCCAGCTTGAGTTGGGATTTTGTAACAGAGAGATTCTAGTGCATGGTAACATATGATTATAGGTTCATTTAAGGTAAACCTTATTACTAATTGGGTGGCCATGGCATGTTATGCTAGGTGTTAACTATGGTCTATGAGGTTCATAAAATGATTTAGAGAAATCATTTATATTAAGAAAGAGTTCTGATGATATTAAGAGTTGATATCATGTCTCATTGCCAATTAGTGATGAGCCTAGTAAGTCACTGTAACACCCTCCCTGTAGCAACTCCGTACATTCTCTTTATTCTGACGATGTCGGTCCGCATGCTAGAACGTCCGGAAAAATATTTAAACTAAAGTGAGGAACCATAATTAACTCAAATATTGAAAATAAAAATTTAGAAAAAATTTTAGAAATAAAATACAACCAAGTTAAATGAGCCGGTGCCCAAGTGATGGGTAACCTAGTGAGAAGTTGCGGTTCTCACAACTAGGAGCCCTAGACCTAAGAGAAAAATTATAAAATAATTTTTGGAACTCCAGAGAAAGATCATTGAGGTTCCTATTGCATTAGAATGCCAAGAAAATATTTAGAAAAATTTTTCAATCGGTACAGACAATTTTGACCCGTTAAGCCAAACGGAGGGCATTTTGGTCATTTCGCCTTCAGAGGCGATTTTTGGCCGACTTATCCAGTTGAGTAAATAATTATTATGATATAAAATTTGAATTAATATTGATGAAAAATTTATAAAAAAAAATGAGAAATGAAAATAAGAAAACAAAAGTAAAAAGAAATGTAAGTTAATGAGAATTTTGACATCATAATGATGTCATTTAAACTTGTCCACCAATAACCATACAACAAATACATATAAAACAAATAAAAGAGACTGAAAATAAAAGAAAAAAAAATCATCTTCCTCCTTAGAACCAAACCAGCCGAAACCCTCCTCCCCTCTCCCTCCATTGATTTTCAACCAAAGCTTCATTTTTATCCTCATTTCACCATAAACCCTCCTACTTCTTTCACTAAAACTCATCCTTGCATCTTGCATAACCCTTAGGCAGAAAAAAGAAAGAGAAAAGGTGAAGAATTAAAGCTCTTGAAAAGCTCTTAAGTGAGGTTAGTGCTATATTTTCCCTCTCACTCTTTTTAATTTTGTTAGAACATCAATTTAAGTTAAGAAATTATAAAAATTTGAAGTAAATTATGCATGTTAGAGTATCTTCAATTTTCGGCAGCTATGAACTTTCTTGAGGTTGATGGCTTGAATGGAATTAAAATCTATGGATGTTCCTTGATGTGTATAAGTGAATTAAAAACCTTAATGGCATGTATATTGTAAGATTTGAGAACTTAGGAATTAGGGTTTTGAGGGAAATTTGAGTTTCACTTATGTAATGGTGAATGAACATCTTAAGGGTCAATTAGTGACCATTTGAGTTAAGTGACCATAATTTGGAGTGAACTATAGTGTTACAAATTGATTTGGTAGGCTGCCTAGTGAGAGCAGCAGGTGAGGCTGTGAGTCCAGCCTGTTTGGACAGCCATAACTTTGGCTGTGTAGGTTCAATTGGTGTTTGTCCAATTATACATGAAACTAGACACATAATGGCACAATTTTGGTGAAGAAACCATAGCCAAAAGACCAAAGCAAGTGGACCAAAAACTGGTCCCAATCCGGATGTCCTGCAACCAGATTCTGCAGAATGACCAAATGAACAGTAATTGTTCATTTGGCCATAACTCATTGTAGAATGGCCCATTTGACCTGAAATTTTTACAGCAACAAGTTATGACATAGAAAAAAAACTTTCATGAAGAAACCTACCCCAAATTATGACCAGAACGTATCCAACAAAGCAGTTGCGATCCTTCATTCCTTTGCCTTGTAGATATGGTCAATTATGCAATTTTTCAATCCGGCCAGCTGTGGTTTTTGGACCATAACTGGAGCTAAAAAACTCCAAATGGAGTGATTCAAAAAAACAAATTCAACTAGAAAAAATAAGGAACAACTTTCATGTTTGTCATTTTCTCAAATTCTCACTGCAATAGCAACTAATGGAATAGTAAAGTTTAGGTATGAAAACTGAAAAATTCTGCTCCCTTGGTTTAAGCTTAGAAATGGTATTAGTGATTAATGCCAACAAGTTTTGAATGCAAAATGTGGTATGTTGGGAGTATCAAAACCAATGTACCTATTTTCTATGCAAAAGTCAACATTTTTGTTGACTAATGAAGTGAATAGTAACATCAAAACTTGAAATTCAAAAATTGAAGAATTCTAAAGTATCAAATGCCCTAGTATACCTAACAAGATTGGTTTGGATAGTTTGGCATGCCAATAGCGTTCAGTTAGTAGTACTGCACATGGCATTATGCCATTCTGTGATTTTATGGCTTTTAGCCATTTTGACATTGTGTTGAGACTTGGCCTCGTGCCTCATATTATTTACAGCTTGTTAGCTGTTCTGTTGCACACCGGGAGATACATATGTGACCGATGGTGTGACGGCCCGAGGTACTTGATACCCAGTGCCAGTTTACCCGTTTACCCAGTCCAGTCGTTCAGTATAGGTTACTTGGGCAACCAAAAGAATGAAAGTGGATAAAGTTAAGGAAATAAATGATTATAACAAGTACAAAACAAGTAAAACATCGATACATTCAATGCATATTTATTTCTGTTATTTCCTTCTATTTTATTATTTGCACCACTAAGCATTATTGCTTAGCGCGTTGCTTTTGCCACGCGTAGGTTCTGGAGATACTGATCGAGAGCCCAGTAGACCGCAGACTGGGTGAGACCCTCCTGCAGCTCTGCATAGTGTCCGTGTCACCTCCCCATCCACAGTGCATTGGTAGGACACTAGGTTTCAATTTGTTATTTTGTAACTAACTTTTATTTTCTCATATGTAATTGAACTTATGTAATGTATTTTGATGTTCATGTAAATAATGAGAATTGTGTTTGTGATTAGAAAAGTGAATATCTATCTGTGACTTGTACATGATTATCACATGAGATGAATGATTGAGAAATGAAATTGAAAAATGTTGAGATTTTGATATGGGAGTTTGAAATGATTGAATATGATTATAGGAAGTGTTTTTCACAGGTTCCGAAGAACTGTTTTCTCCATTTTTAGCCGGTACTCTGCCGGATTTTCTATAAAATTTTCAGAACCTCAAATAAATTAAAATTTCAACAAATGACTTAAATAGATTATATTTCACAATTTATATTCAAAATTATGATGAAAATTAATTAAGATAAAATAGAGTGTTCCGGTACACCGTGTGACATAGCTTACTCGGATATACTGTAGACGGGTAAGGGGTGTCACAGTCACACACATACACAAGTTATCACCTATTTAAATATGATTTAATTAATTAATTAAAGAGTTTAATTGATTAATTAAATAGATTTGGTTTATAATTAAATTGCAAAGTCCCTAGCATGACTTGAAACCAAATCTAGATTATTGGATGTGTAGTATAAATTAAATTTATATTTAAAGTATTTAAATATGAATTTAATTAATGAGAAATTAATTAATAGAGATTAATTAATTAATTTATATTTGATATAAATTAATTAGAAGAAGAAAAATAATTATTTTGGGTTAAGAACTCAGAATTAAGACACAGGGGCATTTTGGTCATTTTGCAGTGTGACACGTGGCACCATGAGATGGTGAGACATGGGATTACACATAAGCTTGCCAAATGTTTTTTTTAATCAAGTAAGATGATTAAAATCAAGATTAAATATAGGTTTGACACTTAGCACAATGTGATTGGGTCATTTAAAGCTAATCAAAGGGTGACATCTGGCAAGGGTTTAATGTGTTAACCTAGCTATTTAAGTGTTGTTATGAAAAAGAAAAGTAACCAGCAGCCACTCCTCTCCTTTGTCACGCCACTTTGAAGCTTTTCATCTATTCTTCTTTATCTCTCATCAATTCAAAGAGATTAGCCATCAATCTCTTGAATTAAGAACACTAGAAATTATTTCTAGTGTCCTGTTTACATCTCTAATCTCTTAAAAGGAAGAACTTGAATTTCTAATTAATAGAAAAAGCTTTAGAAGCTGCTCAAGGGCTGCCATAGGTGTTCTTGGTGTGGACAAGCTAGAGGGACAACATCTGGTGTCCTGAAGACGAATCTCAAAGGCGCAGACACGCTGCAGTGCATCAAGAGGCTAGTGTAATCGTTCTTGATTTAATCTAGAGTTCTAATATTAATCTGATTAATTTTAAAATCTTAAATGGCAAATACATATCCAAAAACATATTAAAAGAGTTTTAATATGTTGTTTATCATTGAAATCAAATAGATAAAAATAAATTTTGCATGATGCATGTGACCCTAGGTGAAAATTTTTGAATTCAATGGTATAAACTTGTGTTTTTCACGCTTCCGCTCCTTCAATTGGTATCAGAGCCACTATATTTGCCATTTAGATTATTGATTATATGATTTAATTTTGTGATTTGATCATGAGATGATTGATCCATTGCTGGTTGCAATGGATGTGTGGCGGCACACATGATGAAGCCACCATTGGTGGTGGCAACAAAACTTCTTTAAGGTGGCGCAAGGTTTGCTTTTTAATTTACAATTGTTGTATGATCTAAAAGCTCATCCTATGTCTAATTAAATTGTTTAATTAGAATTCTAATCACACAATTAAATTATGATTCAAATCAGAATTTTTAAAATTGTTTGAATGTGATTCAAATCTGAATTTTAAAAGTTGTTTGAATATGATTCAAATCTAAATTTTTAAAGTTGTTTGAATCATAGTTAAATTTGATTTTTTAAAATTGATTGAATAAAATTCAGATCTAATTTTTTTAAAAAATGTTTGAATGTGATTCAAATCTGATTTTTTAAAAAATGTTTGAATGTGATTCAAATATGAATTTTTAAAGTTGTTTGAATGTGATTCAAATCTGAATTTTTAAATTTGTTTGAATGAGATTCAAATCTGAATTTTTAAATTTATTTGAATCATATTCAAATCTGGATTTTTAAGTTGAATATGAGATATTCAATTTAATTTAAGTATGTATGTTTTATTTAATTGTTAAATAGTGATATGCATGATGGATGATCATGGACTATAAAAGACCAATGTGATTGGATTTATTTCTTTTATGTTTCTTTGGGATTGTAAATTAATTAATTTATTTTAATTTATTTTGGGCATGTATTATTAAGTTTGTAATAATTTTTGGGTTGTAATTTCATTTATTTAAGTTCTTGTAAATTCGCCTTGGTATGCTAAGGATTACCATGTAATATTGGATTGCAAGAAGTTCAAGGAGGTCAAGAGCATTAGTGGGACCAGTGGGAGGAATTCAAGATCAAGTGTTGATTATGTACTCCTTCAGCAAATCTTGTAAAATGAATGAATGAATGAAATGCACCTAGGAATGCCCTGATTCAATTCTTGGTGACTCAGAATTGAATCCCTTAGAAAGTCCATGATTATACCATATTTATTGCTTATCCATGAATGCAGGAGATGTATGGGAATGTACGCTATTATATGCATGCTAATTGGATAATGTGCAAAGTGAGACCTTAATAGTAATTAGAAGGACCACAAAATTTTACAAACAAATGATTAAGTTGGAAATGCTATAATTAAAGTAATTATAACATAAGCCCTCAATTGGGGCAATTATTTTAAGAAATTTTAAATAGTTGCATGAGACGCAATTAATTTAAGAGATTTTCTTAAGAATAATTGTTAAGCATGAGATGTTGTAAATATGTAAATGGTTTGGTGGCCAATATTGGATGTACCTGAGGACTTAAAATTATTTACATAATTACTGGCTCAATGGGATCAACTTAACTAATGCAAGATAAGTCAATAATGGATGTACCTGAGATTTTGAGCATTAGGGGCTAGGTAAAGGATTGAACCTCACATGAGACGTGATGGGCAAGGAGTTGCTCACTTATGGTTTATTGTAATTCCAATAATGGATGTACCTGAGGATGATCAATAGAATTATAAGAATTCAATCACCCACTAGAAATCCATCCAACTAGGATTTCCGTTTTCTACTTTGGAAGTGTAGGATTCGCTAAGTTAGTGGGAGGATCAATTTGATTAAAAGACCATAATCATTTTAGTTAATTACATGATACTTTTACTAATTAATCTAGTTATTTTCTGCAGTTAATTTTCTGATAAGAATAAGCACAAAACAACCACCACCATCCAATATCCTTGCAAGCATACTTTATCACAATAGGTTGACAGGACCTAATCTGTCTGATTGGCTAAGAAATTTGAAACTTGTCCTGAACCTTGAACATATAGGATATGTTCTAGATTCAAATGTTCCTAGTCCCTTACCTCTAGAGGCCACACAAGAGGAACATGAAACTTTGGACAAGTGAAAGGAGCATGATATGAGAGCTAAGTGTTACATGCTTGCTTCCATGAGTCATGAGTTACAGAAGTAATATGAGAACATGCAGAGTGTGAGTGAGATTCTCCTTCACCTACAAGAGTTATATGGTGAGCACAGCAGGAATGCTAGGTATGAGATATCTAGACAGCTATTCCGTATGAGGATGTCTGAGGGACAGAATGTTGGGGATCATGTCCACAAGATGATTCGACTGATTGAGTAGTTGGAACATCTTGACTTCAACATGGATTTCCAACTACAAATGGATTTGATCCTTCAGTAGCTTCCTGAGTCTTTTGGGAATTTTGTGACAAATTTTCATATGACTAAACAGGAATGCACCTTAGCTGGTTTACTCAACATGCTGGTTATTGCCCAAAGGAATATGCCAGGCAATAAAGGAAAAGAGGTAGCTTTGGTTGCATCTTCTTCTGCTGGAAAGTCCAACAAGAAGAAGGGCAATAAGAAAAAGAAACCTCAGATTCCTGGTCCTTCCTAGAAAATAGCTAAATAGAAAGGGAAGACCAAAGCTGACAAAGGCAAAGGAAAGTGTTTCCACTGCCAACACGAAAGTGTTTCCATTGCACGTAAGAAAGTGTTTCCACTGGCCAGAGTATAGCAAATATAAATGAATGCAATGCCATGGTGAAAACCAACTCAAGTTCAAAATATATTTGGCACTTAAGGTTATGTCATGTTGCAGAAGATAGGATTACAAAATTGAAGAAAATGGGGATTTTATCCTCATTGGGCTCTGAGCCTACTCCAACTTGTGAATCCTACCTTTAGGGCAAAATGACTAGATCACCTTTTGTTGGACAAGGGTTAAAAGCTAAAAATATTTTGGAGCTAATACATAGTGATGTATGTGGTCCATTTAAAGAAATGGCTAGAAGGGGCTTTCATTATTTTATTACCTTTACTGATGATAAATCAAGGTTTGGGTATTTATATTTGATGAAATACAAACATGAATTCTTTGAAAAGTTTAAGGAATTTAAATCTGAAGTAGAAAATCAAACAGGAAAGAGTATTAAAGCTCTTCGATCAGATCGTGGAGGTGAATATTTGAGTACTGAATTTTATGAATACTTGAGAGAGCATGGCATTGTTTCTCAGCTGACTCCTCCAGGAACGCCACAGCTGAATGGTGTATCTGAAAGGAGAAATCGTACCCTATTGGATATGGTACGTAGTATGATGAGCTATACTGATATGCCAATCTTCTTTTGGGGATTTGCATTAGAATCAGCTTTGTATATTCTGAATAGGATTCCATCAAAATCAGTTTCTTCCACACCCTATGAGATATGGCATGGAAGAAAACCAAGTCTTAAGCATGTTAAGATTTGGGGTTGTCCAGCTTATATCAAAAAGCTGAACACTGATAAATTGGAGACCAGATCAGAAAAAGGTCGATTTGTTGGATATCCAAAAGATAGTTTTGGATATTATTTTTATTTGCCTACTTCACAAAAGGTTGTGATAAGTAGAGATGCCACATTTCTTGAACAATAGTTTGTTTAAGAAGGAGGCAAAGGAAGGCAAATAGAGTTAGAATTGGAGAATTCTGACCAACCAACAGATCAGATGGATATAGATCCATCTAGTCAACCTATACCCGTTGATGAAACATCTACAGCTGTTCCTCGTAGAACAACCAGGGTATCTCATCCACTAGTGAGATATGGTTTTCTTCATGAAGAAGAATAGGAGTTGTCTACTCATGAAGAAGTAGATCATGGAGATGATCCACTTACCTATGAAGAAGCTATATCAGATATAGACTCTTCAAAATGGATTGATGCTATGAAATCCAAAATTGATTCCATGTATAAGAATCAAGTTTGGGATCATGTTGACCCACCTGAAGGTATTGTACCTATAGGGAACAAATGGGTTTTCAAGAAGAAAATTGGTTCTGATGGAAAGGTAGAGACCTATAAGGCAAGGCTAGTAGCGAAAGGGTTTCGCCAAAGGCAAGGAATCGACTATAAGGAGACTTTCTCGCCTGTTGCCATGCTTAAATCAATTAGAATTTTATTAGCAATAGTTGCATACTATGATTATGAGATTTGGCAGATGGATGTCAAAACAACTTTTCTCAATGGATATATTGAAGAAAACATTTTCATGGAACAACCTAGGGGATTTGAATCCCAAGATGGTTCCAAAGTATGCAAGTAAAAGCGATCCATTTATGGGTTGAAACAAGCTTTGAGGAGTTGGAACATCCATTTTGATGAAGCCATTAAATCCTTTGGTTTTATCAAAAATGAGGATGAGCCATGTGTATATAAGAAGGTTAGTGACAGTGCTATCACTTTCCTTGTCTTATATGTGGATGACATACTGTTGATGGGTAATGATACAGGTATGTTGACGACTATAAAGGTATGGTTATCAAATACATTCTCCATGAAAGACTTAGGGGAGGCAACCTATATTCTTGGGATTCGCATCTATAGAGATAGAGCGAAAAGAATAATTGGTTTATCCCAAAGTCTATACTTGGAAAAGGTGTTAAAGAGGTTTAACATTCTTGATTCCAAGAGAGGATTGTTACCAGCGAGACATGGTATCCATCTTTCTAAAGAGATGTCTCCAAAGACACCTGAAGAAAGAGATAAGATGGCCAGGATTCCATATGCTTCGGCTATTGGAAGTTTAATGTATGCAATGTTGTGTACTAGGCCAGATATCGCATATGCTGTTAGTTTGACTAGCAGGTATCAATCCAATCCAGGTTTGGAATACTAGATAGCTGTCAAGAATATCCTTAAGTACTTGAGAAGAACTAAAGATTTATTCTTGATTTGTTGAGGTGGAGACTTGCAATTGGATGGTTATACTGATTCTGATTTCCAATCAGATATCGATGATAGAAAGTCTACCTATGGATATGTGTTCATTAGTAATGGAGGTGCAGTCAATTGGAAGAGTTCCAAACAGAGCACGACTGCAGATTCCACTATAGAGGCTGAGTATATTCTTTGTATCGAGATCGCAAAGGAAGCTGTTTGGATAAAGAAGTTCGTGACAGAACTTACAGTAGTTCCTTCCATTGAGTCAGCAGTTCCACTACGCTGTGACAATAGTGGAGCAGTCATACAGGCTAAGGAACTAAGGTCTCACCCGAAATCCAAACACTTAGAAAGGCGCTTCCACATTATCAGAGATATAATTGGGCAAGGCGATATAGCCATGCAGAAAAATAACATCAACTGAAAAACCAGCTGATCCATTCACTAAGCATTTGTAACAGACTCAGTTAGACTGACATCTTGAGAAGATAGGTCTAAGATATTGTAATGAATGGCTCTAGTGCTAGTGGGAGATTGTTAGTAATATGTCCTAGAGCATATCATTTAGTATGTATCTTGTACATATTTTTATTAATAAAAGGCATTTCCACTTTTCCGTTTACATAATATATTTATATGTAATAGAAAAGGTCCATTGATATTTTGTTAGAAATATTATTCTTAAGTTGTTAAGAATATGAGTGATAATATTTCTAGTACAAAGTATCATAAATAGGTTCACAATCGAGGATACTTCATAATAAGGACATGACTTATCTAGAAAGATTGTATTCATATTTGTTCCCAAGTTATTTATATGAGATATAAATAAGATGGAATGGTGATTCTCATGCCATATAACAAACATGATAGGCACTTATAAATGATAAGTAGGCCGAACCAGTGAAACTTATAACAAGCACATGGAGTTTACTCTTGTCAATGTTTTGTCATAAATCATAACAGTGCATATAATCTTTAGACCTAAGATAGCACAGTTATCTTGTATATAGGTAGTTTGAGTTTGATACTGCTTTCATACTTGTACTATGTATGGGTATATGGGCATGTGTTGGCTCCTACTAGTTATATATAGAGGTAGGTGTTGATCAAGATGGAATCTGTTCCTCTAAGTGAATAGAGATAAAGTCCTATGTTCATTTAATTGTTCTTGATGTTTCAAGTTCCTGGCCAGGACAGATAGATTTATTCAGAAAAGAGTTTCTGATGAGAAAATCTTTTAATCAAGAACTGGAATTAAAAGAGAACATAGTATTCATAGCAAATGGAGTTTGACATAAACCATGACTCCAGCTTGAGTTGGGATTTTGTAACAGAGAGATTCTAGTGCATGGTAACATATGATTATAGGTTCATTTAAGGTAAACCTTATTACTAATTGGGTGGCCATGCCATGCTATGCTAGGTGTTAACTATGGTCTATGAGGTTCATAAAATGATTTAGAGAAATCATTTATGGTAAGAAAGAGTTCTGATAATATTAAGAGTTGATATCATGTCTCATTACCAATTAGTGATGAGCCTAGTAAGTCACACACATACACAAGTTATCACCTATTTAAATATGATTTAATTAATCAATTAAAGAGTTTAATTGATTAATTAAATAGGTTTGGTTTGCAATTAAATTGCAAAGTCCCTTGCATGACTTGAAACCTAATCTAGATTATTGGATGTGTAGTATAAATTAAATTTATATTTAAAGTATTTAAATATGAACTTAATTAATGAGAAATTAATTAATAGAGATTAATTAATTAATCTATATTTGATATAAATTAATTAGGAGAAGAAAAATAATTATTTTGGGTTAAGAACTCAAAATTAAGACACGGGGACATTTTGGTCATTTCACAGTGTGACACGTGGCACCATGAGATGGTGACACATGGGATTACACATAAGCTTGCCAAATGTTTTTTTTTAATCATTTAAGATGATTAAAATCAAGATTAAATATAGGTTTGACACTTGGCATAATGTGATTGGGTCACTTAAACCTAGAGCTAATCGAAGGGTGACATGTGGCAAGGGTTTAATGTGTTAACCTAGCTATTTAAGTGTTGTTATGAAAAAGAAAAGTAACCAGCAGCCACTCCTCTCCTTTGTCACGCCACTTTGAGGCCTTTCATCTATTCTTCTTCATCTCTCATCAATTCAAAGAGATTAGCCATCGATCTCTTGAATTAAGAACACTAGAAATTGTTTCTAGTGTCCTATTTACATCTCTAATCTCTTAAAAGGCAGAACTTGAATTTCTAATTAATAGAAAATTCTTTAGAAGCTATTCAAGGGCTACCATAGGTGTTCTTGGTGTGGACAAGCTAGAGGGACAACATCTGGTGTCCTGAAGACGAATCTCAAAGGCCCAGACACGCTGCTGCAGTGCATCAACAGGTTAGTGTAATCGTTCTTGATTTAATCTAGGGTTCTAAAATGAATATGATTAATTTTAAAATCTTAAATGGCAAATACAGATCCAAAAACATATTAAAAGAGTTTTAATATGTTGTTTATCATTGAAATCAAATAGATGAAAATAAATCTTGCATGATGCATGTGACCCTAGATGAAAATTTTTGAATTCAATGGTATAAACTTGTGTTTTTCACGCTTCCGCTCCTTCAGATTAAATAGGAATGAACCTTAGCTGGTTTACTCAACATGCTGGTTTTTGCCCAAAAGAATATGCCAGGCAATAAAGGAAAAGAGGTAGCTTTGGTTGCATCTTCTTCTGCCGGAAAGTCCAACAAGAAGAAGGGCAATAAGAAAAAGAAACCTCAAATTCCTGGTCCTTCCAAGAAAATAGCTAAACAGAAAAGGAAGACTAAAGCCGATGGAGGCAAAGGAAAGTGTTTCCACTGCCAAAAGGGTGGGCACTGGAAAAGGAACTACCCAGAGTATCTTGCTTCTCTGAAGGATAAGAAGGATACACCTTCGGAAGGTATGTCCATATCTTGTTATTTAGATTCTGATGATACTCATAGTTCATCTACAGCTTGGGTTTTAGATATCGTGCCGCTTCACATTTCTAATGGTATGCAGGAACTAGCAAACAGTAGCAGCTTGCGTTCTCAAGATATTAGAGTCCGGATTGGCAATGGTTCAATTGTTGAAGCTTTAGCCATAGGATCTAAATCTTTTTACATGTTTGGGCATGTTTTGTGTTTGGATAATATTTTATATATACCTGATGCTTTTAAGAACATCATTTCTATATCAAGTTTGACTAGAAATGGCTATGAATTTCAGTTCACAGATGATGTTTGCAATATTTATTTTGGAAATAAATATGTTGGTTCAGGTTATATGAATGATGGTCTTTATTATTTGGATAATAATAACAAAAACAAATTGAATGCAAATTATCTAAAAGAATGCAATGCCATGGTGAAAACCAACTCAAGTTCAAAATATATTTGGCACTTAAGGTTATGTCATGTTATAGAAGATAGGATTGCAAAACTGGAGAAAATGGGAATTTTATCCTCATTGGGCTCTGAGCATACTCCAACTCGTGAATCTTGCCTTCAGGGCAAAATGACTATATCACCCTTTGTTGGACAAGGGCTAAGAGATGAAAATATTTTGGAGTTAATACATAGTGATGTATGTGGTCCATTTAAAGAAATGGCTAGAGGGGGTTTTCATTATTTTATTACCTTTACTGATGATAAATCAAGGTTTGGGTATTTGTATTTGATGAAATACAAACATGAATCCTTTGAAAAGTTTAAGGAATTTAAATCTGAAGTAGAAAATCAAACAGGAAAAAGTATTAAAGCTCTTCGTTCAGATCGTGGAGGTGAATATTTGAGTACTGAATTTTATGAATACTTGAGAGAGCATGGCATTGTTTCTCAGCTGACTCCTCCAGGAACGCCACAGCTGAATGGTGTATCTGAAAGGAGAAATCGTATGCTATTGGATATGGTACGTAGTATGATGAGCTATACTGATATGCCAATCTTCTTTTGGGGATTTGCATTAGAATCAACTTTGTATATTCTGAATAGGATTCCATCAAAATCAGTTTCTTCCACACCTTATGAGATATGGCATTGAAGAAAACAAAGTCTTAAGCATGTTAAGATTTGGGGTTGTCCAGCTTATATCCAAAAGCTGAACACTGATAAATTGGAGACCAGATCAGAAAAAGGTCGATTTGTTGGATATCCAAAAGATAGTTTTGGATATTATTTTTATTTGCCTACTTCACAAAAGGTTGTGATAAGTAGAGATGCCACATTTCTTGAACAATAGTTTGTTTAAGAAGGAGGCAAAGGAAGGCAAATAGAGTTAGAATTGGAGAATTCTGACCAACCAACAGATCAGATGGATATAGATCCATCTAGTCAACCTATACTCGTTGATGAAACATCTACAGCTGTTCCTCGTAGAACAACCAGGGTACCTAACCCACCAGTGAGATATGGTTTTCTTCATGAAGAAGAACAAGAGTTGTCTACTCATAAAGAAGTAGATCATGGAGATGATCCACTTACTTATGAAGAAGCTATATTAGATATAGACTCTTCAAAATGGATTGATGCTATGAAATCCGAGATTGATTCCATGTATAAGAATCAAGTTTGGGATCTTGTTGACCCACCTGAAGGTATTGTACCTATAGAGAACAAATGGGTTTTCAAGAAGAAAATTGGTTCTGATGGAAAGGTAGAGACCTATAAGGCAAGGCTAGTAGCGAAAGGGTTTCGCCAAAGGCAAGGAATCGACTATGAGGAGACTTTCTTGCCTGTTGCCATGCTTAAATCAATTAGGATTTTATTAGCAATAGCTGCATACTATGATTATGAGATTTGGCTGATGGATGTCAAAACAGCTTTTCTCAATGGATACACTGAAGAAAATATTTTCATGGAATAACCTAGGGGATTTGAATCCCAAGATGGTTCCAAGGTATGCAAGCTAAAGCGGTCCATTTATGGGTTGAAACAAGCTTCGACGAGTTGGATCATCCGTTTTGATGAAGCCATTAAATCCTTTGGTTGTATCAAAAATGAGGATGAGCCATGTGTATATAAGAAGGTTAGTGATAGTGCTATCACTTTCCTTGTCTTATATGTGGATGACATACTGTTGATGGGTAATGACACAGGTATGTTGATAGCTATAAAGGTATTGTTGTCAAATACATTCTCCATGAAAGACTTAGGGGAGGCAACCTATATTCTTGGGATTCGCATCTATAGAGATAGAGTGAAAAGAATAATTGGTTTATCCCAAGGTCTATACTTGGAAAAGGTGTTAGAAAGGTTTAACTGTGTTTATTTGTAATGGAGGTGCAGTCAGTTGGAAGAGTTCCAAACAGAGCACGACCGCAGATTCCACTACAGAGGCTGAGTATATTGCTGCATCAGATGCTGCAAAGGAAGCTGTTTGGATAAAGAAGTTCATGACAGAACTTACAATAGTTCCTTCCATTGAGTTAGCAGTTCCACTACACTGTGACAATAATGGAGCAGTCATACAGGCTAAGGAACCAAGGTCTCACCAGAAATCCAAACACATAGAAAGGCGCTGCCACATTATCAGAGAAATAGTTGGGTGAGGCGATGTAGCCATACAGAAAATAGCATCAGCTGAAAATCTAGCTGATCCATTCACTAAGCCTATGTCACAGACTCAGTTAGACCGACATCTTGAGAAGATAGGTTTAAGATATTATAATGAATGGCTCTAGTGCTAGTGGGAGATTGTTAGTAGTATGCCTTTGAGCATATCATTTAGTATGTATCTTGTACATATTTTTATTAATAAAAGGCATTTCCACTTTTCCGTTTACATAATATATTTATGTGTAATAGAAAAGGTCCATTGATATTTTGTTAGAAATATTATTCTTAAGTTGTTAAGAATATGAGTGACAATATTTCTAGCACAAAGTATCATAAATAGGTTTACAATCGAGGATACTTCGTAATAAGGACATGACTTATCCAGAAAAATTGTATTCATGTTTGTTCCCAAGTTATTTATATGAGATATAAATAAGATGGAATGGTGAGTCTCATGCCATATAACAAACATGATAGGCACTTATAAATGATAAGTAGGCCGAACCAGTGACACTTATGACAAGCACATGGAGTTTACTCTTGTCAATGTTTTGTCATAAATCATATCAGTGCATATAATCTTTAGACCTGAGATAGCACAGTTATCTTGTATATAGGTAGTTTGAGTTTGATACTACTTTCATACTTATACTATGTATGGATATATGGGCATGTGTTGGCTCCTACTAGTTATATATGGAGGTAGGTTTTGATCAAGATGGAATCTGTTCCTCTAAGTAAATGGAGATAAAATCCTATGTTCATTTAATTGTTCTTGATGTTTCAAGTTCCTGGCTAGGACAGATAGATTTATTCAGAAAAGAGTTTGTGATGAGAAAATCTTTTTAATCAATAACTGGAATTAAAAGAGAACATAATATTCATAGCAAATGGAGTTTGACATAAACCATGACTCCAGCTTGAGTTGGGATTTTGTAACAGAGAGATTCTAGTGCATGTTAACATATGATTATAGGTTCATTTAAGGTAAACCTTATTACTAATTGGGTGGCCATGCCATGCTATGCTAGGTGTTAACCATGGTCTATGAGGTTCATAAAAATGATTTAGAGAAATCATTTATGGTAAGAAAGAGTTCTGATGATATTAAGAGTTGATATCATGTCTCATTGCCAATTAGTGATGAGCCTACTAAGTCACACACATACACAAGTTATCACCTATTTAAATATGATTTAATTAATTAATTAAAGAGTTTAATTGATTAATTAAATAGGTTTGATTTGCAATTAAATTGTAAAGTCCCTAGCATGACTTGAAACCAAATCTAGGTTATTGGATGTATAGTAAAAGTTAAATTTATATTTAAAGTGTTTACATATGAACTTAGTTAATGAGAAATTAATTAATAGAGATTAATTAATTAATTTATATTTGATATAAATTGATTAGAAGAAGAAAAATAATTATTTTGTGTTAAGAACTCAAAATTAAGACACATGGGCATTTTGGTCATTTCACAGCGTGACACGTGGCACTATGAGATGGTGACACATGGGATTACACATAAGCTTGCCAAATGTTTTTTTAATCTTGTAAGATGATTAAAATCAAGATTAAATATAGGTTTGACACTTGGCACAATGTGATTGGGTCACTTAAACCTAGAGCTAATCAAAGGTTGACATGTGGCAAGGGTTTAATGTGTTAACCTAGCTATTTAAGTGTTGCTATAAAAAGAAAAAGGAACCAGCAGCCACTCCTCTCCTTTGTCACGCCACTTTGAGGCTTTTCATCTATTCTTCTTCATCTTTCGTCAATTCAAAGAGATTAGCCATCAATCTCTTGAATTAAGAATACTAGAAATTGTTTCTAGTGTCCTGTTTACATCTATAATCTCTTAAAAGGCAGAACTTGAATTTCTAATTAATAGAAAAAGCTTTAGAAGCTGTTCAAGGTCTGCCATAGGTGTTCTTGGTGTGGACAAGCTAGAGGGACAACATCTGGTGTCCTGAAGACGAATCTCAAAGGAGCAGACACGCTGCAGTGCATCAAGAGGTTAGTGTAATCGTTCTTAATTTAATCTAGGGTTCTAAAATTAATTTGATTAATTTTAAAATCTTAAATTGCAAATATAGATCCAAAAACATATTAAAAGAGTTTTAATATGTTGTTTATCATTGAAATCAAATAGTTAAAAATAAATCTTGCATGATGCATGTGACCCTAGGTGAAAATTTTTGAATTCAATGGTATAAACTTGTGTTTTTCACGCTTCCGTTCCTTCACTCTCAAGTATTCATCAAATTCAGTACTCAAATATTCACCTCCACGATCTAATCGAAGAGCTTTAATACTCTTTCCTGTTTAATTCCTACTTTAGATTTAAATTCTTTGAACTTTTCAAAGGATTCATGTTTGTATTTCATCAAATACAAACACCCAAACCTTGATTTATCATCAGATAAGGTAATAAAGTAATGAAAACTGCCTCTAGCCATTTCCTTAAATGGACCACATACATCGCTATGTATTAGCTCCAAAATATTTTCAGCCCTTAGCCCTTGTCCAACAAAGGGTGATCTAGTCATTTTGCTTTGAAGGCAAGATTCACAAGTTGGAGTAGGCTCAGAGCCCAATGAGGAAAGAATCTCCATTTTCTCTAGTTTTGCAATCCTATCTTCTGCAGCATGACATAACATTAAGTGCCAAATATATTTTGAACTTTAGTTGGTTTTCACCATAGCATTGCATTCATTTAGATCACTTGCATTCATTTTGTGTTTGTCATTATTATCTAAATAATAAAGACCATCATTCATATAACCCGCACCAACATATTTATTTCCAAAATAAATATTACAAATATCATCTGTCAATTGAAATTCATAGCCATTTCTAGTCAAACTAGATATACAAACGATGTTCTTAAAAGCATCAGGTACATATAAAAGATTATCCAAACACAAAACATGTCCAAACATGTAAAAAGATTTAGATCCTATGGCTACAGCTTCAACTGTTGAGCCATTGCCAATCCGGACTCTAACATCTTGAGAATGCAAGCTGCTATTATTTGCTAGTTCCGGCCTATCATTGGCAATGTGAGAACTGGCACCAGTATCTAAAACCCAAGCTGTAGATGAACTATGAGTATCATCAGAATCTAAATAACAAGATATGGACATACCTTTCAAAGGTTTATCCTTCCTGTCCTTCAGAGAAGCAAGATACTCTGGATAGTTCCTTTTCTAGTGCCCATCCTTCTAGCAGTGGAAACACTTTCCTTTGCCTCCGTCAGCTTTAGTCTTCCCTTTCTGTTTAGATATTTTCTTAGAAGGACCAGGAATTTGAGATTTTTTTTTTCTTATTGCCCTTCTTCTTGTTGGACTTTATAGTAGAAGAAGATGCAATCAAAGCTATCTCTTTTCCTTTATTGCCCGGCATATTCTTTTGGGCAATAACCAGCATGTTGAGTAAACCAACTAAGGTGCATTCTTGTTTAGTCATAAGGAAATTTGTCTTTTCTTCAAGAAGAGACTGAAGGATAAATCCGTCTGTAGTTGGAAATCCATGTTGAAGTCAAGATGTTCCAGCTGCTCAATCAGCCAAATCATCTTGTGGACATGATCCCCAACATTCTGTCACTCAGACATCCTCATGCGGAATAGCTGTCAAGATATCTCATATCTAGCATTCCTACTATGCTCACCATACAACTCTTGTAGGTGAAGGAGGATCTCACTCGCACTCTGCATGTTCCCATGCTGCTTTTGTAACTCATTACTCATGGAAGCAAGCATGTAACACTTAGCTCTCATATCATGCACCTTTCACTTGTCCAAAGTTTCATGTTCCTCTTGAGTGGCCTCTGCAGGTAAGGGACCAGGAACATTTGAATCTAGAACATATCCTATATGTTTAATGTTCAGGACAAGTTTCAAATTTCTTAGCCAATCAGACAGATTAGGTCCTATCTACCTATTGCGATCAAGTATGCTTGCAAGGATATTGGATGGTGGTGGTTGTTCTGTGCTCAATATTATTAGAAAATTTACTGCAGAAAATAACCTGATTAATTAGTAAATGTATCATGTAATTAACCAAAATGATTATGGTCTTTTAATCAAATTGGTCCTCCCACTAATTTAGCGAATCCTACACTTCCAAAATAGAAAACGAAAATCCTAGTTGGATGGATTTCTAGTGGGTGATTGAATTCTTATAATTCTATTGATCATCCTCAGGTACATCCATTATTGGAATTACAATAAACTATAAGTGAGCAACTCCTTGCCCATCACATCTCAAGTGAAGTTTAATCCTTTACCTAGCCTCTAATACTCAAAATCTCAGGTACATTCATTATTGACTTATCTTGCATTAGTTAAGTTGATCCCATTGAGCCAGTAATTATGCAAATAATTTTAATGTCCTTAGGTACATCCAATATTGGCCATGAAACCATTTACATATTTACAACATCTCATGCTTAACAATTATTCTTAAGAATATCTCTTAAATTAATTGCATCTTATGCAACTATATAAAATTTCTTAAAATAATTGCCCCAATGGAGGGCCTGTAACACCCTCCCGGTAATCATTCCGTACATTCTACTGTTCCGGTGACCGGTGTCGGTCCGGACAGCTAGAACATCCGGAAAAATATTTAAACTAAAGTCAGGAACCATAATTAACTCAAATATTAATAAGAAAAATTTAGTAAAAATTTTAGAAATAAAATACAACCGAGTTAAATGAGCCGGTGCCCTAGCGATGGGTAACCGGAGGGAAGTTGCGGTTCTCGCAACGAGGAGCCCTAGACTCGGGGGAAAAATTGTAAAATAATTTTTGGGACTCCAGAGAAGGGTTACTGAGGTTCCCATGGCATTAGAATGCCAAGAAAATACCTAGAAAAATTTTTCAATCGGTACAGACAATTTTGACCCGTTAAGCCAAACGGAGGGCATTTTGGTCATTTCGCCTTCAGAGGTGATTTTTGGCCGACTTGTCCAGTTGAGTAAATAATTAATATGACATAAAATATGAAGAAATATTGCTAGAAATTAAATTGGAAATGAGTAGTAGAGGAAAGAAAAGAAAAATAAAATAAAATGCCAAATATGACCTATTATGATGTCATTTAAAAAGCCTTCTCCAATCATAATAAGACAACCAATTAATTAAGTAATAAAAGGGACAAATAAAGACTAAAGGAATTAAAAACGTGAGCAGCTCCTTCTTCCCCAAAACCAGCCGCACCATAGCCAAGGGAGAACCCCATTTCTTCTCTTCATTCAAGCTTAAGAAACTCTCAAGCTTTACCTCAAAACCCTAAGTCACTTTCATTAAAATTCATCCTAGCACCTTGCATGACCTTTTGGCAGCCAAGAAGGAGAAAGAAAGTGAGGTTTAAGGGCTTGGAAAATTCTACCACTTGAGGTTAGTGCACTTATATCCATTAAACTCTTTATTTCCATGATTTTGGACTTGAACTTAGTAAGACTTGTAGTTTAAATGAACAAAAAAACCTATGTGTATGAACACTTGAATTTCGGCTGCCCTAGTAAAAGAATATGTAGGAATGTTTTTGATGAGCTTGAAGTGAATTAGAAACCATATTTGAAGTTATAAACATATGAGTAATGCCTTAGTAGCTAGCTAAGGTAAATGGCATAAATTATGAATTTGAATTAGGGTTTTGGGGAGTGAAAAATTGATTTAGCTTAGGAAATTGTTTGAGCACATTTTAATGGTCAATTAGTGACCATTTTAGGTATGTTGACCATAATTAGAACTGAAAAATAGTATGGTAAAGTGAAGGTGAAATCTGCCCTAGGACAGCAGCATAGGGACTAAAAATTCAGTACATTTGCACTGCCATAACTTGGGCTGTGTTAGTCCAATTGAAGTTTGGCCAATTGGACATGAAACTAGGCTTATAATGGCACATTTTTGCTGAAGAAACCATGCCCAAAAGACCAAAGCAAGAGGACCAAAACTTGGCCCCAATCCGGATACCACTGGTTCTCAGACTGACCAAATGAACAGTAACTGTTCATTTGGCCATAACTCACTGTAGATTTGGTCAATTGACCTGAAATGTTTACAGCAACAAGTTAAGACATAGAAAAACAACTTTCATGAAGGAACCTACCCCAAATTATGGCCAGAACCTAACCCAAATGGCTATGGCAGTCAATGTTCATGCTACTGTAGATATGGTATTTTCTGCAGAATGCAAATCCGGCCAGCCTGGGTTTTTGGGCCATATCTGGAGCTAAAAAACTCCAAATGGAGTGATTCAAAAAAGGAAATTCAACTAGACAAAATAAGGAACAACTTTTATGTTTTACATTTCTTCAAATTCCCACAGTAACAGTGTCCAATGGAACAGTGAAATTGACTAACCAAAACTGAAAATTCTGCTTGTGTTGAGTTACACTTTGAAATGGTATTAACACTTAATGCCAACAAGTTTTAAACACCAAATGTGGTATGTTGGGAGTGCCAAAGTCAATGTACACATTTTTATTCTAAAAGTCAACATTTTTGTTGACCAATGATGAATAGTGACACCAAAAATTTGAAATTCACAAATTGAAGAATTTAAAAGTTTCAAATGCCCTAGTATACCTAACAAGATTGGTTTGGATAGTTTGGCATGCCAATAGGGTTGATTAGCGATCGCACATGGCAATATGCCATTCCGTGATTTCATGGCTTTTAGCCATTCTGACTTTATATTGAGACTTGGCCTTGTGCCTGATATTATTTACAGCTTGTTAGCTGTTCTGTTGCACACCGGGAGATACACATGTTACCGATGGTGTGACGGCCCTAGGTACCCGTTATCTAGTCCAGTCGTCTAGTGTAGGTTACTTGGGGCAACCAAATGAATAAAAGTGAACAACGTTAACGAAATAATGGATATACCAATACCAAACAAAGAAAGCATACACATTCTATACACATTCATTTTCTTGCTATTTTCTTCTATTATATTATTGCACCACTAAGCATTATTGCTTAGCGCGTTGCTTTTGCCACGCGTAGGTACTGGAGATCCCGATCGTGAGCCCAGTAGACCGCAGACTGGGTGAGTTCATCCTGTAGATCTGCACAGTGTCCGTGTCACCTCACTACCTGCAGTGCATTGGTAGGGCACTAGGTGTCATTTTGTCATTTTGATATTTTGTAGCAGATTTTTACTTTCTCATGTGTATTTGAACTCATGTAATATATTTTGATGTTCATGTAAATAATGAAAGTTATGACTATGAATGCAAAAATTTGAGCATGTATTTATCGTTTGTATATGAGAAATGGATGTTTGAGAAATGAAAAGATTATTGAGAATTGAAATTGAGAAATATTGTTGAAATTTTGGATATTGGAGTTTGAGATGATGAAATACAAATATTGGAAGTGTTTTTCACAGGTTCTGAAGAACTGGTTTCTCCATTTTTAGCCGGTACTCTGCCGGATTTTCTATAAAATTTTCGAAACCTCAAATAAATTATAATTTCACTAATGACTTAAATAAAACATATTTCACAAGCTATAATCAATATTATTGATGAAAATTTATTAAGGTATAATAGAGTGTGCCGGTACACCGTGTGACATAGCTTGCTCGGCTACACTGTAGACGGGTAAGGGGTGTCACATTTAGTGGTATCAGAGCTCGGTTTAGGCGTTTCTGGGCCTAGATTGAGTCCATACCATGCATTGCATTTGTAGGAGTCGAGGTGACACTAACACAGATCTAATTATCTTTCTTATTTTGAATAGGATATGGATCCTTCATCTCAGAGACCCGTTGAGGAGGAAGTGGAGAGTCATGCTCCACCTGCAGCAGCTGAGACTGGGGGCATGAGAGAATCTGCTCCGCCACCAAGCGAGCCTGCCACCTCCACAGGCCATGTTCGAACAAATGGCCGACTTCTTCAGATAAATGGCCGGGGTAATGCCAGCACCACCACCACCAGCTCCACAGCAGAAATCACACCTGGAAAGGCTAAGGAAGTTTGGAGCTGTGGACTGCTATGGCAAGAGAGAAGATGACTCTGTTGCAGTCGAGAATTGGTTGAACAGAACTGGCAGAGTACTAAAACAACTCCACTGCACTCCAGAGCAAAACCTCGAAGCTTCCATCTCTTTACTGCAAGATGATGCAGATGAGTGGTGGGACACCGTGTCCAGTGAAGTGCAGCCAGAAGCTGTAACTTGGGACTTCTTTCTCTCTGAGTTCAAGAAGCAATATGTGGGTACTGTATACCTGGAAGAGAGAAGAAGATAATTTATTAACCTGAGGCAGAGACAATTGTCAGTGGCTGAGTATGAGAAAGAATTCGTCCGATTAAGCCGCTATGGAAGGGAGATAGTCCCAAATGAAGATGAAATATGAAAGATATATGAATATTGACTAAATGACAAAATCAAGATCCTTCACCGCCTTGGGAATCACTGAATTTACCAAGTTAGTGGAAGTCGCAATAAAGGTGGAAAAAGTAAGAATTAGTGAGCACCGGAAGGGATAGACAATGAAGAGGGGACCAGTCGCCTAGTTCCGCTCCCGGATTTGGGAAGAAGTTTAAGGGTCCTCCCGCACGCAGTTCGGGTCAGCCATGTGGTCGTGGTCGCCTCAGGGGCCCAAGCCACAGTTCACCCCTAGGAGAGGTCAGTCCACACCTTCATAGGGCAGCTCTCCAGGGATGGGGTTCAGGGGACCAGCCCCAGCATCTTCTGCATGTCCACACTGTCAGAAATGGCATAAGGGGGAGTGTTGGAGAGTGACTGGTGCTTGCTTGAGGTGTGGGTCAGCAGAGCATCAGTTGAGAAACTGTCCACGCAGAACTACTACAGCTGCTCCAACACAAGCAGACAGACCTGCTCCTGCACCACCAAGGGGTAGAAGGTCTGGTAAATCCGAAGCTGTGGGACCATCTCAGAGGCCTACATCTGAGCCAGCAGAGAGGCCAGATAACAGACCACCTGCCAGAAATTATGCCCTAAGAGCTCAGGAGGAGCAAGATGCCCCGGACGTCATCGGGGGTACATTCTCCCTCTACAATACTCTTGTGCATGCATTGGTGGATCCAGGATCCACTCATTCCTATATTTGCATCAACCTACCCGTAGAAAGGGGCATACTAGTAGGGGAGAGTGACCAAGACATTCTGGTCACTAATCCATTAGGCCACAGTGTAGTGGTGAACAAGGTATACAAGGGTTGCCCGTTAAGGATTCAGGGGTATGAATTCTTGGCAGTCCTAATTGAGTTGCCCTTCCATGAGTTTGACGTGATATTGGGAATGGACTGGTTGTCACGTCATCAGGCAATAGTTGATTGCAAATTGAAGAGAATTTCTCTAAAAACTTCAGAGGGTAATGAGATCACAGTTGTGGGGGAAAGGACAGATTTCTTGTCCAATGTCATCTCACCACGATTGCAAGAAGAATGATGAGAAAAGGTGTGAAGCCTACCTAGCACATGTGGTGGATACTAGGCGTGCTAAGCCAAACCCGAGTGACATACCCACGTGAGAGACTTCCTGCAGGTGTTTCTGAAGAGTTGCTGGTTTGCCACCGTAAAGGGAAGTCGAATTTGCTATTGAGACACCGCTGCACAAAGACCCATTTCCATTGCTCCTTATAGGATGGCACCCATCGAATTGAGAGAGTTGAAAACTTCGATTGCAAGAGTTGTTAGATAAGGGGTTCATACGCCCAAAGGTGTCACCATGGGGAGCTCCAGGTCGCTTTTGTGAAAAAGAAGGATGGGACTTTGAGGCTTTGCATTGATTACCTGCGATTGAATAAAGTGATCGTGAAGAACAAATATCCGTTGCCTAGAATTGATGATCTGTTTGATCAATTGAAGGGAGCAGGAGTATTTTCTAAGATTGATCTCAGATCAGGGTATCATCAGTTGAGGGTGAAGGATGTAGATGTGTCCAAGACTGCATTCAGGACCCGGTATGGGCATTATGAGTTCCTGGTGATGCCCTTTGGCCTAACAAATGCACCAGCGGCATTCATGGACCTTATGAACCGTATCTTCCATCCATACCTGGATCGGTTCGTAGTGGTTTTTATTGATGATATTCTGGTGTACTCCAAGACCAGGGAAGAACATGATGAACATTTGAGGATTGTTCGCAAACCTGCGGAAAAGAAGTCGTATGCTAAGTTGTCCAAGTGTGACTTTTGGTGAATGAGATTGCATTCCTTGGACACATAGTGTCACCGATGGGATTAGGTGGATCCCAAGAAAATAGAAGCGATGATGGAATGGAAGCCTCCCAGAATACAATTGAGGTCGAAGCTTCTTGGGGCTACTGGGTATTACAAAAGATTTGTGAAGGATTTTCCTAATAGCCGCTCCAATGACCAAGTTGTTACACAAGAATGTCGATTTGACCGAATGACAAGTGTCAGACCAGTTTTGAGAAATTGAAGGCTATGTTGACAGAGGCACCAGTGTTAACACAGCCAGTGTCCGGAAAGGACTTTGTGGTCTATAGTGATGCCTCACATAATGGGTTAGGGTGTGTATTGATGCAAGAGGGGAAAGTGATCGCCTATGCTTCCATACAGCTAAGGCCACATGAACAGAACTACCCTACCCATGTTCTAGAGCTTGCAGCAATTATCTTCGCACTGAAGATATGGAGGCATTACTTGTATGGGGAAAAGTGCTACATTTACACAGACCACAAAAGCCTGAAATATTTGCCAACCCAGAAGGAGCTCAACCTTGGATAGAGGCGATGGATTGAGTTCCTTAAGGACTATGACTGTGTAATTGACTACCATCCTAGGAAGGCAAATGTAGTTGCTGATGCTTTGAGCAGAAAATCCATGACAGCTTTGAGATCATTGAATGCCCGTCTATCTTTGGTTCGAGATGGAGCTATTTTGGCTGAGTTGCTAATGAGGCCAAACCTGCTACAACAGATTTTAGATGGGCAAAAGGCAGATGAGAAGCTAATGGCTATTATGAAAAAAATCTCAGAGGGAGAAGCAACTGACTATGGGGTGAAAGCAGATGGGTGTCTGTACTACAAAGGAAGACTGTGTGTACCAGATGATGGGGAATTGAAGGCCACTATTCTAAAAGAGGCACACACCAGTGTATATGCTATGCACCCAGGAAGTACAAAGATGTATCATGATTTGAAGCTTCAGTATTGGTGGCCTGGTATGAAGAGGGATATAGGTGACTATGTGACTAAATGCTTGACATGTCAGCAAGTCAAGGCAGAACATCAAGTTCCATCAGGTTTGCTACAGCCTATACGCATACCTGAATGGAAATGGGATCGGGTCACCATGGATTTTGTAAGTGGTCTACCTCTCACCCAGAAGAAACATGATGCAGCATGGGTGATAGTTGATAGATTGACAAAGTCAGCACACTTTCTGCCAGTTAGGACTGACTACTCACTAGAGAGGTTAGCAGAATTGTATATCAGTGAGATAGTTAGACTACATGGAATTCCACTTTCCATCATATCTGATCGAGACCCAAGATTTACATCGAGATTTTGGAAGAAGTTGCATGAATCCTTGGGTACACAACTCCATTTCAGCACAGCTTTCCATCCTCAGACGGATGGGCAATCCGAAAGAGTAATCCAGGTAAACAATTGAAACCAATGAAATTGATACAAATATTGAATTGAAATGATAACAATAACGTGAAATATATGTCAGGTCCTTGAGGATATGCTGAGGAGTTGTGTCATTGAGTTTGAGGGAAGTTGGGATAGATACCTCCCACTGGCAGAATTTGCATACAACAATAGCTACCAAGCTAGTATCCAAATGGCCCCGTATGAAGCATTGTATGGGAGAAAATGTAGAACTCCAGTGTGCTGGACTGAATTGGGCGAAGACAAACTGGTAGGGCCAGACCTGGTGAAAAAGGCTGAGGAGAAGGTCAAATAAATCAAAGCCAACATAAAGTTTGCCTCGCATGCATGTAAGTCTTATGCCGACCTGAAGAGAAAAGAAATAGAATATGGGGTTGGCGACAAAGTGTTCCTCAAGGTGTCACCATGGAAGAAAGTATTGAGGTTTGAAAGGAAAGGTAAGTTAAGCCCTAGGTTCATTGGCCCATATGAAATCATCGAACGTGTGGGTCCAGTGGCCTATAGGCTAGCTTTACCACCAGAGCTGGACAAGATCCACAATGTGTTCCACGTGTCTATGCTCAGAAGATACCGCTCAGATCCTTCACATGTCATCTCCAGGGAAGAAATTGAAATACAACCGGATTTGACATATGAAGAAGAACCTCTACGGATCCTAGCTCGGGAAGTAAAAGAATTGAGGAACAAGCAGATTCCATTGGTGAAAGTGCTTTGGAGGCACCACAACACCGAGGAAGCAACTTGGGAAAGTGAAGAGACGATGAGGCAACAGTTCCCTCAACTGTTTGCATCAGGTAAATTTCGAGGATGAAATTTAAATTAGAGGGGAAGAGTTGTAACACCCTCCCGGTAATCATTCCGTACATTCTACTGTTCCGGTGACCGGTGTCAGTCCGGACAGCTAGAACGTCCGGAAAAAGTTTTAAACTAAAGTCAGGAACCATAATTAACTCAAATATTAATAAGAAAAATTTAGTTAAAATTTTAGAAATAAAATACAACCGAGTTAAATGAGTAGGTGCCCTAGCGATGGGTAACCGGAGGGAAGTTGCGGTTCTCGCAACGAGGAGCCTTAGACCCGTGGGAAAAATTGTAAAATAATTTTTGAGACTCCAGAGAAGGGTTACTGAGGTTCCCATGGCATTAGAATGCCAAGAAAATACCTAGAAAAATTTTTCAATCAGTACAGACAATTTTGACCCGTTAAGCCAAACGGAGGGCATTTTGGTCATTTCGCCTTCAGAGGTGATTTTTGGCCGACTTGTCCAGTTGAGTAAATAATTAATATGACATAAAATATGAAGAAATATTGCTAGAAATTAAATTCGAAATGAGTAGTAGAGGAAAGAAAAGAAAAATGAAAAAAAATGCCAAATATGACCTGTTATGATGTCATTTAAAAAGCCTTCTCCAATCATAATAAAACAACCAATTAATTAAGTAATAAAAGGGACAAATAAAGACTAAAGGAATTAAAAACGTGAGCAGCTCCTTCTTCCCCAAAACCAGCCGCACCATAGCCAAGGGAGAACCCCATTTCTTCTCTTCATTCAAGCTTAAGAAACTCTCAAGCTTTACCTCAAAACCCTAAGTCACTTTCATTAAAATTCATCCTAGCACCTTGCATGACCTTTTGGCAGCCAAGAAGGAGAAAGAAAGTGAGGTTTAAGGGCTTGGAAAATTCTGCCACTTGAGGTTAGTGCACTTATATCCATTAAACTCTTTATTTCCATGATTTTGGACTTGAACTTAGTAAGACTTGTAGTTTAAATGAACAAAAAAACCTATGTGTATGAACACTTGAATTTCGGCTGCCCTAGTAAAAGAATATGTAGGAATGTTTTTGATGAGCTTGAAGTGAATTAGAAACCATATTTGAAGTTATAAACATATGAGTAATGCCTTAGTAGCTAGCTAAGGTAAATGGCATAAATTATGAATTTGAATTAGGGTTTTGGGGAGTGAAAAATTGATTTGGCTTAGGAAATTGTTAGAGCACATTTTAATGGTCAATTAGTGACCATTTTAGGTATGTTGACCATAATTAGAACTAAAAAATAGTATGGTAAAGTGAAGGTGAAATCTGCCTAGACAAGAAAGACATAGGGACTGAAAATTCAGTCCATTTGCACTGCCATAACTTGGGCTGTGTTAGTCCAATTGAAGTTTGGCCAATTGGACATGAAACTAGGCTTATAATGGCACATTTTTGCTGAAGAAACCATGGCCAAAAGACCAAAGCAAGAGGACTAAAACTTGGCCCCAATCCGGATACCCTGCAGCTGGTTCTGCAGAATTGACCAAATGAATAGTAATTGTTCATTTGGCCATAACTCACTGTAGATTTGGTCAATTGACCTGAACTTTTTACAGAAACAAGTTAAGCCATAGACAAACAACTTTCATGAAGGAACCTACCCCAAATTATGGCCAGAACCTAACCCAAATGGCTATGGCAGTCACTGTTCATGCTATTGTAGATATGTTATTTTCTGCAGAATGCAAATCCGGCCAGCCTGGGTTTTTGGGCCATATCTGGAGCTACAAAACTCCAAATGGAGTGATTCAAAAAAGGAAATTCAACTAGACAAAATAAGGAACAACTTTTATGTTTTACATTTCTTCAAATTCCCACAGTAATAGTGTCAAATGGAACAGTGCAATTGACTCACCAAAACTGAAAATTCTGCTTGTGTTGAGTTACACTTTGAAATGGTATTAACACTTAATGCCAACAAGTTTAAAACACCAAATGTGGTATGTTGGGAGTGCCAAAGTCAATGTACACATTTTTATTCTAAAAGTCAACATTTTTGTTGACCAATGATGAATAGTGACACCAAAAATTTGAAATTCACAAATTGAAGAATTTAAAAGTTTCAAATGCCCTAGTATACCTAACAAGATTGGTTGGGATAGTTTGGCATGCCAATAGGGTTCAGTTAGCAGTACTGCACATGGCAATATGCCATTCCGTGATTTCATGGCTTTTAGCCATTCTGACTTCATATTGAGACTTGGCCTTGTGCCTGATATTATTTACAGCTTGTTAGCTGTTATGTTGCAAACCGGGAGATACACATGTGACCGATGGTGTGACGGCCCGAGGTACTAGGTACCCAAAGGCGCTTACCCGTTATCGATCCATCGTCTAGTGTAGGTTACTTGGGGCAACCAAATGAATAAAAGTGAACAACGTTAACGAAATAATGGATATACCAATACCAAACAAAGAAAGCATACACATTCTATACACATTCATTTTCTTGCTATTTTCTTCTATTATATTATTGCACCACTAAGCATTATTGCTTGGCGCGTTGCTTTTGCCACGCGTACGTACTGGAGATCCCGATCGTGAGCCCAGTAGACCGCATTCTAGGTGAGTTCATCCTGTAGATCTGCACAGTGTCCGTGTCACCTCACTACCTGCAGTGCATTGGTAGGGCACTAGGTGTCATTTTGTCATTTTGATATTTTGTAGCAGATTTTTACTTTCTCATATGTATTTGAACTCATGTAATATATTTTGATGTTCATGTAAATAATGAAAGTTATGACTATGAATGCAAAAATTTGAGCATGTATTTATCGTTTGTATATGAGAAATGGATGTTTGAGAAATGAAAAGATTATTGAGAATTGAAATTGAGAAATATTGTTGAAATTTTGGATATTGGAGTTTGAGATGATGAAATACAAATATTGGAAGTGTTTTTCACAGGTTCCGAAGAACTGGTTTCTCCATTTTTAGCCGGTACTCTGCCGGATTTTCTATAAAATTTTCGGAACCTCAAATAAATTATAATTTCACTAATGACTTAAATAAAACATATTTCACAAGCTATAATTAAAATTATTGATGAAAATTTATTAAGGTATAATAGAGTGTGCCGGTACATCGTGTGACATAGCTTGCTCGGCTACACTGTAGACGGGTAAGGGGTGTCACAGGGCCCATGTTATAATTACTTTAATTATAATATTTTCAACTTAATCATTTATTTGGAAGATTTTATGGACATCCTAATTACTATTAAGGTCTCACTTTGCACATTATCCATTTAGCTTGCATATATCATATAATTGCATACATTCCCATACATCTCATGCATTCATGGATAAGCAGTAAATATGGTATGATCATGGACTTTCTAAGGGATTCAATTATGAGTTACTAAGAATTGAATCAGGGCATTCCTAGGTGCATTTCATTCATTCATTTTACAAGAGTTGCTGAAGGAGTACATAATCAATACTTGATCTTGAATTCCTCCCACTGGTCACACCAATGCTCTTGACCTCCTTGAACTTCTTGCAACCCAATTACATAGTAATCCTTGACATACCAAGGCAAATTTACAAGAACTTAAATAAATGAAATTACAACCCAAAAATTATTACAAACTTAATAATACATGCCCAAAATAAATTAAAATAAATTAATTAATTTACAATCCCAAAGAAACATAAAAGAAATAAATCCAATTACAATGGTCATTTATAGTCCATGATCATCCATCATGCATATCACTATTTAACAATTAAGTAAAACATACATACTTAAATTAAATTGAATATCTCATATTCAACTTAAAAATCCAGATTTGAATATGATTCAAACAAATTTAAAAATTTATATTTGAATCTCATTCAAACAAATTTAAAAATTCAAATTTGAATCACATTCAAACAACCTTAAAAATTCAGATTTGAATCACATTTAAACAATTTTTAAAAAATTCAGATCTGAATATTATTCAAACAACTTTAAAAATTTGTATTTGAATATGATTCAAACAAGTTTAAAAATTCAGATTTGAATCACATTCAAATAATTTTTAAAATTCTGATTTAAATCATAATTTAATTGTTTCATTAAAATTCTAATTAAACAATTTAATTAGACATAGGATGAACTTTTAGATCATACAACAATTGCAAATTAAAAGCCAAACCTTTGCACCACCCATGAAGCCAAACCATGCACACCATGTCGGTGTTCTTCAAGCATACCGCCACATAAATCATCTCATGATCAAAACACACAATTAAATCATATAATCAACAATCTAAATGGCAAATATAGTGGCTCTGATACCAATTGAAGGAGCGGAAGCGTGAAAAAACACAAGTTTATGCTATTAAATTCAAAAATTTTCACCTAGGGTCACATGCATCATGTAAGATTTATTTTTATCTATTTGATTTCAATGATAAACAACACTTTGAAAATTTTTTTTTTATCTGTATTTGCCATTTAAGATTTCAAAATTAATCAAATTAATTTTAAAATCCTAGATTAGATCAAGAACAAATACACTAACCTCTTGATGCACTACAGTGTATTTGTGCCTTTCTGATGCATCTTCAGGGCACCAGATGTTGTCCCTCTAGCTTGTTCACACCAAGAACACCTATGGCAGCCCTTGAACAGCTTCTAAAGCTTTTTCTATTAATTAGAAAATTAAGTTTTTCCTTTTAAGAGATTAAAGATGTAAACAGAACACTAGAAATAATTTCTAGTATTTTTAATTCAAGAGATTGTTTGCGAATCTCTTGGCATTGATAAGAGATGAAGAAGAAGAGAGGGAGAGCTTCAAAGTGGTGGCATAAAGGAGGAGTAGCTACTGGTTGTGTTATTTTCTTTTTATAACAACACTTATATATCTAGGTCAACACATTAAACCCTTGCCACATGTCACCCTCTGATTGGTTCTAGGTTTAATTGACCCAATCACATTGTGCCAAGAGTCAAACCTATATTTAAACTTAATTTTAATCATCTTACATGATTAAAAGACATTTGGCAAGCTTATGTCTAATGCCATGTGTCACCATCTCATGGTGCCACATGTCACCTTGTGAAATGACCAAAATGCCCCTGTGTCCTAATTTTGAGTTCTCAACCCAAAATAATTATTTTTTTTCTTCTAATCAATTTATATCAAATATAAATCAAATAATTAATCTTTATTAATTAATTACTCATTAATTAAATTCATATTTAAACACTATAAATATAAATTTAACTTATACTATACATCTAATAATCTATATTTAGTTTCAAGTCATGCTAGGGACTTTGCAATCTAATTGCAAACCAAACCTATTTAATTAATCAATTAAACTCTTTAATTAAATAATTAAATCATATTTAATTAGGTGATTACTTGTGCATGTGTGTGACTTACTAGGCTCATCACTAATTGGCAATGAGACATGACATCAAGTCATAATATCATCAAAACTGTTTCTTACCATAAATGATTTCTCTAAATCATTTTATGCACCTCATAGAACATGGTTAACACCTAGCATAGCATGCCATGGTTACCCAATTAGTAATAAGGTTTACCTTAAATGAACCTATAATCATATGTTACCATGCACTAGAATCTCTCTGTTACAAAATCGCAATTCAAGCTAGAGTCATGGTTTATATCAAATCTCATTTGCTATGAATATTATGTTCTCTTTTAATTCCAGTTCTTGATTAAAAGATTTTCTCATCAGAAACTGTTTTCTGAATAAATTTATCTGTCCTGGCTAGGAACTTGAAACATCAAGAACAATTAAATGAACATAGGATTTTATCTCTGTTTACTTAGAGGAACAAATTTCATCTTGATCAACACCTACCTCCATATATAACTTGTAGGAGCTAACACATGCCCATATACCCATACACAGTACAAGAATGAAAGCAGTATCAAACTCAAACCACCTATATGCAAGATAATTATGCTATCTCTGGTCTAAAGATTATATGCACTGATATGATTTATGATAAAACATTGACAGGAGTAAACTCCATGTGCTTGTCATAAGTGTCACTGGTTCGGCCTACTTATCATGTATAAGTGCCTATCATGTTTGTCATATGTTATGAGACTCACCATTCCATCTTATTTATGTCTCATATAAGTAACTTGGAAACAAACAGAAATACAATCTTTCTGGATAAGTCATATCCTTATTATGAAGTATCCTCGATTGTGAACCTATTTATGATACTTTGTGCTAGAAATACTATCACTCATATTCTTAACAACTTAAGAATAGAATTTCTACCAAAATATCAATGGACCTTTTCTATTACACATAAATATATTATGTAAATGGAAAAGTGGGAATGCCTTTTATTAATAAAAACATGTACAAGATACATACTAAATGATATGCTCTAGTGCATACTACAAACACGACAATCATCTTATCCTCTTCTCAATCAAACTATAGGCAATGTTGACCTTCTTGGTAACATTCCCATCATTTACTTAAATCTCCATCAGATGGACTTTCTTCTACTTCAATCCTTTCTTTATGATTTGTAGAAGTCAAAGCATTAGATTTAATGCCAGCTTTGAATTTAGATTTTAATGGGCAAAAACATATTTTGCCCTTTAAACTTTCACAAAAAGTTCAATTTGCTCCCTAAATTTAAAAATTGAACCTATTTAATACTTAAACTTTTAAATTTAAACCAATTACACACAATGCAAAGGAGGGAAAATGCAATAACTGCATGCACTAATAACTTGAAAAAATAGCTTTTGAGTTGTCATCCACGTTAGCAAAAAGGGTTAAATTGGCTTAAATTTTTAAATGCAAATTGGTTTAATATTAAATTAGTTCAATTTCTTACAATCTCTTTAAGTAGCTACTGTATTGCCTTTAAAAATCTCGATCCTTTTAATATCAAAGCGTATCCCCTGAATTGCTGAAGAGGGACAAAACTTGAATTGAGCAAAGATTTATAGGCAAGGAGGATTATAGATCAAAATGAGGATGTTGTGCAATGGAGGAAAAAGAAGAAGCACCCAACATTTACAATCCCAGCAACAAAGACATTAAAATTAACACCTTCTTCTCGGACCAAAGAAACTACATTTGCATTACCGATCTCACTAGCACTTGATGTTAGTAGCATGCCCTAGAGCATATCATTTAGTATGCATCTTGTATATGTTTTATTAATAAAAGGCATTTCCACTTTTCCGTTTACATAATATATTTATGTGCAATAGAAAAAGGTCCATTGATATTTTATTAGAAATTCTATTCTTAAGTTGTTAAGAATATGAGTGACAATATTTCTAGCACAAAGTATCATAAATAGGTTCACAATCGAGGATACTTCATAATAAGGACATGACGTATCAAGAAAGATTGTATTCATGTTTGTTTTCAAGTTATTTATATGAGATATAAATAAGATGGAATGGTAAGTCTCATGCCATATGACAAACATGATAGGCACTTATAAATGATAAGTAGGCTGAACCAATGACACTTATGACAAGCACATGGAGTTTACTCTTGTTAATGTTTTGTCATAAATCATATCAGTGCATATAATCTTTAGACCTGAGATAGCACAGTTATCTTGTATATAGGTAGTTTGAGTATGATACTGCTTTCATTCTTGTACTGTGTATGGGTATATGGGCATGTGTTGGCTCCTATTAGTTATATATGGAGGTAGGTGTTAATCAAGATGGAATCTGTTCCTCTAAGTAAATAGAGATAAAATCCTATGTTCATTTAATTGTTCTTGATGTTTCAAGTTCCTAGTCAGGACATATAGATTTATTCAGAAAAGAGTTTCTGATGAGAAAATCTTTTTAATCAAGAACTGGAATTAAAAGAGAACATAATATTCATAGAAAATGTGGTTTGACATAAACTATGACTCCAGCTTGAGTTGGGATTTTGTAACAGAGAGATTCTAGTGCATGGTAACATATGATTATAGGTTCATTTATGGTAAATCTTATTACTAATTGGGGGTCCATGGCATGCTATGCTAGGTGTTAACCATGGTCTATGAGGTGCATAAAATGATTTAGAGAAATCATTTATGATAAGAAAGAGTTCTGATGGTATTAAAAGTTGATATCATATCTCATTGCCAATTAGTGATGAGCCTAGTGAGTCATACACATACACAAGTTATCACCTAATTAAATATGATTTAATTATTTAATTAAAGAGTTTAATTGATTAATTAATAGGTTTGGTTTGCAATTAGATTGCAAAGTCCTTAGCATGACTTGAAACCAAATCTAGATTATTGGATGTATAGTATAAGTTAAATTTATATTTAAAGTGTTTTAATATGAATTTAATTAATGAGAAATTAATTAATAGAGATTAATTAATTAATTTATATTTGATATAAATTAACTAGAAGAAGAAAAATAATTGTTTTGGGTTGAGAACTCAAAATTAAGACACAGGGGCATTTTGGTTATTTCACAGTATGACACGTGGCACTATGAGATGGTGACACATGGGATTACACATAAGCTTGCCAAATGTTTTTTTTAATCAAGTAAGATGATTAAAATCAAGATTAAATATAGGTTTGACACTTGGCACAATGTGATTGGGTCACTTAAACCTAGAGCTAATCAAATGTTGACATGTGGCAAGGGTTTAATGTGTTAACCTAGCTATATAAGTGTTGTTATGAGAAAAATAAAACACAACCAGTAGCCACACTCCTTTGTCACGCCATTTTGAAGCTCTCCCTCTCTTCCTCTTCATCTCTCATCAATTCAAAGAGATTAGCCATCAATCTCTTGAATTAAAAATACTAGAAATTGTTTATAGTGTCCTGTTTACATCTCTAATCTATTAAAAGGCAAAACTTGAATTTCTATTTAATAGAAAAAGCTTTAGAAGCTTTTCAAGGGCTGCCATAGGTGTTCTTGGTGTGGACAAGCTAGAGGGACAACATCTGGTGTCATGAAGACGAATCTCAAAGGCACAGACACGCTGCAGTGCATCAAGAGGTTAGTGTAATCATTCTTGATTTAATCTAGGGTTCTAAAATTAATCATATTAATTTTAAAATC
This sequence comes from Hevea brasiliensis, assembly GCF_030052815.1. Taxonomy (NCBI): domain Eukaryota; kingdom Viridiplantae; phylum Streptophyta; class Magnoliopsida; order Malpighiales; family Euphorbiaceae; genus Hevea; species Hevea brasiliensis. The sequence goes on along the minus strand of NC_079499.1, from coordinate 77,972,890 downwards.
TTAAATGGCAAATATAGATCCAAAAACATAATAAAATATTTTTAATATGTTGTTTATGATTGAAATCAAATAGATAAAAATAAATCTTACATGATGCATGTGACCCTAGGTGAAAATTTTTGAATTCAATGGTATAAACTTGTGTTTTTCATGCTTTCGTTCCTTCAATTGGTATCAGAGCTACTATATTTGCCATTTAGATTGTTGATTATATGATTTAATTGTGTGTTTTGATCATAAGATGATTTATCCATTGCTGGTTGCAATGGTGGTGTGGCGGCATGCTTGAAAAACACCATCAATGGTGCGCATGGTTTGGCTTCCATGGGTGGTTCAAGGTTTGACTTTTAATTTTGCAATTGTTGTATGATCTAAGCCCTATTCTTTGACTAATTAAAGTGTTTAATTAGTAGTTTTAATCACACAATTCAATTTTGATTCAAATCAGAATTTTAAAAATTGTTTGAATATGATTCAAATCTGAATTTTAAAAGTTGTTTGAATGTGATTCAAATCTAAATTTTTAAAGTTATTTGAATCATATTTAAATCTGATTTTTTAAAAGTTGTTTGAATATATTCAGATCTGAATTTTTAAAAATTGTTTGAATATGATTCAAATATGATTTTTTTAAAAATTGTTTGAATATGATTCAAATCTGAATTTTTAAGGTTGATTGAATGTGATTCAAATTTGAATTTTTAAATTTGTTTGAATGAGATTCAAATCTGAATTTTTAAATTTATTTGAATCATATTCAAATCTGAATTTTTAAGTTGAATATGAGATATTCAATTTAAGTATGTGTGTTTTATTTAATTGTTAAATAGTGATATGCATGATGGATGATCATGGACTATAAAAGACCAATGTGATTGGATTTATTTCTTTTATGTTTCTTTGGGATTGTAAATTAATTAATTTATTTTAATTTATTTTGGGCATGTATTATTAAGTTTGTAATAATTTTTGGCTTGTAATTTCATTTATTTAAGTTCTTGTAAATTCGACTTGGTATGCCAAGGATTACTATATAATATTGGATTGCAAGAAGTTCAAGGAGGTCAAGAGCATTGGTGGGACTAGTGGGAGGAATTCAAGATTAAGTGTTGATTATGTACTCCATCAGCAACTCCTGTAAAATTAATGAATGAAATGTACCAAGGAATGCCCTGATTCAATTCTTGGTGGCTCAGAATTGAATCCCTTAGAAAGTCCATGATCATACAATATTTACTGCTTATCCATGAATGCATGAGATGTAGGGGAATGTACGCAATTATACGATATATGCATGCTAAATAGATAATGTGCAAAGTGAGACCTTAATAGTAATTAGGATGACAATAAAATCTTCCAAACAAATGATTAAGTTGGGAATGCAATAATTAAAGTAATTATAACATGGGCCCTCCATTGGGGCAATTATTTTAAGAAATTATAAATAGCTGCATAAGATGCAATTAATTTAAAAGATTTTCTTCAGAATAATTGTTAAGCATGAGATGTTGTAAATATGTAAATGGTTTGGTGGCCAATATTGGATGTACCTGAGGACATTAAAATTATTTGCATAATTACTGGCTCAATGGGATCAACTTAACTAATGCAAGATAAGTTCAATAATAGATGTACCTGAGATTTTGAGCATTAGGGGCTAGGTAAAGGATTGAACCTCACATGAGATGTGATAGGCAAGGAGTTGCTCACTTATAGTTTATTGTAATTCCAATAACGGATGTACCTGAGGATGATCAATAGAATTATAAGAATTGAATCACCCTCTAGAAATCCATCCAACTAGGATTTTTGTTTTCTACTTTGTAAGTGTAGGATTCGCTAAGTTAGTGGGAGGAACCATTTGATTAAAAGACTATAATCATTTTGGTTAATTACTTGATATATTTACTAATTAATCTGGTTATTTTCTGCAATTAATTTTCTAATAATAATGAGCACAGAACAACCACCACCACCAATATCCTTGCAAGCATACTTGATCGCAATAGGTTGACAGAACCTAATCTCTCTGATTGGCTAAAAAATTTAAAACTTGTCCAGAACCTTGAACATATAGGATATGTTCTAGACTCAAATGTTCCTGGTCCCTTACCTCCAGAGGCCATTCCTGAGGAACATGAAACTTTGGATAAGTGGAAGGAGCATGATTTGAGAGCTAAGTGTTACATGCTTGCTTCCATGAGTAATGAGTTACAGAAGCAGCATGAGAACATGCAGAGTGCAAGTGAGATCCTCCTTTACCTAAAAGAGTTGTATGGTGAGCACAATAGGAATACTAGGTATGAGATATCTAGGTAGCTGTTCCGCATGAAGATGTCTGAGGGACAGAATGTTGGGGATCATGTCCACAAGATGATTCGACTGATTGAGCAGTTGGAATATCTTGACTTCAACAGGGATTTCCAACTACAGATGGATTTGATCCTTCAGTCCCTTCCTTAGTCTTTTGAGATTTTTGTGACAAATTTCCATATGACTAAACAGGAATGCACCTTAGCTGGTTTACTCAACATGCTGGTTATTGCCCAAAAGAATATACCATGCAATAAAGGAAAAGTGGTAGCTTGATTGCATATTTTTCTACTAGAAAGTCCAATAAGAAAAATAGCAATTAGAAAAGAGACCTCAAGTTCCAAGATCTTCCAAAAAGATAGCCTAATAGAAAAAACAAAGATCAAAGTTGACAAAGGTAAAGAAAAGTGTTTCCACTGTCCAGAGTATAGCAATCAAAAAGAATGCAATGCCATGGTCAAAACCAACTCAAGTTCAAAATATATTTGGCACTTATGGTTATGTCATGTTGCAGAAGATAAGATTACAAAATTGGAGAAAATGCGGATTCTATCCTCATTGGGCTCTGAGCCTACTCCAACTTGTGAATCTTGCCTTCAGGGCAAAATGACTAGATCACCCTTTGTTGGATAAGGGCTAAGGGCTGAAAATATTTTGGAACCAATACATAGTGATGTATGCGATCCATTTAAGGAAATGGTTAAAGGCAATTTTCATTACTTTATTACCTTTACTGATGATAAATCAAGGTTTGGGTATTTGTATTTGATGAAATACAAACATGAATCCTTTGAAAAGTTCAAAGAATTTAAATCTAAAGTAGAAAATCAAACAGGAAAGAGTATTAAAGCTCTTCGATCAGATTATGGAGGTGAATATTCGAGTACTGAATTTGATGAATACTCAAGAGAGCACGGCATTGTTTCCTAGCTGACTCCTCCAGGAACGCCACAGTTGAATGGTGTATCTGAAAGGAGAAATCGTACCCTATTGGATATGGTGCGCAGTATGATGAGCTATACTGATATGCCAATCTCCTTTTAGGGATTTGCATTAGAATCAGCTTTGTATATTCTGAATAGGATTCCATCAAAATTAGTTTCTTCCACGCCATATGAGATATGGCATGGAAGAAAACCAAGTCTTAAGCATGTTAAGATTTGGGGTTATCCAGCTTATATCAAAAAGTTGAACACTGATAAATTGGAAACCAGATCAGAAAAGGGTCGATTTGTTGGATATCCAAAAGATAGTTTTGGATATTATTTTTATTTGCGTATATCATAAAAGGTTGTGGTGAGTAGAGATGCCACATTTCTTGAACAACAGTTTGTCCAAGAAGGAGGCAAAGGAAGGCAAATAGAGTTAAAATTAGAGAATTCTAACCAACCAACAAATCAGATGGATATAGATCCATCTAGTCAACCTATACCCATTGATGAAATATCTACAGCTGTTCCTCGTAGAACAACCAGGGTATCTCACCCACTAGTGAGATATGGTTTCTTTCATGAAGAAGATCAAGAGTTGTCTACTCATGAAGAAGTAGATCATGGAGATGATCCACTTACCTATGAAGAAGCTATATCAAATAAAGATTCTTCAAAATGGATTGATGATATGAAATCTGAAATTGATTCCATGTATAAGAATCAAGTTTGGGATCTTGTTGACCCACCTGAAGATACTGTACCTATAGGGAACAAATGGGTTTTCAAGAAGAAAATTAGTTCTGATGGAAAGGTAGAGACCTAAAAGGCAAGGCTAGTAGCGAAAGGGTTTCGCCAAAGGCAAGGAATCGACTATGAGGAGACTTTCTCGCCTGTTGCCATGCTTAAATCAATTAGGATTCTATTAGTAATAGCTGCATACTATGATTATGTGATTTAGCAAATGGATGTCAAAACAGCTTTTCTCAATGGATACATTGCAGAAAACATTTTCATGGAACAACCTAGGGGTTTTAAATCCCAAGATGGTTCCAAGGTATGCAAGTTAAAGTGATCCATTTATGGGTTGAAGCAAGCTTCGAGGAGTTTGAACATCCGTTTTGATGAAGCCATTAAATCCTTTGGTTTTATCAAAAATGAGGATGAGCCATGTGTATATAAGAAGGTTAGTGACAGTGCTATCACTTTCCTTGTCTTATATGTGAATGACATACTGTTGATGGGTAATGACACAAGTATGTTGACAACTGTAAAGGTATTGTTGTCAAATACGTTCTCCATGAAAGACTTAGGGGAGGCAACCTATATTCTTGGGATTCGCATCTATAGAGATAGAGCGAGAAGAATAAATAGTTTATCCCAAAGTCCATACTTGGAAAAGGTATTAAAGAGGTTTAACATGCTTGATTCCAAAAGAGGATTGTTACCAGTGAGACATGGTATCCATCTTTCTAAAGAGATGTCTCCAAAGACACATGAAGAAAGAGATAAGATGGCCAGGATTCCATATGCTTCGGCTATTGGAAGTTTAATGTATGCAATGTTGTGTACTAGGCCGGATATCGCATATGCTGTTAGTTTGACTAGCAGGTATCAATCCAATCTAGGTTTGGAACATCGATAGTCACAAGAATATCCTTAAGTACTTGAGAAGAACTAAGGATTTATTCTTGATTTATGGAGGTGGAGACTTGCAATTGGATGGTTATACTGATTCTGATTTCCAATCAGATATCGATGATAGAAAGTCTACCTCTGGATATGTGTTCATTTGTAATGAAGGTGCAGTCAGTTGGAAGAGTTCCAAACAGAGCACGACTGCAGATTCCACTACTGAGGCTGAGTATATTGCTGCATCAGATGCTGTAAAGGAAGTTGTTTGGATAAAGAAGTTCGTGACAAAACTTGCAGTAGTTCCTTCCATTGAGTCAGTAGTTCCACTACACTGTGACAATAATGGAGCAGCCATACAGGCTAAGGAACCAAGGTCTCACTAGAAATCCAAACACATAGAAAGGCACTACCACATTATCATACATATAGTTGGGCAAGGCGATATAGCCATGCAGAAAAATAACATCAACTGAAAAATTCAGCTGATCCATTCACTAAGTCTTTGTCACAAGTTTAGTTAGATCGATATCTTGAGAACATGGGTTTAAGGTATTGTAATGAATGGCTCTAGTGCTAATGGGAGATTGTTAGTAGTATGCCTTAGAGCATACCATTTAGTATGTATCTTGTATATGTTTTATTAACAAAAGGCATTTCCACTTTTCCATTTACATAATATATTTATGTGTAATAGAAAAGGTCCATTGATATTTTGTTAGAAATTTTATTCTTAAGTTGTAAAGAATATGAGTGATAGTATTTCTAGCACAAAGTATCATAAATAGGTTCACAATCGAGGATACTTCATAATAAGGACATGACTTATCCAGAAAGATTGTATTCATGTTTGTTTCCAAGTTATTTGTATGAGATATAAATAAGATGGAATGGTGAGTCTCATGCCATATGACAAATATGATAGGCACTTATAAAAGATAAGTAGGCCGAACCAGTGACACTTATGACAAGCACATGGAGTTTACTATTGTCAATGTTTTGTCATAAATCATATCAGTATATATAATCTTTAGACCTGAGATAGCACAGTTATCTTGTATATAGGTAGTTTGAGTTTGATACTGCTTTCATACTTGTATTGTGTATGGGTATATGGGCATGTGTTGGCTCCTACTAGTTATATATGGAAGTAGGTGTTGATCAATATAGAATCTGTTCCTCTAAGAAAATAGAGATAAAATCCTATGTTCATTTAATTGTTCTTGATGTTTCAAGTTCCTGGCCAGGATAGATAGATTTATTCAGAAAAGAGTTTCTGATGAGAAAATCTTTTTAATAAAGAACTAGAATTAAAAGAGAACAAAATATTCATAGCAAATGGGGTTTGTCATAAACCATGACTCCAGCTTGAGTTGGAATTTTGAAACAGAGAGATTCTAGTCCATGGTAACATATGATTATAGGTTCATGCAAGGTAAGCCTTATTACTAATTGGGTGTCCATGGCATGCTATGCTAGGTGTTAACCATGGTCTATGAGGTGCATAAAATGATTTAGAGAAATTATTTATTGTAAGAAAGAGTTCTGATGGTATTAAGAGTTAATATCATATCTCATTGCCAATTAGTGATGAGCCTAGTAAGTCACACACATGCACAAGTTATCACCTAATTAAATATGATTTAATTAATTAATTCAAGATTTTAATTTATTAATTAAATAGGTTTGGTTTACAATTAGATTGTAAAGTCCCTAGCATGACTTGACACCAAATCTAGATTATTGGATGTATAATATAATTTAAATTTATATTTAAAGTTTTTAAATATGAATTTAATTAATGAGAAATTAATTAATAGAGATTAATTAATTTATTTATATTTGATATAAATTAATTAGAAGAAGAAAAATAATTATTTTGGGTTGAGAACTCAAAATTAAGACACAGGGGCATTTTGGTCATTTCACAGTATGACACGTGGCACCATGAGATGGTGACACATGGGATTACACATAAGCTTGCCAAATGTTTTTTTTTTTTTAATCATGTAAGATGATTAAAATCAAGATTAAATATAGGTTTGACACTTGGCACAATGTGATTGAGTCACTTAAACCTTGAGCTAATCAAAGAGTGACATGTGGCAAGGGTTTAATGTGTTAACCTGGCTATATAAGTGTTGTTATGAGAAAAATAAAACACAACCAGCAGCCACACTCCTTTGTCACGCCATTTTGAGGCTCTCTCTCTCTTCCTCTTCATCTCTCATCAATTCAAAGAGATTAGCCATCAATCTCTTGAATTAAAAATACTAGAAATTGTTTCTAGTGTCCTGTTTACATCTCTAATCTCTTAAAAGGCAGAACTTGAATTTCTAATTAATAGAAAAAGCTTTAGAAGCTGTTCAAGGGCTGCCATAGGTGTTCTTGGTGAGGATAAGCTAGAGGGACAACATCTGGTGTCCTGAAGACGAATTTCAAAGGCACAAACACGCTGCAGCGCATCAAGAGGTTAGTGTAATCATTCTTGATTTAATCTAGAGTTCTAAAATTAATCTAATTAATTTTAAAATCTTAAATGGCAAATACAGATCAAAAAACATATTAAAAGAGTTTTAATATGTTGTTTATCATTGAAATCAAATAGATAAAAATAAATCTTGGATGAAACTTGTGACCCTAGGTGAAAATTTTTGAATTCAATGCTATAAACTTGTGTTTTTCACGTTTCCGTTCCTTCACTTGAGAGAGAGTGTAAGGAAAATCACTGCAAAAAAAAAAAAAAAAAAAAGGCTAAACAAAAGTGCAGGGAACAAAATCTCAACCACCTAGCACCTGAACCAGGGAGAACACTTATGTGGAATAAGGCAATAACCAAACTCAGAGAAGCAACACTTCAAGCTACAGGATAGAAAGACAAATAAAAAAACAACCAAAACCAGGAAACCCAACTAAGTTCAAACAATCAACCAACAAAAACCATTAGAATTAAAAAGGGCGGTCGTTTTAAAACCCACATGCTACCTATGCACAAATAAACCCAAATCTAGCAAGAGCCAATGAAAACTATAAAAGCAGTGACACTTGTTATATTATATATAGCAAGAGCCAATCAAATAATCAAGGAAAAGGCTACTTTTATGATATCCTATTGCATTATGATATTCTTAATATTATATTATTGCCATGTTCCTTCAATTTCTCCTGAAGGTCATGGACCATTAAATTAGCTAGTATGTTAAATTCATCTTCGCCTTAGTCACACCAATTATATCAATCATCAATCATCTTATCCTCTTCTCAAGGAAACAATAGGCAATGTTGACCTTCTTGGTAACATCCCCACCACTTATTTGAATCTCCATCAGATAGGCTTTCTTCCACTTCAACCCTTTCATCTTTCTAATCTGTAGAAGTCAAAGCATTAGATTTAATGCCAGCTTTGAATTTAAATTTTAATGGGCAAAAACACATTTTGCCCGTTAAAATTTCACAAAAAGTTCAATTTGCTCCCTTAATTTAACATTGAACAAATTTGCTTACTAAATTTGAAAATTGAACCAATTTAATACTTAAACTTTTAAATCTAAACCAATTACAATCAATGTAATGGAGGAAAAATGCAATAGCCACATGCACTGCTAACTTGAAAAAATAGCTTATGAGTTATCATCCACGTTAGCAAAAATGAATTAAATTGGCTTAAATTTTTAAATGCAAATTGGTTTAATATTGAATTAGTTCAACTTCTTACAATATCATCTAGTAGCTACTGCATTGCCTTCAAAAATCTTGATCCTTTTAATATCAAAGTGTATCCCATTAATTGCTCAAAAGGGACAGAACTTGAATTAAGCAAAGATTTATAGATAAAAAGGGTTATAGATCAAAATAAGGATGATGCACAATGGAGGAAAAAGAAGAGGCAGCCAACATTTACGATCCCAGCAACAAAGCCATTAAAATTAAGACCTTCTTCTTTGACCACAGAAACTACATTTGCATTGTAGATCTCACTAGCACTTGAGAGAGAGTGCAAGGAAAATCACTATAAAAAAAAGGCAAAATAAAAGTGCTGGGAACAAAATCTCAACCACCTAGCACTCGAACTAAGGAGCAAACACTTAAGTGGAACAAGGCAATAACCGAACTCAGAGAAGGAACACCTTCAAGAAACAGAACAAAAAGACAAAAAAAAAAACCAAAACAAAGAAAACACAACTAAAATCAGACAATCAACCAACAAAAACCATTAGAATTAATAAGAGTAGTCGTTTTAAAACCCACATGATACCTATGCATAAACAAACCCTAAGCTAGCAAGAGCCATTGAAAACTATGAAAGCAATGACACATGTTATATTATATATAGCAAGAGCTAATCAAACAATCAAGGAAAAGGCTACTTTATGATATCCTACTACATTATAATATTCTTAATATTATATTATTACCATGTTCCTTCAATTTCTCCCGAAGGTCATGGATCATTAAATTAGCTAGTATGTGAAATTCATCTTCGCCATGGTCACACCAATTATATCAATCATCAATCATCTTATCCTCTTTTCAAAGAAACTATGGGCAATGTTGACCTTCTTGGTAACATGCCCACCATTTACTTGAATCTCCATCAGATAGGCTTTCTTCCACTTGAACACTTTCATCTTTCTAATTTGTAGAAGTCAAAGCATTAGATTTAATGCCAGCTTTGAATTTAAATTTTAATGGGCAAAAACATATTTTACCCTTTAAACTTTCATAAAAAAGTTGAATTTGCTCCCTTAATTTAATTTTGAACCAATTTGCTCCCTAAATTTAAAAATTGAACCAATTTAATACTTAAACTTTTAAATTTAAACTAATTACACACAATGCAAAGTGGGAAAAAAGCAATAACTGCATGCACTGCCAGTTTGAAAAAATAGCTTATGAGTTGTCGTCCACATATGCAAAAATGGGTTAAATTGGTTTAAATTTTTAAATGCAAATTGCTTTAATATTAAACTAGCTCAATTTCTTACAATCTCTTCTAGTTGCTATCAGACGCTTCAAAAATTTTAATCCTTTTAATATCAAAGCATATCCTGCGAATTGCTCATGAGGGACAGAACTTGAATTGAGCAAAGATTTATAGGCAAATAGGATTATAGATTGAAATAAGGATGATGCGCAATGGAAGAAAAAGATGAAGTAGCTAACATTTACGATCCCAAAGAACAAAGCCATTAAAATTAACACCTTTATCTTTGACCATATAAACTAAATTTGCATTATAGATCTCACTAGCATTTGATAGAGAGTGCGAGGAAAATCATTGCATAAAAAAAAAAAAGTAAAGCAAAACAAAAGTGTAGGGAACAAAATCTCAACCACCTAGCACCTGAACCAAGGAGCAAACACTTATGTAGAATAAGGCAATAACCGAACCTAGAGAAGGAACACCTTCAAGCAACATAACAAAAAGACAAATAAAAAAACAACCAAAACTAAGAAAGCATAACTAAAATCAAACAATCAACCAACAAAAACTATTAGAATTAAAAAGAGTAATCGTTTTAAAACCCACATCTACCTATGCACAAACAAACCCAAAGCTAACAAGAGCCAATGAAAACTATGAAAGCAATGACACATGTTATATTATATATAGCAAGGGCCATTCAAACAATCAAGGAAAAAGCTACTTTATGATATCCTACTGCATTATAATATTCTTAATATTATACTATTACCATGTTCATTCAATTTCTCCTGAAGGTCATGGTGAAGGAGCGGAAGCGTGAAAAACACAAGATTATACCATTGAATTCAAAAATTTTCGCCTAGGGTCACATGCACCATGCAAGATTTATTTTTATCTATTTGATTTCAATGATAAACAACGTATTAAAACTCTTTTAATATGTTTTTGGATCTGTATTTGCCATTTAAGATTTTAAAATTAATCAGATTAATTTTAGAACCCTAGATTAAATCAAGAACGATTACTCTAACCTCTTGATGTGCTGCAGCGTGTCTGCGCCTTTGAGATTCGTCTTCAGGACACCAGATGTTGTCCCTCTAGCTTGTCCACACCAAGAACACCTATGGCAGCCCTTGAACAGCTTCTAAAGCCTTTTCTATTAATTAGAAATTCAAGTTCTGCCTTTTAAGAGATTAGAGATGCAAACAGGACACTAGAAACAATTTCTAGTGTTCTTAATTCAAGAGATTGATGGCTAATCTCTTTGAATTGATGAGAGATGAAGAGAAATAGCTGGAGAGGCTCAAAGTGGCGTGACATATGAGAGGAGAGGCTGCTGGTTATGTTTTCTTTTCATAACCCCACTTAAATAGCTAGGTTAACACATTAAACCCTAGCCACATGTCACCTTTTGATTAGCTCTAGGTTTAAGTGACCCAATCACATTGTGCCAAGTGTCAAACCTATATTTAATCTTGATTTTAATCATCTTACATGATTAAAAAATATTTGGCAAGCTTATGTGTTATGCCATGTGTCACCATCTCATGGTGCCACGTGTCACAATCGTGAAATGACCAAAATGCCCTGTGTCTTAATTTAGAGTTCTTAACCCAAAATAATTATTTTCTTCTTCTAATTAATTTATATCAAATATAAATTAATTAATTAATCTCTATTAATTAATTTCTCATCAATTAAATTCATATTTAAACACTTTAAATATAAATTTAATTTATACTACACATCCAATAATCTAGATTTGGTTTCAAGTCATGCTAGGGACTTTGCAATCTAATTGCAAACCAAACCTATTTAATTAATCAATTAAACTCTTTAATTAATTAATTAAATCATATTTAAATAGGTGATAACTTGTGTATGTGTGTGACTTACTAGGCTCATCACTAATTGGCAATGAGACATGATATCAACTCTTAATATCATCGAACTCTTTCTTACCATAAATGATTTCTCTAAATCATTTGATGAACCTCATAGACCATGGTTAACACCTAGCATAGCATGCCATGGCCACCCAATTAGTAATAAGATTTACCTTAGATGAACCTATAATCATATGTTACCATGCACTAGAATCTCTCTGTTACAAAATCACAACTCAAGCCGAGTCATGGTTTATGTCAAACTCCATTTGCTATGAATATTACGTTCTCTTTAATTCCAGTTCTTGATTAAAAGATTTTTCTCATCGTAAACTCTTTTACGAATAAATCTATCTGTCTGGCCAGAACTTGAAACATCAAGAACAATTAAATGAACATAGGATTTTATCTCTATTTACTTAGAGGAACAGATTCCTTCTTGATCAACACCTACCTCCATATATAACTAGCGTGAGAGCCAACACATGCCCATATACCCATACATAGTACAAGTATGAAAGCAGATCAAACTCAAACTACCTATATACAAGATAACTGTATATCTCAGTCTAAAGATTATATGCACTGATATGATTTATGACAAAACATTGACAAGAGTAAACTCCATGTGCTTGTCATAAGTGTCACCGGTTCGCCTACTTATCATTTATAAGTGCCTATCATATTTGTTATATGGCATGAGACTTACCATTCCATCTTATTTATATCTCATATAAATAACTTGGGAACAAACATGAATACAATCTTTCCGGATAAGTCATGTCCTTATTATGAAGTATCCTCGATTGTGAACCTATTTATGATACTTTGTGCTAGAAATATTGTCACTCATATTCTTAACAACTTAAGAATAATATTTCTAACAAAATATCAATGGACCTTTTCTATTACACATAAATATATTATGTAAATGTAAAAGTGGAAATGACTTTATTAATAAAAATATGTACAAGATACATACTAAATTATATTCTCTAGGCATATTACTAACAATCTCCCACTAGCACTAGAGCCATTCATTACAATACCTTAGACCCATCTTCTCAAGATGCCTACTAATCGAACTTGTGACAAAAGCTTAGTGAATGGATCACCTGGATTTTTCAAATGATGTTATTTTTCTGCATGGCTATATCGCTTGCCCAACTATATCTCACGATAATGTGGTAGTGCCTTTCTATGTGTTTGGATTTTGGTGAGACCTTAGTTCCTTAGCTCAGATGATCTGCTCCATTATTGTCACAGGTAGTGGAACCGCTGACTCAATGGAAGGAACTACTGTAAGTTCCATCACGAACTTCTTTATCCAAACGACTTCCTTTGCAAAGATCTCGATGCAAAGAATATACTCGACCTGTAGTGGAATCTGCAATGTGCTCGCTTGGAACTCTTCCAACCGATCGCACCTCCATTACAAATGAACACATATCCAGAGGTAGACTTTCTATCATCGATATCCGATTGGAAATCGTAATCAATATAACCATCCAATTGCAAGTCTCCACTCCATAAATCAAGAATAAACCCTTAGTTCTTCTCAAGTACTTAAGGATATTCTTGATGACTATCCATGTTCCAAACCTAGATTGGATTGATACCGCTAGTCAAACTAACGAGATATGCGATATCCGGCCTAGTACACAACATTGCATACATTAAACTTCCAATAGCCGAAGCATATGGAATCCTGGCCATCTTATCTCTTTCTTCAGGTGTCTTTGGAGACATCTCTTTAGAAAGGTGGATACCATGTCTCACTGGTAACAATCCTCTCTTGGAATCAAGCATGTTAAACCTCTTTAACACCTTTTCCAAGTATAGACTTTGGGATAAACCAATTATTCTTTTCGCTCTATCTCTATAGATGCGAATCCCAAGAATATAGGTTGCCTCCCCTAAGTCTTTCATGGAGAATGTATTTGACAACCATACCTTTATAGTCGTCAACATACCTGTATCATTACCCATCAACAGTATGTCATCCATATATAAGACAAGGAAAGTGATAGCACTGTCACTAACCTTCTTATATACACATGGCTCATCCTCATTTTTGATAAAACCAAAAGATTTAATGGCTTCATCAAAACGGATGTTTCAACTCCTCGATGCTTGTTTCAACCCATAAATGGATCGCTTTAGCTTGCATACCTTGGAACCATCTTGGGATTCAAATCCCTTAGGTTGTTCCATGAAAATGTTTTCTTCAATGTATCCATTAAGAAAAGCTGTTTTGACATCCATCCCAAATCTCATAATCATAGTATGCAGCTATTGCTAATAAAATCCTAATTGATTTAAGCATGGCAACAAAGCAGAAAGTCTCCTCATAGTCTATTCCTTGCCTTTGGCGAAACCCTTTCGCTACTAGCCTTGCCTTATAGGTCTCTACCTTTCCATCAGAACCAATTTTCTTCTTGAAAACCCATTTGTTCCCTATAGGTACAATACCTTTAGGTGGGTCAACAAGATCCCAAACTTGATTCTTATACATGGAATCAATCTCGGATTTCATAGCATCAATCCATTTTGAAGAGTCTATATCTGATATAGCTTCTTCATAGGTAAGTGGATCATCTCCATGATCTACTTCTTCATGAGTAGACAACTCTTGTTCTTCTTCATGAAGAAAACCATATCTCACCGGTGGGTGAGATACCACGGTTGTTCTACGAGGAACAGTGTAGATGTTTCATCAATGGGTATAGGTTGACTAGATGGATCTATATCCATCGATGCTGGTTGGTCGATTCTCCAATTCTAACTCTATTTGCCTTCCTTTGCCTCCTTCTTGAACAAACATTTGTTCAAGAAATGTGGCATCTCTACTTATCACAACCTTTTGTGAAGTAGGCAAATAAAAATAATATCCAAAACTATCTTTTGGATATCCAACAAATCGACCTTTTACGATCTGGTCTCCAATTTATCGGTGTTGACTTTTTGATATAAGTTGGACAACCCCAAATCTTAACATGCTTAAGACTTGGTTATCTTCCATGCCATATCTCATAAGGTGTGGAAGAAAAAGATTTTGATGGAATCCTATTCAGAATATATAAAGCTGATACTAATGCAAATACCCAAAAGGAGATTTGCATATCAGTATAGCTCATCATACTACGTACCATATCCAATAGGTACGATTTCTCCTTCAGATACACCATTCGGTTGTGGCGTTCTGGAGGAGTCGGTGAGAAACAATGCCATGCTCTCTCAAGTATTCATCAAATTCGACTCAAATATTCACCTCCTCGATCTGATCGTAGAGCTTTAATATTTTTTCTTGTTTGATTTTCTACTTCAGATTTAAATTCTTTGAACTTTTCAAAGGATTAATGTTTGTATTTCATCAAATACAAATACCCAAACCTTGATTTATCATCGATAAAGGTAATAAAATAATGAAAGCCCCTCTAGCCATTTCTTTAAATGGACTACATACATCACTATGTATTAGTTCCAAAATATTTTCACTCTTAGCCCTTGTCCAACAAAGGGTGATCTAGTCATTTTGCCTCAAGGCAAGATTCACAAGTTGGAGTAGGCTCGGAGCCCAATGAGGATAGAATCCCCATTTCCTCCAATTTTGCAATCCTCTCTTCTGCAACATGACCTAACCTTAAGTGCCAAGTATATTTTGAACTTGAGTTGGTTTTCACCATGGCATTGCTTTCATTTAGATTGCTACACTCGGCGGTGGAAACACTTTCTTCGGCAATGGAAACACTTTCTGTTGGCGGTGGAAACACTTTCCTTTGCCTCCATCAGCTTTAGTCTTACTTTTCTGTTTAGCTATTTTCTTGGAAGGACCAGGAATCTGAGGTTTCTTTTTCTTATTGCCTTTCTTCTTGTTGGACTTTCCAGCAGAAGAAGATGCAACCAAAGCTACCTCTTTTTCTTTATTGCCTGGCATATTCTTTTGGGCAATAACTAGCATGTTGAGTAAACTAGCTAAGGTGCATTCCTGTTTAGTCATATGGAAATTTGTCACAAAATTCCCAAAAGACTCAGGAAGGGACTGAAGGATCAAATCCGTTTGTAGTTGGAAATCCATGTTGAAGTCAAGATGTTCCAACTGCTCAATCAGCCGAATCATCTTGTGGACATGATCCCCAACATTCTGTCCCTCAGACATCCTCATACGGAATAACTGTTTAGATATCTCATACCTAGCATTCCTGCTGTGCTCACCATACAACTCTTGTAGGTGAAGGAGGATCTCACTCGCACTCTGCATGTTCTCATATTGCTTCCGTAACTTATTACTCATGGAAGCAAGTATGTAACACTTAGCTCTCATATCATGCTCCTTCCACTTGTCCAAAGTTTCATGTTCCTCTTGTGTGGCCTCTGGAGGTAAGGGACCAGGAACATTTGAATATAGAACATATCCTATATGTTCAAGGTTCAGGACAAGTTTCAAATTTCTTAGCCAATCAGACAGATTAGGTCCTGTCAACCTGTTGTGATCAAGTATGCTTGCAAGGATATTGGATGGTGGTGGTTGTTTTGTGCTCATTTTTATCAGAAAATTAATTACAGAAAATAACCAGATTAATTAGTAAATGTATCATGTAATTAACCAAAATGATTATGGTCTTTTAATCAAATTGGTCCTCCCACTAACTTAGCGAATCCTACACTTCCAAAGTAGAAAACGAAAATCCTAGTTGGATGGATTTCTAGTGGGTGATTGAATTCTTATAATTCTATTGATCATCCTCAGGTACATCCATTATTGGAATTACAATAAACTATAAGTGAGCAACTCCTTGCCCATCACATCTCATGTGAGGTTCAATCCTTTTACTAGCCCCTAATGCTCAAAATCTCAGGTACATCCAATATTGACTTATCTTGCATTAGTTAAGTTGATTCCATTGAGCCAGTAATTATGCAAATAATTTTAATGTCCTCAGGTACATCCAATATTGGCCACCAAACCATTTACATATTTACAACATCTCATGCTTAACAATTATTCTTAAGAAAATCTCTTAAATTAATTGCATCTCATGCAACTATTTAAAATTTCTTAAAATAATTGCCCCAATGGAGGGCTTATGTTATAATTACTTTAATTATAGCATTTCCAACTTAATCATTTGTTTGGAAGATTTTATAGCCATCCTAATTACTATTAAGGTCTCACTTTGCACATTATCCATTTAGCATGCATATATCATATAATTGCATACATTCCCTTACATCTCATGCATTCATGGATAAGCAATAAATATGGTATGATCATGGACTTTCTAAGGGATTCAATTCTGAGCCACCAAGAATTGAATCAGGGCATTCCTAGGTGCATTTCATTCATTCATTTTACAAGAGTTGCTGAAGGAGTACATAATCAACACTTGATATTGAATTCCTCCCACTGGTCCCACCAATGCTCTTGACCTCCTTGAACTTCTTGCAATCCAATATTACATAGTAATCCTTGGCATACCAAGGCGAATTTACAAGAACTTAAATAAATGAAATTACAACCCAAAAATATTACAAACTTAATAATACATGCCCAAAATAAATTAAAATAAATTAATTAATTTACAATCCCAAAGAAACATAAAAGAAATAAATCCAATCACATTGGTCTTTTATAGTCCATGATCATCCATCATGCATATCACTATTTAACAATTAAATAAAACATACATTCTTAAATTAAATTGAATATCTCATATTCAACTTAAGATTCAGATTTGAATATGATTCAAATAAATTTAAAAATTCAGATTTGAATCTCATTCAAACAAATTTAAAAATTCAGATTTGAATCACATTCAAACAACTTCAAAAATTCAGATTTGAATCACATTCAAACATTTTTAAAAAATCAGATTTGAATCACATTCAAATATTTTTTAAAAAATCAGATCTGAATTTTATTGAATCAATTTTAAAAAATCAGATTTAAATATGATTCAAACAACTTTAAAAATTCAGATTTGAATCTCATTCGAACAACTTTTAAAATTTAGATTTGAATCACATTCAAACATTTTTTAAAATTCTGATTTGAATCATAATTTAATTGTGTGATTAAAACAACTAATTAAACACTTTAATAAGTCAAAGAATAGGCCTTAGATCATACAACAATTGCAGAATTAAAAGCCAAACCTTGAATCACCCATGGAACCATTGTTGCCGCCACCAATGGTGGCTTCTCCATGTGTGACGCCACATCTCATGATCCAACCAGCAATGAATCTCTTGATCTCATGATCAAACACACAATTAAATTATATAATCAACAATCTAAATGGCAAATATAGTGGCTCTGATACCAATTGAAGGAGCGGAAGCGTGAAAAACACAAGATTATACCATTGAATTCAAAAATTTTCGCCTAGGGTCACATGCACCATGCAAGATTTATTTTTATCTATTTGATTTCAATGATAAACAACGTATTAAAACTCTTTTAATATGTTTTTGGATCTGTATTTGCCATTTAAGATTTTAAAATTAATCAGATTAATTTTAGAACCCTAGATTAAATCAAGAACGATTACTCTAACCTCTTGATGTGCTGCAGCGTGTCTGCGCCTTTGAGATTCGTCTTCAGGACACCAGATGTTGTCCCTCTAGCTTGTCCACACCAAGAACACCTATGGCAGCCCTTGAACAGCTTCTAAAGCCTTTTCTATTAATTAGAAATTCAAGTTCTGCCTTTTAAGAGATTAGAGATGCAAACAGGACACTAGAAACAATTTCTAGTGTTCTTAATTCAAGAGATTGATGGCTAATCTCTTTGAATTGATGAGAGATGAAGAGAAATAGCTGGAGAGGCTCAAAGTGGCGTGACATATGAGAGGAGAGGCTGCTGGTTATGTTTTCTTTTCATAACCCCACTTAAATAGCTAGGTTAACACATTAAACCCTAGCCACATGTCACCTTTTGATTAGCTCTAGGTTTAAGTGACCCAATCACATTGTGCCAAGTGTCAAACCTATATTTAATCTTGATTTTAATCATCTTACATGATTAAAAATATTTGGCAAGCTTATGTGTTATGCCATGTGTCACCATCTCATGGTGCCACGTGTCACACTGTGAAATGACCAAAATGCCCCTGTGTCTTAATTTTGAGTTCTTAACCCAAAATAATTATTTTCTTCTTCTAATTAATTTATATCAAATATAAATTAATTAATTAATCTCTATTAATTAATTTCTCATCAATTAAATTCATATTTAAACACTTTAAATATAAATTTAATTTATACTACACATCCAATAATCTAGATTTGGTTTCAAGTCATGCTAGGGACTTTGCAATCTAATTGCAAACCAAACCTATTTAATTAATCAATTAAACTCTTTAATTAATTAATTAAATCATATTTAAATAGGTGATAACTTGTGTATGTGTGTGACTTACTAGGCTCATCACTAATTGGCAATGAGACATGATATCAACTCTTAATATCATCAGAACTCTTTCTTACCATAAATGATTTCTCTAAATCATTTTATGAACCTCATAGACCATGGTTAACACCTAGCATAGCATGCCATGGCCACCCAATTAGTAATAAGATTTACCTTAAATGAACCTATAATCATATGTTACCATGCACTAGAATCTCTCTGTTACAAAATCCCAACTCAAGCTGGAGTCATGGTTTATGTCAAACTCCATTTGCTATGAATATTACGTTCTCTTTTAATTCCAGTTCTTGATTAAAAGATTTTTCTCATCAGAAACTCTTTTCTGAATAAATCTATCTGTCCTGGCCAGGAACTTGAAACATCAAGAACAATTAAATGAACATAGGATTTTATCTCTATTTACTTAGAGGACCAGATTCCTTCTTGATCAACACCTACCTCCATATATAACTAGCAGGAGCCAACACATGCCCATATACCCATACATAGTACAAGTATGAAAGCAGTATCAAACTCAAACTACCTATATACAAGATAACTGTGCTATCTCAGGTCTAAAGATTATATGCACTGATATGATTTATGACAAAACATTGACAAGAGTAAACTCCATGTGCTTGTCATAAGTGTCACCGGTTGACCTACTTATCATTTATAAGTGCCTATCATATTTGTTATATGGCATGAGACTCACCATTCCATCTTATTTATATCTCATATAAATAACTTGGGAACAAACATGAATACAATCTTTCTGGATAAGTCATGTCCTTATTATGAAGTATCCTCGATTGTGAACCTATTTATGATACTTTGTGCTAGAAATATTGTCACTCATATTCTTAACAACTTAAGAATAATATTTCTAACAAAATATCAATGGACCTTTTCTATTACACATAAATATATTATGTAAACAGAAAAGTGGAAATGCCTTTTATTAATAAAAATATGTACAAGATACATACTAAATGATATGCTCTAGGGCATATTACTAACACATGGATCATTACATTAGCTAGTATGTGAAATTCATCTTCGCCATGGTCACACCAATTATATCAATCATGAATCATCTTATCCTCTTCACAAAGAAACTATGGGCAATGTTAACCTTCTTGGTAACATCCCCACCATTTACTTGAATCTCCATCAGATAGGCTTTCTTCCACTTCAACCATTTCATCTTTATGATCTGTAGAACTTAAAGCATTAGATTTAATACCCGCTTTGAATTTAGATTTTAATGGGCAAAAACATATTTTGCCCTTTAAACTTTCATAAAAAGTTCAATTTGCTCCGTTAATTTAACATTAAACCAATTTGCTTCCTAAATTTAAAAATTGAACCAATTTAATACTTAAACTTTTAAATTTAAACCAATTACATATAATGCAAAGCGGGAAAAATGCAATAACTGCATGCACTGCTAGTTTGAAAAAATAGCTTATGAGTTCTTGTCCACATTCGCAAAAATGGGTTAAATTGGTTTAAATTTTTAAATGCAAATTGGTTTAATATTAAATTAGCTCAGTTTCTTACAATCTCTTCTAGTAGCTACGGTACCGCCTTCAAAAATCTCAAGCCTTTTAATATCAAAGCATATCCAGCAAATTGCGCATGAGGGACAGAACTTGAATTAAGCAAAGATTTATAGGCAAAAAGTTTATAGATCGAAATAAGGATGATGCACAATGGAAGAAAAAGATGAAGTAGCCAACATTTACGATCCCAACAACAATGCCATTAAAATTAACACCTTCATCTTTGACCATAGAAACTAAATTTGCATTATAGATCTCACTAGCATTTGAGAGAGAGTGCGAGGAAAATCATTGCAAAAAAAAAAAAAAAGTTAAGTGAAACAAAAGTGTAAGGAATAAAATCTCAATCACCTAGCACCCGAACCAAGAAACAAACACTTATGTCGAACAAGGCAATAACCGAACTCAGAGAAGGAACACCTTCAAGCAACAGAACAAAAAGACAAATAAAAAAACAACCAAAACCAAGAAAGCACAACTAAAATCAAACAATCAACCAACAAAAACCATTAGAATTAAAAAGAGTAGTCATTTTAAAACCCGCATGCTACCTATGCACGAACAAACCCAAAGCTAGCAAGAGCCAATGAAAACTATGAAAGCAATGACACATGTTATATTATATATAGCAAGAGCCAATCAAACAATCAAGGAAAATGCTACTTTATGATATCTTACTGCATTATAATAATCTTAATATTATATTATTACCATGTTCCTTCAATTTCTCCTGAATGTCATAGATCTTTAACTTAGCAATCTCTTCTAGTAGCTACTGTATCACCTTTAAAAATCTCGATCCTTTTAATATCAAAGCATAACCCGTGAATTGCTCATGAGGGACAGAACATGAATTGAGCAAAGATTTATAGGCAAAGAGGATTATAGATCAAAATAAGGATGCTGCGCAATGGAGGAAAAAGAAGAAGCAGCCAACATTTGCGATCCCAGCACCAAAGACATTAAAATTAACACCTTCTTCTTTGGCCACAGAAACTACATTTACATTATAAATCTCACTAGCACTTGAGAGAGAGTGTAAGGAAAATCACAACACAAAAAAAAAAGGCAAAACAAAAGTGCGGGGAACAAAATCTCAACCACCAAGCACACGAACGAAGGAGCAAACATTTTTGTGGATCAAGGCAATAACTGAACTCAGAGAAGGAACACATTCAAACAACAGAACAAAAAGCCAAATAAAAAACAACAAAAACTAAGAAAACAAAACTAAAATCAAACAATCAACCAACAAAAACCATTAGAATTAAACAGAGCAATCATTTTATAACCCACATGCTACCTATGCGCGAACAAACCCAAAGCTAGCAAGAGCCAATGAAAACTATGAAAGCAATGACACATGTTATATTATATATAGCAAGAGCCAATCAAACAATCAAGGAAAAGGCTACTTTTATGATTTCCTACTGCATTATAATATTCTTAATATTATATTATAACCATGTTCCTTCAATTTCTCCTAAAGGTCATGGATCATTAAATTAGCTAGTATGTGAAATTCATTGTTGCCTTGGTCACACCAATTATGCCAATCATTAATAATCTTATCCTCTTTTCAAAGAAACTATGGGCAATGTTGACCTTCTTGGTAACATGCCCACCATTTACTTGAATCTCCATCAGATAGGCTTTCTTCCACTTGAACACTTTCATCTTTCTAATTTGTAGAAGTCAAAGCATTAGATTTAATGCTAGCTTTCAATTTAAATTTTAATGGGCAAAAACATATTTTACCCTTTA
This sequence comes from Hevea brasiliensis, assembly GCF_030052815.1. Lineage (NCBI taxonomy): Eukaryota > Viridiplantae > Streptophyta > Magnoliopsida > Malpighiales > Euphorbiaceae > Hevea > Hevea brasiliensis. The sequence goes on along the minus strand of NC_079499.1, from coordinate 77,950,463 downwards.
AACTTTCATAAAAAAGTTGAATTTGCTCCCTTAATTTAATTTTGAACCAATTTGCTCCCTAAATTTAAAAATTGAACCAATTTAATACTTAAACTTTTAAATTTAAACTAATTACACACAATGCAAAGTGGGAAAAAAGCAATAACTGCATGCACTGCCAGTTTGAAAAAATAGCTTATGAGTTGTCGTCCACATATGCAAAAATGGGTTAAATTGGTTTAAATTTTTAAATGCAAATTGCTTTAATATTAAACTAGCTCAATTTCTTACAATCTCTTCTAGTTGCTACTGTATCGCCTTCAAAAATTTTAATCCTTTTAATATCAAAGCATATCCTGCGAATTGCTCATGAGGGACAGAACTTGAATTGAGCAAAGATTTATAGGCAAATAGGATTATAGATTGAAATAAGGATGATGCGCAATGGAAGAAAAAGATGAAGTAGCTAACATTTACGATCCCAGCAACAAAGCCATTAAAATTAACACCTTTATCTTTGACCATATAAACTAAATTTGCATTATAGATCTCACTAGCATTTGATAGAGAGTGCGAGGAAAATCATTGCATAAAAAAAAAAAAGTAAAGCAAAACAAAAGTGTAGGGAACAAAATCTCAACCACCTAGCACCTGAACCAAGGAGCAAACACTTATGTAGAATAAGGCAATAACCGAACCTAGAGAAGGAACACCTTCAAGCAACATAACAAAAAGACAAATAAAAAAACAACCAAAACTAAGAAAGCATAACTAAAATCAAACAATCAACCAACAAAAACTATTAGAATTAAAAAGAGTAATCGTTTTAAAACCCACATCTACCTATGCACAAACAAACCCAAAGCTAGCAAGAGCCAATGAAAACTATGAAAGCAATGACACATGTTATATTATATATAGCAAGGGCCATTCAAACAATCAAGGAAAAAGCTACTTTATGATATCCTACTGCATTATAATATTCTTAATATTATACTATTACCATGTTCATTCAATTTCTCCTGAAGGTCATGGATCATTACATTAGCTAGTATGTGAAATTCATCTTCGCCATGGTCACACCAATTATATCAATCATGAATCATCTTATCCTCTTCACAAAGAAACTATGGGCAATGTTAACCTTCTTGGTAACATCCCCACCATTTACTTGAATCTCCATCAGATAGGCTTTCTTCCACTTCAACCATTTCATCTTTATGATCTGTAGAACTTAAAGCATTAGATTTAATACCCGCTTTGAATTTAGATTTTAATGGGCAAAAACATATTTTGCCCTTTAAACTTTCATAAAAAGTTCAATTTGCTCCGTTAATTTAACATTAAACCAATTTGCTTCCTAAATTTAAAAATTGAACCAATTTAATACTTAAACTTTTAAATTTAAACCAATTACATATAATGCAAAGCGGGAAAAATGCAATAACTGCATGCACTGCTAGTTTGAAAAAATAGCTTATGAGTTCTTGTCCACATTCGCAAAAATGGGTTAAATTGGTTTAAATTTTTAAATGCAAATTGGTTTAATATTAAATTAGCTCAGTTTCTTACAATCTCTTCTAGTAGCTACGGTACCGCCTTCAAAAATCTCAAGCCTTTTAATATCAAAGCATATCCAGCAAATTGCGCATGAGGACAGAACTTGAATTAAGCAAAGATTTATAGGCAAAAGTTTATAGATCGAAATAAGGATGATGCACAATGGAAGAAAAAGATGAAGTAGCCAACATTTACGATCCCAACAACAATGCCATTAAAATTAACACCTTCATCTTTGACCATAGAAACTAAATTTGCATTATAGATCTCACTAGCATTTGAGAGAGAGTGCGAGGAAAATCATTGCAAAAAAAAAAAAAAGTTAAGTGAAACAAAAGTGTAAGGAATAAAATCTCAATCACCTAGCACCCGAACCAAGAAACAAACACTTATGTCGAACAAGGCAATAACCGAACTCAGAGAAGGAACACCTTCAAGCAACAGAACAAAAAGACAAATAAAAAAACAACCAAAACCAAGAAAGCACAACTAAAATCAAACAATCAACCAACAAAAACCATTAGAATTAAAAAGAGTAGTCATTTTAAAACCCGCATGCTACCTATGCACGAACAAACCCAAAGCTAGCAAGAGCCAATGAAAACTATGAAAGCAATGACACATGTTATATTATATATAGCAAGAGCCAATCAAACAATCAAGGAAAATGCTACTTTATGATATCTTACTGCATTATAATAATCTTAATATTATATTATTACCATGTTCCTTCAATTTCTCCTGAATGTCATAGATCTTTAACTTAGCAATCTCTTCTAGTAGCTACTGTATCACCTTTAAAAATCTCGATCCTTTTAATATCAAAGCATAACCCGTGAATTGCTCATGAGGGACAGAACATGAATTGAGCAAAGATTTATAGGCAAAGAGGATTATAGATCAAAATAAGGATGCTGCGCAATGGAGGAAAAAGAAGAAGCAGCCAACATTTGCGATCCCAGCACCAAAGACATTAAAATTAACACCTTCTTCTTTGGCCACAGAAACTACATTTACATTATAAATCTCACTAGCACTTGAGAGAGAGTGTAAGGAAAATCACAACACAAAAAAAAAAGGCAAAACAAAAGTGCGGGGAACAAAATCTCAACCACCAAGCACACGAACGAAGGAGCAAACATTTTTGTGGATCAAGGCAATAACTGAACTCAGAGAAGGAACACATTCAAACAACAGAACAAAAAGCCAAATAAAAAACAACAAAAACCAAGAAAACAAAACTAAAATCAAACAATCAACCAACAAAAACCATTAGAATTAAACAGAGCAATCGTTTTATAACCCACATGCTACCTATGCGCGAACAAACCCAAAGCTAGCAAGAGCCAATGAAAACTGTGAAAGCAATGACACATGTTATATTATATATAGCAAGAGCCAATCAAACAATCAAGGAAAAGGCTACTTTTATGATTTCCTACTGCATTATAATATTCTTAATATTATACTATAACCATGTTCCTTCAATTTCTCCTAAAGGTCATGGATCATTAAATTAGCTAGTATGTGAAATTCATTGTTGCCTTGGTCACACCAATTATGTCAATCATTAATAATCTTATCCTCTTCTCAAAGAAGCTATAGGCAATGTTAACATTCTTGGTAACATCCCCACCATTTACTTGAATTTCCATCAGATAGGCTTTCTTGTACTTCAACCCTTTCATCTTTCTAATCTGCAGAACTGAAAGCATTAGATTTAATGCCAACTTTGAATTTGGATTTTAATGGGCAAAAACATATTTTGCCCTTTAAACTTTCACAAAAAGTTCAATTTTCTGCATTAATTTGACATTGAAACAATTTGCTCCCTAAACTTAAAAATTGAACCAATTTAATACCTAAACTTTTAAATTTAAACGAATTACACGCAATGCAAAGGAGGGAAATTTCAATAATTGCATGCACTGCTAACTTGAAAAAATAGCTTATGAGTTATCATCCACTTTAGTAAAAATGGGTTAAGTTGGTTTAAATTTTTAAATGCAAATTGGTATAATATTAAATTAGTTCAATTTCTTATAATCTCTTCTAGTAGCTACTATATGGCCTTTAAAAATCCTAATCCTTTTAATATCAAAGCGTATCCTGTGAATTACTCAAGAGGGATTGAACTTGAATTGAGCAAAGAGTTATAGGAAAAGAGGATTATAAATCAAAATAAGGATGCTACACAATGGAGGAAAAAGAAGAAGCAGCCAACATTTATGATCCCAGCAACAAAGACATTAAAATTAACACCTTCTTCTTTGACCACAGAAACTACATTTGCATTATAGATCTCACTAGCACTTGAGTGAGTGTGTAAGGAAAATCAATGCACAAAAAAAAAAAAAAAGGCCAAAGAAAAGTGCAGGGAACAAAATCTCAACCACCTAGCACCCGAACCAAGGAGCAAACACTTTTATGGAACAAGGTAATAACCGAACTCAAAGAAGTAACACCTTCAAGCTGCAAAATAAAAAGACAAATAAAAAAACAACCAAGGCCAAGAAAACACAACTAAAATCAAACAATCAACCAACAAAAACCATTAGAATTAAAAAGGTTGGTCATTTTAAAACCCACATGCTACCTATGCACAAACAAACCCAAATCTAGCAAGAGCCAATGAAAACTATGAAAGCAATGACACATGTTATATTATATATAGCAAGAGCCAATCAAACAATCAATGAGAAGTCTACTTTTATGATATCTTACTGCATTATAATATTCTTAATATTATATTATTACCATGTTCCTTCAATTTCTCCTAAAGGTCATGGATCATTAAATTAGCTAGTATGTGAACCAATTATATCAATTATCAATCATCTTATCCTCTTATCAAAGAAACCATAGGCAATGTTGACCTTCTTGGTAACATCCCCACCATTTACTTGAATCTCCATCAGATAGACTTTCTTCTACTTCAACCCTTTCATCTTTCTAATCGGTAGAAGTCAAAACATTAGATTTAATGCCAGCTTTGAATTTGGATTTTAATAAACATATTTTGCCCTTTAAACTTTCACCAAAAGTTCAATTTGCTCCATTAATTTAACATTGAACCAACTTGCTCCCAAAATTTAAAAATTGAACCAATTTAATACTTAAACTTTTAAATCTAAACCAATTACACACAATGCAAAGGAGGAAAAAAGCAATAACTGCATGCACTGCTAATGTAACACCCTTATTTGTAAAGCCTGGTGTATTTCACTGTTCCGGTGACCGGTGCCGGTCCAGAAAATTAAGGGGATTAGAACCACACTTAAGACAACTAGATAAGCCCTGAACACAAATAATTAATAATTGCTAATTAGTTATGTGTAAATAAGAAAAACATAACATAAGAAGTTAAATGAGCCGAGAGTCACAGCGATGGGTGACCTTCTCGGGAAGGATTGCGAAGTCGATTTAAACTCAAATTTCGAACCGTAAAATGTGACGCCACGGTCCTTAAGACTATTACAAACACAGTGGAAAAGAGAAAATCATGGAAAAGAATTGTTAAGCCAGTCAAATAATTAGTTCAGGGAGCCAAAAGAAATATTGAATTATTTGCAAACCGGGTTGAACTGGCAAGGGGCAATTTGGTCAATTGACCCCGAGAGCTGACTCCTGACCTAACTGTCAAAAAAAATCAGAGAAAAGAAAATTTTGGAGTCGGAAATTAAATTAAAGAACTAATAGAAAAATAAATGAAAAAAAAAAAGAAAAAGAAATGTTGAAAAAGTAATGACATCATGTGGTAACATAAGCATGATGCAATAAACTTAATTATTAAAAATTGAAACTATAGGATAATTAAAGAGTTATAATACATAAAAAAAAGGAAATGAAAAACATTATTGGTCTTCTCTCCCAACCAAGCCGGCCACTCTTCCCTCTCCCTCAAACCACCATTGTTACACCATAAAAGCTTGAATCCAAGCCTTCTTTTAACCATTTAAACTTATTTTGACCCCAACTTAACTTATTAGAACTTGATTTAGTCACTTGAGAAGAAGATTGATCACAAAAGAAAGAAGAAAAGAAGAAGGAAATTGAAGAATTAGCATCCAAGTTGAGGTTAGTGATTTAAGTTAAAAATTTTAGTTTATTAGTTGTGTTCATAGCTTAACTAACTTAGAAATATGCTTAAATGAAATAAAAACAATTATGAAGGACCAAGTTGAATTTCGATCAACTAGGGTTTTGATATATGTATGCATGAATTTGGTGGATTTAAAAGTGTATGTGAGCTTGATTGGGTTGAAGAAGCATGTATATAGGCATTGAATTGGTTAAATGCAATGAATGGGTGAACTAGGGTTTGGGACACTTAGGGTTTAAGAGGCAAAAATATGAGAAATTGGGAAATGATGTGCTTGACCTAGTTTGAGGTGAGAAATGGTCATTTGTGACCAAATGAAGTGTGTTGGAAGTGTTGGAATTGAGATTAAATTTGGATTGAATGTGGTCATGCTGCAGGCAGTAGGACCAGGGTCCCTTTGAGGGACCAAAACTGAAAATTTACAAGTCCAATTAGTATGAGACCAATTGGGAATGAAAATAGACACAAAATGACACAATTTTCATTCAGGAATCATGCCTAAAAAGTGACCAAAACCTAGTGAACAAATTGATCAAATCCGGATTTTCTCAGTCTGACCTGTACAAAAATGACCAAATGAATAGTGTTTGTTCATTTGGCCATAACTTGAGCTAGGCAGGTCAAAATGACCTGAAATTTACCAGTGGACAGTTGAGATATAGACTTAAAACTTTCATGAAGAACACAAACCCAAATTATGCCATTAACCAAGTCATTTGGCCACCTATGGCAGCCCTTGAACAGCTTCTAAAGCCTTTTCTATTAATTAGAAATTCAAGTTCTGCCTTTTAAGAGATTAGAGATGTAAACAGGACACAAGAAACAATTTCTAGTGTTCTTAATTCAAGAGATTGATGGCTAATCTCTTTGAATTGATGAGAGATGAAGAGAAATAGCTGGAGAGGCTCAAAGTGGCATGACATATGAGAGGAGAGGCTGCTGGTTGTGTTTTCTTTTCATAACCCCACTTAAATAGCTAGGTTAACACATTAAACCCTAGCCACATGTCACCTTTTGATTAGCTCTAGGTTTAAGTGACCCAATCACATTGTGCCAAGTGTCAAACCTATATTTAATCATGATTTTAATCATCTTACATGATTAAAATTATTTGGCAAGCTTATGTGTTATGCCATGTGTCACCATCTCATGGTGCCACGTGTCACACTGCAAAATGACCAAAATGCCCCTGTGTCTTAATTTTGAGTTCTTAACCCAAAATAATTATTTTCTTCTTCTAATTAATTTATATCAAATATAAATTAATTAATTAATCTCTATTAATTAATTTCTCATCAATTAAATTCATATTTAAACACTTTAAATATAAATTTAATTTATACTACACATCCAATAATCTAAATTTGGTTTCAAGTCATGCTAGGGACTTTGCAATTTTATTGCAAACCAAATCTATTTAATTAATCAATTAAACTCTTTAATTAATTAATTAAATCATATTTAAATAGGTGATAACTTGTGTATGTGTGTGACTTACTAGGCTCATCACTAATTGGCAATGAGACATGATATCAACTCTTAATATCATCAGAACTCTTTCTTACCATAAATGATTTCTCTAAATCATTTTATGAACCTCATAGACCATGGTTAACACCTAGCATAGCATGCCATGGCCACCCAATTAGTAATAAGATTTACCTTAAATGAATCTAGAATCATATGTTACCATGCACTAGAATCTCTCTGTTACAAAATCCCAACTCAAGCTGGAGTCATGGTTTATGTCAAACTCCATTTGCTATGAATATTATGTTCTCTTTTAATTCCAGTTCTTGATTAAAAGATTTTTCTCATCGAAACTCTTTTACGAATAAATCTATCTGTCTGGCAGGAACTTGAAACATCAAGAACAATTAAATGAACATAGGATTTTATCTCTATTTACTTAGAGGAACAGATTCCTTCTTGATCAACACCTACCTCCATATATAACTAGCAGGAGCCAACACATGCCCATATACCCATACATAGTACAAGTATGAAAGCAGTATCAAACTCAAACTACCTATATACAAGATAACTGTGCTATCTCAGGTCTAAAGATTATATGGAGGGATATGTTTTCTGAGAAAACCTTGACAAGAGTAAACTCCATGTGTTTGTCATAAGTGTCACTAGTTCGCCTACTTATCATTTATAAGTGCCTATCAAGTTTGTTATATGGCATGAGACTCACCATTCCATCTTATTTATATCTCATATAAATAACTTGGGAACAAACATGAATACAATCTTTACGGATAAGTCATGTCCTTATTATGAAGTATCCTCGATTGTGAACCTATTTATGATACTTTGTGCTAGAAATATTGTCACTCATATTCTTAACAACTTAAGAATAATATTTCTAACAAAATATCAATGGACCTTTTCTATTACACATAAATATATTATGTAAACGGAAAAGTGGAAATGCCTTTTATTATTAAAATATGTACAAGATACATACTAAATGATATGCTCTAGGGCATACTACTAACAATCTCCCACTAGCACTAGAGCCATTCATTACAATACCTTAGACCTATCTTCTCAAGATGTCGGTCTAATCGAACTTGTGATAAAAGCTTAGTGAATGGATCACTAAATTTTTAGTGATGTTATTTTTCTGCATGGCTATATCGCCTTGCCCAACTATATCTCACGATAATGTAGTAGTGCCTTTCTATGTGTTTGGATTTTGGTGAGACCTTAGTTCCTTAGCACGTAATGTTGCTCCATTGTTGTCACGGTGTAATGGAACCGCTGACTCAATGGAAGGAACTCTTGTAAGTTACATCACGAACTTCTTTATCCAAGCGACTTCCTTTGCGACATCGATGCGACAATATACTCACCTCGATAGTGGAATCTGCGATGCGTGCTCTGTTTGGAACTCTTCCAACCGATCGCACCTCTATTACAAATGAACACATATCCAGAGGTAGACTTTCTATCATCGATATCTGATTGGAAATCAGAATCAGTATAACCATCCAATTGCAAGTCTCCACCTCCATAAATCAAGAATAAATCCTTAGTTCTTCTCAAGTACTTAAGGATATTCTTGACGACTATCGATGTTCCAAACACGGATTGGATTGATACCGCTAGTCAAACTAACGACATATGCGATATCCGGCCTAGTACACAACATCGCATACATTAAACTTCCAATAGCGAAGCATATGGAATCTGGCCATCTTATCTCTTTCTTCGGGTGTCTTTGGAGACATCTCTTTAGAAAGGTGGATACCATGTCTCACTGGTAACAATCCTCTCTTGGAATCAAGCATGTTAAACCTCTTTAACACCTTTTCCAAGTATAGACTTTGGGATAAACCAATTATTCTTTTCGCTCTATCTCTATAGATGCGAATCCCAAGAATATAGGTTGCCTCCCCTAAGTCTTTCATGGAGAATGTATTTGACAACCATACCTTTATAGTCGTCAACATACGTATCATTACCCATCAACGATATGTCATCCACATATAAGACAAGGAAAGTGATAGCACTGTCACTAACCTTCTTATATACACATGGCTCATCCTCATTTTTGATAAAACCAAAAGATTTAATGGCTTCATCAAAACGGATGTTCCAACTCCTCGAAGCTTGTTTCAACCCATAAATGGATCGCTTTAGCTTGCATACCTTGGAACCATCTTGGGATTCAAATCCCTTAGGTTGTTCCATGAAAATGTTTTCTTCAATGTATCCATTAAGAAAAGCTATTTTGACATCCATCTGCCAAATCTCATAATCATAGTATGCAGCTATTGCTAATAAAATCCTAATTGATTTAAGCATGGCAACAGGTGAGAAAGTCTCCTCATAGTCTATTCCTTGCCTTTGGCGAAACCCTTTCGCTACTAGCCTTGCCTTATAGGTCTCTACCTTTCCATCAGAACCAATTTTCTTCTTGAAAACCCATTTGTTCCCTATAGGTACAATACCTTTAGGTGGGTCAACAAGATCCCAAACTTGATTCTTATACATGGAATCAATCTCGGATTTCATAGCATCAATCCATTTTGAAGAGTCTATATCTGATATAGCTTCTTCATAGGTAAGTGGATCATCTCCATGATCTACTTCTTCATGAGTAGACAACTCTTGTTCTTCTTCATGAAGAAAACCATATCTCACTGGTGGGTGAGATACCCTGGTTGTTCTACGAGGAACAGCTGTAGATATTTCATCAATGGGTATAGGTTGACTAGATGGATCTATTTCCATCTGATCTGTTGGTTGGTCAGAATTCTCCAATTCTAACTCTATTTGCCTTCCTTTGCCTCCTTCTTGAACAAACTGTTGTTCAAGAAATGTGGCATCTCTACTTATCACAACCTTTTGTGAAGTAGGCAAATAAAAATAATATCCAAAACTATCTTTTGGATATCCAACAAATCGACCTTTTTCTGATCTGGTCTCCAATTTATCAGTGTTCAGCTTTTTGATATAAGCTGGACAACCCCAAATCTTAACATGCTTAAGACTTGGTTTTCTTCCATGCCATATCTCATAAGGTGGGGAAGAAACTGATTTTGATGGAATCATATTCAGAATATATAAAGCTGATTCTAATGCAAATCCCCAAAAAGAGATTAGCATATCAGTATAGCTCATCATACTACGTACCATATCCAATAGGGTACGATTTCTCCTTTCAGATACACCATTTAGCTGTGGCGTTCCTGGAGGAGTCAGCTGAGAAACAATGCCATGCTCTCTCAAGTATTCATCAAATTCAGTACTCAAATATTCACCTCCACGATCTGATCGAAGAGCTTTAATATTCTTTCCTGTTTGATTTTCTACTTCAGATTTAAATTCTTTGAACTTTTCAAAAGATTCATGTTTGTATTTCATCAAATACAAATACCCAAACCTTGATTTATCATCAGTAAAGGTAATAATATAATGAAAACCCCTTCTAGCCATTTCTTTAAACGGACCACATACATCACTATGTATTAGTTCCAAAATATTTTCAGCTCTTAGACCTTGTCCAACAAAGGGTAATCTAGTCATTTTTGCCTTGAAGGCAAGATTCACAAGTTGGAGTAGGCTCAGAGCCCAATGAGGATAAAATCCCCATTTTCTCCAATTTTGTAATCCTATCTTCTGCAACATGACATAACCTTAAGTGCCAAACATATTTTGAACTTGAGTTGGTTTTCACCATGGCATTGCATTCATTTAGATTGCTTTACTCTGGCCAGTGGAAACACTTTCTTACTAACAATGGAAACACTTTCCTGTTGGCAATGGAAACACTTTCCTGTTGGCAGTGGAGACACTTTCCTTTGCCTTTATCAGCTTTAATCTTCCTTTTCTGTTTAGCTATTTTCTTGGAAGGACCAGGAATCTGAGGTTTCTTTTTCCTATTGCCCTTCTTCTTGTTGGACTTTCCAGCAGAAGAAGATGCAACCAAAGCTACCTCTTTTCCTTTATTGCCTGGCATATTCTTTTGGGCAATAACCAGCATGTTGAGTAAACCAGCTAAGGTGCATTCCTGTCTAGTCATATGGAAATTTGTCACAAAATTCCCAAAAGACTCAGGAAGGGACTGAAGGATCAAATCCGTTAGTAGTTGGAAATCCATGTGGAAGTCAAGATGTTCCAACTGCTCAATCAGCTGAATCATCTTGTAGACATGATCTCCAACATTCTGTCCCTCAGACATCCTCATGCGGAATAGCTGCCTAGATATCTCATACCTAGCATTTCTGCTGTGCTCACCATACAACTCTTGTAGGTGAAGGAGGATCTCTCTTGCACTCTGTATGTTTCCATGCTGCTTCTGTAACTCATTACTCATGGAAGCAAGCATGTAACACTTAGCTCTCATATTATGCTCCTTCCACTTGTCCAAAGTTTCATGTTCCTCTTGTGTGGCCTCTGGAGGTAAGGGACCAGGAACATTTGAATCTAGAACATATCCTATATGTTCAAGGTTCAGGACAAGTTTCAAATTTCTTAGCTAATCTAACAGATTAGGTCCTGTCAACCTATTGTGATCAAGTATGCTTGCAAGGATATTGGATGGTGGTGGTTGTTTTGTGCTCATTATTATCAGAAAATTAATTGCAGAAAATAACCAGATTAATTAGTAAATGTATCATGTAATTAACCAAAATGATTATGGTCTTTTAATCAAATTGGTCCTCCCACTAACTTAGCGAATCCTACACTTCCAAAGTAAGCAAATCCTAGTTGGATGGATTTCTAGTGGGTGATTGAATTCTTATAATTCTATTGATCATCCTCAGGTACATCCATTATTGGAATTACAATAAACTATAAGTGAGCAACTCCTTGCCCATCACATCTCATGTGAGGTTCAATCCTTTACCTAGCCCCTAATGCTCAAAATCTCAGGTACATCCATTATTGACTTATCTTGCATTAGTTAAGTTGATCCCATTGAGTCAGTAATTATGCAAATAATTTTAATGTCCTCAGGTACATCCAATATTGGCCACTAAACCATTTACATATTTACAACATCTCATGCTTAACAATTATTCTTAAGAAAATCTCTTAAATAAATTGCATCTTATGCAACTATTTAAAATTTCTTAAAATAATTGCCCCAATGGAGGGCTTATGTTATAATTACTTTAATTATACCATTTCCAACTTAATCATTTGTTTGGAAGATTTTATAGCCATCCTAATTACTATTAAGGTCTCACTTTGCACATTATCCATTTAGCATGCATATATCATATAATTGCATACATTTCCATACATCTCATGCATTCATGGATAAGCAGTAAATTGAAGGAACGGAAGCGTGAAAAACACAAGATTATACCATTGAATTCAAAAATTTTCACCTAGGGTCACATGCACCATGCAAGATTTATTTTTATCTATTTGATTTCAATGATAAACAACATATTAAAACTCTTTTAATATGTTTTTGGATCTGTATTTGCCATTTAAGATTTTAAAATTAATCAGATTAATTTTAGAACCCTAGATTAAATCAAGAACGATTACACTAACCTCTTGATGTGCTGCAGCGTGTCTGCGCCTTTGAGATTCGTCTTCAGGACACCAGATGTTGTCCCTCTAGCTTGTCCACACCAAGAACACCTATAGCAGCCCTTGAACAGCTTCTAAAGCCTTTTCTATTAATTAGAAATTCAAGTTCTGCCTTTTAAGAGATTAGAGATGCAAACAGGACACTAGAAACAATTTCTAGTGTTTTTAATTCAAGAGATTGATGGCTAATCTCTTTGAATTGATGAGAGATGAAGAGAAATAGCTGGAGAGGCTCAAAGTGGCGTGACATATGAGAGGAGAGGCTGCTGGTTATGTTTTCTTTTCATAACCACACTTAAATAGCTAGGTTAACACATTAAACCCTAGCCACATGTCACCTTTGGATTAGCTCTAGGTTTAAGTGACCCATTCACTTTGTGCCAAGTGTCAAACCTATATTTAATCTTGATTTTAATCATCTTACATGATTAAAAAAAAATTTGGCAAGCTTATGTGTTATGCCATATGTCACCATCTCATGGTGCCACGTGTCACACTGTGAAATGACCAAAATGCCCCTGTGTCTTAATTTTGAGTTCTTAACCCAAAATAATTATTTTCTTCTTCTAATTAATTTATATCAAATATAAATTAATTAATTAATCTCTATTAATTAATTTCTCATCAATTAAATTCATATTTAAACACTTTAAATGTAAATTTAATTTATACTACACATCCAATAATCTAGATTTGGTTTCAAGTCATGCTAGGGACTTTGCAATTTTATTGCAAACCAAATCTATTTAATTAATCAATTAAACTCTTTAAATAATTAATTAAATCATATTTAAATAGGTGATAACTTGTGTATGTGTGTGACTTACTAGGCTCATCACTAATTGGCAATGAGACATGATATCAACTCTTAATATCATCAGAACTCTTTCTTACCATAAATGATTTCTCTAAATCATTTTATGAACCTCATAGACCATGGTTAACACCTAGCATAGCATGCCATAGCCACCCAATTAGTAATAAGGTTTACCTTAAATGAACCTATAATCATATGTTACCATGCACTAGAATCTCTCTGTTACAAAATCCCAACTCAATCGGAGTCATGGTTTATGTCAAACTCCATTTGCTATGAATATTATGTTCTCTTTTAATTCCAGTTCTTGATTAAAAGATTTTCTCATCAGAAACTCTTTTACGAATAAATCTATCTGTCTGGCCAGAACTTGAAAACATCAAGAACAATTAAATGAACATAGGATTTTATCTCTATTTACTTAGAGACAGATTCCTTCTTGATCAACACCTACCTCCATATATAACTAGCAGAGCCAACACATGCCCATATACCCATACATAGTACAAGTATGAAAGCGATATCAAACTCAAACTACCTATATATAAGATAACTGTGCTATCTCAGGTCTAAAGATTATATGCACTGATATGATTTATGACAAAACATTGACAAGAGTAAACTCCATGTGTTTGTCATAAGTGTCACTGGTTCGGCCTACTTATCATTTATAAGTGCCTATCATGTTTGTTATATGGCATGAGACCCACCATTCCATCTTATTTATATCTCATATAAATAACTTGGGAACAAACATGAATACAATCTTTCTGGATAAGTCATGTCCTTATTATGAAGTATCCTCGATTGTGAACCTATTTATGATACTTTGTGCTAGAAATATTGTCACTCATATTCTTAACAACTTAAGAATAATATTTCTAACAAAATATCAATGGACCTTTTCTATTACACATAAATATATTATGTAAACGGAACATTTGAATCTAGAACATTTGAATCTAGAACATATCCTATATGTTCAAGGTTCAGGACAAGTTTCAAATTTCTTAGCTAATCTAACAGATTAGGTCCTGTCAACCTATTGTGATCAAGTATGCTTGCAAGGATATTGGATGGTGGTGGTTGTTTTGTGCTCATTATTATCAGAAAATTAATTGCAGAAAATAACCAGATTAATTAGTAAATGTATCATGTAATTAACCAAAATGATTATGGTCTTTTAATCAAATTGGTCCTCCCACTAACTTAGCGAATCCTACACTTCCAAAGTAGAAAACGGAAATCCTAGTTGGATGGATTTCTAGTGGGTGATTGAATTCTTATAATTCTATTGATCATCCTCAGGTACATCCATTATTGGAATTACAATAAACTATAAGTGAGCAACTCCTTGCCCATCACATCTCATGTGAGGTTCAATCCTTTACCTAGCCCCTAATGCTCAAAATCTCAGGTACATCCATTATTGACTTATCTTGCATTAGTTAAGTTGATCCCATTGAGTCAGTAATTATGCAAATAATTTTAATGTCCTCAGGTACATCCAATATTGGCCACTAAACCATTTACATATTTACAATATCTCATGCTTAACAATTATTCTTAAGAAAATCTCTTAAATAAATTGCATCTTATGCAACTATTTAAAATTTCTTAAAATAATTGCCCCAATGGAGGGCTTATGTTATAATTACTTTAATTATACCATTTCCAACTTAACCATTTGTTTGGAAGATTTTATAGCCATCCTAATTACTATTAAGGTCTCACTTTGCACATTATCCATTTAGTATGCATATATCATATAATTGCATACATTTCCATACATCTTATACATTCATGGATAAGCAGTAAATATGGTATGATCATGGACTTTCTAAGGGATTCAATTCTGAGCCACCAAGAATTGAATCAGGGCATTCCTAGGTGCATTTCATTCATTCATTTTACAAGAGTTGCTGAAGGAGTACATAATCAACACTTGATATTGAATTCCTCCCACTGGTCCCACCAATGCTCTTGACCTCCTTGAACTTCTTGCAATCCAATATTACATAGTAATCCTTGGCATACCAAGGCGAATTTACAAGAACTTAAATAAATGAAATTACAACCCAAAAATATTACAAACTTAATAATACATGCCCAAAATAAATTAAAATAAATTAATTAATTTACAATCCCAAAGAAACATAAAAGAAATAAATCCAATCACATTGGTCTTTTATAGTCCATGATCATCCATCATGCATATCACTATTTAACAATTAAATAAAACATACATACTTAAATTAAATTGAATATCTCATATTCAACTTAAAAATCAGATTTGAATATGATTCAAATAAATTTAAAAATTCAGATTTTAATCTCATTCAAACAAATTTAAAAATTCAGATTTGAATCACATTCAAACAACTTCAAAAATTCAGATTTGAATCACATTCAAACATTTTTAAAAAATTCAGATTTGAATCACATACAAATATTTCTTAAAAATCAGATCTGAATTTTATTGAATCAATTTTAAAAATCAGATTTAAATATGATTCAAACAACTTTAAAAATTCAGATTTGAATCACATTCAAACAACTTTTAAAATTCAGATTTGAATCACATTCAAACAATTTTTAAAATTCTGATTTGAATCATAATTTAATTGTGTGATTAAAACAACTAATTAAACACTTTAATTAGTCAAAGAATAGGCCTTAGATCATACAACAATTGCAGAATTAAAAGCCAAACCTTGAACCACCCAAGGAACCATTGTTGCCACCAATGGTGGCTTCACCATGTGTGACGCCACATCTCATGAACCAACCAGCAATGAATCTCTTGATCTCATGATCAAACACACAATTAAATTATATAATCAACAATCTAAATGGCAAATATAGTGGCTCTGATACCAATTGAAGGCAGGCGTGAAAAACACAAGATTATACCATTGAATTCAAAAATTTTCACCTAGGGTCACAAGCACCATGCAAGATTTATTTTTATCTATTTGATTTCAATGATAAACAACATATTAAAACTCTTTTAATATGTTTTTGGATCTGTATTTGCCATTTAAGATTTTAAAATTAATCAGATTAATTTTAGAACCCTAGATTAAATCAAGAACGATTACACTAACCTCTTGATGTGCTGCAGCGTGTCTGCGCCTTTGAGATTCGTCTTCAGGACACGAGATGTTGTCCCTCTAGCTTGTCCACACCAAGAACACCTATGGCAGCCCTTGAACAGCTTCTAAAGCCTTTTCTATTAATTAGAAATTCAAGTTCTGCCTTTTAAGAGATTAGAGATGCAAACAGGACACTAGAAACAATTTCTAGTGTTCTTAATTCAAGAGATTGATGGCTAATCTCTTTGAATTGATGAGAGATGAAGAGAAATAGCTGGAGAGGCTCAAAGTGGCGTGACATATGAGAGGAGAGGCTGCTGGTTGTGTTTTCTTTTCATAACCCCACTTAAATAGCTAGGTTAACACATTAAACCCTAGCCACATGTCACCTTTTGATTAGCTCTAGGTTTAAGTGACCCAATCACATTGTGCCAAGTGTCAAACCTATATTTAATCTTGATTTTAATCATCTTACATGATTAAAATTATTTGGCAAGCTTATGTGTTATGCCATGTGTCACCATCTCATGGTGCCACGTGTCACCGCAAAATGACCAAAATGCCCCTGTGTCTTAATTTTGAGTTCTTAACCCAAAATAATTATTTTCTTCTTCTAATTAATTTATATAAAATATAAATTAATTAATTAATCTCTATTAATTAATTTCTCATCAATTAAATTCATATTTAAACACTTTAAATATAAATTTAATTTATACTACACATCCAATAATCTAGATTTGGTTTCAAGTCATGCTAGGGACTTTGCAATTTTATTGCAAACCAAATCTATTTAATTAATCAATTAAACTCTTTAATTAATTAATTAAATCATATTTAAATAGGTGATAACTTGTGTATGTGTGTGACTTACTAGGCTCATCACTAATTGGCAATGAGACATGATATCAACTCTTAATATCATCAGAACTCTTTCTTACAATAAATGATTTCTCTAAATCATTTTATGAACCTCATAGACCATGGTTAACACCTAGCATAGCATGCCATAGCCACCCAATTAGTAATAATGTTTACCTTAAATGAACCTATAATCATATGTTACCATGCACTAGAATCTCTCTGTTACAAAATCTCAACTCAAGCTTGAGTCATGGTTTATGTCAAACTCCATTTGCTATGAATATTATGTTCTCTTTTAATTCCAGTTCTTGATTAAAAGATTTTTCTCATCGAAACTCTTTTACGAATAAATCTATCTGTCTGGCCAGAACTTGAAAACATCAAGAACAATTAAATGAACATAGGATTTTATCTCTATTTACTTAGAGGAACAGATTCCTTCTTGATCAACACCTACCTCCATATATAACTAGCGTGAGCCAACACATGCCCATATACCCATACATAGTACAAGTATGAAAGCAAGATCAAACTCAAACTACCTATATACAAGATAACTGTGCTATCTCGTGTCTAAAGATTATATGCACTGATATGATTTATGACAAAACATTGACAAGAGTAAACTCCATGTGTTTGTCATAAGTGTCACAGTTCGCCTACTTATCATTTATAAGTGCCTATCAAGTTTGTTATATGGCATGAGACTCACCATTCCATCTTATTTATATCTCATATAAATAACTTGGGAACAAACATGAATACAATCTTTCTGGATAAGTCATGTCCTTATTATGAAGTATCCTCGATTGTGAACCTATTTATGATACTTTGTGCTAGAAATATTGTCACTCATATTCTTAACAACTTAAGAATAATATTTCTAACAAAATATCAATGGACCTTTTCTATTACACATAAATATATTATGTAAACGGAAAAGTGGAAATGCCTTTTATTATTAAAATATGTACAAGATACATACTAAATGATATGCTCTAGGGCATACTACTAACAATCTCCCACTAGCACTAGAGCCATTCATTACAATACCTTAGACCTATCTTCTCAAGATGTCGGTCTAACTGAACTTGTGACAAAAGCTTAGTGAATGGATCAGCTGAATTTTTAGCTGATGTTATTTTTCTGCATGGCTATATCGCCTTGCCCAACTATATCTCTGATAATGTAGTAGTGCCTTTCTATGTCCTCAGGTACATCCAATATTGGCCACTAAACCATTTACATATTTACAACATCTCATGCTTAACAATTATTCTTAAGAAAATCTCTTAAATTAATTGCATCTTATGCAACTATTTAAAATTTCTTAAAATAATTGCCCCAATGGAGGGCCTATGTTATAATTACTTTAATTATAGCATTTCCAACTTAATCATTTATTTGGAAGATTTTATGGTCATTCTAATTACTATTAAGGTCTCACTTTGCACATTATCCATTTAGCATGCATATATCATATAATTGCATACATTCCCATACATCTCATGCATTCATGGATAAGCAGTAAATATGGTATGATCATGGACTTTCTAAGGCATTCAATTACGAGCCACCAAGAATTGAATCGGGGCATTCTAGGTGCATTTCATTCATTCATTTTATAAGAGTTGCTGAAGGAGTACATAATCAACACTTGATATTGAATTCCTCCTTTGGTCCCACCAATGCTCTTGACCTCCTTGAACTTCTTGCAATCCAATATTACATAGTAATCCTTGGCATACCAAGGCGAATTTACAAGAACTTAAATAAATGAAATTATAACCCAAAAATATTACAAACTTAATAATACATGCCCAAAATAAATTAAAATAAATTAATTAATTTACAATCCCAAAGAAACATAAAAGAAATAAATCCAATCACATTGGTCTTTTATAGTCCATGATCATCCATCATGCATATCACTATTTAACAATTAAATAAAACATACATACTTAAATTAAATTGAATATCTCATATTCAACTTAAAAATCCAGATTTGAATATGATTCAAATAAATTTAAAAATTCAGATTTGAATCTCATTCAAACAAATTTAAAAATTCAGATTTGAATCACATTCAAACAACTTCAAAAATTCAGATTTGAATCACATTCAAACATTTTTTAAAAAATCAGATTTGAATCACATTTAAATATTTTTTAAAAAATCAGATCTGAATTTTATTGAATCAATTTTAAAAAATCAGATTTAAATATGATTCAAACAATTTTAAAAATTCAGATTTGAATCACATTCAAACAACTTTTAAAATTCAGATTTGAATCACATTCTTTCAATGGGCCTGATTTTTTAAAAAATGTTTGAATGTGATTCAAATCTGATTTTTTAAAAAATGTTTGAATGTGATTCAAATCTGAATTTTTGAAGTTGTTTGAATGTGATTCGAATCTGAATTTTTAAATTTATTTGAATGAGATTCAAATCTGAATTTTTAAATTTATTTGAATCATATTCAAATTTGGATTTTTAAGTTGAATATGAGATATTCAATTTAATTTAAGTATGTATGTTTTATTTAATTGTTAAATAGTGATATGCATGATGGATAATCATGGACTATAAAAGACCAATGTGATTGGATTTATTTCTTTTATGTTTCTTTGGGATTGTAAATTAATTAATTTATTTTAATTTTTTTTTGGGCATGTATTATTAAGTTTGTAATAATTTTTGGGTTGTAATTTCATTTATTTAAGTTCTTGTAAATTCGCCTTGGTATGCCAAGGATTACTATGTAATATTGGATTGCAAGAAGTTCAAGGAGGTCAAGAGCATTGGTGGGACCATGGGAGGAATTCAAGATCAAGTGTTGATTATGTACTCCTTCAGAACTCTTGTAAAATGAATGAATGAAATGCACCTAGAATGCCCGATTCAATTCTTGGTGGCTCAATTGAATCCCTTAGAAAGTCCATGATCATACCATATTTACTGCTTATCCATGAATGCATGAGATGCATGGGAATGTATGCAATTATATGATATATGCATGCTAAATGGATAATGTGCAAAGTGAGACCTTAATAGTAATTAGAATGACCATAAAATCTTCCAAACAAATGATTAAGTTGGATATGCTATAATTAAAGTAATTATAACATAGGCCCTCCATTGGGGCAATTATTTTAAGAAATTTTAAATAGTTGCATGAGATGCAATTAATTTAAGAGATTTTCTTAAGAATAATTGTTAAGCATGAGATGTTGTAAATATGTAAATGGTTTAGTGGCCAATATTGGATGTACCTGAGGACATTAAAATTATTTGCATAATTACTGGCTCAATGGGATCAACTTAACTAATGCAAGATAAGTCAATAATGGATGTACCTGAGATTTTGAGCATTAGGGGCTAGGTAAAGGATTGAACCTCACATGAGATGTGATGGGCAAAGAGTTGCTCACTTATAGTTTATTGTAATTCCAATAATGGATGTACCTGAGGATGATCAATAGAATTATAAGAATTCAATCACCCACTAGAAATCTATCCAACTAGGATTTCCGTTTTCTACTTTGGAAGTGTAGGATTCGCTAAGTTAGTGGGAGGACTAATTTGATTAAAAGACCATAATCATTTTGGTTAATTACATGATACATTTACTAATTAATCTGGTTATTTTCTGCAATTAATTTTCTGATAAAAATGAGCACAAAACAACCACCACCATCCAATATCCTTGCAAGCATACTTGATCACAATAGGTTGACAGGACCTAATCTGTCTGATTGGCTAAGAAATTTGAAACTTGTCCTGAACCTTGAACATATAGGATATGTTCTAGATTCAAATGTTCCTGGTCCCTTACCTCCAGAGGCCACACAAGAGGAACATGATACTTTGGACAAGTGGAAGGAGCATGATATGAGAGCTAAGTGTTACATGCTTGCTTCCATGAGTAATGAGTTACAGAAGCAACATGAGAACATGTAGAGTGTGAGTGAGATCCTCCTTCACCTACAAGAGTTGTATGGTGAGCACAGCAGGAATGCTAGGTATGAGATATCTAGACAGCTATTCCGTATGAGAATGTCTGAGGGATAGAATGTTGGGGATCATGTCCACAAGATGATTCGGCTGATTGAGCAGTTGGAACATCTTGACTTTAACATGGATTGCCAACTACATGTGATTTGATCCTTGATCCCTTCCCGAGTCTTTGGGAATTTTGTGACAAATTTCCATATGACTAAACAGAATGCACCTTAGCTGAATTAATCAACTTGCTGGTTATTTCCCAAAAGATTATGCAATGCAATATAGGAAAAGAGGTAGCTTTGGTTTCATCTTCTTCGTCTGGTAAGTCCAACAAGAAGAAGGGCAATAAGAAAAAGAAACCTCAGATTCCTGGTCCTTCTAAGAAAATAGCTAAACAGAAAAGGAAGACTAAAG
This sequence comes from Hevea brasiliensis, assembly GCF_030052815.1. NCBI lineage: Eukaryota > Viridiplantae > Streptophyta > Magnoliopsida > Malpighiales > Euphorbiaceae > Hevea > Hevea brasiliensis. Next base: position 77,928,562 of record NC_079499.1, on the reverse strand, counting down.
CTGATGAAGGCAAAGGAAAGTGTCTCCACTGCCAACAGGAAAGTGTTTCCATTACCAACAGGAAAGTGTTTCCATTGCCAGTAAGAAAGTGTTTCCACTGGCCAGAGTATAGCAATCTAAATGAATGCAATGCCATGGTGAAAACCAACTCAAGTTCAAAATATATTTGGCACTTAAGGTTATGTCATGTTGCAGAAGATAGGATTACAAAATTGGAGAAAATGGGGATTCTATCCTCATTGGGCTCTGAGCCTACTCCAACTTGTGAATCTTGCCTTCAAGGCAAAATGACTAGATCACCCTTTGTTGGACAGGGGCTAAGAGCTGAAAATATTTTGGAGCTAATACATAGTGATGTATGTGGTCCTTTAAAGAAATGGCTAGAGGGGGTTTTCATTATTTTATTACCTTTACTGATGATAAATCAAGGTTTGGGTATTTGTATTTGATGAAATACAAACATGAATCTTTTGAAAAGTTAAAAGAATTTAAATCTGAAGTAGAAAATCAAACAGGAAAGAATATTAAAGCTCTTCGATCAGATCGTGGAGGTGAATATTTGAGTACTGAATTTGATGAATACTTGAGAGAGCATGGCATTGTTTCTCAGCTGACTCCTCACAACTGAATGGTGTATCTGAAAGGAGAAATCGTACCCTATTGGATATGGTACGTAGTATGATGAGCTATACTGATATGCCAATCTCCTTTTGGGGATTTGCATTAGAATCAGCTTTGTATATTCTAAATAGGATTCCATCAAAATCAGTTTCTTCCACACCTTATGAGATATGGCATGGAAGAAAACCAAGTCTTAAGCATGTTAAGATTTGGGGTTGTCCAGCTTATATAAAAAAAAAACTGAACACTGATAAATTGGAGACCAGATCAGAAATAGGTCGATTTGTTGGATATCCAAAAGATGGTTTTGGATATTATTTTTATTTGCCTACTTCACAAAAGGTTGTGATAAGTAGAGATGCCACATTTCTTGAATAACAGTTTGTTTAAGAAGGAGGCAAAGGAAGGCAAATAGAGTTAGAATTGGAGAATTCTGACCAACCAACAGATCAAATGGATATAAATCCATCTAGTCAACCTATACCCATTGATGAAACATCTACAGCTGTTCCTCATGAAACAACCAGGGTATCTCACCCACCAGTGAGATATGGTTTTCTTCATGAAGAAGAACAAGAGTTGTCTACTCATGAAGAAGTAGATCATGGAGATGATCCACTTACCTATGAAGAAGCTATATCAGATATAGACTCTTCAAAATGGATTGATGCTATGAAATCCGAGATTGATTCCATGTATAAGAATCAAGTTTGGGATCTTGTTGACCCACATGAAGGTATTGTACCTACAGGGAACAAATGGGTTTTCAAGAAGAAAATTGGTTCTGATGGAAAGGTAGAGACCTATAAAGCAAGGCTAGTAGCGAAAGGGTTTCGCCAAAGGCAAGGAATCGACTATGAGGAGACTTTATCGCCTGTTGCCATGCTTAAATCAATTAGGATTTTATTAGCAATAGCTGCGTACTATGATTATGAGATTTGGCAGATGGATGTCAAAACAGCTTTTCTCAATGGATACATTGAAGAAAACATTTTCATGGAACAACCTAAGGGTTTTGAATCCCAAGATGGTTCCAAGGTATGTAAGCTAAAGCGATCTATTTATGGGTTGAAACAAGCTTCGAAGAGTTGGAACATCCGTTTTGATGAAGCCATTAAATCCTTTGGTTTTATCAAAAATGAGGATGAGCCATGTGTATATAAGAAGGTTAGTGACAGTGCTATCACTTTCCTTGTCTTATATGTGGATGACATACTGTTGATGGGTAATGATACAGGTATGTTGACGACTATAAAGGTATGGTTGTCAAATACATTCTCCATGAAAGACTTAGGGGAGGCAACCTATATTCTTGGGATTCGCATCTATAGAGATAGAGCGAAAAGAATAATTGGTTTATCCCAAAGTCTATACTTGGAAAATGTGTTAAAGAGGTTTGACATGCTTGATTCCAAGAGAGGATTGTTACCAGTGAGACATAGTATCCATCTTTCTAAAGAGATGTCTCCAAAGACACCTGAAGAAAGAGATAAGATGGCCAGGATTCCATATGCTTCGGCTATTGGAAGTTTAATGTATGCAATGTTGTGTACTAGGCCGAATATCGCATATGCTATTAGTTTGACTAGCAGGTATCAATCCAATCCAGGTTTGGAACACTGGATAGCTGTCAAGAATATCCTTAAGTACTTGAGAAGAACTAAGGATTTATTCTTGATATATGGAGGTGGAGACTTGCAATTGGATGGTTATCGATTCTCGATTTCCAATCGGATATCGATGATAGAAAGTCTACCTCTGGATATGTGTTCATTTGTAATGGAGGTGCGATCATTGGAAGAGTTCCAAACAGAGCATGACCGCAAATTCCACTCATCGAGGTCGAGTATATTCTGCATCGAGATCTTGCAAAGGAAGTCGTTGGATAAAGAAGTTCGTGAGAACTTACAGAGTTCCTTCCATTGAGTCGCCAGCCCATTACATCGTGACAACAATGGAGCGAATATCTGAGCTAAGGAACCAAGGTCTTACCGTAAATCCAAACACATAGAAAGGCGCTACCACATTATCGGAGAAATAGTTGGGCGAGGCGATGTAGCCATGCGAGAAAATAGCATCACTAAAAATCCAGTGATCCATTCACTAAGCCTATGTCACGACTCGATTAGACCGACATCTTGAGAAGATAGGTCTAAGATATTGTAATGAATGGCTCTAGTGCTAGTGGGAGATTGTTAGTAGTATGCCCTAGAGCATATCATTTAGTATGTATCTTGTACATATTTTTAATAATAAAAGGCATTTCCACTTTTCCGTTTACATAATATATTTATGTGTAATAGAAAAGGTCCATTGATATTTTGTTAGAAATATTATTCTTAAGTTGTTAAGAATATGAGTGACAATATTTCTAGCACAAAGTATCATAAATAGGTTCACAATCGAGGATACTTCATAATAAGGACATGACTTATCCATAAAGATTGTATTCATGTTTGTTCCCAAGTTATTTATATGAGATATAAATAAGATGGAATGGTGAGTCTCATGCCATATAACAAACATGATAGGCACTTATAAATGATAAGTAGGCCGAACCAGTGACACTTATGACAAGCACATGGAGTTTACTCTTGTCAATGTTTTGTCATAAATCATATCAGTGCATATAATCTTTAGACCTGAGATAGCACAGTTATCTTGTATATAGGTAGTTTGAGTTTGATACTGCTTTCATACTTGTACTTTGTATGGGTATATGGGCATGTGTTGGCTCCTACTAGTTATATATGGAGGTAGGTGTTGATCAAGATGGAATCTGTTCCTCTAAGTAAATATAGATAAAATCCTATGTTCATTTAATTGTTCTTGATGTTTCAAGTTCCTGGCCAGGATAGATAGATTTATTCAGAAAAGAGTTTCTGATGAGAAAATCTTTTTAATCAAGAACTGGAATTAAAAGAGAACATAATATTCATAGCAAATGGAGTTTGACATAACCATGACTCCAGCTTGAGTTGGGATTTTGTAATAGAGAGATTCTAGTGCATGGTAACATATGATTATAGGTTCATTTAAGGTAAACCTTATTACTGATTGGGTGGCCATGGCATGCTATGCTAGGTGTTAACCATGGTTTACGAGGTTCATAAAATGATTTAGAGAAATCATTTATGGCAAGAAAGAGTTCTGATGATATTAAGAGTTGATATCATGTCTCATTGCCAATTAGTGATGAGCCTAGTAAGTCACACACATACACAAGTTATCACCTATTTAAATATGATTTAATTAATTAATTAAAGAGTTTAATTGATTAATTAAATAGATTTGGTTTGCAATTAAATTGTAAAGTCCCTAGCATGACTTGAAACCAAATCTAGATTATTGGATGTGTAGTATAAATTAAATTTATATTTAAAGTGTTTAAATATGAATTTAATTGATGAGAAATTAATTAATAGAGATTAATTAATTAATTTATATTTGATATAAATTAATTAGAAGAAAAAAATAATTATTTTGGGTTAAGAACTCAAAATTAAGACACAGGGGCATTTTGGTCATTTCACAGTGTGACACGTGGCACCATGAGATGGTGACACGTGGCACCATGAGATGGTGACACATGGCATAACACATAAGCTTGCCAAATGTTTTTTTTAATCATGTAAGATGATTAAAATCAAGATTAAATATAGGTTTGACACTTGGCACAATGTGATTGGGTCACTTAAACCTAGAGCTAATCAAAAGGTGACATGTGGCTATGGTTTAATGTGTTAACCTAACTATTTAAGTGTGGTTATGAAAAGAAAACATAACCAGCAGCCTCTCCTCTCCTTTGTCACGCCACTTTGAGGGTTTTCATCTATTCTTCTTCATCTCTCATCAATTCAAAGAGATTAGCCATCAATCTCTTGAATTAAGAACACTTGAAATTGTTTCTAGTGTCCTGTTTACATCTCTAATCTCTTAAAAGGCAGAACTTGAATTTCTAATTAATAGAAAAGGCTTTAGAAGCTATTCATGGGCTGCCATTGGTGTTCTTGGTGTGGACAAGCTAGAGGGACAACATCTGGTGTCCTGAAGACGAATCTCAAAGGCGGAACATATGCGATTGCATCAAGAGGTTAGTGTAATCGTTCTTGATTTAATCTAGGGTTCTAAAATTAATCTGATTAATTTTAAAATCTTAAATGGCAAATACAGATCCAAAAACATATTAAAAGAGTTTTAATATGTTGTTTATCATTGAAATCAAATAGATAAAAATAAATCTTGCATGATGCATGTGACCCTAGGTGAAAATTTTTGAATTCAATGGTATAAACTTATGTTTTTCACGCTTCCGTTCCTTCAATTGGTATCAGAGTAAACTAACTAACAGCATATGCGATATCCGGCCTAGTACACAACATTGCATACTTTAAACTTCCAATAGCCGAAGCATATGGAATCCTGGCCATTTTATCTCTTTCTTCAGGTGTCTTTGGAGACATCTCTTTAGAAAGGTGGATACCATGTCTCACTGGTAACAATCCTCTCTTGGAATCAAGCATGTTAAACCTCTTTAACACCTTTTCCAAGTATAGACTTTGGGATAAACCAATTATTCTTTTCGCTCTATCTCTATAGATGCGAATCCCAAGAATATAGGTTGCCTCCCCTAAGTCTTTCATGGAGAATGTATTTGACAACCATACCTTTATAGTCGTCAACATACCTGTGTCATTACCCATCAACAGTATGTCATCCACAAATAAGACAAGGAAAGTGATAGCACTGTCACTAACCTTCTTATATACACATGGCTCATCCTCATTTTTGATAAAACCAAAGGATTTAATGGCTTCATCAAAACGGATGTTCCAACTCGTCGAAGCTTGTTTCAACCCATAAATGGATTGCTTTAGCTTGCATACCTAGGAACCATCTTGGGATTCAAATCCCCTAGGTTGTTCCATGAAAATGTTTTCTTCAATGTATCCATTGAGAAAAATTTTGACATCCATCTGCCAAATCTCATAATCATAGTATGCAGCTATTGCTAATAAAATCCTAATTGATTTAAGCATGGCAACAGGCGAGAAAGTCTCCTCATAGTCGATTCCTTGCCTTTGGCGAAACCCTTTCGCTACTAGCCTTGCTTTATAGGTCTCTACCTTTCCATCAGAACCAATTTTCTTCTTGAAAACCCATTTGTTCCCTATAGGTACAATACCTTCAAGTGGGTCAACAAGATCCCAAACTTGATTCTTATACATGGAATCAATCTCGGATTTCATAGCATCAATCCATTTTGAAGAGTCTATATCTGATATAGCTTCTTCATAGGTAAGTGGATCATCTCCATGATCTACTTCTTCATGAGTAGACAACTCTTATTCTTCTTCATGAAGAAAACCATATCTCACGGTGGGTGAGATACCTGGTTGTTCTACGAGGAATAGCGTAGATGTTTCATCAACGGGTATTGGTTGACTAGATGGATCTATATCCATCGATGCATTGGTTGTGTAACACCCTAAGTTCGGTAGTGCGTTCTCATTCGGTGACCAGTCTTTGTCGGACAGCTAGGATGCCTAGAACCACACCTTGTTATGAGAGAGGAGACATAAATAATGAAATACAAAAAGAAAATACAAGAAAAACAAAGGAAAAATCATAGCAAAGAAATGTAACCGAATAAGTGAGTAGGAAACCTAGCGATGGGTGATCATGCAGGAAGTCACTGAGTGGACCGTTGACTAGCTACTGGAATGCGGGGAACCACGGAAAACATTTTAAGACTTAAATAGACCCTTATTGAAGAATAAATATCATTAGAAAGATCAAAGAAAAATTAAATAATTAGTACAAAGAAAAGTGAGAAATCGAAAAGCAGACAAAATACGGTTATTCAGAAAAATTGGGAATGCCACGAACAGGGCATTATGGTCATTTGACATCACGAATTGTCTTTTGACCTAAATTTCCATTAAAAATAAATAATATTACACTTAGAAAATGAAATGAAAAATTTGTTTAGTGGTACCTAAAATAAATAGCCAAAAATGGAGTGGAAATGGTGTAAATAACACATTAAACTTATAATATGGTTAAATAATGTGAGTGGGCCACTAAAGGAATAAACTAAAGACATAGTGGGGCAGGTGTACATCCATTATCCAAGGCAGAAACTTCATCTTCTCCATTGTACCAAAGTTGCCGTGAATGAAGGGAGAGGAAACTCCATGGACATTTTCATGCAAGCTTGATCCATCCCTCCATTTCAACTCCATTCACTTGGGTTCCTTCATGAAACTTTGTCTACTCATCACAAGGAAGAGTTTGATACTAAATTTGAGAAGTTTAAGCAAGGTTTAACAAGCTCCAAGCATAAGGTAAGTCCATAATTTTGAAGATAGCTTTGTTAAGTTTTGTGTGCATGTTATGGGTGTTGGTTTTGTGAAGGAAAATTTTGAGTTTGAAGAGTTATTGTTGTTTTCATTTTGGACAGCCATGGAGTCACGTTTTTGATGAGATATTTATGCATATAATTGATGAGAAATAATGTTGATCATGGTGATTTAATATCCTAGAGGATTATTTCACATATATATGGTGATTTATGCACTTGGATGGGAATTGGTAAATTGTAGGGCACTTTGATGTTGAAGAAGGTTTTCGGCAGCTTGGGGACCCTTGAATAATTGTATGTATTGATGGAAGTATTGGCAGAATGTTGACATAGAAGAATTGATGAATGTGTATGTAAATTAGTAGTGGAAATTATATGTAATGATTAGGTGTAATTATGTACATATATTGCTAAATTTGGACTTTATGGTTTAGGGTTGTAATTGATGTATTGAGAATGTTTGTATTCTGTCCAAATTGACCATAGTAAGAAGTGATAAATGAATATGGAATGGTATAACATCAGAATTGGGTATGGGGATTTAAGATAGAGCAAGTTAAATGTGTGTTTGAATTGGGGTTTGAAAGACACATAGAGGACAGTGTGCAAATAGACCTATAACTTTAAATGTGTAACCTCAATTGGTATGAGACCAATTGGAGGTGAAACTAGGCACAAAATGTGCCAACTTTCATTGAGAGAACATACCAAAATTCTACTTGCAAGGTGATGTGAAAAATGACCAATTCGGATTAGGTACACTTGAGACCTAAAAACTGACCATTTGGACAGCAGTGAGTGTTTAGGCCATAACTCACTCAAAACAGGTCCAATTGACCTGAAATTTTAACCATGAATAGTTAAGACCCATACCTACAAGTCTTATGAAGATACCAAAGCCCAGAAATGACCATAAGCAAGTCAAAAAGCTTGCACAAGTTCGGGTCCAAAAACTGGCCGAACCAGAGTTGACCAAATTGACCAAAAATTGACCTAAATTGATACCATTTGACCAGCAATAGTGTAATGACCATAACTTGGTCTACTTAACTCGGATTGACCTAAAATTTTGCACCGCGTGCAATAAGACATAGATCTACAAGTTTGTAGTTTTGACCGAAGCCCGAAAACCGAGGGAACTAGGCCGTCCGGCTAGGTCAAACCAGTATCCCGAAATCAATCAACTTGCATTAAAATGCAATAAACAAGTAAACTAGTTTGGCAAAACGTACCAAACCTAAAACCCTATCGAATGTGACATATTAACGACACTAAAACCTAATTTACCTAAAACGCATAGCGAGGGTCGGTATATTAGGTGATTAAGTGAATAATTGAGTTCAGTGCATTATTTACTAAACACCATCGTTAGAGGCAAATTAAATTAGCACTTGAAACACTTCAAATTGTGTTTCTCGGTTAACAAGGACTCGGCAAAGGAAAGAAATCTGAGTCAAAACCAGAGACAAATATCGAGGTTTGTGCACAACAACTATTTCTCTTGAATTTTCAATTTAAATAAATATTGACTATTTGAATATTATTGTTTTAAATTGTGTTTGTTCACAACAACTATTTCTTTTGAATTATTTTCAATTGAAATAAATTATGACTACTTGTATATTAGTGTTTTAAATTGTGGAAATGTGTTTGGTGGACACTTATTGATTGAAAAACATTGTGAATGGTTTGAAATGTGAAAAATTGTTTGAATGATATTGATGGATACTTATTGATTGAAAAGCAACGTAAATGGTTTTGTGGAAATTGAAGTGAATTACAATTGTGTTGCCATTTTGTGAATGAAATTATAACTTTGGAAATTTATTGGATTCTTACGGATCATTTGAATAAAATGTTTGGAATTGTTTTGACTCACAATTGGCATGACATCGATACTATGTTCCTCCTCCATTAATGGGGTGAGTGTGATTATTCCTCCCTCTTTGACTTATTAGTCTGGGGTGAGTATGATTATGTTCCTCCCTCTTTGACTTCCCAGTCTGAGGTGAGTATGGATGAGTTCTCATTATATAGCTAGCTTCCTCCCTCATTGATTTCGATTATTGGGGTGAGCATGTCTTGTCGTGGTGTACAACACGGCATATATGGAAAAATTGTGTCATGACTTAAATTGTGATATTGATTGGCAACACTGTATTCTCCAGTTATTTGATCGAATGGTGTTATTGATTTGCAAAACGATATTATTCAATTATTTGATCGAATTGTGTTATTGATTTGCAAAACGATATTATTCAGTTATTTGATCAAATTGTGTATGAATTGGCAATACGGTATTCTTAAGCTATTTGACTAAATTGTGTTATTATGAATTTTGATAATTTGTGAATTGGAGTTTAAATTCCTTATGACATTCATTGTCTTGAAATCAACTATGGTTTTAAGTATCCACTAATGATATGATTTATGAATTGTGATTTAAAATTGTATTTGGTTAATGTTGTGCACCACTGAGACATTGTCTCAGCGATAGCTTTTTATTGCTGTCGCAGGTAGAGAGATAGACAGGGCAGCAGACTAGGCTGCTAGTACCGCCAGCGAGAGATTTTGGGTATAGTGAGTATACCATATGTGGCATTTTGTATTGTAATGTATATTCACTGTATGTATATTTTGTTCTTGGTTTTGAGCAGTTGTAAATTTAAGTTGTACAATAAAGTTGTAAAATAATTATGAGTTATTTGGCTTGTAAAAATTGTGTTATATTTTTGTATCTTAGTCTTTGAAAATCACTGTGGATTTGACTTGAGAAATGTGTTGTGTTGATAAAAATGTTGGAGTTGAGATTTGAAAATATATTGAAGTGCTTTTTACAGGTTTTCTGAAGAACTGTTTTGTCCAAAATACAAATGGCACCTTGCCAAAATTTTTACAGATACTCCAAATAAATCAAATGAGTTAGTTGTTTCACTTCAGTTCACCAAAGTCTTTCACACCTGTAAATAGTGCTCACCACTGTACAAGAATAAAAGTTATTAAAATCCCTTGTAGTGTATTTAATGGATTATCAGTAGACGGAGTTGGTAATTCATTAGGTATACTACGGGATCATGTTATGCCTTACAGAGGGGTAGGGTGTGACATGTTTTAGTGGTATCAGAGCAATGGTTTTAAAGTGAATTTCGAACTGTGAATTTGAAATCTTTATGCCGGTAACTACAACTGCTCAAATGTTTGATACATACAGTACATTACATTATAAATATGCACTAACGGGAGGAAATCTCCTTGTATTATTGTACAGGAGGTCAGGGAAATAAATTTTGATGCATTAGTGACTAGTCCTTTAGGATAAGGATTGTGATAACAAGTGAAATTAGTTTTGGAAGAGTTTATCGGCGAAAAGTATTTGCTGACACACCATAAAATTATAAGCTAATTAGCGAGCCTACTTAATGTAAGGCAAGAGGACGTAAATGTAAGATGCAGTAATGGAATTGCTCTAGATGAGGGCAAGGAGGTTACTGTTAGAAATTGCTAATGGATATTGTAATCAGAATAAGATTCGAATATCAGTGAATTCAAAAGAATAAAAGATAACAAAGTTTGATCTATTGGGATGTATCGTAGTAACTATGCAATGTTCTTGATGTTTATCTTGTAGTGCAGATTCAAGATCGACTTGAGATTATTGTGTAGAGCTACGTACTACCCGATAGTACACCTAGATAAGAATAGTTGCCAACGGCATCTGTTTTGGTATAGTTATGCCATGACAGAATTTAATTGTTAGAAATAAGTTTGAAAATCCTACTTAGGGATCTAAAACTCAAAAGTTAAAATATCGAAAGGTTATAGTTCAGTACAAAAGGAAGTAAGTTATAGAATATTGACAGATAAAAAGAGTTATGAAAGTAGAGAATTGAACAGTTGATTCATGTGTAACAAAGAAATATTACAAATGTGAGGAAGACTATGGACTAGAATGGTCAGAGGACCAATGACTGATGAAAGATTCTAACATGACCTCAAGGGTCATTCAAGGAGCAACGTGAACCAAAATATTAGACAGAATAATAGTAAGAGGAGATTGGTGTTATCCAAACAAATTAAACATTGTATTAGATTGTTAAAAGTCTTACGATCATATAGAAAGGAGAAATAAACGTATGACTATTGTAAGATGGCTACTGGGTAAAAATTTCGTGGACGAAATTTATTTAAGGTTGGGAGAATTGTAACACACATTAGTTCGGTAGTGCGTTCTCATTAGGTGACCGATCTTTGTCAGGACAGCTAGGATGCCTAGAACCACACCTTGTTATGAGAGAGGAGACATAAATAATGAAATACAAAAAAAGAAAATACAAGAAAAACAAAGGAAAAATCATAGCAAAGAAATGTAACCGAATAAGTGAGCCGGGAAACCTAGCGATGGGTGATCAGGAAGTCACTGAGTGGACCGTTGACTAGCCCTCGATCATGGAACCAAGGAAAACATTTTTAAGACTTAAATAGAACCTTATTGAAGAATAAATATCATTAGAAAGATCAAATAAAAAATTAAATAATTAGTATAAAGAAAATTGAGAAATAGAAAAAGCAGACAAAATACGGTTATTCTGAAAAATTGTGAATGCCAACAGAACAGGGGCATTATGGTCATTTGACATCACGAATTGTCTTTTGACCTAAATTTCCATTAAAAATAAATAATATTACACTTAGAAAATGAAATGAAAAATTTGTTTAGTGGTACCTAAAATAAATAGCCAAAAATGGAGTGGAAATGGTGTAAATAACACATTAAACTTATAATATGGTTAAATAATGTGAGTGGGCCACTAAAGGAATAAACTAAAGACATAGTGGGGCAGGTGTACATCCATTATCCAAGGCAGAAACTTCATCTTCTCCATTGTACCAAAGTTGCCGTGAATGAAGGGAGAGGAAACTCCATGGACATTTTCATGCAAGCTTGATCCATCCCTCCATTTCAACTCCATTCACTTGGGTTCCTTCATGAAACTTTGTCTACTCATCACAAGGAAGAGTTTGATACTAAATTTGAGAAGTTTAAGCAAGGTTTAACAAGCTCCAAGCATAAGGTAAGTCCATAATTTTGAAGATAGCTTTGTTAAGTTTTGTGTGCATGTTATGGGTGTTGGTTTTGTGAAGGAAAATTTTGAGTTTGAAGAGTTATTGTTGTTTTCATTTTGGACAGCCATGGAGTCACGTTTTTGATGAGATATTTATGCATATAATTGATGAGAAATAATGTTGATCATGGTGATTTAATATCCTAGAGGATTATTTCACATATATATGGTGATTTATGCACTTGGATGGGAATTGGTAAATTGTAGGGCACTTTGATGTTGAAGAAGGTTTTCGGCAGCTTGGGGACCCTTGAATAATTGTATGTATTGATGGAAGTATTGGCAGAATGTTGACATAGAAGAATTGATGAATGTGTATGTAAATTAGTAGTGGAAATTATATGTAATGATTAGGTGTAATTATGTACATATATTGCTAAATTTGGACTTTGTGGTTTAGGGTTGTAATTGATGTATTGAGAATGTTTGTATTCTGTCCAAATTGACCATAGTAAGAAGTGATAAATGAATATGGAATGGTATAACATCAGAATTGGGTATGGGGATTTAAGATAGAGCAAGTTAAATGTGTGTTTGAATTGGGGTTTGAAAGACACATAGAGGACAGTGTGCAAATAGACCTATAACTTTAAATGTGTAACCTCAATTGGTATGAGACCAATTGGAGGTGAAACTAGGCACAAAATGTGCCAACTTTCATTGAGAGAACATACCAAAATTCTACTTGCAAGGTGATGTGAAAAATGACCAATTCGGATTAGGTACACTTGAGACCTAAAAACTGACCATTTGGACAGCAGTGAGTGTTTAGGCCATAACTCACTCAAAACAGGTCCAATTGACCTGAAATTTTAGCCATGAATAGTTAAGACCCATACCTACAAGTCTTATGAAGATACCAAAGCCCAGAAATGACCATAAGCAAGTCAAAAAGCTTGCACAAGTTCGGGTCCAAAACTGGCCGAACCAGAGTTGACCAAATTGACCAAAAATTGACCTAAATTGATACCATTTGACCAGCAATAGTGTAATGACCATAACTTGGTCTACTTAACTCGGATTGACCTAAAATTTTGCCCCGCGTGCAATAAGACATAGATCTACAAGTTTGTAGTTTTGACCGAAGCCGAAAACCGAGGAACTAGGCCGTCGGGCTTGGTCAAACCAGTATCCCGGAATCCAGCAAGTTGCATTAAAATGCACTAAACAAGGAAATGAGTTTGGCAAAACGTACAAAACATAAAACCCTATCTAATTTGACATTTTAACGACACTAAAACCTAATTTACCTAAAACGCATAGCGAGGTCGGTATATTAGGTGATTAAGTGAATAATTGAGTTCAGTGCATTATTTACTAAACACCATCGTTAGAGGCAAATTAAATTAGCCTCAAACACTTCAAATTGTGTTTCTCGATTAACAAGGACTCAAAGAAAAGGGAAAGAAATCTGAGTCAAAACCGGAGACAAATATCGTGAGGTTTGTGCACAACAACTATTTCTCTTGAATTTTCAATTGAAATAAATATTGACTATTTGTATATTATTGTTTTAAATTGTGTTTGTGCACAACAACTATTTCTTTTGAATTATTTTCAATTGAAATAAATTATGACTACTTGTATATTATTGTTTTAAATTGTGGAAATGTGTTTGGTGGACACTTATTGATTGAAAAACATTGTGAATGGTTTGAAATCTGTGAAAAATTGTTTGAATGATATTGATGGATACTTATTGATTGAAAAGCATGTAAATGGTTTTGTGGAAATTGAAGTGAATTACGAATTGTGTTGCCATTTTGTGAATGAAATTATAACTTTGGAAATTTATTGGATTCTTACGGATCATTTGAATAAAATGTTTGGAATTGTTTTGACTCACAATTGGCATGACACTGATACTATGTTCCTCCTCCATTAATGGGGTGAGTGTGATTATTCCTCCCTCTTTGACTTATCAGTCTGGGGTGAGTATGATTATGTTCCTCCCTCTTTGACTTCCCAGTCTGAGGTGAGTATGGATGAGTTCTCATTATATAGCTAGCTTCCTCCCTCATTGATTTCGATTATTGGGGTGAGCATGTCTTGTCGTGGTGTACAACACGGCATATATGGAAAAATTGTGTCATGACTTAAATTGTGATATTGATTGGCAACACTGTATTCTCCAGTTATTTGATCGAATGGTGTTATTGATTTGCAAAACGATATTATTCAATTATTTGATCGAATTGTGTTATTGATTTGCAAAACGATATTATTCAGTTATTTGATCAAATTGTGTATGAATTGGCAATACGGTATTCTTAAGCTATTTGACTAAATTGTGTTATTATGAATTTTGATAATTTGTGAATTGGAGTTTAAATTCCTTATGACATTCATTGTCTTGAAATCAACTATGGTTTTAAGTATCCACTAATGATATGATTTATGAATTGTGATTTAAAATTGTATTTGGTTAATGTTGTGCACCACTGAGACATTGTCTCAGCGATAGCTTTTTTTTGCTGTCGCAGGCAGAGAGATAGACAGGGCAGCAGACTAGGCTGCTAGTACCGCCAGCGAGAGATTTTGGGTATAGTGAGTATACCATATGTGGCATTTTGTATTGTAATGTATATTCACTGTATGTATATTTTGTTCTTGGTTTTGAGCAGTTGTAAATTTAAGTTGTACAATAAAGTTGTAAAATAATTATGAGTTATTTAGCTTGTAAAAATTGTGTTATATTTTTGTATCTTAGTCTTTGAAAATCACTGTGGATTTGACTTGAGAAATGTGTTGTGTTGATAAAAATGTTGGAGTTGAGATTTGAAAATATATTGAAGTGCTTTTTACAGGTTTTCTGAAGAACTGTTTTGTCCAAAATACAAATGGCACCTTGCCAAAATTTTTACAGATACTCCAAATAAATCAAATGAGTTAGTTGTTTCACTTCAGTTCACCAAAGTCTTTCACACCTGTAAATAGTGCTCACCACTGTAAAAGAAGAAAAGTTTTTAAAATCCCTTGTAGTGTATTTAATGGATTATCAGTAGACGGAGTTGGTAATTCATTAGGTATACTACGGGATCATGTTATGCCTTACAGAGGGGTAGGGTGTGACAGGTTGGTCATAATTCTCCAATTCTAACTCTATTTGCCTTCCTTTGCCTCCTTCTTGAACAAACTGTTATTCAAGAAATGTGGCATCTCTACTTATAACAACCTTTTGTGAAGTAGGCAAATAAAATAATATCCAAAACTATCTTTTGGATATCCAACAAATCGACCTTTTTCTGATCTGGTCTCCAATTTATCAGTGTTGACTTTTGATATAAGCTGGACAACCCCAAATCTTAACATGCTTAAGACTTGGTTTTCTTCCATGCCATATCTCATAAGGTGTGTAAGAAACTGATTTTGATGGAATCCTATTCAGAATATACAAAGCTGATTCTAATGCAAATCCCCAAAAGAAGATTGACATATCAGTATAGCTCATCATACTACGTACCATATCCAATAGGTACGATTTCTCCTTCAGATACACCATTCAGTGTGGCGTTCTGGAGGAGTCGGTGAGAAACAATGCCATGCTCTCTCAAGTATTCATCAAATTCGACTCAAATATTCACCTCCACGATCGATCGAAGAGCTTTAATATTCTTTCCTGTTTGATTTTCTACTTCAGATTTAAATTCTTTGAACTTTTCAAAAGATTCATGTTTGTATTTCATCAAATACAAATACCCAAACCTTGATTTATCATCAGTAAAGGTAATAAAATAATGAAAACCCCCTCTAGCCATTTCTTTAAATGGACCACATACATCACTATGTATTAGCTCCAAAATATTTTCAGCTCTTAGCCCTTGTCCAACAAAGGGTGATCTAGTCATTTTGCCCTGAAGGCAAGATTCACAAGTTGGAGTAGGCTCAGAGCCCAATGAGGATAGAATCCCCATTTTCTCCAGTTTTGCAATCCTATCTTCTGCAACATGACATAACCTTAAGTGCCAAATATATTTTGAACTTGAGTTGGTTTTCACCATGGCATTGCATTCTTTTAGATTGCTATACTCTGGGTAGTGGAAACACTTTCTTACTGGTGGAAACACTTTCCTGTTGGCAGTGGAAACATTTTCTTTTACCTTCATCAGCTTTAGTCTTCCATTTTCTGTTTAGCTATTTTCTTGGAAGGACCAGGAATCTGAGGTTTCTTTTTCTTATTGCCCTTCTTCTTGTTGGACTTTCCAGCAGAAGAAGATGCAACCAAAGCTACCTCTTTTCCTTTATTGCCCAGCATATTATTTTGGGCAATAACTAGCATGTTGAGTAAATCAACTAAGGTGCATTCCTATTTAGTCATATGAAAATTTGTCACAAAATTCCCAAAAGACTGAGGAAGGGACTGAAGGATCAAATCCGTCTGTAGTTGGAAATCCATGTTGAAGTCAAGATGTTCCAACTGCTCAATCATCCGAATCATCTTGTGGACATGATCCCCAACATTCTGTCCCTCAGACATCCTCATACGGAATAGCTGTCTAGATATCTCATACCTAGCATTCCTGCTGTGCTCACCATATAACTCTTGTAGGTGAAGGAGG
Organism: Hevea brasiliensis; assembly: GCF_030052815.1. Lineage (NCBI taxonomy): Eukaryota > Viridiplantae > Streptophyta > Magnoliopsida > Malpighiales > Euphorbiaceae > Hevea > Hevea brasiliensis. The sequence goes on along the minus strand of NC_079499.1, from coordinate 77,911,895 downwards.
ATCTCACTCGCACTCTGCATGTTCTCATGTTGCTTCTGTAACTCATTACTCATGGAAGCAAGCATGTAACACTTAGCTCTCATATCATGCTCATTCCACTTGTCCAAAGTTTCATGTTCCTCTTGTGTGGCCTCTGGAGGTAAGGGACCAGGAACATTTGAATCTAGAACATATCCTATATGTTCAAGGTTCAGGACAAGTTTCAAATTTCTTAGCCAATCAGACAGATTAGGTCATGTCAACCTATTGTGATCAAGTATGCTTGCAAGGATATTGGATGGTGGTGGTTGTTTTGTGCTCATTTTTATCAGAAAATTAACTGCAGAAAATAACCAGATTAATTAGTAAATGTATCATGTAATTAACCAAAATGATTATGGTCTTTTAATCAAATTGGTCCTCCCACTAACTTAGCGAATCCTACACTTCCAACGTAGAAAACGGAAATCCTAGTTGGATGGATTTCTAGTGGGTGATTGAATTCTTATAATTCCATTGATCATCCTCAGGTACATCCATTATTGGAATTACAATAAACTATAAGTGAGCAACTCCTTGCCCATCACATCTCATGTGAGGTTCAATCCTTTTGCTAGCCCCTAATGCTCAAAATCTCAGGTACATCCAATATTGACTTATCTTGCATTAGTTAAGTTGATCCCATTGAGCCAGTAATTATGCAAATAATTTTAATGTCCTCAGGTACATCCAATATTGGCCACCAAACCATTTACATATTTACAACATCTCATGCTTAACAATTATTCTTAAGAAAATCTCTTCAATTAATTGCATCTCATGCAACTATTTAAAATTTCTTAAAATAATTGCCCCAATGGAGGGCTTATGTTATAATTACTTTAATTATACCATTTCCAACTTAATCATTTGTTTGGAAGATTTTATAGCCATCCTAATTACTATTAAGGTCTCACTTTGCACATTATCCATTTAGCATGCATATATCATATAATTGCATACATTCCCATACATCTCATGCATTCATAGATAAGCGATAAATATGGTATGATCATGGACTTTCTAAGGGATTCAATTCTGAGCCACCAAGAATTGAATCAGGGCATTCCTAGGTGCATTTCATTCATTCATTTTACAAGAGTTGCTGAAGGAGTACATAATCAACACTTGATATTGAATTCCTCCCACTGGTCCCACCAATGCTCTTGACCTCCTTGAACTTCTTACAATCCAATATTACATAGTAATCCTTGGCATACCAAGGCGAATTTACAAGAACTTAAATAAATGAAATTACAACCAAAAAAATATTACAAACTTAATAATACATGCCCAAAATAAATTAAAATAAATTAATTAATTTACAATCCCAAAGAAACATAAAAGAAATAAATCCAATCACATTGGTCTTTTATAGTCCATGATCATCCATCATGCATATCACTATTTAACAATTAAATAAAACATACATTCTTAAATTAAATTGAATATCTCATATTCAACTTAAAAATCCAGATTTGAATATGATTCAAATAAATTTAAAAATTCAGATTTGAATCTCATTCAAACAAATTTAAAAATTCAGATTTGAATCACATTCAAACAACTTCAAAAATTCAGATTTGAATGACATTCAAACATTTTTTAAAAAATCAGATTTGAATCACATTCAAATATTTTTTAAAAAATCAGATCTGAATTTTATTGAATCAATTTTAAAAAATCAGATTTAAATATGATTCAAACAACTTTTAAAATTCAGATTTGAATCACATTCAAAAAACTTTTAAAATTCAGATTTGAATCACATTCAAACAACTTTTAAAATTCAGATTTGAATCATAATTTAATTGTGTGATTAAAACAACTAATTAAACACTTTAATTAGTCAAAGAATAGGCCTTAGATCATACAACAATTGCAGAATTAAAAGCCAAACCTTAAACCACCCATGGAACCATTGTTGCCGCCACCAATGGTGGCTTCACCATGTGTGACGCCACATCTCATGATCCAACCAGCAATGAATCTCTTGATCTCATGATCAAACACACAATTAAATTATATAATCAACAATCTAAATGGCAAATATAGTGGCTCTGATACCAATTGAAAGGAACGGAAGCGTGAAAAACACAAGATTATACCATTGAATTCAAAAATTTTCACCTAGGGTCACATGCACCATGCAAGATTTATTTTTATTTATTTGATTTCAATGATAAACAACATATTAAAACTCTTTTAATATGTTTTTGGATCTGTATTTGCCATTTAAGATTTTAAAAATTAATCAGATTAATTTTAGAACCCTAGATTAAATCAAGAACGATTACACTAATCTCTTGATGTGCTGCAGTGTGTCTGCGCCTTTGAGATTCATCTTCAGGACACCAGATGTTGTCCCTCTAGCTTGTCCACACCAAGAACACCTATGGCAGCCCTTGAACAGCTTCTAAAGCCTTTTCTATTAATTAGAAATTCAAGTTCTGCCTTTTAAGAGATTAGAGATGTAAACAGGATACTAGAAACAATTTCTAGCATTCTTAATTCAAGAGATTGATGGCTAATCTCTTTGAATTGATGAGAGATGAAGAGAAATAGCTGGAGAGGCTCAAAGTGGCGTGACATATGAGAGGAGAGGCTGCTGGTTATGTTTTCTTTTCATAACCACACTTAAATAGCTAGGTTAACACATTAAACCCTAGCCACATGTCACCTTTTGATTAGCTCTAGGTTTAAGTGACCCAATCTCATTGTGCCAAGTGTCAAACCTATATTTAATCTTGATTTTAATCATCTTACATGATTAAAAAACATTTGGCAAGCTTATGTGCTATGCCATGTGTCACCATCTCATGGTGCCACGTGTCACACTACAAAATGACCAAAATGCCCCTGTGTCTTAATTTTGAGTTCTTAACCCAAAATAATTATTTTCTTCTTCTAATTAATTTATATCAAATATAAATTAATTAATTAATCTCTATTAATTAATTTATCATTAATTAAATTCATATTTAAACACTTTAAATATAAATTTAACTTATATTATACATCCAATAATCTAGATTTGGTTTCAAGTCATGCTAGGGACTTTGCAATCTAATTGCAAACCAAACCTATTTAATTAATCAATTTAAACTCTTTAATTAATTAATTAAATCATATTTAATTAGGTGATAACTTGTGTATGTGTGTGACTTACTAGGCTCATCACTAATTGGCAATGAGACATGATATCAACTCTTAATATCATCAGAACTCTTTCTTACCATAAATGATTTCTCTAAATCATTTTATGAACCTCATAGACCGTGGTTAACACCTAGCATAGCATGCCATGGCCACCCAATTAGTAATAAGGTTTACCTTAAATGAACCTACAATCATATGTTACCATGCACTAGAATCTCTCTGTTACAAAATCCCAACTCAAGCTGGAGTCATGGTTTATGTCAAACGCCATTTGCTATGAATATTATGTTCTCTTTTAATTCCAGTTCTTGATTAAAAAGATCTTCTCATCAGAAACTCTTTTCTGAATAAATCTATCTGTCCTGGCCAGGAACTTGAAACATCAAGAACAATTAAATGAACATAGGATTTTATCTCTATTTACTTAGAGGAACAGATTCCATCTTGATCAACACCTACCTCCATATATAACTAATAGGAGCCAACACATGCCCATATACCCATACACAGTACAAGTATGAAAGCAGTATCAAACTCAAACTACCTATATACAAGATAACTGTGCTATCTCAGGTCTAAAGATTATATGCACTGATATGATTTATGACAAAATATTGACAAGAGTAAACTCCATGTGCTTGTCATAAGTGTCACTGGTTCGGCCTACTTATCATTTATAAGTGCCTATCATGTTTGTCATATGGCATGAGACTCACCATTCCATCTTATTTATATCTCATATAAATAACTTGGGAACAAACATGAATACAATCTTTACGATAAGTCATGTCCTTATTATGAAGTATCCTCGATTGTGAACCTATTTATGATACTTTGTGCTAGAAATATTGTCACTCATATTCTTAACAACTTAAGAATAATATTTCTAACAAAATATCAATGGACCTTTTCTATTACACATAAATATATTATGTAAATGGAAAAGTGGAAATGCCTTTTATTAATAAAAATATATACAAGATACATACTAAATGATATGCTCTAGGGCATACTACTAACAGTCTGGGTCAACAGAATTTATAGGGACTATCCTGATCCAAGGACTTGTTTTTCTGTCAGATTTGATTGAAATGCCCTTCAGAGATTATGATATTATCTTGGGCATGGATTGGTTAGCCAAGCATCATGCCAATTGACTATAGACTGAAGACAGTCACTTTTGGTCTCCCTCTGTACGGTAATGTGGTAATGTAACACCCCTAAGTTCGGTAGTGCGTTCTACTGTTCTAGTGACCAGTGTTGTCCGGACAGCTAGGATGCCTAGAACTACACTTTGATATAAATGAGGAGACATAAAATAATGAAATACAAGAAAATAAAAACAAAGGAAAAATAATAGTAAAGAAATGTAACCAAGTTAAACGAGCTGAGAACCCTAGCGATGGGTGACCACACCGGGAAGTCACGACGTGGATTGTTGACTAGCCCTGGACCGTGGGGAACCCTGAAAATTATTTTTAAGACTTAAATAGACACCTATTGAAGTCTAAATACCATTAGAAATATCAAAGAAAAATTAATTAATTAGTACAAAGAAAAGTGAGAAATCGAAAAACGGACAAAACCCGGTGTTACCGTGTAACACCCCTAAGTTCGGTAGTGCGTTCTGCTGTTCCAGTGACCAGTGTTGTCCGGACAGCTAAGATGCCTAGAACTACACTTCAATATGAGTGAGGAGACATAAAATAATGAAATACAAGAAAAGAAAATACAAGAAAAACAAAGGAAATATAATAGCAAAGAAATGTAGCCAAGTTAAGCGAGCCGGGAATCCTAGCGATGGGTGACCGCACCGGGAAGTCATGGCGTGGACCGTTGACTAGCCCTGGACTGCGGGGAACCCTGGAAAATATTTTTAGGACCTAAAGAGACATCAATTGAAGTATAAATATCATTAGAAATATCAAATAAAAATTAAATAATTAGTACAAAGAAAAGTGAAAAATCGAGAAAACGGTAAAACTCGGTGTTACCGAAAAATCGAGAATATAACCCGAATATGGGCATTTTGATCATTTGACCCCTAGAGTTGAATTTTGATCTAATTTTCCATTAAAAATAAATAGTATTAAATTTTGAAAATTCATAAAAAAAAATGAAATTGGAATAAAATATTGGAATTGGATGAAATAAAGGGGTGTAATTTAGAATATTGGAAAGTTTAAGTATTAAAATAATTTAATATTAATTAGTGGAGGTATAAAAGCTGTTTGGGACATGTGTATATCCACTAAGACCCATCTTCAACCTTCATCAACCCCTTAGCCGAATTGTTTTTCTTAAGCTTCCTCCATGGCCGAATTTTGAAAGCTTCCTAAAGTCCACCATTTTCAACTCAAACCCCAAAGCTTGCTTTATTAAATTTGCTTCCCACATCACAAGGAAGAGATTGATGGTAATTTGAAGGAGATTAGTTGAGGTTTGATCAAGCTCCAATAATAGGTAAGTGTTCAAATTCCTTTCCTTCTTAAGTAAAGTTTGTAGGAAGCTTGAGATAAGTGAATTGATGAAGAAATTTTGTGGTTTTGATGGGTTATTATTATGTACTATTTTTGGCAGCCATAGTGATTAAAGAACTTTGAATTGTTTTCACATATATATGATGGTGATTGAAGTTAATTAAAGAAATTAAAGGTATTATATGAGTAGTCAAGCTAATTCATGTGTATGTGTGAAATTAGTGCATTTGAATTTGGAACTTGGTAAGAGATATTGAAGACCGTAGCTAATGGAAATCTTTGGCAGCCTTGAAGTTCAATGAAGAGTACTTAATTTGATGAAATTATTGGATGAATTATGGTACCAAGGATTGATGAATGTGTATGTAAATTAGTAGTGGAAATTATATGTAATGATTAGGTGTATTTATGTCCATATATTGCTAAATTTGGACTTTGTGGTTTAGGGTTGTATTTGATGTATTGAGAATATTTGTATTCTGTCCAAATTGACCATAGTAAGAAGTGATAAATGAATATGGAATGGCATAAAATCAGAATTAGGTATGGGGATTTAAAGTAGAGCAAGTTAAATGTGTGTTTGAATTGGGGTTTGAAAGCCATATAGAGGGCAGTATGCATTTTAGCCTATAACTTTAAATGTGTAACCTCAATTGGTATGAGACCAATTGGAGGTGAAACTAGGCACAAAATGTGCCAACTTTCATTGAGAAAGCATACCAAAATTCTGCTTGCAAGGTGACATAAAAAAATGACCAATTCGGATTAAGTGCAATTGAAACCTGAAAACTGACCAATTGGGCAGCAGTTAATGTTTAGGCCATAACTCACTCAAAATAGGTCCAATTGACCTGAAATTTTAACCATGAATAGTTAAGACCCATACCTACAAGTCTTATGAAGACACCAAAGCCCAGAAATGACCAGAAGCAAGTCAAAAAGCTTGCACAAGTTCGGGTCCAAAAACTGGCCGAACCAAAGTTGACCAAATTGACCTAAAATTGACTTAATTTGATGCCATTTGACTAGCAATAGTATAATGACCATAACTTGGTCTACGTAACTCGGATTGACCTGAAATTTTGCCCCGCGTGCAATAAGACATAGATATACAAGTTTGTAGTTTTGACCGAAACCCAAAAACCGAGGGAACTAGGCCGTCCGGCTAGGTCAAACTAGTATCCCGAAATCCAGCAATTTGCAATGAAATACAAGAAAATGCAATATACATAGAATTGAGTTTGGTAACACGTACCAACCCTAAAACCCTATCGAATGTGACATATTAATGACACTAAAACCTAAATTACCTAGAACACATCGAGGGTTAGTATATTAGGTGATTAAGCAAATAATAGCTTTCAGTGAATTATTTGTCAAACATTATCGATAGAGACAATTTAATTTAGTACTGAAGCACTTCAAATTGTGTTTCTCAGTTACCAAAGACTCAGGAAAAGGGAAGGAAACACTGAGTCCAGACCAGGAGACAGTCATAAGAGGTTTGTGCACAACTAGTTTTTAACTGATTTTGTTTTGAATATTTCATATGATTAAATGACGTATTTTCTTATGTATTATGTTTAACAAGCATTAGATTTAATTCAATGATTATTGAAAATTGTTATAGTATGTATGAATTTAGCTTTGTGAAATGGTATCTCCACAAGTATTAAGCATTGTTATGGATTGAATAAATTATGTTTTGGAAAATTGGGATAGAACATGTTTTGAATTGTGATGGTAATTTTCATGGAAAAATGTAAATTTATGATTTGAATTGTGATGAGCATAAAAAATTATTGGATATTGGAATTGACTTTGAATCGAATTATATTGTGATTTATGCTCACTAAAAGGATTGTGATATTGTTTTATATCTCACTATAGATGCTTGACTAGGTTATTACCCGTCTCTCTCATTTGTTGAGAAGACAATGGAGTGAGTTGTGTTTTGATTACTATGATACGTGCACAGGCTTAGATTTTCCTCTGATTTGAGGTTAGATCTAAGTTTATTTTATCGTTATGGCCCTTGCGGAAGATTCATTATTGTGATGGTACTGTGCACAATGATTCGACCTCCCCGACCATAGGGAGTTAGAATCTGATTCGACCTCCCCGACCATAGGGAGTTAGAATCACATCGAAGATGGCCCTTTCGGATTAGTCTTGCATAGTTAGTGAGATAAAGAATAATTTTTGAGATACAGAATGGCTTTTGAATGGTAAGAAATTGTGATTTCAATTATGGTTTATGTATAATTGATTTTGTTGGAATTACTTAAATGGTTAGTCATGATTTGATAAATTGAATTTTGTGATCAAAGTCATTTATACAAATGATTTACATTATTGGAAACGAATATTTTGAGTTTTGAAATTTGATGAGTATTCAGATTCCCAATTTATTTACTGTAAATTTTATCAATGTATATTGTACTATGTTTTAAATTATAGTTGTGCACCACTGAGTTCGCCACTCAGCGATAGCTTTGTATGCTGTCGCAGGTAAGAAGTGTCACACCTTACCCCTCTGTAAGGCATAACATGATCCCGTAGTATACCTAATGAATTACCAACTCCGTCTATTGATAACCCATTAAATACACTACAAGGGATTTTAAAAACTTTTCTTACTTCTTTTACAGTGGTGAGCACTATTTACAGGTGTTAAAAACTTTGGTGAACTGAGGTGAAACAACTAACTCATTTGATTTATTTAGAATTTCTGTAAAATTTTTGGCAAGGTGCCATCTGTATTTTGGATAAAACAGTTTTTCAGAAAACCTGTAAAAAAAAGCACTTCAATAATTTTCCAAATCTCAACTTCAATACATTTCTCAACACAACAATTTATCAACACAATTCCATAGGAATTTTTCAAAGTCTGAGATAAGGAAATATAATACAACTTTTACAATCCAAAACACTCATAATTAATTTACAACTTCAAGTACAATTTAATTTACAACTGCTCAAAACCAAATACAATATGTACATACAGTGTCATACATTACAGTACAAAAAGCAAAAGCGGTATACTCAATATACTGTAATCCCTCATTTGGATGTATATGCGACCTAGTCTGCATACTGTCTATCTCTCTACTGCGGCGACAATAAAAAGCTATCGCTAAGACAATGTCTCAGTGGTGCACAACATTAACCAAATCCAATTTAAATCACAATTCATAAGTCATGCAAATAGTGGATACTTAAAATCATAATTAAATTCAAGACAATAATTGTCAACAAGAATTTAAACTCCATTTCTCAATATCACAAAAATTTTCAATAAGTCGATCAGTTTGAATTCAAAAAAGTATATGTCAATGAGAGTTTAAATCCATTTCACAATCTCACAATACACATCAATAAATCACACACAGCTTAATCATGATCCATAATTCAATTCATCCCAAAAACCGATGGCTAATGAGGTATTCAATTCATCCCAAAAGTCGATGACTAATGAGGAATAACATGGCTAGCTAGCAAAAATATGAGTACTCATTCTATTCGTCCTCAACAGGCACACACCTCAACACTTCAGCCAGAGAGGGAATTCAATTCATCCCACTAGACAAGCTAGAGAGGAATACAATCAATATACATGATAGCTGTGGTTTCAAACCATTTCTAATGCTTTTTAATCAATAAGTATCCATCAATGTCATTCAAACCATTTTTCACAGTTTCAAACTATTCACAATATTTTTCAATCAATAAATATTCCTCAAACACATTTCCACAATTTAAAATAATGATATACAAATAATCAATATTTATTTCCATTGAAAATAATTCAAAAGAAACAGTTGTTGTGCACAAACACAATTTAAAACAATAATATACAAATATTCAATATTTATTTCAATTGAAAAATTCAAAAGAAACAGTTGTTGTGCACAAACACAATTTAAAACAATAATATACAAATATTCAATATTTATTTCAATTGAAAAATTCAAAAGAAACAGTTGTTGTGCACAAACCTCTGATATTTGTCTCCTGGTCTTGACTCAGTATTTCTTTCCCTTTTGCTGAGTCCTTGTTAACTGAGAAACACAATTTGAAGTGTTTCAGTACCAAATTAAACTATCTCTATCGATGGGGTTTGGTAAATAATGCACTGAACTCAATTATTCGCTTAATCACCTAATATACTGACCCTCGATGCGTTTTAGGTAAATTAGGTTTTAGTGTCGTTAATATGTCACACTCAATAGGGTTTTAGGTTTGGTATGTTTTACCAAAGTCATTTCCTCGCTTAGTGCATTTTAATGCAAATTGCTGGATTCCGGAACACTGGTTTGACCTAACCGGACGATCTAGTTCTCTCGGTTTTCGGGTCTCGGTCGAAACTACAAACTTGTAGATATAGGTCTTATTGCACGCGGTGCAAAATTTCAGGTCAATCCGAGTTAAGTAGACCAAGTTATGGTCATTACACTATTGCTGGTCAAGTGGTACCATTTTAGGTCAATTTTAGGTCAAATTGGTCAATTCTGGTTCGGCCAGTTTTTGGACCCGAACTTGTGCAAGTTGTTTGACTTGCTTATGGTCATTTCTGGGCTTTGGTGTCTTCATAAGACTTGTAGGTATGGGTCTTAACTATTCATGGTTAAAATTTCAGGTCAATTGGACCTGTTTTGAGTGAGTTATGGCCTAAATACTCACTGCTGCCCAAATGGTCATTTTTCAGGTCCTAATTGCACCTAATCCGAATTGGTCATTTTTTTAGGTCACCTTGCAAGCAGAATTTTGGCATGGTTTCTCAATGAAAGTTGGCAAATTTTGTGCCTAGTTTCACCTCAAATTGGTCTCATACCAATTGAGGTTACACATTCAAGGTTATAGGCTAAAATATACACTGCCCTCAATATGCAATTCACATCCCAACTTCAAACACACACTTACCTTTGCAAGGTTTACTTCCATACCCTACCAAACTGTTTTGGCACATTACCAACAACATTTTCTACATAACATTAGCATTATTTTGGGCAGATTCCAATCACCCTCAACACACCAAATATCATTCACAATTACAATTTCTAAGTACCATTACAAACACACCTAAACATTACAAACTTTACATACACTTTACAATGTAAATTGACATACATATCATCAATCCTTCTAGGTCAATATGCTGCCCACACTTCCTTCAATATACACCATCACTCAAGTGTCCACAAGCTGCCACAAACCATTCTTCAACATCCCATTGCCGTACCAATATACAATTTCCCATCCAAGTGCATAAATCACCATATAAACATGAAGTAAATCACTAGGTTACTAAATTACCATGATCAACATTATTTCTCATCAATTATGTGCATATTAAATCATCAAAAACGTGACCCCATGGCTGTCCAAAATGGAAACAATAATAACCCTTCAAACTCAAAATTTTCCTTCACCAAACTAACACCCATAACATAAACATGAACTTTAACAAAGGATTTCTCAAAAATGCAAACTTACCTTTATTTGTAACTTGCTAAACCTTCACCAAACTTCCCAAAATTGGTATCAATATCTTCCTTGTGGTGTTTAGACCATTTTTCATGAAAGAACCTAAGTGAATGGAGTTGAAATGGAGAGAGGAAATCAAGCTCAAAGAAAACGTTCATGGAGATTTCAAGGATTCTTCAATTCGGCCATTTGAGAGGATTTGAGGGAGATGGAATTTCAGATGGCATTTTTGAGTTACACCTGCCCCATTACATGTTTAATTTATTCATTAGTGGACCACTCACCCATTTAACAATATAATAAGCCAAATTCCCATTTATTCCACATTTAACCCATTATTTCCACTATTTATTTTAGGTACCACCAATTTAATTTTTCATTTTATTTTCTAAGTGTAATACTATTTGTTTTTAATGGACATTTAGGTCAAAAGATACTTCGGGATGTCAAATGACCATAATGCCCCTGTTCGGGTTGCATTCCCGATTTTTCGGTAAAACCGTATTTTGTCTGTTTTTCGATTTCTCACTTTTCTTTGTACTAATTATTTAATTTTTCTTTAATCTTTCTAATGAGATTTATACTTCAATAAGGTTCTATTTATGTCCTAAAAATGTTTTCCAATGTACCCAGCTTTACAGGGCTAGTCAACGGTCCACGACGTGACTTCCGTCATGATCACCATCGCTAGGTTTTTCGGCTCGCTTAACTTGGTTACATTTCTTTGCTATGATTTTTCCTTTGTTTTTCTTGTATTTCCTTTTCTTGTATTTCATTATTTTATGTCTCCTCACCCATTTTGAAGTACGGTTCTTGGCATCCTAGCTGTCCGGACAACACTAGTCACCGGAGCAGCAGAACGCACTACCGAACTTAGGGGTGTTACAAGAAGAGCATAGAGCAGTAAGTAAATTTCCTTGACGATATATTCAGATTAGCTCCAGGTATATCATAGGTATACCCATGTACATAGGTTTTGATGTATGCATGTAATAATATGTATGTAAATTATTTGAGCAGTTGTATAGAAACTCTTGTAAAATATTTTGGTATGTAATTAAATGTAAATTATTGTAAATGTAAATTTGAGATTTCATTTACTTGAATAGTTTTGTATTATATTTCTTGTATCTCAGTCTTTGAAAAATCACTGCGGATTTGAGTTGAGATTTGCAAATACATATTGAAGTGCTTTTTACAGGTTTTCTGAAGAATTGTTTTATCCAAAATACAGAGGGCACTCTGCCAAAATTTTTACAGAAATTCCAAATAATTCAAATGTGTCAATTCTACCACTTCAGTTCAAAAAGGTTTTAACACCTGTAAATAATGCTCACCACTGTAAAAGAAGTAAGAAAAGTTTTGAAAATCCCTTGTAGTGTATTTAATGGGTTATCAGTAGACGGAGTTGGTAATTCATTAGGTATACTACGGGATCATGTTATGCCTTACAGAGGGGTAGGGTGTGACATGTTTTAGTGGTATCAGAGCAATGGTTTTAAAGTGAATTTTGAACTGTGAATTTGAAATCTTTTTGTCGGTAACTACAACTGCTCAAATGTTTGATACATATAGTACATTTACATCATAAATGTGAACTAATGGAGAGGAATCTCCTTATGTTGGTTGTACAAGAATAGAAAATTCTGTGAAAAGAATGGAAGAGAAGAATGAGACAATAGAACAGTCTGTGATGGCAGAAGAACAAGTTGAGGCCCCAGCTCCACAAAATGTCGAAGGCCTGACTGTACCAGTTTTACCGGTATAAATTACTGCACAAATGGCCCAGCAAATGGCCACTTTCTTCCAACAAATGGCTGATAATCTGTCAGCCCAAGCCCAAGTACAGACCCAACCCCCACAAGGGCAGTGTGAAATGGAAAAGAGGGAGAAACCTATGGGTCAGAGCTCGAACAGTAATTTGAGAAAGAGAAAATAATTTGAGGAACCCCAAGCTTAGGGATACGATAGAGGTGGATCATTAAGACAGAGACCACCAAGGTCCAGTCGTCGAACAACTAGAAGTTCCTACCCTTCCCACCAATGTGAAACTTGTGGAAGATATCATGGAGGTATTTGTCGTAAGGCCTCTGGAGCCTGCTACAATTGTGGAAAACTTGGACACTTTGCTAAAGATTGTACTAAACCACCTCAATCTACTCTCCGGATTTCACAGACCGTCAGTCAGAGTCAAGATAGAAATAGAGTTGGTACTCCTCACCACTATAACACAGTAAAGCAACTCGAATATAGTAGCGCACCAGTCAGAGCATCCACTATGCACCAAGGAGAAAGAACAGAAACTTCAGATGTAGCTGCTGGTAAGTTCTTAATTTTTGAAAGAAATAATTAGTTATTATTTGATCCCAGCACTACTTACTTATATGTTAGTGTTAGAATTCTATGTTTTGTTGCTATTCCTTTACAAGGGAATAAATTTTGATGTATTAGTGACTAGTCCTTTAGGATAATAACTACAATAACAAGTATGGTTGACATTAATTTTGGAAGAATTGTTAGCTAAAAGTATTTTCTAACATACCGTAAATTATAAAGCTAATTGGCGAGCCTACTTAATGTAAGGCAATTGGACCTAAAAGTAAGTTACAGTAATAGAATTGCTATAGATGAGGGCAAAGATGTTACTGTTAGTAAATGTCAAAGGAAATTGTAATCAGAATCGGTTAGGGATATTAGTGGATTCGAGAAAGATAAGATGTTAGAAAACCTAGTCCATGAGGTTATAACGTAGTGACTATATAATGTTCTCGATGTTTGTATTGTAAGCTACAGATTACAGTACTGACACTGGATTATTGTGTAGAGCTACGTGTTTCCTCGTGGTACAATAAGTAAGAATATTTGTAAGTAATCTATAAATTGATACAGTTGCACCCGAATAAGGTACTATTACTGGAAATAAATGTGAAAATTTTAGTCAGAAATTTAAAACTTCAGAACTAGCCTGTCGAAAGACTACACTTGTAAGGTAGCTAGAGTCAGTAACTCGGTTACAATAATGTGAACTACCAGTACCACAGTAATTGCTATAAGCTTAGAGATATCAGTACAACGTATCATCCTCAGACAGATGGACAATTGAAACAAGTAATTCAAGTAAATTCAGAAACTCATTGAGTTCCTATAAATAATGAAATGAAATGATAAAAATAACCTGTAAAATGTGATAAGCCCTCAAGAATATATCGAGAACTTGTGTCATTGAATCCGAGAGGAGATGGGACAGATACATTCCACTAACAGAATTTGTATACATTAATAAGTGTCAAGCTAGCATACAAGTGGCACCCTATGAAATATTGTAAGGGAACAAATAACTATGGATTTTGTGATGAGATTTCTGAGGACACAGAATAGTCATGATAGGTTATAATTGAAAGACTAACCAAGTTTGCTCACTTTTTGCCAGTCCGGATGGACTATAGCCTAAAAAGATTGGCCAGATTGTACATATATGAAATTGTAAAATTGCATGGAGTGCCAGTATCAATTGTGTCTGACAGAGATCCTAGGTTCACTTCTAGATTCTGGGGTAGTCTTTAGAGAGCCCTAGGAACTAGATTGAATTTCAGCACAGCATTCCACCCATAGACAGATGGCCAGTCTGAGAGTTTATTCAGATATTGGAGGATATGTTACGGGCTTGTGTGATTGAATTTGAAGGTAGTTGGGATACACACTTGCCTTTGATTGAGTTTGCTTATAACAACAGCTACCAATCAAGCATTGGGATGCCTCCATATGAAGCTTTGTATGGTAGAAAGTGCAGAACTCCCCTATGTTGGGATGAGGTAGGTGAAAGGAAGATGATTGGGCCAGAAATTGTTCAGCAGACAGAGGAAAAGATCAGATTGATTAGAGATAGACTCAAGGCTGCATTAGACCGTCAGAAGTCCTATGTTGGTTTGAAAAGAAGAGATATTGAGTATGCAGTGGGTGATAAGGTATTCCTTAAAGTTTCTCCTTGGAAGAGAATTATGAGATTTGGCAGAAAGGGGAAACTGAGTCCTCGTTTCATTGGACCATATGAGGTTCTGGAAAGAGTGGGTCTTTTGGCATATCGGTTGGCATTACCTCCAGAGCTAGCAAGGATACACAGTGTCTTCCATGTGTCCATGTTAAGGAGGTACAGATCTGACCCATCTCATGTACTATCAGTTGAAGAGATTGAAGTAAACCCAGACCTCTCATATGAGGAAGAACCCATAAAAATTCTGGCTTATGAGGTGAAGCAGCTGAGGAACAAACAGATACACCTGGTTAAAGTGTTGTGGAACCATCATTCAGGCCAGGAAGCTACTTGGGAACGTGAAGAGGATATGAGGAGACAACACCCACAGCTGTTTAAAGACTAATGAGAGGTAAAATTTCGTGGACGAAATTTATTTAAGGGGGGGAGAATTGTAACACCCCTAAGTTCGGTAGTGCGTTCTGCTGTTCCGGTGACCAGTGTTGTCCGGACAGCTAAGATGCCTAGAACTACACTTCAATATAAGTGAGGAGACATAAAATAATGAAATACAAGAAAAGAAAATACAAGAAAAACAAAGGAAAAATAATAGCAAAGAAATGTAGCCAAGTTAAGCGAGCCGGGAATCCTAACGATGGGTGACCGCACCGGGAAGTCATGGCGTGGACCGTTGACTAGCCCTGGACTGCGGGGAACCCTGGAAAATATTTTTAGGACCTAAAGAGACATCAATTGAAGTATAAATATCATTAGAAATATCAAATAAAAATTAAATAATTAGTACAAAGAAAAGTGAAAAATCGAGAAAACGGTAAAACTCGGTGTTACCGAAAAATCGAGAATATAACCCGAATATGGGCATTTTGATCATTTGACCCCTAGAGTTGAATTTTGATCTAATTTTCCATTAAAAATAAATAGTATTAAATTTTGAAAATTCATAAAAAAAAAAATGAAATTGGAATAAAATATTGGAATTGGATGAAATAAAGGGGTGTAATTTAGAATATTGGAAAGTTTAAGTATTAAAATAATTTAATATTAATTAGTGGAGGTATAAAAGCTGTTTGGGACATGTGTATATCCACTAAGACCCATCTTCAACCTTCATCAACCCCTTAGCCGAATTGTTTTTCTTAAGCTTCCTCCATGGCCGAATTTTGAAAGCTTCCTAAAGTCCACCATTTTCAACTCAAACCCCAAAGCTTGCTTTATTAACTTTGCTTCCCACATCACAAGGAAGAGATTGATGGTAATTTGAAGGAGATAAGTTGAGGTTTGATCAAGCTCCAACAATAGGTAAGTGTTCAAATTCCTTTCCTTCTTAAGTAAAGTTTGTAGGAAGCTTGAGATAAGTGAATTGATGAAGAAATTTTATGGTTTTGATGGGTTATTATTATGTACTATTTTTGGCAGCCATAGTGATTAAAGAACTTTGAATTGTTTTCACATATATATGATGGTGATTGAAGTTAATTAAAGAAATTAAAGGTATTATATGAGTAGTCAAGCTAATTCATGTGTATGTGTGAAATTATTGCATTTGAATTTGGAACTTGGTAAGAGATATTGAAGACCGTAGCTAATGGAAATCTTTGGCAGCCTTGAAGTTCAATGAAGAGTACTTAATTTGATGAAATTATTGGATGAATTATGGTACCAAGGATTGATGAATGTGTATGTAAATTAGTAGTGGAAATTATATGTAATGATTAGGTGTATTTATGTCCATATATTGCTAAATTTGGACTTTGTGGTTTAGGGTTGTATTTGATGTATTGAGAATATTTGTATTCTGTCCAAATTGACCATAGTAAGAAGTGATAAATGAATATGGAATGGTATAAAATCAGAATTAGGTATGGGGATTTAAAGTAGAGCAAGTTAAATGTGTGTTTGAATTGGGGTTTGAAAGGCATATAGAGGGCAGTATGCATTTTAGCCTATAACTTTAAATGTGTAACCTCAATTGGTATGAGACCAATTGGAGGTGAAACTAGGCACAAAATGTGCCAACTTTCATTGAGAAAGCATACCAAAATTCTGCTTGCAAGGTGACATAAAAAAATGACCAATTCGGATTAAGTGCAATTGAAACCTGAAAACTGACCAATTGGGCAGCAGTTAATGTTTAGGCCATAACTCACTCAAAATTGGTCCAATTGACCTGAAATTTTAACCATGAATAGTTAAGACCCATACCTACAAGTCCTATGAAGACATAAAAGCCCAGAAATGACCAGAAGAAAGTCAAAATGCTTGCAAAAGTTCGGGTCCAAAAACTGGCCGAACCAAAGTTGACCAAATTGACCTAAAATTGACTTAATTTGATGCCATTTGACCAGAAATAGTATAATTACCATAACTTGGTCTACTTAACTCGGATTGACCTGAAATTTTGCCCCGCGTGCAATAAGACATAGATCTACAAGTTTGTAGTTTTGACCGAAACCCAAAAACCAAGGGAACTAGGCCGTCCGGCTAGGTCAAACTAGTATCTCGAAATCCAGCAATTTGCAATGAAATGCAAGAAAACGCAATATACATAGAATTGAGTTTGGTAACACGTACCAACCCTAAAACCCTATCGAATGTGACATATTAATGACACTAAAACCTAAATTACCTAGAACACATCGAGGGTCGGTATATTAGGTGATTAAGCAAATAATAGCTTTCAGTGAATTATTTGTCAAACATTATCGATAGAGACAGTTTAATTTAGTACTGAAGCACTTCAAATTGTGTTTCTCAGTTACCAAAGACTCAGGAAAAGGGAAGGAAACACTGAGTCCAGACCAGGAGACAGTCATCAGAGGTTTGTGCACAACTAGTTTTTAACTGATTTTGTTTTGAATATTTCATATGATTAAATGACGTATTTTCTTATGTATTATGTTTAACAAGCATTAGATTTAATTCAATGATTATTGAAAATTGTTATAGTATGTATGAATTTAGCTTTGTGAAATGGTATCTCCACAAGTATTAAGCATTGTTATGGATTGAATAAATTATGTTTTGGAAAATTGGGATAGAACATGTTTTGAATTGTGATGGTAATTTTCATGGAAAAATGTAAATTTATGATTTGAATTGTGATGAGTATAAAAAATTATTGGATATTGGAATTGACTTTGAATCGAATTATATTGTGATTTATGCTCACTAAAAGGATTGTGATATTGTTTTATATCTCACTATAGATGCTTGACTAGGTTATTACCCGTCTCTCTCACTTGTTGAGAAGACAATGGAGTGAGTTGTGTTTTGATTACTATGGTATGTGCACAGGCTTAGATTTTCCTCTGATTTGAGGTTAGATCTAAGTTTATTTTATCGTTATGGCCCTTGCGGAAGATTCATTATTGTGATGGTACTGTGCACGATGATTCGACCTCCCCGACCATAGGGAGTTAGAATCTGATTCGACCTCCCCGACCATAGGGAGTTAGAATCACATCGAAGATGGCCCTTTCGGATTAGTCTTGCATAGTTAGTGAGATAAAGAATAATTTTTGAGATACAGAATGGCTTTTGAATGGTAAGGAATTGTGATTTCAATTATGGTTTATGTATAATTGATTTTGTTGGAATTACTTAAATGGTTAGTCATGATTTGATAAATTGAATTTTGTGATCAAAGTCATTTATACAAATGATTTACATTATTGGAAACGAATATTTTGAGTTTTGAAATTTGATGAGTATTCAGATTCCCAATTTATTTACTGTAAATTTTGTCAATGTATATTGTACTATGTTTTAAATTATAGTTGTGCACCACTGAGTTCACCACTCAGCGATAGCTTTGTATGCTGTCGCAGGTAAGAAGAGCATAGAGCAGTAAGTAAATTTCCTTGAAGATATATTGAGATCAGCTCCAGGTATATCATAGGTATACCCATGTACATAGGTTTTGATGTATGCATGTAATAATATGTATGTAAATTATTTGAGCAGTTGTATAGAAACTCTTGTAAAATATTTTGGTATGTAATTAAATGTAAATTATTGTAAATGTAAATTTGAGATTTCATTTACTTGAATAGTTTTGTATTATACTTCTTGTATCTCAGTCTTTGAAAAATCACTGCGGATTTGAGTTGAGATTTGCAAATACATATTGAAGTGCTTTTACGAGTTTTCAAGAACTGTTTTATCCAAAATACTGAGGGCACTCTGCCAAAATTTTCTGAAATTCCAAATAATTCAAATGTGTCAATTCTACCACTTGGTTCAAAAGGTTTTAACACTGTAAATAGTGCTCACCACTGTAAAAGAAGTAAGAAAAGTTTTGAAAATCCCTTGTAGTGTATTTAATGGGTTATCAGTAGACGGAGTTGGTAATTCATTAGGTATACTACAGGATCATATTATGCCTTACAGAGGGGTAGGGTGTGACATACCGAAAAATCGGGAATGCAACCCGAACAGGGGCATTGTGATCATTTGACACCCCGAGTTGTCTTTTGACCTAAATGTCCATTAAAAATAAATAATATCACACTTGGAAAATGTCATGAAAATTTAAAATTGTGGTACATAATATAAATAATGAAAGAAATGAGATATAACTTGAATAATCAAACTTTAACATATAATATTAATTAAATAAAGTTTAGTGGAGAGTTAGTGGGAATTATTTATACCTAAGTGGACAGCCACATCATTCAGCACCTTCATCTTCTTCATTCACTCACCATTTCCGAATTCAAAAGATTTCAAACCCTCCCATGGCCGCCCAAATGTATGGCTCACTCCACCCATTTTCAAGCTATTTTTTTTTACTTGTCTTAATTAATTTTGATCCCCACCTCACAAGGAAGAAGTAGATACTAAATTCAAGGGAGTTTGGTGAAGATTTAACAAGCCTCATCAATAGGTAAGTTTGTGTTTTTTATTATTGTTTTATTAAAGCTTATAAGGATGTTATGGGTATTTGATTTATGGAGAGATTTTTGAGGTTTGATGTTTAAAGGGGGATGTGTACTTCTGGCAGCCATGGAAACTCCTTGAAGACAGTTTATTTTTTCTTGTAAATGGTGGATTAAAGGATTGATTAAATGTTTATGTGTGTAGGAAATTATTTGGGTGATGTATACTTAGTATATGTGAATGTGTATTTGAAATTGAAGCTTGGAAATTAATGGAATGTAAATGCATGAATCGGCAGCCTAGTTTGATGAACCATAAGGATGTTATTTTATGTTTGGATTATGGTATAATAATGTTGAATTGTGATGGTTATTATGGCAACTTGGGTATATGGGTGATGGTGTGAGGTTGGACATATAAATGAGCATGAATAGGTGGTTAAATTGTTGTAATTGAGTTTGACAAATTCTGCACTTTATAGTGTATGTTGAATGTGATTATAAGCTGCCAAAATGATCAACAATATGTGGGAAAATATGTTTAGGTTATGGTATAAACCAGAATGGGCATGAATGTGAAGTCTGGTAAGTGTTAAAGGTGACCTTTGATGAGTATGAACAAAATACAATAGGGCAGTTTGTGTTTTGGGCTTAGAACCTTAAGTACGTGGCTCCAATTGGTATGAGAGCAATTGGAGGTTAAACTAGGCACAAAATGTGCCAACTTTCATGAAGGAAGCTTGCCAAAATTCTGCTTGTAAGGTAGCTTGAAAAATGACCAAATCCGGATTAGTGCAATTAAGGCCTGAAAATTGACCAATTGGGCAGCAGTTAGTGTTTAGGCCATAACTCACTCAAAACAGGTCCAATTGACCTGAAATTTTGACCATGAATAGTTAAGACCTATAGCTACAAGTCTTATGAAGACACCAAATCCCAGAAATGAGCATAAGCAAGTCAAAAAGCTTGCACAAGTTCGGGTCCAGAAACTGGCCGAACGAAAATTGACCTAAAATGATCT
Organism: Hevea brasiliensis; assembly: GCF_030052815.1. Classification (NCBI taxonomy): domain Eukaryota; kingdom Viridiplantae; phylum Streptophyta; class Magnoliopsida; order Malpighiales; family Euphorbiaceae; genus Hevea; species Hevea brasiliensis. Next base: position 77,890,862 of record NC_079499.1, on the reverse strand, counting down.
AAAGTGACGAATCTTGATGCATTTTGACCAGCAATAGTAAAATGACCATAACTTGGTCTACATAACTCAGAATGACCTGAAAATTTTCCCCACGTGCAATAAGACATAGATCTACAAGTTTTTAGTTTTGACCGAAACCCGAAAACTGAGAGAACTAGGTCGTCCGACTAGGTCAAACTAGTATCCCGGAATCCAGCAAATTGCAAGAAAATGCAAGATACATGGAAATGAGTTTGGTAACATGTACCAACCCTAAAAGACTATTGAATGTGACATATTAGTAACACTAAAACCTAATTTACCTAGAATGCATCGAGGGTCGACATATTAGATTGACTAAGCAAATAGTAGAATTTAGTGAATTAATTATCAAGCATTATCATTAGAGACAGTTTAAATGAGTACTGAAACACCTCAAATTGTGTTTCTCAGTTAGCAAAGACTCAGGGAAAGGGAAGGAAACACTGAGTCAAGGCCAGGAGACAGTTATCAGAGGTTTGTACACAACAGTTATTTCTTTTCATTTTTTCAATTGAAATAAATTATGACTGTTTGTATATTATTGTTTTCAATTATGGAAATATGTTTGAATGGATACTTATTGCTTCAAAAGCATTGTAAATGGTTTGAAAATGCGGAAAATTTGATTTAGTGTGATTTGTGAAAATTGAAGTTAATTATGAATTGTATTGCCATTTTGTGAATGAAACTATGACTTTGGAAATTTATTGGATTCTCACAAATCATTTGAATAAAATGTTTGGAATTGATTTTGTGTTCACACTTAGCGTGACAGTATCACATCATTCCTTCCCCATTTATGGGATTGTGATCGTTTATTTTTCTCCCTCTCTGGTTTACCAGTTGAGGTTGTAGATCGGATGAGTACTCATTATATAGCTAGCTTCCTTCCTCATTGATTTCGATTAGTGGGGTTGTGATTGCTTTGTCGTGGTGTACAACGCGGCATTGATAGGAAAATTGTGTCATGCCTTAAGTTGTGTATGAATTGGCAACACTGTATTCTTAAATTATTTGACTAAATTGTGTTATTATGAGCTTCGATAATTTGTGAAATGGAGTTTAAATTCTTATTGACATTCACTGTCTTTTGAATTTAACTATGTTTTGATTACTGAGATTTATTATGATATTGTGTTAAATTCCTTATGACATTTATTGTCTTCAATTTAACTATGGTTTTACGTATCCAGAAGGAACGGAAGCGTGAAAAACACAAGATTATACCATTGAATTCAAAAATTTTCACCTAGGGTCACATGCACCATGCAAGATTTATTTTTATCTATTTGATTTCAATGATAAACAACATATTAAAACTCTTTTAATATGTTTTTGGATCTGTATTTGCCATTTAAGATTTTAAAATTAATCAGATTAATTTTAGAACCCTAGATTAAATCAAGAACGATTACACTAACCTCTTGATGTGCTGCAGCGTGTCTGCGCCTTTGAGATTCGTCTTCAGGACACAAGATGTTGTCCCTCTAGCTTGTCCACACCAAGAACACCTATGGCAGCCCTTGAACAGCTTCTAAAGCCTTTTCTATTAATTAGAAATTCAAGTTCTGCCTTTTAAGAGATTAGAGATGTAAACAGGACACTAGAAACAATTTCTAGTGTTCTTAATTCAAGAGATTGATGGCTAATCTCTTTGAATTGATGAGAGATGAAGAGAAATAGCTGGAGAGGCTCAAAGTGGCGTGACATATGAGAGGAGAGGCTGCTGGTTGTGTTTTCTTTTCATAACCACACTTAAATAGCTAGGTTAACACATTAAACCCTAGCCACATGTCACCTTTTGATTAGCTCTAGGTTTAAGTGACCCAATCACATTGTGCCAAGTGTCAAACCTATATTTAATCTTGATTTTAATCATCTTACATGATTAAAAATATTTGGCAAGCTTATGTGTTATGCCATGTGTCACCATCTCATGGTGCCACGTGTCTGTACAAAATGACCAAAATGCCCCTGTGTCTTAATTTTGAGTTTTTAACCCAAAATAATTATTTTCTTCTTCTAATTAATTTATATCAAATATAAATTAATTAATTAATCTCTATTAATTAATTTCTCATCAATTAAATTCATATTTAAACACTTTAAATATAAATTTAATTTATACTACACATCCAATAATCTAGATTTGGTTTCAAGTTATGCTAGGGACTTTGCAATTTTATTGCAAACCAAATCTATTTAATTAATCAATTAAACTCTTTAATTAATTAATTAAATCATATTTAAATAGGTGATAACTTGTGTATGTGTGTGACTTACTAGGCTCATCACTAATTGGCAATGAGAAATGATATCAACTCTTAATATCATCAGAACTCTTTCTTACCATAAATGATTTCTCTAAATCATTTTATGAACCTCATAGACCATGGTTAACACCTAGCATAGCATGCCATGGCCACCCAATTAGTAATAAGGTTTACCTTAAATGAACCTATAATCATATGTTACCATGCACTAGAATCTCTCTGTTACAAAATCCCAACTCAAGCCGAGTCATGGTTTATGTCAAACTCCATTTGCTATGAATATTATGTTCTCTTTTAATTCCAGTTCTTGATTAAAAGATTTTTCTCATCGAAACTCTTTTACGAATAAATCTATCTGTCTGGCCAGGAACTTGAAACATCAAGAACAATTAAATGAACATAGGATTTTATCTCTATTTACTTAGAGAGCAGATTCCATCTTGATCAACACCTACCTCCATATATAACTAGTAGGAGCCAACACATGCCCATATACCCATACATAGTACAAGTATGAAAGCGATATCAAACTCAAACTACCTATATACAAGATAAGCTGTGCTATCTCGTGTCTAAAGATTATATGCACTGATATGATTTATGACAAAACATTGACAAGAGTAAACTCCATGTGCTTGTCATAAGTGTCCTGGTTCGACCTACTTATCATTTATAAGTGCCTATCATGTTTGTTATATGGCATGAGACTCACCATTCCATCTTATTTATATCTCATATAAATAACTTGGGAACAAACATGAATACAATCTTTCTGGATAAGTCATGTCCTTATTATGAAGTATCCTCGATTGTGAACCTATTTATGATACTTTGTGCTAGAAATATTGTCACTCATATTCTTAACAACTTAAGAATAATATTTCTAACAAAATATCAATGGACCTTTTCTATTACACATAAATATATTATGTAAGCGGAAAAGTGGAAATGCCTTTATTAATAAAAATATGTACAAGATACATACTAAATGATATGCTCTAGGGCATATTACTAACAATCTCCCACTAGCACTAGAGCCATTCATTACAATATCTTAGACCCATCTTCTCAAGATGTCGGTCTAAGCGAGATTATGACAAAGGCTTAGTGAATGGATCGGTGGTTTTTAGGCGATGTTATATTTTCGGCATGGCTATATCGCCTTGCCCAACTATATCCCCGATAATATGGTAGTGCCTTTCTATGTGTTTGGATTTTGGGTGAGACCTTGGTTCCTTAGCTCAGTATCGTTGCTCCATTGTTGTCACGATGTAATGGAGCTCACGACTCAATGGAAGGAACTCTGTAAGTTACATCACGAACTTCTTTATCCAAACGACTTCCTTTGCGGCATCGATGCGACAATATACTCACCTCGATGAGTGGAATCTGCGATCGTGCTCTGTTTGGAACTCTTCCAACCGATCGCACCTCCATTACAAATGAACACATATCCAGAGAGGTAGACTTTCTATCATCGATATCCGATTGGAAATCGAATCGGTATAACCATCCAATTGCAAGTCTCCACCTCCATAAATCAAGAATAAATCCTTAGTTCTTCTCAAGTACTTAAGGATATTCTTGACGACTATCGATGTTCCAAACTGGATTGGATTGATACCGCTAGTCAAACTAACGACATATGCGATATCAGGCCTAGTACACAACATTGCATACATTAAACTTCCAATAGCCGAAGCATATGGAATCACGCCATCTTATCTCTTTCTTGTGTGCCTTTGGAGACATCTCTTTAGAAAGGTGGATACCATGTCTCACGGTAACAATCCTCTCTTGGAATCAAGCATGTTAAACCTCTTTAACACCTTTTCCAAGTATAGACTTTGGGATAAACCAATTATTCTTTTCGCTCTATCTCTATAGATGCAAATCCCAAGAATATAGGTTGCCTCCCCTAAGTCTTTCATGGAGAATGTATTTGACAACCATACCTTTATAGTCATCAACATACGTATCATTACCCATCAACGATATGTCATCCACATATAAGACAAGGAAAGTGATAGCTTGTCACTAACCTTCTTATATACACATGGCTCATCCTCATTTTTGATAAAACCAAAGGATTTAATGGCTTCATCAAAACGGATGTTCCAACTCCTCGAAGCTTGTTTCAACCCATAAATGGATCGCTTTAGCTTGCATACCTTGGAACCATCTTGGGATTCAAATCCCCTAGGTTGTTCCATGAAAATTTTTTTTTCAATGTATCCATTGAGAAAAGCATTTTGACATCCATCCGCCAAATCTCATAATCATAGTATGCATTATTGCTAATAAAATCCTAATTGATTTAAGCATGGCAACAAAGTGAGAAAGTCTCCTCATAGTCTATTCCTTGCCTTTGGCGAAACCCTTTCGCTACTAGCCTTGCCTTATAGGTCTCTACCTTTCCATCGAACCAATTTTCTTCTTGAAAACCCATTTGTTCCCTATAGGTACAATACCTTGGTGGGTCAACAAGATCCCAAACTTGATTCTTATACATGGAATCAATCTCGGATTTCATAGCATCAATCCATTTTGAAGAGTCTATATCCGATATAGCTTCTTCATAGGTAAGTGGATCATCTCCATGATCTACTTCTTCATGAGTAGACAACTCTTGTTCTTCTCCATGAAGAAAACCATATCTCAGGTGGGTGAGATACCTGGTTGTTCTACGAGGAACAGTGTAGATGTTTCATCAACGGGTATTGGTTGACTAGATGGATCTATATCCATCGATGCATTGGTTGGTCGAATTCTCCAATTCTAAAACTATTTGCCTTACTTTCCCTCCTTCTAGAAAATAATTTTGTTCAATAATTCTGGAATATCTACTTATCACAACCTGTTGTGAAGTATGAAAATAAAAATAATATCCAAAACTATCTTTTGGATATCCAACAAATCGACCTTTTACGATCGGTCTCCAATTTATCGGTGTTCACTTTTGATATAAGCTGGACAACCCCAAATCTTAACATGCTTAAGACTTGGTTTTCTTCCATGCCATATCTCATAAGGTGTGGAAGAAAATGATTTTGATGGAATCCTATTCAGAATATATAAAGCTGATTCTAATGCAAATCCCCAAAAGGAGATTGGCATATCAGTATAGCTCATCATACTACGTACCATATCCAATAGGGTACGATTTCTCCTTTCAGATACACCATTCAGCTGTGGCCTTCCTGGAGGAGTCAGCTGAGAAACAATGCCATGCTCTCTCAATTATTCATCAAATTCAGTACTCAAATATTCACCTCCACGATCTGATCGAAGAGCTTTAATATTTTTTCCTTTTTGATTTTCTACTTCAGATTTAAATTCTTTAAACTTTTCAAAGGATTCATGTTTGTATTTGATCAAATACAAATACCCAAACCTTGATTTATCATCAGTAAAGGTAATAAAATAATGAAAACCCCTTCTAGCCATTTCTTTAAACGGACCACATACATCACTATGTATTAGTTCCAAAATATTTTTAGCTCTTAGCCCTTGTCCAACAAAGGGTAATCTAGTCAGTTTTGCCTTGAAGGCAAGATTCACAAGTTGGAGTAGGCTCAGAGCCCAATGAGGATAAAATCCCCATTTTCTCCAATTTTGTAATCCTATCTTCTGCAACATGACATAACCTTAAGTGCCAAATATATTTTGAACTTGAGTTGGTTTTCACCATGGCATTGCATTCATTTAGATTGCTTTACTCGCGGTGGAAACACTTTCTTCGACAATGGAAACACTTTCTGTTGGCAATGGAAACACTTTCTGTTGGCGGTGGAAACACTTTCCTTTGCCTTCATCGACTTTAGTCTTCCTTTTCTGTTTAGCTATTTTCTTGGAAGGACCAGAATCGAGGTTTCTTTTTCTTATTGCCCTTCTTCTTGTTGGACTTTCCAGTGAGAAGAAGATGCAACAAAGCTACCTCTTTTCCTTTATTGCTGGCATATTCTTTTGGGCAATAACCAAAGATGTTGAGTAATTCAGCTAAGGTGCATTCTGTTTAGTCATATGGAAATTTGTCACAAAATTCCCAAAAAACTCAGGAAAGGACTGAAGGATCAAATCCGTCTGTAGTTGGAAATCCATGTTGAAGTCAAGATGTTCCAACTGCTCAATCAGCCGAATCATCTTGTGGACATGATCCCCAACATTACGTCCCTCGGACATCCTCATACGGAATAAGCTGTTTAGATATCTCATACCTAGCATTCTCTTTGTGCTCACCATACAACTCTTGTAGGTGAAGGAGGATCTCACTAGCACTCTGCATGTTCTCATGTTGCTTCTGGAACTCATTACTCATGGAAGCAAGCATGTAACACTTAGCTCTCATATCATGCTCCTTCCACTTGTCCAAAGTATCATGTTCCTCTTGTGTGGCCTCTGGAGGTAAGGGACCAGGAACATTTGAATCTAGAACATATCCTATATGTTCAAGGTTCAGGACAAGTTTCAAATTTCTTAGCCAATCGCATGATTAGGTCCTGTCAACCTATTGAGATCAAGTATGCTTGCAAGGATATTGGTTGGTGGTGGTTTTTCTGTGCTCATTATTATCAGAAAATTAATTGCAAAAATAACCAGATTAATTAGTAAATGTATCATGTAATTAACCAAAATGATTATGGTCTTTTAATCAAATTGGTCCTCCCACTAACTTAGCGAATCCTACACTTCCAAAGTAGAAAACGGAAATCCTAGTTGGATGGATTTCTAGTGGGTGATTGAATTCTTATAATTCTATTGATCATCCTCTGGTACATCCATTATTGGAATTACAATAAACTATAAGTGAGCAACTCCTTGCCCATCACATCTCATGTGAGGTTCACTCCTGATACTAGCACCTAGTGCTCAAAATCTCGGTACATCCAATATTGACTTATCTTGCATTAGTTAAGTTGATCCCATTGAGCCATAATTATGCAAATAATTTTAATGTCCTCAGGTACATCCAATATTGGCCACCAAACCATTTACATATTTACAACATCTCATGCTTAACAATTATTCTTAAGAAAATCTCTTAAATTAATTGCATCTCATGCAACTATTTAAAATTTCTTAAAATAATTGCCCCAATGGAGGGCTTATGTTATAATTACTTTAATTATAGCATTTCCAACTTAATCATTTGTTTGGAAGATTTTATAGCCATCCTAATTACTATTAAGGTCTCACTTTGCACATTATCCATTTAGCATGCATATATCATATAATTGCATACATTCCCATACATCTCATGCATTCATGGATAAGCAGTAAATATGGTATGATCATGGACTTTCTAAGGGATTCAATTCTGAGCCACCAAGAATTGAATCAGGGCATTCCTAGGTGCATTTCATTCATTCATTTTACAAGAGTTGCTGAAGGAGTACATAATCAACACTTGATATTAAATTCCTCCTACTGGTCCCACCAATGCTCTTGACCTCCTTGAACTTCTTGCAATCCAATATTACATAGTAATCCTTGGCATACCAAGGCGAATTTACAAGAACTTAAATAAATGAAATTACAACCCAAAAATATTACAAACTTAATAATACATGCCCCTAAATAAATTAAAATAAATTAATTAATTTACAATCCCAAAGAAACATAAAAGAAATAAATCCAATCACATTGGTCTTTTATAGTCCATGATCATCCATCATGCATATCACTATTTAACAATTAAATAAAACATACATGCTTAAATTAAATTGAATATCTCATATTCAACTTAAAAATCCAGATTTGAATATGATTCAAATAAATTTAAAAATTCAGATTTGAATCTCATTCAAACAAATTTAAAAATTCAGATTTGAATCACATTCAAACAACTTCAAAAATTCAGATTTGAATCACATTCAAATATTTTTTAAAAAATCAAATTTGAATCACATTCAAATATTTTTTAAAAAATCAGATCTGAATTTTATTGAATCAATTTTAAAAAATCAGATTTAAATATGATTCAAACAACTTTAAAAATTCAGATTTGAATCACATTCAAACAACTTTTAAAATTCAGATTTGAATCACATTCAAACATTTTTAAAATTCTGATTTGAATCATAATTTAATTGTGTGATTAAAACAACTAATTAAACACTTTAATTAGTCAAAGAATAGGCCTTAGATCATACAACAATTGCAGAATTAAAAGCCAAACCTTGAATCACCCATGGAACCATTGTTGCCGCCACCAATGGTGGCTTCTCCATGTGTGACGCCACATCTCATGATCCAACCAGCAATGAATCTCTTGATCTCATGATCAAACACACAATTAAATTATATAATCAACAATCTAAATGGCAAATATAGTGGCTCTGATACCAATAGAAGGAACGGAAGCGTGAAAAACACAAGATTATACCATTGAATTCAAAAATTTTCACCTAGGGTCACATGCACCATGCAAGATTTATTTTTATCTATTTGATTTCAATGATAAACAACATATTAAAACTCTTTTAATATGTTTTTGGATCTGTATTTGCCATTTAAGATTTTAAAATTAATCAGATTAATTTTAGAACCCTAGATTAAATCAAGAATGATTACACTAACCTCTTGATGTACCGCAATGTCTGCGCTTTGAGATTCGTCTTCGTGACACGGATGTTGTCCCTCTAGCTTGTCCACACCAAGAACACCTATGGCAGCCCTTGAACAGCTTCTAAAGCCTTTTCTATTAATTAGAAATTCAAGTTCTGCCTTTTAAGAGATTAGAGATGTAAACAGGACACTAGAAAGAATTTCTAGTGTTCTTAATTCAAGAGATTGATGGCTAATCTCTTTGAATTGATGAGAGATGAAGAGAAATAGCTGGAGAGGCTCAAAGTGGCGTGACATATGAGAGGAGAGGCTACTGGTTGTGTTTTCTTTTCATAACCACACTTAAATAGCTAGGTTAACACATTAAACCCTAGCCACATGTCACCTTTTGATTAGCTCTAGGTTTAAGTGACCCAATCACATTGTGCCAAGTGTCAAACCTATATTTAATCTTGATTTTAATCATCTTACATGATTAAAAATATTTGGCAAGCTTATGTGTTATGCCATGTGTCACCATCTCATGGTGCCACGTGTCACACTGCAAAATGACCAAAATGACCCTGTGTCTTAATTTTGAGTTCTTAACCCAAAATAATTATTTTCTTCTTCTAATTAATTTATATCAAATATAAATTAATTAATTAATCTCTATTAATTAATTTCTCATCAATTAAATTCATATTTAAACACTTTAAATATAAATTTAATTTATACTACACATCCAATAATCTAGATTTGGTTTCAAGTTATGCTAGGGACTTTGCAATTTTATTGCAAACCAAATCTATTTAATTAATCAATTAAACTCTTTAATTAATTAATTAAATCATATTTAAATAGGTGATAACTTGTGTATGTGTGTGACTTACTAGGCTCATCACTAATTGGCAATGAGAAATGATATCAACTCTTAATATCATCATAACTCTTTATTACCATATATGATTTCTCTAAATCATTTTATGAACCTCATAGACCATGGTTAACACCTAGCATAGCATGCCATGGCCACCCAATTAGTAATAAGGTTTACCTTAAATGAACCTATAATCATATGTTACCATGCACTAGAATCTCTCTGTTACAAAAATCCCAACTCAAGCTGGAGTCATGGTTTATGTCAAACTCCATTTGCTATGAATATTATGTTCTCTTTTAATTCCAGTTCTTGATTAAAAGATTTTTCTCATCAGAAACTCTTTTCTGAATAAATCTATCTGTCCAGGCCAGGAACTTGAAACATCAAGAACAATTAAATGAACATAGGATTTTATCTCTATTTACTTAGAGGAACAGATTCCATCTTGATCAACACCTACCTCCATATATAACTAGTAGGAGCCAACACATGCCCATATACCCATACATAGTACAAGTATGAAAGCAGTATCAAACTCAAACTACCTATATACAAGATAACTGTGCTATCTCAGGTCTAAAGATTATATGCACTGATATGATTTATGACAAAACATTGACAAGAGTAAACTCCATGTGCTTGTCATAAGTGTCACTGGTTCGGCCTACTTATCATTTATAAGTGCCTATCATGTTTGTTATATGGCATGAGACTCACCATTCCATCTTATTTATATCTCATATAAATAACTTGGGAACAAACATGAATACAATCTTTCTGGATAAGTCATGTCCTTATTATGAAGTATCCTCGATTGTGAACCTATTTATGATACTTTGTGCTTGAAATATTGTCACTCATATTCTTAACAACTTAAGAATAATATTTCTAACAAAATATCAATGGACCTTTTCTATTACACATAAATATATTATGTAAACGGAAAAGTGGAAATGCCTTTATTAATAAAAATATGTACAAGATACATACTAAATGATATGCTCTAGGGCATATTACTAACATATCCATCATTTATATGATTTATGAATTGTGATTTAAAGTTGTAATTGGTTAATGTTGTGCACCACTGAGACATTGTCTCAGCGATAGCTTTTCATTGCTATCGCAGTAGAGTAGACAGACAAATGGCAGACTAGGCTGCTAGTGCATTCAGCGAGAGATCATCGGGTATATTGAGTATACCACATTTTGCATTTTGTACTGTAATGTATGTTCACTATATGTATATATTGTTCTTGGTTTTGAGCAGTTGTAAATTAAAATTATACATTCAAGTTGTAAAATAAATTATGAGTTATCTTGGCTTGTAAAATTTTTATTGTATTTCTTTTATCTCAGTCTTTGAAAAGCTATTGGGGATTTGAGTTGAGAAAATATTATGGTGTTTAACTGTTGGAGTTAAGATTGAGAAAAATATTGAAGTGCTTTTACAGGTTTTCTGAAGAACTGTTTTATCCAAAATACAGATGGCACTCTGCCAAAATTTTTACAAAAGTCACTAATAGTCCAAATGTGTTAGCTATTTCACTTCAGTTCAAAAAGGTTTTTAACACCTGTAAATTGTGCTCACCACTGTAAAAAGAAGTAAGAAAAGTTTTAAAATCCCTTGTAGTGTATTTAATGGGTTATCAGTAGATGAAGTTGGTAATTCTTTATATATACTACGGGATCATATTATGCCTTACAGAGGGGTAGGGTGTGACAGGTAATACATGGGGAGAGGCATTTACTGCCATCAAACATCATTTCGGCTGCACTAGCCAGAAGGATGATCAGAAAGGGGTGTGAAGCATACTTAGCACATGTGATAGACACCCAAGTGGGGAGTCTAGCACTGAAGGATATCCCTACTGTATGTGACTTTCCGGATGTGTTTCCTGATGAATTGCCAGGATTACCTCCAGAAAGAGAGGTGCAGTTTGAGATTGATGTTATGCCTGGTGTGGACCCAATCTCCATAACACCATATAGAATGGCACCTGCAGAATTGAAAGAGTTGAAAGTACAGTTGCGAGAATTACTTGACAAGGGCTTTATCTGCCCTAGTGTGTCACCTTGGGGAGCACCAGTGTTGTTTGTTAAGAAGAAGGATGGCACTCTCTGCTTATGTATTGACTATCGACAGTTGAATAAGGTGACAATAAAGAATAGATATCCTTTGCCCCACATTGATGACTTGTTTGATTAGTTAAGGGGTGCAGTTGTGTTCTCCAAAATTGATCTGAGATCAGGTTATTATCAGCTGAAAGTACAAGAGCAGAGTATTCCTAAAACTGCTTTCAGAACCTGCTATGGCCATTATGAGTTCTTGGTCATGCCATTCAGGTTAACTAATGCTCTGGCTGCTTTTATGGATCTGATAAACACTATCTTCAGACCATACCTCTACCAGTTTGTTGTGGTATTTATTGATGATATATTGGTCTATTTGAGGAGTGCAGAAGAGCATGATAGACATATGCGGATTGTACTGCAGACTTTATGGGAGAAACAGCTATACGCCAAATTGTTGAAGTGTGAATTTTGGCTGAAAGAAATATATTTCTTAGGGCATATAGTATCAGAAGAGGGCATCAAGGTAGATCCAAGTAAAATAGAAGTTGTCCTAAATTGGAGGCCACCTAGAAATATCACGGAGATTCGCAGTTTTCTGGGTTTAGCTGGATACTACCGTCGATTTGTGAAGGGATTCTCCATGTTGGCATCTCCGTTGACCAAGCTGCTTAGAAAAGATGTGAAATTTCAGTGGACGGATAAATGCCAACAGAGTTTTGATGAATTGAAAAAATGTTTGACTGAAGCTCCAGTCCTTACTTTACCTACTCCGGGTATAGAATACACAGTTTACAGTGATGCTTCTCACAATGGGTTAGGTTGTGTATTGATGCAAGTTCGAAATGTCATTGCCTATGCATCACGCCAGCTAAAACCGTATGAGAGGAATTATCCGACACATGATTTGGAGCTTGCAGCTATTGTGTTTGCTCTTAAGATCTAGAGGCACTATTTGTATGGGGAAAAGTGTTACATCTACACAGATAATAAGAGTTAATAAAAGACTATGATTGTCTAATTGACTATCAGCTAGGAAAAGCTAATGTTGTGGCTGACGCCTTAAGTTACAAGACTATGGTAAGTCTATTGGTTACTCCTTTGTCTATGGTACATGAGTTGAGATCATTACATGCCAGCTTAGAGATTAATGATGACGGGCAGATAGCAGTTGCATGGCATGTACAGCTAGTGTTGATTGATCAGATAAAAATGGCTGCTCAGAATGATGAAAAGTATCAGAAGCTATTGGAAGAAGTCTGGCAGGGCAAGAAACCAGAATTCTCAGTAAGAGATGACAGTCTAGTGCTACACCAGGGCAAAATATGTGTTCCTAATGATGTTGATTTAAGGCAAATCATTTTGAAGGAAGCACGTGTGTCTCCTTTTGCCATGCACCCTAGTGGGACAAAAATGTATAGAGGGCTAAAGGAGCATTACTGGTAGATGGGTATGAAAAGAGATGTGGCAGAGTTTGTTTCCAAATGCCTAACTTGTCAGCAAGTGAAGGCAGAGCATCAAGTACCCGCTGGGTTGTTACATTTACTACCAGTACCATAATGGAAATGGGAGAGAATAACGATGGATTTTGTGATGGGACTTCCGATGACACAGAAGAGTCATGATGCAGTATGGGTCATTATTGAAAAACTGACCAAGTCTGCTCATTTTCTGCCAGTTCGGATGGACTACAGTTTAGAAAGATTGGCCAGGTTGTACATTGATGAGATTGTGAGACTGCATGGAATGCCAGTATCCATCACATTAGACAGAGATCCTAGGTTCACTTCTAGATTCTGGGGTAGTCTTCAAAGAGCCCTTGGAACTAGATTGAACTTCAGTATGGCATTCCACCCACAGACAGATGGCCAATCTGAAAAGATAATTCAAGTCTTGGAGGACATGCAACGGGCTTGCCTTCGATTGAGTTTGCTTACAACAACAGCTACCAATCAAGCATTGGGATGCCTCCATATGAAGCTTTGTATGGCAGAAAATGTAAAAACCCGTTGTGTTGGGATGACATGGGTGAAAGAAAGATGATTGGACCCCGAAATTGTTTAGCAAACTGAAGAGAAGATCAGGGTGATCAGAGATAGACTTAAGACTGCATCAGACCATTAGAAGTTCTACATTGATTTAAAGAAAAGAGATATTGAGTATGCAGTGGGTGAGAAAGTATTCCTCAAGGTTTCTCATTGGAAGAGAATTATGAGATTCGGCAAAAAGGGGAAACTGAGACCTCATTTCATTTGGCCATATGAGGTTCTGGATGTTAGTAGTATGCCCTAGAGCATATCATTTAGTATGTATCTTGTATATATTTTTATTAATAAAAGGCATTTCCACTTTTCCGTTTACATAATATATTTATGTGTAATAGAAAAGGTCCATTGATATTTTGTTAGAAATATTATTCTTAAGTTGTTAAGAATATGAGTGACAATATTTCTAGCACGAAGTATCATAAATTAGTTCACAATCGAGGATACTTCATAATAAGGGCATGACTTATCCAGAAAGATTGTATTCATGTTTGTTCCCAAGTTATTTATATGAGATATAAATAAGATGGAATGGTGAGTCTCATGCCATATAACAAACATGATAGGCACTTATAAATGATAAGTAGGCCGAACCAGTGACACTTATGACAAGCACATGGAGTTTACTCTTGTCAATGTTTTGTCATAAATTATATCAGTGCATATAATCTTTAGACCTGAGATAGAACAATTATCTTGTATATAGGTAGTTTGAGTTTGATACTGCTTTCATACTTGTACTATGTATGGGTATATGGGCATGTGTTGGCTCCTACTAGTTATATATGGAGGTAGGTGTTGATCAAGATGGAATCTGTTCCTCTAAGTAAATAGAGATAAAATCCTATGTTCATTTAATTGTTCTTGATGTTTCAAGTTCCTGGCCAGGATAAATAGATTTATTCAGAAAAGAGTTTCTAATAAGAAAATCTTTTTAATCAAGAACTGGAATTAAAAGAGAACATAATATTCATAGCAAATGGAGTTTGACATAAACCATGACTCCGGCTTGAGTTGGGATTTTATAACAGAGAGATTCTAGTGCATGGTAACATATGATTATAGGTTCATTTAAGGTAAACCTTATTACTAATTGGGTGGCCATGGCATGCTATGCTAGGTGTTAACCATGGTCTATGAGGTTCATAAAATGATTTAGAGAAATCATTTATGGTAAGAAAGAGTTCTGATGATATTAAGAGTTGATATCATGTCTCATTGCCAATTAGTGATGAGCCTAGCAAGTCACACACATACACAAGTTATCACCTATTTAAATATGATTTAATTAAATAATTAAAGAGTTTAATTGATTAATTAAATAGGTTTGGTTTGCAATTAAATTGCAAAGTCCCTAGCATGACTTCAAACCAAATTTAGATTATTGGATGTGTAGTATAAATTAAATTTATATTTAAAGTGTTTAAATATGAATTTAATTAATGAGAAATTAATTAATAGAGATTAATTAATTAATTTATATTTGATATAAATTAATTAGAAGAAGAAAAATAATTATTTTGGGTTAAGAACTCAAAATTAAGACACAGGGGCATTTTGGTCATTTTGCAGTGTGACACGTGGCACCATGAGATGGTGACACATGGGATTACACATAAGCTTGCCAAATGTTTTTTAATCATGTAAGATGATTAAAATCAAGATTAAATATAGGTTTGACACTTGGCACAATGTGATTGGGTCACTTAAACCTAGAGCTAATCAAAGGGTGACATGTGGCAAGGGTTTAATGTGTTAACCTAGCTATTTAAGTGTTGTTATGAAAAAGAAAAGCAACCAGCAGCCACTCCTCTCCTTTGTCACGCCACTTTGAGGCTTTTCATCTATTCTTCTTCATCTCTCATCAATTCAAAGAGATTAGCCATCAATCTCTTGAATTAAGAACACTAGAAATTGTTTCTAGTGTCCTGTTTACATCTCTAATCTCTTAAAAGGCAGAACTTGAATTTCTAATTAATAGAAAAGGCTTTAGAAGCTTTTCAAGGGATGCCATAGGTGTTCTTGGTGTGGAAAAGCTAGAGGGACAACATCTGGTCTCCTGAAGACGAATCTCAAAGGCTCCGACACGGTGCAGTACTTCAAGAGGTTAGTGTAATCGTTCTTGATTTAATCTAGGGTTCTAAAATTAATCTGATTAATTTTAAAATCTTAAATGGCAAATACATATCCAAAAACATATTAAAAGAGTTTTAATATGTTGTTTATCATTGAAATCAAATAGATAAAAATAAATCTTGCATGATGCATGTGACCCTAGGTGAAAATTTTTGAATTCAATGGTATAAACTTGTGTTTTTCACGCTTCCATTCCTTCAATTGGTATCAGAGCCACTATATTTTCCATTTAGATTATTGATTATATGATTTAATTGTGTGTTTGATCATGAGATCAAAAGATCATTGCTGGTTGCAACGCAAGGTGGCGGCATATTTAAAAAAAAAACACCATCAATGGTGCGCATGGTTTGGCTACCATGGGTGGTTCAAGGTTTGGCTTTTAATTCTGCAATTGTTATATGATCTAAGGCCTATTCTTTGACTAATTAAAGTGTTTAATTAGTAATTTTAATCACACAATTAAATTATGATTCAAATTAGAATTTTAAAATTTTTTTGAATGTGATTCAAATCTGAATTTTAAAAGTTGTTTGAATGTGATTCAAATCTGAATTTTTAAAGTTGTTTGAATCATATTTAAATCTGATTTTTTAAAATTGATTGAATAAAATTCAGATCTGATTTTTTAAAAAATGTTTGAATGTGATTCAAATATGATTTTTTAAAAAATGTTTGAATGTGATTCAAATCTGAATTTTTAAAGTTGTTTGAATGTGATTCAAATCTGAATTTTTAAATTTGTTTGAATGAGATTCAAATATGAATTTTTAAATTTATTTGAATCATATTCAAATCTGGATTTTTAAGTTGAATATGAGATATTCAATTTAATTTAAGTATGTATGTTTTATTTAATTGTTAAATAGTGATATGCATGATGGATGATCATGGACTATAAAAGACTAATGTGATTGGATTAATTTCTTTTATATTTCTTTGGGATTGTAAATTAATTAATTTATTTTAATTTATTTTGGGTATGTATTATTAAGTTTGTAATAATGTTTGGGTTGTAATTTCATTTATTTAAGTTCTTGTAAATTCGCCTTGGTATGCCAAGGATTACCATGTAATATTAGATTGCAAGAAGTTCAAGGAGGTCAAGAGCATTGGTGGGACCAGTGGGAGGAATTCAAGATCAAGTGTTGATTATGTACTCCTTCAGCAACTCTTGTAAAATGAATGAATGAAATACACCTAGGAATGCCCTGATTCAATTCTTAGTGGCTCAGAATTGAATCCCTTAGAAAGTCCATGATCATACCATATTTACTGCTTATCCATGAATGCATGAGATGTATGGGAATGTATGCAATTATATGATATATGTATGCTAAATGGATAATGTGCAAAGTGAGACCTAAATAGTAATTAGGATGACCGTAAAATCTTCCAAACAAATGATTAAGTTGGAAATGCTATAATTAAAGTAATTATAACATAGGCCCTCCATTGGGGCAATTATTTTAAGAAATTTTAAATAGTTGCATAAGATGCAATTAATTTAAGAGATTTTCTTAAGAATAATTGTTAAGCATGAGATGTTGTAAATATGTAAATGGTTTAGTGGCCAATATTGGATGTACCTGAGGACATTAAAATTATTTGCATAATTACTAGCTCAATGGGATCAACTTAACTAATGCAAGATAAGTCAATAATGGATGTACCTGAGATTTTGAGCATTAGGGGCTAGGTAAAGGATTGAACCTCACATGAGATGTGTTGGGCAAGGAGTTGCTCACTTATAGTTTATTGTAATTCCAATAATGGATGTACCTGAGGATGATCAATAGAATTATAAAAATTCAATCACCCACTAGAAATCCATCCAACTAGGATTTCCGTTTTCTAATTTGGAAGTGTAGGATCCACTAAGTTAGTGGGAGGACCAATTTGATTAAAAGACCATAATCATATTTGGTTAATTACATGATACATTTACTAATTAATCTGGTTATTTCTGCAATTAATTTTCTGATAATAATGAGCACAGAACAACCACCACCATCCAATATCCTTGCAAGCATACTTGATCACAATAGGTTGACAGGACCTAATCTGTCTGATTGGCTAAGAAATTTGAAACTTGTCCTGAACCTTGAACATATAGGATATGTTCTAGATTCAAATGTTCCTGGTCCCTTACCTCCAGAGGCCACACAAGAGGAACATGAAACTTTGGACAAGTGGAAGGAGCATGATATGAGAGCTAAGTGTTACATGCTTGCTTCCATGAGTAATGACTTACAGAAGCAACATGAGAACATGCAGAGTGCGAGTGAGATCCTCCTTCACCTACAAGAGTTGTATGGTGAGCACAGCAGGAATGTTAGGTATGAGATATCTAGACAGCTATTCCGTATGAGGATGTCTGAGGGACAGAATGTTAGGGATCATGTCCACAAGATGATTCGGCTGATTGAGCAGTTGGAACATCTTGACTTCAACATGGATTTCCAGCTACAGACGGATTTGATCCTTCAGTCCCTTCCTGAGTCTTTTGGGAATTTTGTGACAAATTTCCATATGACTAAATAGGAATGCACCTTAGCTGGTTTACTCAACATGCTGGTTATTGCTCAAAAGAATATGCCAGGCAATAAAGGAAAAGAGGTAGCTTTGATTGCATCTTCTTCTACTGGAAAGTCCAATAAGAAGAAGGTCAATAAGAAAAAGAAATCTCAGATTCCTGGTCCTTCTAAGAAAATAGCTAAATAGAAAAACAAAGACCAAAGCTGACAAAGGCAAAGGAAAGTGTTTCCATTGCCAACAGGAAATTGTTTCCATTGCCAGTAAGAAAATGTTTCCACTGCCAACAGGAAAGTGTTTCCATTGCTAATAGGAAATTGTTTCCAGTGCCAGTAAGAAAGTGTTTCCACTACCCAGAGTATAGCAATCTAAATTAATGCAATGCCATGGTGAAAACCAACTCAAGTTCAAAATATATTTAGCACTTAAGGTTATGTCATGTTGTAGAAGATAGGATTACAAAACTGGAGAAAATGGGGATTCTATCCTCATTGGGCTCTGAGCCTACTCCAACTTGTGAATCTTGCCTTCAGGGCAAAATGACTAGATCACCCTTTGTTGGATAAGGGCTAAGAGTTGAAAATATTTTGGAGCTAATACATAGTGATGTATGTGGTCCATTTAAAGAAATGGCTAGAGGGGGTTTTCATTATTTTATTACCTTTACTGATGATAAATCAAGGTTTGGGTATTTGTATTTGATGAAATACAAACATGAATCTTTTGAAAAGTTCAAAGAATTTAAATCTGAAGTAGAAAATCAAACAGAAAAGAGTATTAAAGCTCTTCGATCAGATCGTGGATGTGAATATTTGAGTACTGAATTTGATGAATACTTGTGAGAGCATGGCATTGTTCTCAGCTGACTCCTCCAGGAACGCCACAACTGAATGGTGTATCTGAAAGGAGAAATCGTACCCTATTGGATATGGTACGTAGCATGATGAGCTATACTGATATGTCAATCTTCTTTTGGGGATTTGCATTAGAATTAGCTTTTTATATTCTGAATAGGATTCCATCAAAATTAGTTTCTTCCACACCTTATGAGATATGGCATGGAAGAAAACCAAGTCTTAAGCATGTTAAGATTTGGGGTTGTCCAGCTTATATCAAAAAGCTGAACACTGATAAATTGGAGACCAGATCAGAAAAAGGTCGATTTCTTGGATATCCAAAAGATAGTTTTGGATATTATTTTTATTTGCCTACTTCACAAAAGGTTGTGATAAGCAGAGATGCCACATTTCTTGAACAACAGTTTGTTCAAGAAGGAGGCAAAGGAAGGCAAATAGAGTTAGAATTGGAGAATTTTGACCAACCAATAGATCAGATGGATATAGATCCATCTAGTCAACCTATACCCGTTGATGAAACATCTACAGCTATTCCTCGTAGAACAACCAGGGTATCTCACCCACCAGTGAGATATGGTTTTGTTCATGAAGAAGAATAAGAGTTGTCTACTCATGAAGAAGTAGATCATGGAGATGATCCACTTACTTATGAAGAAGCTGTATCAGATATAGACTCTTTAAAATGGATTGATGCTATGAAATCCGAGATTGATTCCATGTATAAGAATCAAGTTTGGGATCTTGTTGACCCACCTGAAGGTATTGTACCTATAGGGAACAGATGGGTTTTCAAGATGAAAATTAGTTCTGATGGAAAGGTAGAGACCTATAAGGCAAGGCTAGTAGCGAAAGGGTTTCACCAAAGGCAAGAAATCGACTATGAGGAGACTTTCTCGCCTGTTACCATGCTTAAATCAATTAGGATTTTATTAGCAATAGCTGCATACTATGATTATGAGATTTGGCAGATGGATGTCAAAACAGCTTTTCTCAATGGATACATTGAAGAAAACATTTTCATGGAACAACCTAGGGGTTTTGAGTCCCAAGATGGTTCCAAGGTATGCAAGCTAAAGCGATCCATTTATGGGTTAAAACAAGCTTCGAGGAGTTGGAACATCCGTTTTGATGAAGCCATTAAATCCTTTGGTTTTATCAAAAATGAGGATGAGCCATGTGTATATAAGAAGGTTAGTGACAGTGCTATCATTTTCCTTGTCTTATATGTGGATGACATACTGTTGATGGGTAATGACACAGGTATGTTGACGACTATAAAGGTATGGCTATCAAATACATTCTCCATGAAAGACTTAGGGGAGGCAACCTATATTCTTGGGATTCGCATCTATAGAGATAGAGCGAAAAGAATAATTGATTTATCCAAAAGTCTATACTTGGAAAAGGTGTTAAAGAGGTTTAACATGCTTGATTCCAAGAGAGGATTGTTACCAGTGAGACATGGTATCCACCTTTCTAAAGAGATGTCTCCAAAGACACCTGAAGAAAGAGATAAGATAGCTAGGATTCCATATGCTTCGGCTATTGGAAGTTTAATGTATGCAATGTTGTGTACTAGGCCGGATATCGCATATGCTATTAGTTTGACTAGCAGGTATCAATCCAATCCAGGTTTGGAACATCGATAGTCACAAGAATATCCTTAAGTACTTGAGAAGAACTAAGGATTTATTCTTGATTTATGGAGGTGGAGACTTGCAATTGGATGGTTATACTGATTCTAATTTCCAATCAGATATCGATGATAGAAAGTCTACCTCTGGATATGTGTTCATTTGTAATGGAGGTGCAGTCAGTTGGAAGAGTTCCAAACAGAGCATGACTGCAGATTCCACTACAGAGGCTGAGTATATTGCTACATCAGATGCTGCAAAGGAAGCTGTTTGGATAAAAAGTTCGTGACAGAACTTACAGTAGTTCCTTCCATTAGGTCAGCAGTTCCACTACACTGTGACAACAATGGAGCAGTCATACAGGCTAAGGAACTAAGGTCTCACCCAAAATCCAAACAAATAGAAAGGCACCACCACATTATCAGAGATATAGTTGGGCAAGGAGATATAGCCATGCAGAAAAATAACATCAGCTGAAAAATCCAGCTGATCCATTCACTAAGCTTTTGTCACAAGCTCAGTTAGACCGATATCTTGAAAAGATGGGTCTAAGGTATTTTAATGAATGGCTCTAGTGCTAGTGGGAGATTGTTAGTAGTATGCCCTAGAGCATATCATTTAGTATGTATCTTGTATATATTTTTATTAATAAAAGGCATTTCCAATTTTCCATTTACATAATATATTTATATGTAATAGAAAAGGTCCATTGATATTTTGTTAGAAATATTATTCTTAAGTTGTTAAGAATATGAGTGACAATATTTCTAGCACGAAGTATCATAAATAGGTTCACAATCGAGGATACTTCATAATAAGGACATGACTTATCCAGAAAGATTGTATTCATGTTTTTTCCCAAGTTATTTATATGAGATATAAATAAGATGGAATGGTGAGTCTCTTGCCATATAACAAACATGATAGGCACTTATAAATGATAAGTAGGCCGAACCAGTGACACTTATGACAAGCACATGGAGTTTACTCTTGTCAATGTTTTGTCATAAATCATATCAGTGCATATAATCTTTAGACCTGAGATAGCATAGTTATCTTGTATATAGGTAGTTTGAGTTTGATACTGCTTTCATACTTGTACTATGTATGGGTATATGGGCATGTGTTGGCTCCTACTAGTTATATGGAGGTAGGTGTTGATCAAGATGGAATCTGTTCCTTTAAGTAAATAGAGATAAAATCCTATGTTCATTTAATTGTTCTTGATGTTTCATGTGACACCCCTTACCCGACTACAG
Organism: Hevea brasiliensis; assembly: GCF_030052815.1. NCBI lineage: Eukaryota > Viridiplantae > Streptophyta > Magnoliopsida > Malpighiales > Euphorbiaceae > Hevea > Hevea brasiliensis. The sequence goes on along the minus strand of NC_079499.1, from coordinate 77,868,600 downwards.
TGTAGCCGAGCAAGTTATGCCACTCAGTGTGCCGGAGCACTCTATTTTATCTGATTTCATTACAGTCCTTGATTTATTTATTCAAAAACTTTATTGAAGATTTAGGCTATTTTTACTTTTATCAAAATCTAACTAAATTGGAAATTTCAAAAATTTTAACGATAATCCGACAAAGTGTCGGCTGTAATTTGGACTAACAGTTCTTCTGAACCTGCCAAAGACAATTTCAATATATACTCAATTTCTCAAACTTAATAGTCTCAAAAATTTTCAAACATAGTGTATCTCAATACAAGATTCAGATTTCTCAAATCTCATTAGATTTTCAATATCTCAATATTCACAAGTATACTCTCATTATAACTCAAATTCAATTCACATACTAAAATACTTACTTTGAATAGCTTCCATAATTCATAGGTTAATTACATGAGTTTATTTTGTACAAGATATACAAATAATTTACATTGTGCTAGGAATGAACAATATACATAACATGTATAAAATGAGCCCTATCTACATGCATTGCTGAGGAGGTGACAATCTTGAACTCTTCTGACACTTCTGCAGATCTGGACTCCAAAAATCTCGATCAACGATCTTGGTTTTACCTTGATACTGCGAGTAAGCAATTCCATCGCGCTAAGCATTTCTGCTTAGTGGTGCAATAATATAACCAGAAATAATATATACAAGTAAAGAAAGAAATAAATGATAATTCAGATACTCAAGAATCAATTTAATTTGCTATGGTATTTCTAGTATCAACGATCTTATATACTAGTTTGTTCCTCTTTGGAAGTGCTTAGTTTATAACTTTTCAGTAATACTGGCAGGTATATAATTTATTCTATCTGTATTGTATTTCAAGTCTGCATTTCTCGCAATTTATATTTTTGTTATGTTTCTTTTGCTAATCTCTTTGCTTATTCATTCAATACTTAATTTAATTGTATCTGGATTTTCATTATACCTAACTTAACTTAGCATCGAATTGAATAATACTTTAATTGATCGCCCAAGTAACCTATACTAGACGATCGGATCGATAACGGTCGTTGGCATCGACATCGCGTGCCTCGGGCGTCATACCATGGGACGCAGTAACGTCTACCATGTATGCAATCGATGGCTAAAAAGCCATGATATCACATAATCGGGCATAAAAGCCATGAAATCGGCATAAAAGCCATGAATACGGGCATAAAGCCTTTCGCAGTACTGCTAAAACAATACCCTATTGGCATACCAAACTATCCAAACCAATCTTGTTAGGTATACTAGGGCATTTGATACTTTAAAATATTAATATATTGTGCTTTATGACTTCATTATTTCATGATAAATTTCAATCATAATTCATGCATTCATTTGATCATTTATATGATCACAATTCACATCAATTATCCTTTTATACCATTGTACTCAAAATACTTCTCCTCTTTACAATAATGAGAACTAATGTCTCATTCATACATTAATATGGTTTATTTATCCATTCATTATGTTATTCATATTGATCCCAATTCTAAACAATGGTTCACATGTACCATTGTATTCAAAACATTTTTCCTTTCTCATTTATACATTCAAGAGTCTACTTATGTAATTACAAATTTTATATTTCAAGTTGAGTTACTAATATTTTATGAATTCCATTTGTGATGGGCATATATGCCCTAACTATCTATTCACATCAATTAAGTGACTTATTTTTCATGTTTCAAGTAATCCATGAATATTTCTTGGATTTCAAATTTATGGCCTAAATTTCTTTTTTAACAATTTTTACTAGGATGCATAGTCCATATTTGTCATACAATTCTAAGCATTTAAGCTTAGAATTGGTTCTAGGTCTTCATCTTAATTCACTAATCATTTTGATTACTATTCACCATACTGGTCAACCAAAATGTTGACCTTTTTATACTTAATGGATATATTAATTCTAATTACACCAAGATCCCACATTTTGAGTTTTACATTTACTATTATTAATTGCCAATTACAATTTAAAGTCCCCTAGATGCATTTCTAATTTCAAATTTTGAATTTCAAGTTTTGGTGTCACTATTCACCTCATTGGTCAACAAAAATGTTGACTTTTGCATAGACAATAGGTACATTGGTTTTAACACTCCCGATGTACCACATTTTGCATTTAAAACTTGTTGGAATCAATTACCAAATCCATTTCCAAGCTTATTTCAAGTTTTCATGTCACTATTCACTTCATTAGTCAACTAAAATGTTGACTTTTGCATAGAAAATATGTACATTGACTTTGGCACTTCAAACATACTACATTTTTCATTTAAAACTTGTTGGTTTTGGTCACTTTCTCAAAGCTTAGTTCATTTTGGCAAAATTGCCAATTTTCGGTGAAGTTGCACTGTTTCATTGGTCGATTTACTGTTGGAATTTGACAAAACTTCCTTCATAGAAAATGTTCCTTATTTTGTCTAGTTGAATTTCTTTTTTTGAATCACTCCATTTGGAGTTTTGTAGCTCAAGTTATGGCCAAAATAAGTTTATCGCTCACGCAATCGCTCATGCCTTGAGATTTTGGGTCTGGCAGATTTTTGGTCCAACTTTGGTCAGTAATTTGATCAAGTTAAGTTCCTAATTTTATAACACCCTCCCGGTAGCAACTTCGTACAGTCTACTGTTCCGGTGACCGGTGTCGGTCCGGACAGCTAGAACGTCCGGAAAAATATTTAAACTAAAGTGAGGAACCATAAATAACTCAAATATTGATAAGAAAAAATTAGTAAAAATTTTAGAAATAAAATACAACCAAGTCAAATGAGCCGGTGCCCAAGCGATGGGTAACCAGAGGTAAGTTGCGGTTCTCGCAACGAGGAGCCCTAGACCCGGGGAAAAATTCATAAAATATTTTTTGGGACTCTAGAGAAGGGTCATTGAGGTTCCTATGGCATTAGAATGCCAAGAAAATAATTAGAAAAAGTTTTCAATCGGTACAGACAATTTCGACCCGTTAAGCCAAACGGAGGGCATTTTGGTCATTTCGCCTTCAGAGGTGGTTTTTGGCCGACTTGTCTAGTTGAGTAAATAATTAATATGGCATAAAATGTGAATAAATATTGTTGAAAATTGAATTGAAAATGATTAGAAAAGAAAAGGAAAGAAAAATCCATAAAAGGCAATTTATGACATCTTTATGATGTCACTTACAAGTCTCCACCAATTGCATTCAAATAAGCATTTTTAAAACACTTAAAAGAGTCAAAGAGGACCAAAAATTCTGGTCATCTTCTTCTTCTTCTTCCTCAAACGTGACCTCTCCCCATCTCCCTCCATTGATGCACTCACCCAAGCTTCAAAACCTAGCCAATTACACCATAAAACCCCTATATGCCTTCATAAAACATGGTCCTCACACCTAGAGCAAGCTTTGGACAGCAAAAAGAAAGGAAGAAAGTGAAGTTTTGAAGTCTTAGAAGTGGCTCCATTCAAGGTTAGTGCACTAAAACCTTTTCTTTCAATTTTAGGTGTAGTATACATGCCAAATTAAGTGATAAATTCAAGAAATTCAAAGAATTAGTTAAGGAATTAAACATCCCTAATTCAGTAACCTTGGGAAACTTATGGGGTTTGATGTATTCCTGCATATATACATGATTAGTGATGATGACTGATGAGGTTATATGCATGAGAAGTGATAGAAATTTAATTGATTAAGTTTTGAAATTTGAAATTAGGGTTTGAGAAGTGAAAATTTGACTTGGCTTAGGAAATTGTTAGAGAACATTTTAATGGTCAACTAGTGACCATTTTAGGTAAGTTGGCCATAAATTGGACTGAAATGTAGCATGGCAAAGTGAAGGAGCATGCTGCCTTGTGAGTGCAGCAGGGTGACTGAAATTTCAGTCCACTTGGACTGCCATAGCTTGGGCTGTGTTGGTCCAATTGGTGTTTGGCCAATTGACATTGAAACTAGGCTTATAATGGCACATTTTTGCTGAAGAAACCATGCCCAAAAGACCAAAGCAAGAGGACCAAAACTTGGCCCCAATCCGGACACCCTGCAACAGCCCCTGCAGAATTGACCAAATGAACAGTAACTGTTCATTTGGCCATAACTCACTGTAGATTTGGTTAATTGACCTGAAATTTTTACAGCACCAAGTTAAGACATAGACAAACAACTTTCATGAAGAAAACTACCCTAAATTATGACCATAACCTAATCAAATTATTGAGCAAAGTGAAGTTTACTGTACTGAGATTTCTAGAATTTTCATTTGAGCAGCAATGTTTGGAGGACTATAACTCTCTCTAAAAAACTCGGATTTAGGCGATTCTTGAACCGATGGAAACCTAAGGCATAGTAGAACATTTAATATGAAGAAAGTTAGACCAAATTAGGAACTTAACTTGATCCATTTACTGACCAAATTTGGATCAAAATCTGCCAGAACCCATGATAGCAGCATGAACAGTGCATGTGAACAGTAAACTTATTTTGGCCATAACTTGAGCTACAAAACTCCAAATGGAGTGATTTAAAAAAATAAATTCAACTAGACAAAATAAGGAACATTTTCTATGAAGGAAGTTTTGTCAAATTCCAACAGTAAATCGACCAATGAAACAGTGCAACTTCGGAGCACCAAAACCGAAAATTGGCAATTTTGCCAAAATGACCTAAGCTTCGAGAAAGTGACCAAAACCAACAAGTTTTAAATGAAAAATGTAGTATGATTGAAGTGCCAAAGTCAATGTACATATTTTCTTTGCAAAAGTCAACATTTTAGTTGACTAATGAAGTGAATAGTGACATGAAAACTTGAAATAAGCTTGGAAATGGATTTGGTAATTGATTCCAACAAGTTTTAAATGCAAAATGTGGTACATCGGGAGTGTTAAAACCAATGTACCTATTGTCTATGCAAAAGTCAACATTTTTGTTGACCAATGAGGTGAATGGTGACACCAAAACTTGAAATTCAAAATTTGAAATTAGAAATGCATCTAGGGGACTTTAAATTGCAATTGGCAATTAATACTAGTAAATGTAAAACTCAAAATGTGGGATCTTGGTGTAATTAGAATTAATATATCCATTAAGTATAAAAAGGTCAACATTTTGGTTGACTAGTATGGTGAATAGTAATCAAAATGATTAGTGAATTAAGATGAAGACCTAGAACCAATTCTAAGCTTAAATGCTTAGAATTGTATGACAAATATGGACTGTGCATCCTAGTCAAAATTGTTAAAAAGAAATTTAGGCCATAAATTTGAAATCCATGAAATATTCATGGATTACTTGAAACATGAAAAATAAGTCACCTAATTGATGTGAATAGATAGTTAGGGCATATATGCCCATCACAAATGGAATTCATAAAATATTAGTAACTCAACTTGAAATATAAAATTTGTAATTACATAAGTAGACTCTTGAATGTATAAATGAGAAAGGAAAAATGTTTTGAATACAATGGTACATGTGAACCATTGTTTAGAATTGTGATCAATATGAATAACATAATGAATGGATAAATAAACCATATTAATGTATGAATGAGACATTAGTTCTCATTATTGTAAAGAGGAGAAGTATTTTGAGTACAATGGTATAAAAGAATAATTGATGTGAATTGTGATCATATAAATGATTAAATGAATGTATGAATTATGATTGAAATTTATCATGAAATAATGAAGTCATAAAGCACAATATATTAACATTTTAAAGTATCAAATGCCCTAGTATACCTAACAAGATTGGTTTGGATAGTTTGGCATGCCAATAGGGTATTGTTTTAGCAGTACTGCGAAAGGAAAGGCTTTATGCCTGTGTTCATGGCTTTATGCCCGTATTCATGGCTTTTATGCCCGTATTCATGGCTTTTATGCCGATTATGTGATATCATGGCTTTTTAGCCATACTGACTGCATACATGGTAGACGTTCTACGTCCCATGGTATGACGGCCGGAGGCACCGCGGTGTCCAGTGCCAACGACTCGTTATCCAGTCCAGTCGTCTAGTATAGGTTACTTGGGCAGTCAATTAAAGTATTATTCAATTCAGGCAGCTAAGTTAAGTTAAGTATAATGAAAATCCAGTACAATTAAATTAAGTATTGAATGAATAAGCAAAAGAGATTAGCAAAAGAAACATAACAAAAATATAAATTGCAGGACTGCATGCACTTGAAATACAATACAGATAGAATAAATTATATACCGCTAGTATTCTCAAAAGTTATAAACTAAGCACTTCCAAAGAGGAACAAACTAGTATATAAGATCGTTGATACTAGAAATACCATACCAAATTAAATTGATTCTTGAGTATCTGAATTATCATTTATTTCTTTCTTTACTTGTATATATTATTTCTAGTTATATTATTGCACCACTAAGCAGAAATGCTTAGCGCGATGGAATTGCTTCCTCACGCAGGTACTGAAGGTAAAACCAGTAGACTGTCGACTGAGATTTTTGGAGTCCAGATCTGCAGAAGTGTCAGAAGAGTTCAAGATTGTCACCTCCTCAACAATGCATGTAGATAGGGCTCATTTTATACATGTTATGTATATTGTTCATTCCTAGCACATTGTAAATTATTTGTATATCTTGTACAAAATAAACTCATGTAATTAACCTATGAATTATGGAAGCTATTCAAAGTAAGTATTTTAGTATGTGAAATGAATTTGAGTTATAATGAGATTATACTTGTGAATATTGAGATTATTGAAAATCTAATGAGATTTATGAGAAATCTGGATACTGTATTGAGATACATTATGTTTGAAAATTTTTGAGACTATTAAGTTTGAGAAATTGAGTATATATTGAAATTGTCTTTGGCAGGTTCAGAAGAACTGTTAGTCCAAATTACAGCCGACACTTTGTCGGATTATCGTTAAAATTTTTTAAATTTCCAATTTAGTTAGATTTTGATAAAAGTAAAAATAGCCTAAATCTTCAATAAAGTTTTTGAATAAATAAATCAAGGACTGTAATGAAATCAGATAAAATAGAGTGCTCCGGCACACTGAGTGGCATAACTTGCTCGGCTACACTGTAGTCGGGTAAGGGGTGTCACATTTAGTGGTATTAGAGCGTGGTTTAGGCGTTTCTGGACCTAGATAGATTGCATATCATACATTGCATTCATAAGAGTCGAGGTGACACTATTGCAGATCTGTATTTCCTGTTTATTTTAGGTTAAGGTATGGAATAAGAGAGTGAAGAGACAATGAGATAGCGAATGGAGATGAGAAGGAGACTGTATTTAAGATGAAAAAGGATGAGTACATAACTGTTTGAGGATAGGATTGAGATTCAGGAGAAAGTGAAGTAGGATAGCATGGAAAGGTAAAGAAATAAAGAGGTAATAGCTCCTTGGCTTTTTACATTGGATAAATTTCGAGGACGAAATTTAAATAAGAGGGGAAGAGTTGTAACACCCTCCCTGTAGCAACTCCGTACAGTCTACTGTTCCGGTGATCGGTGTCGGTCCGGACAGCTAGAACGTCCGGAAAAATATTTAAACTAAAGTGAGGAACCATAAATAACTCAAATATTGATAGGAAAAAAATTAGTAAAAATTTTAGAAATAAAATACAACCAAGTCAAATGAGCCGGTGCCTAAGCGATGGGTAACTAGAGGTAAGTTGCGGTTCTCGTAACGAGGAGCCCTAGACCCGGGGAAAAATTCATAAAATAATTTTTGGGACTCCAGAGAAGGGTCATTGAGGTTCCTATGGCATTAGAATGCCAAGAAAATAATTAGAAAAATTTTTCAATCGGTACAGACAATTTCGACCCGTTAAGCCAAACGGAGGGCATTTTGGTCATTTCGCCTTCAGAGGTGATTTTTGGCCGACTTGTCTAGTTGAGTAAATAATTAATATGACATAAAATGTGAATAAATATTGTTGAAAACTGAATTGAAAATGATTAGAAAAGAAAAGGAAAGAAAAATCCATAAAAAGCAATTTATGACATCTTTATGATGTCACTTACAAGTCTCCACCAATTGCATTCAAATAAGCATTTTTAAAACCCTTAAAAGAGTCAAAGAGGACCAAAAATTCTGGTCATCTTCTTCTTCTTCTTCCTCAAACGTGACCTCTCCCCATCTCCCTCCATTGATGCACTCACCCAAGCTCAAAAACCTAGCCAATTACACCATAAAACCCCTATATGCCTTCATAAAACTTGGTCCTCACACCTAGAGCAAGCTTTGGACAGCAAAAAGAAAGGAAGAAAGTGAAGTTTTGAAGTCTTAGAAGTGGCTCCATTCAAGGTTAGTGCACTAAAACCTTTTCTTTCAATTTTAGGTGTAGTATACGTGCCAAATTAAGTGAGAAATTCGAGAAATTCAAAGAATTAGTTAAGGAATTAAACATCCCTTGTAACACCCTCCCGGTAGCAACTCCGTACATTCTACTGTTCCAGTGACCGGTGTCGGTCTGGATAGCTAGAACGTCCGAAAAAATATTTAATCTAAAGTCAGGAAGTAAAATTAACTCAAATATTAATAAGAAAAATTTAGTAAAAAATTTTGAAATAAAATATAACCAAGTTAAACGAGCCGGTGCCCTAGCGATGGGTAACCAGAGGGAAGTTGCGGTTCTCGCAACGAGGAGCCCTAGACTCGGGGGAAAAATTATAAAATAATTTTTGGGACTCCAGAGAAGGGTCATTGAGGTTCCTATGGCATTAGAATGCCAAGAAAATACCTAGAAAAATTTTTCAATCGGTACAGACGATTTAGACCCGTTAAGCCAAACGGAGGGCATTTTGGTCATTTCACCTTCAGAGGTGATTTTTGGCCGACTTGTCCAGTTAAGTAAATAATTAATATGACATAAAATATGAAGAAATATTGCTAAAAATTAAATTGAAATGTGGTAGAAAAGAAAAGCAAAGAAAAATCAAAATAATGCAAATAATGACATCACATGATGTCATTTGGAGGGCTTCCACCAATCACAACCTAATAAGCCAAATTAAAAAGAGAAAAAAAGACAAATGAAGACACAAAATTTCTGGTTCTTCTTCTTCATTTGGACGTGAATCTCTCCCTCTCCCTCCACCATTTTATCAAGCTTTGAACTTGATTTTCTCTTCATCCACTCACTAAAACCCATAAGTCTCTTCATCAAAAATTAATCCCACACCTAGACAAAGCTTTTGGCAGCCTAGAAAAGGAAGGAAAGTGAAGTTTTAGCTTGAAGAAATCTGCCCTACAAGAGGTTAAAGTGAGGTTAGTGCTATCCTTTCACTCTCACTCCTTTAATCCTTGTTAAAGCATCATTTTAAGTTAAGAAATTGTAAGAGTTTGAAGTAAATTATATGTGTTAGGGCATCTTTAATTTTTGGCAGCCCTAAGGAAGGATGAGGTTGATTGTTTTAATGAATTTAGAATGGATAGAAATGATGTTTAAGGTATGACTATGCATGAATGTTGAATTAGTGTGCTAATTGAGGTTTATGGGTAATTTAAATTGGACATTAGGGTTTTGAGAAGTGAAACTTGGATTTAGCTTATGGAATTGTGAAAGAACATTATAAGGGTCAATTAGTGACCATTTTAGGTATGTTGACCATGAATTGGACTGAAAAATAGTATAGCCAAGTGAATGTGTAGGCTGCCTTGTTAGTGCAGCAGAGGGACTGAAAATTCAGTCCACTTGCACAGCCATAACTTTGGCTGTGTAGGTCCAATTGATGTTTGGCCAATTGGACATGAAACTAGGCTTATAATGACAAATTTTTGCTGAAGAAACCATGCCCAAAAGACCAAATCAAGAGGACCAAAACTTGGCCCCAATCCGGATCCCCTGCAACAGCACCTGCAGAAATGACCAAATGAACAGTAACTGTTCATTTGGCCATAACTCACTGTAGATTTGGTCAATTGACCTGAAATTTTTACAGAAATAAGTTAAGACATAGACAAACAACTTTTATGAAGAAATCTGCCCCAAATTATGACCAGAACCTAACCCAAATGGCAGTCACAGTTACTGTTCAAACCTGCAACTCTGCAGATTTTCATTTGAGCAGTAATGTTTGGATGGCTATAACTCTCTCTATAAAACTCGGATTTAGGCGATTCTTGAACCGATGGAAACCTAAGGCATAGTATAACATTTCATATGAAGAAAGTCAGACCAAATTATGAACTTAACTTGATCAAATTACTGACCAAAGTTGGACCAAAAATCTGCGGACCAAAATCTCGGCATGAGCGATTGCACGTGAACAGTAAACTTATTTTGGCCATAACTTGAGCTACAAAACTCCAAATGGAGTGATTCAAAAAAGGAAATTCAACTAGACAAAATAAGGAACAACTTTCATGTTTACCATTTCCTCAAATTCCTACTGCAATAGTGCCCAATGGAATAGTAAAGTTGAGTTAGCAAAATTGAAAATTTTGCTTCTCTTGGTTTAAGCTTAGAAATGGTATTAATACTTAATGCCAACAAGTTTTAAATGAAAAATGTGGTATGTTTGAAGTGCCAAAGTCAATGTACATATTTTCTATGCAAAAGTCAACATTTTTGTTGACCAATGAAGTGAATAGTGTCACCAAAACCAAAAAATTGACAATTTTGCCATAATGACCTAAGCTTTGAGAAAGTGACTAAAACCAACAAGTTTTGAATACAAAATGTGGTATGTTGGGAGTATTAAAACCAATGTACCTATTATTTATGCAAAAGTCAATATTTTAGTTGACTAATGAAATGAATAGTGACACCAAAACTTGAAATTCAAATTTTGAAATTAGAAATACATCTAGGGGACTTTAAATTGCAATTGGCAATTAATACCAGCAAATGTAAAACTCAAAATGTGGGATCTTGGTGTAATAAGAATTAATATATTCATTAAGTATAAAAAGGTCAACATTTTGGTTGACTAGTAAGGTGAATAGTAATCAAAATGATTAGTAAATTAAGATGAAGACCTAGACCAATTCTAAGCTTAAATGCTTAGAATTGTATGACAAATATGGACTATGCATCCTAGTCAAAATTGTTAAAAAGAAATTTAGGCCATAAATTTGAAATCCATGAAATATTCATGGATTACTTGAAACATGAAAAATAAGTCACCTAATTGATGTGAATAGATAGTTAGAGCACATATGCTCATCACAAATGGAATTCATAAAATATTAGAAACTCAACTTGAAATATAAAATTTGTAATTACATAAGTAGATTCTTGAATGTATAAATGAGAAAGGAAAAATGTTTTGAATACAATGGTACATGTGAACCATTGTTTAGAATTGTGATCAATATGAATAACATAATGAATGGACAAATAAACTGTATTAATGTATGAATGAGACATTAGTTCTCATTATTGTAAAGAGGAGAAGTATTTTGAATACAATGGTATAAAAGGATAATTGATGTGAATTGTGATCAAATAAATGATCAAATGAATGTATGAATTATGATTGAAATTTATCATGAAATAATGAAGTCATAAAGCACAATATATTAATATTTTAAAATATTAAATGCCCTAGTATACCTAACAAGATTGGTTTGGATAGTTTGGCATGCCAATAGGGTATTGTTTTAGCAGTACTGCGAAAGGCTTTATGCCTGTATTCATGGCTTTATGCCCGTATTCATGGCTTTTATGCCCGTATGCATGGCTTTTATGCCCGATTATGTGATATCATGGCTTTTTAGCCATACTGACTGCATACATGGTTGACGTTCTCCGTCCCATGGTATGACGGCCTGAGGCACCGCGGTGTCCAGTGCTAACGACCCGTTATCCAATCCAGTCGTCTAGTATAGGTTACGTGGGCAGTAAATTAAAGTATTATTCAATTCAGGCAGCTAAGTTAAGTTAAGTATAATGAAAATCCAGTACAATTAAATTAAGTATTGAATGAATAAGCAAAAGAGATTAGCAAAAGAAACATAACAAAAATATAAATTGCAGAACCGTACAGACTTGAATTACAATACAGATAGAATAAATTATATACCTGCTAGTATTACTGAAAAGTTATAAACTAAGCACTTCCAAAGAGGAACAAACTAGTATATAAGATCGTTGATACTAGAAATACCATACCAAATTAAATTGATTCTTGAGTATCTGAATTATCATTTATTTCTTTCTTTACTTGTATATATTATTTCTGGTTATATTATTGCACCACTAAGCAGAAATGCTTAGCGCGATGGAATTGCTTCCTCGAGCGAATCAAGGTAAAACCAGATGGTATCGATCGAGATTTTTGGAGTCTAGATCTGCAGAAGTGTCAGAAGAGTTCAAGATTGTCACCTCCTCAGCAATGCATGTAGATAAGGCTCATTTTATACATGTTATGTATATTGTTCATTCCTAGCACATTGTAAATTATTTGTATATCTTGTACAAAATAAACTCATGTAATTAACCTATGAATTATGGAAGCTATTCAAAGTAAGTATTTTAGTATGTGAATTGAATTTGAGTTATAATGAGATTATACTTGTGAATATTGGGATATTGAAAATCTAATGAGATTTCTGAGAAATCTGGATACTGTATTGAGATACATTATATTTGAAAATTTTTGAGACTATTAAGTTTGAGAAATTGAGTATATATTGAAATTGTCTTTGGCAGGTTCAGAAGAACTGTTAGTCCAAATTACAGCCGACACTTTGTCGGATTATCGTTAAAATTTTTGAAATTTCCAATTTAGTTAGATTTTGATAAAAGTAAAAATAGCCTAAATCTTCAATAAAGTTTTTGAATAAATAAATCAAGGACTGTAATGAAATCAGATAAAATAGAGTGCTCCGGCACACTGAGTGGCATAACTTGCTCGGCTACACTGTAGTCGGGTAAGGGGTGTCACATCCCTAATTCAGCAACCTTGGGAACCTTATGGGGTTTGATGTATTCCTGCATATATACATGATTAGTGATGATGATTGATGAGGTTATATGCATGAGAAGTGATAGAAATTTAATTGATTAAGTTTTGAAATTTGAAATTAGGGTTTGAGAAGTGAAAATTTGTCTTGGCTTAGGAAATTGTTAGAGAACATTTTAATGGTCAACTAGTGACCATTTTAGGTAAGTTGGCCATAAATTGGACTGAAATGTAGCATGGCAAAGTGAAGGAGCATGCTGCCTTGTGAGTGCAGCAGGGTGACTGAAATTTCAGTCTACTTGGACTGCCATAGCTTGGGCTGTGTTGGTCCAATTGGTGTTTGGCCAATTGGACATGAAACTAGGCTTATAATGGCACATTTTTGCTGAAGAAACCATGCCCAAAAGACCAAAGCAAGAGGACCAAAACTTGGCCCCAATCCGGACACCCTGCAACAGCCCCTGCAGAATTGACCAAATGAACAGTAACTGTTCATTTGGCCATAACTCACTGTAGATTTGGTTAATTGACCTGAAATGTTTACAGCACCAAGTTAAGACATAGACAAACAACTTTCATGAAGAAAACTACCCTAAATTATGACCATAACCTAATCAAATCATTGAGCAAAGTGAAGTTTACTGTACTGAGATTTCCAGAATTTTCATTTGAGCAGCAATGTTTGGAGGACTATAACTCTCTCTAAAAAACTCGGATTTAGGCGATTCTTGAACCAATGGAAACCTAAGGCATAGTAGAACATTTCATATGAAGAAAGTTAGACCAAATTAGGAACTTAACTTGATCCAATTACTGACCAAAGTTGGATCAAAATCTGCCAGAACCCATGATAGCAGCATGAACAGTGCACGTGAACAGTAAACTTATTTTGGCCATACCTTGAGCTACAAAACTCCAAATGGAGTGATTCAAAAAAATAAATTCAACTAGACAAAATAAGGAACATTTTCTATGAAGGAAGTTTTGTCAAATTCCAACAGTAAATTGACCAATGAAACAGTGCAACTTCGGAGCACCAAAACCGAAAATTGGCAATTTTGCCAAAATGACCTAAGCTTTGAGAAAGTGACCAAAACCAACAAGTTTTAAATGAAAAATGTAGTATGTTTGAAGTGCCAAAGTCAATGTACATATTTTCTATGCAAAAGTCAACATTTTAGTTGACTAATGAAGTGAATAGTGACATGAAAACTTGGAATAAGCTTGGAAATGGATTTGGTAATTGATTCCAACAAGTTTTAAATGCAAAATGTGGTACATCGGGAGTGTTAAAACCAATGTACCTATTGTCTATGCAAAAGTGAACATTTTTGTTGACCAATGAGGTGAATAGTGACACCAAAACTTGAAATTCAAAATTTGAAATTAGAAATGCATCTAGGGGACTTTAAATTGCAATTGGCAATTAATACTAGTAAATGTAAAACTCAAAATGTAGGATCTTGGTGTAATTAGAATTAATATATCCATTAAGTATAAAAAGGTCAACATTTTGGTTGACTAGTATGGTGAATAGTAATCAAAATGATTAGTGAATTAAGATGAAGACCTAGAACCAATTCTAAGCTTAAATGCTTAGAATTGTATGACAAATATGGACTGTGCATCCTAGTCAAAATTGTTAAAAAGAAATTTAGGCCATAAATTTGAAATCCATGAAATATTCATGGATTACTTGAAACATGAAAAAGAAGTCACCTAATTGATGCGAATAGATAGTTAGGGCATATATGCCCATCACAAATGGAATTCATAAAATATTAGTAACTCAACTTGAAATATAAAATTTGTAATTACATAAGTAGACTCTTGAATGTATAAATGAGAAAGGAAAAATGTTTTGAATACAATGGTACATGTGAACCATTGTTTAGAATTGTGATCAATATGAATAACATAATGAATGGATAAATAAACCATATTAATGTATGAATGAGACATTAGTTCTCATTATTGTAAAGAGGAGAAGTATTTTGAGTACAATGGTATAAAAGAATAATTGATGTGAATTGTGATCATATAAATGATCAAATGAATGTATGAATTATGATTGAAATTTATCATGAAATAATGAAGTCATAAAGCACAATATATTAACATTTTAAAGTATCAAATGCCCTAGTATACCTAACAAGATTGGTTTGGATAGTTTGGCATGCCAATAGGGTATTGTTTTAGCAGTACTACGAAAGGAAAGGCTTTATGCCTGTGTTCATGGCTTTATGCCCGTATTCATGGCTTTTATGCCCGTATTCATGGCTTTTATGCCGATTATGTGATATCATGGCTTTTTAGCCATCTCGACATACATGGTAGACGTTCTGCGTCCCATGGTATGACGCCCGAGGCAATCGCAGATGTCGGTGCCAACGACCCGTTATCGATCCGATCGTTTAGTATAGGTTACTTGGGCAGTCAATTAAAGTATTATTCAATTCAGGCAGCTAAGTTAAGTTAATTATAATGAAAATCCAGTACAATTAAATTAAGTATTGAATGAATAAGCAAAAGAGATTAGCAAAAGAAACATAACAAAAATATAAATTGCAGGACCGTACAGACTTGAAATACAATACAGATAGAATAAATTATATACCTGCTAGTATTACTGAAAAGTTATAAACTAAGCACTTCCAAAGAGGAACAAACTAGTATATAAGATCGTTGATACTAGAAATACCATACCAAATTAAATTGATTCTTGAGTATCTGAATTATCATTTATTTCTTTCTTTAATTGTATATATTATTTCTGGTTATATTATTGCACCACTAAGCTGAAATGCTTAGCGAAATGGAATTGCTTCCTCGCAGCAGTCATCAAGGTAAAACCAGATGGTATCGATCGAGATTTTTGGAGTCGGATCTGCGAAGTGTCGAAGAGTTCAAGATTGTCACCTCCTCAAAGAATGCATGTAGATAGGGCTCATTTTATACATGTTATGTATATTGTTCATTCCTAGCACATTGTAAATTATTTGTATACCTTGTACAAAATAAACTCATGTAATTAACCTATGAATTATGGAAGCTATTCAAAGTAAGTATTTTAGTATGTGAATTGAATTTGAGTTATAATGAGATTATACTTGTGAATATTGAGATATTGAAAATCTAATTAGATTTCGAGAAATCTGGAATCGTATTGAGATAAATTATGTTTGAAAATTTTGAGACTATTAAGTTTGAGAAATTGAGTATATATTGAAATTGTCTTTGGCGAGTTCGGAAGAATCATTAGTCCAAATTACAATGACACTTTGTCGGATTATCGTTAAAATTTTTGAAATTTCCAATTTAGTTAGATATTGATAAAAGTAAAAATAGCCTAAATCTTCAATAAAGTTTTTGAATAAATAAATCAAGGACTGTAATGAAATCAGATAAAATAGAGTGCTCCGGCACACTGAGTGGCATAACTTGCTCGGCTACACTGTAGTCGGGTAAGGGGTGTCACAAATTTGGTCTAACTTTTTTCATATGAAATGTTCTACTATGCCTTAGGTTTCCATTGGTTCAAGAATCGCCTAAATCCGAGTTTTCTAGAGTGAGTTATAGTCCTCCAAACATTGCTGCTCAAATGAAAATTCTGGAAATCTCGATCTGATAAACTTCACTTTGCTCAATGATTTGATTAGGTTCTGGTCATAATTTGGGGTAGGTTTCTTCATGAAAGTTGTTTTTCTATGTCTTAACTTGTTGCTGTAAAAATTTTAGGTCAATTGACCAAATCTACAGTGAGTTATGGCCAAATGAACACTGTTCATTTGGTCATTTCTGCAGGTGCTGTTGCAGGGTGTCCGGATTGGGGCCAACTTTTGGTCCTCTTGCTTTGGTCTTTTGGGCATAGTTTCTTCAGCAGAAATGTGCCATTATAAGCCTAGTTTCATATCCAATTGGCCAAACATCAATTGGACCTACACAGCCAAAGTTATGGATGTGCAAGTGGACTGAAATTTCAGTCACTCTGCTGCACTCACAAGGCAGCCTACACATTCACTTGGCTATACTAATTTTCAGTCCAATTCATGGTCAACATACCTAAAATGGTCACTAATTGACCATTAAAAGGTTCTCTAACAATTTCCTAAGCCAAGTCAATTTTTCACTTCTCAAAACCCTAATTCCCATATGAGTTTTCACAAATTCCTTATTTAACTCTTCCATTCTTTGTATATGTATATGTATACACTTTAAACATAAGCTCTAGTTCACTCTAAGTCCATCAAAACTATCAAAATAATTCCTTCACAAGGGCTGCAGAAAATTCATAGTATGTATACACATAATTCATGTTCATTTAATTTACAATTTCTCACTTATTTCAAGCTTCTAACATGGAATCAAAGAAGTATATATATAAGTAGGCACTAACCTCACTTTAACCTCTTGTAGGGCAGATTTCTCCAAGCTAAAACTTCACTTTCTTTCCTTTTCTAGGCTACCAAACACTTCCCCAAGAGGTATGGACAAGTTTTAGTGAAGGTGACTTAGGGTTTTGGGGTGAGGAAAGCATGGAAATTGAAGCTTTTAAGAACCAAAAATGGAGGAGCATGGGTGACGTTCTTTGAAGAGAGAAAGGGCTGCTAAAATTTCTGGAATTCTGCCTCATTTATCCCTTTTTATTGAATTTTAATTGTCTTGCTTTAATGTGATTGGCCATAGCATTTTTAATTACCTAAGCATGACATCATAATTCCCAATTTAGCTCCTTTTTCTTTCTTTTCTTTTCTACTAAATTTCAATTTAATTTTTAGAAATATTTATTCATATTTTAGATCATAATAATTCTTTACTCGACTGGACAAGTTGGCCAAAAATCACCTCGGAAGGCGAAATGACCAAAATGCCCTCCGTTTGGCTTAACGGGTCAAAATTGTCTGTACCGATTGAAAAATTTTTCTAAATATTTTCTTGGCATTCTAATGCCATAAGAACCTCAATGACCCTTCTCTGGAGTCCCAAAAATTATTTTATAAATTTTTCTCCGGGTCTAGAGCTCCTCGTTGCGAGAACCGCAACTTACCTCTGGGTTACCCATCGCTTGGGCACCGGCTCATTTGACTTAGTTGTATTTTATTTCTAAAATTTTTACTAAATTTTTCTTATTAATATTTGAGTTAATTATAGTTCCTGACTTTAGTTTAAATATTTTTCCGGACGTTCTAGCTGTCCGGATCGACACCGGTCACCGGAACAGTAGACTGTGCGGAATTGCTACCGGGAGGATGTTACATTTCAAGTTCCTGGCCAGGATAGATAGATTTATTCAGAAAATAGTTTTTGATGAGAAATCTTTTTAATCAAGAACTGGAATTAAAAGAGAACATAATATTCATAGCAAATGGAGTTTGACATAAACCATGACTCCAGCTTGAGTTGGGATTTTGTAACAGAGAGATTCTAGTGCATGGTAACATATGATTATAGGTTCATTTAAGATAAACCTTATTGCTAACTGGGTGGCCATGGCATGCTATGCTAGGTGTTAACCATGGTCTATGAGGTTCATAAAATGATTTAGAGAAATCATTTATGGTAAGAAAGAGTTCTGATGATATTAAGAGTTGATATCATGTCTCATTGCCAATTAGTGATAAGCCTAGCAAGTCACACACATACACAAGTTATCACCTATTTAAATATGATTTAATTAATTAATTAAAGAGTTTAATTGATTAATTAAATAGGTTTGGTTTGCAATTAAATTGCAAAGTCCCTAGCATTACTTGAAACCAAATCTAGATTTTTGGATGTGTAGTATAAATTAAATTTATATTTAAAGTGTTTAAATATGAATTTAATTAATGAGAAATTAATTAATAGAGATTAATTAATTAATTTATATTTGATATAAATTAATTAGAAGAAGAAAAATAATTATTTTGGGTTAAGAACTCAAAATTAAGACATAGGGGCATTTTGGTCATTTCACAGTGTGACACGTGGCACTATGAGATGGTGACACATGGGATTACACATAAGCTTGCCAAATGTTTTTTAATCATGTAAGATGATTAAAATCAAGATTAAATATAGGTTTGACACTTGGCACAATGTGATTGGGTCACTTAAACCTAGAGCTAATCAAAGGGTGACATGTGGCAAGGGTTTAATGTGTTGACCTAGCTATTTAAGTGTTGTTATGAAAAAGAAAAGCAACCAGCAGCCACTCCTCTCCTTTGTCACGCCACTTTGAGGCTTTTCATCTATTCTTCTTCATCTCTCATCTATTCAAAGAGATTAGCCATCAATCTCTTGAATTAAGAACACTAGAAATTGTTTCTAGTGTCCTGTTTACATCTCTAATCTCTTAAAAGGCAGAACTTGAATTTCTAATTAATAGAAAAGGCTTTAGAAGCTGTTCAAGGGCTGCCATAGGTGTTCTTGGTGTAGACAAGCTAGAGGGACAACATCTGGTGTCCTGAAGACGAATCTCAAAGGCACCGACAAGCTGCAGTGCATCAAGAGGTTAGTGTAATCGTTCTTGATTTAATCTAGGGTTCTAAAATTAATCTGATTAATTTTAAAATCTTAAATGGCAAATACAGATCCAAAAACATATTAAAAGAGTTTTAATATGTTGTTTATCATTGAAATCAAATAGATAAAAATAAATCTTGCATGATGCATGTGACCCTAGGTGAAAATTTTTGAATTCAATGGTATAAACTTGTGTTTTTCACGCTTCCGTTCCTTCAATGGAAAGAGTGGGTTCTTTGGCATATCGTTTGGCACTACCTCCAGAGTTGGAGAAGATATATAATGTGTTCCATGTATCGATGTTGAGGAGGTATCAATCAGATCCATCTCAGTACTACCAGTATAAGAAATTGAAGTGAATCCAGACCTCACATATGAAGAAGAACTCATAGAGATTCTGGCTTATGAGGTGAAGCAGCTACGGAACAAGCTGATCCCGTTAGTAAAAGTGCTGTGGAACCATCATTTGGGCCAGGAGGCCACTTGGGAACGAGAGGAGGACATAAGGAGACAACAACCACAACTATTCAGAGATTGATACCAGGTAAAAATTTCGAAACGAAATTTATTTAAGGGGGGGAGAATTGTAACTCCCCTATTTGTATAGCCTGGTATATTTCACTGTTCCGGTGATCGGTGTCGGTCCGAATAATTAAGGGGATTAGAACCACACTTAAGACAACTAGATAAGCACTGAACACAAATAATTAGTATTTGCCAATTTGTTAAGTATAAATAAGAAAAACAGAACATAAGAAGTTAAATGAGCTGAGAGTCACAGCGATGGGTGACCATCTCGGGAAGGATTACAAAGTCGATTTAAACTCAAATTTCGAACTGTAAAATATGACGCCGCGGTCCTTAAGACTATTAGAAACATATTGGAAAAGAGAAAATCATGAAAAATAATTGTTAAGCTAGTCAAATAATTAAGTCAGAGAGCCAGAAGAAATATTTACTTATTTGCAAACCGTGTTAAATCGACGAGGGGCAATATGGTCAATTGACCCCGAGAGCTGACTCCTGACCTAATTGTCAAATAAAATCGGATAAAAGAAAATTTCGGAGTCGAGAATTAAATTAAAAAACTAATAAAAATATAAATGAAAAAAAAAGAAAAAGAAAAGTTGAAAAAGTGATGACATCATGTGGTGACATAAGCATGATGCAATAAACTTAATTATTAAAAATTGAAACTATAGTATAATTAAAGAGTTATAATACATAAAACAAGAAAAAAAAAAGAGAAATGAAAAACATTATTGGTCTTCTCTCCTAACCAAGCCAGCCACTCTTCCCTCTCCCTCAAACCACCATTGTTACACCATAAAAGCTTGAATCCAAGCTTTCTTTCAACCAGTTAAACCTATTTTGACCCAACTTAACTTATTAGGACTTGATTTATTCACTTGAGAAGAAGATTGATCATAAAAGAAACAAGAAAAGAAGAAGGAAATTGAAGAATTAGCATCTAAGTTGAGATTAGTGATTTAAGTTAAAAAATTTAGTTTATTAGTTGTGTTTATAGCTTAACTAACTTAGAAATATGCTTAAATGAAATAAAAACAATTGTGGAGGACCAAGTTGAATTGCGGTCGACTATGGTTTTGATATATGTTTGCATGAATTTGGTGGATTTAAAAGTGTATGTGAGCTTGATTGGGTTGAAAAAGCATGTATATAGGCATTGAATTGGTTAAATGCAATGAATGGGTGAACAAGGGTTTTGGACACTTAGGGTGTAGGAGGCAAAAATGTGAGAAATTGGGAAATGATGTGTTTGACCTAGTTTGAGGTGAGAAATGGTCATTTGTGACCAAATGAAGTGTGTTGGAAGTGTTGGAATTGAGATTAAATTCGGATTGAATGTGGTCATGCTGTAGGCAGCAGGACCAAGGTCCCTTTGAGGGACCAAAACTGAAAATTTACAAGTTCAATTGGTATGAGACCAACTGGGAATGAAAATAGACACAAAATGACACAATTTTCATTCAGGAATCATGCCCAAAAAGTGACCAAAACCTAGTGAATAAATGACCTGAAATTTTACCAGTGGACAGCTGAGATATAGACCTAAAACTTTCATGAAGAACACAAACCCAAATTATGCCATTAACCAAGTCATTTGGCCACCCAAATTTGGTGACCTAAAACTGCTAGAACCAAAATTTGCCCAGAAAATCTGGGTTAAGTCCAATCCGGCAACCATGATTCAAATGGCTATAACTTGAGCTACAAAACTCCAATTGGAGTGATCCAAAAAGGAAAATAAATTTAAGACAATAGGGAAGATTTTCTATGAAGGAAGTTTTGCCAAAATTCTAATAGAAAAATAACCAATAGAATAGTGCAACTGAAGACACCAAAACTGAAAATTTGCAAATTTGCCTAAAAGACTTAGAATTTGAGTAAACAATCAAAACCAACAAATTTAGTGACCAAAATGTGGTATGTGGGTGAAGTTGGAATTCCCATACCTATTAAGCCTTAGAAAGTCAACAAATTTACTTGAATAGTACAGTGAATAGAAACCCGAAACACAAAATTTAAAGAACGTCAAGTTTAGTATATTAGAGATAGGTAAAAGTGAATTTAAATTTATTTTTGGATTTATGCTAAGTTATGGTACTGAAACACTGTGAAACTGTGTGTTTCAGTGGAAAAGAACATCGGGAAAGAACCAGAGGAACCGAGTCAAGGCCGAGAGGCGACTCGCTTAATGTTTGTGCACAATGTATAATTTTTGTGAATTATCTTCTGCATATTGTTTTGAATAATTTGAAATATTGAATTGTGACATTACTATGATGAAGTATTTATGATGTTTTTTATTTAAATTATGGAAAGTTATTTGTGTATATATGAAATGGCAATGTTTAATAAATTGTTAAGATCAGTTTTGAAACCACAGTGTCATGACCATATATTTGAACACCTCACTAGCATGACTAGTGGGGGTAATCAGTTTTGAATTTTGATTTCTTCTCTGGCTGAAGTGTTGAGGTGTGTGTCAGTAGAAAAAGAAATTGAATGGATATCCATATATTTGAGCTAGCTAGCCTTGTGATGTGACTTCTCCTTAGCCTCTGGCTATTGAGATTATATTTGTTTCAAATAGCATGATATAACTGTGGGTTTTATGAAATGTGTTTTGATAATTCGAAATGAAATTGTTTGGATTAAAATCTCATAATTCATATTTTGTAATTAATTCTCATGTTTAGTACAATTTTTGAATAAATATGATTTAAACTATGCATAAAGATTATTTTAGTATGTTGTACACCACTGAGTCCTAGTACACAGCGATGGCTGTTATTGCTGTCGCAGATATAGAGACTAGAAGAGCAGCAGAGTGAGCTTCTGAGGACGGAGGAGCTACCTGCTTTGAAGTTATCGGGTATAATTTATACCCTGACTGTAAATATTTATTTTGATGTATGTAATGCACGTAAATGTATGGACATGTAAAAATGGGTTTTGAGTAGCTTGTATAAAGTTTGTAATAATTTTTAGTTTGGATTTTCCTAATGTAAATTTTTAGTATGATGTATATATAAATTGTTTATCTTTAATGAAACATGAAAGAATGAAATTGAGTGATAGTATCTTGATGATTAATGAATTTTTGGAAATTGAGAAATGAGGATTGTTGAATTTTGAAACTTGAAAAATTGGTTGAGATTAATTGTGAATTTGAAAAAGTGGTTGAAATAAATAATTGGAAGTGCTTTTTACAGGTATTTGAAGAACTGTTTTCTCAAAATACAGACGGTAGTGTACTGAAATTTTTATAAAATTTGCGGAAAAATAAAATGGGCAAAAAATTTTAACTAGTTTCCAACGTTAATTAAATGTTTCAATATCTATTTAGAAATGCTCACCACTTATTAAAAGTAAGAAAATTGTTTTAAAATCCCTTGTAGGTACTTAATGAGTTATTGGTAGGTGCAGTTCGATAGTTCATTAGATATTCTACGGAATTATTTTATGCCTTACAGAAGGGTAAGGTGTGACAGCTAACTTGAAAAAATATCTTATGAGTTGTCATCCACATTAGCAAAAATGTGTTAAATTGGTTTAAATTTCTAAATGCAAATTGGTTTAATATTAAATTAGTTCAATTTCTTATAATCTCTTCTAGTAGCTACTGTATTGCCTTCAATAATCTCGATCCTTTTAATATCAAAGCATATCCCATGAATTGCTCAAGAGGGACAAAACTTGAATTGAGCAAAGATTTATAGGCAAGGAGGATTATAGATCAAAATAAGGATGCTGTGTAACGGAGGAAAAAGAAAAAGCAGCCAACATTTGCGATCCCAGCAATAAAGACATTAAAATTAACACCTTCTTCTTTGACCATAGAAACTACATTTGCATTATTGATCTCACCAGCACTAGAGAGAGAGTGTAAGGAAAATCATTACATAAAAAAAAAAAAAAAGAAGGCTAAACAAAAGTGAAGGTAACAAAATCTCAATCACCTAGCACCGGAACCAAGGAGCATACATTTATGTGGAGCAAGGCAATAACCGAAATCAGAGAAGGAACACCTTCAAGCTACAGAATAAAAAGACAAATAAAAAAGCAACCAAAACTAAGAAAAAACAACTAAAATCAAACAATCAACCAACAAAAACCATTAGAATTAAAAAGGGTGGTCGTTTTAAAACCCACATGCTAACTATGCACAAACAAACCCAAATCTAGCAAGTGCCCATGAAAACTATGAAAGTAATGAGACTTGTTATATTATATATAGCAAGAGCCAGTGAAACAATCAAGGAATAGGCTACTTTTATGATATCCTACTGCATTATAATATTCTTAATATTGTATTATTACCATGTTCCTTCAATTTCTCTTGAAGGTCGTGGTGAAGGAGCGGAAGTAAGAAAAACATATATTTAGATCATTGAATTCAAAATTTTTTCATCTAGGGTCACATGCATCATGCTAGATTCATTTTTATCTTTTTGATTTTAATGATAAACAGCATATTAAAACTCTTTTAATATGTATTTGGATCTACATTTGCCATTAAAGATTTTAGAATTAACAGATTAATTCATTAAAACCCTAGATTAGATCAAGAACAAGTGCACTAACCTTTTTAATGCACTGTAGTGTGTTTGGCTCCTTAGGGATGCGCCTAGGACACCAGATGTTGTCCCTCTCACTTGTCCACACCAAGATCACCAATGGCAGCTCTTATACAGCTTCTCAAAGCCTTTCCAATCAATTAGAAATGATTTTTAGCATTTTTAATTCAAGAGATTGCTGGCAAATCTCTTTGAATTGATGAGAGATGAAGAAGAAGAGAGGGAGAGGCAACCAAGGGTGACAGCACCTTTGTAAGAATGAGTAGATTGTAATTTTCTTTTTTATCCTTGCCCTTATATAGCTAGGTCACCACTTAAAACCCTAGCCACATGTCACCTTTTGATTGGCTCTAGGTTTAATTGACCCAATCACATTGTGCCAAGTGTCAAACCTATATTTAATCTTGACTTTGATCATCTTACATGATTAAAAGACATATGGCAAGCTTATGTGTAATGCCACGTGTCACCATCTCATGGCGCCACATGTCACCCTGTGAAATGACCAAAATACCCCAGTGTCTTAATTTTGAGTTCTCAACCCAAAATAATTATTTCTCTTCTTCTAATCAATTTATATCAAATATAAATTAATTAATTAATCTCTATTAATTAATTTCTCATAATTAAATTCATATTTAAACACTTTAAATATAAATTTAACTTATACTACACATCCAATAAACTAGATTTGGTTTCAAGCCATGCTAAGGACTTTGCAATCTAATTGCAAACCAAACCTATTTAATTAATCAATTAAACTCTTTAATTAATTAACCAAATCATATTTAATTTGGTGATTACTTGTGTTTGTTTGTGACTTACTAGGCTTATCACTAATTTACAATGAGACATGACATCAACTCATAATATCATCAGAACTCTTTTTTACTATAAATGATTTCTCTAAATCATTTTATGCACCTCATAGACCATGGTTAATACCTAGCATAGCATGCCGTGGCCACCCAATCAGTAATCAGGTTTACCTTAAATGAACCTATAATCGTGTGTTACCATGCACTAGAATCTCTCTGTTACAAGATCCCAATTCGAGCTGGAGCAATGGTTTATGTCAAACTCCATTCGCTATGAATATTATGTTCTCTTTTAATTCCAGTTCTTGATTAAAAAGATTTTCTCATCAGAAACTCTTTTATGATTAAATCCATCTGTCCTGGCCAGGAACTTAAAACATGAAGAACAATTAAATGAACATAGGATTTTATCCCTATTTACTTAGGGTAACAGATTCCATCTTGATCAACACCTACCTCCGTACATAACTAGTAGGAGCCAACACATGCCCATATACCCATACACAGTATAAGTATGAAAGCAATATCAAACTCAAACCACCTATATATAGATGCTATCTCAGGTCTAAATATTATATACACTGATATGATTTATGACAATGCATTGACAAGAGTAAACTCCATGTGCTTGTCATAAATGTCACTGGTTCGGCCTACTTATCATGTATAAGTGCCTATCATTTTTATTATATGGCATGAGACTCACCATTCCATCTTATTTACATCTCATATAAATAACTTGGGAACAAACATGATTACAATCTTTCTGCATAAGTCATGTCCTTATTGTGAAGTATCCTCGATTGTGAACCTATTTATGATACTTTGTGCTAGAAATGGTGTCAATCATATTCTTAACAACTTAAGAATAGTATTTCTAACAAAATATCAATGGACCTTTTCTATTACACATAAATACATTATATAAATGGAAAAGTAAAAATGTCTTTTATTAATAAAAACATGTACAAGATACATACTAAATGATATGCTCTAGGGCATACTACTAATACATGGATCATTAAATTAGCTAGTATGTGAAATTAATCTTTGCCTCAGTCACACCAATATTATCAATCGTTAATCATCTTATCCTCTTCTCAAACAAACTATAGGCAATGTTGACCTTCTTGGTAACATCCCAACCATTTACTTAAATCTCCATCAGATGGACTTTCTTCTACTTCAACCCTTTCATCTTTCTGATCTGTAGAAGCCAAAGTATTAGATTTAATGCCAACTTTGAATTTAGATTTTCATGGGCAAAAACATATTTTGCCCTTTAAACTTTCACAAAAAGTTCAATTTGCTCCCTAAATTTAAAAATTGAACCAATTTAATACGTAAACTTTTAAATTTAAACCAATTACACACAATGCAAAGGAGGAAAAATGCAATAACTGCATGCACTGCTAACTTGAAAAAATATCTTTTGTGTTGTCATCCACGTTAGCAAAAAGGGGTTAAATTGGCTTTAATTTTTAAATGCAAATTGGGTTAATATTAAATTAGTTAAATTTCTTACAATCTCTTCTAGTAGCTACTTTATTGCCTTCAAAAATCTTTATGTTTTTAATATCAAAGCGTATCCCATGAATTGCTCAAGAGGGACAGAACTTGAATTGAGCAAAGATTTATAGGCAAGGAGGATTATAGATCAAAATAACGATGTTGCGCAATGGAGGAAAAAGAAGAAGCAGCCAACATTTACGATCCTAGCAACAAAGACATTAACATTAACACCGTCTTCTTTGACCATAGAAACTACATTTGCATTATCGATCTCACTAGCACTTGAGAGAGAGCGTAAGGAAAATCACTGCAAACAAAAAAAAAAGAAGGCTAAACAAAAGTGCAGGGAACAAAATCTCAACCACCTAGCACCAGAACTAAGAAGCAAACACTTGAAGGAACGAAAGTGTGAAAAACACAAGTTTATACCATTGAATTCAAAATTTTCACCTAGGGTCACATGCATCATGCAAGATTTATTTTTATCTATTTAATTTCAATGATAAACAACATATTAAAACTCTTTTAATATGTTTTTGGATCTGTATTTGCCATTTAAGATTTTAAAATTATTCAGATTAATTTTAGAACCGTAGATTAAATCAAGAACGATTACACTAACCTCTTGATGCACTGCAGCATGTCTGCACCTTTGAGATTTATCTTCAGGACACCAAATGTTGTCCCTCTAGCTTGTACACACCAAGAACACCTATGGCAGAACTCGAACAGCTTCTAAAGCTTTTTCTATTAGTTAGAAATATAAGTTCTTCCTTTTAAGAGATTAGAGATGTAAACAGGACACTAGAAACAATTTCTAGTGTTCTTAATTGAAGAGATTGATGGCTAATCTCTTTGAATTGATGAGAGGTGAAGAAGAATAGACGGAGAGCCTCAAAATGGCGTCACAAAGGAGAGGAGTGACTGCTGGTTGTTTTTCTTTTTCATAACAACACTTATATAGCTAGGTTAACACATTAAACCCTTGCCACATGCCACCCTTTGATTAGCTCTAGGTTTAAGTTACCCAATCACATCGTGCCAAGTGTCAAACCTATATTTAATCTTGATTTTAATCATCTTACATGATTAAAAAACATTTGGCAAGCTTATAATCATATGTTACCATGCACTAGAATCTCTCTGTTACAAAATCCCAACTCAAACTGGAGTCATGATTTATGTCAAACTCTTTTTGCTATCAATATTATGTTCTCTTATAATTCCAGTTCTTGATTAAAAATATTTTCTCATCAGAAACTCTTTTCTGAATAAATCTATCTATCCTGGCCAGGAACTTAAAACATCAAGAACAATTAAATGAACATAGGATTTTATCTCTATTTACTTAGAGGAATAGATTCCATCTTGATCAACACCTACCTCCATATATAACTAGTAGGAGCCAACACATGCCCAAATACCCATACACAGTACAAGTATGAAAGCAGTATCAAACTCAAACTACCTATATACAAGATAACTGTGCTATCTCAGGTCTAAAGATTATATGCACTAATATGATTTATGACAAAACATTTACAAGAGTAAACTCCATGTGCTTGTCATAAGTGTCACTTGTTCGGCCTACTTATCATTTATAAGTACATATCATGTTTTTTATATGGCATGAGACTCACCATTCCATCTTATTTATATCTCATATAAATAACTTGGGAACAAATATGAATACAATCTTTCTGGATAAGTCATGTCCTTATTATGAAGTATCCTCAATTGTGAACCTATTTATGATACTTTGTGCTAGAAATATTGTCTCTCATATTCTTAACAAGTTAAGAATAATATTTCTAACAAAATATCAATGGACCTTTTCTATTACACATAAATATATTATGTAAACGGAAAAGTGGAAATGCCTTTTATTAATAAAAATATGTACAAGATACATACTAAATGATATGCTCTAGGGCATACTACTAACAACACTTATGTGGAACAAGGCAATAACTGAACTCAGAGAAGGAACACTTCAAGCTATAGAATAAAAAGACAAATAAAAAAACAACCAAAACCAAGAAAACCCAACTAAAATCAAACAATGAACTAACAAAAACCATTAGAATTAAAAAGGGTGGTCGTTTTAAAACCCACATGCTACCTATGCACAAACAAACCCAAATCTAGCAAGAGCTAACAAAAACTATGAAAGCAATGACACTTCTTATATTATATATAGCAAGAGCCAATCAATAATCAAGGAAAAGGCTACTTTTATGATACCCTACAGCATTATAATATTCTTAATATTATAACACCCCTAAGTTCGGTAGTGCGTTCTACTGCTCCAGTGACCAGTGTTGTCCGGACAGCTAGGATGCCTAGAACCACACCTTGATATGAGAGAGGAGACATCAATAATGAAATACAAGAAAAGAAAATACAAGAAAAACAAAGGAAAAATAATAGCAAAGAAATGTCACCAAGTTAAGCGAGCCGGAAACCTAGCGATGGGTGACCGCACCGGGAAGTCACGGCGTGGACCGTTGACTAGCCCTGGGCTGCGGGGAACCCTGGAAAAACATTTTAGGACATAAATAGAACCTTATGGAAGGATTAATCTCATTAGAAAGATCAAAGAAAAATTAAATAATTAGTACAAAGAAAAGTGAGAAATCGAAAAACAGACAAAACCCGGTAATACCGAAAAATCGGGAACGTAACCCGAACAGGGGCATTATGGTCATTTGACATCCCAAAGTGTCTTTTGACCTAAATGTCCATTAAAAATAAATAATATTACACTTAGAAAATAAAATGAAAAATTAAATTGGTGGTACCTAAAGTAAATAGTAGAAATTAAAGGTTAAATGTGGAATAAGTGGGAATTTAGCTTATTATATGATTAAGTGACTAAGTGGACCACTAAGGGGATTAATTAAATACATAGTGGGACATGTGTACACTTAAAATGCAGTTGAATAATCCATCTTCCTCATTTGCATTCAACATTGCCGAATTGAAGAACCAAATAGAAACTCCATGGGCGTTTGCATGAAAGCTTCATCCACTCCCTCTTTTCATCTCTAAATACTTAGGTTCCTTCATGAAAAATGGTCTACACATCACAAGGAAGATATTGATACCAATTTTGAGAAGTTTGGTGAAGGTTTAGCAAGTTACAATTAAAGTTAAGTTTGCATTTTTGAGAATTTCTTTGTTAAAGTTTATGTTCATGTTATGGGTGTTGGTTTGGTGAAGGAAAATTTTGAGTTTGAAGGGTTATTGTTGTTTTCATTTTGGACAGCCATGAGTCACGTTTTTGATGAGATATTTGTGCATATAATTGATGAGAAATGGTGTTGATCATGATGAATTAGTAACCTAGTGAATTATTTCATGTTTATATGGTGATTTATGCACTTGGATGGGAATTGGTAAATTGGATGGCACTTTGATGTTGAAGAATGGTTTGCGGCAGCTTGGGGACACTTGAGTAATGGTATATATTGAAGGAAGTGTGGGCAGAATATTGACCTAGAAGGTTGATGAGATGTATGTAGATTGATATTGTAAAGTGTATGTAAAATTTGTAATGGTTAGGTGTGTTTGTAATGGTAATTAGAAATTGTAATTGTGAATGATATTTGGTGTGTTGAGGGTAATGGTAATCTGCCCAAAATAATGTTAATGTAAAGTAGATAATGCTTTTGGTAATGTACCAAAACAGATTGGTAGGGTATGGAAGTAAACTTTGCAAGTTAAATGTGTGTTTGAAGTGGGGTGTGAAAGGCATAGTGAGGGCAGTGTACATTTTAGCCTATAACCTTAAATGTGTAACCTCAATTGGTATGAGACCAATTTGAGGTGAAACTAGGCACAAAATGTGCCAACTTTCATTGAGAAACCATACCAAAATTCTGCTTGCAAGGTGACCTAAGAAAATGACCAATTCGGATTAGGTGCAATTAGGACCTGAAAAATGACCAATTGGGCAGCAGTGAGTGTTTAGGCCATAACTCACTCAAACCAGGTCCAATTGACCTGAAATTTTGACCAAGAATAGTTAAGACCCATACCTACAAGTCTTATGAAGACACCAAAGCCCAGAAATGATCATAAGCAAGTCAAAAAACTTGCACAAGTTTGGGTCCAAAAACCGGCCGAACCAGAATTGACCAATTTGACCTAAAATGGTACCATTTGACCAGCAATAGTATAATGACCATAACTCGGTCTACTTAACTCGGATTGATCTGAAATTTTGCACCGCGGTCCATAAGACCTAGATCTACAAGTTTGTAGTTTCGACCGAGACCCGAAAACCGAGGGAACTAGGTCGTCCGGTTAGGTCAAACCAGTGTCCCGGAATCCAGCAATTTGCATTAAAATGCACTAAGCAAGGAAATGACTTTGGTAAAACATACCAAACCTAAAACCCTATCGAATGTGACATATTAACGACACTAAAACCTAATTTACCTAAAACGCAATGAGGGTCGGTATATTAGGTGATTAAGTGAAAAATTGAGTTTAGTGCATTATTTACCAAACATTATCGTTAGAGACAATTTAATTTAGTACTGAAACACTTCAAATTGTGTTTCTCAGTTACTAAAGACTCAGAAAAAGAGAAGGAAACACTGAGTCCAGACCAGGGAGACAGTCATCAGAGGTTTGTGCACAACTAGTTTTCAACTGATTTTACTCTGAATAAGATTTCATATGATTAATTGTATGTTATTGAGTTAAATTGTGTTTGTGCACAACGGCTATTGCTTTTGAATTTTTCAATTGAAATAAATATTGAATATTTGTATATTATTGTTTTAAATTGTGTTTGTGCACAACAACTGTTTCTTTTGAATTATTTTCAATGGAAATAAATATTGACTATTTGCATATCATTGTTTTAAATTGTGGAAATGTGTTTGGTGGACACTTATTGATTGAAAAACATTGTGAATGGTTTGAAACTGTGAAAAATTGTTTGAATGATATTGATGGAAACTTATTGATTGAAAAGCACTGTAAATGGTTTTTGTGGAAATTGAAGTTAATTATGAATTGGGTTGCCATTTTATGAATGAAACTATGAGTTTGGAAATTTATTAGATTCTCACGAATCATTTGAATAAAATGTTTAGAATTGATTTTGTGTTCACACTTAGCATGACAGTATCGTATCATTCCTTCTCCATTTATGGGGTTGTGATCGTTTATTTTCCTTCTCCATTTATGGAGTCGTGATCGTTTATTTTTCTCCCTCTCTGGTTTACCAGTTGAGGTGATCGGATGAGTACTCATTATATAGCTAGCTCCCCTTCCTCATTGATTTCGATTAGTGAGGTTGTGATTACTTTGTCGTGGTGTACAACACGGCATTGATCGGAAATTTGTGTCATGGCTTAAGTTGTGAATGAATTGGCAACACTGTATTCTTAAATTATTCGACTAAATTGCGTTATTATGTATTGTGAGATTGTGAAATTGATTTAAACTCTTGTTGACATATACTGTCTATTGAATTCAACCATGATCTGACTTATTGAAAATTTTTGTGATATTGACAAATGGAGTTTAAATTCTTGTTGACATTTATTGTCTTGAATTTAACTATGATTTTAAGTATCCACTATTTACATGACTTATGAATTGTGATTTAAATTGTATTTGGTTAATGTTGTGCACCACTGAGACATTGTCTCAGCGATAGCTACTTAATTCTTTGTCGCAGTAGAGAGAGACAGGCGGCAGACTAGTTTGCATATACCTCCAGCGAGAGATTTTTCGGGTATAATGAGTATACCAATATTTTGCATTTTGTACTGTAATGTATGACACTGTATGTACATATTGTTTTTGGTTTTGAGCAGTTGTAAATTAAATTGTACATTGAAGTTGTAAATTAATTATGAGTGTTTTGGATTGTAAAAGTTGTATTATATTTCCTTATCTCAGCTTTTGAAAAATCACTATGGAATTGAGTTGATAAATTGTTGTGTTGAGAAATGCGTTGGAATTGAGATTTGAAAATATATTGAAGTGCCTTTTTACAGGTTTTCTGAAGAACTGTTTTATCCAAAATACAGATGGCACTCTGCCAAAATTTTTACAGAAATTCCAAGTAAATGAAATGAGTTAGTTATTTCACTCAGTTCACCAAAGTCTTTAACACCTGTAAATAGTGCTCACCACTGTAAAAGAAGTAAGAAAAGTTTTTAAAATCCCTTGTAGTGTATTTAATGGGTTATCAGTAGACGGAGTTGGTAATTCATTAGGTATACTACGGGATCATGTTATGCCTTACTGAGGGGTAGGGTGTAACAAATATTATATTATTTCCATTTTCCTCCAATTTCTCCTGAAGGTCATGGATCATTAACTTAGCTAGTATGTGAAATTCAGCTTCGCCTTGGTCACACCAATTTTATTGATCATCAACCATCTTATCCTCTTCTCAAAGAAACTATGGGCAATATTGAACTTCTTGGTAACATCCCCACCATTTACTTGAATCTCCATCAGATAGGATTTGTTTCACTTCAACCCTTTCATCTTTCTGATCTGTAAAAGACAAAGCATTAGATTTAATGGTAGCTTTGAATTTAGATTTAATAGGAAATAACATATTTCACCTTTTAAACTTTTATAAAACGTTCAATTTTCTCCTTTAATTTAACATTAAACTAATTTGCTCCCTAAATTTAAAAATTGATCTAATTTAATACTTAAACTTTTAAATTTAAACCAATTACACATAATGTAAAGCAGGAAAAATGCAATAACTGCATGCACTGCCAACTTGAAATAATAGCTTATGAGTTGTCATCCACGTTCACAAAAATGGGTTAAATTTGTTTAAATTTTTAAATGCAAATTGGTTTAATATTAAATTAGTTCAATTTCTTACAATCTCTTCTAGTAGCTACTTTATCGCCTTTAAAAATCTCGATCCTTTTAAAATCAAAGCGTATCCTGCGAATTGCTCAAGAGGGACAGAACTTGAATTGAGTAAAGATTTATAGGCAAAGAGCATGATAAATGAAAATAAGGATGATGAGCAATGGAAGAAAAAGATAAAGCAGCCAACATTTACGATCCCAGCATCAAAGCCATTAAAATGAACACCTTCTTCTTTGACCACAGAAACTACATTTGCATTATAGATCTCACTAGCACTTGGGAGAGAGTGTAAGGAAAATCACTGTAAAAAAAAAAAAAAAGGGCAAAATAAAAGTGCAGGGAACAAAATCTCAACCACCTAGCACCCGAATCAGGGAGCAAACACTTATATGGAGCAAGGCAATAACTGAACTTAGAGAAGAACACCTTCAAGCTACAGAAAAAAAAAAGACAAATAAAAAAACAACCAAAACCAAGAAAACACAACTAAAATCAAACAATCAACCAACAAAAACCTTTAGAATTAAAAAGAGTGGTCATTTTAAAACCCACATGCTTCCTATGCATAAACAAACCCAAATCTAGCAAGAGCCAATGAAAACTATGAAAGTAATGACACATGTTATATTATATATAGCAAGAGCCAATGAAACAATCAAGGAAAAGGCTACTTTTATGATATCCTAGTGCATTATAATATTCTTAATATTATATTATTACCATGTTCCTTCAATTTCTCCTGAAGGTCATGGACCATTAAATTAGCTAGTATGTGAAATTCATCTTCGCCTTGGTCACACCAATTATGTCAATTATCCATCTTCTTATCCTCTTCTCAAATAAACTATAGGCAATGTTGACCTTCTTGGCAACATCCCCACCATTTGCTTGAATCTCCATCAGATAGAGTTTCTTCTACTTTAACCCTTTCATCTTTCTGATTTGTAGAAGTCAAAGCATTAGATTTAATGCCAGCTTTGAATTTAGATTTTCATGGGCAAAAACATATTTTGCCTTTTAAACTTTCACAAAAAGTTCAATTTGCTCCCTTAATTTAACATTGAACCAACTTGCTCCCTAAATTTAAAAATTGACCTAATTTAATACTTAAACTTTTAAATTTAAACCAATTACACACAATGCAAAGCAGGAAAAATGCAATAACTGCATGCACTGCTAACTTAAAAAAATAGCTTATGAGTTATCGTCCACGTTTGCAAAAATGGGGTAAGTTGGTTTGAATTTTTAAATGCAAATTGGTTTAATATTAAATTAGTTCAATTTCTCACAATCTCATCTAGTAGCTATTGTATCGCCTTCAAAAATCTCAATCCTTTTAATATCAAAGCATATCCCGTGAATTGCTCAAGAGGGATAGAACTTGAATTCAACAAAGATTTATAAGAAAAGAGGATTATAGATCAAAATAATGATGCTACGCAATAGAGGAAAAAGAAGAAGCAGCTAACATTTACTTTCCCAGCAACAAAGACATTAAAATTAACAACTTCTTCTTTGACCATAGAAACTACATTTGCATTATAGATCTCACTAGCACATGAGAGAGTGTGTAAGGAAAATCACTGCAAAAAAAAAAAAAAAAAAAAAAAGTGCAGGGAACAACATCTCGACCACTTAGCACCCGCACCAAGGAGTAAACACTTATGTGGAACAAGGCAATAACCAAACTCAGAGAAGGAACACCTTCAAGCTACAGAATAAAAAGGCAAATAAAAAAACAACCAAAACCAAGAAAACACAACTAAAATCAAACAATCAATCAACAAAAACCATTAGAATTAAAAAGTGTCGTTTTAAAACCCACATGCTACCTATGGACAAACAAACTCAAATCTAGCAAGAGCCAATGAAAACTATGAAAGCAATGACACATGTTATATTATATATATCAAGAGCCAATCAAACAATCAAGGAAAAGGCTACTTTTATGATATCCTACTGCATTATATTATTCTTAATATTATATTATTACCATGTTCCTTCAATTTCTCCTGAAGGCCATGGGTCATTAAATTAGCTAATATGTGAAATTCATCTTCGCCTTAGTCACACCAATTATATCAATCATCAATCTTCTTATCCTCTTCTCAAAGAAACTTTGACCTTCTTAATAACATCCCCACCATTTACTTTAATCTCCATCAGATAGACTTTCTTCTACTTCAACCCTTTCATCTTTATGATCTGTAGAACTCAAAGCATTAGATTCAGTGCCAGCTTTGAATTTAGATTTTAATGGGCAAAAATATATTTTGCCCTTTAAACTTTCACGAAACATTCAATTTGCTCCCTTAATTTAACATTGAACCAATTTGCTCCCTAAATTTAAAAATTGACCCAATTTAATACTTAAACTTTTAAATTTAAACCAATTACACACAATGAAAAGTTGGAAAAATGCAATAACTACATGCACTGCTAACTTTAAAAAAATAGCTTATGAGTTATCGTCCACGTTAGCAAAAATGGGCTAAGCTGGGTTAAATTTTTAAATGCAAATTTGTTTAATATTAAATTAGTTCAATTTCTTACAATCTCTTATAGTAGCAACTGTATCACCTTCAAAAATCTCGATCCTTTTAATACCAAAGCGTATCCCTTGAATTGCTCAAGAGGGACAGAACATGAATTGAGCAAAGATTTATAGGAAAAGAGGATTATAGTGAAGGAACGGAAGCGTGAAAAACACAAGATTATACCATTGAATTCAAAATTTTTCACCTAGGGTCACATGCACCATGCAAGATTTATTTTTATCTATTTGATTTCAATGATAAACAACATATTAAAACTCTTTTAATATGTTTTTGGATCTGTATTTGCCATTTAAGATTTTAAAATTAATCAGATTAATTTTAGAACCCTAGATTAAATCAAGAACGATTACACTAACCTCTTGATGTGCCGCGTGTCTGCGCTTTGAGATTCGTCTTGAGGACACGGATGTTGTCCTCTAGCTTGTCCACACCAAGAACACCTATGGCAGCCCTTGAACAGCCTCTAAAGCTTTTTCTATTAATTAGAAATTCAAGTTCTGCCTTTTAAGAGATTAGAGATGTAAATAGGACACTAGAAACAATTTCTAGTGTTCTTAATTCAAGAGATTGATGGCTAATCTCTTTGAATTGATGAGAGATGAAGAAAAATAGATAAAAACCCTCAAAGTTGCGTGACAAAGGAGTGTGGCTGCTGGTTGTATTTTATTTTCTCATAACAACACTTAAATAGCTAGGTTAACACATTAAACCCTTGCCACATGTCACCCTTTGATTAGCTCTAGGTTTAAGTGACCCAATCACATTGTGCCAAGTGTCAAACCTATATTTAATCTTGATTTTAATCATCTTACATGATTAAAAAACATTTGGCAAGCTTATGTGTAATCCCATGCGTCACCATCTCATGGTGCCACGTGTCACACTGCAAAATGACCAAAATGCCCCTGTGTCTTAATTTTGAGTTCTTAACCCAAAATAATTATTTTCTTCTTCTAATTAATTTATATCAAATATAAATTAATTAATTAATCTCTATTAATTAATTTCTCATTAATTAAATTCATATTTAAACACTTTAAATATAAATTTAACTTATACTATACATCCAATAATCTAGATTTGGTTTCAAGTCATGCTAGGGACTTTGCAATTTAATTGCAAACCAAACCTATTTAATTAATCAATTAAACTCTTTAATTAATTAATTAAATCATATTTAAATAGGTGATAACTCATGTATGTGTGTGACTTACTAGGCTCATCAGTAATTGGCAATGAGACATGATATCAACTCTTAATATCATCAGAACTCTTTCTTACCATAAATGATTTCTCTAAATCATTTTATGAACCTCATAGACCATGGTTAACACCTAGCATAGCATGCCATAGCCACCCAATTAGTAATAAGGTTTACCTTAAATGAACCTATAATCATATGTTACCATGCACTAGAATCTCTCTGTTACAAAATCCCAACTCAAGCTGGAGTCATGGTTTATGTCAAACTCCATTTGCTATGAATATTATGTTCTCTTTTAATTCCATTCTAGATTAAAAGATTTTTCTCATCGAAACTCTTTTACGAATAAATCTATCTGTCTGGCCAGAACTTGAAACATCAAGAACAATTAAATGAACATAGGATTTTATCTCTATTTACTTAGAGGAACAGATTCCATCTTGATCAACACCTACCTCCATATATAACTAGTAGGAGCCAACACATGCCCATATACCCATACACAGTACAAGTATGAAAGCAGTATCAAACTCAAACTACCTATATACAAGATAATTGTGCTATCTCAGGTCTAAAGATTATATGCACTTATATGATTTATGACAAAACATTGACAAGAGTAAACTCCATGTGCTTGTCATAAGTGTCACTGGTTCGGCCTACTTATCATTTATAAGTGCCTATCATGTTTGTTATATGGCATGACACTCACCATTCCATCTTATTTATATCTCATATAAATAACTTGGGAACAAACATGAATACAATCTTTCTGGATAAGTCATGTCCTTATTATGAAGTATCCTCGATTGTGAACCTATTTATGATACTTCGTGCTAGAAATATTGTCACTCATATTCTTAACAACTTAAGAATAATATTTCTAACAAAATATCAATGGACCTTTTCTATTACACATAAATATATTATGTAAATGGAAAAGTGGAAATGCCTTTTATTAATAAAAATATGTACAAGATACATACTAAATAATATGCTCTAGGGCATACTACTAACATATAGATCAAAATAAGGATGCTGCGCAATGGAGGAAAAAGAAGAAGCAGCCAACATTTACGATCCCAGCAACAAAGACATTAAAATTAACACCTTCTTCTTTGGCCACAAAAACTACATTTACATTATAGATCTCACTAGCACTTGAGAGAGAGTGTAAGGAAAATCACTGCAAAAAAAAAAAAAAAAGGCAAAACAAAAGTGCAGGGAACAAAATCTCAACCACCAAGCACACGAACCAAGGGGCAAACATTTATGTGGATCAAGGCAATAACTAAACTCAGAGAAGGAACACATTCAAGCAACATAACAAAAAGACCAATAAAAAATAATCAAAACCAAGAAAACAAAACTAAAATCAAACAATCAACCAACAAAAACCATTAGAATTAAACAGAGTAGTCGTTTTATAACCCACATGCTACCTATGCGCGAACAAACCCAAAGCTAGCAAGAGGCAATGAAAACTATGAAAGCAATGACACATGTTATATTATATATTGCAAGAGCCAATCAAACAATCAAGGAAAAGGCTACTTTTATGATTTCTTACTGCATTATAATATTCTTAATATTATATTATAACCATGTTCCTTCAATTTCTCCGGAAGGTCATAGATCATTAAATTAGCTAGTATGTGAAATTCATATTTGCCTTGGTCACACCAATTATGTCAATCATTAATAATCTTATCCTCTTCTCAAAAAAGTTATAGGCAATGTTGACCTTCTTGGTAACATCCCCACCATTTACTTGAATCTCCATTAGATAGGCTTTCTTGTACTTCAACCCTATCATCTTTCTAATCTATAGAAGTCAAAGCATTAGATTTAATGCCAGTTTTGAATTTAGACTTTAATGGGCAAAAACATATTTTGCCCTTTAAACTTTCACAAAAAGTTCAATTTTCTGTGTTAATTTAACATTGAAACAATTTGCTCCCTAAATTTCAAAATTGAACCAATTTAATACTTGAACTTTTAAATTTAAACCAATTACACGCAATGTAAAGGAGGGGAAAATTCAATAATTGCATGCACTGCTAACTTGAAAAAATGTCTTATGAGTTATCATCCACGTTAGTGAAAATGGGTTAAGTTGGTTTAAATTTTCAAAAGCAAATTGGTATAATATTAAATTAGTTCAATTTCTTACAATCTCTTCTAGTAGCTACTATATGGCCTTTAAAAATTTTGATCCTTTTAATATCAAAGCGTATCCTGTGAATTGCTCAAGAGGGATAGAACTTGAATTGAGCAAAGATTTATAGGAAAAGAGGATTATAGATCAAAATGAGGATGCTACTCAATGTAGGAAAAAGACGAAGCAGCCAACATTTACGATCCCAGCAACAAAAACATTAAAATTAACACCTTCTTCTTTGACCACAGAAACTACATTTGCATTATAGATCTCACTAGCACTTGAGTGAGTGTGCAAGGAAAATCAATTCAAAGAAAAAAAAAAAAAAAGAAGGCCAAACAAAAGTGCAGGGAACAAAATCTCAACCACTTGGCACCCGAACCAAGGAGTAAACACTTTTATTTAACAAGGTAATAACCAAACTCAGAGAAGAAACATCTTCAAGCTACAGAATAAAAAGACAAATAAAAAAACAACCAAAGCCAAGAAAACACAACTAAAATCAAACAATTAACCAATAAAAACCATTAGAATTAAAAAGGGTGGTCATTTTAAAACCCCCATGCTACCTATGCACAAAGAAACCCAAATCTAGCAAGAGCCAATGAAAACTATGAAAGCAATAACACATGTTATATTATATATGGCAAGAGCCAATCAAACAATCAATGAAAAGTCTACTTTTATGATATCTTACTGCATTATAATATTCTTAATATTATATTATTACCATGTTCCTTCAATTTCTTCTGAAGGTCATGGATCATTAAATTAGCTAGTATGTGAACCAATTGTATCAATTATCAATCATCTTATCCTCTTATCAAAGAAACTATAGGCAATGTTGACCTTCTTGGTAACATCCCCACCATTTACTTGAATCTCCATCGGATAAACTTTCTTCTACTTCAACCCTTTCATCTTTCTAATCAGTAGAAGTCAAAGCATTAGATTTAATGCCAACTTTGAATTTTGATTTTAATGGGCAAAAACATATTTTGCCCTTTAAACTTTCACCAAAAGTTCAATTTGCTCCCTTAATTTAACATTGAACCAATATGCTTCCTAAATTTACAAATTGAACCAATTTAATGCTT
This sequence comes from Hevea brasiliensis, assembly GCF_030052815.1. NCBI lineage: Eukaryota > Viridiplantae > Streptophyta > Magnoliopsida > Malpighiales > Euphorbiaceae > Hevea > Hevea brasiliensis. The sequence goes on along the minus strand of NC_079499.1, from coordinate 77,827,879 downwards.
AAACTTTTAAATCTAAACCAATTACACACAATGCAAAGGAGGAAAAAAGCAATAACTGCATGCACTGCTAACTTGAAAAAATAGCTTATGAGTTGTCGTCCACGTCAGCAAAAATATGTTAAATTGGTTTAAATTTCTAAATGCAAATTGGTTTAATATTAAATTAGTTCAATTTCTTATAATCTCTTCTAGTAGCTACTGTATTACCTTCAATAATCTCGATCCTTTTAATATCAAAGCGTATCCCGTGAACTGCTCAAGAGGGACAAAACTTGAATTGAGCAAAGACTTATAGGCAAGGAGGATTATAGATCAAAATAAGGATGCTATGTAATGGAGGAAAAGGAAGAAGCAGCCAACATTTACGACCCTAGTAATAAAGACATTAAAATTTACACCTTCTTCTTTGACCATAGAAACTACATTCGTATTATTGATCTCACTAGCACTTAAGAGAGAGTGTAAGGAAAATCATTGCAAAAAAAAAAAAAAGGCTAAACAAAAGTGAAGGGAACAAAATCTCAATCACCTAGCACTGTAACCAAAGAGCAAACACTTATGTGGAATAAGGCAATAACCGAACTCAAGAGAAGGAATACCTTCAAGCTGCCGAATAAAAAGACAAATAAAAAAACAACCAAAACTAAGAAAACACAACTAAAATCAAACAATCAACCAACAAAAACCATTAGAATTAAAAAGGGTGGTCATTTTAAAACCCACATGCTAACTATGCCCAAACAAACCCAAATCTGGCAAGAACCCATGAAAACTTTGAAAGTAATGAGACTTGTTATATTATATATTGTTAGTAGTATGCCCTAGAGCATATCATTTAGTATGTATCTTGTACATATTTTTTTTAATAAAAGGCATTTCTACTTTTCCGATTACATAATATATTTATGTGTAATAGAAAAGGTCCATTGATATTTTGTTAGAAATATTATTCTTAAGTTGTTAAGAATATGAGTGACAATATTTCTAGCACAAAGTATCATAAATAGGTTCACAATCGAGGATACTTCATAATAAGGACATGACTTATCCAGAAAGATTGTATTCATGTTTGTTCCGAAGTTATTTGTATGAGATATAAATAAGATGGAATGGTGAGTCTCATGCCATATAACAAACATGATAGGCACTTATAAATGATAAGTAGGCCGAACCAGTGACACTTATGACAAGCACATGGAGTTTACTCTTGTCAATGTTTTGTCATAAATCATTTCAATGCATATAATCTTTAGACCTGAGATAGCACAGTTATCTTGTATATAGGTAGTTTGAGTTTGATCTCGCTTTCATACTTGTCTTGTGTATGGGTATATAGGCATGTGTTGGCTCCTACTAGTTATATATGGAGGTAGGTGTTGATCAAGATTGAATCTGTTCCTCTAATTAAATAGAGATTAACTCCTATGTTATTTTAATTGTTATAGTTTTTTAAATTTCATGGCATAGACAGATAGATTTATTAATAAAGAGTTTCTGATGAGAAAATCTTTTTAATCAAGAACTGGAATTAAAAGAGAACATAATATTCATGGCAAATGGAGTTTGACATAAACCATGACTCCAGCTTGAGTTGGGATTTTGTAACAGAGAGATTCTAGTGCATGGTAACATATGATTATAGGTTCAATTAAGGGAAACCTTATTACTAATTGGGTGGCCATGGCATGCTATGCTAGGTGTTAACCATGGTCTATGAAGTTCATAAAATGGTTTAGAGAAATCATTTATGGTAAGAAAGAGTTCTGATGATATTAAGAGTTGATATCATGTCTCATTGCCAATTAGTGATGAGCCTAGTAAGTCACACACATACACAAGTTATCACCTATTTAAATATGATTTAATTAATTAATTAAAGAGTTTAATTGATTAATTAAATAGGTTTGGTTTGCAATTAGTTTGCAAAGTCCCTAGCATGACTTGAAACCAAATCTAGATTATTGGATGTATAATATAAGTTAAATTTATATTTAAAGTGTTTAAATATGAATTTAATTAATGAGAAATTAATTAATATAGATTAATTAATTAATTTATATTTGATATAAATTAATTAGAAGAAGAAAAATAATTATTTTGGGTTGAGAACTCAAAATTAAGACACAGGGGCATTTTGGTCATTTTTGCAGTGTGACACGTGGCACCATGAGATGGTGACACATGGCATAACACATAAGCTTGCCAAATGTTTTTCAATCATGTAATATGATTAAAATCAATATTACATATAGGTTTGACACTTGGCACAATGTGATTGGGCCACTTAAACCTAGAGCTAATCAAAGGGTGACATGTGGCAAGGGTTTAATGTGTTAACCTAGCTATTTAAGTGTTGTTATGAGAAAATAAAATACAACCAGCAGCCACACTCCTTGGTCAGGCCATTTTGCAGCCCTCCCTCTATTCTTCTTCATCTCTCATCAATTCAAAGAGATTAGCCATCAATCTCTTGATTTAAGAACACTAGAAATTGTTTCTAGTGTCCTGTTTACATCTCTAATCTCTTAAAAGGCAGAACTTGAATTTCTAATTAATAGAAAAGGCCTTAGAAGCTGTTCAAGGGCTGCCATAGGTGTTCTTGGTGTGGACAAGCTAGAGGGACAACATCTGGTGTCCTGAAGACGAATCTCAAAAGCGCAGACACGCTGCAGTGCATCAAGAGGTTAGTGTAATTGTTTTTGATTTAATCTAGCGTTCTAAAATTAATCTGATTAATTTTAAAATCTTAAATGGCAAATACAGATCCAAAAAACATATTAAAAGAGTTTTAATATGTTGTTTATCATTGAAATCAAATAGATAAAAATAAATCTTGCATGACGCATGTGACCCTAGGTGAAAATTTTTGAATTCAATGGTATAAACTTGTGTTTTTCACGCTTCCGTTCCTTCAATTGGCATCAGAGCCACTATATTTTCCATTTAGATTGTTGATTATATGATTTAATTGTGTGATTTGATCATGAGATGATTGATCCATTGCTTGTTGGATCAAGAGGTGTGGCGGCATGCTTGATGAACTCCAACATGGTGTGTACGGCTTTGGAAGATCATGGTGCGCATGGTTGTTATTAAATTCTGCAATTGTTGCATGATGAAAGGTTCATCATTTGACTAATTAAAATGTTTAATTAGGATTTTTAATCACACAATTAAATTATGATTCAAATCAGAATTTTAAAAATTGTTTGAATGTGATTCAATTCTAAATTTTAAAAGTTGTTTGAATGTGATTCAAATCTGAATTTTTAAAGTTGTTTGAATCATATTTAAATCTGATTTTTTAAAATTGATTGAATAAAATTCAGATCTGGTTTTTTAAAAAATGTTTGAATGTGATTCAAATCTGAATTTTTGAAGTTGTTTGAATGTGATTCAAATATGAATTTTTAAATTTGTTTGAATGAGATTCAAATCTGAATTTTTAAATTTATTTGAATCATACTCAAATCTGGATTTTTAAGTTGAATATGAGATATTCAATTTAATTTAAGTATGTATGTTTTATTTAATTGTTAAATAGTGATATGCATGATGGATGATCATGGACTATAAAAGACCAATGTGATTGAATTTATTTCTTTTATGTTTCTTTGGGATTGTAAATTAATTAATTTATTTTAATTTATTTTGGGCATGTATTATTAAGTTTGTAATAATTTTTGTGTTGTAATTTCATTTATTTAAGTTCTTGTAAATTCACCTTGGTATGCCAAGGATTACTATGTAATATTGGATTGCAAGAAGTTCAAGGAGGTCAAGAGCATTGGTGGGACCAATGGGAGGAATTCAAGATCAAGTGTTGATTATGTACTCCTTCAGCAACTCTTGTAAAATGAATGAATGAAATGCACCTAGGAATGCCCTGATTCAATTCTTGGTGGCTCAGAATTGAATCCCTTAGAAAGTCCATGATCATACCATATTTACTGCTTATCCATGAATGCATGAGATGTATGGATATGTATGCAATTATATGATATATGCATGCTAAATGGATAATGTGCAAAGTGAGACCTTAATAGTAATTAGAATGACCATAAAATCTTCCAAACAAATGATTAAGTTGGATATGCTATAATTAAAGTAATTATAACATAGGCCCTCCATTGGGGCAATTATTTTAAGAAATTTTAAATAGTTGCATGAGATGCAATTAATTTAAGAGATTTTCTTAAGAATAATTGTTAAGCATGAGATGTTGTAAATATGTAAATGGTTTGGTGGCCAATATTGGATCTACCTGAGGACATTAAAATTATTTACATAATTACTGGCTCAATGGGATCAACTTAACTAATGCAAGATAAGTCAATAATGGATGTACCTGAGATTTTGAGCATTAGGGGCTAGGTAAAGGATTGAACCTTACATGAGATGTGATGGGCAAGGAGTTGCTCACTTATAGTTTATTGTAATTCCAATAATGGATGTACCTGAGGATGATCAATAGAATTATAAGAATTCAATCACCCACTAGAAATCCATCCAACTAGGATTTCCATTTCCTACTTTGGAAGTGTAGGATTCGCTAAGTTAGTGGGAGGACCAATTTAATTAAAAGACCATAATCATTTTGGTTAATTACATGATACATTTACTAATTGATTTGGTTATTTTCTGCAGTTAATTTTCTGATAAAAATGAGCACAAAACAACCACCACCATCCAATATCCTTGCAAGCATACTTGATCGCAATAGGTTGACAGGACCTAATCTCTCTGATTGGCTAAGAAATTTGAAACTTCTCTTGAACCTTGAACATATAGGATATGTTCTAGATTCAAATGTTCCTTGTCCCTTACCTCCAGAGGCCACACAAAAGGAACATGAAACTTTGGACAAGTGGAAGGAGCATGATATGAGAGCTAAGTGTTACATGCTTGCTTCCATGAGTAGTGAGTTACAGAAGCAGCATGAAAACATGCAGAGTGTGAGTGAGATCCTCCTTCACCTACAAGAGTTGTATGGTGAGCATAGCAGGAATGCTAGGTATGAGATATCTAGACAGCTATTCCGCATAAGGGACAGAATGTTGGGGATCATGTCCACAAGATGATTCGGCTGATTAAGTAGTTGGAACATATTGACTTCAACATGGATTTCCAACTACAGACGGATTTGATCCTTTAGTCCCTTCCTGAGTCTTTTGGGAATTTTGTGACAAATTTCCATATGACTAAACAGGAATGCACCTTAGCTGGTTTACTCAACATGCTGGTTATTGCCCAAAAGAATATGCAGGGCAATAAAGGAAAAGAGGTAGCTTTGATTGCATCTTCTTCTACTGGAAAGTCCAACAAGAAGAAGGGCAATAAGAAAAAGAAACCTCAGATTCCTGGTCCTTCCAAGAAGATAGCCAAAAAAAAAAAAAAAAAACAAAGATCAAAGTTGACAAAGGTAAAGGAAAGTATTTCCACTACCAGCAGGAAAGTGTTTCCACTGCCAGCAGGAAAGTGTTTCCACTGTCCAGAGTATAGCAATCTAAAAGAATGTAATGCCATGATGAAAATCAACTCAAAATTCAAAATATATTTGGCACTTAAGATTAGGTTATGTTGCAGAAGATAGGATTGCGAAATTGGAGAAAATGGGGATTTTATCCTCATTGGGCTCTGAGTCTACTCCAACTTGTGAATCTTGCCTTCAGGGCAAAATGACTAGATCACCCTTTGTTGGACAAGGGCTAAGAGCTGAAAATATTTTGGAGCTAATAAATAGTGATGTATGTGGTCCATTTAAAGAAATGGCTAGAGGGGGTTTTCATTATTTTATTACCTTTACTGATGATAAATCAAGGTTTGGGTATTTGTATTTGATGAAATACAAACATGAATCTTTTGAAAAGTTCAAAGAATTTAAATTTGAAGTAGAAAATCAAAGAGAAAAGAATATTAAAGCTCTTCGATCAGATTATGGAGGTGAATATTTGAGTACTGAATTTGATGAATACTTGAGAGAGCATGGCATTGTTTCTCAGCTAACTCCTCCAGGAACGCCACAGCTGAATGGTGTATCTGAAAGGAGAAATCGCACCCTATTGGATATGGTACATAGTATGATGAGCTATACTGATATGCCAATCTTCTTTTGGGGATTTATATTAGAATCAGCTTTGTATATTCTGAATAGGATTCCATCAAAATCAGTTTCTTCCACACCTTATGAGATATGGCATGGAAGAAAACCAAGTCTTAAGCATGTTAAGATTTGGGGTTGTCCAGCTTATATCAAAAAGCTGAACACTGATAAATTGGAGACCAGATCAGAAAGAGGTCGATTTGTTGGATATCCAAAAGATAGTTTTGGATATTATTTTTATTTTCCTACTTCACAAAAGGTTGTGATAAGTAGAGATGCCACATTTCTTGAACAATAGTTTGTTCAAGAAGGAGGCAAATGAAGGCAAATAGAGTTAGAATTGGAGAATTCTGACCAACCAACAGATCAGATGGATATAGATCCATCAAGTCAACCAATACCCATTGATGAAACATCTACAGCTGTTCCTCATAGAACAACCAGGGTATCTCACCCACCAGGGAGATATGGTTTTCTTCATGAAGAAGAACAAGAGTTGTCTACTCATGAAGAAGTAGATCATGGAGATGATCCACTTACCTATGAAGAAGCTATATCAAATATAGACTCTTCAAAATGGATTGATGCTATGAAATCCGAGATTGATTCCATGTATAAGAATCAAGTTTGGGATCTTGTTGACCCACCTGAAGGTATTGTACCTATAGGGAACAAATGGGTTTTCAAGAAGAAAATTGGTTCTGATGGAAAGGTAGAGACCTATAAGGCAAGGCTATTAGTGAAAGGGTTTCGCCAAAGGCAAGGAATCGACTATGAGGAAACTTTCTCGCCTGTTGCCATGCATAAATCAATTAGGATTTTATTAGCTATAGCTGCATACTATGATTATGAGATTTGGCAGATGGATGTCAAAACAGCTTTTCTCAATGGAGACATTAAAGAAAACATTTTCATGGAACAACCTAAGGGATTTGAATCCCAAGATGGTTCCAAGGTATGCAAGCTAAAGCGATCCATTTATGGGTTGAAACAAGCTTCGAGGAGTTGGAACATCCATTTTGATGAAGCCATTAAATCCTTTGGTTTTATAAAAAATGAGGATGAGCCATGTGTATATAAGAAGGTTAGTGACAGTGCTATCACTTTCCTTGTCTTATATGTGGATGACATACTATTGATGGGTAATGACACAGGTATGTTGACGACTATAAAGGTATGGTTGTCAAATACATTCTCCATGAAAGACTTAGGGGAGGCAACCTATATTCTTGGGATTCACATCTATAGAGATAGAGCGAAAAGAATAATTGGTTGATCCCAAAGTCTATACTTGGAAAAGGTGTTAAAGAGGTTTAACATACTTGATTCTAAGAGAGGATTGTTACCAGTGAGACATGGTATCCATCTTTCTAAAGAGATGTCTCCAAAGACACCTGAAGAAAGAGATAAGATGGCCAGGATTCCATATGCTTCGGCTATTGGAAGTTTAATGTATGCAATATTGTGTACTAGGCCGGATATCGCATATCTCGTTAGTTTGACTAACGGTATCAATCCAATCCAGTTTGGAATCTTTGGATAGTCACAAGAATATTCTTAAGTACTTGAGAAGAACTAAGGATTTATTCTTGATTTATGGAGGTGGAGACTTGCAATTGGATGGTTATACTGATTCTGATTTCCAATCAGATATCGATGATAGAAAGTCTACCTCTGGATATGTGTTCATTTGTAATGGAGGTGCGATCGGTTGGAAGAGTTCCAAGCAGAGCACATTGCAGATTCCACTACAGAGGTGAGTATATTCTCGCTGCTAGACTTGCAAAGGAAGTCGCTTTGGATAAAGAAGTTCGTGACAGAACTTACAGTAGTTCCTTCCATTGAGTCAAGAGTTCCACTACACTGTGACAATAATGGAGCAGTCATACAGGCTAAGGAACCAAGGTCTCACCAGAGATCCAAACACATAGAAAGGCGCTACCACATTATCAGAGAAATAGTTGGGCGAGGCCATGTAGCCATGCAGAAAATAGCATCAGCTGAAAATCCAGCTGATCCATTCACTAAGCCTATGTCACAGACTCAGTTAGACCGACATCTTGAGAAGATAGGTCGAGGATATTGTAATGAATGGCTCTAGTGCTAGTGGGAGATTATTAGTAGTATGCCCTAGAGCATATCATTTAGTATGAATCTTGTACATATTTTTATTAATAAAAGGCATTTCTACTTTTCCGTTTACATAATATATTTATGTGTAATAGAAAAGGTCCATTGATATTTTGTTAGAAATATTATTCTTAAGTTGTTAAGAATATGAGTGACAATATTTCTAGCACAAAGTATCATAAATAGGTTCACAATCGAGGATACTTCATAATAAGGACATGACTTATCCAGAAAGATTGTATTCATGTTTGTTCCCAAGTTATTTATATGAGATATAAATAAGATGGAATGGTGAGTCTCATGCCATATAACAAACATGATAGGCACTTATAAATGATAAGTAGGCCGAACCAGTGACACTTATGACAAGCACATGGAGTTTACTCTTGTCAATGTTTTGTCATAAATCATATCAGTGCATATAATCTTTAGACCTGAGATAGCACAGTTATCTTGTATATAGGTAGTTTGAGTTTGATACTTCTTTCATACTTGTACTGTGTATGGGTATATGGGCATGTGTTGGCTCCTACTAGTTATATATGGAGGTAGGTGTTGATCAAGATGGAATCTGTTCCTCTAAGTAAGTAGAGATAAAATCCTATGTTCATTTAATTGTTCTTGATGTTTCAAGTTCCTGGCTAGGATAGATAGATTTATTCAGAAAAGAGTTTCTGATGAGAAAATCTTTTTAATCAAGAACTGGAATTAAAAGAGAACATAATATTCATAGCAAATGGAGTTTGACATAAACCATGACTCCAGCTTGAGTTGGGATTTTGTAACAGAGATATTCTAGTGCATGGTAACATATGATTATAGGTTCATTTAAGGTAAACCTTATTACTAATTGGGTGGCCATGGCATGCTATGCTAGGTGTTAACCATGGTCTATGAGGTTCATAAAATGATTTAGAGAAATCATTTATGGTAAGAAAGAGTTCTGATGATATTAAGAGTTGATATCATGTCTCATTGCCAATTAGTGATGAGCCTAGTAAGTCACACACATACACAAGTTATCATCTATTTAAATATGGTTTAATTAATTAATTAAAGAGTTTAATTGATTAATTAAATAGGTTTGGTTTGCAATTAGTTTGCAAAGTCCCTAGCATGACTTGAAGCCAAATCTAGATTATTGGATGTATAATATAAGTTAAATTTATATTTAAAGTGTTTAAATATGAATTTAATTAATGAGAAATTAATTAATAGAGATTAATTAATTAATTTATATTTGATATAAATTAATTAGAAGAAGAAAAATAATTATTTTGGGTTGAGAACTCAAAATTAAGACACAGGGCATTTTGGTCATTTTTGCAGTGTGACACGTGGCACCATGAGATGGTGACACATGGCATAACACATAAGCTTGCCAAATGTTTTTTAATCATGTAAGATGATTAAAATCAAGATTACATATAGGTTTGACACTTGACACAATGTGATTGGGTCACTTAAACCTAGAGCTAATCAAAGGGTGACATGTGGCAAAGGTTTAATGTGTTAACCTAGCTATTTAAGTGTTGTTATGAGAAAATAAAATACAACTAGCAGCCACACTCCTTGGTCACGCCATTTTGCAGCCCTCCCTCTATTCTTCTTCATCTCATCAATTCAAAGAGATTAGCCATCAATCTCTTGAATTAAGAACACTAGAAATTGTTTCTAGTGTCCTGTTTACATCTCTAATCTCTTAAAAGGCAGAACTTGAATTTCTAATTAATAGAAAAGGCTTTAGAAGCTGTTCAAGGGCTGCCGTAGGTGTTCTTGGTGTGGACAAGCTAGAGGGACAACATCTGGTGTCCTGAAGACGAATCTCAAAGGCGCAGACACGCTGCAGTGCATCAAGAGGTTAGTGTAATCGTTCTTGATTTAATCTAGGGTTCTAAAATTAATCTGATTAATTTTAAAATCTTAAATGGCAAATACAGATCCAAAAAACACATTAAAAGAGTTTTAATATGTTGTTTATCATTGAAATCAAATAGATAAAAATAAATCTTGCATGATGCATGTGACCCTATGTGAAAATTTTTGAATTCAATGGTATAAACTTGTGTTTTTCATGCTTCCGTTCCTTCATATATAGCAAGAGCCAGTGAAACAATAAGGGAATAGGCTACTTTTATGATATCCTACTGCATTATAATATTCTTAATATTATATTATTACCATATTCCTTCAATTTCTCCTGAAGGTCATGGTGAAGGAGCGGAAGCATGAAAAGCATAAATTTAGATCATTCAATTCAAAATTTTTTCATCTAGGGTCACATGCATCATGCAAGATTCATTTTTATCTATTTGATTTCAATGATAAATAGCATATTAAAACTCTTTTAATATGTATTTGGATCTACATTTGCCATTTAAGATTTTAGAATTAATAGATTAATTCATTAGAACCCTAGATTAGATCAAGAACAAGTGCACTAACCTTTTTGATGCACTGCAGTGTGTTTGGCACCTTAGGGATGCGCCTAGGACACCGGATATTGTCCCTCTGGCTTGTCCACACCAAGATCACCAATGGCAGCCCTTGTACAGCATTTCAAGCCTTTCCAATCAATTAGAAATTCAAGTTTTGCCTTTTAAGAGATTACAGATATATACAGGACACTAGGAACGATTTCTAGCATTTTTAATTCAAGAGATTGTTGGCAAATCTCTTTGAATTGATGAGAGATGAAGAAAAAGAGAGGGAGAGGCAATCAAGGGTGGTGGCACCTTTGTAAGAATGAGTAGATTGTATTTTTTCTTTTTTATACTTGCCCTTATATAGCTAGGTCACCACTTAAAACCCTTGCCATATGTCACCTTTTATTTGGCTCTAAGTTTAATTGACCAAATCACATTGTGCCAAGTGTCAAACCTATATTTAATCTTGACTTTGATCATCTTACATGATTAAAAGACATATGCCAAGCTTATGTGTAATGCCATGTGTCACCATCTCATGGCGCCACATGTCACCCTGTGAAATGACCAAAATACCCCTATGTCTTAATTTTGAGTTCTGAACACAAAATAATTATTTCTCTTCTTCTAATCAATTTTTATCAAATATAAATTAATTAATTAATCTCTATTAATTAATTTCTCATAATTAAATTCATATTTAAAAACTTTAAATATAAATTTAACTTCTACTATGCAACCAATAACTTAGATTTGGTTTCAAGCCATGCTAAGGACTTTGCAATCAATTGCAAACCAAACCTATTTAATTAATCAATTAAACTTTTTAATTAATTAATTAAATCATATTTAATTTGGTGATTACTTGTGTATGTGTGTGACTTACTAGGCTCATCACTAATTTGCAATGAGACATGACATCAACTCTTACTACCATCAGAACTCTTTCTTACCGTAAATGATTTCTCTAAATCATTTTATGCGCCTCATAGACCATGGTTAACACCTAGCGTAGCATGCCATGGCCACCCAATCAGTAATAAGGTTTACCTTAAATGAGCCTATAATCATATGTTACCATGCGCTAGAATCTCTCTGTTACAAGATCCCAATTCGAGCTGGAGCTATGGTTTATGTCAAACCCCGTTTGTTATGAATATTATGTTCTCTTTTAATTTCAGTTCTTGATTAAAAAGATTTTCTCATCAGAAACTCTTCTCTGAATAAATCTATCTGTCCTGGCCAGGAACTTGAAACATTAAGAACAATTAAATGAACATAGGATTTTATCCCTATTTACTTAAGGTAACAGATTCCATCTTGATCAACACCTACCTCCGTATATAATTAGTAGGAGTCAACGCATGCCTATATACCCATACACAATACAAGTATCAAAGCAGTATCAAACTCAAACCACCTATATACAAGATAATTGTGCTATCTTAGGTCTAAAGATTATATGCACTGATATGATTTATGACAATGCATTGACAAGAGTAAATTCCATGTACTTGTCATAAATGTTACTAGTTTGGCCTACTTATCATGTATAAGTGCCTATCATGTTTGTTGTATGGCATGAGACTCACCATTCCATCTTATTTATATCTCATATAAATAATTTAGGAACAAACATGATTACAATCTTTCTGCATAAGTCATATCCTTATTGTGAAGTATCATCGATTGTGAACCTATTTATGATACTTTGTGCTAGAAATGGTATCACTCATATTCTTAACAACTTAAGAATAGTATTTGTAACAAAATATCAATGGACCTTTTCTATTACACATAAATACATTATATAAATGGAAAAGTGAAAATGCCTTTTATTAATATAAACATGTACAAGATACATACTAAGTGATATGCTCTAGGGTATACTACTAACACATGGATCATTAAATTAGCTAGTATGTGAAATTAATCTTCGCCTTAGTCACACCAATTATATAAATCATCAATCATCTTATCCTCTTCTCAAACAAACTATAGGCAATGTTGACCTTCTTGGTAACATCCCAACCATTTACCTCAATCTCCATGAGATGGACTTTCTTTTACTTCAACCATTTCATCTTTCTGATCTGTAGAAGCCAAAGCATAAGATTTAATGCCAGCTTTGAATTTAGATTTTCATGGGCAAAAACATATTTGGCCCTTTAAACTTTCACAAAAAGTTCAATTTGCTACCTAAATTTAAAAATTAAACCAATTTAATACTTAAAATTTTAAATTTAAACCAATTAAACATAATGCAAAGGAGGAAAAATGCAATAATTGCATGCACTGCTAACTTGAAAAAATATCTTTTGAGTTGTCATCAACATTAGCAAAACTGGGTTAAATTGGCTTAAATATTTAAATGCAAATTGGTTTAATATTAAATTAGTTCAATTTCTTACAATCTCTTCAAATAACTATTGTATTGCCTTCAAAAATCTCGATGCTTTTAATATCAAAGCGTATCCCATGAATTGCTCAAGAGGGACAGAACTTGAATTGAGCAAAGATTTATAGGCAAGGAGGATTATAGATCAAAATAAGGATGTTGCGCAATGGAGGAAAAAGAAGAAGCAGCCAACATTTACGATCCTAGCAATAAAGACATTAAAATTAACACCGTCTTCTTTGACCATAGAAACTACATTTGCATTATCGATCTCACTAGCACTTGAGAGAGAGTGTAAGGAAAATCACTGCAAAAAAAAAAAAAAAAAAAGGCTAAACAAAGGTGCAGGGAACAAAATCTCAACCACCTAGCACCGGAACCAAGGAGTAAACACTTATGTGGAACAAGGCAATAACCGAACTTAGAGATGGAACACTTCAAGCTATAGAATAAAAAGACAAATAAAAAAATAGCCAAAACCAAGAAAACCCAACTAAAATCAAACAACCAACTAATAAAAGCCATTAGAATTGAAAAGGGTGGTCGTTTTAAAACCCACATGCTACCTATGCACAAACAAACCCAAATCTAGCAAGAGCTAATGAAAACTATGAAAGTAATGACACTTGTTATATTATATATAGCAAGAGCCAATCAAATAATCAAGGAAAAGGCTACTTTTATGATATCCTACAGTATTATAATATTCTTAATATTATATTATCTCCAAGTTCCTTCAATTTCTCCTGAAGGTCATGGATCATTAAATTAGCTAGTATGTGAAATTCATCTTTGCCTTAGTCACACCAATTATATCAATCATCAGTCATCTTATCCTCTTCTCAAAGAAACAATAGGCAATGTTGAACTTTTTGGTAACATCCCCACCACTTACTTGAATCTCTATCAAATACACTTTCTTCTACATCAACCCTCTCATCTTTCTGATCTGTAGAAGTCAAAGCTTAAGATTTAATGCCAGCTTTGAATTTAGATTTTAATGGGAAAAAATATATTTTGCCTTTAAACTTTCACCAAAAGTTCAATTTGCTCCCTTAATTTAACATTAAACCAATTTGCTCCCTAAATTTAAAAATTGAACCAATTTAATACTTAAACTTTTAAATCTAAACCAATTACACATAATGCAAAGGAGGAAAAATGCAATAACTGCATGCACTGCTAACTTGAAAAAATAGCTTACGAGTTGCCATCCACCTTAGCAAAAATGGGTTACATTGGTTTAAATTTCTAATTGCAAATTGGTTTAATATTAAATTAGTTCAATTTCTTACAATATCTTCTAGTAGCTTCTGTATTGCCTCCAAAAATCTCGATCCTTTTAATATCAAAGCGTATCCCGTGAATTGCTCAAGAGGGATAGAACTTGAATTGAGCAAAGATTTATAGGCAAGGAGGATTATAGATCAAAATAAGGATGCTGCGCTATGGTGTAAAAAGAAGAAGCAGCCAACATTTACGATCCCAACAATAAAGACATTAAAATTAACACCTTCTTTTTTTACCACAGAAACAACATTTGCGTTATTGATCTCACTAGCACTTGAGAGAGTGTAAGGAAAATCACTGCACAAAATAAAAAAAAAAAAAAAAAAAGAGGCTAAACAAAACTAAAGGGAACAAAATCTCAATCTTCTAGCCCTGGAACCAAAGGGCAAACACTTATGTGAAACAAGGCAGTAACCAAACTCAGAGAAGGAACATCTTCGCGCTACAGAATAAGAAGACAAGTAAAAAAATAACAAAAACCAAGAAAACACAACTAAAATCAAACAATCAACTAACAAAAACCATTAGAATTAAAAAGGGTGGTCTTTTTAAAACCCACATGCTACCTATGAACAAATAAACCCAAATCTAGGAAGAGCCAATGAAAACTATGAAAGCAATGACACTTGTTATATTAAATATAGCAGAAGCCAATCAAACAATCAAGGAATAGGCTACTTTTATGATATCCTACTGCATTATAATATTGTTAACATTATATTATTACCATGTTCCTTCAATTTCTCCTGAAGGTCATGGGTCATTAAATTATCTAGTATGTGAAATTCATCTTCGCCTTGGTCGCACCAATTATATCAATCATCAATCATCATATCCTCTTCCCAAAGAAACTATGGGCAATGTTGCCCTTCTTGGTAACATCCCCACCATTTACTTAAATCTCCATCAAATAGGCTTCTTTCTACATCAACTCTTTCATCTTTCTGATCCGTAGAAGTCAAAGCATTAGATTTAATGCCAGCTTTGAATATAGATTTTAACGGGCAAAAACATATTTTGCCCTTTAAACTTTCACAAAAAGTTTAATTTCCTCCCTTAATTTAACATTGAACCAATTTGCTCCCTAAATTTAAAAATTGAACCAATTTAATACTTAAACTTTTAAATCTAAACTAATTACACACAATGCAAAGGATGAAAAATGCAATAACCGCATGCACTGCTAAATTGAAAAAATAACTTATGAGTTATTGTCCACGTTAGCAAAATTGGGTTAGATTGGCTTAAATTTTTAAATGCAAATTGGTTTAATATTTAATTAGTTCAATTTCTTGTAATCGCTTCAAGTAGCTTCTGTAACACCCCTATGTTCGGTAATGCGTTCTACTGTTCCAGTGACCAGTGTTGTCTGGACAGCTAGGATGCCTAGAACTACACTTCGATATGAGTGAGGAGATATTAAATAATGAAATACAAGAAAAGAAAATACAAGAAAAACAAAGGAAAAAAGTGTTATGGTTAGGTGATTAAATTGTTGTAAATTTGGTTTGAAAATTCTATACAAAATGGTGTATGTTGAATGTAATTGTAAGCTGCCAAAATGACCTATAATGTGTTGTGAATTATGTTTAGGTTGTGGTACAACCAGAATTGGTTTGAATGTTCAGTTTGGTGTGTGTTAAAAGTGATGCTTGATGTGTATGCAAGAAATGCAATAAGGCAGTTTGAGTTTTTGGCCTATAACTTTAAGTGTGTGGCTCCAATTGGTATGAGACCAATTGGAGGTGAAACTAGGCACAAAATGTGCCAACTTTCATGAAGGAAGCTTGCCGAAATTCTTCTTGCAAGGTAGCTTGAAAAATGACCAAATCCGGATTAAGTGCAAATGAGGCCTGAAAATTTACCATTTGGGCAACAGTTAGTGTTTAGGCCATAACTCACTCAAAACAGGTCCAATTGACCTGAAATTTTAACCATGAATAGTAAGACCCATACCTATAAGTCTTAGGAAGACACCAAAGCCCAGAAATGGCCATAAGCAAGTCAAACAGCTTGCATAAGTTCGGGTCCAAAAACTGGCCGAACCTAAAATGACCTAAAGTGACCTAAAATGACCAATTTTGGTGCAATTTGACCAACAATAGTAAAATGACCATAAGTTGGTCTACATAACTCAGAATGACCTGAAATTTTACCCCGCGTTCCATAAGACATAGATCTACAAGTTTGTAGTTTTGACCAAAACTCGAAAATCGGGGGAACTAGGTCGTCCGGCTAGGTCAAACTAGTATCCCGGAATCCAGCAAATTGCAAGAAAATGCAGTATACACAGAAATGAACTTGGTAACATGTACCAACCCTAAAAGACTATCGAATGTGACATATTAGTAATGTTAAAACCTAAATTACCTAAAACGCATCGAGGGTCGATATATTAAGTTGATTAAGCAAATAATAGCATTCAGTGAATTATTTATCAAACATTATCGTTAGAGACAGCTTAATTAAGCACTGAAACACTTCAAATTGTGTTTCTTAGTTAGCAAAGACTCAGGGAGAGGGAAGGAAACACTGAGTCAAGACTAAGAGACAGTTATTAGAGGTTTGTGCACAACTAGTTTTTAACTAATTTTGTTTGAATATTTCATATGATTAAATGACATATTTTTCTTATGTATTATGTTTAACAATGTAACACCCCTATGTTCGGTAGTGCGTTCTACTGTTCCGGTGGCCAGTGTTATCCGGACAGCTAGGATGCCTAGAACTACACTTCGTTATGAGTGAGGAGACATAAAATAATGAAATACAAGAAGAGAAAACACAAGAAAAAAAAAGGAAAAATAATAGCAAAGAAATGTAACCAAGTTAAGCGAGCCGAGAACCCTAGCGATGGGTGACCGCACCGGGAAGTCACGACGTGGACCGTTGACTAGCCCTGGACTGCGGGGAACCCTGGAAAATATTTTTAGGACTTAAAGAGACATCAATTGAAGTATAAATATCATTAGAAATATCACAGAAAAATTAAATTATTAGTACAAGGAAAAGTGAGAAATCGAAAAACAGATAAAACCCGGTGTTACCGAAAAATCGGGAATGCAACCCGAACAGGGGCATTGTGGTCATTTGACATTCCGAATTGTCTTTTGACCTAAATTTCCATTAAAAATAAATAATATTACACTTAGAAAATATAATTAAAAATTAAATTAGGGGTACCTAGTGTAAATAGCCAAAAGTGGAGTGAAAATTGTGTAATTAGCACATTAAACATATAAAATGATTTAACTAAAGTGAGTGGACCACTAAGGAATAAACTAAACACTAAATGGGCAGGTGTAAACCCATTACACAATCTGCAACTTCATCTTCTCCAATTCTCTCATCCATGCTGAATTGGGAAGTTGAAATCCTCCATGGCCGTTTGGCTTAAAGCTCCATCATCCTCTTCAATTCACCTCCAAACACCTAGGTTGTTTCATTAAAGATTACCTCCACATCACAAGGGAGAGTTTGATAGCAAGATCAAGGAAGTTTAGTGAAGGTTTAACAAGTCCTAACAATAGGTAAGTTTGTATTTTTGAATATTGCTTTGTTAAAGTTTGAAAACATGTTATGGGTGTTTGCTTTGTAAAGAAATTTTAAAGTTTGAGAAGTTATTGACATATCCAATTTTGGACAGCCATGGAGTTGTATATTTAATGAAATATTCATACATATATTTGATGGGAATTTATATTGAGTAAGGTGATTTAATGTCCTAGTAAGTTAATCCCACATGTATATGGTGATTGTGCACTTGAAATGGAAGTTGACGAAATCATGGGAAACTTTGGCAATGGGGAGCATTTCGGCAGCCTTGGGACTTCTTGATGAATTTTTAAATTTATGAAGATATTGGGTGAATTGTGACATTGAGGATTGATGAATATGTATATAAATTAGTTGTGGAAATTGTATGTAATAATTAGGAGTGTTTATGTGTACATATTGTTGTATTTGGACTTTGTGAATTAGTGTTTCATTTGGTGTATTGAGGATATTGTATTCTTCCCAAAGTGACGTTATTGTGAAGTGATAAATGGTTTTGGTAATGTACCAAATCAGAATTGGTAAGAGAGATGGACTTATAGCAAGGTAATGTGTAATTGCTAGATGTTTAAGTAATGTATTTAAGGACAGTGTGCATTTCAGCCTATAACTTTAAGTGTGTGGCTCCAATTGGTATGAGACCAATTGGAGGTGAAACTAGGCACAAAATGTGCCAACTTTCATGAAGGAAACATACCAAAATTCTGCTTGCAAGGTAGCTTGAAAAATGACCAAATCTGGATTAAGTGCAAGTGAGGCCTGAAAACTGACCATTTGGGCAGCAGTTAGTGTTTAGGCCATAACTCACTCAAAACAGGTCCAATTGACCTGAAAGTTTAACCATGAATAGTTAAGACCCATATATATAAGTCTTATAAAGACACCAAAGCCGAGAAATGACCATAAGCAAGTCAAACAGCTTGCACAAGTTCGGGTCCAAAAACTGGCCGAACCAAAGTTGACCAAAATTGACCTAAAATAACCAAATTTGATGCCATTTGACCAGCAATAGTAAAATGACCATAACTTGGTCTACATAACTCAGAATGACCTAAAATTTTGCCCCGCGTTCCGTAAGACATAGATCTACAAGTTTTGTAGTTTTGACCAAAACCTGAAAACCGAGGGAACTAGGTCGTCCGGCTAGGTCAAACTAGTATCCCAGAATCCAGCAAGTTGCAATAAAATGCATTAAACAAGGAAATGAAATTGGTAACATGTACCAACCCTAAAAGACTATCGAATGTGACATATTAGTAACACTAAAACCTAATTTACCTAGAACGCATCGAGGGTCGATATATTAGGTGATTAAGAAAATAATAGCTTTCAGTGAATTGCTTATCAAACATTATCGATAGAGACAGTTTAATTTAGTACTGAAACACTTCAAATTGTGTTTCTCAGTTAGTAAAGACTCAGGGAAAGGGAAGGAAACACTGAGTCCAGACCAGGAGACAATTATCAGAGGTTTGTGCACAACAACTATTTCTTTGAATTTTTCCATTGAAATGAATTATGACTATTTGTACATTATTGTTTTAAATTGTGGAAATGTGTTTGAATGGATATCTATTGCTTGAAAAGCATTGTAAATGATTTGAAACTGTGAGAAATTATTTGAATGATATTGATGGATACTTATTGACTGAAAAGTATTGGAAATGGTTTGAAACCACAGCTATCATATATATTGATTGTATTCCTCGCTAGCTTGAAGTGTTGAGGTGTGTGCCTGTTGAGGACGAATTGGATGAGTACTCATATTTTTGCTAGCTAGCTATGTTATTCCTCATTAGTCATCGACTTTTGGGACGAATTGAATACCTCATTAGCCATCGGCTTTTGGGATGAATTGAACTTTGGAACATGATTAAGCTGTGTGTGATTTATTGATTTGTATTATGAGATTGTGAAATTGAGTTAAATCCTTATTGACATTCACTGTCTTTTGAAGCTAACTATGTTTTGATCTCTGAGATTTATTGTGATATTGTGTTAAATTCCTTCTGACACTCATTGTCTTAAATTTAACTATGATTTTATATATCCATCATTTAAATGAATTATGAATTGTGATTTAAAGTTGTATTTGGTTAATGTTGTGCACCACTGAGACATTGTCTCAGCGATAGCTTTTTATTGCTGTCGTAGGTAGACAAACAGACAGGGCAGCAGACTAGGCTGCTAGTACCTCTAGCGAAAGATTTTCGGGTATAATGAGTATACCACATTTTGCATTTTGTACTGTAATGTATGACCACTGTATGTACATATTGTTTTTTATTTTGAGCAGTTGTAAATTCAAATTATACCTTGAAGTTGTAAAATAATTATGAGTTATTTTGGCTTGAAAAAAAAATTGTATTATATTTCTTGTATCTCAGTCTTTGAAAAATCACTGAGGATTTGAGTTGAGAAATATGTTGTGTTGAGAAAAATATTGGAGTTGAGATTTAGAAATATATTGAAGTGGTTTTTATAGGTTTTCTGAAGAACTGTTTTATCCAAAATACAGATGGCACTCTGCCAAAATTTTTACAGAAATTCCAAATAATTCAAATGTGTTAGTTCTATCACTTCAGTTCAAAAAGGTTTTTAACACCTGTAAATAATGCTCACCGCTAAAAAAGAAGTAAGAAAAGTTTTTAAAATCCCTTGTAGTGTATTTAACGGGTTATCAGTAGACGGAGTTGGTAATTCATTAGGTATACTACGGGATCATGTTATGCCTTACAGAGGGTAGGGTGTGACAAACAAGCATTGGATTTAAGTCAATGATTATTGAAAATTGTTATAGTATGTATGAATTTAGCTTTGTGAAATGGTATTTCCACAAGTATTAAGCATTGTTATGGACTGAATAAATTATGTTTTGGAAAATTGTGATAGAACATGTTTTGAATTGTGATGGTAATTTTCATGGAAAATGCAAATTTATGATTTGAATTGTGATGAGCATAAAAATTATTGGATATTGGAATTGAATTTGAATCGAATTATATTGTGATTTATGCTCACTAAAAGGATTGTGATATTGTTTTATATCTCACTATAGATGCTTGACTAGGTTATTACCCATCTCTCTCATTTGTTGAGAAGACAATGGAGTTAGTTGTGTTTTGATTACCATGGTACGTGCACAGGCTTAGATTTTCCCCTGATTAGAGGTTAGATCTAAGTTTATTTTATCGTTATGGCACTTGCGGAAGATTCATTATTGTGATGGTACTGTGCACTGTAACACCCTCCCGGTAGCAACTCCGTACATTCTACTGTTCTGGTGACCGGTGTCGGTCCGGACAGCTAGAACGTTCGGAAAAATATTTAAACTAAAGTCAGGAACCATAATTAACTCAAATATTAATAAGAAAAATTTAGGAAAAATTTTAGAAATAAAATACAACCAAGTTAAACGAGCCGGTGCCCAAGCGATGGGTAACCAGAGGGAAGTTGCGGTTCTCGCAACGAGGAGCCCTAGACCCGGGGAAAAATTCATAAAATAATTTTTGGGACTCCAGAGAGGGGTCATTGAGGTTCCTATGGCATTAGAATACCAAGAAAATATTTAGAAAAATTTTTCAATCGGTACAGACAATTTTGGCCCGTTAAGCCAAACGGAGGGCATTTTGGTCATTTCGTCTTCAGAGATGATTTTTGGCCGACTTGTCCAGTTAAGTAAATAATTATTATGACATAAAATATGAATAAAAATTACTAAAAATTAAATTGAAAATGAGTAGAAGAGAAAAGAAAAGAAAAATAAAAAATTAAGCAAATTATGACATATGATGATGTCATTTAAAAAGCCACCACCAATCACAATTAAACAACCAATTCATTAACCAATAAAAGAGATAAATAAAGACCAAAGAAAACAAAAAGTAAAAAGCCATCATCTTCCCAATTCCAGCCGCACCATAGCTATGCCAAGAAACCCTCCATTTTCTTCAATTTCAAGCTTGAAAAATCTCTCAAACCTCACCTCAAAACCCTAAGTTATCTTCACAAAAATTAATCCACACACCCTAAGGAAGCTCTAGGAAGCCACAAAGAGGAGAAATTTTAGAGTTTTCACAAGTTCAATAAGTTGAGCAAAGAGGTTAGTGCCTATTTATACAATATACTTCTTTTATTCCATGTTAGAGACTTGAAATAAGTGAGAATTTGTAAATTAAATGAATAAAAGTTAAGTGTATGTACCCCATGGATTTTGGCAGCCCTAAGGAAGGAACAATGATGGAGTGTTTTTGATGGTTTTAATGGACTTAAAATGAATTAGAGATTATGTTTAAGGTGTATATACACATATAGAATGAATGAAAGTGCTTAACTAGGTGTATCGGTGAATTGAAAGGGAAAATTAGGGTTTTGAGAGTGAAAATTTGACTTGGCTTATGAAATGATTAAAGGACATTCTAATGGTAAATTAGTGACCATTTGAGGCAAGTTAATCATAATTTGAAGTGAGCTAATGCATGGCAAAGTGGAATGGTAGGTCGCTTAGGACAAGAAAGAATGGTGGTCGTGATTCCACTTCACTTAGACAGCCATAACGTTGGCTGTATAGGTCCAATTGGTGTTTGGCCAATTGGACATGAAACTAGACTTATAATGGCACATTTTTGCTGAAGAAACCATGCCCAAAAGTGTTAGTAGTATGCCCTAGAGCATATCATTTAGTATGTATCTTGTACATATTTTATTAATAAATGGCATTTCCACTTTTCTGTTTATATAATATATTTATGTGTAATAGAAAAGGTCCATTGATATTTTGTTAGAAATACTATTCTTAAGTTGTTAAGAATATGAGTGACAATATTTCTAGCACAAAGTATCATAAATAGGTTCACAATCGAGGATACTTCATAAAAAGGACATGACTTATCCAGAAAGATTGTATTCATGTTTGTTCCCAAGTTATTTATATGAGATATAAATAAGATGGAATGGTGAGTCTCATGCCATATAACAAACATGATAGGCACTTATAAATGATAAGTAGGCCGAACCAGTGACACTTATGACAAGCACATGGAGTTTACTCTTGTCAATGTTTTGTCATAAATCATATCAGTGCATATAATCTTTAGACATGAGATAGCACAGTTATCTTGTATATAGGTAGTTTGAGTTTGATACTGCTTTCATACTTGTACTGTGTATGGGTATATGGGCATGTGTTGGCTCCTACTAGTTATATATGGAGGTAGGTGTTGATCAAGATGGAATCTGTTCCTCTAAGTAAATAGAGATAAAATCCTATGTTCATTTAATTGTTCTTGATGTTTCAAGTTCCTGGCCAGGACAGATAGATTTATTCAGAAAAGAGTTTCTAATGAGAAAATCTTTTAATCAAGAACTGGAATTAAAAGAGAACATAATATTCATAGCAAATGGAGTTTGACATAAACCATGACTCCAGCTTGAGTTGGGATTTTGTAACAGAGAGATTCTAGTGCATGGTAACATATGATTATAGGTTCATTTAAGGTAAACCTTATTACTAATTGGCTGGCCATGGCATGCTATGCTAGGTGTTAACCATGGTCTATGAGGTTCATAAAATGATTTAGAGAAATCATTTATGGTAAGAAAGAGTTCTAATGATATTAAGAGTTAATATCATGTCTCATTGCCAATTAGTGATGAGCCTAGTAAGTCACACACATACACAAGTTATCACCTATTTAAATATGATTTAATTAATTAATTAAAGAGTATAATTGATTAATTAAATAGGTTTGGTTTGCAATTAGATTGCAAAGTCCCTAGCATGACTTAAAACCAAATCTAGATTATTGGATGTATAATATAAGTTAAATTTATATTTAAAGTGTTTAGATATGAATTTAATTAATGAGAAATTAATTAATAGAGATTAATTAATTAATTTATATTTGATATAAATTAATTAGAAGAAGAAAATAATTATTTTGGGTTAAGAACTCAAAATTAAGACACAGGGGCATTTTGGTCATTTTGCAGTGTGACACGTGGCACCATGAGATGGTGACACATGGAATAACACATAAGCTTGTCAAATCTTTTTTTTTAATCATGTAAGATGATTAAAATCAAGATTAAATATAGGTTTGACACTTGGCACAATGTGATTGGGTCACTTAAACCTAGAGCTAATCAAAGGGTGACATGTGGCAAGGGTTTAATGTGTTAACCTAGCTATTTAAGTGTTGTTATGAGAAAATAAAACACAACCAGCAGCCACACTCCTTTGTCACGCCATTTTGCAGCCCTCCCTCTATTCTTCTTCATCTCTCATCAATTCAAAGAGATTAGCCATCAATCTCTTGAATTAAGAACACTAGAAATTGTTTCTAGTGTCCTGTTTACATCTTTAATCTCTTAAAAGGCAGAACTTGATTTTCTAATTAATAGAAAAAGCTTTAGAAGCTCTTCAAGGGCTGCTATAGGTGTTCTTGGTGTGGACAAGCTAGAGGGACAACATCTGGTGTCCTGAAGATGAATCTCAAAAGCGCAGACACGCTGCAGTGCATCAAGAGGTTAGTGTAATCGTTCTTGATTTAATCTAGGGTTCCAAAATTAATCTGATTAATTTTAAAATCTTAAATGGCAAATACAGATCCAAAAACATATTAAAAGAGTTTTAATATGTTGTTTATCATTGAAATCAAATAGATAAAAAATAAATCTTGCATGATGCATGTGACCCTAGGTGAAAATTTTTGAATTCAATGGTATAAACTTGTGTTTTTCATGCTTCCGTTCCTTCAATTGGTATCAGAGCCACTATATTTGCCATTTAGATTGTTGATTATATGATTTAATTGTGTGTTTGATCATGAGATCAAA
Source organism: Hevea brasiliensis (assembly GCF_030052815.1). Classification (NCBI taxonomy): domain Eukaryota; kingdom Viridiplantae; phylum Streptophyta; class Magnoliopsida; order Malpighiales; family Euphorbiaceae; genus Hevea; species Hevea brasiliensis. The sequence continues at coordinate 77,803,140 of NC_079499.1, read as the reverse complement.
AGTTCATTGCTGGTTGCAAAGCAAGTTGGCGGCATACTTGAAAAAATACCATCAATGGTGCGCATGGGTTGGCTTCCATGGGTGGTTTAAGGTTTGGCTTTTAATTCTGCAATTTTTGTATTATCTAAGGCCTATTCTTTGACTAATTAAAGTGTTTAATTAGTAGTTTTTATCACACAATTAAATTATGATTCAAATCAGAATTTTAAAAATTGTTTGAATGTGATTCAAATCTGAATTTTAAAAGTTGTTTGAATGTGATTCAAATCTGAATTTTTAAAGTTGTTTGAATCATATTTAAATCTGATTTTTTAAAATTGATTGAATAAAATTCAGATCTCATTTTTTAAAAAATGTTTGAATGTGATTCAAATCTGATTTTTTAAAAAATGTTTCAATGTGATTCAAATCTGAATTTTTGAAGTTGTTTGAATGTGATTCAAATCTGAATTTTTAAATTTGTTTGAATGAGATTCAAATCTGAATTTTTTAATTTATTTGAATCATATTCAAATCTGGATTTTTAAGTTGAATATGAGATATTCAATTTAATTTATGTATGTATTTTTTATTTAATTGTTAAATAGTAATATGCATGATGGATGATCATGGACTATAAAAGACCAATGTGATTGGATTTATTTCTTTTATGTTTCTTTGGGATTGTAAATTAATTAATTTATTTTAATTTATTTTGGGCATGTATTATTAAGTTTGTAATAATTTTTCGGTTGTAATTTTATTTATTTAAGTTCTTGTAAATTCGCCTTGGTATGCCAAGGATTAATATGTAATATTGGATTGCAAGAAGTTCAAGGAGGTCAAGAGCATTGGTGGGACCAGTGGGAGGAATTCAAGATCAAGTGTTGATTATGTACTCCTTCAGCAACTCTTGTAAAATGAATGAATGAAATGCACCTAGGAATGCCCTGATTCAATTCTTGGTGGCTCAGAATTGAATCCCTTAGAAAGTCCATGATCATACCATATTTACTGCTTATCCATGAATGCATGAGATGTATGGGAATGTATGCAATTAAATGATATATGCATGCTAAATGGATAATTTGCAAAGTGAGGCCTTAATAGCAAATAGAATGAACATAAAATCTTCCAAACAAATGATTAAGTTGGAAATGCTATAATTAAAGTAATTATAACATAGGCCCTCCATTGGGGCAATTATTTTAAGAAATTTTAAATAGTTGCATAAGATGCAATTTATTTAAGAGATTTTCTTAAGAATAATTGTTAAGCATGAGATATTGTAAATATGTAAATGGTTTAGTGGCCAATATTGGATGTACCTGATGCTTTTAAGAACATCATTTCTATATCTAGTTTGACTAGAAATGGCTATGAATTTCAGCTCACTGATGATGTTTGTAATATTTATTTTGGAAATAAATATATTGGTTCGGGTTATATGAATGATGGTCTTTATTATTTGGATAATAATGACAAACACAAATTGAATGCAAGTGATCTAAAAGAATGCAATGCCATGGTGAAAACCAACTCAAGTTTAAAATATATTTGGCACTTAAGGTTATGTCATGTTGCAAAAGATAGGATTGCAAAACTGGAGAAAATGGGGATTCTATCCTCATTGGGCTCTGAGCCTATTCCAACTTGTGAATCTTGCCTTCAGGGCAAAATGACTAGATCACCCTTTGTTGGACAGGGGCTAAGAGCTGAAAATATTTTGGAGCTAATACATAGTGATGTATGTGGTCCATTTAAAGAAATGGCTAGAGGGGGTTTTCATTATTTTATTACCTTTACTGATGATAAATCACGGTTTGGGTATTTGTATTTGATGAAATACAAACATGAATCTTTTGAAAAGTTCAAAGAATTTAAATCTGAAGTAGAAAATCAAACAGGAAAGAATATTAAAGCTCTTCGATCAGATCGCGGAGGTGAATACTTGAGTACTGAATTTGATGAATACTTGAGAGAGCATGGCATTGTTTCTCAGCTGACTCCTCCAGGAACGCTACAGCTGAATGGTGTATCTGAAAGGAGAAATCGTACCCTATTGGATATGGTACGTAGTATGATGAGCTATACTGATATGCCAATCTCCTTTTGGGGATTTGCATTAGAATCAGCTTTGTATATTCTGAATAGGATTCCATCAAAATCAGTTTCTTCCACACCTTATGAGATATGGCATGGAAGAAAACCAAGTCTTAAGCATGTTAAGATTTGGGATTGTCCAGCTTATATCAAAAAGTTGAACACTGATAAATTAGAGACCAGATCAGAAAAAGGCCGATTTGTTGGATATCCAAAAGATAGTTTTGGATATTATTTTATTTGCCTATTTCACAAAAGTTGTGATAAGTAGAGATGCCACATTTCTTGAACAACAATTTGTCCAAGAAGGAGGCAAAGGAAGGCAAATAGAGTTAGAATTGGAGAATTCTGACCAACCAACAGATTAGATGGATATAGATCCATCTAGTCAACCTATACCCATTGATGAAACATCTACAGCTGTTCCTCATAGAACAACCAGGGTATCTCATCCACCAGTGAGATATGTTTTTCTTCATGAAGAAGAACAAGAGTTGTCTATTCATGAAGAAGTAGATCATGGAGATGATCCACTTACCTATGAAGAAGCTATATCAGATATAGACTCTTCAAAATGGATTGATGCTATGAAATCCGAGATTGATTCCATGTATAAGAATCAAGTTTGGGATATTGTTGACCCACCTGAAGGTATTGTACCTATAGGGAACAAATGGGTTTTCAAGAAGAAAATTGGTTCTGATGGAAAGGTAGAGACCTATAAAGCAAGGCTAGTAGCGAAAGGGTTTCGCCAAAGGCAAGGAATCGACTATTAGGAGACTTTCTCGCCTGTTGCCATGCTTAAATCAATTAGGATTTTATTAGCAATAGCTGCGTACTATGATTATGAGATTTGGCAGATGGATGTCAAAACAGCATTTCTCAATGGATACATTGAAGAAAACATTTTCATGGAACAACCTAAGGGTTTTTGAATCCCAAAATGTTTCCAAGGTATGCAAGCTAAAGCGATCCATTTATGGGTTGAAACAAGCTTCGAGGAGTTGGAACATCCGTTTTGATGAAGCCATTAAATCCTTTGGTTTTATCAAAAATGAGGATGAGCCATGTGTATATAAGAAGGTTAGTGACAGTGCTATCACTTTCCTTGTCTTATATGTGGATGACATACTGTTGATGGGTAATGACACAGGTATGTTGATGACTATAAAGGTATGGTTGTCAAATACATTCTCCATGAAAGACTTAGGGGAGGCAACCTATATTCTTGGGATTCGCATCTATAGAGATCGAGTGAAACGAATAATTGGTTTATCCCAAAGTCTATACTTCGAAAAGGTGTTAAAGAGGTTTAACATGCTTGATTCCAAGAGAGGATTGTTACCAGTGAGACATGGTATCCATCTTTCTAAAGAGATGTCTCCAAAGACACCTGAAGAACGAGATAAGATGGCCAGGATTCCATGTGCTTCGGCTATTGGAAGTTTAATGTATGCAATGTTGTGTACTAGGCCGGATATCGCATATGCTGTTAGTTTGACTAGCAGGTATCAATCCAATCCAGGTTTGGAACACTGGATAGCTGTCAAGAATATTCTTAAGTACTTGAGAAGAACTAAGGATTTATTCTTGATTTATGGAGGTGGAGACTTGAAATTGGATGGTTATACTAATTCTGATTTCCAATCAGATATCGATGATAGAAAGTCTACCTTTGGATATCTGTTCATTTGTAATGGAGGTGCAGTCAGTTGGAAGAGTTCCAAACAGAGCACGACTGCAGATTCCACTACAGAGGCTGAGTATATTGCTGCATCAGATGCTGCAAAGGAAGCTGTTTGGATTAAAAAGTTTGTGACAGAACTTACAGTAGTTCTTTCCATTGAGTCAGCAGTTCCATTACACTGTGACAACAATGGAGTAGTCATACAGGCTAAGGAACTAAGGTCTCACCCAAAATCCAAACACATAGAAAGGCACTACCACATTATCAGAGATATGGTTGGGTAAGGCGATTTAGCCATGCAGAAAATAGCATCAGCTGAAAATCCAGCTGATCCATTCATTAAGCCTATGTCACAGACTCAGTTAGACCGACAGCTTGAGAAGATAGGTCTAAGATATTGTAATGAATGGCTCTAGTGCTAGTGGGAGATTGTTAGTAGTATGCCCTAGAGCATATCATTTAGTATGTATCTTGTACATATTTTATTAATAAATGGCATTTCCACTTTTCTGTTTATATAATATATTTATGTGTAATAGAAAAGGTCCATTGATATTTTGTTAGAAATATTATTCTTAAGTTGTTAAGAATATGAGTGACAATATTTCTAGCACAAAGTATCATAAATAGGTTCACAATCGAGGATACTTCATATTAAGGACATGACTTATCCAGAAAGATTGTATTCATGTTTATTCCCAAGTTATTTATATGAGATATAAATAAGATGGAATGGTGAGTCTCATGCCATATAACAAACATGATAGGCACTTATAAATGATAAGTAGGCCGAACCAGTGACACTTATGACAAGCACATGGAGTTTACTCTTGTCAATGTTTTGTCATAAATCATATCAGTGCATATAATCTTTAGACCTGAGATAGCACAGTTATCTTGTATATAGGTAGTTTGAGTTTGATACTTCTTTCATACTTGTACTGTGTATGGGTATATGGGCATGTGTTGGCTCCTACTAGTTATATATGGAGGTAGGTGTTGATCAAAATGGAATCTGTTCCTCTAAGTAAATAGAGATAAAATCCTATGTTCATTTAATTGTTCTTGATGTTTCAAGTTCCTGGCCAGGACAGATAGATTTATTCAGAAAAGAGTTTCTAATGAGAAAATCTTTTTAATCAAGAACTGGAATTAAAAGAGAACATAATATTCATAGCAAATGGAGTTTGACATAAACCATGACTCCGGCTTGAGTTGGGATTTTGTAACAGAGAGATTCTAGTGCATGGTAACATATGATTATAGGTTCATTTAAGGTAAACCTTATTACTAATTGGCTGGCCATGGCATGCTATGCTAGGTGTTAACCATAGTCTATGAGGTTCATAAAATGATTTAGAGAAATCATCTATGGTAAGAAAGAGTTCTAATGATATTAAGAGTTGATATCATGTCTCATTGCCAATTAGTGATGAGCTTAGTAAGTCACACACATACACAAGTTATCACCTATTTAAATATGATTTAATTAATTAATTAAAGAGTTTAATTGATTAATTAAATAGGTTTGGTTTGCAATTAGATTGCAAAGTCCCTAGCATGACTTGAAACCAAATCTAGATTATTGGATGTATAATATAAGTTAAATTTATATTTAAAGTGTTTAAATATGAATTTAATTAATGAGAAATTAATTAATAGAGATTAATTAATTAATTTATATTTGATATAAATTAATTAGAAGAAGAGAATAATTATTTTGGGTTAAGAACTCAAAATTAAGACACAGGGGCATTTTGGTCATTTTGCAGTGTGACACGTGGCACCATGAGATGGTGACACATGGCATACCACATAAGCTTGCCAAATCTTTTTTTTTAATCATGTAAGATGATTAAAATCAAGATTAAATATAGGTTTGACACTTGGCACAATGTGATTGGGTCACTTAAACCTAGAGCTAATCAAAGGGTGACATGTGGCAAGGGTTTAATGTGTTAACCTAGCTATTTAAGTGTTGTTATGAGAAAATAAAACACAACCAGCAGCCACACTCCTTTGTCACGCCATTTTGCAGCCCTCCCTCTATTCTTCTTCATCTCTCATCAATTCAAAGAGATTAGCCATCAATCTCTTGAATTAAGAACACTAGAAATTGTTTCCAGTGTCCTGTTTACATCTTTAATTTCTTAAAAGGCAGAACTTGATTTTCTAATTAATAGAAAAAGCTTTAGAAGCTCTTCAAGGGCTGCCATAGGTGTTCTTGGTGTGGACAAGCTAGAGGGCCAACATCTGGTGTCCTGAAGATGAATCTCAGAGGCGCAGACACGCTGCAGTGCATCAAGAGGTTAGTGTAATCGTTTTTGATTTAATCTAGGGTTCTAAAATTAATCTGATTAATTTTAAAATCTTAAATGGCAAATACAGATCCAAAAACATATTAAAAGAGTTTTAATATGTTGTTTATCATTGAAATCAAATAGATAAAAAATAAATCTTGCATGATGCATGTGACCCAAGGTGAAAATTTTTGAATTCAATGGTATAAACTTGTGTTTTTCACGCTTCCGTTCCTTCAAAAAAACCAAAGTAAGTGGACCGAAAGTTGGCGCCAATCCGGATACCCTGCAACAGCACCTGCAGAAATGACCAAATGAACAGTAACTGTTCATTTGGCCATAACTCACTATAGATATGGTCAATTGACCTGAAATTTTTACAGCAACAAGTTAAGACATAGACAAACAACTTTTATGAAAAAACCTACCCCAAATTATGACAAGAACCTAACCCAAATGACAGTCACAGTCACTGTTCATTGTACTGTAGATTTGGTAATTCTGTAGTTTTTCCAATCCGGCAAGCTGTGGTTTTTGGACCATATCTGGGGCTACAAAACTCCAAATGGAGTGATTCAAAAAATGAAATTCAACTAGACAAAATAAGGAACAACTTTAATGTTTACCATTTCCACAAATTCCCACTGCAACAGTGCTTAATAGAGCAGTATAATTAAGCTTCAAAAACTGAAAATTTTGCTCTCTTGGTTTTAGGTTTGGCAATGGATTTGGTGGTTAATTCCAACAAGTCTTAAATGTAAAATGTGGTACATTGGGGGTGCTAAAACCAATGTACCTATTTTCTATCCAAAAGTCAACATTTTTGTTGACCAATGAGGTGAATAGTGACACCAAAACTTGAAATTCAAAATTTGAAATTAGAAATGCATCTAGGGGACTTTAAGTTGCAATTGGCAATTAATACTAGCAAATGTAAAACTCAAAATGTGGGATCTTGGTGTAATTAGAATTAATATATCCACTAAGTATGAAAAAAGTCAACATTTTGGTTGACTAGTAAGGTGAATAGTAATCAAAATGATTAGTAAATTAAGATGAAAACCTAGAACCAATTCTAAGCTTAAATGCTTAGAATTGTATGACAAATGTAGACTATGCATCCTAGTCAAAATTGTTAAAAAGGAATTAAGGCCATAAATTTGAAATCCATGAAATGTTTATGGATTACTTGAAACATGAAAAATAAGTCACCTAATTGATGTGAATAGATAGTTAGGGCTTATATGCCCATCACAAATGGAATTCATAAAATATTAATAACTCAACTTGAAATATAAAATTTGTAATTACATAAGTAGATTCTTGAATGTATAAATGAGAAAAGGGAAAATGTTTTGAATACAATGGTACATGTGAACCATTGTTTAGAATTATGATTAATATGAATAACATAATGAATGAATAAATGAACCACATTAATGTATGAATGAGACATTAGTTCTCATTATTGTAGAGAGGAGAAGTATTTTGAGTACAATGGTATCAAAGGATAATTGATGTGAATTGTGATCATATAAATGATCAAATGAATGTATGAATTATAATTGAAATTTATCATGAAATAATGAAGTCATAAAATATAATATATTAATATTTAATGATATTATGTGCCCTTGTATTGCCTAGACACGTGTGTCAGATTGGATAGATTAGCATGCCAATAGGGTATTGTTTTAGCAGTACTGCGAAAGGCTTTATGCCTATATTCATGGCTTTATGCCCGTATTCATGGCTTTTATGCCCGCATTCATGGCTTTATGCCAACATTCATGGCTTTTATGCCCGATTATGTGACATCATGGCTTTTTAGCCATACTGACTGCATACGTGGTTGACGTTCTGCGTCCCATGGTATGATGGCCCGAGGCACCGCGGTGTCCAGTGCCAACGACTCGTTATCCAGTTTAGTCAGCCTGTCGTAGGTTACTTGGGCAGTGTAATCTATTGAAATAAATTAAGACTATTAGTAATTAAAAATATTAGAAATCAAATAAATGAGTTAATAAGACTTCAAAAGAATTAGTTAGAATTATGAAATGATCCAAACCACATAAAAAAAATTATTAAGTAAAATGATAAAAGAGTTGCAAAAATAGGTATAACTTAACTAAATATTTTAAATATACCTTCTATTGCCATATAAATATAAACTGAGTATTTTTATTAATTCTGTATGTTGTACATTATCACTGTGAATTTCGGAATTAAACGCTTCCAAAGCGAAACAAATGAGAACAAAAGATAATTAATATTAGACACATTGTATTAAATTAAACAGATTCTTAAATATTCAAATTATGCTTCGTTCTTTCTTTATTTGTATATTTTATTTTCTTGTTCTATTATTGCACCACTAAGCAGCAATGCTTAGCGCGATGGATTTGTTTCCTCGCGCAGGTACTTTGACTTAAATTTTTGGAGTCCAGATCTGCAGAAGTGCCTGAAGTATTCAAGGTTGTCACCTCCTCAGTAATGCATGTAGATAGGGCCCATATAGATCATATTTTGTATTTAGTATAAAATGCTAGATATTGTATTATAATGTAGATTATGAGCAGGTAATTAATAGAAATGTAATGTAATTTAATAAATTAGCTTTTTCATATGTAATTAATTTATATATCATGTAAATTATGAAATTATGTAAATTAAAGAAATTTGAAAATTTTACTTATGTGATTTGAGCATGAATGAGATTGTATGGATTCGAAGACAGATTTGAAATATATAGATAATGCATGGAAATGAATATGAAATTGAGATATATGAATGAGATGTGAATTATGAGATGGTTATGAAATAATTGATGAGATTTTATTTGTAAAATATTATTGAAACTTTCAAACAGGTACATAGTAAATTACGTCAACTGGAAATAAAATAAGGGAAACTCCACTGGTTTCTCCGTCGAAAAATAATTAATATTAAAATATAACCGGATCAAAATATGAAAGGAATAAAGTAAGATAAGATAGGGAGCTCCGGCACTGAATGTAGCACACTTTGCTCGGCTACACTGTAGTCGGGTGAGGGGTGTTACATGCACGATGATTCGACCTACCCGACCATAGGGAGTTAGAATCTGATTCGACCTCCCCGACCATAGGGAGTTAGAATCACATCGAATATGGCCCTTTCGGATTAGTCTTGCATAGTTAGTGAGATAAAGAATGATTTTTGAGATACAGAATGATTTTTGAGATAAAGAATGATTTTTGAGATAAAGAATGATTTTGGAGATACAGAATGATTTTTGAGATACAAAATGGCTTTTGAATGGTAAAGAATTGTGATTTCAATTATGATTTATGTATAATTGATTTTGTTGGAATTACCTAAATTATTAGTTATGATTTGATAAATTGAATTTCATGATCGAAGTCATTTTATACAAATGATTTATATTATTGGCAATGAATATTTTGAGTTTTAAAATTTGATGAGTATTCAAATTTCCAAATTATTTACTGTAAATTTTGTCAATGTATATTGTACTATGTTTTAAATATAGTTGTGCACCACTGAGTTCACCACTCAGCGATAGCTTTGTATGCTGTCATAGGTAAAAAAATCATAGAGCAGTGAATAAGTTTCTTTGAAGACATATTCAGATCAGCTCCAGGTATATCATAGGTATACCCATGTACATAGGTTTCGATGTATGCATGTAATAATATGTATGTAAATTATTTGAGCAGTTGTATAAAAACTCTTGTAAAACATTTTGGTATGTAATTAAATGTAAATTATTGTAAATATAAATTTGAGATTTCATTTACTTGAATAGTTTTGTATTATAAATTTTGAGTCTTGTAATAAATGAAATGTTTCTTTATGATGAGATTTGTTTGAAAATGAATTGGTTATTTATTGAGAATTGAATTGTGAATTGAAATAAAGTTTATTGGAGATGTATTTGAGAAAACATATTGAGAGCATTTTCTTTTGCAGGATTGAAGAACTGTTTTCTCAAAATACAGCCGACACTTTGCCGAAATTTTGAAAAAAAATTTATAACACCAGATTTTAATCTATGACTTAAATTTCCAGAAAATTGTTTTAAAATCCCTTGTAGTATATTTAATGGATTATCGGTAGGAGAAATACGGTAATTCATTAGGTATACTATGGGATCATGTTACATCTTATAGAGGAGTAGGGTGTGACATGTTTTATGGTATCAGAGCAATGGTTTTAAAGTAAATGTCAAACTGTGAATTTGAAATCTTTTTGTCGGTAACTACAACTGCTCAAATGTTTGATACATATAGTACATTTACATCATAAATATGAACTAATGGAGAGGAATCTCCTTATATTGGTTGTACTGGAATAGAAAATCTTGTGAAAAGATATAGAAGAGAAGAATGAGACAATAAAATGGTCTGTGATGGCAGAAAAATAAGTTGAGGCCCCAGCTCCACAAAATGTCGATATTCGACTGCACTGGGCTTTACTGGTACAAATTACTGCACAAATGGCCCAGCAAATGGCCACTTTCTTTCAATAAATGGCTGATAATCTGTCAGCCCAAGCCCAAGTACAGACCCAACCCCCACAAGGGCAACATGAAATAGAGAAGAGGGAGAAACCTATGGGTCAAAGCTCAAGCAATAATTTGAGAAAGAGAAAAGAAATTGAGGAGCTCCGAGCTCAGGGATATAACAGAGGTGGATCATCAAGGCAGAGACCACCAAGGTCCAGTCGTCGAACAACTAGAAGTTCCCAGCCTTCTCGTCAATGTGAAGCTCGTGGAAGATATCATGGTGGGATATGCTATAAGGCTATTGGAGCCTGTTATAATTGTGGAGGCACAGGACACTTTGCCAAGGACTGCATCAGTAGTCGCAGAGTTGGACCACCTCCTACTACTGCAGAAGGGTCAGTTCAGAGCCCTGTCACTAGAAGTTCACAACCACCTAGTAGAGGTAGAGGCAGGGGTAGAGGTAGCCCAAACAGCAGCCAAGGCACGATGAAATAATCGAGCAAGACAAAGGTTCAAGTAGAGTCTACGCAACGAGACAGAGGGAAGAAGTCGAGACATCTGATGTTATGGTTGGTACCTTCTCAACTTTTAACTAAGATGTGTTTGTGTTATTTGATCTGGGTAATACCCATTCTTATGTGAGTGCTAGCATCATTGATTACATTGCTGTTCCATGTACAAAAATGGACTTTGAGGTGCTAGTAACAAGTTCGCTAGGACAGGAGGTCAGGGTTAATAGAATGTATAGAGATTGTCCTTTGATGATCCAAGGACACACTTTTCTATCTGATTTCATTGAAATGCCCTTTAGAGATTATGATATCATCTTAGGCATGGATTGGTTAGCTAGGCATCATGCCATGATTGATCAGAGGTCAAGATCCACTTTCGGTCTCCCTTAGTACAGTGATGTGGTAATACATGGGAAGAGGCGGCTATTGCCATCAAACATTATTTCGGTTGCACTAGCCAGAAAATGATCAGCAAGGGGTGTGAAGCATACTTGGCACATGTGGTAGACACCCAAGTGGGGAGTCCAACATTGAGAGACATCCCTACAGTATATGACTTTCCAGACGTATTTCCTAATGAATTGCCAGGATTACCTCCGGAAAGAGAGGTGTAGTTTGAAATTAATGTTATGCTTGGTGTGGATCCAATCTCCATAAAACCATACAGAATGGCACCAGCAGAGTTGAAGGAGTTGAAGGTACAGTTGCAAGAACTACTTGAAAACGGCTTCATCCGCCCTAGTGTGTCACCATGGGGAGCGCCAGTATTGTTTGTTAAGAAGAAGGATGGCACTCTTCGTTTATTTATTCTTTGACCTAGGGTCTGCATACTTTTATGTTAGAGTTAGAACTACATGTTCTGTTGTTATTCCTTTACAGGGGAATAAATTTTGATGCATTAGTGATTAGTCCTTAAGATAAGGATAGTGATAATAAGTGAAATTAGTTTTGGAAGAGTTTATCGGCGAAAAGTATTTTCTAACACACCATAAATTATAAAGCTAAATGGCAAGCCTACTTAATGTAAGGCAAGAGGACGTAAAAGTAAGATGCGGTAATAGAATTGTTCTATATGAAGGCAGAGATGTTCCAGTTGTTAATTGTTAATGGATATTGTAATCAGAATAAGTTTCAGGTATCGGTGAATTCGAAAAGGATAAAAGATAGGAAAGTTTGATCTATTGGGATGTATCGTAGTAACTATGCAATGTTCTTGATGTTTATACTGTAAGCTGCAGATTACAGTACTGACTTGAGATTATTGTGTAGAGCTATGTACTACCCGATAGTATACCTAGATAAGAATAGTTATCAACGGCATTTGTTTTGGTATAGTTATGCCAGGACATAATTTAATTGTTAGAAATAAGTTTTAAAATCCTACTTAGGGATCTAAAACTCAAAGGTTAGAATATCGAAAGGTTATAGTTCAGTACAAAAGGAAGTAAGTTATAGAATATTGACAGATAAACAGAGTTATGAAAGTAAAAAAAAAAAAAAAAATTCGAACAATTGGTTCAAATATAACAAAGAAATGTTACGAATGTGAGGAAGACTATGGACTAGAATGGTCAGAGGACCAATGACTAGATAAATGATTCTAACATGACCTCAAGGGTCATTTAAGAAGGAACATGAATCGAAATATTAGACAGGACAATAGTAAGAGAAGATTGGTGATATACAAACAAATTAAATGTTGTATTAGATTGTTAAAAGTCTTATAGAAATTTGAGGAAAAGAAGATTATACGATCGTATAAAAAGGAAAAAAATAAACATATGACTATTGTAAGATGATTATTGGGTAAAATTTCGTGGACGAAATTTATTTTAAGGAGGGGAGAATTGTAACACCCCTATGTTCGGTAATGCGTTCTTCCGTTCCGGTGACCAGTGTTGTCCGGACAACTAGGATGCCTAGAACTACACTTCGATATGAGTGAGGAGACATTAAATAATGAAATACAAGAAAAGAAAATACAAGAAAAACAAAGGAAAAGAGTGTTATGGTTAGGTGATTAAATTGTTGTAAATTTGGTTTGAAAATTCTGTACAAAATGGTGTATGTTGAATGTAATTGTAAGCTGCCAAAATGACCTATAAAGTGTTGTGAATTATGTTTAGGTTGTGGCACAACCAGAATTGGTTTGAATGTTAAGTTTGGTGAGTGTTAAAAGTGATGCTTGATGTGTATGCAAGAAATGCAATAAGGCTGTTTTAGTTTTAGGCCTATAACTTTAAGTGTGTGGCTCCAATTGGTATGAGACCAATTGGAGGTGAAACTAGGCACAAAATGTGCCAACTTTCATGAAGCAAACTTGCCAAAATTCTGCTTGCAAGGTAGCTTGAAAAATGACCAAATCCGGATTAAGTGCAAATGAGGCTTGAAAATTTACCATTTGGGCAGCAGTTAGTGTTTAGGCTATAACTCACTCAAAACAGGTCCAATTGACCTGAAATTTTAACCATGAATAGTTAAGACCCATACCTACAAGTCTTATGAAGACACCAAAGCCCAGAAATGACCATAAGCAAGTCAAACAGCTTGCACAAGTTCGGGTCCAAAAACTGGCCGAACCTAAAATGACCTAAAGTGACCTAAAATGACCAATTTTAGTGCAATTTGACCAGTAATAGTAAAATGACCATAACTTGGTCTACATAACTCAGAATGACCTGAAATTTTTCCCCGCATTCCATAAGACATAGATCTACAAGTTTTTAGTTTTGATCGAAACCCGAAAACCGAGGAAACTAGGTCGTCCGGCTAGGTCAAACTAGTATCCCGGAATCTAGCAAATTGCAAGAAAATGCAATATACACAGAAATGAACTTGGTAACATGTACCAACCCTAAAAGACTATCAAATGTGACATATTAGTAACGTTAAAACCTAAATTACCTAAAACGCATCAAGGGTCGATATATTAAGTTGATTAAGCAAATAATAACATTCAGTGAATTATTTATCAAACATTATCGTTAGAGAAAGTTTAATTAAGTACTGAAACACTTCAAATTGTGTTTCTCAGTTAGCAAAGACTCAGTGAGAGGGAAGGAAACACTGAGTCAAGACCAAGAGACAGTTATCAGAGGTTTGTGCACAACTAGTTTTTAACTAATTTTGTTTGAATATTTCATATGATTAAATGACATATTTTTCTTATGTATTATGTTTAACAAGCATTGGATTTAATTCAATGATTATTGAAAATTGTTATAGTATGTATGAATTTAGCTTTGTGAAATGGTATTTCCACAAGTATTAAGCATTGTTATGGACTGAATAAATTATGTTTTGGAAAATTGTGATAGAACATGTTTTGAATTGTGATGGTAATTTTCATGGAAAATGCAAATTTATGATTTGAATTGTGATGAGCATAAAAATTATTGGATATTGGAATTGAATTTGAATCGAATTATATTGTGATTTATGCTCACTAAAAGGATTGTGATATTATTTTATATCTCACTATAGATGCTTGACTAGGTTATTACCCGTCTTTCTCATTTGTTGAGAAGACAATGGAGTTAGTTGTGTTTTGATTACCATGGTACGTGCACAGGCTTAGATTTTCCTCTGATTTGAGGTTAGATCTAAGTTTATTTTATCGTTGTGGCCCTTGCGGAAGATTCATTATTGTGATGGTACTGTGCACGATGATTCGACCTCCCCGACCATAGGGAGTTAGAATCACATCAAATATGGCCCTTTCGGATTAGTCTTGCATAGTTAGTGAGAGAAAGAATGATTCTTGAGATACAGAATGATTTTTGAGATAAAGAATGATTTTTGAGATACAAAATGATTTTGAAGATACAGAATGATTTTTGAGATACAGAATGGCTTTTGAATGGTAAAGAATTGTGATTTCAATTATGATTTATGTATAATTGATTTTGTTGGAATTACCTAAGTTGTTAGTTATGATTTGATAAATTGAATTTCATGATCGAAGTCATTTTATAAAAATGATTTACATTATTGGCAATGAATATTTTGAGATTTAAAATTTGATGAGTATTCATATTTCCAAATTATTTACTGTAAATTTTGTCAATGTATATTGTACTATGTTTTAAATATAGTTGTGCACCACTGAGTTCAGTACTCAACGATAGCTTTGTATGCTGTCGTAGGTAAAAAGAGCATAGAGCAGTGAATAAGTTTCTTTGAAGACATATTCAGATCAGCTCCAGGTATATCATAGGTATACCTATGTACATAGGTTTTGATGTATGCATGTAATAATATGTATGTAAATTATTTGAGCAGTTGTATAAAAACTCTTGTAAAACATTTTGATATGTAATTAAATGTAAATTATTGTAAATATAAATTTGAGATTTCATTTACTTGAATAGTTTTGTATTATAAATTTTGAGTCTTGTAATCAATGAAATGTTTCTTTATGATGAGATTTGTTTGAAAATGAATTGGTTGTTTATTAAGAATTGAATTGTGAATTGAAATAAAGTTTATTGGAGATGTATTTGAGAAAACATATTGGGAGCTTTTTCTTTTGCAGGATTGAAGAACTGTTTCTCAAAATACAGCCGGCACTTTGCCGAAATTTTGAAAAAAATTTTATAACACCAGATTTTAATATATGACTTAAATTTCCCGAAAATTGTTTTAAAATCCCTTGTAGTATATTTAATGGATTATCGGTAGGAGAAGTACGGTAATTCATTAGGTATACTACGGGATCATGTTACATCTTATAGAGGAGTAGGGTGTGACAGCTTCTGTATCATCTTCAAAAATCTTGCTCCTTTTAATATCAAAGCGTATCTTGTGAATTGCTCAAATGGGACAGAACTTGAATTGAGCAATGATTTATAGGCAAAGAGGATTACAGATCAAAATAAGGATGATGTGTAATGGAGGAAAAAGCAGAAGCAGCCAACATTTACTATCCTAGCAAGAAAGCCATTAAAATTAACACCTTCTTCTTTTACCACAGAAACTACATTTGCATTATAGATCTCACTAGCACTTGAGAGAGAGTCTAAGGAAAATCACTGCAAAAAAAAAAAAAAAAAAAAAAAGGCAAAACAAAAGTGCAGGGAACAAAATCTCAACCACCTAGTTCCCAAACCAAGGAGCAAACACTTATGTGGAGCAAGGCAATAACAGAACATAGAGAAGGAACACTTTCGAGCAACAGAACAAAAGGACAAATAAAAAAACAACCAGAACCAAGAAAACACAACTAAAATCAAACAATCAACCAGCAAAAACCATTAGAATTAAAAAGAGTAGTCGTTTTAAAATTGCAATGCTACCTATGCATAAACAAACTCAAATCTAACAAGAGCCAACCAAAACTATGAAAGCAATGACACATGTTACATTATATATAGCAAGAGCCAATCAAACAATCAAGGAAAAGGCTACTTTATGATATCCAACTGCATTACGATATTCTTAATATTATATTATTCCCATGTTCCTTCAATTTCTCCTGAAGGTCTTGGATCATTAAATTATCTAGTATGTGAAATTCATCTTTGCCTTGGTCACACCAATTATATCAATCATCAATCATCTTATCCTCTTCTCAAACAAACTATTGGCAATGTTGGCCTTCTTGGTAACATCCGCACCATTTACTTGAATCTCCATCAAATAGGCTTTCTTCTACATCACCCCTTTCATCTTTCTGATCTGTAGAAGTCAAAGCATTAGATTTAATGCCAGCTTTGAATATAGATTTTAATGGGAAAAAACATATTTTGCCCTTTAAACTTTCACAAAAAGTTCAATTTGCTCCCTTAATTTAACATTGAACCAATTTGCTCCCTAAAATTAAAAATTGAACCAATTTAATACTTAAACTTTTAAAACTAAACCAATTACACACAATGAAATGGACAAAAAATGCAATAACCTCGTGCACTACTATTTTGAAAAAATAGCTTATGAGTTGTTGTCCACGTTAGCAAAAATGGGTTAAATTGGCTTAAATTTTAAATACAAATTGGTTTAATATTAAATTAGTTCAATTTCTTACAATCTCTTTTTGTAGCTACTGTATCGTCTTCAAAAATCTGGATCCTTTTAATATCATAGTGTATCCTGTAAAATGCTCAAGAGGGATAGAACTTGAATTGAGCAAAGATTTATAGGCAAAGAGGATTATAGATCAAAATAAGGATGATGCGCAATGGAGGAAAAAGAAGAAGCAGCCAACATTTACGATCCCAGCAACAAAGCCATTAAAATTAACACCTTATTCTTTTACCACAGAAACTACATTTGCATTATAGATCTCACTAGCATTTGAGAGAGAGTGCAAGGAAAATCATTGCAAAAAAAAAAAAGGCAAAACAAAAGTGCAAGGAACAAAATCTCAACCACCTAGCATCCAAACCAAGGGGCAAACACTTTTGCGGAACAAGGCAATAACCGAACTCAGAGAAGGAATGCCTTCAAGCAATAAAACAAAAAGACAAATAAAAAAAAAAACCAAAACTAAGAAAACACAACTAAAATCAAATAGTCAACCAACAAAAACCATTAGAATTAGAAAGAGTAGTCGTTTTAAAATCGCAATGCTACCTATGCACAAACAAACCCAAAGCTAACAAGAGCCAATGAAAACTGTGAAAGCAATGACACATGTTACATTATATATAGCAAGAACCAATCAAACAATCAAGGAAAAGGCTACTTTATGATATCCTACTGCATTACAGTATTCTTAATATTATATTATTCCCATGTTCCTTCAATTTCTCCTGAAGGTCATGGATCATTAAATTATCTAGTATGTGAAATTCATCTTCGCCTTGGTCACACCAATTATATCAATCATCAATCATCTTATCCTCTTATCAAAGAAACTATTGGCAATGTTGGTCTTCTTGGTAACATCCCCACCATTTACTTGAATCTCCATCAAATAGGCTTTCTTCTTCATCACCCCTTTCATCTCTCTGATCTGTAGAAGTTAAAGCATTAGATTTAATGCCAGCTTTGAATTTTAGATTTTAATGGGCAAAAACATATTTTTCCCTTCAAACTTTCACAAAAACTTCAATTTTCTCCCTTAATTTAACATTGAACCAATTTGCTTCCTGAATTTAAAAATTAAACCAATTTAATACTTAAACATTTAAATTTAAACCAATTACACACAATGAAAAGGAGGAAAAATGCAATAATTACATGCGCTACTAATTTGAAAAAAATAGCTTACGAGTTGTCATCCACATTCGTAAAAATGGGTTAAATTTATCACACCTTACCCCTCTGTAAGGCATAACATAATCCTGTAGAATACCTAATGAACTACCGAACTTCACCTACCGATAACTCATTAAGTACCCTACAAGTGATTTCAAAACAATTTTTTTACTTTCATAAGTGGTGAGCATTTTCTACTAGGTATTAAAACATTTAATTAGAGTTTGAAAACTAGTTTAAATTTTTGTTCCATTTTATTTTTTCGCAAATTATATAAAAATTTCGGCAAAGAGCCATCTGTATTTTGAGAAAACAGTTCATCAAATACCTGTAAAAAAGCACTTCCAAAGATTTATCTCAACAACTTCATCAATTCCACAACCATCCCAACCAATTTCAACATCATTTCTCAATTTTCAAAATTCAATAATCATCAAAATACTATTAATCAATTTCATTCAAATTAAAACAAAATACTTCCATTCATATTTCATTAAAGATAAAATAATTTATATACATCATTACAAAAATTTACATTAAGAGAAATCCAAACAAAAATTTATTAAAAGCTTTATACAACTCTATACAACTGCTCATAACTAATTTTACATGTCTATGCAGTTACATATATTTACATATATCAGAATAATTTTTACAATCAGGGTATAAAATATACCCGATAAACTTCAAGGCAGGTAGCTCCTGAATCCTCAGCAGCTTACTCTACTGCTCCTCTAGTCTCTATATCTATGACAGCAATAACAGCCATCACTGAGTACTAGGACTTAGTGGTGCACAACATACTAAAATAATCTTTATGCAGAATTAAAACATAATTATTAAAAAATTTAACTAAACATGAGATATAAAATTGAAAACATGATTTTAATCCAAACAATTTCATTTCAAAAGTCTCAAAATAAATTTCATAAAAACACTCAGTTATATCATGCCATTCGAAACAAATATAATCTCAATAGCCAGAGGCTAAGGATAAGTCACATCACAAGGCTAGCCAGCTCAAATGTATGGAAACCCATTCTTTTTCTTATTCTACTGGCACACACCTCAACACTTCAGCCACAGAAGGAATCAAAATTCAAAACTAATTTCCCCCACTAGTAATGCTAGTGAGGTATTAAAATATATGGTCATGATACTGTGGTTTCAAAACTTATCTTAACAATTTACTAAACATTTATTGCCATTTCAACCATACACAAATAAACTTTCAACAATTCAAAGCAAAAGCATAATACACATTTCATGCACTTTGTAATTGAATTTTAAAGCATATTGATGTGGTGCACAAATCTTATACGAGTTGCCTCTTGGCCTTGACTCGATCCCTCAGGTTTTTTCCCGATATTCTTTTCCACTGAAACACACAGTTTCACAGTGTTTCAGTATCATAACTTATCATAAATCCAAAAATAAATTCAAATTTACTTTTACCTAGCTTTAATATGCTAAACTTGGCATTCTTTAAAATTTGTGTTTTTGGGTTACTATTCACTATACTATTAAAGTCAATTTGTTGACTTTCTAAGGCTTAATAGGTATGGAAATTCTAATTTCACTCACATACCACATTTTGGTTACTAAATTTGTTGGTTTTGGTTGTTTACTCAAATTTTAAGTCTTTTAGGCAAATTTGCAAATTTTCAATTTTGGTGTCTTATGTTGCACTGTTCCATTAATTATGTTGCTGTTAGAATTTGGCTAGGCTTTCTTGAATTGAAAATGTTCCCTATTGTCTTAAATTTATTCTCCTTTTTGAATCACTCCAATTGGAGTTTTTTAGCTCAAGTTATAGCCATTTGAATCATGGCTGCCGGATTAGACTTACCCAGATTTCTAGGTTCTGGCAGTTTTAGGATACCAACTTTGGGTGGCTAAATGACTTAGTTAAGGGCATAATTTGGGTTTGTTTTCTTCATGAAAGTTTTAGGTCTATATCTCAGCTTTCCACTGGTAAAAGTTTAGGTCATTTAGACCTACTAGCCCAAGTTATGGCGAAATGAACAAACACTGTTCATTTGGTCATTTTTGTACACGGCAGCATACCTAATTCCAGATTTGGTCAATTTGTTCACTAGGTTTTAGTTACTTTTTAGGCATGATTCCTGAATGAAAAATGTGTCATTTTGTGTGTTGTTTCATTCCCAATTTGTCTCACACCAATTGTGTTGGTAAATTTTCAATTTTGGTCCCTGAAAGGGACCTTGGTCATGCTGCCTACATACTGCCCACATCCAATCCGAATCTAAACCTAATTCTAACACTTCCAACATACATCAATTAGTCATAAATGGCCATTTCTCATCTCAAACAAGGTCAAACACACCATTTGACCATTTCTCCAAATTTTTATCTTTCAAACCCTAGGTACCAAAACCCTAACTACACTAATTGTTACATTTAACTAAATCAAAGCATATCAACATCACTTCCACACTCATACAAGTTTATATACATTATTAATTCAAGAAAATTCATACATTACCATGGCAAACCCTAGCTGACCGAATTTTCTTCTAGTCCTCCAACAATTATTTTCATTTGAAGCATATTTATAAGTTCTTTATGCTATAAATACATTGATTAAACTAAAAATGTCAAGTTTACTTACTAACCTTATGCAGAATTTTCTTTCTCTTCCAATCTCTTCCTTTCTTTTTTCATTCTTCTTCAAGCTCCTCTTCTAGTTGCCAAAATAAGTTTTAACTATGGTGAGTAATTTTTCTATGGTGGAATTTTGTAATACTCGAGCTCAAAAATGAGCTTCAATGGGGGTTGTTTTAGTGAGGGAGAGATGAGAGAGGGACGGCAACTTAAAGATGAAGACCTTTTTTTTTGTGTTTTCTTTTCTTTTCTTTTATATTTATCTATCTTTATGGAAGACCACTAATTCTCTAATTTTTTTTAATTAGTGTTTATTACATCATGCATGATGTCACTAATTTCCACTTTTTATTTTTCTATTTATTTTTCCATTAGTTCTTTAATTTGATTCCCGATTCCAAAATTTTCTTTTCTCTGATTTTATTTGACAGTTAGGTCAGGAGTCAGCTCTCAGGGTCAATTGACCAAATTGCCCCTCGCCGGTTCGACCCGGTTTGCTAGTTATTTGATATTTCTTCCAGATCCCTGACCTAATTATTTGACCGGCTTAACAATTCTTTTTTATGATTTTATCTTTTCCACTGTGTTCACAATAGTCCTAAGGACCGTATAGTCACATTTTACGATTCGAAATTTGAGTTTAAATTGACTTCGCAGTCCTTCCCGAGAAGGTCACCCATCACTGTGACTCTCGCCTCATTTAACTTCTTGTGTTCTGTTTTTCTTATTTATACTTAACTAATTGATAATTACTAATTATTTGTGTTTAGGACTTATCTAGTTGTCTTAAGTGTGGTTCTAATCCCCTTAATTGTCTGGACCGACACCGGTCACCGGAATAGGGAAATATGCCAGGCTATACAAATAGGGGTATTACAATTCTCCCCCTATTAAAATAAATTTCGTCTTCAAATTTTACCTGGTAATCAGTCTCTGAACAGCTGTGGGTGCTATCTCCTCATGTCTTCCTCTCATTCCCAAGTAGCCTCATGACCTAAATGATGGCTCCACAGCACTTTCACTAACGGTATTTGCTTGTTCTGTAGCTGTTTGACCTCATAAGCCAGAATCTCTATGGGTTCTTTTTCATATGTGAGGTCAGGATTTACTTTAATTTCTTCTATTGATAGTATATGAGATGGGTTTGATCGATACCTCTTCAACATAGGCACATGGAAGATATTATGTATCTTTTCTAACTCTGGAGGTAGTGCCAAACAATATGCCAAATGACCCACTCTTTCCAGAACCTCATATGGCCCGATGAAACGAGGACTCAGTTTCCCCTTTCTGCCGAATCTCATAATTTTCTTCCAAGGGGAAACCTTGAGGAATACTTTCTCACCCACTGTATACTCAATATCCCTTCTCTTTAAATCAATGTAGGACTTTTGATGGTCTGATGCAGTCTTAAGTTGATCTCTGATCACCCTGTGTAACCACCCGAACCTCCGAGTTGTGAATAGTACCATTTTTGGCATGTGACTAGTACTATTCAAAGATACCTTGAGGACCAAAAATAAATATAAAATTAATGGAGATAGACACAATAAAAAATCAAATGACCCAAAAATATAAGAATTCACCGGGTATATTGAAAAAGAGGAATTATGAACCGATGAGGGGCATTTTGGTCAATTCACCTCAAGAGTTGACTTTTGACAAAAATGTTAATTAATTTAAGTGAAATTAATGAATTGAATTATGGAATAATTTTTTTAAGAAAAGAATTCAAGTATAAAGTGAAAGGAAAATAAAAGAAATAAAAATCTAGAATTTTAGGTCCATTTTGACCCAATTAAAATTTTAGGACCAATGGACTTTGGACAACTCAATAAAAATTAATTAAATAAATAAATAATTGGGATAAGTATAAAAGGAAGCCATCTTCCTCCCTCCTTCATTTAGTTGCCCCCCCCCCACACGTCCTCTCCCTCTCTTTTCTTTCTTCTCTCTTCATTCTTCCACTTACAACCTCTCTTAACCATTGATTTTCCCCAATTTTTCTCCATGGGTTTTCTATCTAATTGGTAGAAAACATCAAATTTATCTTTCATTGAGAGAGTATAAGCTAAGATTAGAAGCTAAGAGAACAAAAGAGTTAGAAGAAATTGAAGATTAAAAGTAGTCACTTGAGGTAAGTTTCTTTTCATGATAGATTAGTTGTATAAGCCTTGAATGAAGTTAACTTATGATGAAATTTCATGAGGAATTGAAAGGAAACATGCATGGAACCTAAATTAGGGTTTTGGCCAACTTAGGGAAAATTAGGGTTTTGATGTATTTTGGTTAAATTAATGATAAATCGAAGTTAGATTGAGGTAGTATGCATGATTGGGAGTAGTAAGATTTCATGGGATTGCATAAATTAAATTATGGAAGATTAGGGTTCATGGAAAAATTGGGTTTTGGTGCTAGAGAGTGAAATTGGTGTGTGTAGTGTTAAATTATGGTCATTTGAGGTTTATTTAGTTTGAATTGACATTGGGTTGATGAATGGAGGTAATAAAATGGTAGGATTAGGGAAATTGCAAACTTTGGTGTTTGAAAATTATAGGTTTTGTGCTAGGAAGTGCCATTGATGTGTTAATGATAAATTATAGTCATTTTGGGTAAATTAAATGTGAATTAAGGTTGGTTAGTGGAAGTAATTAAACGAATGAAAAATTGAACTTAGGGCAGAATTTTGCACAATGAATTCAGGGTGTTTGGAAGCCCATAACATAAGCTACACAACTCCAATTAGTGTTAAACCAATTGGATACGAAACTTAAGACACAGGGCTAGAATTTTCATGAAGATACCTTGCCCCGAAAATGACCTTAAGCTATCCAAAATAAGCCTTAAACTTGGAGACAAAAATCTGGAACCTGCAGAATTTAACCATATGAACAGTAAATTTTGCATAGCCATAACTCTCTCTAGAAAACTCTGATTTAGGCGATTCTTGAACGGATAGAAATCTAAGATATAGTAGAACATTTCATATGAAGAACTTGAGGCCAAATTTGTTAGTAGTATGCCCTAGAGCATATCATTTAGTATGTATCTTGTATATATTTTTAATAATAAAAGGCATTTCCACTTTTCCGTTTACATAATATATTTATGTGTAATAGAATAGGTCCATTGATATTTTGTTAGAAATATTATTCTTAAGTTGTTAAGAATATGAGTGACAATATTTCTAGCACAAAGTATCATAAATAGGTTCACAATCGAGGATACTTCATAATAAGGACATGACTTATCCAGAAAGATTGTATTCATGTTTGTTCCCAAGTTATTTATATGAGATATAAATAAGATGGAATGGTGAGTCTCATGCCATATAACAAACTTGATAGGCACTTATAAATGATAAGTAGGTGACACTTATGACAAGCACATGGAGTTTACTCTTGTCAATGTTTTGTCATAAATCATATGCATATAATCTTTAGACACGAGATAGCACAGTTATCTTGTATATAGGTAGTTTGAGTTTGAGCTTTCATACTTGGTATGGGTATATGGGCATGTTTTGGCTCCTGCTAGTTATATATGGAGGTAGGTGTTGATCACGATGGAATCTGTTCCTCTAAGTAAATAGAGATAAAATCCTATGTTCATTTAATTGTTCTTGATGTTTCAAGTTCTGGCCAGACAGATCGATTTATTGAAAAGAGTTTCGATGAGAAAAATCTTTTAATCAAGAACTGGAATTAAAAGAGAACATAATATTCATAGCAAATGGAGTTTGACATAAACCATGACTTGACTTGAGTTGGGATTTTGAGAGATTCTAGTGCATGGTAACATATGATTATAGGTTCATTTAAGGTAAACCTTATTACTAATTGGGTGGCCATGGCATGCTATGCTAGGTGTTAACCATGGTCTATGAGGTTCATAAAATGATTTAGAGAAATCATTTATGGTAAGGAAGAGTTCTGATGATATTAAGAGTTGATATCATGTCTCATTGCCAATTAGTGATGAGCCTAGTAAGTCACACACATACACAAGTTATCACCTATTTAAATATGATTTAATTAATTAATTAAAGAGTTTAATTGATTAATTAAATAGATTTGGTTTGCAATTAAATAGCAAAGTCCCTAGCATGACTTGAAACCAAATCTAGATTATTGGATGTGTAGTATAAATTAAATTTATATTTAAAGTGTTTAAATATGAATTTAATTGATGAGAAATTAATTAATAGAGATTAATTAATTAATTTATATTTGATATAAATTAATTAGAAGAAGAAAATAATTATTTTGGGTTAAGAACTCAAAATTAAGACATAGGGGCATTTTGGTCATTTCACAGTGTGACACGTGGCACCATGAGATGGTGACACATGCCATAACACATAAGCTTGCCAAATATTTTTTAATCATGTAAGATGATTAAAATCAAGATTAAATATAGGTTTGACACTTGGCACAATGTGATTGGGTCACTTAAACCTAGAGCTAATCAAAAGGTGACATGTGGGCTAGGGTTTATTGTGTTAACCTAGCTATTTAAGTGTGGTTATGAAAAGAAAACATAACCAGCAGCCTCTCCTCTCAATTGTCACGCCACTTTGAGCCTCTCCAGCTATTTCTCTTCATCTCTCATCAATTCAAAGAGATTAGCCATCAATCTCTTGAATTTAGAACACTAGAAATTGTTTCTAGTGTCCTGTTTACATCTCTAATCTCTTAAAAAACAGAACTTGATTTTCTAATTAATAGAAAAGGCTTTAGAAGCTGTTCAAGGGCTGCCATAGGTGTTCTTGGTGTGGACAAGCTAGAGGGACAACATCTGGTGTCCGAATCTCAAAGACATCAAGAGGTTAGTGTAATCGTTCTTGATTTAATCTAGGGTTCTAAAATTAATCTGATTAATTTTAAAATCTTAAATGGCAAATACAGATCCAAAAACATATTAAAAGAGTTTTAATATGTTGTTTATCATTGAAATCAAATAGATAAAAATAAATCTTGCATGGTGCATGTGACCCTAGGTGAAAATTTTTGAATTCAATGGTATAAACTTGTGTTTTTCACGCTTCTGCTCCTTCAAAATTATGGACTTAACCCAATCAAATTACTGAGCAAATTTGAATCACTGAATCTGCAGAATTGCAGATTGACCATATAAACAGTAAATTTTGCATGGCCATAACTTTCTCTAGAAAACTCCAATTTAGACGATTCTTGAACCAATGGAAACCTAAGACATAGTAGAACATTTTGTATGAAGAATATTAGACCAAATTATGGACTTAACTTTATTAAATTACTGAACAAAATTGGATCGATAAATATGCCAGAACTAAATCTGCAGCATGAACAGTGACGTGAACAGTAATAATGTTTTGGGCATAACTTGAGCTACACAGCTTTGAATTTGGCGATTCAAAAAGGAAAATAAAGTTAAGATCTAGATGAACAATTTTAATGAAGAACACCTCATCAAATTATGATCGAAACTAGGTAAAAATTGGATTCAAAATTAGGGCACCAAGTTGTCCAAAACCAAAATTTTAAAAAATTTACAATGCTAATTTGGGATGCATTAGACATTCATGTAATGAGTTCTTGGTAGCAATTGAGATGCGTATTGAGACATTCTATTGTAAAGAGGTTGGGACGGATAAGGAATAGTGAGTAAAGAGAAAGGAGAGCATTGAAGGTTTATGCACAACTAACCTTTTCTTCATTTTTAAATTTGTAAATTGTTTTGAATGTGTTTATTTGAATGAGTTTGCTTTGAACAAGTTTACTTTCATTGAAATATGGTTTTTCTCTTGAGAAATTTAGGTGTTGCCACCTTTAGATGGATATTATGATGAATTTGAATGCGTTTATTGGTTTATAAACGTGATTGTTGAGTGGAAAATTTTTGGAAACTGTTTTGAAACCACGATTAGCTTAGTCCCTTTTCGAACTCCCGAGTAACAGCTACTTGGGGTTGATAATTGATATTGATTATGTCTCCCATTAATAACGATTAGTGGGGTAAGACTACATGAGTACTTATTAGCTAGCTAGCCCTTCCCTCATTAATAATGGTTAGCGAGGTTGAGATTGCTTTGTCATGGTATACAACACAGCACTGATCATGAAATTTTATGTCATGGCCTAAATTGTATGTTGATGTTGGCAACACTAATGCTTTGTGAATTGTGATTTATGAAGTGTGATTTCTCATTTGAAATGTTATTCCAATAAATGGTTCTTATGGACTTAAAACTATTGTGAAGTTTTCATATTTAAGAAAAAAGTGATTTATTATGCTTTGAGAAATTGTATTTTACCTTAAGTTTTAAAGTTATTAGTTGTACACCACTAAGTGATATACTCAGCGATAGCTTCTTTATGCTATCGCAGGTAAGGAAAAGGAAAATGCTACCGAGCGAGAGACTTGGAAGCAGCATTTGGTATTGATTGTGGTTATATATCGTAGGTATACTCCTATAATTTCTTTTTGATGTATTTTGTACCTATATGTATGGATGTACGGACATTGAGCAGTTTGTATTTAAAAGCACGGCATTGCTATCACATTTTGAGTTTGTAACTATTTTGTATTTCACTTTGAGTCTTATGAAAATGTAACTTTTGCAATATTTATTCTATCATCATTTCCAATGAATGTTTACATGGAATTTTAATTATTCTCATGCAGTTTTCCGCAAAAGAATTGATAAGATAAAAAGCTATGATTTGTTTTAAAATCCTTTGTAGCATAACTAATGGGTTATCGGCAGGAGGAGTTCATTAGGTATGCTACGGGATCATGTCATGCCTTACTGGGGATTAGGTGTGACACCTTAACCTTTTCCTCGGTCTGTTGAACAATTTAGGGCCCAATCATCTTCCTTTCACCTACTTTATCCCAACACAGGGGAGTTCTGCATTTTCTGCCATACAAAGCTTCATATGGAGGCATCCCAATGCTTGATTGGTAGCTGTTGTTGTAAGCAAACTCAATCAAAGGCAAGTGTGTATCCCAACTACTCTCAAATTCAATCACACAAGCCTGTAGCATGTCCTCCAAGATCTAAATTACCCTCTCAGATTGGCCATCTGTCTGTGGGTGGAATGCTGTAGTGAAGTTCAATATAGTTCCTAGCTCTCTCTGAAGACTGCCCCAGAATCTAGAAGTGAACCTAGGATCTCTGTCTAATACGATGGATACTGGCACTCCATACATTCTTACTATCTCATCTATGTATAACTTGGCCAATCTTTCTAAACTGTAGTCCATCTGAGCTGGTAGAAAATGAGCAGACTTGGTTAGTCTGTCAATAATGACCCAAACTCCATCATGACTCTTCTGTGTCCTTAGAAGTCCCATCACAAAATCCATCGTTATTCTCTCCCATTTTCATTCCGGTACTGATAGTGGATGTAATAAACCAGCAGGTACTTGATGCTCTGCCTTTACTAGCTGAAAAGTTAGGCATTTGAAAATAAATTCTGGCACATCTCTTTTCATACCCATCCACCAGTAATGCTCCTTTAGCCCTCTATACATTTTTGTGCCACCAGGGTGCATGGCAAAAGGAGACTCATATGCTTCCTTCAAAATGATCTGCCTCAAATCAATATCAATAGGAATACACATTCTGCCCTAGTGTAGTAGTAGACTGTCATCTCTTTCAGAGAATTTAGGTTTCTTACCCTGTCTGACTTCTTCCAACAGCTTTTGATACTTTTCATCATTATGAGCAGCCATTTTGATCTGATCAATCAACACTGGTTGTACATGCCATGCAACTACTGTCTGCCCCTCATTATTAATCTCTAAGCTGGCATGTAATGATCTCAACTCACATACCATAGACAAAGGAGTAACCCGTGGACTTGCCATAGTTTTACAACTTAAAGTGTCAGCCACAACATTAGCTTTCCCTGGATGATAGTCTATCAGACAATCATAGTCTTTTATCAACTCTAACCATCTCCTCTGTCTCAAATTGAACTCCTTCTGAGTGCCTAAATACTTGAAACTCTTGTGATCTATGTAGATGTAGCATTTCTCCCCATATAAATAGTGTCTCCAGATCTTAGGAGCGAACACAATAGCTGCAAGCTCCAAATCATGTGTCGGATAATTCCTCTCATGCAATTTCAGCTGGTATGATGCATAGGCAATGACATTTCGATCTTGCATCAATACACAGCCTAACCCATTGTGAGAAGTATCACTATAAACTGTGTATTCTTTACCCAGAGTAAGTAAAGTCAAGACTAGAGCCTCAATCAAACACCTCTTCAATTCATGAAAACTCTGCTGGTATTTATTTGTCCACTGAAATTTCACATCTTTTCGAAGTAACTTAGTTAATGGAGATGCCAACATGAGAATCCCTTCACAAATCGACGGTAGTATCCAGTTAAACCCAGAAAACTGCGAATCTCCAAGATATACCTAGGTGGCCTCCAATTAAGGACAACTTTTATCTTACTTGGATCGACCTTGATGCCCTCTACTGATGCTACATGCCCCAAGAAGGATATTTCCTTCAGTCAAAATTCACACTTCGACAATTTGGCGTATAGCTGTTTCTCCCTCACGGTCTGCATTACAATCCGTAGATGTCTATCATGCTCTTTTACACTCCTCGGATAGACCAATATATCATCTATGAATACCATAATAAACTGGTCGAGGTATGGTCTGAAGATAGTGTTCATCAGATCTACAAAAGCAGTCGGAGCATTAGTTAACTCGAATGGCATGACCAAGAACTCATAATGGCCATAGTGGGTTCTAAAGGTAGTTTTAGGAATATTATGCTCTTGTACTTTCAACTGATAATAACCTGATCTCAGGTCAATTTTGGAAAACACAGCTGCACCCCTCAGCTAATCAAACAAGTTATTAATGCAGAGCAATGGATATCTATTCTGTATTATCACCTTATTCAACTGTCGATAGTCAATACATAAGTGGAGAGTTCCATCCTTCTTCTTAACAAACAACACTGGCACTCCCTAAGGTGACACACTAGGGCGCATAAAGCCCTTGTCAAGCAGCTCTTGCAACTACACTTTCAGTTCTTTCAATTCTGCTAGTGCCATTCTATATGGTGTTATGGAGATTGGGTCCACACTAGGCATAACATCAATCTAAAACTACACCTCTCTTTCTGGAGGTAATCCTAGCAATTCATCAGGAAACACATTCGGAAAGTCACATACTGTAGGGATGTCCCTCAGTGCTGGGCTCCCCACTTAGGTGTCTATCACATATGCCAAGTATGCTTCACACCCCTTTTTGATCATCCTTCTGGCTAGTGCAGCCGAAATGATGTTTGATGGAAGTAAATGCCTCTCCTCATGTATTACCACATCAACGTGCAGAGGGAGACCAAAAGTGACTGTCTTCAGTCTACAGTCAATCATGGCATGATGCCTGGCTAACCAATCCATGCCCAAGCTGATATCATAATCTCTGAAGGGCATTTCAATCAAATATAACAGAAAAACATGTCCTTGGATCATCAAAGGATAGTCTCTATGGATTCTGTTGACCCGAACCTCTTGTCCTAACGGACTAGTTACTAGCACTTCAAAACCCATTTGGACACATAGAACAACAAGTGAACTGACCATGCTAGCACTAATATATGAGTAGGTTGAACCCATATCAAACAACACAAATACATCTTGATCAGAGATAGAGAATGTACCAAATACAGCATCAGAAGTCTCACCCTCTTCTCACTGTCTCATCGTATAAACCCTGGCTGAAGCACTTCCTTATGCTGACTGACCAATAGTACCTTGACTGTTAGAAGTAGTGCCTCTACCTTTGCCTCTTCCTCTGCCAACCAGTTGTGAACCTCTAGAAGCAGGACTCTAAATAGATCCTTCTGCAGTCGTAGGAGATGGACTAAATCTAGGAGCACTAGTGCAATCTTTTGCAATATGACCCTTACCTCCACAGTTAAAACAGGCTCCTGTTGCCCAATAGCATTCTCCCCCATGAATCTTGCAACAAGTTTCATAGGGGCGGGGAGGTTGTGAACCCCTGCTCGACTGCAAACCAAACCTAGGGGGTCTCTGTCCAGAGAATCTACCCCTTCCAAACCTTCCACCTCGACCTCTGCTAGGTCCACCAAATTTCTTCCTCTTATCAGAAGTACCACCGGAGCTATACTGACTTTCCCCCTTATCTTTCTCTGATTTTTCAACTTTCTCTAATTTTTCTTTTGCTGGGGTCACTTCTGATTCAATTCTTTCCAACTCAACTGCCTGAGAGATGAGCTATGAGAAATTACTATGTTTGAATCCCACAACTTGCATCTATAGGCTAGGCTTCAAACCCGTCTCAAATCTCTTGCACCTTTCCTTGCTGGTAAAAAGGAGATTCCCAGCATAGTGGCTTAAGCGGGAGAAGTCCCTCTCATATTCTGCCACTATTTTGTTGCCTTGCTTTAGACTCAGAAATTCTTGTAGTTTCTTATCCACGTATGCATCTGGGATGTATTTCTGCCTGAACTCTCGGAAGAAGTCATCCCAGGTTAGTACTGGTGGTTCAGCCAAGCTGTGGGGGATGGTGTTCCACCAATCATATGCATCCCTTTGCAGTAGTGACATGGAGTATTCAAATTTCAACTCGTCTTGGCAATGCAGCTTCTTGAACACTCTGTCCATTCTTTCCAGCCACTGCTCTGCCTCAAAAGGGTCTATTGTACCCTTAAATTCTATAGCCCCATACTTCAACAGCTTGTCATATTGTCTAACTGGAGCTTGAGGTTGCACCACAGCAGTCTGGGGTGGAGCTTGAGTAGGCATACCCCCAGCCATTTGTTGAAACATCACAACCATCTGCTGTGTGAACTGTGTAAGAAACTGCGGCATTTGCAGGACTAGTGCCACTGACCCACTGACATTCTATAGAGCTGAGGTTCCCCTTGTGCCTTAGCTTCAACAGATTGCTCAACTGAGCAATCCCCTTATTCCATCTCAATCAGAAGTTAGGGTATCTCCTAAACAAATAACACAAGGATATTCCCTCTGTTAGTTCATATTTATGATGTAATGCACTGTATGTAACAAATAAGGACATTGAGCAGTTGTACTTAGCAAAGAAAATACACAAATTCACAAATTAAAACATACTTTAAAAATTTGGTCTGATACCACTAAAACATGTCACACCTTACCCCTCTGTAAGGCATAACATGATCCCGTAGAATACCTAATGAACTATCGAACTTCACCTATCGATAACTCATTAAGTACCCTACAAGGGATTTTAAAATAATTTTCTTTCTTTCATAAGTGGTGAGCATTTTCTACTAGGTATTAAAACATTTAATTAGAGTTTGAAAACTAGTTAAAATTTTTATTCCATTTTATTTTTCCGCAAATTCTATAAAAATTTCGGCAGAGTGCCATTTGTATTTTGAGAAAACAATTCTTCAAATACATATAAAAAAGCACTTCCAAAGATTTATCTCAACAGCTTCACCAATTTCCCAAACATCTAAACTAATTTCAACATCATTTCTCAATTTCCAAAATTCAACAATCATCAAAATACTATTAATTAATTTCACTCAAATTAAAACAAAATACTTCTATTCATATTTCATTAAAGATAAAATAATTTATATACATCATTACAAAAATTTACATTAAGAGAAATCCAAACAAAAATTTATTACAAGCTTTATACAACTCTATACAACTGCTCATAACCAATTTTACATGTTCATACAGTTACAAACATTTACATATATCAAAATAGTTTTTACAATCAGGGTATAAAATATACCTGATAGACTTCAAGGCAGGTAGCTCCTCAATCCTCAGCAGCTTACTCTACTGCTCCTCTAGTCTCTAATCTGCGACAGCAATAACAGTCATCGCTGAGTACTAGGACTCAGTGGTGCACAACATACTAAAATAATCTTTATGTAGAATTAAAACATAATTATTCAAAAATTTAACTGAACATGAGATATAAAATTCAAAACATGATTTTAATCCAAACAATTTCATTTCAAAAGTCTCAAAACAAATTTCATAAAAACACTCAGTTATATCATGCCATTCGAAACAAATATAATCTCAATAGCCAGAGGCCAAGGAGAAGTCACATCACAAGGCTAGCTAGCTCAAATATATGGGAACCCATTCTTTTTCTTCTTCTACTAGCACACACCTCAACACCTTAGCCAGAGAAGGAATCAAAATTCGAAACTAATTTCCCCCACTAGTCATGCTAGTGAGGTATTCAAATATATGGTCATGACACTGTGGTTTCAAAACTTATCTTAATAATTTACTAAACATTTATTGCCATTTCAAACATACACAAATAAACTTTTAACAATTTAGAGCAAAAGCATAATACACATTTCATGCACTTTGTAATTGAATTTTAAATCGCATTAATGTTGTGCACAAACCTTATACGAGTCACCTCTTGGCCTTGACTCGATCCCTCGGGTTCTTTTTCGGTATTCTTTTCCACTGAAACACACAGTTTCACAGTGTTTCAGTATCATAACTTATCATAAATCAAAAAATAAATACAAATTTACTTTTACCTAGCTTTAATATGCTAAACTTTGTGTTCTTTAAAGTTTGTGTTTAGGGGTTACTATTCACTACACTATTCAAGTCAAGTTGTTGACTTTCTAAGGTTTAATAGGTATGGAAATTCTAATTTCACTCACATACCACATTTTGGTTACTAAATTTCTTAGTTTTGGTTGTTTACTCAAATTTTAAGTCTTATAGGCAAATTTGCAAATTTTCAGTTTTGGCGTCTTATGTTACACTATTCCATTGGTCATGTTGCTGTTAGAATTTGGCTAGGTTTTCTTCATAGAAAATGTTCCCTATTGTCTTAACTTTATTCTCCTTTTTTAATCATTCCAATTGGAGTATTTTAGCTCAAGTTATAGCCATTTGAATCATGGCTACCGAATTGGACTTACCCAGATTTCTAGGCAAATTTCTGGGTTCTGGCAGTTTTAGGTCACCAAATTTGGGTGGCTAAATGACTTGGTTAAGGGCATAATTTGGGTTTGTGTTCTTCATGAAAGTTTTAGGTCTATATCTCAGCTTTCCACTGGTAAAATTTCAGGTCATTTAGACCTGTCTAGCCCAAGTTATGGCCAAATGAACAAATACTGTTCATTTGGTCATATTTGTACAGGCCAGCATACCTAATTCCGGATTTGGTTAATTTGTTCACTAGGTTTTAGTCACCTTTTTGGGCATGATTCCTAAATGAAAAATGTGTCATTTTGTGTGTAGTTTCATTCCCAATTGGTGTGACACCCCTTACCCATCTACAGTGCAGCCGAGCAAGCTATGCCACACGGTGTACCGGCACACTCTATTTTACCTTAATTAATTTTTGGCATAATTTGAATATAGTTTATGAAATATAATTTATTTAAGCCATTTATCAAAATTATTATTTATTTGAGGTTCCGAAAATTTTAAAGAAAATCCGGCAGAGTACCGGCTAAAAATGGAGAAAACAGTTCTTCGGAACCTGTTAAAAACACTTCCAATATTTGTATTCCATCATCTCAAACTCCAATATCCAAAATCTCAACAATATTTCTCAATTTCAGTTCTCAACAACCTTTTCATTTCTCAAACATCCATCACATGTGATAATCAAGTATAAATCACAAATAAACATTCTCTTTTCCATTTACAAACATAATTCTCATTATTTACATGATCATCATGATACATTACATAAGTTCAAATACATATGAGGAAATAAAAATTAGCTACAAAATATCAAAATGACACCTAGTGTCCTACCAATGCACTGCAGAAGTTGAGGTGACACGGACACTGAGCAGAACTGCAGGATGGACTCACCCAGTCTGTGGTCTACTGGGCTCACGATCTGTATCTCCAGAACCTACGCGTGGCAAAAGCAACGCGCTAAGCAATAATGCTTAGTGGTGCAATAATATAATAAAAGAAAATAGCAGAAAATAAATATGTATAGAATGTGTATGATTTGTTTGTTTGGTATTGGTATATCCATCATTTCATTAACTTTGTTCACCTTCATTCATTTGGTTGCCCAAGTAACCTACACTAGACGACTGGACTGGATAACGGGTAAACTGGCACTGGGTATCTAGTACCTCGGGCCGTCACACCATCGGTCACATATGCATCTCCCGGTGTGCAACAGAACAGCTAACAAGCTGTAAATACATCAGGCACAAGGCCAAATCTCAATGCAAGGTCAGAATGGCTAAAAGCCATAAAATCACGGAATGGCATATTGCCATGTGCAGTACTGCTAACTGAACCCTATTGGCATGCCAAACTATCCAAACCAATCTTGTTAGGTATACTAGGGCATTTGAAACTTTTAAATTCTTCAATTTATGAATTTCAATTTTTTGGTGTCACTATTCACCTCATTGGTCAACAAAAATGTTGACTTTTGGATAAAAAATATGCACATTGACTTTGGTGCTCCCAACATACCACATTTGCTTTTAAAACTTGTTGGAATTGGTCACCATTACAATTTCTAAACTTAAATCTAAGAGGGCATAAATTTCAGTTTTTGAAGCTTAAGTTTATTGTTCCATTAAGCACAGTTGTAGTGGGAATTTGAAGAAATGGCAAACATGAAAGTTGTTCCTTATTTTGTCTAGTTGAATTTCCTTTTTTGAATCACTCCATTTGGAGTTTTGTAGCTCCAGATATGGCCCAAAAACCACAGCTGGCAGGATTTGCAAAACTGCAGAATTACCATATCTATAGTAACATAAACAGTGACTGTGACTGCCATTTTGGTTAGGTTCTGGTCATAATTTGGGGTAGGTTTCTTCATGAAAGTTGTTTGTCTATGTCTTAACTTGTTTCTGTAAAACATTCAGATCAATTGACCATTTCTACAGTGAGTTATGGCCAAATGAACAGTTACTGTTCATTTGGTCATTTCTGCAGGTGCTGTTGCAGGGTATCCGGATTGGGGCCAACTTTTGGTCCTCTTGCTTTGGTCTTTTGGGCATGGTTTCTTCAGCAAAAATGTGCCATTATAAGCCTAGTTTCATGTCCAATTGGCCAAACACCAATTGGACCAGCACAGCCAAAGTTATGGCTGTCTAATTGGACTGGAATCTCAGTCACCATTGCTGCTGTCCCTAGGCAGCATAGTCATTCACTTTGCCATGCTATTTTTCAGTCCAAATTATGGTTAAATTTCCTCAAATGGTCACTAATTGACCATTAGAATGTCCTTTAATAATTTCATAAGCCAAGTCCACATTTTCACCCTCAAAACCCTAGTTTCCATTTCAATTTACCCAAACACCTTAGTTAAGCACACTAATTCATTATCTATGTAGATATATAGCTTAAACATAATCTCTAATTCATTCTAAGTCCATTAAAACCATCAAAAACACTCCATCATTGTTCCTTCCTTAGGGCTACCGAAATTCAAGGCATGCATAAACATAAATTTCATTTATTTAAGTTACAAATTCTTACTCACTTTAAGGCTTTAACATGGAATAAAGGAGATTTAAGTATATATGTGCACTAACCTTGTTGTATGCCAATCCAAGCTTGAAAAAAACTTCTTTATTTTCACTTCTTTTTGCTGCCAAAGTATTGCACTGTCACACCCTACCCCTCTGTAAGGCATAACATGATCCCGTAGTATACCTAATGAATTACCAACTCCGTCTACTGATAACCCATTAAATACACTACAAGGGATTTTAAAAACTTTTCTTACTTCTTTTACAGTGGTGAGCACTATTTACAGGTGTTAAAGACTTCGGTGAACTGAAGTGAAATAACTAACTCATTTGGTTTATTTGGAATTTCTGTAAAAATTTTGGCAAAGTGCCATCTGTATTGTGGACAAAACAGTTCTTCAGAAAACCTGTAAAAAAGCACTTCAATAATTTTTTCCAAATCTCAACTCCAATACATTTCTCAACACAACAATTTATCAACACAATTCCATAGAAATTTTTCAAGGTCTGAGATAAGGAAATATAATACAACTTTTACAATCCAAAACACTCATAATTAATTTACAACTTCAAGGTACAATTTAATTTACAACTGCTCAAAACCAAAACAATATGTACATACAGTGTCATACATTACAAGATAAAAAGCAAAAGCGGTATACTCAATATACCGGTAATCCTCGCCGGATGTATATGCACCTAGTCTCACGCCTGCTTGTCTCTCTACTGCGACAAAGAATAAAGCTATCATTTGAGACAATGTCTCGTGGTGCACAACATTAACCAAATCCAATTTAAATCACAATTCATAAGTCATGTAAATAGTGGATACTTAAAATCATAATTAAATTCAAGACAATAATTGTCAACAAGAATTTAAACTCCATTTCTCAATATCACAATAATTTTCCATAAGTCAGATCAGGTTTGAATTCAAAAGACAATATATGTCAATGAGAGTTTAAATCCATTTCACAATCTCATAGTGCACATCAATAAATCACACACAGCTTAATCATGATCCATAATTCAATTCATCCCAAAAGCCGATGGCTAATGAGGTATTCAATTCATCCCAAAAGTCGATGACTAATGAGGAATAACATGGCTAGCTAGCAAAAATATGAGTACTCATTCTATTCATCCTCAACAGGCACACACCTCAACACTTCAGCCAGAGAGGGAATTCAATTCATCCCACTAGACAAGCTAGAGAGGAATACAATCAATATACATGATAGATGTGGTTTCAAACCATTTCTAATGCTTTTTAATCAATAAGTATCCATCAATGTCATTCAAACCATTTTTCACAGTTTCAAACTATTCACAATATTTTTCAATCAATAAATATTCCTCAAACACATTTCCACAATTTAAAATAATGATATACAAATAATCAATATTTATTTCCATTGAAAATAATTCAAAAGAAACAGTTGTTGTGCACAAACACAATTTAAAACAATAATATACAAATATTCAATATTTATTTCAATTGAAAAATTCAAAAGCAATAGCCGTTGTGCACAAACCTCTGATGTTTGTCTCCTGGTCTTGACTCAGTATTTCTTTCCCTTTTGCTGAGTCCTTGTTAACTGAGAAACACAATTTGAAGTGTTTCAGTACCAAATTAAACTATCTCTATCGATAGGGTTTGGTAAATAATGCACTGAACTCAATTATTCGCTTAATCACCTAATATACCGACCCTCGTTGCATTTTAGGTACATTAGGTTTTAGTGTCGTTAATATGTCACATTCAATTAAGGTTTTAGGCTTGGTATGTTTTACCAAAGTCAATTCCTTGCTTAGTGCATTTTAATGCAAATTGCTGGATTCCGGAACACTGGTTTGACCTAACCGGACGATCTAGTTCCCTCGGTTTTCGGGTCTCGGTCGAAACTACAAACTTGTAGATCTAGGTCTTATTGCACGCGGTGCAAAATTTCAGATCAATCCGAGTTAAGTAGACCAAGTTATGGTCATTACACTATTGCTGGTCAAATGGTACCATTTTAGGTCAATTTTAGGTCAAAGTGGTCAATTCTGGTTCGGCCAGTTTTTGGACCCGAACTTGTGCAAGTTGTTTGACTTGCTTATGGTCATTTCTGGGCTTTGGTGTCTTCATAAGACTTGTAGGTATGGGTCTTAACTATTCTTGGTCAAAATTTCAGGTCAATTGGACCTGGTTTGAGTGAGTTATGGCCTAAACACTCACTGCTGCCCAATTGGTCATTTTTCAGGTCCTAATTGCATCTAATCCGAATTGGTCAAATTTTTAGGTCACCTTGCAAGCAGAATTTTGGCATGGTTTCTCAATGAAAGTTGGCACATTTTGTGCCTAGTTTCACCCCAAATTGGTCTCATACCAATTGAGGTTACACATTCAAGGTTATAGGCTAAAATATACACTGCCCTCAATATGCAATTCACACCCCAACTTCAAACACATTATTTACCTTGCAAGGTTTACTTCCATACCCTACCAAACTGTTTTGGCACATTACCAAAAACATTTACTACATTACATTAGCATTATTTTGGGCAGATTCCAATCACCATCAACACACCAATTATCATTCACAATCACAATTCTAAGTACCATTACAATTACCCTTAAACACCACAAACATTACATACACTTTACAACTTTAATTTACATACTTAACATCAATCCTTCTAGGTCAATATGCTGCCCACACTTCCTTCAATATACACCATTTCTCAAGTGTCCACAAGCTGCCACAAATCACTCATCAACATCACATTGCCATACCATATGCTAATTCCCATCAAAGTGCATAATTCACCATATATACATGCATTAAATCACTAGGTTACTAACTCACCATGAACAACATTATTTCTCAACAATTATATGCACAATTTCCTCATCAAAAACGTGACCATGGCTGTCCAAAATGACAACAACAATAACCCTTCAAACTCAAAATTTTCTTTCACCAAACTAACACCCATAACATGAACATAAACTTTAACAAAGGATTTCTCAAAAATACAAACTTACCTTTATTTGTAACTTGCTAAACCTTCACCAAACTTCCCAAAATTGGTATCAATATCTTCCTTGTGGTGTGTAGACCATTTTTCATGAAAGGACCTAAGAGCTTGGAGTTGAAAATGGAGGATGGATCAAGCTCAAAGAAAACGTTAATGGAGGTTTTCAAGGGTTCATCAATTCGCAATGTTGGGAGGTTTTGAGGAAGATGGGATTTCAGGTGGTTAGTGGACCACTTCAGCCATATTTCATGTTTAATAAATCCTATAGTGGTCCACTAACTAAAATTAAAACATTTTATAAGTTAATTTTTCAATTAATCCACATTTAACCCATTATTTCCACTATTTATTTTAGGTACCACCAAATTAATTTTTCATTTCATTTTCTAAGTGTAATACTATTTATTTTTAATGGACATTTAGGTCAAAAGACAATTCGGGATGTCAAATGACCATAATGCCCTGTCGTGGCTTTCCGATTTTTCAGAACACCGTATTTTGTCTGCTTTTCGATTTCTCACTTTTCTTTGTACTAATTATTTAATTTTTCTTTGATCTTTCTAATGATATTTATTCTTCAATAAGGGTCTATTTAAGTCCTAAAAATGTTTTCCGGGGTTCCATGATCGAGGCTAGTCAACGGTCCACGCGTGACCTCCCTGGGTCACCCATCGCTAGGTTTCCGCCACTTACTCGGTTACATTTCTTTGCTATGATTTTTCCTTGGTTTTTCTTGTATTTTCTTTTCTTGTATTTTATTATTTTATGCCTCCTCACTCATATTGAAGTACGGTTCTAGACATCCTAGCTGTCCGGACAGCACTGGTCACCGGAGCAGTAGAACGCACTACCGAACTTAAGGGTGTTACAATTCTCCCCCCCTTAAATAAATTTCGTCTCGAAATTTTACCTGGTATTAGTCTCTCAAGAGCTGGGTACTGTCTCCTCATATCCTCTTCACGTTCCCAAGTTGCTTCTGGCCCGAATGATGGTTCCACAAAGACTTTAACCAGTGTATCTGCTTGTTTCTCACCGCTTCACCTCATAAGCCGTAATTTTTATGGGTTCTTCCTCATATGAGAGGTCCGGATTTACTTCAATCTCTTCAACGACAAAGACATGAGATGGGTCCGATCTGTACCTCCTTAAAATTTACACATGTAAGACACTGTGTATCTTTGCTTGATCTGGATGTAATGCCAACCTATGCTAAAGGACCCACTCTTTCCGTAACTTCATATGGTCCGATGAAACGAGGACTCGCTTCCCTTTCTCGCCAAATCTCATAATCCTCTTCCAAGGAGAAACTTTGAGAAATACCTTATCACCCACAGCATACTCAATATCTCTTCTTTTTAGATCAACATAGAACTTTTGGCGGTCTGATTCAGCCTTGAGTCTATCTCTAATCAATCTGATCTTTTCCTCTGTCACTGGACAATCTACGCCCAATCATCTTCCTTTCACCTACTTCATCCCAACATAAGGGAGTTCTACACTTTCCGCCATACAAAGCTTCATATGGAGGCATCCCTATGCTTGATTGGTAGCCGTTGTTATAAGCAAACTCAATCAAAGGCAAGTGTGTATCCCAACTACCTTCAAATTCAATCACACAAGCCCTTAGCATATCCTACATTATCTGAATAACCCTCTCAGACTGGCCATCTGTCTATGGGTGGAATGGTGTGCTGAAGTTCAATCTAGTTCCTAGGGCTCTCTGAAGACTACCCCAGAATCTAGAAGTGAACCTAGGATCTCTGGACACAATTGATCTGGCACTCCATGCAATTTTACAATCTCATATATGTACAATCCGCCAATCTTTCCGTGCTATAGTCCATCCGAATCGGCAAAAGTGAGTAGACTTAGTCAATCATCAACTATAACCCATACCGCATCATGACTACTCTGTGTCCTTGGAAGTCCTGAACAAAATCCATAGTTATCCGTTCCCATTTCCACTGCATCGACAAAGGATGTAACAAACCACCGAACTTGATGTTCGCTTTACTTGACAAGTTAGGCATTTGGAAACAAATTCAGCTATATCTCTCTTCATGCCCATCCACCAAGAATGTTCTTTCAACCCTCTCAGACATTTTAGTTCCACCAGTGGTGCATAGCAAATGGAGACTCATGTGCTTCCTTCATAATGATCTGTCTCGGTTCCACATCACTAGGAACGCACATTCGCTTCGATGTAGCAATAAACCATCATCTCTCACAGAGAATTCGGGTTTCTTGCCTTGAACTTCTTTTCGACACGATATTTTTCATCACTGCAGCCATTACGACCGATCAATCAACACCGGCTGTACATGCCATGCAACTACCATCCGCCCTCATCATCAACCTCTAAACCGGCATGTCAGGCTTTCAATTCATATACCATGGACAAAGGAGAAACTCGAGACTTGCCATAGTCTTGCGACTTAAGGCGTCACCATCACATTTGCTTTTCGGCTGATAGTCTATTAAGCAATCATAATCTTTAATGAGTTCCAACCATCTCCTCTGCCTCAAATTCAATTCCTTCTGGGTGCCTAAGTACTTCAAGCTCTTGTGATCTGTGAAGATGTAGCATTTCTCTCCATACAGATAGTGTCTCCAGATCTTGAGCAAAAACAATAGTCGCTAACCTGCATCATGTGTTGGGTAGTTCCTCTCATGCGGTTTCGGTGGCGTGATGCATAAGCAATGACATTCCGATCTTGCATCAAGACACGCCTAACCCATTGTGAGAAGCATCACTATAAATCGTGTATTCTTTACGAGTAGGTAAAGTGAGAACTGAGCTTGATTAAGCACCTCTTCAACTCATCAAAACTCACGACATTTATCACCCATGAAATTTTGCATCTTTCCGGCGGCTTGGTCAAGGAGAAGATAACATAGAAAACCCTTCACAAACCGACGGTAATATCCACTAAACCTAAAATGCGAATTTACGTGATGTTCTGGCGGTTTCCAATTAAGGATAGCTTCTACCTTGCCGAATCTACCTTGATCCCTTCAATGACACAACATGTCCCAAAAAGGAGATTTCCTTCACCAAAATTCACATTTCGACAATTTGGCGTCTGCTTTCTCCTTAAAGTCTCAGCATAATCCGCAGATGTCTATCATGCTCCTCTGCACTCCTCGAGTATATCAAAATGTCATCAATAAACACCACCACAAATTGATCAAGATATGGTCCAAGATAGTGTTCATCGATCCATAAAAGCGGTGAGCATTTGTCAACCCGAATGGCATTACTAGAAACTCATAGTGGCCATACCGAAGTTCAAAGCGCTTTTGGAATACTCGCTTGCACCTTCAACCGATGATAACCAGATCGCAAATCAATTTTGGAGAATCTCTTGCACTTTTCAATCGACGAATGCATCATCAATGCGAGGCAATGGATATCTGTTCTTTATTGTCACCCTATTCAACCGCTCGTAGTCTATACATAAGCGGAGAGTACCATCCTTCTTCTTAACAAACAACACCGGTGCTCCCAAGGTGACACACTAGGGCGGATGAAGCCCTTTTCAAGTAATTCTTGTAATCGTATCTTCAACTCCTTCAACTCTTTGGTGCCATTCGTATGGCGTTATGGAGATTGGATCCACACCAGCGAACATTAATTTCAAATCGCACTTCTCTTCCGAGGTAATCACGGCAATTCATCAGAAACACATCCGAAAGTCATGTCTTGTAGGGATGTCCTTCAATGCCGACTCCCCACTTGGGTGTCTACCACATGTGCCAAGTATGCTTCACACCCTTTTCTCGATCATTTTTACGCTAGTGCCGAAATGATGTTGGATGGCAATAGCTGCCTCTCCCCTTGTATCACCACATCGCATCTGAGGAGACCAAAAGTGACTGTCTTGATACCAATCATGGCATGATGCCTAGCTAACCAATCCATGCCCAAGATGATATCATAATCTCTGAAGGGCATTTCAATGAGATCGAGACAGAAAGTGTGTCCTTGGATCACCAAAGGACAATCTCTATACATTCTATTAACCTCGACCTCTGTCTAGCGGACTTGTTACTAGCACCTCAAAGTCCATTTTTGTACATGGAACAAAGAATGCAATCAATGATGCTAGCACTCACATAAGAATGGGTAGAACCGGATCAAATAACACAAACACATTCGTTAAAAGTTGAGAAGGTACCAGCCACTACATCGATGTCTCGCCTCTTCCTCTGTCTCATGGCATAGACTCGATCGAGCACTATCTTGTTCTCAATGTTTTATCAGGCCTTGCTGCTCACTGGGTTACCTCTACCCCTGCCTCTACCTCTGCTAGGTGGTTGTGAGCTTCGTGACAGGCTCGAATCGACCTTCTGCAGTAGTAGGAGGTGGTCCAACTCTGCGACCATCGGTGTAGTCCTTGGCAAAGTGTCCGTGCCTCCACAGCTTATAACAGCTCCAATAGCCTTGTAATGATTCCACCATGATTCTTTCCACAAGTTTCACATTGGCGGGAGGGTAGGAACTTCGGTACTCACGCGGATAGGGAGGTCTCTGTCCCGAATGTCTTCCCCTACGATTTCTTGCCACCTCCGCCATGTCCCCATAGTTCTTCCTCTTTCCGATGACCACCGGAACTCGATCTACCGATTTTCCTCTTTCTCTGTCTTCTCTAACCTCTTCTTCTCGGGAGCGGTCTCAAACTCAACTCTTTCCAACTCTAGGGCTTGAGAAACAAGTTCGAGAAGTTAGTGTGTTTGAAGCCGAGCACTTGTACTGACATCTTGGGCTTCAAGCCGCTTTCAAACCTCTTGCATC
Organism: Hevea brasiliensis; assembly: GCF_030052815.1. Lineage (NCBI taxonomy): Eukaryota > Viridiplantae > Streptophyta > Magnoliopsida > Malpighiales > Euphorbiaceae > Hevea > Hevea brasiliensis. Next base: position 77,758,927 of record NC_079499.1, on the reverse strand, counting down.
TCTCCGGTAGAGAGTAGACTCACCGCATAATGGCTAAGGCGGGAAAATTCTCTTTCATACTCACCACCGATCCGCCTCTGCTTTCAAACTTAAGAATTCTTGCGCTTCGATCTACATAGGCATCGGGGATGTATTTGTCTGAATTCCCGAGGAAGTCATTCCAGTGTCAAGATCTGCAGTTCTACTGCATCGTGGGGAATGGTTTTCCACCAGTCATAAGCATCCCCTTGTAGTAAGGATACTGAGTATTCAAGTCTGAGCTCCTCTGTACAATGAAGTTTCTTGAACACCCTATCCATCCTCTCTAACCACTGCTCAGCTTCTAGAGGATCTACTGTCCCCTTGAACTCTGTAGCCCCATACTTCATCAATTTATCATACTGCCTCGTAGGAGACTGTGGTTGTACCACTGGTGTCTGTGTTGGGACTTGAGTAGGCACATTGCCAGCCATTTGCTGGAACATTGCAGCCATCTGCTGAGCGAACTGAGCAGGAAACTGCGGTACTGTAGGGGCTAGTGCTACTGAACCACTAACATTTTGTAGGCCTGGGGCATCCCCTTGCACCTCAGCCTCAATAGACTGATCGACTGAACGATCACCCTCTTTCATATTCAATGCGAGGATCTTAGCTTTCCTGAACGATAACACAAGAATATTCACTCTCGTTAGTGCACATTTATACTGTAATGTACTGTATGTATCAAACAATGATATTGAGCAGTTGTACTATGAAGAAAGGACATTCAAATAACAGGTGAAAACAGAATTTAAAAACTTTGCTCTGATACCACTAAAACATGTCACACCCTACCCCTCTGTAAGGCATAACATGATCCCGTAGTATACCTAATGAATTACCAACTCCTTCTACTGATAACCCATTAAATACACTACAAGGGATTTTAAAAACTTTTCTTACTTCTTTTACAGTGGTGAGCACTATTGACAGGTGTTTAAGTCTTCGGTGAACTTAAGTGAAATAACTAACTCATTTGGTTTATTTGGAATTTCTGTAAAAATTTTGGCAAAGTGCCATCTGTATTGTGGACAAAACAGTTCTTCAGAAAACCTATAAAAAAGCACTTCAATAATTTTTTCCAAATCTCAACTCCAATACATTTCTCAACACAACAATTTATCAACACAATTCCATAGAAATTTTTCAAGGTCTGAGATAAGGAAATATAATACAACTTTTACAATCCAAAACACTCATAATTAATTTACAACTTCAAGGTACAATTTAATTTACAACTGCTCAAAACCAAAACAATATGTACATACAGTGTCATACATTACAAAATAAAGCAAAAGCGGTATACTCAATATACGGTAATCCCTCGCGGATGTATATGCAAATTTAGTCTGCCGCCTGTCGGTCTCTCTACTGCGATAAAGAATAAAGCTATCGCTGAGACAATGTCTCAGTGGTGCACAACATTCACCAAATCCAATTTAAATCACAATTCATAAGTCCTGTAAATAGTGGATACTTAAAATCATAATTAAATTCAAGACAATAATTGTCAACAAGAATTTAAACTCCATTTCTCAATATCACAATAATTTTCCATAAGTCGATCAGTTTGAATTCAAAAGACAATATATGTCAATGAGAGTTTAAATCCATTTCACAATCTCATAGTGCACATCAATAAATCACACACTTAATCATGATCCATAATTCAATTCATCCCAAAAGCCGATGGCTAATGAGGTATTCAATTCATCCCAAAAGTCGATGACTAATGAGGAATAACATGGCTAGCTAGCAAAAATATGAGTACTCATTCTATTCATCCTCAACAGCACACACCTCAACACTTCAGCAGAGAGGGAATTCAATTCATCCCACTAGACAAGCTAGAGAGGAATACAATCAATATACATGATAGTCGTGGTTTCAAACCATTTCTAATGCTTTTTAATCAATAAGTATCCATCAATGTCATTCAAACCATTTTTCACGATTTCAAACTATTCACAATATTTTTCAATCAATAAATATTCCTCAAACACATTTCCACAATTTAAAATAATGATATACAAATAATCAATATTTATTTCCATTGAAAATAATTCAAAAGAAATGTTGTTGTGCACAAACACAATTTAAAACAATAATATACAAATATTCAATATTTATTTCAATTGAAAAATTCAAAAGCAATAGCCGTTGTGCACAAACCTCGATGTTTGTCTCCGGTCTTGACTCGATTTCTTTCCCTTTTCTGAGTCCTTGTTAATCGAGAAACACAATTTGAAGTGTTTGATCCAAATTAAACTATCTCTATCGATAGGGTTTGGTAAATAATGCACTGAACTCAATTATTCGCTTAATCACCTAATATACCGACCCTCGTTGCATTTTAGGTACATTAGGTTTTAGTGTCGTTAATATGTCACATTCAATTAAGGTTTTAGGCTTGGTATGTTTTACCAAAGTCAATTCCTTGCTTAGTGCATTTTAATGCAAATTTCTGGATTCCGGAAAACTGGTTTGACCTAACCGGACGATCTAGTTCCCTCGGTTTTCGGGTCTCGGTCGAAACTACAAACTTGTAGATCTAGGTCTTATTGCACGCGGTGCAAAATTTCAGATCAATCCGAGTTAAGTAGACCAAGTTATGGTCATTACACTATTGCTGGTCAAATGGTACCATTTTAGGTCAATTTTAGGTCAAAGTGGTCAATTCTGGTTCGGCCAGTTTTTGGACCCGAACTTGTGCAAGTTGTTTGACTTGCTTATGGTCATTTCTGGGCTTTGGTGTCTTCATAAGACTTGTAGGTATGGGTCTTAACTATTCTTGGTCAAAATTTCAGGTCAATTGGACCTGGTTTGAGTGAGTTATGGCCTAAACACTCACTGCTGCCCAATTGGTCATTTTTCAGGTCCTAATTGCATCTAATCCGAATTGGTCAAATTTTTAGGTCACCTTGCAAGCAGAATTTTGGCATGGTTTCTCAATGAAAGTTGGCACATTTTGTGCCTAGTTTCACCCCAAATTGGTCTCATACCAATTGAGGTTACACATTCAAGGTTATAGGCTAAAATATACACTGCCCTCAATATGCAATTCACACCCCAACTTCAAACACATTATTTACCTTGCAAGGTTTACTTCCATACCCTACCAAACTGTTTTGGCACATTACCAAAAACATTTACTACATTACATTAGCATTATTTTGGGCAGATTCCAATCACCATCAACACACCAATTATCATTCACAATCACAATTCTAAGTACCATTACAATTACCCCTAAACACCACAAACATTACATACACTTTACAACTTTAATTTACATACTTAACATCAATCCTTCTAGGTCAATATGCTGCCCACACTTCCTTCAATATACACCATTTCTCAAGTGTCCACAAGCTGCCACAAATCACTCATCAACATCACATTGCCATACCATATGCTAATTCCCATCAAAGTGCATAATTCACCATATATACATGCATTAAATCACTAGGTTACTAACTCACCATGAACAACATTATTTCTCAACAATTATATGCACAATTTCCTCATCAAAAACGTGACCATGGCTGTCCAAAATGACAACAACAATAACCCTTCAAACTCAAAATTTTCTTTCACCAAACTAACACCCATAACATGAACATAAACTTTAACAAAGGATTTCTCAAAAATACAAACTTACCTTTATTTGTAACTTGCTAAACCTTCACCAAACTTCCCAAAATTGGTATCAATATCTTCCTTGTGGTGTGTAGACCATTTTTCATGAAAGGACCTAAGAGCTTGGAGTTGAAAATGGAGGATGGATCAAGCTCAAAGAAAACGTTAATGGAGGTTTTCAAGGGTTCATCAATTCGGCAATGTTGGGAGGTTTTGAGGAAGATGGGATTTCAGGTGGTTAGTGGACCACTTCAGCCATATTTCATGTTTAATAAATCCTATAGTGGTCCACTAACTAAAATTAAAACATTTTATAAGTTAATTTTTCAATTAATCCACATTTAACCCATTATTTCCACTATTTATTTTAGGTACCACCAAATTAATTTTTCATTTCATTTTCTAAGTGTAATACTATTTATTTTTAATGGACATTTAGGTCAAAAGACAATTCGGGATGTCAAATGACCATAATGCCCACTCGTGGCTTTCCCAATTTTTCGGTAACACCGTATTTTGTCTGTTTTTCAATTTCTCACTTTTCTTTGTACTAATTATTTAATTTTTCTTTGATCTTTCTAATGATATTTATTCTTCAATAAGGGTCTATTTAAGTCCTAAAAATGTTTTCCAGGGTTCCATGATCCGAGCTAGTCAACGGTCCACGTAGTGACCTCAGTCTGATCACCCATCGCTAGGTTTCCCGGCTCACTTACTCGGTTACATTTCTTTGCTATGATTTTTCCTTGGTTTTTCTTGTATTTTCTTTTCTTGTATTTTATTATTTTATGCCTCCTCACTCATATTGAAGTACGGTTCTAGACATCCTAGCTGTCCGGACAGCACTGGTCACCGGAGCAGTAGAACGCACTACCGAACTTAGGGGTGTTACATGCACAAATTGTGATGACCAATTTTTGTGAAAGGAATATGGGGTTTTATGGTGGGATGAAGGGAGAAATCAAGCTTACAAGGAGGCTTTCATGGAGGTTGAGAGAGGTGAGGGAGAGGGCTGCGAAATTTGAAGAAGAAGAGCAGAAAATTTGTTTAATTTTTAACTCATTTCTTTCCTTTTTAAGTGATTTAAGAGTTCTTGTTAAAGTGTGATTGGTGGAGGCCTTTTTGATGACATCATTATGATGTCATAATTCAAGTTTTCATTCAATTTCTTTTCTTTTCTTTTCTACTAACTTTAAATTAGTTTTTCATCAACATTAATTCATATTTTATGTCATAATAATTATTTACTCAACTGGACAAGTCGGCCAAAAATCACCTCTAAAGGCGAAATGATCAAAATGCCCTCCGTTTAGCTTAACGGGTCAAAATTGTCTGTACCGATTGAAACATTTTTCTAAAAATTTTCTTGGCATTCTAATGCCCTAGAGACCTCAATAACCCTTCTCTGGAGTCCCAAAAATTATTTTATAATTTTTCCCCCGGGTCTAGGGCTCCTAGTTGCGAGAATCGCAACTTCTCTCTGGGTTACCCATCGCTAGGGCACCGGCTTGTTTAACTTGGTTGTATTTTATTTCTAAAATTTTTACTAAAATTTTCTTATTAATATTTGAGTTGATTTTGGTCCCTCACTTAAGTTTAAATATTTTTCCGGACGTTCTAACTGTCCGGACCGACACCGGTCACCGGAACAGTAGAATGTACGGAGTTGTTACCGGGAGGGTGTTACAACTCTTCCCCTCTAATTTAAATTTCATCCTCGAAATTTACCTGATGCAAACAGTTGAGGGAACTGTTGCCTCATCGTCTCCTCACTTTCCCAAGTTGCCTCCTCGGTGTTGTGGTGCCTCCAAAGCACTTTCACCAGTGGAATCCGCTTATTTCTCAACTCTTTCACTTCCTGAGCTAGGATCTGTAGAGGTTCTTCTTCATATGTCAAATCCGGTTGTATTTCAATTTCTTCCCTGGAGATGACATGTGAAGGATCTGAGCGGTATCTTCTGAGCATAGACACGTGGAACACATTGTGGATCTTGTCCAGCTCTGGTGGTAAAGCTAGCCTATAGGCCACTGGAACCACACGTTCAATGACTTCATATGGGCCAATGAACCTAAGGCTTAACTTACCTTTCCTTCCAAACCTCAATACTTTCTTCCACGGTGACACCTTGAGGAACACTTTGTCGCCAACCACATATTCTATTTCTTTTCTTTTCAGGTCGGCATAAGATTTCTGTCTATCTGAGGCAACCTTCAGATTGGCTTTGATTAGTTTCACTTTCTCCTCAGTCTGTTTCACCAGGTCTGGCCCTACCAATTTGTCTTCGCCCAGTTCAGTCCAAAGACTGCTGGAGTTCTACATTTTCTCCCATACGATTGCTTCATATGGGGCCATTTGGATGCTAGCTTGGTAGCTATTGTTGTATGCAAATTCTGCGGTGGGAGGTATCTATCGACTTCCCTCAAACTCAATGACACAACTCCTCGGCATATCCTCAAGGACTGGATTACTCTTTACGATTGCCCATCCGTCGAGGATGGAAAGGCATCTTTGAAGTGGAGTTGTGTACCCAAGACTCATGCGCTTTCTTCCAAAATCTCGATGTGAACCTTGGGTCTCGATCGATATGATGGAAAGTGGAATTCCATGCGATCTAATTATCTCACCGATATACAATCGCTAACTTCTCCGGTGAGTAGTCGGTCTAATCGCGAGAAAGTGTGCTGACTTGGTCAATCTATCCACTATTACCCATGCTGCATCATGTTTCTTCCGGGTGAGAGGTAGACCACTTACAAAATCCATGGTGACCCGATCCCATTTCCATTCAGGTATGTGTATAGGCTGTAGCAATCCTGATGGAACTTGATGTTCTGCCTTGACTTGCTGACATGTCAAGCATTTAGTCACATAGTCAGCTATGTCCTTTTTCATACCAGGCCACCAATACTGAAGCTTCAGATCATGATACATCTTTGTACTTCCTGGGTGTATAGCATATACACTGGTGTGTGCCTCTTTTAGAATACTGACCTTCAATTCCCCATTATCTGGTACACACAGTCTTCCTTTGTAATACAGACACCCATCTGTTTTCACATCATAGTCAGTTGCTTTTCCCTCTGAGATTGTGCTCATAATAGCCATTAACTTTTCATCTGCCTTTTGCCCATCTAAAATCTGCTGTAGCAGGTTTGGCCTCACTTGCAACTCAGCCAAAATAGCTCCATCTCAAATCAAAGTTAGACGGGCATTCAATGATCTCAAAACTGTCATGGACTTTCTGCTCAAAGCATCATCTACTACATTTGCCTTCCCAGGATGGTAGTTAATTACACAATCGTAGTCCTTCAGGAACTCAATCCATCGCCTCTGTCTAAGGTTGAGCTCCCTCTGAGTTGGCAAATATTTCAGGCTTTTATGGTCTGTGTAAATGTAGCACTTTTCACCATATAAGTAATGCCTCCATATCTTCAGTGCGAAGATAATTGCTGCAAGCTCTAGATCATGGGTAGGGTAATTCAGTTCATGTGGCCTTAGCTGCCTGGAAGCATAAGCGACCACCTTCCCCTCTTGCATCAATACACACCCTAACCCATTATGAGAGGCATCAATGTAGACCACAAAGTCCTTTCCTGACACTGGCTGTGTTAACACTGGTGCCTCTGTCAACATAGTCTTCAACTTCTCAAAACTGGTCTGACACTTATCATTCCAGTCAAATCTAACATTCTTATGTAACAACTTGGTCATTGGAGCAGCTATTAAGGAAAATCCCTTCACAAATCTTCTGTAATACCCAGCTAGCCCCAATAAGCTTCTGACCTCAGTTGTATTTCTTGGAGGCTTCCATTCCATCACTGCTTCTATTTTCTTGGGATCCACCCTAATCCCATCAGCTGACACTATGTGTCCCAGGAATGCAATCTCATTCAGCCAAAAGTCACACTTGGACAACTTAGCATACAACTCCTTTTCTCTTAGGGTTTGCAGAACAATCCTCAAATGCTCATCATGTTCTTCACTAGTCTTGGAATACACCAGAATATCATCAATAAAGACCACTACGAACCGATCTAAGTATGGATGGAAGATACGGTTCATAAGGTCAATGAATGCCGCTGGTGCATTTGTTAGGCCAAAGGGCATCACCAGAAACTCATAATGCCCATACCGGGTCCTGAATGCAGTCTTGGGCACATCTACATCCTTCACCCTCAACTGATGATACCCTGATCTGAGATTAATCTTAGAAAATACTCCTGCTCCCTTCAACTGATCAAACAGATCATCAATTCTAGGCAACGGATATTTGTTCTTCACAGTCACTTTATTCAACTGCCAGTAATCGATGCTTAGCCTCAAAGTCCCATCCTTCTTTTTCACAAACAGCACTGGAGCTCCCCATGGTGACACACTGGGGCGTATAAACCCCTTATCCAGCAACTCTTGCAACTGAGTTTTCAACTCCCTCAATTCTGTGGGTGCCATCCTATAAGGAGCAATGGAAATGGGTGCTGTACCCGGCAGTGTCTCAATAGCAAATTCAACTTCCCTTTCTGGTGGCAAACCGGGCAACTCTTCAGGAAATACCTCTGGGAAGTCTCTTACTGTGGGTATATCACTCAGGTTTGGCTTAGCCTGCCTAGTATCCACCACATGTGCTAGGTAGGCTTCACAGCCTTTTCTCATCATTCTTCTAGCAACTGTGGCTGAGATAACATTGGACAGGAAATCTGTCCTTTCACCCACAATAGTGATCTCATTACCCTCAGAAGTTTTCAGAGAAATTCTCTTCAATTTGCAATCAACCATTGCCTGATGACGTGACAACCAGTCCATTCCCAAAATCACGTCAAACTCGTGGAAGGGTAACTCAATCAGGCCTGCCAAGAATTCATACCCCTGAATCCTTAACGGGCAACCCTTGTATACTTTATTCACCACTACACTGTGGCCCAATGGATTAGTGACCAGAATGTCTTGGTCACTCTCTCCTACTAGTATGCCCCTTTCTACGGGTAGGTTGATGCAGATGTATGAGTGAGTGGATCCTGGATCCACCAATGCATGCACAGGAGTATTGTAGAGGGAGAACGTACCCCTGATGACGTCCGGGGCATCTTGCTCCTCCTGAGCTCTCAGGGCATAATTTCTGGCAGGTGGTGCATTATCGGCCTCTCTGGCGGCTCGGATCTGAGCCTCTGTGATGGTCCCACTGCGTCAGATTTGCCAGATTTTCTACCTCTCTGTGGTGCAGGAGCAAGTCTATCTGCTTGTGTTGGAGCAGCTGTAGTAGTTCTGCGTGGGCAGTTCCTCAGCTGATGCTCTGTCGATCCACACCTTAAACAGGCACCAGTCACTCTCCAACACTCCCCCTTGTGCCATTTCAGGCAGTGTGGACATGCAGAAGATGTTGAGGCTGGTCCCTTGAACCCCATCCCTGGAGAGCTACCCACTGATGGTGTGGACTGACCTCTCCTAGGGGTGAACTGTGGCCTGGGCCCCTGAGACTGACCCTGACCTTGTGGCTAACCCGAACTCTGTGCAGATGGACCTCTGAACTTCTTCCCAGGTGCAGGAGATGAGCTAGACTGACCCGGGCCCCTCTTCTGCTGTCTATCCCTTCTGGTCTGCTCACTGATTCTCACTTTTTCAACCCTTATTGCAGCTTCCACTAACTTGCTAAATTATGTGATTCCCAAGGTAGTGAGCTGGATCTTTATGTTGTCATTTAGTCCCTCTTCAAATCTCTTACATCTTTCAGCTTCATTAGGGACTATCTCCCTTCCATAGCGGCTTAATCGGATGAATTCCTTCTCGTACTCGGCCACTGACAACTGTCTCTGCCTCAGATTAATAAACTCTCTTCTTCTCTCTTCTAAGCATACAGTACCCACATATTTCTTCTTGAACTCGGAGAGAAAGAAGTCCCAAGTTACAGCTTTTGGCTGCACTTCACTAGACATAGTGTCCCACCATTCGTAGGCATCGTCTTGCAACAAGGATACAGCAGCTTCTAGATTTTGCTCTGGGGTGCAGTGGAGTTGTTTTAAGACTCTGCCCGTTCTGTTCAACCAATTCTCGGCTGCAACAGTGTCATCTTCTCTCTTACCGAAAAAGTCCACTGCTCCAAACTTTCTTAGCCTTTCCAGGTGTGATTTCTGCTGTGGAGCTGGTGGTGGTGGTGGTGGTGCTGGCATTACTCCGGCCATTTGTCTAAAGAAGTCGGCCATTTGTTGGAACATGGCCTGTGGAGGCTGAGCAGACTCTGCTTGAGCTGGCGGAGCAGGTTCTCCCATGCCCCCAGTCTCAGCTGCTGCAGGTGGAGCATGACTCTCCACTTCCTCCTCAACTGCCCTCTGAGATGTAGGGTCCATATCCTATTCAAAATAAGAAAGAAAAACAGATCTGCATTAGTGTCACCTCGACTCTTACAAATGCAATGCATGGTATGGACTCAATCTAGGCCCAGAAACTCTTAAACCGTGCTCTGATACCACTAAATGTGACACCTCTTACCCGTCTACAGTGTAGCCGAGCAAGCTATGCCACACGGTGTACCGGCACACTCTATTTTACCTTAATTAATTTTTGGCATAATTTTGAATATAGTTTATGAAATATAATTTATTTAAGCCATTTATCAAAATTATTATTTATTTGAGGTTCCGAAAATTTTAAAGAAAATCCGGCAGAGTACAGGCTAAAAATGGAGAAAACAGTTCTTCGGAACCTGTTAAAAACACTTCCAATATTTGTATTCCATCATCTCAAACTCCAATATCCAAAATCTCTACAATATTTCTCAATTTCAGTTCTCAACAACCTTTTCATATCTCAAACAACCATCACATGTGATAATCAAGTATAAATCACAAATAACATTCTCTTTTCCATTTACAAACATAATTCTCATTATTTACATGATAATCATGATGCATTACATAAGTTCAAATACATATAAGGAAATAAAAATTAGCTACAAAATATCAAAATGACACCTAGTGTCCTACCAATGCACTGCAGAAGTTGAGGTGACACGGACAATGAGCAGAACTGCAGGATGGACTCACCCAGTCTGTGGTCTACTGGGCTGACGATCTGTATCTCCAGAACCTACGCGAGGCAAAAGCAACGCGCTAAGCAATAATGCTTAGTGGTGCAATAATATAATAAAAGAAAATAGCAGAAAATAAATATGCATAGAATGTGTAAGATTTGTTTGTTTGGTATTGGTATATCCATCATTTCATTAACTTTGTTCACCTTCATTCATTTGGTTGCCCAAGTAACCTACACTAGACGACTGGACTGGATAACGGGTAAACTGGCACTGGGTATCTAGTACCTCGGGCCGTCACACCATCGGTCACATATGCATCTCCCGTGCAGGCAAATGTAACTAACAATGTCAGAATACATCGTGCACAAGGCCAAATCTCAATGCAAGGTCAGAATGGCTAAAAGCCATAAAATCACGGAATGGCATATTGCCATGTGCAGTACTGCTAACTGAACCCTATTGGCATGCCAAACTATCCAAACCAATCTTGTTAGGTATACTAGGGCATTTGAAACTTTTAAATTCTTCAATTTATGAATTTCAAATTTTTTGGTGTCACTATTCACCTCATTGGTCAACAAAAATATTGACTTTTGGATAAAAAATATGCACATTGACTTTGGCACTCCCAACATACCACATTTTGCTTTTAAAACTTGTTGGAATTGGTCACCATTACAATTTCTAAACTTAAATCTAAGAGGGCAGAAATTTCAGTTTTTGAAGCTTAAGTTTACTGTTCCATTAAGCACAGTTTCAGTGGGAATTTGAAGAAATGGCAAACATGAAAGTTGTTCCTTATTTTGTCTAGTTGAATTTCCTTTTTTGAATCACTCCATTTGGAGTTTTGTAGCTCCAGATATGGCCCAAAAACCACAGCTGGCCGGATTGGCAAAACTGCAGAATTACCATATCTACAGTAACATGAACAGTGACTGTGACTGCCATTTTGGTCAGGTTCTGGTCATAATTTGGGGTAGGTTTCTTCATGAAAGTTGTTTGTCTATATCTTAGCTTGTCGCTGTAAAAATTTCAGGTCAATTGAACATTTATACAGTGAGTTATGGCCAAATGAACAGTTACTGTTCATTTGGTCATTTCAGCAGGTGCTGTTGCAGGGTATCCGGATTGGGGCCAACTTTTGGTCCTCTTGCTTTGGTCTTTTGGGCATGGTTTCTTCAGAAAAAATGTGCCATTATAAGCCTAGTTTCATGTCCAATTGGCCAAACACCAATTGGACCAACACAGCCAAAGTTATGGCTGTCTAATTGGACTGGAATCTCAGTCACCATTGCTGCTGTCCCTAGGCAGCATAGTCATTCACTTTGCCATGCTATTTTTCAGTCCAAATTATGGTTAAATTTCCTCAAATGGTCACTAATTGACCATTAGAATGTCCTTTAATAATTTCATAAGCCAAGTCCACATTTTCACCCTCAAAACCCTGGTTTCCATTTCAATTTACCCATACACCTTAGTTAAGCACACTAATTCATTATCTATGTAGATATATAGCTTAAACATAATCTCTAATTCATTCTAAGTCCATTAAAACCATCAAAAACACTCCATCATTGTTCCTTCCTTAGGGCTGCCGAAATTCAAGGCATGCATAAACATAAATTTCATTTATTTAAGTTACAAATTCTTACTCACTTTAGGGCTTTAGCATGGAATAAAGGAGATTTAAGTATATATGTGCACTAACCTTGTTGTATGCCAATCCAAGCTTGAAAAAAACTTCTTTATTTTCACTTCTTTTTGCTGCGCAAGTATTGCACAAATTGTGATGACCAATTTTTGTGAAAGGAAGATGGGGTTTTATGGTGGGATGAAGGGAGAAATCAAGCTTACAAGGAGGCTTTCATGGAGGTTGAGAGAGGTGAGGGAGAGGGCTGCGAAATTTGAAGAAGAAGAGCAGAAAATTTGTTTAATTTTTAACTCATTTCTTTCCTTTTTAAGTGATTTAAGAGTGCTTTTTAAAGTGTGATTGGTGGAGGCCTTTTTGATGACATTATTATGATGTCATAATTCAAGTTTTCATTCAATTTCTTTTCTTTTCTTTTCTACTAACTTTAAATTAGTTTTTCATCAACATTAATTCATATTTTATGTCATAATAATTATTTACTCAACTGGACAAGTTGGCCAAAAATCACCTCTAAAGGCGAAATGACCAAAATGCCCTCCGTTTAGCTTAACGGGTCAAAATTGTCTATACCGATTGAAAACTTTTTCTAAATATTTTCCTGGAATTCTAATGCCATAGAGACCTCAAGAACCCTTCTCTGGAGTCCCAAAAATTATTTTATAATTTTTCCCCTGGGTCTAGGGCTCCTAGTTGCGAGAACCGCAACTTCCCTCTGGGTTACCCATCGCTAGGGCACCGGCTCGTTTAACTTGGTTGTATTTTATTTCTAAAATTTTTACTAAATTTTTCTTATTAATATTTGAGTTGATTTTGGTCCCTCACTTAATTTTAAATATTTTTCCGGACGTTCTAACTGTCCGGACCGACACCGGTCACCAGAACAGTAGAATGTACGGAGTTGTTACCGGGAGGTTGTTACAATTGGTCCCACACCAATTGGGTTGGTAAATTTTCAGTTTTGGTCCCTGAAAGGGACCTTGGTCATGCTGCCTGTATACTGCCCACATCCAATAGAGTTTAATATGTACAAATTATTGCAAACCTTAAAGTTTTATGATATACATATTACATAACAAAATGTCAAAATACAACTGATAGTCATTACACAAGATCCTAAGTGCTACCATATATGCAGTATAGTGCAGATGACTCTAGACTTCTGTGCAGATCTGATGTCTTACCCAGTCGTAGGTCTGCTGGGCTCCCTAACAGTGTCTTCAACAGCTAGGCGTAGCAAAAGCAACGAGCCAAGCAATTCTGCTTAGTGGTGTCAAATATAAAGAAATATAATTGTTTATGAATTTATAACATCGATATGCTTTGCAGTTGCTAATTCTACTTTTATTTGCTAACCTTTCATTTTTTTGCTATTTTTGGTGGTGTTATATGTCAACAAACTGAATTTAACTATTTGAATTTAATAATGTTTAAATTATCTGCCCGTGTAGCCTATACACTAACCAGACTGGATAAATTAATATACTGGTACTAGGTACCTAGTACCTCGGGCTGTCACACCATCAGTCACAAAGTGTCTCCCAGTGTGCAAACTGTATGGCTAAAAAGCCATATAGTCAACCCGGCAATAAGCTAAGTATAATATCACAATACATATAGCCGTAGGCTATTAAAGTCACAGTGCGACATAATATGCCGTAAAAACACTGTATGGCATAAAGCCATTTACAGAACAGCTGTCAGAATCCTATTGGCATGCCAACGTATCCAAACTAGTCAACTAGGCAAACTAGGGTACATTACAAATTAATTTTTTAATTCTTCATTTTTTTTGAGTTTACTAATTATCATGTAATTCAAAAGTCGATGTAAATATTGACCTTTTTAGGTAATATGGATAAGCTGATTCTAGCATCAACATGTCACAATTTGTAATTCAATATGCTGCCAATATAGTGCAATTTACCCTTTTCACAAGTTGGCATTCATTGCCAATTTACTTCAAGCTTCATTGTATGTAAATGTCAAATTTTTAGTTTTAGTGTGCTAGATTGATCTAGCTTAAAGTCCTATTTCTCTTGGTTTTTATCTTCTGGTCACAGAAGCAAAATTGTAGCTCTATGTCTTATTGAACTTTTAGCACAAATTTTAGGTCATTATGAGTTGTATAGACCAAGATATGGTCAATTTACTAAAGCTGGATAAGTTGCATCTTTAGTGCAAAATTTCATCAATTTTAGGTTAAATTCAGTTCTGGCAGTTTTGGTACCCGAACTTTAGCAAGCAATTTGACTTGGTTCTGGCCATTTATGGGCTTTGGTGTCTTCTTAAGAATTGTAGCTCTATGTCTAAGCTTTCCATAGCAAAAATTTCAGGTCATTTGGACCTGTTTTGAGTGAGTTATGGTCATCTTAGTGACTACTGTTTATATGGTTAAAAATCTGGGCCTGCACTTACCAACTTTGGATTAGGTCATTTTTAAGGTCAGTTTTTAGGCAGAATTTTAGCAACATTTCTACATGAAAGTTGGCCTATTTTGTGTCTTGTTTCTCCTCCCATTGGCCTCATACCAATTGGGGTCACCAATTGTCACTTAGGGCTCAATTTACCTAATGCCTTTACAACACAAAATCTGCACACAAAGAACACTTCCAAATGACACTTATCCTCCTCCCAAAACTATAAATATACATTCATAACACTTCTATACCATTCATCATATCTCAATCATATCCATTTGGATAGAATATGCAAGTGTTTCATGTACATTATACAATACTAATTTGCAAAGTTAAATTTAACATAATATATATACATGAAAATACTTGATTATAACATATACCTCCCAACCATTACTTCACATATATGCCCGCAATTCATCTTCACCATAATTCATCAAGAAAATTCATGAAACCAAACACTAATTCATGAATTTAAAGGCTGCCAAAAGTGGCAGTTTGCTAAGATATATAAATTGCTTTCCAAACCCTCAAATTTAAGTGCCCAATGTACTATACATAAAAACTAAATTACTACAAAATTAAAATGACTAAATCAACATTATTTTCCATCCATTAGAGGTAAGAAAAACTCAAGCAACATAGGTTCTCATGGCTGCTAAAATTGAACAACACCATAACATAATAAATTCTTCCATTCTCTTCACCATTCAACTCACCTCAACCTAAACATGAAGTTTACTAAAGCAAGGGAGAGGATTTGTGTAACATCCTCACTTTAGCTAGTCCATATAGTCTACTGTTCCGGTGACCAGTGTCAGTCTGGACAGCTAGAACGTCCGAAAAAATATTTAAACTAAAGTGAGGAATCATAATTAACTCAAATATTAATAAGAAAAATTTAGGAAAAAATTTTAGAAATAAAATACAACCAAGTTAAATGAGCCGGTGCCCTAGCGATGGGTAACCTAGTGAGAAGTTGTGGTTCTAGCAACTAAGAGCCCTAGACCAGGGAGAAAAATTATAAAATAATTATTGAGACTCCAGAGAATGGTTATTGAGGTTCTTATGGCATTAGAATGCCATGAAAATATTTAGAAAAATTTTTCAATCGGTACAGATAATTTTGGCTCGTTAAGCTAAATGGAGAGCATTTTGGTCATTTTGTCTTCAGAGATGATTTTTGGCCAACTTGTCCAATTAAATAAATAATTTCTATAACATAGAATATGAATAAATGTTGTTCAAAATTTAATTGCAATTAAATAGACAATAAATGGAGAGAAAATGAAAGAAAATGGACTTATGACATCATAATGATGTCATTAAGATTCTCCCAACCTATCCAATGTAGACACATGGCATAAACTTATCTTAAAGAGACAAAATGGGCTGAAAATGAACAAAAAATCAGATCTCTCTCTCCCTTTCTTCTTCCTTGCCGTGACCCTCCTCCATAACCCCATTTTCAAGCTTTTTCAAAGCTTGATTTTACTAACTTCTACCCAACAAAACTATAACCTAGCAACACAAAAAAGTGTTCTTGCATCTTGGTGAATTTTTTGGGAGCAAAAAGAAAAGGAAAGCAAGAACCCTAGTAAGTGGGGAAACTTCACTCCATAGAGGTTAGTGACCTAACCTTATTTTTCACCTTAAATTCATGTTAAGGACAATATATGAGTGCAATTTATAAAGAAAATTTGTTGAATACCATTTATATGCCAACCCATGATTTTTTGCAGCCATGGTTAGGGCAAGATTGTGATGAGTTTTATGGAGTTAAAATGATAGTTTGGCTACCCTCAATATGCATGAATTGAATGGATTGATGAAATGCCATGATAATGCATGGTTTGTGATATTTGAGTTAGGGTTTGGGGTGAAAAATAAGACTTTAAACATGTGATAATGGAGGTAGGTTTTAATGGTCATTTAGTGACCATTTGGTTTGGTTTGAATAAAAAATGAAGTGAATTGTGTAGTGGGATTTGGGTTTGGTGTGGTTGCCCTTGTTACCCTGCAGGACTGAACATGAGTCCAGCAGGTTTGGGCAGTAATAACATGAATTGTAGAGGTTCAATTGGTGCAAGGCCAATTGGACATGAAACTAGACACATAATGGCTCAACTTTGGTGAAGAAACCATACCCAGAAAACTAAAACAAGTTGACCAAAAGTTTGCCCTAATCCGGGTGACCTGCAGTCTACCTGGGCAAAATGACTAAATGAACAGTGTTTGGTCATTTGGCCATAACTCAGCGTAGAAAGGTCTAATTGACCTGAAATTTTACCAGCAATAAGCTGAGATATAGACCAACAACTTTCATGAAGAAATCTAACCCAAATTATGACCAGAACATATTCAAAAAGTGAGTTGTAGTTACTATTCCTAACACTGTAGATTTGGTCAGTCCAGAAATTCTGGAAAAATTTCAATCCGGCCAGTTGTGGTTTTTGAGCCATAACTTGAGTTACAAAACTTCAAATGGAGTGATTCAAAATAGGAAATGCAACTAGACAAAATACAGAAAAACTTTCATGTTGATCATTTTTCCAAATTCCCATTGAAAAAATGACTAATGGAACAGTAAACCCAAAGCATGAAAACTGAAAATTCTGTCCAATTAACATTAAGCTCAGAAATGGTATTTGCAACCAATACCAACAAGTTTAAAATGCAAAATGTGGTATGTTCATGATATTTAAACCAATATATCTATTGTCAATGCAAAAGTCAACATTTTGGTTGACCAGTGAAATGAATAGTAACCATAAAATTTCAATTCCAAGGAATTAGTAGGCCTAATGTGATTGGTTTGGATAGGTTGGCATGCCAATAGAGTTATGTTAGCAGTACTGCATATGGCTTCATGCCATTCTTTGTTTCATGGCTTCCCATGCCATTCTATAACATAATAGCCTTTGGCTATGTTATTTTAGTTGATATACTTGGGTTTTAACCCTGATAATTATTATAGCTTGTTAGCTGTTCTATTGCACACCGGGAGACACAATGTGACCGATGGTGTTAAGGTCCGAGGTAATTAGTACCTAGTGCCAGTTTACCCGTTTATCCAGTCCAGTCGACTAATATAGGTTACTCGAGCAATGATAATAAACCTTACCAAATTTTATTTGAATAACACTGCAAATAATATCAGAAATTAAGTGTACTAAAAAAATGTAACATACATTCTGCATACTTATTTTTATTATATTTTATTTTATTTTATATTGTCACTACTAAGCAGAATTGCTTAGCGCGTCGCTTTTGCCACGCGCAGGTACTGAAGACCTAGCTGGGGAGCCCGGTAGACATCAGACAGAGTGAGCCTTCAGAGCTACATCCGGGGTCCAGAGTCACCTCACATCTGCACTGCATATGGTAAGACATTAGGATTTTGGGAAGCATTTTGTATTTTGCATTTTGTATTATGTATTAGTTTTGGGATTGTAGCTATCAACTGTTGTAATTATGTAATAATGTAAATATATGAAATTTCATGTTATCGAAATTTTCTGTATAATGTATGTTGATAAATGAAATGTTGAGAAATATTTATGAATATGCGATGAAGTAAACAGAAAAGTTTTGAAAATAGTATTGTGATTTGAGATTGAGATTTTGAGATTGACTTAAAATGTGTATGTCACACCCTACCCCTCTATAAGGCATAACATGATCCCGTAGTATATCTAATGAATTACCAACTCCATCTACTGATAACCCATTAAATACACTACAAGGGATTTTAAAAACTTTTCATACTTCTTTTACAGTGGTAAGCACTATTTACAGGTGTTAAAAACCTTTTTGAACTGAAGTGATAGAACTAACACATTTGAATTATTTGGAATTTCTGTAAAAATTTTGGCAGAGTGCCATCTGTATTTTGGATAAAACAGTTCTTCAGAAAACCTGTAAAAAGCACTTCAATATTTTTCCAAATCTCAACTTCAACATATTTCTCAACACAACATATTTATCAACTCAAATCCACAGTGATTTTTCAAAAATTGAGATAAAAGAAATATAATACAATTTTTACAAGTCAAAATAACTCATAATTTACTTTACAACTTCAATGTACAATTTTAATTTACAACTGCTCAAAACCAAAAACAATATGTACATACAGTGGTCATACATTACAGTACAAAATGCAAAATGTTGGTATACTCATTATACCCAGTAATATCTCGCTGGAGGTACTAGCAGCCTAGTCTGCTGCCCTGTCTGTCTGTCTACTTGCGAAAGCAATAAAAAGCTATCGCTGAGACAATGTCTTAGTGGTGCACAACATTAACCAAATACAACTTAAATCACAATTCGTAAATCATTTAAATGATGGATATGTAAAATCATAGTTAAATTCAGGACAATGAGTGTCAGAAGGAATTTAACACAATATCACAATAAATCTCAGAGATTAAAACATAGTTAACTTCAAAAGACGGTAAATGTCAATAAGGATTTAACTCCATTTCACAATCTCATAATACAAATCAATAAATCACACACAGCTTAATCATGTTCCAAAGTTCAATTCGTCCCAAAAGCCGATGGCTAATGAGGTATTCAATTCGTCCCAAAAGTTGATGACTAATGAGGAATAACATAGCTAGCTAGCAAAAATATGAGTACTCATCCAATTCGTCCTTAACAGGCACACACCTCAACACTTCAGCCACAGAGGGAATTCAATTCGTCCTAGTAGACAAGCTAACGAGGAATACAATCAATATACATGATAGCTGTGGTTTCAAACCATTTCCAATACTTTTCAATCAATAAGTATCCATCAATATCATTCAAATAATTTCTCACAGTTTTCAAATCATTTACAATGCTTTTCAAGCAATAAATATCCATTCAAACACATTTCCACAATTTAAAACAATAATGTACAAATAGTCATAATTCATTTCAATTAAAAAATTCAAATGAAATAGTTGTTGTGCACAAACCTCTGATAACTGTCTCCTAGTATGGACTCAGTGTTTCCTTCCCTTTTCCTGAGTCTTTACTCACTGAGAAACACAATTTGAAGTGTTTCAGTACTAAATTAAACTATCTCTATCGATAATGCTTGATAAGTAATTCACTGAAAGCTATTATTTGCTTAATCGCCTAATATACCGACCCTCGATGCGTTCTAAGTAAATTAGGTTTTAGTGTCATTAATATGTCACATTCGATAGTCTTTTAGGGTTGGTACATGTTACCAATTTCATTTCCTTATTTACTGCATTTTATTGCAACTTGCTGGATTCCGGTATACTAGTTTGACCTAGCCGGACGACCTAGTTCCCTTGGTTTTCGGTCAAAACTACAAACTTGTAGATCTATGTCTTATGAAACGCGGGGCAAAATTTTAGGTCATTCTGAGCTATGTAGACCAAGTTATGGTCATTTTACTATTGCTAGTTAAATGGCATCAAATTAGGTCATTTTAGGTCAAATTTGGTCAACTTTGGTTCAGCCAGTTTTTGGACCAGAATTTGTGCAAGCTGTTTGACTTGCTTATGGTCATTTCTGGGCTTTGGTGTCTTCATGTGACTTGTAGGTATGGGTCCTAACTATTCATGGTTAAAATTTCAGGTCAATTAGACCTGTTTCGAGTGAGTTATGGCCTAAAAACTAACTGCTGCCCAATTGGTCAATTTTCAGGCCTCATTTGCACTTAATCCGAATTGGTCATTTTTCATGCTACCTTGCAAGCAGAATTTTGGTATGCTTTCTCAATGAAAGTTGGCACATTTTGTGCCTAGTCTCACCTCCAATTGGTCTCATACCAATTGGAGTTACACATTTAGTTTTATAGGTTAAAATGCACACTGCCCTTAATTACATTGCTTAAACTTCTATTCATTACACATTTACCTTGCTACAAATCCACCTCTCAACCACATTCTGTTTTGGTACATTACCAAAACCATTTACCACTTCACATAAAAATCATTTTGGGCAGAATACAAACATCCTCAACACACCAAATGAAACTCTAATTCACAAAGTCCAAATACAACCACATACACACATAAACATTTCTAATTCTTACATACACTTTATAGAACCCATTTACATACATATTCATCAATCCTCAATATCACAATTTATCCAATATCTCCATGAATTCAAACATTCATTAAGGAGTCCCAAAGCTGCCGAAATGCTCCACAATGCCAAGGTGTCCCACAATTCGTCAATTTCCATCCCAATTGCACAATCACCACATATATACATGGAATTAACTTACTAGGACATTAATCACCCTACTCAACATAATTTCCCATCGAATAAATGTAAGAATAAATCATCAATTATACAACTCCATGGCTGTCCAAACTGGATATATCAAGAACTTCTCAAAACTTAAAAATGCCTTCACAAAGTACACACCCATAACATGTATACAAAGTTTAACAAAGTAATATTCAAAATCTCAAACTTACTTATTGTTGGGACTTATTTAATCTTCACTAAAACTTCTTAATATTGGTATCAAACTCTTCCTTGTGATGTGGGGACAATTTTTAATGAAGAAACCTAGATGATTGGAAGTGAAATGAGGAGATTAATTGAGCTTCATGCAAACGGCAATGGAGGTTTTATCTTTCTTCATTTCGGCAAGGTTGAGGGAAATAGAGAAGATGAAGATTTCAGCTTGTATTATGGACTTACACCTGCCATTTAGTGTTTAATTTAATCCCTAGTGGTCCACTCACACAATTTAAATCATATAATAATTTTAACTCCCATTTATTCCACATTAAACCCTTCATTTTTGCTATTTACTTTAGGTGCCACCAATTTAATTTTTCATTATATTTTCCAAGTGTAATATTATTTATTTTTAATGGACATTTAGGTCATAAGACAATTCGGGATGTCAAATGACCATAATGCCCCTGTTCGGGTTGCATTCCCGATTTTTCGGTAATACCGGGTTTTGTCTGTTTTTCGATTTCTCACTTTTCTTTATACTAATTAATTAATTTTTCTTTGACATTTCTAATGATATTTATACTTTAATTGATGTCTCTTTAATTTCTAAAAATATTTTCCAGGGTTCCTCGCAGTCCAGGGCTAGTCAACGGTCCACGCCGTGACTTTCCGGTGCGGTCACCCATCGCTAGGGTTCTCGGCTCGCTTAACTTGGTTACATTTCTTTGCTATTATTTTTCTTTTGTTTTTCTTGTATTTTCTTTTCTTGTATTTCATTATTTTATGTCTCCTCCCTCATATCAAAGTGTAGTTCTAGGCATCCTAGCTGTCCGGACAACACTGGTCACCGGAACAGTAGAACGCACTACCAAACATAGGGGTGTTACAATTCTCCCCCCCTTCAAATAAATTTCGTCTCGAAATTTTACCTGGCATTAGTCTCTGAACAGCTGTGGGTGTTGTCTCCTCATATGCTCTTCACGTTCCCAAGTAGCTTCTTGGCCTGAATGATGGTTCCACAGCACTTTAACTAGGTGTATCTGTTTGTTCCTCAGCTACTTCACCTCATAAGCCAGAATTTTTATGGGTTCTTCCTCATATGAGAGGTCTGGATTTACCTCAATCTCTTCAACTGATAGTACATGAGATGGGTCAGATCTATACCTCCTTAACATGGACACATGGAAGACACTGTGTATCCTTGCTAGCTCTGGAGGTAATGCCAACCGATATGCCAAAGGACCCACTCTTTCCAGAACCTCATATGGTCCGATGAAACGAGGACTCAATTTCCCCTTTCTGCCAAATCTCATAATCCTCTTCCAAGGAGAAACTTTGAGGAATACCTTATCACCCACTGCATATTCAATATCTCTTCTTTTCAAATCAACATAGGATTTCTGATGGTCTGATGCAACCTTGAGTCTATCTCTGATCAATCTATTATTTTCCTCTGTCTGCTGAACAATTTCTGGTCCAATCATCTTCCTTTGACCTACTTCATCCCAATATAAGCGAGTTCTGCACTTCCTGCCGTACAATGCTTCATTAGGAGGCATCCCAATGCTTGATTGGTAGCTGTTGTTATAAGCAAACTCAATCAAAGGCAAGTGTGTATCCCAACTACCTTCAAACTCAATCACACAAGCCCGTAGCATATCCTTCAATATCTGAATAACCCTCTCAGACTGGCCATCTGTCTGTGGGTGGAATGCTGTGCTGAAGTTCAATCTAGTTCCTAGGGCTCTCTGAATACTACCCCAGAATCTAGAAGTGAACCTAGGATCTCTGTCAGATACAATTGACACTGGCACTCCATGCAATTTTACAATCTCATATATGTACAATTTGGCCAATCTTTCCAGGCTATAGTCCATCCGCACTGGCAAAAAGTGAGCAGACTTGGTCAATCTATCAACTATAACCCATACTACATCATGACTACTCTGTGTCCTTGGAAGTCCTGTAACAAAATCCATAGTTATCCGTTCCCATTTCCACTCTGGTACTGACAAAAGGATGTAACAAACCAGCTGGAACTTGATGTTCTGCCTTTACTTGCTGACAAGTTAGGCATTTGGAAACAAATTCAGTTATATCTCTCTTCATACCCATCCGCCAGTAATGCTCTTTCAGCCCTCTGTACATTTTAGTTCCACCAGGGTGCATAGCAAATGGAGACTCATGTGCTTCCTTCATAATGATCTGTCTCAATTCAGCATCATTAGGAACGCACATTTTGCCCTGATGTAGCAATAAACCATCATCTCTCACAGAAAATTCAGGTTTCTTGCCCTGCTGGACTTCTTTCAGTAGCTTCTGATATTTTTCATCACTCTGAGCAGCCATTCTGATATGATCAATCAACACTGGCTGTACATGCCAAGCAACTACTGTCTGTCCCTCATTATTAATCTCTAAACTGGTATGCTGTGCTTTCAATTCACATACCATGGACAAAGGAGAAACTCTGAGACTTGCCATAGTCTTGCGACTTAAGGCGTCAGCCACCACATGTGCTTTCCCTGGCTAATAGTCTATTAAGCAATCACAATCTTTGATGAGTTCTAACCATCTCCTCTGCCTCAAATTTAATTCCTTCTGGGTGCCTAAGTACTTCAAGTTCTTGTGATCTGTGTAAATGTAGCATTTCTCTCCATACAAATAGTGTCTCCAGATCTTCAGAGCAAAAACAATAGCTGCTAGCTCCAGATCATGTGTTGGGTAGTTCCTCTCATTCGGTTTCAGCTAGCGTGATGCATAAGCAATGACATTCCGATCTTGCATCAGTACACAGCCTAGCCCATTGTGAGAAGCATCACTATAAACTGTGTATTCTTTACCCGGTGTAGGTAAAGTGAGGACTGGAGCTTCAGTCAAACACCTCTTCAACTCATCAAAACTTTGCTGGCATTTATCAGTCCACTGAAATTTTACATCTTTCCAAAGGAGTTTGGTCAGTGGAGAAGATAGCATAGAAAACCCCTTCACAAACCGACGGTAATATCCAGCTAAACCCAGAAAACTGCGAACTTCTGTGATATTCCTGGGCGGCTTCCAATTAAGGATAGCATCTACCTTGCTGGAATCTACCTTGATCCCTTCAGCTGACACAACATGTCCCAAAAAGGAGATTTCCTTCAGCCAAAATTCACATTTCGACAATTTGGCGTATAGCTGTTTCTCCCTTAAAGTCTGTAGTACAATCCGCAGATGTCTGTCATGCTCCTCTGCATTCCTTGAATATATCAAAATGTCATCAATAAACACCACCACAAATTGATCAAGATATGGTCTGAAGATAGTGTTCATCAGATCCATAAAAGCAGCTGGAGCATTTGTTAACCCGAATGTCATTACTAGAAACTCATAGTGGCCATACCAAGTTCTAAAAGCAGTTTTTGGAATACTCTGCTCTTACACCTTCAACTGATAATAGCCAAATCGCAGATCAATTTTGGAGAATATAGCTACACCCTTCAACTGATCAAACAAATCATCCATGCGAGGCAATGGATATCTGTTCTTTATTATCACCTTATTCAACTGCCGGTAGTCAATGCATAAGCGGAGAGTACCATCCTTCTTCTTAACAAACAACACTGGTGCTCCGCAAGGTGACACACTAGGGCGGATGAAGCCCTTTTCAAGTAATTCTTGCAATTGTATCTTCAACTCCTTCAACTCTGCTGGTGCCATTCTGTATGGCGTTATGGAGATTGGTTCCACACCAAGCATAACATTAATTTCAAACTGCACTTCTCTTTCCAGAGGTAATCCTGGCAATTCATCAGGAAACACATCTGGAAAAGTCATATACTGTAGGGATGTCCTTCAATGCTGGACTCCCCACTTGGGTGTCTACCACATGTGCCAAGTAGGCTTCACACCCCTTTCTGATCATCCTTCTAGCTAGTGCAGCCGAAATGATTTTTGATGGCAATAACTGTCTTTCCCCATGTATTACCACATCTCTGTACTGAGGAAGGCCAAAAGTGGCTGTCTTCAGCCTACAGTCAATCATGGCATGATGCCTAGCTAACCAATCCATGCCCAAGATGATATCATAATCTCTGAAGGGCATTTCAATGAAATCAGACAGGAAAGTGTGTCCTTGGATTACCAAAGGACAATCTCTATACATTCTATTAACCTTGACTTCCTATCCTAACGGACTTGTTACTAGCACCTCAAAGTCCATTTTTGTACATGGAATAGCAATGCAATCAATGATGCTAGCACTCACATAAGAATGGGTAGAACCCGGATCAAATAACACAAACACATCTTGGTTAAAAGTTGAGAAGGTACCAGCTACAACGTCAGATGTCTCGGCCTCTTCCCTCTGTCTCATTGCATACATTCTGACTGGAGCACTGTCTTGCTCTGATTGTTTCACTGTGCCTTGGCTGTCTGCTGGGCTACCTCTACCCCTGCCTCTACCTCTGTTGGGTGGTTGTGAACTTCTAGTGACAGGGCTCTGAACTGACCCTTCTGCAGTAGTAGGAGGTGGTCCAACTCTGTGACTACTGGTGCAGTCCTTGGCAAAGTGTCCTGTGCCTCCACAGTTATAACAGGCTCCAATAGCCTTGTAGCAGATCCCACCATGATTTCTTCCACATGTCTCACATTGGCGGGGAGGGTAGGAACCTCTGTACTCACGACCGGATAGGGGAGGTCTCTGTCCTGAATATCTTCCCCTACCAGACTTCTTGCCACCTCTGCCATGTCCCCCATGATTCTTCCTCTTTCTAGTAGGACCACTGGAACTCTGTTCTACAGATTTTCCCTCTTTCTCTGCCTTCTCTGATTTCTTTTTCTCAGGAGCATCTTCAAACTCAATTCTTTCTAACTCTAGAGCTTGAGAAATAAGTTCAGAGAAGTTAGTGTGTTTGAATCCGACTACTTGTAGTCTGATACTGGGCTTCAAGCCGGTTTCAAACCTCTTACATCTCTCCCTGCTAGTAGCAAGTAAACTTACTGCATAATGGGTCAGGCGGGAAAATTCTCTTTCATACTCAGCCACTGATCTGCTCCCCTATTTCATACTTAGGAATTCTTGTAACTTATGGTCTACATAAGCATCAGGGACATATTTCTGTCTAAATTCCCTTAGAAAGTCATTCCATGTTAGCACTGCAGGTTCTACCAGACTATGGGGAATGGTTTTCCACCAGTAATAAGCATCCCCCTGTAACAAAGATATAGAGTATTCGAATCTGAGCTCCTCTGTGCAATGCAGTTTCTTGAATACCCTATCCATCCTTTCTAACCACTGTTCAGCCTCTAGAGGATCTACTGTCCCCTTGAACTCTGTAGCCCCATACTTCATCAATTTATCATACTGCCTAGTAGGAGATTGTGGTTGTACCACCGTGTCTCAGATTGGGACTTGAGTAGGCACATTACGACCATTTGTTGGAACATTGCAGCCATCTCACGAGTGAACTGAGCAGAAACTGCAGATCAGAGGGGTGGTGTTGCTGAACCACTGACATTATGTAGGCTTGGGGCATCCCCTTGCACCTCAGCCTCAATAGATTGATCGACTGAACGATCACCCTCTTCCATAGTCAATGCGAGGATTTTAGATCTCCTGAACAAATAACATAAGGAGATTTCCTCCCGTTAGTGCATATTTATAATGTAATGTACTGTATGTATCAAACAATGATGTTGAGCAGTTGTACTATGAAGAAAGAATTTTCAAATAAAAGGTGAAAATAGAATTTAAAAACTGTGCTCTGATACCACTAAAACATATCACACCCTACCCCTCTGTAAGGCATAACATGATCCCGTAGTATATCTAATGAATTACCAACTCCGTCTACTGATAACCCATTAAATACACTACAAGGGATTTTAAAAACTTTTCTTACTTCTTTTACAGTGGTGAGCACTATTTACAGGTGTTAAAAACCTTTTTGAACTGAAGTGATAGAACTAACACATTTGAATTATTTGGAATTTCTATAAAAATTTTGGCAGAGTTCCATCTGTATTTTGGATAAAACAGTTCTTCAAAAAACCTATAAAAAGCACTTCAATATTTTTTCAAATCTCAACTTCAACATATTTCTCAACACAACATATTTATCAACTCAAATCCACAGTGATTTTTCAAAGACTGAGATAAAAGAAATATAATACAATTTTTACAAGTCAAAATAACTCATAATTTACTTTACAACTTCAATGTACAATTTTAATTTATAACTGCTCAAAACCAAAAACAATATGTACATACAGTGGTCATACATTACAGTACAAAATGCAAAATGTTGGTATACTCATTATACCCGGTAATCTCTCGCTGGAGGTACTAGTAGCCTAGTCTGCTACCCTGTCTGTCTGTTTACCTGCGACAACAATAAAAAGCTATCGCTGAGACAATGTCTCAGTGGTGCACAACATTAACCAAATACAACTTAAATCACAATTCATAAATCATTTAAATGATGGATATGTAAAATCATAGTTAAATTCAAGACAATGAGTGTCAGAAGAAATTTAACACAATATCACAATAAATCTCAGAGATTAAAACATAGTTAACTTCAAAAGACGGTAAATGTCAATAAGGATTTAACTCCATTTCACAATCTCATAATACAAATCAATAAATCACACACAGCTTAACCATGTTCCAAAGTTCAATCCGTCCCAAAAGCCGATGGCTAATGAGGTATTCAATTCGTCCCAAAAGTCGATGACTAATGAGGAATAACATAGCAAGCTAGCAAAAATATGAGTACTCATCCAATCTGTCCCAATGTGCACACACCTCAACACTTCAGCCAAAGAGGGAATTCAATTCGTCCCACAAGACAAGCTAGCGAGGAATACAATCAATATACATGATAGCTGTGGTTTCAAACCATTTCCAATACTTTTCAATCAATAAGTATCCATCAATATCATTCAAATAATTTCTCACAGTTTTCAAATCATTTATAATGCTTTTCAAGCAATAAATATCCATTCAAACACATTTCCACAATTTAAAACAATAATGTATAAATAGTCATAATTCATTTCAATTGAAAAATTCAAATGAAATAGTTGTTGTGCACAAACCTCTGATAACTGTCTCCTGGTTTGGACTAAGTGTTTCCTTCCCTTTTCCTGAGTCTTTACTAACTGAGAAACACAATTTGAAGTGTTTCAGTACTAAATTAAACTATCTCTATCGATAATGCTTGATAAGTAATTCACTGAAAGCTATTATTTGCTTAATCACCTAATATATCGACCCTCGATGCGTTCTAGATAAATTAGGTTTTAGTGTCATTAATATGTCACATTCGATAGTCTTTTACGGTTGGTACATGTTACCAATTTCATTTCCTTCTTTAGTACATTTTATTACAACTTGCTGGATTCCGGTATACTAATTTGACCTAGCCGGACGACCTAGTTCCCTCGGTTTTCGGGTTTCGGTCAAAACTACAAACTTGTAGATCTATGTCTTATGGAACGCGGGGCAAAAGTTTAGGTCATTCTGAGTTATGTAGACCAAGTTATGGTCATTTTACTATTGCTGGTCAAATAGCATTAAATTAGGTCATTTTAGGTCAAATTTGGTCAACTTTGGTTCGGCCAATTTTTGGACCCGAACTTGTGCAAGCTGTTTGACTTGCTTATGGTCATATCTGGGCTTTGGTGTCTTCATGAGACTTGTAGGTATGGGTCTTAACTATTAATGGTTAAAATTTCAGATCAATTGGACCTGTTTTGAGTGAGTTATGGCCTAAACACTAACTGCTGCCCAATTAGTCAATTTTCAGGCCTCATTTGCACTTAATCCGAATTGGTCATTTTTCATGCTACCTTGCAAGCAGAATTTTGGTATGCTTTCTCAATGAAAGTTGGCACATTTTGTGCCTAGTCTCACCTCCAATTGGTCTCATACCAATTGGAGTTACACATTTAGTTTTATAGGTTAAAATGCACACTGCCCTTAATTACATTGCTTAAACATCTATTCATTACACATTTACCTTGCTACAAATCCACCTCTCAACCCCATTCTGTTTTGGTACATTACCAAAACCATTTACCACTTCACATAAAAATAAATTTGGGCAGAATACAAACATCCACAACACACCAAATGAAACTCTAACTCACAAAGTCCAAATATAACCACATATACACATAAACATTTCTAATTCTTACATACACTTTACACAACCCATTTACATACATATTCATCAATCCTCAATATCACAATTTATCCAATATCTCCATGAATTCAAACATTCATTAAGGAGTCCCAAAGCTGCCAAAATGCTCCACAATGCCAAAGTGTCCCATAATTCGTCAACTTCCTTCCCAATTGCACAATCACCACATATATACATGGAATTAACTTACTAGGACATTAATCACCCTACTCAACATAATTTCCCATCAAATAAATGTAAGAATAAATCATCAATTATACAACTCCATGGCTGTCCAAACTGGATATATCAAGAACTTCTCAAAACTTAAAAATTCCTTCACAAAGCACACACCCATAACATGTATGCAAAGTTTAACAAAGCAATATTCAAAATCTCAAACTTACCTATTGTTGGGACTTGTTTAATCTTCACTAAAACTTCTTAATATTGGTATCAAGCTCTTCCTTGTGATGTGGGGACAATTTTTAATGAAGAAACCTAGATGATTGGAAGTGAAATGAGGAGATTAATTGAGCTTCATGCAAACGGCAATGGAGGTTTTATCTTTCTTCATTTCGGCAAGGTTGAGGGAAATGGAGAAGATGAAGATTTCAGCTTGTATTATGGACTTACACCTGCCATTTAGTGTTTAATTTAATCCCTAGTGGTCCACTCACACAATTTAAATCATATAATAAGTTTAACTCCCATTTATTCCACATTAAACCCTTCATTTTTGCTATTTACTTTAGGTGCCACCAATTTAATTTTTCATTATATTTTCCAAGTGTAATATTATTTATTTTTAATGGAAATTTAGGTCAAAAGACAATTCGGGATGTCAAATGACCATAATGCCCCTGTTCGGGTTGCATTCATGATTTTTCGGTAATATCGGGTTTTGTCTGTTTTTCGATTTCTCACTTTTCTTTGTACTAATTAATTAATTTTTCTTTAACATTTCTAATGATATTTATACTTCAATTGATGTCTCTTTAAGTCCTAAAAATATTTCCCAGGGTTCCCCGCAGTCCAGGGCTAGTCAACGGTCCACGCCGTGACTTTCCGGTGCGGTCACCCATCGCTAGGGTTCTCGGCTCGCTTAACTTGGTTACATTTCTTTACTATTATTTTTCCTTGTTTTTCTTGTATTTTCTTTTCTTGTATTTCATTATTCTATGTCTCCTCCCTCATATCAAAGTGTAGTTCTAGGCATCCTAGCTGTCAGGACAACACTGGTCACCGGAACAGTAGAACGCACTACCGAACATAGGGGTGTTACAGTGTATAATGGAGTTTGGATTTGGAAATTATATTGGAAGTGTTTTTAAACAGGTTCAGAAGAACTGTTTTTCCAATTTACAGTCGGCACTCTGCTAGATTTTTCTGTAAAATTTGTATAAAATTTCAGATTTATCAAAATTGAAAATAAATGAATTAAAAGGGATAAATTATAATAGAAACATAAATTGGTGCTCCGGCATACTGAGTGGCATAACTTGCTCGGCTACACTGTAGACGCGTAAGGGGTGTCACAATTTGGACACTTACTTCATTTGGAGCTTGTTAAAAACTCACTAAATCCCTTCCTTCTTGCTCCCAAAAGCTTCCTCAAGGTGAGTATGCAAGCTTTAATTAAGAAACCAAGTGGAAAGAATGGCTAAATCAATGGTGCATGGTGATGGAACTCATTTGGCCATGGTGGACTTAAATGGAGTTTCTTCCATGGTGAACTTCGGCTGGTTATTTGGGAGGATGAAGATGGACTGAAATTTTGTCCACTTTGCTTTATTTAAGTCCCATAATTCATGGTTAGTGGAGCAGTAAGGTTTCTTTTATTGTTTAATTATTCAAAGTTTCATTATTTGGATTTTAAGCCCCATTTCTTTCACCATTCGTATAATGTACCTCATTTTAATTTTTCATGACATTTTGAAAGTGTAATATCATTTATTTTTAATGGACATTGAGGTTAAAAGGCAACTCTAGGTGTCAAATGACCAAAATGCCCTTCTTCGTTTTGTATTCCCAATTTTTCGGTAACACCGATTTTTGTCTGTTTCTCGATGTTTTTTATTTTTCTTTGCACTAATTTATTAATTTTTCTTTGATATTTTTAGTGTCAATTACATTTCAATAAACCTTTAATTATGTCCCGAAATATAATTCTGAGGGTTTCATGCGGTCCTGCGGTCGGTAATTAGCTTCGCCGTAACTTCCCAGTGCAGTCACCCATCGCTACGAAGCCGGCTCGTTTAACTTAGTTTCATTTCCTCTCTTTTATTTTTCTTTAATTTTTCTTGCATTTTCTTTTTATTTATTTCATCATTATATATCTATTCACTATAACCGAAGTGTAGTTCCAAGCATCCTGACTTGCCCGGACTGACATTAGGTCACCAGAGCAATAGAACATATAGAACACGTACAGGAAGGATTTTACATCTGGTGTCCTAGGCGCATCCCAAAGGTGCCAAATACAACTGCAGTGTATCAAAAGATTAGTGCACTTATTCTTGATCTAATCTAGGGTTCTAATGAATTAATCTATTAATTCTAAAATCTTAAATGGCAAATATAGATCCAAAAATATATTAAAAGAGTTTCAATATGTTGTTTAACATTGAAATCAAATAGATAAATAATGAATCTTGCATGATGCATGATACCCTAGAAGAAAAAATTTTAATTCAATGATCTAAACTTATGTTTTTCATGCTTCCACTCCTTCAGAGTTGACTCCTGACCTAACTGTCCAATAAATCAGAGAAAAGAAAATTTTGAAATATGGAATTAAATTAAAGAAGTATGGGAAAAATAAAAGGAAAAGAAAATTAAATTAAAAAGACTTATGACATCATAAGGCCCATGTAAGCATGACAACATCAACAAATTTAAATTCTAATTATTTAATTATGGATATTTGCAAAGAGACAAATAAAGAAAATTAAAAGGAAATCTTTTTTCTATTTTCTTCTTCTTCTTGCCGTGAACGTATTTTCTCTCTTCTCTCTCATTTTTCTTTTCCTTCCCTCCATGAAATCTCACTTTGAGCTTTTGTAACCCTAAATTACCACATAAATCCCTTAGAAAACTTGTAGAAATCCTCAAATTGAGCTTCAAGAAAAAGATTTGAAAGAGAAAATTCGAAGAATATTGAAGAAATAAGAAGTTAGGAAAGCCTCATATAAGGTTAGTGAAGTTATTTTCTCTTTTTATATTAATGTATAACATAAGAATTAAGTTAGAAATTGCTAAAAATGAAAAAAAAATAACATGTATAGAATTCCATGGAAATTTAGTCAACTTGAGATGTGGTAGGAATTGATTGAGTTTTATTGAATTAAAGGTGAACATGAGCTTGAATGAGTTGATTGATCATGTTTATATACTTTGATTTAGTGAGATGTAACAATTAGTAAATTAGGGTTCTTGGCACTTAGGATTTGGAATAAAAATTGTAGAAAATAGTCAATTGATGTAAATGACCTTACTTGAATTGAGAAATGGTCAATTGTAACCATTTGTGGTGCATGTGAATTGTTATAACAAAGTTTCAAATTGGATTGGTTAAGGTCAATATGCAGATAGCTTGAACTAGGTCCCTTTCAGGGACCAAAACTAAAAATTTACCAACCCAATCAGTGTGAAGTTAATTGGGAATGAAACTAGACACAAAATAAACCATTTTTCATCCAGGAATCATGCCCTAAAAATGACCACAACTTAATGAACAATTAGGCCAAATCCGGATTTGGGCACACTACCCTGTACAAAAATGACCAAATGAACAGATGTTACATAAATGACCATAACTTGGTCTAGGAAGGTCCAAATGACTTGAATCTTATACCGATGGAAAGCTGAGACATATCCCTACAACTTTCGTGAAGAGAACAAATCAAAATTTTGACCATAACCTATCTACAAACTCACTGCAGTCAGCACACTAAAAACTGCCAATATCCAGAAAATGCCCAGAATTCTGGGTAACACCAAATACGGCCAGCTCCATTCAAATAGTCATATCTTGGGCTACAAAACTCCAAATGGAGTGATTCAAAAAGGGAAATAACGTTAAGACAATAAGAAACAACGTCTATGAAGAAAACTAAGCCAAATTACCTCAGCAACTTGACCAATGGAATAGTGCAATATAGGACATAAAATCTGAAATTTGGAAATTTCACCTAAGAGACGTAAAATTTGAGGAAACAACCAAAACCACAAATTAGGTAACCAAAATCTATTATGTGGGTGAAATTGAAATCCCTATACCTATTAAGCATGAGAAAGTCAATAAATTGACTTGAATAGTAACCCCAAAATACAAATTTTAAAGAACATCAAGTTAAGTATATTAAAGCTAGAAATAATTAGATTTGAAATTGTTTTTGGACTTATGATAAATTATGATACTGAAACACTGTAAAATTGTGTGTTTTAGTTGAAAAGAATACCGAGAAAGAACCCGAGGCATCGAGTCAAGACCAATAGGTTACTCACAAAAGATTTGTGCACAACATAAATATTGTTTAAAATTTCTTTTTGCAAAGTACATGAAATGAATTGTGACTTATTTATATTGAAAAAGGGTGATTGAAATGTACACTATGCTTTTGATTTAAATTGTTGGAAATTTAATGATCTATGTTTTAACTGTCAGTAAATGTTTGGTAAATGGTTAAGACAGTTTTGAAACCACAGTGTCATGACCATAAATTTGAATGCCTCACTAGCATGACTAGTGGAAGGAATTAGTTTTGAATTTTGATTCCCTCTCTAGCTGAAGTGTTGAGGTGTGTGCCAGTAGAGGAAGAAATTGAATGGGTACCCATAGATTGAGCTAGCTAGCCTTATGATTTCTCATAAGCCTCCGGTTATTGAGATGAATATTGTTCTGAATGGCATGATATAACTGTATATTTTTATGAAATTGTTTTGAGACTTCCGAAATGAGACTATTTTGATTAAAATTATCAATTGTCTTTTATATCCACTTTTCATGCTCAGTATTGTATTTGAATAAATATTATTTGAGTTATGCATAAAATGTCATTTTAGTATGTTGTGCACCACTGAGTCATAGCACTCAGCGATGGCTGTTATTGCTGTCGCAGATAGAAAGACTAGAGGAGTAGCAGAGTGAGCTGCTGAGGATCTTAGAGCTACAGCCCCGAGGTTTTGTCGGGTATAATTTTATACCCTGATTGTAATGTTTATATTTGTGTATGTAACCGTATGTATATGTATAAATGGGCTTTGAACAGTTGTATAGATTTTGTAATAATATTAGTTTGGATTTTCTACTATAAATTTTGGGTCGATGAATGTAAATAATTTTTATTTTAACGAAAAATGAATGAAATTATTGAGTATTATTTTTTATGACAATTGAATTGAGATTTGTTTTGAATTATGGAGTTGGGAGAAATGATATTGATTTGTGTTGTGGTAGTTGTTAAGTTTGATGAAATAAATTATTGGAAGCATTTTTATAGGTATTTGAAGAGCTGTTTTTCCCAAATATAGATAGCATTTTGCCGAAATTTTTCCAAAATTTGCGTAAAAATAAAAATGAACAAAAATTTTAACTAGTTTTTAAACTTCAATTAAATGTTTTAATACCTGCTATAAAAGCTCACCAATTTCAAAATGTAAGAAAATTGTTTTAAAATCCCTTATAGTGTATTTAATGGGTTATCGGTAGACGGAGTTGGCAATTCATTAGGTATACTACGGGATCATGTTATGCCTTATAGAGGGGTAAGGTGTGACATATTTTACTAGTATCAGAGCAAATTTTTGAAATATGTTTTGATTTGTGAATTTGTGTCTTTTCTTCAATAAGTACATTGCTCAATGTCCTTATTTGTTACATACAGTGCATTACATCATAAATATGAACTAATGGAGGGAAAGCTCCTTGTGTTGTTTGTTTAGGAGATATCCTAACTCCAAACTAAAATGGAAGAAGGGGATCGCTCAGTTGAGCAGTCGGTAGAGGTAGAGGCTGAGGCCCAAGGGGAAGCCCCAGCTCTCCAAAATGTTAATGGGTCAGTGGCACCAGCCCCACAAATGCCACAATTTCCGGCACAGTTAGCTCAGCTGATAGCTGCTATGTTTCAATAAATGGCTGGGGGTATGCCTACTCAAGCTCCACCCTAGACTCCTGTGGTGCAACCTCAGGCTCCAGTTAGAAAATATGACAAGCTGTTGAAATATGGGGCGACAGAATTCAAGGGTACAGTAGACCCTCTAGAGGCGGAGTAATGGCTGAAAAGAATGGACAGAGTATTCAGGAAACTGCACTGCTCGAATGAATTGAAGTTTGAATATTCAGTGTCCTTGCTGCAACGGGATGCATATGACTAGTAGAAGACCATCCCCCACAGCATGGCAGAACCCCTAGTATTGACCTGGGACGACTTCATCAAAGAGTTCAGACAGAAATATGTCCCAGATGCATATGTGGATAAAAAATTGCAAGAATTTCTGAGTCTAAAACAAGGTAACAGATCAGTGGTAAAGTATGAGAGGGAGTTATCCCGCTTAAGCCACTATGCTAGGAGTCTCCTTTCTACCAGCAAAGAAAGGTGCAAGAGGTTTGAAACAAGCCTGAAGCCTACTTTAAGAGTACAAGTGGTCGGCTTTAAATACAACAACTTCTCTGAACTCATGTCTCAAGCACTGGAAGTAGAAAGAATTGAATTAGAAGCGACACTAGTAAAAGAGAAATCTAAGAAGATTGAAAAATCAGAGAAAGATAAAGGTGAAAAATTGGTTGAGCAAAGTTCTAGTGGCAATATTGGAAAAAGAAAGAAATTTAAGGGGTCCGGCAGAGGAGGAAGGTTTGGAAGGGGTAGATTCTCTGGACAGAGACCCCCTTGGGTTGGTCAGCAGTCGACTAGGGGTTCATATCCTCCCCGCCCCTGTGAGACATGTGGCAAGACTCATGGGGGAGAATGCTATTGGGCTACAGGAGCTTATTTTAACTGTGGAGGCACGAGCCATCTCACTAAGGACTACACTAGTGCCCGTAGATTTTGGTTAGCTCCTACTAATGTAGAAGGGTCTATTCAGAGTTTTGCTATCAGAGGTTCACAACCGGTTAGCAAAGGAAGAGCCAGAGGTAGAGGCAATGCTTCTGGCAGTCAGGGTACCATTATCCAGTTAGCACAAGGGAGTGCTCCGGCTAGAGTTTACATTATGAG
The DNA here is from genome assembly GCF_030052815.1 of Hevea brasiliensis. Classification (NCBI taxonomy): domain Eukaryota; kingdom Viridiplantae; phylum Streptophyta; class Magnoliopsida; order Malpighiales; family Euphorbiaceae; genus Hevea; species Hevea brasiliensis. The sequence goes on along the minus strand of NC_079499.1, from coordinate 77,722,345 downwards.
ATAGCGGGAAGAGGTTGAGACTTCCGATATTGTAGCTGGTATTTTTTGTATCTCTTATCAGGATGTTATAACACCCCTATGTTCGGTAGTGCATTCTACTGTTCCGGTGACCAGTGTCTATCCAGACAGCTAGGATGCCTAGAACTACATTTAAATGTTAGTGAGGAGACATAAAATAATGAAATACAAGAAAAGAAAATACAAAAAAAACAGAGAAAAATAATAGCAATGAAATGAAACTAAGTTAAATGAGCTAGCACCGCAGCGATGGGTGACCGCAAGGGGAAGTTACGGCACAAGCAATAGCTGACCCCAGGACTACAGAGAACCCTCAAAATATAGTTTCGAGACATAATCAAAAACTTATTGAATGATAAATGTCATTAGAAATATCAAAAAAATATTAATTAATTAGTACAAAGAAAAACGAGAAATTGAGAAAACAACAAAACTCAGTGTTACCGAAAAATCGGGAATGCAACCCGAATAGGGGCATCGTGGTCATTTGACACCTAGAGTTTCCTTTTGACCTAAATGTCAATGAAAAATAAATGGTATTACATTTGGGAAAATCAAATGAAAAATGGAATTAAAGATAAAATGTAAATTAAGAGAAATTAAGGTTAAAATTGTAATTTTTGAAACCTTAGATTATAATATCATTAATCTAGGTTTAGTGGAGCACTAAGTGAATATATTAATACTTAAAATGAGAGCAGAATCCTCCACTCACTTCATCATCCTCACTAAGCTCTCCCATGGCCGAAAATGGTGTCCCAACTTCCCTCCACAGAAACCACCCATGCAAGCTTGAGATCACCTTCATTTCAACCGAAATTCTTAAACTTCCTTCATTAATCTTTCCCTACACACCTTAGGCAGCAATAAGGGAGCAAGAAAGATAAGTTTTGGTGGAGTTTTGATGAAGTCCAAAGGAGGTAAGTTGTTATTTTCAATCCTTGTTTCATTAAAAGTATAACTAAGCTTGTGATTGTTTGAATTATGGAAGAAGTTTGAAGTTTGATGAATTGTTGGGGATGGAGCATTTCGGCAGCCATGAAACCTCACAATGTATAGCTTATTTTTGTATGTAAATGGTAGTTTGGGATGTTGATTTAAATGTTTAATTGTATTAAAGTTGAATTCCATATGTGAAGTTTCAATATTAAGCTTGCAAAGTGAAAATGGAAGTTGATGTGTATGTGTAATTTTTGGGCAGCCTCAAAATGGAAATTGGTAAGGTTCAAATTCATGAAAAGTTGTTGAAATATTGTACAAAAATTTGGCAGCATATATGTGTTTGGAATAGTAGTGATAGGTATGTAATTTGATAATGGAAGTTTGTGTGATAATTAGAAGTATTTATGTGTATACATTGTTGAGATTGAACTTTATGAATGGTGGCTGCATTTGGTGTATTTGAAGTGGTTATATTCTGTCCAAGTTGACCTATAATGTAGAGAATTGAATGGTTTTGGTTAGTGCCAAATGCAGAATGGCATGGGAAGTGAAAATGTAATTGGTAAACATGTATTTAGTTTGGTGTTTGAAAAGGATGTAGAGGGCAGTTTGCAAATAGACCTATAACCCTAAGTGTGTGGCTCCAATTGGTATGAGGCCAATTGGAGGTAAAACTAGGCACAAAATGTGCCAACTTTCATGAAGAAAGTCTACCTAAATTCTGTTTAGAAAGTGACTTGAAAAATGACCAAATCCGGATTAGTGACTTGAAAGCCTGAAAATTGACCATTTGGGCTGTAAACTATTTTGGCCTGCAAAAGTATTGTGATAAATTTATCTTATCTTAGCTTTTCGAAACATTGGAAAATTGATTGTTGAACTGAGTTGATAATGTTGAGAAATTTATTGTGTTAAACAAATTATTGAAGGTTGGGATTGAGGATATATATATTTGAAGTGCTTTTTACAGGTTTTTAAAGAAATGTTTTATTCAAAATACAGATGACACTCTTCCAAAATTTTTACAAAATTATTATTATTTCAAATGTGTTATTTGGTTTCACTTCAGTTAAAATTTTTTTTTAACACCTGTCAATAGTGCTCACAACTGTAAAAAGAAGTAAGAAAAGTTTTAAAATCCCTTGTAGTATATTTAATGGGTTATCAGTAGACGAAGTTAGTAATTCATTAGATATACTACGGGATCATGTTATGCCTTACAGAGGGGTAGGGTGTGACATGTTTTAGTGGTATCAGAGCTAGTTTTTAAAATTCTGTTTTCACCTGTAATTTGAATATTCTTTCTTTATAGTACAACTGCTCAATGTCATTATTTGATACATACAGTACATTACATTATAAATATGCACTAACGGGAGGAAATCTCTTTGTGTTATTTTGTTCAAGAGGTCTAAAATCCTCAAATTGACTATGGAAGAGGGGGATCGTTTAATAGATCAATCTATAGAGGCTGAGGTACAAGGTGATGCCCCAGCCCTACACAATGTGAGTGGATCAGTCGCACCAGCCCCCTCAGTACCGCAGTGCCCTACTCAGTTCATTCAGTAGATGGCTGCAATGTTCCAACAGATGGCTGGAAACATGCCTACTCAAGTCCCACTATAGACACCAGTGGTACAACCATAGTTTTCAGCTAGGCAGTATGACAAGCTTATTAAATATAGGGCTCCTGAGTTCAAGGGGACAGTAGATCCTCTAGAGGGAGAATAATGGTTAGAGAGAATGGATAGGGTGTTCAAGAAACTGCATTGTATAGAGGAGCTCAAATTTGAGTATTTGGTGTCACTACTATAGGGAGACGCATATGACTGGTGGAAAATCATTCCTCATAGTTTGGTGGAACCTCCAGTACTAACCTGGGATGACTTTCTCAGAGAGTTTAGACAAAAATATGTCCCAGATGCCTGTGTGGACTAAAAGCTACAGGAGTTCTTAAGCCTGTAACAAAGGAACAGAACAGTGGCAGAATATGAGAGAAATTTCTCTCAATTGAGTCATTATGCAGGAAGCCTTGTCACACCCTATCCCTCCGTAAGGCATAACATGATCCCGTAGTATACCTAATGAATTACCAACTTCGTCTACTGATAACCCATTAAATACACTAGAAGGGATTTTAAAACTTTGCTTACTTCTTTTTACAGTGGTGAGCACTATTTACAGGTGTTAAAAATTTTTTGAACTGAAGTGAAACAGCTAACACATTTCAATAATTAACAATTTCTGCAAAAATTTTGGCAGAGTGTCATCTGTATTTTGAATAAAACAGTTCTTCAAAAACCTGTAAAAAGCACTTCAAATATTTGGTTCAATCCCCAACTCCAATATTCAATCAACACAATAAGTTTCACAATAATTGTCAACTCAAATCCACAATAATTTTTTAGTGTTTTCAAAAGCTGAGATAAAAGAATATATTACAATATTTACAAACTAAAATAATTTACAAATTTAGTTTACAACTTTAATGTACAATTTTAATTTACAACTACTCAAAACCAAGAACACTATATATATACAGCGAACATACATTACAATACAAAATGCAAAATATGGTATACTCCATATACCCGATGATCTCTCAGTGTATTACTAGTAGCCTAGTCTGCTACCCTATCAGTCTGTCTACCTGCGACAGCAATGAAAAGCTATTGCTGAGCTAATGTCTCAATGGTGCAACTTTAATAAAATGCAACTTTAAATCACAAATCATAAGTCATATGAATAGTAGATACTTAAAACCATAGTTATATTCAAAAGACAGTGAATGTCAATAAGAATTTAAACTCCATTTCACAATATCACAATGAATATCAATAAATCATACACACAGCTTAATCATGTTCCAAAGTCCAATTCATCCCAAGAGCCGATGGCTAATGAGGAATAACATAGCTAGCTAGCAATAATATGAGTACTCATTCTATTCGTCCTCAACAGGCACACACCTCAACACTTCAGCCAGAGAGGGAATTCAAAGTCAATTCATCCCACTAAATAAGCTAGCGAGGAATTCAATCAATACTCATGATAGATGTGGTTTCAAACCATTTACAATACTTTTCAATCAATAACTATCCATCAAATATCATTCAAACAAATTTTCACAAATTAAAATAATAGTATACAAATAGTCATAATTTATTTCAATTGAAAAATTCAAAAGAAATAACTGTTGTGCACAAACCTCTGATAACTGTCTCTTGGCTTTAACTCAGTGTTTCCTTCCCTTTTCATGATTCTTTGCTAACTGAAACACACAATTTGAAGTGTTTCAGTACTCATTTAAACCGTCTCTAATAGTAAGGCTTAATACTTAATTTATTGAATTCTATTATTTCCTTAGTCAACCTAAGATGTTGACCCTTGATGCAGTCTAGGTGAATTAGGTTTTAATGTTACCAAATTGTCACATTTATAGCCTTTTAGTGTGGCTACATATTACCAAATTCATTTCCAAGTATGTTGCATTTTATTGCAATTTGCCAGATTTCGGTATACTAATTTGACCTAGCCGGATGACCTAGTTTCCTCGGTTTTTGGGTTTTAATAAAAACTACAAACTTGTAGGTCTATGTCTTATTGCACGCGAGGAAAAATTTCAGGTCATTCTGAGTTGTTTAGACCAAGTTATGGTCAATTTACCAATGCTGGACAGAATGTACCAAAATGGTAGGTTTAGGTCATTTTTAGGTCACTTTTGGTTCGGCCAGTTTTTGGACCTGAAATTGTGCAAGCTATTTGGCTTGGTTCTGGCCATTTCTGGGCTTTGGTGTCTTCATAAGAATTGTAGATATATGTCTCACCTATTCATGGTAAAAATTTCAGGTCAATTGGACCTTTCTTGAGTGATTTATGGCCAAAATACTAACTGCTGCCCAAATGGTCAATTTTCAAGTTTTCAAAGCACTAATCTGGATTTGGTCATTTTTCAAGTCACCTTCTAGGCAGAATTTTGGCAAGCTTCCTTCATGAAAGTTAGCACATTTTGTGGCTAGTTTTACCTCCAATTGGTCTCATACCAATTGGAGCCACACACTTAAGGTTCTAAGGCAAAACATAGACTGCCCTATTAAACATTGTTCATCCTTTACCAATTGCACATCCTATGCTTACCAAGTCACTCTTCCATGCCAATTCTGGTTTGTACCATAACATGAACACATTTAGCAACTCATTTTTGGTCATTTTGGCAACTTATAACCATTCTCAATATGCACACTATAACCCAGAATTTTCCAACTCCAATTACAATAATTAAACACATGAATGCACCTCATTTACATGTCCAAATTCAAACCTTTATACACACATACATGCTGCCATCCATAACAACATAATTCAACAATGTAATTCCACAAACCAAACCATGAAACAACACATTTTGATCTTCTTCATGTGACACCCCTTACCCGTCTACTGTGTAGCCGAGCAAGTTATGCCACTCAGTTTGCCGGAGCACCAATTTATATTTCTATTACAATTTATCCCTTTTAATTCATTTATTTTCAATTTTGATAAATCTGAATTTATCCGCAAATTTTATAGAAAATCCGGCAGAGTGCCTGCTATAAATTGAAAAAACAGTTCTTCTGAACCTGTTTAAAAACACTTCCAAAATAATTTCCAAATCCAAACTCCATTTTACACATTCAAGTTAATCTCAAAATCTCAATCTCAAATCACAATAGTATTTCCAAAACTTTTATGTTCACTTCATCACTTGAAGCATATTCACAATTAATTCTCAACATTTCATTTATCAACATACATAATGCAGAAAATCTCAATAATATGAAATTTCATATATTTACATTAATATATAATTACAGGAGTTTATAAATTACAATCCAAACTAATACAAAATCCAAAGTACAGAAGGGCCACCTATAGTCCTAATGTCCTACCATATGCAGTGCAGATGTGAGGTGACTCTGGACCCCGGATGCAGCTCTGAAGGCTCACCCCGTCTGATGTCTGCTGGGCTCCCCATCTAGGTCTCCAGTACCTGCGCGTGGCAAAAGCGACGCGCTAAGCAATTCTGCTTAGTGGTGACAGTATAAAATAAAATAAAATAATTATGCAGAATGTATGATTTTATTTTTGGGTAGACTTAATTCCTAGTATTTTTTACAGTATTATTCAATTAAAATTTGGTAAGGTTTATTAACATTGCTCGAGTAACCCATACTAGTTGACTGGACTGGATAAACGGGTAAATTGACACTGGGTACTAAGTACCTCGGACCATCACACAATCGGTCACATTGTGTCTCCCGGTGTGCAATAGAACAACTAATAAGCTGTAATAATTATCAGGGTTAAAACCCAAGCATATCAACTCAAATAACATAGCCAAAGGCTATTATGTCACAGAATGGCATGGGAAAGCCATGAAATATAGAATGGCATGAAGCCATATGCAGTACTGCTAACAGAACCCTAGTGGCATGCCAAGCTATCCAAACCAATCTTGTTAGGTATACTAAGGCATTTTACGCTTTTAAGTTTAACAATTTTTGAATTTCAAGTTTTTGTGTCACTATTCACCTCATTAGTCAACCAAAATGTTGACTTTTGCATAGACAATAGGTACATTGGTTTTAATACTCCCAACATACCACATTTTGCATTTAAAACTTGTTGGTATTGGTTACTAATACCATTTATAAGCTTAATGTTAATTAAGCAGAATTTTCTATTTTCATGCTTCATATTTATTGTTCCATTGGTCATTTTTGTAGTGGGAATTTCACAAAATGATCAACATGAAAGTTGTTCCTTATTTTGTCTAGTTGAATTTCCTTTTTTGAATCACTCCATTTGGAGTTTTTTAGCTCAAGTTATGATCCAAAAACCATAACTAGCAGGATTGAAATTGTTCTGGACTGACCATATCTACAATGCAGTGAACAGTGACTGCAACTCACTTGTTGGATAGGTTCTGGTTATAATTTGGATTAGTTTCCTTCATAAAAGTTGTTGGTCTATATCCCAGATTGTTGCTAGTAAAATTTCAGGTCAATTGGACCTTTCTAGATTGAGTTATGGCTAAATGAATCATTCTGCAGAAACAGACTGCAGGTCACCTGGATTATGGCAAACTTTTGGTCCACTTGGTTTGGTTAATGGAATGGTTTCTTCACCAAAGTTGTGTCATTATGTGTCTAGTTTCATGTCCAATTAGCCTTGCACAAATTGAACCTCTACAATTCAAGTTATGGCTGCCCAAATCTACTGCACTCATGTCCAATTCTGCAGGTCACCAAGGGCAGCCACTCCAATCTCAATTCCCACTATATAAACCACTTCATTTCTAAGTTACACACAGCCAAATGGTCAGTATTTGACCATTAAAACATACTTTCACCATCAAAAGATTAAGGTCTCCAATTTATGCCTAAACCCTAACCCTAATATCTCAAGTCATGCATTTACATACCTTCCATTGTCCTAAGCATTGTATTCATGTTAAAGGCAGCCAAATTGCAATTTAACTCTAAGAAATCTTCAAAACTCTACTAGGTTCAAGGTTGCCCAAAACTTTGGGATGGACATACACAAGATATTTAACAAATTTATTTGCAATTTTGCACTCAAATATACTTTTCAACATAAATTTGAAGAGAAACATGAATTTAAGTCACTAACCTCTAATGGAATGAATTTCAAACTTATCAAAGCACCTCCTTTCTTCTTCCTTTTTCTGTATTTAGCTTGCCCAATGTGTAGAAATAATTTTTTGTGAAGACCAAGATGAGTTTCAAGGAGGTTTAATGGGTTATCTCAAGCTTTCCTAAGCACCCATGGAGGTGTGGGGTGAGGGAAAGGTTTCGGCCAAGAGGATGAAGAGGAAGGTTTAGATTTTTTTTTTCTTTTCTGCCCATTAAGTCTCTTTTATATATGCTTATGCCATGTGTCAACACTTGATTGGGTGGAAGACTTTTAATGACATCCTTGTGATGCCATAATTCTAATTTTCCTTTATTTTCTCTTCATTTCTTGTCTAATTAATTTCAATTAAATTTTTAACAACATTTAGTCATATTTTATGTTATATAAATTATTTATTTAACTTGACAAGTTGGCCAAAAATCATTTCTGAAGACAAAATGACCAAAATGCCCTCCATTTAGCTTAACGGCCTAAAATTGTCTGCACCGATTGAAAAAATTTTCTAAGTATTTTCTTGACATTCTAATGCCATAAGAACCTCAATGACCCTTCTCTGGAGTCCCAAAAATTATTTTATAATTTTTCCTAAATTTTTTTCTTATTAATATTTGAGTTAATTTTTTTGGTTCCTCACTTTAGTTTAAATATTTTTTCTGAACGTTTTAGCTATCCGGACCAACACTGGTCACCGGAATAGTATACTGTACGGACTAGCTAAAATGAGGATGTTACACTTCATAAGGCTGCCACAAGTTTACACATACCCATCAATTTCTACTTTCACTTTTCAAGCTTGTAATTCAAACCTTACACATGGAATTCAACTTCAATACAATTAAGCATTTAAATCATCATCCAAACCACTATTTACATACAAGAAAAAGTTGTTCATGGTGAGTCCTCATGGCTGCTGAAATGTACCCCTCCATTAATTTATCAAACATAAAAAATTCCTCCACAAAACAACTACCCACAACAACCATTCAAAATTTAATGAAGTAAGATTTGAAAACACTCAATTACCACTTTTGAAGCTCGATCAAAACCTCACTAAACTTCTTAAAATTGTTATCAAACTCTTCCTTATAAGGTGAGGAGCAAGGTTAATGAAGGAACTTAGGGGAAAAATGGCTTCAATAAGCTTGCATGGAGCTTGGAAGATTCGGCCATGGAGGATTTCTTTCAAGGGAGTTTTGGCTAGTTTTGCAAAGTGAGGAAGATGAAGGCATATTCTGCCACAATAGGCTTAATGGTCCACTTAATGGAGTTAGTGGTGTTAGTAGTATGCCCTAGAGCATATCATTTAGTATGTATCTTGTACATATTTTATTAATAAATGGCATTTCCACTTTTCTGTTTATATAATATATTTATGTGTAATAGAAAAGGTCCATTGATATTTTGTTAGAAATATTATTCTTAAGTTGTTAAGAATATGAGTGACAATATTTCTAGCACAAAGTATCATAAATAGGTTCACAATCGAGGATACTTCATAATAAGGACATGACTTATCCAGAAAGATTGTATTCATGTTTGTTCCCAAGTTATTTATATGAGATATAAATAAGATGGAATGGTGAGTCTCATGCCATATAACAAACATGATAGGCACTTATAAATGATAAGTAGGCCGAACCAGTGACACTTATGACAAGCACATGGAGTATACTCTTGTCAATGTTTTGTCATAAATCATTTCAGTGCATATAATCTTTAGACCTGAGATAGCACAGTTATCTTGTATATAGGTAGTTTGAGTTTGATCTTTCATACTTGTACTGTGTATGGGTATATGGGCATGTGTTGGCTCCTACTCGTTATATATGGAGGTAGGTGTTGATCAAGATGGAATCTGTTCCTCTAAGTAAATAGAGATAAAATCCTATGTTCATTTAATTGCTCTTGATGTTTCAAGTTCTGGCCAGAAAGATAGATTTATTCGTAAAAGAGTTTCGATGAGAAAATCTTTTAATCAAGAACTGGAATTAAAAGAGAACATAATATTCATAGCAAATGGAGTTTGACATAAACCATGACTCAAATTGAGTTGGGATTTTGTAACAGAGAGATTCTAGTGCATGGTAACATATGATTATAGGTTCATTTAAGGTAAACCTTATTACTAATTGGGTGGCCATGGCATGCTATGCTAGGTGTTAACCATGGTCTATGAGGTGCATAAAATGATTTAGAGAAATAATTTATGGTAAGAAAGAGTTCTGATGATATCAAGAGTTGATATCATGTCTCATTGCCAATTAGTGATGAGCCTAGTAAGTCACACACATACACAAGTTATCACCTAATTAAATATGATTTAATTAATTAATTAAAGAGTTTAAACTGATTAATTAAATAGGTTTGATTTGCAAATAGATTGCAAAGTTCCTAGCATGACTTGAAGCCAAATCTAGATTATTAGATGTATAATATAAGTTAAATTTATATTTAAAGTGTTTAAATATGAATTTAATTAATGAGAAATTAATTAATGGAGATTAATTAATTAATTTATATTTGATATAAATTAATTAGAAGAAGAAAATAATTATTTTGGGTTAAGAACTCAAAATTAAGACACAGGGGCATTTTGGTCATTTTGCAGTGTGACACGTGGCACCATGAGATGGTGACACATGGCATAACACATAAGCTTGCCAAATGTTTTTTTTTAATCATGTAAGATGATTAAAATCAAGATTAAATATAGGTTTGACATTTGGCACAATGTGATTGGGTCACTTAAACCTAGAGCTAATCAAAGGGTGACATGTGGCAAGGGTTTAATGTGTTAACCTAGCTATTTAAGTGTTGTTATGAGAAAATAAAACACAACCAGCAGCCACACTCCTTTGTCATGCCACTTTGAGGGTTTTTATCTCTTCTTCTTCATCTCTTATCAATTCAAAGAGATTAGCCATCAATATCTTGAATTAAGAACACTAGAAATTGTTTCTAGTGTCCTGTTTACATCTTTAATCTCTTAAAAGGCAGAACTTGATTTTCTAGTGTATCTGAAAGGAGAAATCGTACCCTATTGGATATGGTATGTAGTATGATGAGCTATACTGATATGGCAATCTCCTTTTGGGGATTTGCATTAGAATCAACTTTGTATATTCTGAATAGGATTCCATCAAAATCAGTTTCTTCCACACCTTATGAGATATGGCATGGAAGAAAACCAAGTCTTAAGCATGTTAAGATTTGGGGTTGTCCAGCTTATATCAAAAAGCTGAACACTGATAAATTGGAGACCAGGTCAGAAAAAGGTCGATTTGTTAGATATCCAAAAGATAGTTTTGGATATTATTTTTATTTGCCTACTTCACAAAAGGTTGTTATAAGTAGAGATGCCACATTTCTTGAACAACGGTTTGTTCAAGAAGGAGGCAAAGGAAGGCAAATAGAGTTAGAATTGGAGAATTCTGACCAACCAACAGATCAGATGGATATAGATCCATCTAGTCAACCAATACCCGTTGATGAAACATCTATAGCTATTCCTCGTAGAACAACCAGGGTATCTCACCCACCAGTGAGATATGGTTTTCTTCATGAAGAAGAACAAGAGTTGTCTACTCATGAAGAAATAGATCATGGAGATGATCCACTTACCTATGAAGAAGCTATATCAGATATAGACTCTTCAAAATGGATTGATGCTATGAAATCCGAGATTGATTCCATGTATAAGAATCAAGTTTGGGATCTTGTTGACCCACCTGAAGGTATTATACCTATAGGGAACAAATGGGTTTTCAAGAAGAAAATTGGTTCTGATGGAAAGTTAGAGACCTATAAGGCAAGGCTAGTAGCGAAAGGGTTTCGCCAAAGGCAAGGAATCGACTATGAGGAGACTTTCTCGCCTATTGCCATGCTTAAATCAATTAGGATTTTATTAGCAATAGCTGCATACTATGATTATGAGATTTGGCAGATGGATGTCAAAATAGCTTTTCTCAATGGATACATTGAAGAAAACATTTTCATGGAACAACCTAGGGGATTTGAATCCCAAGATGGTTCTAAGGTATGCAAGCTAAAGCGATCCATTTATGGGTTGAAACAAGCTTCAAGGAGTTGGAATATCCGTTTTGATGAAGCCATTAAATCTTTTGGTTTTATCAAAAATGAGGATGAGCCATGTGTATATAAAAAGGTTAGTGACAATGCTATCACTTTCCTTGTCTTATATGTGGATGACATACTGTTGATGGGTAATAACACGGGTATGTTGACGACTATAAAGGTATGGTTGTCAAATACATTCTCCATGAAAGACTTAGGGGAGGCAACCTATATTCTTGGAATTCGCATCTATAGAGATAGAGCGAAAAGAATAATTGGTTTATCCCAAAGTCTATACTTGGAAAAGGTGTTAAAGAGGTTTATCATGCCTGATTCCAAGAGAGGATTGTTACCAGTGAGACATGGTATCCATCTTTCTAAAGAGATGTCTCCAAAGACACCTGAAGAAAGAGATAAGATGGCCAGGATTCCATGTGCTTCGGCTATTGGAAGTTTAACGTATGTAATGTTGTGTACTAGGCCGGATATCGCATATGCTGTTAGTTTGACTAGCAGGTATCAATCCAATCCAAGTTTGGAACATCGATAGTCACAAGAATATTCTTAAGTACTTGAGAAGAACTAAGGATTTATTCTTGATTTATGGAGGTGGAGACTTGCAATTGGATGGTTATACTGATTCTGATTTCCAATCAGATATCGATGATAGAAAGTCTACCTCTGGATATGTGTTCATTTGTAATGGAGGTGTAGTCAGTTGGAAGAGTTCCAAACAGAGCACGACTGCAGATTCCACTACAGAAGCTGAGTATATTGTTGCATCATATGCTGCAAACGAAGCTGTTTGGATAAAGAAGTTCGTGATAGAACTTACAATAGTTCCTTCCATTGAGTCAACAATTCCACTACACTGTGAAAATAATGGAGCAGTCATACAGGCTAAGGAACTAAGGTCTCACCCAAAATCCAAACACATAGAAAGGCACTACCACATTATCAGAGATATAGTTAGGCAAGGCGATATAGCCATGCAGAAAATAGCATCAGCTGAAAATCCAGCTGATCCATTCACTAAGCCTATGTCACAGACTCAGTTAGACCGACATCTTGAGAAGATAGGTCTAAGATATTGTAATGAATGGCTCTAGTGCTAGAGGGAGATTGTTAGTAGTATGCCCTAGAGCATATCATTTAGTATGTATCTTGTACATATTTTATTAATAAATGGCATTTCCACTTTTCTGTTTATATAATATATTTATGTGTAATAGAAAAGGTCCATTGATATTTTGTTAGAAATATTATTCTTAAGTTGTTAAGAATATGAGTGACAATATTTCTAGCACAAAGTATCATAAATAGGTTGACAATTGAGGATACTTCATAGTAAGGACATGACTTATCCAGAAAGATTGTATTCATGTTTGTTCCCAAGTTATTTATATGAGATATAAATAAGATGGAATGGTGAGTCTCATGCCATATAACAAACATGATAGGCACTTATAAATGATAAGTAGGCTGAACCAGTGACACTTATGACAAGCACATGGAGTTTACTCTTGTCAATGTTTTGTCATAAATCATATCAGTGCATATAATCTTTAGACCTGAGATAGCAAAATTATCTTGTATATAGGTAGTTTGATTTTGATCTCGCTTTCATACTTGTACTGTATGGGTATATGGGCATGTGTTGGCTCTGCTAGTTATATATGGAGGTAGGAGTTGATCAATATGGAATCTTTACATCTAAGAAAACAGAGATAAAATACAATGTTCATATCATTGTTAGTGATGTTTCAAGTTCTGGCAGACAGATAGATTTATTCGAGAAAAGAGGTTACGATGAGAAAATCTTTTAATCAAGAACTGGAATTAAAAGAGAACATAATATTCATAGCAAATGGAGTTTGACATAAACCATGACTCGGCTTGAGTTGGGATTTTGTAACAGAGAGATTCTAGTGCATGGTAACATATGATTATAGGTTCATTTAAGGTAAACCTTATTACTAATTGGGTGGCCATGGCATGCTATGCTAGGTGTTAACCATGGTCTATGAGGTGCATAAAATGATTTAGAGAAATAATTTATGGTAAGAAAGAGTTCTGATGGTATTAAGAGTTGATATCATGTCTCATTGCCAATTAGTGATGAGCCTAGTAAGTCACACACATACACAAGTTATCACCTAATTAAATATGATTTAATTAATTAATTAAAGAGTTTAAATTGATTAATTAAATAGGTTTGGTTTGCAATTAGATTGCAAAGTTCCTAGCATGACTTGAAACCAAATCTAGATTATTGGATGTATAATATAGGTTAAATTTATATTTAAAGTGTTTAAATATGAATTTAATTAATGAGAAATTAATTAATAGAGATTAATTAATTAATTTATATTTGATATAAATTAATTAGAAGAAGAAAATAATTATTTTGGGTTAAGAACTCAAAATTAAGACACAGGGGCGTTTTGGTCATTTTGTAGTGTGACACATGGCACCATGAGATGGTGACACATGGCATAACACATAAGCTTGCCAAATGTTTTTTTTTAATCATGTAAGATGATTAAAATCAAGATTAAATATAGGTTTGACACTTGGCACAATGTGATTGGGTCACTGAAACCTAGAGCTAATCAAAGGGTGACATGTGGCAAGGGTTTAATGTGTTAACCTAGCTATTTAAGTGTTGTTATGAGAAAATAAAACACAACCAGCAGCCACACTCCTTTGTCACGCCACTTTGAGGGTTTTTATCTCTTCTTCTTCATCTCTTATCAATTCAAAGAGATTAGCCATCAATATCTTGAATTAAGAACACTAGAAATTGTTTCTAGTGTCCTGTTTACATCTTTAATCTCTTAAAAGGCATAACTTGATTTTCTAATTAATAGAAAAAGCTTTAGAAGCTATTCAAGGGCTGCCATAGGTGTTGTTGGTGTGGACAAGCTAGAGGGACAACATCTGGTGTCCTGAAGACGAATCCCAAAGGCGCAGACACGCTGCAGTGCATCAAGAGGTTTGTGTAATCGCTCTTAATTTAATCTAGAGTTCTAAAATTAATCTGATTAATTTTAAAATCTTAAATGGCAAATACAGATCCAAAAACATATTAAAAGAGTTTTAATATGTTGTTTATCATTGAAATCAAATAGATAAAAATAAATCTTGCATTATGCATGTGACCCTAGGTGAAAATTTTTGAATTCAATGGTATAAACTTGTGTTTTTCACGCTTCCGTTCCTTCAAGTGGAGCACTAGGTAAAGGGTTTAATATTTGTTTTATTCTAAAGTTTCCAAATTCCCACATTTAACTCCTATCTTTTGCTATTTAGATTATGTACCAAGAATTTAATTTTTCATGACATTTTTCAAGTGTAATATCATTTATTTTTAATGAAATTTAGGTCAAAAGACAATTCGAGGTGTTAAATGATCAAAATGCCCCACTTCGGGTTATATTTTTGATTTTTTGATAACACCGAGTTTTGTCGTTTTCTCGATTTTTCATTTTTCTTTGTACTAATTAATTAATTTTTATTTGATATTTCTAATGATATTTATGCTTCAATAAGTCTTTAATTATGTCTTAAAAATATTTTGCAGGGTTTTCCGCAGTCCAGGGCTAGTCAACGGTTGACACCGTAACTTCCCGGTGCGGTCACCCATCGCTAGGGTTCTTGGCTCATTTAACTTGATTACATTTCATTGCTGTTATTTTTCCTTTGTTTTTCTTGTATTTTCTTTTCTTGTATTTCATCATTTTATGTCTCCTCATCCATATCTAAGTGTAGTTCTAGGCATCCTAGCAGTCCAAACAACACTGGTCACTGGAATAGTAGAATGCACTACCGAATATAGGGGTGTTACAATTCTCCCCCCCTTAAAATAAATTTCGTCTCAAAATTTTACCTGGTATTAATCTTTGAACAGCTGTGGCTGTTGTCTCCTCATTTCCTCTTCATGTTCCAAAGTAGCTTCCTGGCCTGAATGATGGTTCCACAGCACTTTAACCAGGTGTATCTATTTATTCCTTAGCTGCTTCACCTCATATGCCAAAATTTCTATGCGTTCTTCCTCATATGAGAGGTATGGATTTACCTCAATCTCTTCAACTGATAGTACATGAGATGGGTCAGATCTGTACCTCCTTAACATGGACACATGGAAGACACTGTGTATCCTTTCTAACTCTGGAGGTAATGCTAGTCGATATGCCAAATTACCCACTATTTCCAGAATCTCATATGGTCCGATGAAACGAGCACTCAGTTTCCCCTTTATGCCAAATCTCATAATCCTCTTCCAAGGAGAAACTTTGAGGAATACCTTATCACCCACTGCATATTCAATGTCTTTTCTCTTCAGATCAACATAGGACTTCTGACGGTCTGATGCAGTCTTGAGTCGATCTCTGATCAATCTGATCTTTTTCTCTGTCTGCTGAACAATTTCTGGCCCAATCATCTTTCTTTCACCTACTTCATCCCAACATAGGGGAGTTCTACACTTTCTGCCATACAAAGCTTCATATGGAGGCATTCCAATGCTTGATTGGTAGCTGTTGTTATAAGCAAACTCAATCAAAGGCAAGTGTGTATCCCAACTACCTTTAAACTCAATCACACAAGCCCATAGCATATCCTCCAATATCTGAATTACCCTTTTAGACTGCCCATCTGTCTGTGGGTGGAATGTTGTGCTGAAGTTCAATCTAGCTCCTAGGGCTCTCTGAAGACTACCCCAGAATCTAGAAGCGAACCTAGGATCTCTATTAGATACAATTGATACCAGCACTCCATCCAGTCTTATAATCTCATTTATGTATAATCTGGCCAATCTTTCCAGGCTATAGTCCATCCGAACTGGCAAAAAGTAAGTAGACTTGGTCAGTCTGTCAACTATAACCCATAATGCATTATGACTATTCTGTGTCCTCGGAAGTCCCATCACAAAATCCATAGTTATCTGAATTACCCTGATGTAGTAGTAAACCATTATCTCTCACAGAGAATTCAGGTTTCTTGCCCTGTTGGACTTCTTTCAGTAGCTTTTGATATTTATCATCACTCTGAGTAGCCATTCTGATCTGATCAATCAACACTGGCTGTACATGCAATGCAACTACTGTCTGTTCCTCATCATCAATCTCTAAACTGGTATGTTGTGCTTTCAATTCAGATACCATGGACAAAGGAGAAACTCTGAGACTTGCCATAGTTTTGCGACTTAAGGTGTCAGCCACCACATTTGCTTTCCTTGGCTGATAGTCTATTAAGCAATCATAGTCACTAATTAGTTATAACCATCTTCTCTGCCTCAAGTTCAATTCCTTCTGGGTGCCTAAATACTTCAAGCTCTTGTGATCTGTGTAAATGTAGCATTTCTCCCCATACAAATAGTGTCTCCAGATCTTTAGAGCAAAAACAATAGCTGCTAGCTCCAAATCATGTGTTGGGTAGTTCCTCTCATACGGTTTCAGCTGGCGTGATGCATAAACAATGACATTCTAATCTTGCATCAATACACAGCCTAACCTATTGTAGGAAGCATCACTATAAACTATGTATTCTTTACCCAGTGTAGGTAAAGTAAGGACTGGAGTTTCAGTCAAGCACCTCTTCAACTCATCAAAACTCTGCTGGCATTTATCAGCCCACTGAAATTTTACATCTTTCTGAAGCAGCTTGGTTAGTGGAGAAGCTAACATAGAAAATCCTTGCACTAACCGACGGTAATATCCAGCTAAACCCAGAAAACTACGAATTTCTGTGATATTCTTGGGTGGCTTCCAATTAAGGATAGCTTCAACCTCGCTAGAATCTACCTTGATCCCTTCAGCTGACACAACATGTCCCAAGAAGGAGATTTCTTTCAGCCAAAATTCACATTTCGATAATTTGGTGTATAGCTGTTTCTTCCTTAAGGTCCGTAGTACAATCCACAAATTTCTGTCATGCTCTTTTGCATTCCTCGAATTTATCAAAATATCATCAATAAACACCACCATAAATTGGCCAAGATATGGTCAGAAGATAGTATTCATCAGATCCATAAAAGCAGCTGGAGCATTAGTTAACCCGAATGACATTACCAGAAACTCATAGTGGCCATATCGAGTTCGGAAAGCGATTTTTGGAATACTCTGCTCTTGCACTTTCAACTGATAATAACCATATTGCAAAACAATCTTGGAGAATACAGCTGCACCCTTCAACTGATCAAACAGATCATCAATACGAGGTAATGGATATCTATTCTTTATTGTCACCTTATTCAACTGTCAGTAGTCAATACATAAGTGGAGAGTACCATCTTTCTTCTTAACAAACAATACTGGTGCTCCCCAAGGTGACACACCAGGGCGAATGAAGCCCTTTTCAAGTAGTTCTTGCAACTGTACCTTCAACTCCTTCAACTCTGCTAGTGCCATTCTGTATGGTGCTATGGAGATTGGATCCACACCAGGCATAAAATTAATTTCAAACTACACTTCTCTTTTCGGAGGTAATCCTGGCAATTCAAAGAATGGAAGCGTGAAAAACACAAGTTTATGCCATTGAATTCAAAATTTTCACTTAGGGTCACATGCATCATGCAAGATTTATTTTTATCTATTTGATTTCAATGATAAACAACATATTAAAACTCTTTTAATATGTTTTTGGATATTTATTTGCCATTTAAGATTTTCAAATTAATTAGATTAATATTAGGACCCTAGATTAAATCAAGAACAAACACACTCACCTTGTCACACCCTACCCCTCTGTAAGGCATAACATGATCCCGTAGTATACCTAATGAATTACCAACTCCGTCTACTGATAACCCATTAAATACACTACAAGGGATTTTAAAAACTTTTCTTACTTCTTTTACAGTGGTGAGCACTATTTACAGGTATTAAAAACTTTGGTGAACTGAAGTGAAACCACTAACTCATTTGGTTTATTTGGAATTTCTGTAAAAATTTTGGCAGAGTGCCATCTGTATTTTGGACAAAACAGTTCTTCAGAAAACCTGTAAAAAGCACTTCAATAATTTTCCCAAATCTCAACTCCAATACATTTCTCAACACAACAATTTATCAACTCAATTCCATAGAAACTTTTCAAAGTCTGAGATAAGGAAATATAATACAACTTTTACAATCCAAAACACTCATAATTAATTTACAACTTCAAGGTACAATTTAATTTACAACTGCTCAAAACCAAAAACAATATGTACATACAGTGTCATACATTACAGTACAAAATGCAAAATACTGGTATACTCATAATACCAGGAAATCCCTCGCTGGATGTATATGCAGCCTAGTCTGCTGCCCTGTCTGTCTCTCTACCTGCGACAGCAATAAAAAGCTATCGCTGAGACAATGTCTCAGTGGTGCACAACATTAACCAAATACAAATTTAAATCACAATTCATAAATCATGTAAATAGTGGATACTTAAAATCATAGTTAAATCCAAGACAATAATTGTCAACAAGAATTTAAATTCCATTTCTCCATATCACAATAATTTTCCATAAGTCAGATCAGGTTTGAATTCAAAAGACAGTATATGTCAATGAGAGTTTAAATCCATTTCACAATCTCACAATACACATCAATAAATCACACACAGCTTAATCATGATCCATAGTTCAATTCGTCCCAAAAGCCGATGGCTAATGAGGTATTCAATTCGTCCCAAAAGTCGATGACTAATGAGGAATAACATGGCTAGCTAGCAAAAATATGAGTACTCATCCAATTCGTCCTCAACAGGCACACACCTCAACACTTCAGCCAGAGAGGGAATTCAATTCGTCCCACTAGACAAGCTAATGAGGAATACAATCAATATACATGATAGCTGTGGTTTCAAACCATTTCCAATGCTTTTAAATCAATAAGTATCCATCAATGTCATTCAAATAATTTTTCACAGTTTCAAACCATTCACAATATTTTTCAATCAATAAGTGTCCATCAAACACATTTCCACAATTTAAAACAATAATATACAAATAGTCAATATTTATTTCAATTGAAAATAATTCAAAAGAAACAGTTATTGTGCACAAACCTCGATGATCGTCTCCTGTCCGACTCAGTGTTTCTTTCCCTTTTGTTGAGTCCTTGTTAACTGAGAAACACAATTTGAAGTGTTTCAGTACTAAATTAAACTGTCTCTATCGATGGTGTTTGGTAAATAATGCACTGAGCTCAATTATTCACTTAATCACCTAATATACCGACCCTCGTTGCGTTTTAGGTAAATTAGGTATTAGTGTCATTAATATGTCATATTCGATAGGGTTTTAGGTTTGGTATGTTTTACCAAAGTCATTTCCTTGTTTAGTGCATTTTAATGCAAATTGCTGGATTCCGGGACACTGGTTTGACCTAACCGGACGATCTAGTTCCCTCGGTTTTCAGGTCTCGGTCGAAACTACAAACTTGTAGATCTAGGTCTTATTGCACGCGGGGCAAAATTTCAGGTCAATCCGAGTTAAGTATACCAAGTTATGGTCATTATACTATTGCTGGTCAAATGGCATCAATTAGGTCATTTTTTTGGTCAATTTGGTCAACTTTGGTTCGGCCAGTTTTTGGACCCGAACTTGTGCAAGCTTTTTGACTTGCTTCTGGTCATTTCTGGGTTTTGGTGTCTTCATAATACTTGTAGGTATGGGTCTTAACTATTCATGGTTAAAATTTCAGGTCAATTGGACCTGTTTTGAGTGAGTTATGGCCTAAATACTCACTGCTGCCCAAATGGTCAGTTTTTAGGTCTCAAGTGTACCTAATCCGAATTGGTCATTTTTCACATCACCTTGCAAGCAGAATTTTGGTATGGTTTCTCAGTGAAAGTTGGCACATTTTGTGCCTAGTTTCACCTCAAATTGGTCTCATACCAATTGAGGTTACACATTTCAGGTTATGGGCTAAAATGTACACTGCCCTCAATATGCATTTCACACCCCACTTCAAACACACATATACCTTGCAATTTGGTTCACTTCCCTACCAATCTGTTTTGGTACATTAACCACAGTATAATCTACTTTACATTAACATTATTTTGGGCAGATTACCATTACCCTCAACACACCAAATATAATTCACATTCACAATATCTCAATACCATTACATACACACCTAAACACCACTAATTCTCACATACACTTTACACAATAATTTCATACACATATCCTTCATTCCTTAATGCCACAATTCTGCCAACACTCCCATGAATATACAGATTTATTCAAGTGTCCCCAAGGCTGCCGAAATTTGTCCTTCAACATCAAAGTGCCCTACAATTTACCAATTCCCATCCAAGTGCATAAATCACCATATATATTTGAAATAATTCATTAGGATATTAAACCACCATGATCAACATTATTCCTCATCAATTATATGCATAATAATTCATCAAATGCATGACCCCATGGCTGTCCAAAATGGCTATTTCAATAACTAGTTAAACTCTAAAATTTCCTTCACAAAACTAACACCCATAACATGCACACAAAATTTAACAAAGGAATTCTCAAAAATGCAAACTTACCTTTAATTGTAACTTGCTAAACCTTCACCAAACTTCTCAAAATTGGTATCAATATCTTCCTTGTGATGTGTAGACCATTTTTCATAAAGCTACTTAAGGGATTGGAGTTGAAAATGGGGAGATAAGAAAGCTTGCAAGAAAACGGCTATGGAGGATTTCTTTTCCTCTTCAATTCGGCATGGGTTATGGAATGAAGAAGATGACCCTTTGAGTTGGAAGAATCTGCCCACTTATAAGTATTTTTAATCATTTTAATGTTCTTAGTGGACCACTAAACAAATTAAATCATATTTTAAGCAAACTTCCCACTTATTCCACATTTAACCCATGATTTTAGTTATTTTCTTTAGGTACCACTAAACTAATTTTTCATTTTATTTTCTAAGTGTAATACTATTTATTTTTAATGGACATTTAGGTCAAAAGACACTTCGGGATGTCAAATGACCATAATGCCCTGTTCGTGGCATTCCGATTTTTCAGATTGCGAAGTTTTGTCTGCTTTTCGATTTCTCACTTTTCTTTGTACTAATTATTTAATTTTTCTTTGATATTTCTAATGATATTTATACTTCAATAAGGGTCCATTTATGTCCTAAAAATGTTTTCCGTGGTTCCTCGTAGTCCGTAGCTAGTCAACGGTCCACGCCGTGACTTCCTGGCAAGGCCACCCATCGCTAGGTTTCCTACTGCTTAACTTGATCACATTTCTTTGCTATGATTTTTCCTTTGTTTTTCTTTTACTTTCTTTTCTTGTAGTTCATTATTGTCTGTCTCCTCACTCATCTCAAAGGACGGTTCGAGGCATCCTAGCTGTCCGGAAAACACTATTCACCGGAGCAGCATAACGCACTACCGAACTTTGGGGTGTTACAATTCTCTCCTTAAAATAAATTTCGCCTCAAATTTTACCCGCATTAGTCTCGAACACTGTGGGTGCTGTCCTCTCATATCCTCTTCACGTTCCCAAGTAGCTTCTGGCTCGAATGATGGTTCCATGACTCTTAACTGTGTGTATCTGTTTGTTCCTCAGCTGCTTCACCTCATAAGCCATAATTTTAATGGGTTCTTCCTCATATGAGAGGTCTGGATTTACTTCAATCTCTTCAACTGATAGTACATGAGATGGGTCTGATCTGTACCTCCTTAACATGGACACATGGAAGACACTGTGTATCCTTGCTAGCTCTGGAGGTAATGCCAACCGGTATGCCAAAGGACCCACTCTTTCCAGAACTTCATATGGTCCGATGAAACGAGGACTCAGTTTCCCCTTTCTGCCAAATCTCATAATCCTCTTCCAAGGAGAAACTTTGAGGAATACCTTATCACCCACTCCATACTCAATATCTCTTCTTTTCATATCAACATAGGACTTCTGGCGGTCTGATGTAGCCTTGAGTCTATCTCTGATCAATCTGATCTTTTCCTCTGTCTGCTGGACAATTTCTGGCCCAATCATCTTCCTTTCACCTACCTCATCCCAACATAAGGGAGTTCTGCACTTTCTACCATACAAAGCTTCATATGGAGGCATCCCAATGCTTGATTGGTAGCTGTTGTTATAAGCAAACTCAATCAAAGGCAAGTGTGTATCCCAACTACCTTCAAATTCAATCACACAAGCCCGTAGCATATCCTCCAATATCCGAATAACCTCTCGCATCGCCATCCGTCTGCGTGGGTGGAATGTCAGGTCTGAAGTTCAATCTAGTTCCTAGGGCTCTCAAGACTACCCTGAATCTAGAAGTGAACCTAGGATCTCTGGCTGACACAATTGATACTGCACTCCATGCAATTTTACAATCTCATATATGTACAATCCGCCAATCTTTCCGTGCTATAGTCCATCCGAATCGTAAAAGTGAGCAGACTTGGTCAATCACAACTATAACCCATACCGCATCATGACTACTCGTGTCCTTGGAAGTCCTGTAACAAAATCCATAGTTATTCGCTCCCATTTCCACTGAACCGACAAAGGATGTGACAAACCACTGGAACTTGATGTTCGCTTTACTTGTCGACAAGTTAGGCATTTGGAAATGAATTCACTATATCTCTCTTCATGCCCATCCACCAAGAATGTTCTTTCAACCCTCTCAGACATTTTAGTTCCACCAGGGTGCATAGCAAAAGGATATTCATGTGCTTCCTTTAAAATGATTTGTCTAAATTCCACATCACTAGGAACACACATTCTACCCTGATGTAGCAATAAAACATCATCTCTCACAGAGACTTAAGGTTTCTTGCCTCACAACTTCTTTCAAGAGCTTCGATATTTTTCATCACTCAGTGCACCATTACGACCGATCAATTAACACCGGCCTGTACATGCCAAGCAATCATCGTCTGCCCTCATCATTAATCTCTAAACTGGCATGCTGTGCTTTCAATTCACATACCATAGACATAGGAGAAACTCTGAGATTTGCCATAGTCTTGCGACTTAAGGCGTCAGCCACCACATTTGCTTTCCCTGGCTGATAGTCTATTAAGCAATCATAGTCTTTAATGAGTTCTAACCATCTCCTCTGCCTCAAATTCAATTCCTTCTGGGTGCCTAAGTACTTCAAGCTCTTGTGATCTGTGTAAATGTAGCATTTCTCTCCATACAGATAGTGTCTCCAGATCTTCAGAGCAAAAACAATAGCTGCAAACTCCAGATCATGTGTTGGGTAATTCCTCTCATGCGGTTTCAGCTGGCGTGATGCATAAGCAATGACATTCCGATCTTGCATCAGTACACAGCCTAACCCATTGTGAGAAGCATCACTATAAACTGTGTATTCTTTACCCGGAGTAGGTAAAGTGAGGACTGGAGCTTCAGTCAAACACCTCTTCAACTCATCAAAACTCTGCTGACATTTATCTGTCCACTGAAATTTTACATCTTTCCGAAGCAGCTTAGTCACTGGAGAAGATAACATAGAAAACCCTTTCACAAACCGATGGTAATATCCAGCTAAACCCAAAAAATCGACTTCGTGATGTTCTGGCGGTTTCAAATTAAGGATAGCTTCTACATTGCTGGAATCTTCCTTGATCCCTTCAGCTGACACAACATGTCCTAAAAAGGAGATTTCTTTCAGCCAAAATTCACACTTCGACAATTTGGCGTATAGCTGTTTCTCCCTTAAGGTTTGCAGAACAATCCGCAGATGTCTGTCATGCTCTTCTGCATTCCTCGAGTATATCAAAATGTCATCAATAAACACCACCACAAATTGATCAAGATATGGTCTGAAGATAGTGTTCATCAGATCCATAAAAGCACTGAGCATTTGTTAACCCGAATGGCATTACTAGAAATTCATAGTGGCCATAACGAGTTCTGAAAGCAGTTTTTGGAATACTCTGCTCTTGCACCTTCAACTGATAGTAATCAGATCGCAAATCAATTTTGGAGAATACAGCTGCACCCTTCAATTGATCAAACAGATCATCAATGCGAGGCAATGGATATCTGTTCTTTATTGTCACCCTATTCAACTGCCTGTAGTCTACACATAAGCGGAGAGTACCATCCTTCTTCTTAACAAACAACAATGGTGCTCCCCAAGGTGACACACTAGGGCGGATCAAGCCCTTTTCAAGTAGTTATTGTAACTGTATCTTCAGCTCCTTCAACTCACTGGTGCTATTCTGTATGGCGTTATGGAAATTGGATCCACACCAGGCATAACATTAATTTCAAACTGCACTTCTCTTTCCGGAGGTAATCCTGGCAATTCATCAGGAAACACATCTGGAAAGTCATGTACTGTAGGGATGTCCTTCAACGCCGGACTTCCCACTTGGGTGTCTACCACATGTGCCAAGTATGCTTCACACCCCTTTCTGATCATTTTTCCGCTAGTGCAAATTAAACGATGTTTGATGGCAATAATCGCCTCTCCTTGTATCACCACATCATCAGCATCGAGGAAGGCCAAAAGTGATTGTCTTCACTTACTGATCAATCATGGCATGATGCCTAGCTAACCAATCCATGCCCAAGATGATATCATAATCTCTGAAGGGCATTTCAATGAAATCGACAGAAAGTGTGTCCTTGGATCACCAAAGGACAATCTCTATACATTCTATTAACCTCGACCTCGCCCTAACTGGACTTGTTACTAGCACCTCAAAGTCCATTTTTGTACATGGAACAAAGAATGCAATCAATGATGCTAGCACTCACATAAGAATGGGTAGAACCGGATCAAATAACACAAACACATTCTCGTTAAAAGTTGAGAAGGTACAGCTACAACATCGATGTCTCTGCCTCTTCCTCTCGTCTCATGGCATAGACTCGACCGAGCACTATCTTGCTCGATTGTTTTATCGTGCCTTGGCTGCTCGATGGGTTACCTCTACCCCGCTTTACCTCGCTAGGTGGTTGTGAGCTTCGTGACGGCTCAACTAACCCTTCCGCAGAGTAGGAGGTGGTCCAACTCGCGACATCGGTGCAGTCCTTGGCAAAGTGTCCTGTGCCTCCACAGTTATAACAGGCTCCAATAGCCTTGTAACAGATTCCACCATGATTCTTTCCATAAGTTTCACATTGGCGGGGAGGGTAGGAACCTCTGGTACTCTGCTGACCAGATAGGGGAGGTCTCTGTCCTGAATATCTTCCCCTACCAGATTTCTTGCCACCTCTGCCATGTCCCCCATAGTTCTTCCTCTTTCCAGTATGACCACTGGAACTCTGTTCTACTGATTTTCCCTCTTTCTCTGTCTTCTCTGATCTCTTTTTCTCTGGAGCAGTCTCAAACTCAACTCTTTCCAACTCTAGGGCTTGAGAAACAAGTTCAGAGAAGTTAGTGTGTTTGAAGCCGAGCACTTGTACTGACATCGGGCTTTAAGCCAGTTTCAAACCTCTTGCATCTCTCCCTGCTGGTAGAGAGTAGACTCACTGCATAATGGCTAAGGCGAGAAAATTCTCTTTCATACTCAGCCACTGATCTGCCCCCCTGTTTCAGACTTAGGAACTCTTGCAGCTTCTGGTCTACATAAGCATCAGGGATATATTTCTGCCTGAATTCTCTGAGGAAGTCATTCCATGTTAGCACTGCAGCTCTACTGCATCGTGGGGAATGGTTTTCCACCACCATAAGCATCCCCTGTAGTAAGGACACCGAGTATTCAAATCTAAGCTCTTCAGACAATGTAGCTTCTTGAACACCCTATCCATCCTCTCTAACCATTGTTCAGCTTCTAGAGGATCTACTGTCCCCTTAAACTCTGTAGCCCCATACTTCATCAATTTATCATACTGCCTCGTAGGAGACTGTGGTTGTACCACTGGTGTCTGTGTTGGGACTTGAGTAGGCACATTGCCAGCCATTTGTTGGAACATTGCAGCCATCTCACGAGCGAATCGAGCAGAAATCGCAGATCGCAGTGGTCTGTCTTGAACCACTAACATTTTGTAGGCACAGGACATCCCCTTGCACTCACCCTCAATAGATCGATCGATCAACGATCACCCTCTTCCATATTCAATGCGAGGATTTAAGATCTCCTGAACAAATAACACAAGGATATTTACTCTCGTTAGTGCATATTTATACTGTAATGTACTGTATGTATTAAACAATGATATTGAGCAATTGTACTATGAAGAAAGAATAATCAAATAACAGGTGAAAACAGAATTTGAAAACTTTGCTCTGATACCACCAAAACAAGTCACACCCTACCCCTCTGTAAGGCATAACATGATCCCGTAGTATACCTAATGAATTACCAACTCCGCTTCATCGATAACCCATTAAATACACTACAAGGGATTTTAAAACTTTTCTTACTTCTTTTACAAAGTGGTGAGCACTATTTACGTGTATTAAAAACTTTGGTGAATCAAGTGAAAACACTAACTCATTTGGTTTATTTGGAATTTCAGAAAATTTTGGCAGAGTGCCATTTGTATTTTTGACAAAACAGCTTCTTGTAAAACTCAGAAAAGCACTTCAATAATTTTCCCAAATCTCAACTCCAATACATTTCTCAACACAACAATTTATCAACTCAATTCCATAGAAACTTTTCAAAGTCTGAGATAAGGAAATATAATACAACTTTTACAATCCAAAACACTCATAATTAATTTACAACTTCAAGGTACAATTTAATTTACAACTGCTCAAAACCAAAAATAATATGTACATACAAAGGTCATACATTACAAGACAAAATGCAAAATCTTGGTATACTCATAATACCAGGAAATCCTCATTGGATGTATATGCAGCCTAGTCACGCTCTGCTCTCTACTGCAATAAAAGCTACTGTCTGCTCTCTACTGCGATAGCAATAAAGCTATCATTTGAGACAATGTCTCATGGTGCACAACATTAACCAAATACAAATTTAAATCACAATTCATAAATCATGTAAATAGTGGATACTTAAAATCATAGTTAAATCCAAGACAATAATTGTCAACAATAATTTAAATTCCATTTCTCCATATCACAATAATTTTCCATAAGTCAGATCAGTTTGAATTCAAAAGACAAGATATGTCAATGAGAGTTTAAATCCATTTCACAATCTCATAATACACATCAATAAATCACACAGCCTTAATCATGATCCATAGTTCAATTCGTCCCAAAAGCCGATGGCTAATGAGGTATTCAATTCGTCCCAAAAGTCGATGACTAATGAGGAATAACATGGCTAGCTAGCAAAAATATGAGTACTCATCCAATTCGTCCTCAACAGGCACACACCTCAACACTTCAGCCAGAGAGGGAATTCAATTCGTCCCACTATACAAGCTAATGAGGAATACAATCAATATACATGATAGCTGTGGTTTCAAACCATTTCCAATGCTTTTAAATCAATAAGTATCCATCAATGTCATTCAAATAATTTTTCACAGTTTCAAACCATTCACAATATTTTTCAATCAATAAGTGTCCATCAAACACATTTCCACAATTTAAAACAATAATATACAAATAGTCAATATTTATTTCAATTGAAAATAATTCAAAAGAAACAGTTGTTGTGCATAAACCTCTGATGACTGTCTCCCTGGTCTGGACTCAGTGTTTCTTTCCCTTTTGTTGAGTCCTTGTTAACTGAGAAATACAATTTGAAGTGTTTCAGTACTAAATTAAACTGTCTCTATCCATGGTGTTTGGTAAATAATGTACTGAACTCAATTATTCACTTAATCACCTAATATACCGACCCTCGTTGCGTTTTAGGAAAATTAGGTCTTAGTGTCATTAATATGTCATATTCGATAGGGTTTTAGGTTTGGTATGTTTTACCAAAGTCATTTCCTTGTTTAGTGCATTTTAATGCAAATTCTCGATTCCGACACTGGTTTGACCTAACCGGACGATCTAGTTCCCTCGGTTTTCGGGTCTCGGTCGAAACTACAAACTTGTAGATCTAGGTCTTATTGCACGCGGGGCAAATTTTCAGGTCAATCCGAGTTAAGTAGACCAAGTTATGGTCATTATACTATTGCTAGTCAAATGGCATCAATTAGGTCATTTTTTTGGTCAATTTGGTCAACTTTGGTTCGGCCAGTTTTTGGACCCGAACTTGTGCAAGCTTTTTGACTTGCTTCTGGTCATTTCTGGGTTTTGGTGTCTTCATAAGACTTGTAGGTATGGGTCTTAACTATTCATGGTTAAAATTTCAGGTCAATTGGACCTGTTTTGAGTGAGTTATGGCCTAAATACTCACTGCTGCGTCTCAAGTGTACCTAATCCGAATTGGTCATTTTTCACATCACCTTGCAAGCAGAATTTTGGTATGGTTTCTCAATGAAAGTTGGCACATTTTGTGCCTAGTTTCACCTCAAATTGGTCTCATACCAATTGAGGTTACACATTTCAGGTTATGGGCTAAAATGTACACTGCCCTCAATATGCATTTCACACCCCACTTCAAACACACATATACCTTGCAATTTGGTTCACTTCCCTACCAATCTGTTTTGGTACATTAACCACAGTATAATCTACTTTACATTAACATTATTTTGGGAAGATTACCATTACCCTCAACACACCAAATATAATTCACATTTACAATATCTCAATACCATTACATACACACCTAAACACCACTAATTCTCACATACACTTTACACAATAATTTCATACACATATCCTTCATTCCTTAATGCCACAATTCTGCCAACACTCCCATGAATATACACATTTATTCAAGTGTCCCCAAGGCTACCGAAATTTGTCCTTCAACATCAAAGTGCCCTACAATTTACCAATTCCCATCCAAGTGCATAAATCACCATATATATTTGAAATAATTCATTAGGATATTAAACCACCATGATCAACATTATTCCTCATCAATTATATGCATAATAATTCATCAAATGCATGACCCCATGGCTGTCCAAAATGGCTATTTCAATAACTAGTTAAACTCTAAAATTTCCTTCACAAAACTAACACCCATAACATGCACACAAAATTTAACAAAGGAATTCTCAAAAATGCAAACTTACCTTTAATTGTAACTTGCTAAACCTTCACCAAACTTCTCAAAATTGGTATCAATATCTTCCTTGTGATGTGTAGACCATTTTTCATAAAGCTACTTAAGGGATTGGAGTTGAAAATGGGGAGATAAGAAAGCTTGCATGAAAAACGACTATGGAAGATTTCTTTTCCTCTTCAATTCGGCATGGGTTATGGAATGAAGAAGATGACCCTTTTGAGTGGGAAGAATCTGCCCACTTATAACTATTTTTAATCATTTTAATGTTCTTAGTGGACCACTAAACAAATTAAATCATATTTTAAGCAAACTTCCCACTTATTCCACATTTAACCCATGATTTTAGTTATTTTCTTTAGGTACCACTAAACTAATTTTTCATTTTATTTTCTAAGTGTAATACTATTTATTTTTAATGGACATTTAGGTCAAAAGACACTTCGGGATGTCAAATGACCATAATGCCCCTGTTCGGGTGGCATTCCTGATTTTTCGGTATTGCCGAGTTTTGTCTGTTTTTCGATTTCTCACTTTTCTTTGTACTAATTATTTAATTTTTCTTTGATATTTCTAATGATATTTATACTTCAATAAGGGTCCATTTATGTCCTAAAAATGTTTTCCAGGGTTCCCCGCAGTCCAGGGCTAGTCAACGGTCCACGCCGTGACTTCCCGGTGCGGTCACCCATCGCTAGGTTTCCCGGCTCGTTTAACTTGATCACATTCTTTGCTATGCTTTTTCCTTTGTTTTTCTTGTGTTTTCTTTTCTTGTATTTCATTATTTTATGTCTCCTCACTCATATCGAAGTACGGTTCTAGGCATCCTAGCTGTCCGGACAACACTGGTCACCGGAGCAGCAGAACGCACTACCGAACTTTGGGGTGTTACACACCTCTTGATGCACTGCAGTGTATTTGTGCCTTCGAGATGCGTCTTCAAGACACCAGAAGTTGTCCCTCTAGCTTGTCCACACCAAGAACACCTATGGCAGCCCTTAAACAGCTTCTAAAGCTTTTTCTATTATTTAGAAAATCAAGTTCTGCCTTTTAAGAGATTAAAGATGTAAACAGGACACTAGAAATGATTTCTAGTATATTTAATTCAAGAGAATGAAGGCTAATCCCTTTTGAATTGATGAGAGATGAAGAAGAAGAGATGGACAGCCTCAAAATGGCATGACAAAGGACTATGGCTGCTGGTTGTGTTTTATTTTTCTCATAATAACACTTATATAGCTAGGTTAACACATTAAACCCTTGCCACATGTCACCCTCTGATTAGCTCTAGGTTTAAGTGACCCAATCACATTGTGCCAAGTGTCAAATCTATATTTAATCTTAATTTTAATCATCTTACATGATTAAAAGACATTTGGCAAGCTTATATGTAATGCCATGTGTCACCATCTCATGGTGCCACGTGCCACACTATGAAATGACCAAAATGCCCCTGTGTCTTAATTTCGAGTTCTCAACCCAAAATAATTATTTTTCTTCTTCTAATTAATTTATAACAAATATAAATTAATTAATTAATCTCTATTTAATTAATTTCTCATTAATTAAATTCATATTTAAACACTTTAAATATAAATTTAACTTATACTATACATCTAATAATCTATATTTGATTTCAAGTCATGCTAGGGACTTTGCAATCTAATTGCAAACTAAACCTATTTAATTAATCAATTAAACTCTTTAATTAATTAATTAAATCATATTTAAATAGGTGATAACTTGTGTATGTGTGTGACTTACTAGGCTCATCACTAATTAGCAATGAGACATGATATCAACTATTAATATCATCAGAACTCTTTCTTACCATAAATGATTTCTCTAAATCATTTTATGCACCTCATAGACCATGGTTAACACCTAGCATAGCATTCCATGGACACCCAATTAGTAATAAGGTTTACCTTAAATGAACCTATAATCATATGTTACCATGCACTAGAATCTCTCTGTTACAAAATGATTTCGCCTCCATGATCTGATCGAAGAGCTTTAATACTCTTTCCTGTTTGATTTTCTACTTTAGATTTAAATTCTTTAAACTTTTCAAAGGATTCATGTATGTATTTCATCAAATACAAATACCCAAATCTTGATTTATCATCAGTAAAGGTAATAAAATAATGAAAGCCCCCTCTAGCCATTTCTTTAAATGGACCACAAACATCACTATGTATTAGCTCCAAAATATTTTCAGCTCTTTGCTCTTGTCTAACAAAGGGTGATCTAGTCATTTTGCCTTGAAGGCAAGATTCAAAAGTTGGAGTAGGCTCAGAGCCCAATGAGGATAGAATCCCCATTTTCTCCAGTTTTGCAATCCTATCTTCTGCAACATGACATAACCTTAAGTGCCAAATATATTTTGAACTTGAGTTGGTTTTCACCATGGCATTGCATTCTTTTAGATCACTTGCATTCAATTTGTGTTTGTCATTATTATCCAAATAATAAAGACCATCATTCATATAGCCCGAACCAACATATTTATTTCCATAATAAATATTGCAAACATCATCTGTAAACTAAAATTCATAGCCATTTCTAGTCAAACTAGATACAGAAATGATGTTCTTGAAAGTATCAGGTACATATAAAATATTATCCAAACACAAAACATGTCCAAACATGTAAAAAGATTTAGGTCCTATGGCTAAAGCTTCAACAGTTGAGCCATTGCCAATCTGGACTCTAATATCTTGAGAACGCAAGCTGCTACTATTTGCTAGTTCCTGCATATCATTAGAAATGTGAGAACTGGCACCAGTATCTAAAACCCAAGCTGTAGATGAACTATGAGTATCATCAGAATCTAAATAACAAGATATGGACATACCTTCCAAAGGTGTATCCTTCTTGTCCTTCAGAGAAGCAAGATACTCTAGGCAGTTCCTTTTCCAGTGCCCATCCTTTTGGCAGTGGAAACACTTTCGTTTGCCTCCATCAGCTTTAGTCTTCCTTTTCTATTTAGCTATTTTTTTGGAAGGACCAGGAATCTGAGGTTTCTTTTTCTTATTGACCTTTTTCTTGTTGGACTTTCCAGCAGAAGAAGATGCAATCAAAGCTACCTCTTTTCCATTATTGCCCGGCATATTCTTTTGAGCAATAACCAGTATGTTGAGTAAAGCAGCTAAGGTGCATTCCTGTTTAGTCATATGGAAATTTGTCACAAAATTCCCAAAAAACTCAGGAAGGGACTGAAGGATCAAATCCGTCTGTAGTTGGAAATCCATGTTGAAGTCAAGATGTTCCAACTGCTCAATCAGCCGAATCATCTTGTGGACATGATCCCCAACATTCTGTCCCTCAGACATCCTCATACGGAATAGCTGTCTAGATATCTCATACCTAGCATTCCTGCTCTGCTCACCATACAACTTTTGTAGGTGAAGGAGGATCTCACTCGCACTCAACATGTTCCCATGCTGCTTTTGTAACTCATTACTCATTGAAGCAAGCATGTTACACTTAGCTCTCATATCATGCTCCTTCCACTTGTCCAAAGATTTATGTTCCTTTTGAGCGGCCTCTGGAGGTAAGGGACCAGGAACATTTGAATTTAGAACATATCCTATATGTTAAAGGTTCAGGAAAAGTTTCAAATTTCTTAGCCAATCAGACAGATTAGATCCTGTCAACCTATTGCGATCAAGTATGCTTGCAAGGATATTGGATGGTGGTGGTTGTTCTATGCTCATTTTTATCAGAAAATTAACTACAGAAAATAACCATATTAATTAGTAAATGTATCATGTAATTAACCAAAATGATTATGGTCTTTTAATCAAATTGGTCCTCCCACTAACTTAGCGAATCCTACACTTCCAAAGTAGAAAACGGAAATCCTAGTTGGATGGATTTCTAGTGGGTGATTGAATTCTTATAATTCTATTGATCATCATCAGGTACATCCGTTACTAGAATTACAATAAACTATAAGTGAGCAACTCCTTGCCCATCACATCTCATGTGAGGTTCAATCCTTTACCTAGCTCCTAACACTCAAAATCTCAAGTACATCCATTATTGACTTATCTTGCATTAGTTAGGTTGATCCCATTGAGCCAGTAATTATGCAAATAATTTTAATGTCCTGAGGTACATCCAATATTGGCCACCAAACTATTTACATTTTACAACATCTCATGCTTAACGATTATTCTTAAGAAAATCTCTTAAATTAATTGCATCTTGTGCAACTATTTAAAATTTCTTAAAATAATTGCCCCAATAGAGGGCCTATGTTATAATTACTTTAATTATAGCATTTCCAACTTAATCATTTGTTTGGAAGATTTTATGGTCATTCTAATTACTATTAAGGTCTCACTTTGCACATTATCTATCTAGTATGCATATATCATATAATTGCATACATTCCCATACATCTCATGCATCCATGGATAAGCAGTAAATATGGTATGATCATGGACTTTCTAAGGGATTCAATTCTGAGCCACCAAGAATTGAATCAGGGCATTCCTTGGTGCATTTCATTCATTCATTTTACAAGAGTTGCTGAAGGAGTACATAATCAACACTTGATCTTAAATTCCTCCCACTGGTCCCACCAATGATCTTGACCTCCTTGAACTTATTGCAATCCAATATTACATAGTAATCCTTGGCTTTGCAACCAGCAATGACCTTTTGATCTCACGATCAAACACACAATTAAATCATATAAACATCAATCTAAATGGCAAATATAGTGGCTCTGATACCAATTTTAAAAATGGAAGCGTAAAAAACACAAGTTTATACCGTTGAATTCAAAAATTTTCACATAGGATCACATGCATCATACAAGATTTATTTTTATGTATTTGATTTCAATGATAGACAACATATTAAAACTCTTTTAATATGTTTTTGGATCTGTATTTGCCATTTATGATTTTAGATTAAATCAAGAACGATTACACTAACCTCTTGATGCACTGCAGCGTGTCTGCGCCTTTGAGATTTGTCTTCAGGACACCAGATGTTGTCCCTCTAGTTTGTCCACACCAAGAACACCTATGGTAGCCCTTGAACAGCTTCTAAAGCTTTTTCTATTAATTAAAAATTCAAGTTCTGCCTTTTAAGAGATTAGAGATGTAAACAGGACACTAGAAACAATTTCTAGTGTTCTTAATTCAAGAGATTGATGGCTAATCTCTTTGAATTGATGAGAGATGAAGAAGAATAGATGGAGAGCCTCAAAATGGCATAACAAAGGAGAGGAGTGGCTGCTTGTTGTTTTTCTTTTTCATAACAACACTTATATAGCTAGGTTAACACATTAAACCCTTGCCACATGTCACCCTTTGATTAGCTCTAGGTTTAAGTGACCTAATCACATTATGCCAAGTGTCAAACCTATATTTAATCTTGATTTTAATCATCTTACATGATTAAAAAACACTTGGCAAGCTTATGTGTTATGCCATGTGTCACCATCTCATGATGCCACGTGTCACACTGCAAAATGACCAAAATGCCCCTGTGTCTTAATCTTGAGTTCTCAACCCAAAATAATTATTTTTCTTGTTCTAATTAATTTATATCAAATATAAATTAATTAATTAATCTCTATTAATTAATTTTTCATTAATTAAATTCATATTTAAACACTTTAAATATAAATTTAACTTATATTATACATCCAATAATCTATATTTGGTTTCAAGTCGTGCTAGGGACTTTGCAATTTAATTGCAAACCAAACCTATTTAATTAATCAATTAAACTCTTTAATTAATTAATTAAATCATATTTAAATAGGTGATAACTTGTGTATGTGTGTGACTTACTAGGCTCATCACTAATTGGCAATGAGACATGATATCAACTCTTAATATCATCAGAACTCTTTCTCACCATAAATGATTTCTCTAAATCATTTTATGAACCTCATCGACCATGGTTAACACCTAGCATAGCATGCCATGGCCACCTAATTAGTAATAAGGTTTACCTTAAATGAACCTATAATCATATGTTACCATGCATTAGAATCTCTCTGTTACAAAATCCCAACTCAAGCTGGAGTCATAGTTTATGTCAAACTCCATTTGCTATGAATATTATGTTCTCTTTTAATTCCAGTTCTTGATTAAAAAGATTTTCTCATAAGAAACTCTTTTCTGAATAAATCTATCTGTCCTGGACAGGAACTTGAAACATCAAGAATAATTAAATGAACATAGGATTTTATCTTTATTTACTTAGAGGAACAGATTCCATCTTGATCAACACCTACCTCTATATATAACTAGTAGGAGCCAACACATGCCCATATACTCATACACAGCACAAGTATGAAAGCAGTATCAAACTCAAACTACCTATATACAATTTAACTGTGCTACCTCAGGTCTAAAGATTATATACACTGATATGATTTATGACAAAACATTGACAAGAGTAAACTCCATGTGCTTGTCATAAGTGTCACTGGTTCGGCCTACATATCATTTATAAGTGCCTATCACGTTTGTTATATGGCATGAGACTCACCATTCCATCTTATTTATATCTCATATAAATAACTTGGGAACAAACATGAATACAATCTTTCTAGATAAGTCATGTCCTTATTATGAAGTATCCTCGATTGTGAACCTATTTATGATACTTCGTGCTAGAAATATTGTCACTCATATTCTTAACAACTTAAGAATAATATTTCTAACAAAATATCAATGGACCTTTTCTATTAGACATAAATATATTATGTAAACGGAAAAGTGGAAATGCCTTTTATTAATAAAAATATGTACAAGATACATACTAAATGATATGCTCTAGGGCATACTACTAACAATCTCCCACTAGCACTAGAGCCATTCATTACAATATCTTAGACCTATCTTCTCAAGATATCGGTCCTAGCGAGTCTGTGACATAGGCTTAGTGAATGGATCAGCTGGATTTTCAGCTGATGCTATTTTCTGCATGGTTACATTGCCTCGCCCAACTATTTCTCTGATAATGTGGTAGCGCCTTTCTATGTGTTTGGATTTCTGGTGAGACCTTGGTTCCTTAGCTTTGTATGTTGCTCCATTATTGTCACGATGTAGTGGAACCGCTAACTCAATGGAAGGAACTACGTAAGTTACGACACGAACTTCTTTATCCAAGCGACTTCCTTTCTTGCATCGATGCAACAATATACTCGACCTCTGTAGTGGAATCTGCGATCGTGCTCTGTTGGAACTCTTCCAACCGATCGCACCTCCATTACAAATGAACACATATCCAGAGGTAGACTTTCTATCATCGATATCTGATTGGAAATCAGAATCAGTATAACCATCCAATTGTAAGTCTCCACCTCCATAAATCAAGAATAAATCCTTAGTTCTTCTCAAGTACTTAAGAATATTCTTGACAGCTATCCAGTGTTCCAAACCGGGATTGGATTGATACCTACTAGTCAAACTAACAGCATATGCGATATCCAGCCTAGTACACAACATTGCATACATTAAACTTCCAATAGCCGAAGAATATGGAATCCTGGCCATCTTATCTCTTTCTTCAGGTGTCTTTGGAGACATCTCTTTAGAAAGATGGATACCATGTCTCACTGGTAACAATCCTCTCTTGGAATCAAGCATGTTAAACCTCTTTAACACCTTTTCCAAGTATAGACTTTGGGATAAACCAATTATACTTTTCGCTCTATCTCTATAGATGCGAATTCCAAGAATATAGGTTGCCTCCCCTAAGTCTTTCATGGAGAATGTATTTGACAACCATACCTTTATAGTCGTCAACATACTTGTGTCATTGCCCATCAACAGTATGTCATCCACATATAAGACAAGGAAAGTGATAGCACTGTCAGTAACCTTCTTATATACACATGGCTCATCCTCATTTTTGATAAAACCAAAGGATTTGATGGCTTCATCAAAACGGATGTTCCAACTCCTCGAAGCTTGTTTCAACCCATAAATGGATCGCTTTAGCTTGCATACCTTGGAACCATCTTGGGATTCAAATCCCCTAGGTTGTTCCATGAAAATGTTTTCTTCAATGTATCCATTGAGAAAAGCTGTTTTGACATCCATCTGCCAAATCTCATAATCATAGTATGCAGCTATTGCTAATAAAATCCTAATTGATTTAAGCATGGCAACAGGTGAGAAAGTCTCCTCATAGTCGATTCCTTGCCTTTGGCGAAACCCTTTCGCTACTAGCCTTGCCTTATAGGTCTCTACCTTTCCATCAGAACTAATTTTCTTCTTGAAAACCTATTTGTTCCCTATACGTATAATACCTTTAGGTGGGTCAATAAGATCCCAAACTTGATTCTTATACATGGAATCAATCTCGGATTTCTTAGCATCAATCCATTTTGAAGAGTCTATATCTGATATAGCTTCTTCATAGGTAAGTGGATCATCACCATGATCTACTTCTTCATTAGTAGACAACTCTTGTTCTTCTTCATGAAGAAAACCATATCTCACTGGTGGGTGAGATACCCTGGTTGTTCTATGAGGAACAGCTGTAGATGTTTCATCAACGGGTATTGGTTGACTAGATGGATCTATATCCATCTGATCTGTTGGTTGGTCAGAATTCTCCAATTCTAACTCTATTTGCCTTCCTTTGCCTCCTTATTGAACAAATTGTTGTTCAAGAAATGTGGCGTCTCTACTTATCACAACCTTTTGTGAAGTAGGCAAATAAAAATAATATCCAAAACTATCTTTTGGATATCCAACAAATCGACCTTTTTCTGATCTGGTCTCCAATTTATCGGTGTTCAGCTTTTTGATATAAGCTGGACAACACCAAATCTTAACATGCTTAAGACTTGGTTTTCTTCCATGCCATATCTCATAAGGTGTGGAAGAAACTAATTTTGATGGAATCCTATTCAGAATATACAAAGCTGATTCTAATGCAAATCTCCAAAAGAAGATTGGCATATCAGTATAGCTCATCATACTACGTACCATATCCAATAGGGTACGATTTCTCCTTTCAGATACACCATTTAGCTGTGGCGTTCCTGGAGGAGTCAGCTGAGAAACAATACCATGCTCTCTCAAGTATTCATCAAATTCAGTACTCAAATATTCACCTCCACGATCTGATCGAAGAACTTTAATATTCTTTCCTGTTTGATTTTCTACTTCAGATTTAAATTCTTTGAACTTTTCAAAAGATTCATGTTTGTATTTCATCAAATACAAATACCCAAACCTTTATTTATCATCAGTAAAGGTAATAAAATAATGAAAACCCCCTCTAGCCATTTCTTTAAATGGACTACATACATCACTATGTATTAGCTCCAAAATATTTTCAGCTCTTAGCCCTTGTCCAACAAAGGGTGATCTAGTCATTTTACCCCGAAGGCAAGATTCACAAGTTGGAGTAGGCTCAGAGCCCAATGAGGATAGAATCCCCATTTTCTCCAATTTTGCAATCCTATCTTCTGCAATATGACATAATCTTAAGTGCCAAATATATTTTGAACTTGAGTTGGTTTTCACCATGGCATTGTTTTCATTTTGATTGCTATACTCTGGCCAGTGGAAACACTTTCTTACTGGCAATGGAAACATTTTCCTGCTGGTAGTAGAAACACTTTCCTTTACCTTTGTCAACTTTGATCTTTGTTTTTTCTGTTTGGCTATCTTCTTGGAAGGACCAGGAATCTGAGGTTTCTTTTTCTTATTGCCCTTCTTCTTGTTGGACTTTCCAGCAGAAGAAGATGCAATCAAAGCTACCTCTTTTCCTTTTATTACCTGGCATATTCTTTTGGGCAATAACCAACATGTTGAGTAAACCAGCTAAGGTGCATTCCTGTTTAGTCATATGGAAATTTGTCACAAAATTCCCAAAAGACTCAGGAAGGGACTGAAGGATCAAATTCGTCTGTAGTTGGAAATCCATGTTGAAGTCAAGATATTCCAACTGCTCAATCAGCCGAATCATCTTGTGGACGTGATCTCCAACATTCTGTCCCTCAGATATCCTCATACGGAATAGCTGTCTAGACATCTCATACCTAGCATTCCTGCTGTGCTCACCATACAACTCTTGTAGGTGAAGGAGGATCTCACTTGCACTCTGCATATTCTCATGTTGCTTCTGTAACTCATTACTCATGGAAGCAAGCATGTAACACTTAGCTCTCATATCATGCTCCTTCCACTTGTCCAAAATATCATGTTCCTCTTGTGTGGCCTCTGGAGGTAAGGGACCAGGAACATTTGAATCTAGAACATATCCTATATGTTCAAGGTTCAGGACAAGCTTTAAATTTCTTAGCCAATCAGACCGATTTAGTCCTGTCAACCTATTGTGATCAAGTATGCTTGCAAGGATAATGGATGGTGGTGGTTGTTTTGTGCTCATTTTTATCAGAAAATTAACTGCAGAAAATAACCAGATTAATTAGTAAATGTATCATGTAATTAACCAAAATGATTATGGTCTTTTAATCAAATTGGTCCTCTCACTAACTTAGCGAATCCTACACTTCCAAAGTACAAAACGAAAATCCAAGTTGGATGGATTTCTAGTGGGTGATTGAATTCTTATAATTCTATTGATCATCCTCAGGTACATCCATTATTGGAATTACAATAAACTATAAGTGAGCAACTCCTTGCCCATCACATCTCATGTGAGGTTCAATCCTTTACCTAGCCCCTAATGCTCAAAATCTCAGGTATATCCATTATTGACTTATCTTGCATTAGTTAAGTTGATCCCATTGAGCCAGTAATTATGTAAATAATTTTAATGTCCTCAGGTACATCCAATATTGGCCACCAAACCATTTACATATTTACAACATCTCGTGCTTAATGATTATTCTTAAGAAAATCTCTTAAATTAATTGCATCTCATGCAACTATTTAAAATTTCTTAAAATAATTGCCCCAATGGAGGGCCTATGTTATAATTACTTTAATTATAGCATATCCAACTTAATCA
This sequence comes from Hevea brasiliensis, assembly GCF_030052815.1. Classification (NCBI taxonomy): domain Eukaryota; kingdom Viridiplantae; phylum Streptophyta; class Magnoliopsida; order Malpighiales; family Euphorbiaceae; genus Hevea; species Hevea brasiliensis. The sequence goes on along the minus strand of NC_079499.1, from coordinate 77,681,614 downwards.
TTTGTTTGGAAGATTTTATAGTCATTCTAATTACTATTAAGGTCTCACTTTGCACATTATCCATTTAGCATGCATATATCATATAATTGCATACATTTCCATACATCTCATGCATTCATGGATAAGTAGTAAATATGGTATGATCATGGACTTTCTAAGGGATTCAATTCTGAGCCACCAAGAATTGAATCAGGGCATTTCTAGGTGCATTCCATTCATTCATTTTACAAGAGTTACTGAAGGAGTACATAATCAACACTTGATCTTGAATTCCTCCCACTGGTCCCACCAATGCTCTTGACCTCCTTGAACTTCTTGCAATCCAATATTACATAGTAATCCTTAGAATACCAAGGCGAATTTACAAGAACTTAAATAAATGAAATTACAACCCAAAAATTATTACAAACTTAATAATACATGCCCAAAATAAATTAAAATTAATTAATTAATTTACAATCCCAAAGAAACATAAAAGAAATAAATCCAATCACATTGGTCTTTTATAGTCCATGATCATCCATCATGCATATCACTATTTAACAATTAAATAAAACATACATACTTAAATTAAATTGAATATCTCATATTCAACTTAAAAATCTAGATTTGAATATGATTCAAATAAATTTAAAAATTTAGATTTGAATCTCATTCAAACAAATTTAAAAATTTAGATTTGAATCACATTCAAACAACTTTAAAAATTCAGATTTCAATCACATTCAAACTTTTTTTTAAAAATCAGATTTGAATCACATTCAAACATTTTTAAAAAATCAGATCTGAATTTTATTCAATCAATTTTAAAAAATCAGATTTAAATATGATTCAAACAACTTTAAAATTCAGATTTGAATCACATTCAAACAACTTTTAAAATTCAGATTTGAATCACATTCAAACAATTTTTAAAATTCTGATTTGAATCATAATTTAATTGTGTAATTAAAATTACTAATTAAACACTTTAATTAGTCAAAGAATAGGCCTTAGATCATACAACAATTGCTGTATTAAAACCCAAACCTTGAACCACCTATGGTAGCCAAACCATGAGCACCATTGATGGAGTTCATCAAGCATGCCGCCACACCTCTTGATCCAACCAGCAATGGATCAATCATCTCATGATCAAATCACACAATTAAATCATATAATAAACAATCTAAATGGCAAATATAGTGGCTCTGATACCAATTGAAGGAACGGAAGCGTGAAAAACACAAGTTTATACCATTAAATTCAAAAATTTTCACCTAGGGTCACATGCATCATGCAAGATTTATTTTTATCTATTTGATTTCAATGATAAACAACATATTAAAACTCTTTTAATATGTTTTTGGATCTGTATTTGCCATTTAAGATTTTAAAATTAATCAGATTAATTTTAGAACCCTAGATTAAATCAAGAACGATTACACTAACCTCTTGATGCACTGCAGCGTGTCTGCGCCTTTGAGATTTGTCTTCAGGACACCAGATGTTGTCCCTCTAGCTTGTCCACACCAAGAACACCTATGGAAGCCCTTGAACAGCTTCTAAAGCCTTTTTTATTAATTAGAAATTCAAGTTCTGCCTTTTAAGAGATTAGAGATGTAAACAGGACACTAGAAACAATTTCTAGTGTTCTTAATTCAAGAGATTGATGGCTAATCTCTTTGAATTGATGAGAGATGAAGAAGAATAGAGGGAGAGCTGCAAAATGGCGTGACCAAGGAGTGTGGCTACTGGTTGTATTTTGTTTTCTCATAACAACACTTATATAGCTAGGTTAACACATTAAACCCTTGCCACATGTCACCCTTTGATTAGCTCTAGGTTTAAGTGACCCAATCACATTGTGCCAATTGTCAAACCTATATTTAATCTTGATTTTAATCATCTTACATGATTAGAAAACATTTGGCAATCTTATGTGTTATGCCATGTGTCACCATCTCATGATGCCACGTGTCACACTGCAAAATGACCAAAATGCCCCTGTGTCTTAATTTTGAGTTCTCAACCCAAAATAATTATTTTTCTTGTTCTAATTAATTTATATCAAATATAAATTAATTAATTAATCTCTATTAATTAATTTCTCATTAATTAAATTCATATTTAAACACTTTAAATACAAATTTAACTTATATTATACATACAATAATCTAGATTTGGTTTCAAGTCATGCTAGGGACTTTGCAATTTAATTGCAAACCAAACCTATTTAATTAATCAATTAAACTCTTTAATTAATTAATTAAATCATATTTAAATAGGTGATAACTTGTGTATGTGTGTGACTTACTAGGCTCATCACTAATTGGCAATGAGACATGATATCAACTCTTAATATCATCAGAACTCTTTCTCACCATAAATGATTTCTCTAAATCATTTTATGAACCTCATAGACCATGGTTAACACCTAGCATAGCATGCCATGGCCACCCAATTAGTAATAACGTTTACCTTAAATGAACCTATAATCATATGTTACCATGCACTATAATCTCTCTGTTACAAAATATCAATGGACCTTTTCTATTACACATAAATATATTACGTAAACGAAAAAGTGGAAATGCCTTTTATTAATAAAATATGTATAAGATACATACTAAATGATATGCTCTAGGGCATACTACTAACAATCTCCCACTAGCACTAGAGCCATTCATTACAATATCTTAGACCCATCTTCTCAAGATGTCGGTCTAGCTGAGTCTGTGACATAGGCTTAGTAAATGGATCAGCTAGATTTTTAGCTGATGCTATTTTCTGCATGGCTACATCGCCTCACCCAACTATTTCTCTAATAATATGGTAGCGCCTTTCTATGTGTTTGGATTTATGGTGAGACCTGGGTTCCTTAGCCTGTATGACTACTCCATTGTTGTCACAGTGTAGTGGAACTGCTGACTCAATGGAAGGAACTACTGCAAGTTTTGTCACTAACTTTTTTATCCAAATACCTTCCTTTGCAGCATCTGATGCAGCAATATACTCAGCCTCTGTAGTGGAATCTGCAGTCATGCTCTGTTTGGAACTCTTCCAAATGACTGCACCTCTATTACAAATGAACACATATCTAGAGGTAAACTTTCTATCATCGATATCTGATTGGAAATCAGAATCAATATAACCATCCAATTGCAAGTCTCCACCTCCATAGATCAAGAATAAATTCTTAGTTCTTCTCAAGTGCTTAAGGATATTCTTGACAGCTATCCAGTGCTCCAAACCTAGATTGGATTGATACATGCTAGTCAAACGAACAACATATGCGATATCAAGCCTAGTACACAACATTGCATATATTAAACTTCCAATAGCCGAAGCATATGGAATCCTAGCCATCTTATCTCTTTTTTCAGGTGTCTTCGGAGACATCTCTTTAGAAAGATGGATACCATGTCTCACCGGAAATAATATTCTCTTGGAATCAAGCATGTTAAACCTCTTTAACACCTTTTCTAAGTAAAGACTTTGGGACAAACCAATTATTCTTTTCGCTCTATCTCTATAGATTCGAATCCCAAGAATATAGGTTGCCTCTCCTAAGTTTTTCATGGAGAATGTATTTGACAACCATACCTTTACAATTGTTAACATACCTGTTTCATTACCCATCAACAGTATGTCATCCACATATAAGACAAGGAATGTCACACCTTATCCCTAGTAAGGCATGACATATTCCCGTAGCATACCTAAGGAATTACCGAACTCCACCTACCGATAACCCATTAGTTATGCTACAAAGGATTTTAAAACAAATCATAGCTTTTTTATCTTATGAATTCTTTTGCAGAAAACTGCATGAGAATGGTTAAAATTACATGTAAACATTCATTGGAAATAATGATACACTAAATATCGCAAAAGTTACATTTTCATAAGTCTCAAAGTAAAATACAAAATAGTTACAAATTTAAAATGTGATAGCAATGCAATGCTTTTAAATACAAACTGCTTAATGTCCATACATCCATACATATAAGTACAAAATATATCCCAAGGAATCACAAGGGTATACCTAATATAAATACCCACAAACAATACCAAAATGCTGCTTTCAAGTCTCTCACTTGGCAGCCTTCTCCTTTCCCTTACCTGCGACAGCATAAAGAAGCTATCGCTGAGTATATCACTCAGTGGTGCACAACTAATAACTTTAAAACTTAAGGTAAAACACAATTTATCAAAGCATAATAAATCACATTTTTCTTAAGCATGAAAACTTCACAATAGTTCTAAGTCCACAAAAGCTATTTATTAGAATAACATTGCAAATGAGAAATCACACTTCATAAATCACAATTCACAAAGCATTAGTGTTGCCAATATCAACACACAGTTTAGGCCATGACACAAAATTTCACAATCAGTGCCGTGTTGTATACCGCGACAAAGCAATCTTAACCTCACTAACCGTTATTAATGAGGGAAGGGCTAGCTAGCTAATGAGTACTCATGTAGTCTTGCCCCACTAACCATTATTAATGGGAGACATAATCAATATCAATTATAAAACCCCAAGTACCCGTTACTACTGGAGAGTTCCGAAGGGACTGTCATGCCAATTGTGGTTTCAAAACAACTTTCAAGAGTTTCTAAATCAATAATGACGTTTGCAAAACAATAACATATTCAAATCATCATAAAACCCATAAAAGGGGTGACAACACACAAATTCCTCAAATACAAGAGAAAAACATATCTCATTCAAAATAAACTCATTTCAAATCAAACTCATTCAAATAAACTCATTCAAATCAATTTATGAAGCTAAAATAAAGAAAAAGGTTAATTGTGCACAAACCTTCAATAATTCTCCTTCCTTGTTACCTACTTCTCCTTGTCCGTTCCAACTTCTTTTTCTACTGAAAATACACAAATAGAATACCTCAATGCCAATCTCAATAGCTGCCAAGAACTCATTACATGCATGTCTAATGCATCCCAAGTTAGCTTTGAAAATTTTAGAATATTTTGGTTTTGGGACAGCTTGGTGCCCCAATCTTTGAACCCAATTTGTATCTAGTTTCGATCATAATTTGGTGAGATTTCTTCATGAAAATTGTTCATTTAGGTCTTAACTTTATTTTCCTTTTTGAATCGCCTAATTCGGAGCTGTGTAGCTCAAGTTATGCCCAAAACACGATTACTGTTCACGTCACTGTTCATGCTGCAGATTTAGTTCTGGCAAATTTATCAATCCAACTTCGTTTAGCAATTTGATCAAGTTAAGTCCATAATTTGGTCTAATGTTCTTCATATGAAATGTTTTACTATGTCTTAGGTTTCCATCGGTTAAGAATCGCCTAAATCGGAGTTTTCTAGAGAGAGTTATAGCCTTGCAAAGTTTACTGCTCATTTTGGTCAATTTTAGGTGCATAGATTCTGGCAGATTCGTTGACCCAAATTCGTTCCACAATTTGATTAAGTTCATAATTTGGCTTAACATTTTTCATATGAAATGTTCTACTACATCTTAGGTTTACATCGGTTCAAGAATCACCTAAATTAGTGTTTTTTAGAGAGAGTTATGGCTGTTTAAGCTTTACTGTTCACGTGCACAATTCTGCAGGTTCCAGAATTTTATCTCCCATTTCAAGGCTCATTTCGGGTAGCTTAAGGTCATTCTCAGGGTAAGGTATCTTCATCAAAATTCTAGCCTATGTCTTAAGTTTCGTTTCCAATTGGTTTAATACCAATTGGAGTTGTGTAACTTAAGTTATGGGCTTTTAAACACACTGAATTCAGTGTGCAAAATTCAGTCCTAAGTTCAATTTTTCATTTGTTCAATTACTTCCACTAACCAACCTCAATTCACATTTAATTTACCCAAAATGACTACAATTTAGCATTAACACATCAATGGCACTTCCTAGCACAAAACCTATAATTTTCAAACACCGAAGTTTGCAATTTCCCTATTCCTACCATTTCATTACCTCCATTCATCAACCTAATATCAATTCAAACTAAATAAACGTGAAATGATCATAATTTAACACTACACACACTAATTTCACTCTCTAGCACCAAAACCCAATTTTTCCATGAACCCTAATCTCCCATAATTAAATTTATACACATTTCATGCAATTGCTTTACTCTAATCATGCATACTACTTCAACTAAGCTTGATTTCATCATCATTTTCATTGAAATATATCAAACCCTAATTTTTTTCCAATTTTGCCAAAACCCTAGTTTAGGTTCCATGCACGTTTCCTTTTATTTTCTTATAACTTAATTTAAGGTTTGTATAACAAAATGAGCATTAAAGAACTTATCTCTTGATGACTTCCTTCCAACTCCCCAAATCTTCAATTTTCTTCTAATTTCTTGTTCCCCTTGCTTTTAATCTTTAAATCAAATATTAATTTGATGCTCTCTACCAAATAGATGCAAAACTCATAAAGAAAAAGCAAGGAATTGAGTTTTAAGAATGGGTGTCAATGGAGAAAGAAGGAAGAAGAAGAAAGAAAGAAAGAGAGAAGGAAATAGAGTGGGTGGTAACTAAATGGGAAAGAAAGGGAGGGTATTGTCTTCTTTTATACTTATTTATTCCTTTTTAATTCATTTAATGAGTTGTCCAAAGCCCATTGGTCCCTTAAATTTTAATTAGGTCAAAAAATGGAATTTAAATTTTAGATTTTTCCCTCTTTTATTTTCTTTTCACTTTTACTATAATTTTTCCCTCAATATTTCTTATAATTTAATATTTTATTTTTATTTAATTTAATTTAATTTATAATTTGGTCAAAAGTCAACTCTTGAAGTGAATTGACCAAAATGCCCCTTATCGGGTCATAATCCCTCGTTTTCAATATACTCGGTGAATCCTTATATTTTTTGGTCACTTGAATTTTTATTGTGTCTATCTCAATTAATTTTCTATTTATTTTTTGTAACACCCCTCACCCGACTACAGTGTAGCCGAGCAAAGTGTGCTACATTCGGTGCCGGAGCACCCTATCTTGTCTTACTTTATTCCTTTCATAATTTGATCTCATTATATTTTAATATTAATTATTTTTTTGACGGAGAAACCAGCGGAGTTTCCCCTATTTTATTACCAGTTGACGTGTTTTACTATTTACCTGTTTGAAAGTTTCAACAATATTTTCAGAATAAAGTCTTAACCATGCTAATCATAATTATCTCATCAATCATTCTCATAATTTTCTCATATTTCAAATCTCATTCTACATTTCAATTTCATAATCATTTCCATGCATACTCAATTCGTATGTAAACATTCTCAAATTACATAAGCAAAATTTTCAAATTTCCTTAATTTACATAATTTACAAAATAATTACAAAATTTCATAATTTACATGATATACAAATTAATTACAATTTGCTAATTTATATTACAATATAAGAAATAATTAACATACACAAAATACATGATATGCTTAATGTGAGCCCTATCTACATGCATTGCTGAGGAGGTGACAACCTTTGACACTCTGCAGATCTGAACTCTCAAAATTTCCAGTCAAACGTCCAGTGGGTTCTAGCTTCAGTACCTGCGCGAGGAAACAATTCCATCGCGCTAAGCATTGCTGCTTAGTGGTGCAATAATATAAAAAGGAAATAATATACAAATAAAGATAGACATAAAACATAATTCAAATAATCAAGATTTATTTATACTTCACATGCGGTTTCTAAAATTTAATGTGTTATATCCTAATTTAGTCTTCTTTGAAAGTGTTTATTTGCCAATGTACAGTAATAATGTACAAAGAAAAATGATTTGAAAATAATAAATTTATGCTTATATTGTTATATAAGCACATTTGCAATATTTATTTATGTTATAATTTTCTTTGCTAATCTTTTAGCATTTTCTCTATACTTGCTAGGTTGTCTCAGATTATTTCATAATAAGTAAATTTTGATATCTGTCCAGTTCATGTCGATTCCTTCTAATAAATAACTATCCTAATTTATTTTAGGTCATCTTACTCATTTATTTTATTTAATTTCTAATATTTTTAATTGCTAATATTCTTAACTTATCTCAATAAATTACACTGCCCAAGTAACCTACGACAGGCTGACTAAACTGGATAATGGGTCGTTGGCACTGGACACCGCGGTGCCTCGGGCCGTCATACCATGGGACGCAGAACGTCAACCACGTATGCAGTCAGTATGGCTAAAAAGCCATGATAACACATAATCGGGCATAAAAGCCATGAATGTTGGCATAAAGCCATGAATACGGGCATAAAGCCATGAATACAGGCATAAAGCCTTTCGCAGTACTGCTAAAACAATACCCTATTGGCATGCCAATCTATCCAATCTGACACACGTGTCTAGGCAATACAAGGGCACATAATATCATTAAATATTAATATATTGTGTTTTATGAATTCATTATTTCATGAGAAATATCAATTATAATTCATACATTCATTTGATCATTTATATGATCACAATTCACATCAATTATCCTTTTATATCATTGTACTCAAAATACTTCTCCTTTCTATAATAATGAGAACTAATGTCTCATTCATACATTAATATAGTTCATTTATTCATTCATTATGTTATTCATATTGATCACAATTCTAAAGTTCACCTGTACCATTGTATTCAAAACATTTTCCTTTCTCATTTATACATTTAAGAATCTACTTATGTAATTACAAATTTTATATTTCAAGTTGAGTTACTAATATTTTATGAATTCCACTTGTGATGGGCATATAAGCCCTAACTATCTATTCACATCAATTAGGTGACTTATTTATCATGTCTCAAGTAATCCATGAAAATTTCATGGATTTCAAATTTATGCTCTTAATTTCCTTTTAAAAGTTTTGACTAAGATGCATAGTCCACATTTGTCATACAATTCTAAGCATTTAAGCTTAGAATTGGTTCTAGGTCTTCATCTTAGTTTGTTACTCATTTTGATTACTATTCACCTTACTAGTCAACCAATATGTTGACCTTTTCATACTTAAGGGATATGTTAATTCTAATTACACCAAGATCCCACATTTTGAGTTTTACATTTGCTAGTATTAATTGCCAATTGCAATTTAAAGTCCCCTAGATGCATTTCTAATTTCAAATTTTGAATTTCAAGTTTTGGTGTCACTATTTACCTCATTGGTCAACAAAAATGTTGACTTTTGGATATAAAATAGGTGTATTGGTTTTAACACCCCAAACATACCACATTTTGTATTTAAAACTTGTTGGAATTGATTGCCATTACCATTTCTATGCTTAAAACCAAAAGGACAGAATTTTCAGTTTTTGAAGCCTAACTTTACTGTTCCATTAAGCCCTGTTGCAGTGGGAATTTGAGGAAATGGTAAACATTAAAGTTGTTCCTTATTTTGTCTAGTTGAATTTCCTTTTTTGAATCACTCCATTTGGAGTTTTGTAGCTCCAGATATGGTCCAAAAACCATAACTGGCCGGATTGCCAAAACTGCAGAATTACCAAATCTATAGTAACATGAACAGTGACTGTGACTACCATTTTGGTTAGGTTCTGGCCATAATTTGGGGTAGGTTTCTTCATGAAAGTTGTTTTTCTATGTCTTAGCTTGTTGCTGTAAAATTTTCAGGTCAATTGACCATTTCTATAGTGAGTTATGGCAAAATGAACAGTTACTACTGTTCATTTGGTCATTTCTGCAGGTGCTGTTGCAGGGTATCCGGATTGGGGCCAACTTTTGGTCCTCTTGCTTTGGTCTTTTGGGCATGGTTTCTTCAGCAAAAATGTGCCATTATAAGCCTTAGTTTCATGTGCAATTGGCCAAACACCAATTGGACCTACACAGCCAAAGTTATGGCTGTCTAAGTGGACTGAAATTTCACCACTTCTTGTCCCTAGCAAAGACAAACTCATTCACTTTGCCATGCTACATTTCAGTCCAAATTATGGTCAACTTACCTAAAATGGTCACTAATTGACCCTAAAAATGTTCTCTAACAATTTCCTAAGCCAAGTCAAATTTTCACTTCTCAAAACCCTAATTCCCATCTCCGTTTCACACTAGTTACCCTAGTTAACTAGCTAAGTCATTATCCACATAATTATGTACTTCAAACATGATCTCTAGTCCACTTTAAGTCCATAAAAAATACTCAGTCTTGTTCCTTCCTTAGGGCAGCCGAAATCCATGGTATGTATACACATGAATTTAGTCCATTTAGTTTACAAATTCCTACTAAATTCAAGTCCCTAACATGGAAATAAAGAAATCTTTGCATAAGTAAGCACTAACCTCTTGTAGGGCAGAATTTTCTAAGCTTCAACTCCACTTTCTTTGCTTTTCTAGGCTGCCAAACACTTCCCCAAGTTGTATGGACAAGTTTAAATGAAAGGTGTCTAGGGTTTTATAGTGGAAATTCATGGGAAATGGAGGAAATGAAAGAAAATTTTCATAGAGGGAGGAAGAAGAGAGGGTCACGTTTTGAGGAAGAAGAAGAAGAAGATGACCAGAATTTTTGGTCTTTCTTTGTCTCTTTTAAGTGGTTTAAGAAAGCTTGTTGAATGGTGATTGGTTGGGAGAAAGTAAATGACATCATCATATGTCATAAATGGGCATTTTTCTCATTTTCTATTCTTTTCTTCTCTACTTATTTTCAATTTAATTTTTAGAAATATTTATTCATATATTGAATCATAATAATTATTTACTTAACTGGACAAGTCGGCCAAAAATCACCTCTGAAGGCGAAATGACCAAAATGCCCTCCGTTTGGCTTAACGGGTCAAAATTGTCTGTACCGATTGAAAAATTTTTCTAAATATTTTCTTGGCATTCTAATGCCATAGGAACCTCAATGACCCTTCTCTGGAGTCCCAAAAATTATTTTATGAATTTTTGCCAAGGTCTAGGGCTCCTCGTTGCGAGAACCGCAACTTCACTCTGGTTACCCATCGCTTAGGCACCGGCTCGTTTAACTTGGTTGTATTTTATTTCAAAAATTTTTCCTAAATTTTTCTTATTAATATTTGAGTTAATTATGGTTCCTGACTTTAGTTTAAATATTTTTCCGAACGTTCTAGCTGTCCGGACCAACACCGGTCACCGGAACAGTAGAATGTACGTAATTGCTACAATGAGGGTGTTACAATTCTTCCCCTCTAATTTAAATTTCGTCCTCGAAATTTACTGGGTTTAGGTATCTAGGATAATTCTTTTACCTTCCTATTGCTCCCTCTGTCTACTTCTTTTATATATATGGTACTATTTAGTCTTTTCGAATCTATCATTATACACTTAGGCATATCATAAAGGAAATACTTTACCTCAAATTCACATCTGGGGCTTCTTGCTCCTCTCTGGCTTGGGTGACATTTGGAAGTTGTGTTACTGTTGTACTTGGTCCTTCCACGACCTCTGTCTGGGTCCGTGGTAAATTCCTCTTAGGACAATCCTTCAGACGATGGTCTATGGCCCCACATCTATAACAGGCTCCAGTCAATCCCCTACATTCACCTTTATGCCACTTGTTACAATGGCTACATTTCTTGCTAGTCCTGTCGCACTCACTACTAGTGTTTTTGGTTGATCTCTTCTGTGTATAGGCCTGGGTCTAGATCTCCTACTTTGATCAGATGTCTGACTTAACTGTTCTCTCGGCCTCTTATTACTAGACTGTCCAAATTTCCTCTTTTGCTGATCACCACTCCTCTTCTGTTCCTCTTCATGAACACAACTAATATATTTCTTTCTGAACTCTATCAGAAAGAATTCCCAAGTTACGTCGGCTGGTTGCACTGCCTTGGTTACAACATCCCACCACCGATATGTAGCCTCTTGTAATAATGAAACTGCACACTCCAAACTCTGTTCTGGTGTGCAATAGAGCTGCTGCAAGACTCTTTTAGTCCTTTCTAACCAATACTCAGCTGCTACAGAATCGTCTTCCTTTCTACCATTGAATTCTACAGCTCCATATTTCCTAATTTTTCCTAGAGGTGATTTCTGCTGAAGCGGTGGTGGAATAACCCCAGTCATCTGCTCAAACAAGGCCTGTTGGGGTTGTACAGGCACCTCTTGCACTGGTGGAGCAGGATTTCCCCGATTTCCAATATAACTCCCAGTCGGGATACGACTTACTACTTCTTATTCTATTTCCCTCTGCGATTCTGAGTCCATACCTTAACCTAAAATAACCACGAAAATAGATCTGCATTAGTGTCACCTCGACTCATGTGAATGCAATGCATGTCATGCATACAATCTTATTTTATCTATCTATGCCTAGGAACGCCTAAACCGCGCTCTGATACCAATAAATGTAACACCCCTCACCCGACTACAGTGTAGCCGAGCAAAGTGTGCTACATTCGGTGCCGGAGCACCCTATCTTGTCTTACTTTATTCCTTTCATAATTTGATCTCATTATATTTTAATATTAATTATTTTTTTTACGGAGAAACCAGCGGAGTTTCCCCTATTTTATTATCAGTTGACGTGTTTTACTATTTACCTGTTTGAAAGTTTCAACAATATTTTCAGAAAAAAGTCTTATCCATGCTAATCATAATTATCTCATCAATCGTTCTCATAATTTTCTCATATTTCAAATCTCATTCATACATTTCAATTTCATAATCATTTCCATGCATATTCAATTCGTATGTAAACATTCTCAAATTACATAAGCAAAATTTTCAAATTTCCTTAATTTACAAAATAATTACAAAATTTCATAATTTACATGATATACAAATTAATTACAATTTGCTAATTTTTATTACAATATAAGAAATAATTAACATACACAAAATACACGATATGCTTAATGTGAGCCCTATCTACATGCATTGCTGAGGAGGTGACAACCTTTGACACTCTGCAGATCTGAACTCTCAAAATTTCCAGTCAAACGTCCAGTGGGTTCTAGCTTCAGTACCTGCGCGAGGAAACAATTCCATCGCACTAAGCATTGCTGCTTAGTGGTGCAATAATATAACAAGGAAATAATATACAAAAAAAGATAGACATAAAACATAATTCAAATAATCAAGATTTATTTATACTTCACATGCGGTTTCTAAAATTTAATGTGTTATATCATAATTTAGTCTTCTTTGAAAGTGTTTATTTGCCAATGTACAGTAATAATGTACAAAGAAAAATGATTTGAAAATAATAAATTTATGCTTATATTGTTATATAAGCACATTTGCAATATTTATTTATGTTATAATTTTCTTTGCTAATCTTTTAGCATTTTCTCTATACTTGCTAGGTTGTCTCAGATTATTTCATAATAAGTAAATTTTGATATCTCATTCATTCATTTCGATTCTTTATAATAAATAACTATCCTAATTTATTTTAGGTCATCTTACTCATTTATTTTATTTAATTTCTAATATTTTTAATTGCTAATATTCTTAACTTATCTCAATAAATTACACTGCCCAAGTAACCTACGACAGGCTGACTAAACTGGATAACGGGTCGTTGGCACTGGACACCGCGGTGCCTCGGCCGTCATACCATGGGACGCAGAACGTCAACCACGTATGCAGTCAGTATGGCTAAAAAGCCATGATAACACATAATCGGACATAAAAGCCATGAATGTTGGCATAAAGCCATGAATACGGGCATAAAGCCATGAATACAGGCATAAAGCCTTTCGCAGTACTGCTAAAACAATACCCTATTGGCATGCCAATCTATCCAATCTGATACACGTGTCTAGGCAATACAAGGGCACATAATATCATTAAATATTAATATATTGTGTTTTATGAATTCATTATTTCATGAGAAATTTCAATTATAATTCATACATTCATTTGATCATTTATATGATCACAATTCACATCAATTATCCTTTTATACCATTGTACTCAAAATACTTCTCCTTTCTATAATAATGAGAACTAATGTCTCATTCATACATTAATATAGTTCATTTATTCATTCATTATGTTATTCATATTGATCACAATTCTAAACAATGGTTCACCTGTACCATTGTATTCAAAACATTTTCCTTTCTCATTTATACATTTAAGAATCTACTTATGTAATTACAAATTTTATATTTCAAGTTGAGTTACTAATATTTTATGAATTCCACTTGTGATGGGCATATAAGCCCTAACTATCTATTCACATCAATTAGGTGACTTATTTATCATGTCTCAAGTAATCCATGAAAATTTCATGGATTTCAAATTTATGCTCTTAATTTCCTTTTAAAAGTTTTGACTAAGATGCATAGTCCACATTTGTCATACAATTCTAAGCATTTAAGCTTAGAATTGGTTCTAGGTCTTCATCTTAGTTTGTTACTCATTTTGATTACTATTCACCTTACTAGTCAACCAAAATGTTGACCTTTTCATACTTAAGGGATATGTTAATTCTAATTACACCAAGATCCCACATTTTGAGTTTTACATTTGCTAGTATTAATTGCCAATTGCAATTTAAAGTCCCCTAGATGCATTTCTAATTTCAAATTTTGAATTTCAAGTTTTGGTGTCACTATTCACCTCATTGGTCAACAAAAATGTTGACTTTTGGATAGAAAATAGGTGTATTGGTTTTAACACCCCAAACATACCACATTTTGTATTTAAAACTTGTTGGAATTGATTGCCATTACCATTTCTATGCTTAAAACCAAAAGGGTAGAATTTTCAGTTTTTGAAGCCTAAATTTACTGTTCCATTAAGCCCTGTTGCAGTGGGAATTTGAGGAAATGGTAAACATTAAAGTTGTTCCTTATTTTGTCTAGTTGAATTTCCTTTTTTGAATCACTCCATTTGGAGTTTTGTAGCTCCATATATGGTCCAAAAACCATAGCTGGCCGGATTGCCAAAACTGCAGAATTACCAAATCTACAGTAACATGAACAGTGACTGTGACTACCATTTTGGTTAGGTTCTGGCCATAATTTGGGGTAGGTTTCTTCATGAAAGTTGTTTGTCTATGTCTTAACTTGTTTCTGTAAAAATTTCAGGTCAATTGACCATTTCTACAGTGAGTTATGGCCAAATGAACAGTTACTGTTCATTTGGTCATTTCGCAGGTGTCATGTGGTATCCGGATTGGGGCCAACTTTTGGTCCTCTTGCTTTGGTCTTTTGGGCATGGTTTCTTCAGCAAAAATGTGCCATTATAAGCCTTAGTTTCATGTGCAATTGGCCAAACACCAATTGGACCTACACAGCCAAAGTTATGGCTGTCTAAGTGGACTGAAATTTCAGTCACCCTGCTGCTGTCCCTAGGCAGCAAACTCATTCACTTTGCCATGCTACATTTCAGTCCAAATTATGGTCAACTTACCTAAAATGGTCACTAATTGACCCTAAAAATGTTCTCTAACAATTTCCTAAGCCAAGTCAAATTTTCACTTCTCAAAACCCTAATTCCCATCTCCATTTCACACTAGTTACCCTAGTTAACTAGCTAAGTCATTATCCACATAATTATGTACTTCAAACATGATCTCTAGTCCACTTTAAGTCCATAAAAAATACTCAGTCTTGTTCCTTCCTTAGGGCAGCCGAAATCCATGGTATGTATACACATGAATTTAGTCCATTTAGTTTACAAATTCCTACTAAATTCAAGTCCCTAACATGGAAATAAAGAAATCTTTGCATAAGTAAGCACTAACCTCTTGTAGGGCAGAATTTTCTAAGCTTCAACTCCACTTTCTTTGCTTTTCTAGGCTGCCAAACACTTCCCCAAGTTGTATGGACAAGTTTAAATGAAAGGTGTCTAGGGTTTTATAGTGGAAATTCATGGGAAATGGAGGAAATGAAAGAAAATTTTCATAGAGGGAGGAAGAAGAGAGGGTCACGTTTTGAGGAAGAAGAAGAAGAAGATGACCAGAATTTTTGGTCTTTCTTTGTCTCTTTTAAGTGGTTTAAGAAAGCTTGTTGAATGGTGATTGGTTGGGAGAAAGTAAATGACATCATCATATGTCATAAATGGGCATTTTTCTCATTTTCTATTCTTTTCTTCTCTACTTATTTTCAATTTAATTTTTAGCAATATTTATTCATATATTGAATCATAATAATTATTTACTTAACTGGACAAGTCGGCCAAAAATCACCTCTGAAGGCGAAATGACCAAAATGTCCTCCGTTTGGCTTAACGGGTCAAAATTGTCTGTACCGATTGAAAAATTTTTCTAAATATTTTCTTGGCATTCTAATGCCATAGGAACCTCAATGACCCTTCTCTGGAGTCCCAAAAATTATTTTATGAATTTTTCCTGTGGTCTAGGGCTCCTCGTTAGAACCGCAACTTCACTCTAGTTACCCATCGCTAGGCACCTACTGCTTAACTTGGTTGTATTTTATTTCAAAAATTTTTCCTAAATTTTTCTTATTAATATTTGAGTTAATTATGGTTCCTGACTTTAGTTTAAATATTTTTCCGAACGTTCTAGCTGTTTGGACCAACACCGGTCACCGAAACAGTAGAATGTACGTAATTGCTACAATGAGGGTGTTACATTTTTGGTCCTCAAGGTGTCTTTAAATAGTACTAGTCACAGACCAAAAATGGTACTATTCACAACTCGAAGGTTCGGGGTGTTACAAGGAAAGTGATAGCACTGTCACTAACCTTCTTATATACACATGGCTCATCCTCATTTTTGATAAAACCAAAGGATTTAATGGCTTCATCAAAACAGATGTTCCAACTCCTCGAAGCTTGCTTCAACCCATAAATGGATCGCTTTAGCTTGCATACCTTAGAACCATCTTGGGATTCAAAACCCCTAAGTTGTTCCATGAAAATGTTTTCTTCAATATATCCGTTGAGAAAAGTTGTTTTGACATCCATCTGCCAAATCTCATAATCATAGTATGCAGCTATTGCTAATAGAATCCTAATTGATTTAAGCATGGCAACAGGCGAGAAAGTCTCCTTATAGTTGATTCCTTGTATATTGCGTTTTATTGTAATTTGCTGGATTCTGGGATACTAGTTTGACCTAGTCGGACAACCTAGTTCCCTCAGTTTTCGTGTAACACCACTAAGTTCGGTAGTGTGTTCTACTGTTCCAGTGACCAGTGTTATCCGAACAGCTAGGATGACTAGAACTACACTTCGATATGAGTGAGGAGACATAAAATAATGAAATACAAGAAAAGAAAATACAAGAAAAATAAGTGAAAAATAATAGCAAAGAAATGTAACCAATTTAAGCGAGCCGAGAACCCTAATGATGGGTGACCCCACCGGGAAGTCGCGGCGTGGACCGTTGACTAGCCCTGGACTGCGGGAAATCTTGGAAAATATTTTTATGACTTAAATAAATGTCTATTGAAGTATAAATGCCATTAGAAATATCAAAAAAAAAATTAATTAATTAGTACAAAGAAAAGTCAGAACTCAAAAAACGGACAAAACCCGGTGTTACCGAAAAATCGGGAATGCAACCCGAACAAGGGCATTGTGGTCATTTGACACCCCGAGTTGTCTTTTGACCTAAATGTCCATTAAAAATACATGATATTACACTTGGAAAATATAATGAAAAATTAAATTAGTGGTACATAATGTAAATAGCAAAAATGGAGAGTTAATTGCGGGAATAAGGAAAGTTAAGGTTAAACAAATATTAAATTAAGCTTAGTGCTCCACTCACCCATCAAAGTGGACCACTATCTCCTCATTTGGGCAGATTGCATCTTCTTCTTCACCTTGCTAAAGAACCAGCTGTGAGCCTCCATTGAAGAAACTCCATGGCCAAAGTTTAACCAAGCCATGCAACCATGATTTAGCCATATTTTTCACTAGCTTCCTTCACAAAAACTGTTCTACACCACTTGGGCAGTAGGTAGGAAATAAGAAGATCAAGTTTTGGAGAGATTTTGAAGAGTTTCAAAAGTGGTAAGTTTGTGTTTTTGGGTTGTTACTTCATTAAAGTTAGTAGGAATGTTATGGGTACTTGAATTATGGAGAGATTTTTGAGGTTTGATGTTTAAAGGGAGAGGTGTATTTTTGGCAGCCATGGAAACTCCTTGAGGATAGTTTATTCTTGCTTGTAAATGGTAGATTAAAGGGTAGATTAATTGTTTATGTGTGTAGGAATTAATTTGGGTGATGTATACGTAGTATATGTGAATGTGTACTTGAATTTGGAAGCTTGGAAATTAATGCACTGTAATGTCTGAATCAGAAGCCTGGTTTGGTGAACCATAAAGATGTTATTTCATGTTTGGTTTATGGAATATTAATGTTGAATTGTGATAGTTGTTATGGAAGTTTGGATAAATGTATGATGGTGTGAGGTTGGACATGTAAATGAGCTAGGTTAGGTGATTGACTTGTTGTAATTTGAGCTTGAAAAATTCTGTACTAAATGGTGCATGTTCAGTGTGATTATAAGCTGCCAAAATGACCAACAATATGTTGTGAATTATGTTTAGGTTATGGTACAAACCAGAATCGACATGAATGTATAGTTTGGTAAGTGTTGAAAGTATCCTTTGATGAGTAATGAACAAATGCAATAGGGCAGTTTATGTTATGGGCCTAGAACCTTAAGTGTGTGGCTCCAATTAGTATGAATTGGAGGTGAAACTAGGCACAAAATGTGCCAACTTTCATGAAGGAAGCGTACCAAAATTCTGCTTGTAAGGTAACTTGAAAAGTGACCAAATCCGGATTAGTGCAATTAAGGCATGAAAATTGACCATTTGGGCAGCAGTTAGTGTTTTGGCTATAACTCACTCAAAACAGGTCCAATTGACTTGAAATTTTGACCGTGAATAGTTAAGACATATATCTACAAGTCTTGTGAAGACACTAAAGCCCAGAAATGACCATAAGCAAGTCAAACAGCTTGCATAAGTTCGGGTTCAAAAACTGGCCGAGCCTAAAATGACCTAAAGTGACCAATTTTGGTACCTTCTGACCAGCAATAGTAAAATGACCATAACTTGGTCTAGTAAACTCAGAATGACCTGAAATTTTGCCCCGCGTGCAATAAGACATAGTTCTACAAGTTTGTAGTTTTGACCAAAATCTGAAAACCGAGCGAACTAAGTCGTCCGGCTAGGTCAAATTGGTATACCGAAATTCAACAAATTGCAATAAAGCGCAATATACATAGAAATGAATTTGGTAACATGTACCAATATAGAAAGGCTATAAAATGTAACATATTGGTAACATTAAAACCTAATTCACTTAGACTGCATCGAGGGTTGACATCTTAGGTTGACTAAGGAAATAATAGAATTCAATAAGTTAATTATCAAGCTTTATTCTTACATACAGTTTAAATGAATACTAAAACACTTCAAATTGTGTGTTTCAGTTAGCAAAGACTCAGGGAAGGGGAAGGAAACACTGAGTCAGAGCCAAGAGACAGTTATCAAAGGTTTGTGCACAACTAGTTTTTAACTGATTTTCTTTTGAATATTTCATATGATTAAATGACGTATTTTTCTCATGTATTATGTTTAACAAGCATTAGATTTAATTCAATGATTATTGAAATTGTTATAGTATGTATGAATTTAGCTTTGTGAAATGGTATTTCCACAAGTATTAAGCATTGTTATGGATTGAATAAATTATGTTTTAGAAAATTGTGATAGAACATGTTTTGAATTGTAATGGTAAATTTCATGGAAAAATGCAAATTTATGATTTGAATTGTGATGAGCATAAAAATTATTGGATATTGGAATTGAATTTGAATCGAATTATTTTGCGATTTATGCTCACCAAAAGGATTGTGATATTGTTTTATATCTCACTATAGATGCTTGACTAGGTTATTACCCATCTCTCTCATTTGTTGAGAAGACAATGGAGTTAGTTGTGTTTTGATTACCATGGTACGTGCACAGGCTTAGATTTTCCTCTGATTTGAGGTTACATCTAAGTTTTTTTTTATCGTTATGGCCCTTGCGAAAGATTCATTATTGTGATGTGTACTATGCACGATGATTCGACCTCCCCGACCATAGGGAGTTAGAATCACTTCGAATATGGCCCTTTCGGATTAGCCTTGCATAGTTAGTAAGATAAAGAATGATTTTTGAGATAAAGAATGATTTTTGAGATACAGCATGATTTTTGAGATACAACATGGTTTTTGAGATATAGCATGGTTTTTGAGGTACAACATGGTTTTTGAGATACAATATGGTTTTTGAGATACGAAATGTTTTTGAATAGTAAAGAATTATGATTTCAGTTATGATTTATGTATAATTGATTTTGTTGGAACTACCTTAAATGGTTAGTCATGATTTGATAAATTGAATTTCGTGATCAAAGTCATTTCATACAAACGATTTACATTATTGGCAATGAATATTTTGAGTTTTGGAATTTGATGAGTATTTAGATTTCCAAGTTATTTGCTGTAAATTTTGTCAATGTATATTGTACTATGTTTTAAATTATAGTTGTGCACCACTGAGTTCACCACTCAGTGATAGCTTTGTATGCTGTCGCAGGTAAAAATAGCATAGAGCAGTGAATAAGTTTCTTTGAAGACACATTCAGATCAGCTCCAGGCATATCATTGGTATACCCATGTACATAAGTTTTGATGTATGCATGTAATAATATGTATGTAAATTATTTGAGCAGTTGTATAAAAACTCTTATAAAATATTTTGATATGTAATTAAATGTAAATTATTGTAAATGTGAATTTGGGATTTCATTTATGTAAATAGTTTTGTAATATTAATTTTGAGTATTGTAATCAATGAAATGTTTCTTTCATGAGGACATTGATTTGATTACTGAGATTTGAATTATGCGTTCAAATGAAGTTATTGAAGTTGTATTTGAGAAAACATATTGGAAGGGTGTTCTTTGTAGGTTTTGAATATTTGTTTTCTCAAAATACAACCGGCACTTTGTCGAAATTTTGAAAAAAAAATTTTATAACACCAAATTTTAATCAATGATTTAAATTTCATGAAAATTGTTTTAAAATCCCTTGTAGTATATTTAATAGATTATCTGAAGGCGAAGTACGGTAATTCATTAGGTGTGCTACGGGATCATATTACATCCTACAGGGGAGTAGGGTGTGACATGTTTTGTGGTATCAGAGCAATGGTTTTAAAGTAAATTTCGAACTGTGAATTTGAAATCTTTTTGTCGGTAACTATAACTGCTCAAATGTTTGATATATATAGTACATTTACATCATAAATATGAACTAATGGAGAGGAATCTCCTTATGTTGGTTGTACAGGAATAGAAAATCTTGTGAAAAGATATAGAAGAGAAGAATGAGATAATAGAATAGTCCGTAATGGCAGAAGTACAAGTTGAGGCCCCAACTCCACAAAGTGTCGAAGGCCCGACTGTACTAGTTTTACCAGTACAAATTACTGCACAAATGGCCCAGCAAATGGCCACTTTCTTCCAACAAATAGTTGATAATCTATCAGCCCAAGCCCAAGTACAGACCCAACCCCCACAAGGGCAGTGTGAAATAGGGAAGAGGGAGAAATCTACAGGTCAGAACTCGAGCAGTAATTTGGGGAAGAGAAAAGAATTTGAGGAACCTCGAGCTCAGAGATACGATAGAGGCAGATCATTACGGCAGAGAACACCAAGATCTAGTCGTCGAACAACCAGAAGCTCCTATTCTGCCCGTTTCTTCCATGTTTATGGTAAGCTACATGGAGATATTTGTCGAAGGGCCTCTGGAGCCTGCTATAATTGTGGGAAGCTTGGACACTTTGTTAGAGATTGTACTAGAGCACCTCGATTTGCTCTCCGGAGTCCACAAACCGTTAGTTAAAGTCGAGATAGAAATAGAGTTCGTACTCCTCACCACTATAACACAGTGAATCAACCTGAATATAGTAGCGCACCAGTCAGAGCGTCCACTATGCGCCAAGGAGAAAGAGCAGAAACTTCGGATGTAGCTGCTTGTAAGTTCTTAATTTTTGAAAGAAACAATGAGTTATTATTTGATCCCAGCACTACTTATTTACATGTTAGTGTTAGAATTCTATGTTTTGTTGATATTCCTTTACAGGGGAATAAATTTTGATGCGTTAGTGACTAGTTTTTTAGGATAAAAACTATAATAACAAGTATGGTTGACATTAATTTTGGAAGAATTGTTAGCTAAAAGTATTTTCTAAAACACCATAAATTATAAAGCTAATTGGCGAGCCTACTTAATGTAAGGCAAGAGGACCTAAAAGTAAGTTACGGTAATAGAATTGCTCTAGATGAGGGCAAAGATGTTACTGTTAGTAATTATTAATGGATATTGTAATCAGAATCGGTTTAGGATATTAGTGGATTCGAGAAAGATAAGATGTTAGAAAACCTAGTCCATGAGGTTAAAACATAGTGACTATGTAATATTCTCGATGTTTGTATTGTAAGTCTGATTCTGATGCAGGCACGGGATTATTGTGTAGAGCTACGTGCTTCCTCGTGGTACAATAAATTAAGAATATTTGTAAGTAATCTATAAATAGATACAGTTGCGCCCGAATGGAGTACTATTACGGGAAATAAATGTGAAAATTCTAGTAAGAAATTTAAAACTTTAGAACTAGCCTATCAAACGACTACACTTGTAAGGTAGCTAGAGTCAGTGACTCGGTTACATTAATGTGAATTACCTGTACCACAGTAATTGCTATAAGCTTAGAGATATCAGTACGACTTATCATCCTCAGATGGATGGACAGTCGAAACAAGTGATTCAGGTAAATTTTGAAACTCATTGAGTTTCTATAAATAATGAAATGAAATGATAATAATAACCTGTGATATGTGATAAGCCCTCAAGAATATACTGAGAACTTGTGTCATTGAATCTGAGGGGAGATGGGACAGATACATCCCACTAACAGAATTTGTATACATTAATAAGTGTCAAGCTAGCATACAAGTGGCACCCTATGAAATATTGTAAGGGAACAGATAACTATGGATTTTGTGATGAGACTTCCAACGACATAAAATAGTCATGGTGCAGTATGGGTTATAGTTGATAGACTAACCAAGTATGCTCACTTTTTGCCAGTCCGGATGGATTATAGCCTAGAAAGATTGGCCAGATTGTACATAAATGAGATTGTAAAACTACATGGAGTGCCAGTATTGATTGTATCAGGCAAAGATCCTAGGTTCACTTCTAGATTCTGGGGTAGCCTTTAGAGAGCCTTAGGAACTAGATTGAACTTTAGCACGACATTCCACCCACAGATAGATGGCTAGTCTGAGAGGGTAATTCAGATATTGGAGAATATGCTACGGGCTTGTGTGATTGAGTTTGAAGGTAGTTGGGATACACACTTGCCTTTAATTGAGTTTGCTTATAACAACAGCTACCAATCAAGCATTGGAATGCCTCCATATGAAGCTTTGTATGGCTGGAAGTACATAACTCCCCTATGTTGGGATGAAGTAGGTGAAAGGAAGATGATTGGGCCAGAAATTGTTCAGCAGATAGAGGAAAAGATCAGATTGATCAGAGATAGACTCAAGGCTGCATCAGACCATAAGAAGTCCTGTGTTGGTCAGAAGAGAAGAGATATTGAATATGCAGTGGGTGATAAGGTATTCCTCAAAGTTTATCATAGGAAGAGGATTATGAGATTTGGCAGAAAGGGAAAACTGAGTCCTCGTTTCATCGGACCATATGAGATTCTGGAAAGAGTGGGTCCTTTGGCATATCGGTGGGAATTAACTCTAGAGTTAGCAAGGATACACAGTGTCTTTCATGTGTCCATGTTAAGGAGGTACAGATCTGACCCATTTCATGTACTATCAGTTGAAGAGATTGAGGTAAATTCAGACCTCTCATATGATGAAGAACCCATAGAAATTCTAGCATATGAGGTGAAGTAGCTGAGGAACAAACAGTTACACCTGGTTAAAGTGCTGTGGAACCATCATTCAGGCCAGGAAGCTACTTGGGAACGTGAAGAGGATATGAGGAGACAGCACCCACAGCTGTTCAGTGACTAATGCCAGGTAAAATTTCGAGATGAAATTTATTTTATGCGGGGGACAATTGTAACACCCCTAAGTTCGGTAGTGCATTCTACTGTTCTAATGACCAGTGTTGTCTGGACAGCTAGGATGCCTAGAACTACACTTTGATATGAGTGAGGAGACATAAAATAATGAAATACAAGAAAAGAAAATACAAAAAAAAACAAAGGAAAAATAATAGCTAAGAAATGTAACCAAGTTAAGCGAGCCGAGAACCCTAGCGATGGGTGACCGCACCGAGAAGTCGCGGTGTGGACGGTTGACTAGCCCTGGACCGTGGGAAACCCTGGAAAATATTTTTATGACTTAAATAAATGTCTATTGAAGTATAAATTCCATTAGAAATATTAAAGAAAAATTAATTAATTAGTACAAAGAAAAGTGAGAAATCGAAAAACGGACTAAACCCGGTGTTACCGAAAAATCAGGAATGCAACCCGAACAGGGACATTGTAGTCATTTGACATCCCGAGTTGTCTTTTGACCTAAATGTCCATTAAAAATACATGATATTACACTTGGAAAATATAATGAAAAATTAAATTAGTGGTACATAATGTAAATAGCAAAAATGGAGAGTTAATTGTGGGAATAAGGAAAGTTAAGGTTAAACAAATATTAAATTAAGCTTAGTGCTCCACTCACCCATCAAAGTGGACCACTATCTCCACATTTGGGCATATTCCATCTTCTTCTTCACCTTGCTAAAGAACTAGCCGTGAGCCTCCATTGAAGAAACTCCATGGCCAAAGCTTAACTAAGCCATGCAACCATGACTTAGCCATATTTTTCACTAGCATCCTTCACAAAAACTGTTCTACACCACTTGGGCAGTAGGTGGGCAGCAAGAAGATCAAGTTCTGGAGAGATTTTGAAGAGTTTCCAAAGTGGTAAGTTTGTGTTTTTGGGTTGTTGCTTCATTAAAGTTAGTAGGAATGTTATGGGTACTTGAATTATGGAGAGATTTTTGAGGTTTGATGTTTAAAGGGAGAGGTGTATTTTTGGCAGCCATGGAAACTCCTTGAGGACAGTTTATTCTTGCTTGTAAATGGTAGATTAAAGGGTTGATTAATTGTTTATGTGTGTAGGAATTAATTTGGGTGATGTATACTTAGTATATGTGAATGTGTACTTGAATTTGGAAGCTTGGAAATTAATGGACTGTAATGTATGAATCGGTAGCCTGGTTTGGTGAACCATAAAGATGTTATTTCATGTTTGGTTATGGAATATTAATGTTGAATTGTGATAGTTGTTATGGCAGCTTGGGTATATGTATAATGGTGTGATGTTGGACATGTAAATGAGCTAAGTTAGGTGATTGAATTGTTATAATTTGAGCTTGAAAAATTCTGTACTAAATGGTGCATGTTGAGTGTGATTATAAGCTGCCAAAATGACCAACAATATGTTGTGAATTATGTTTAGGTTATGGTACAAACCAGAATTGGCATGAATGTATACTTTGGTAGGTGTTGAAAGTATCCTTTGATGAGTAATGAACAAATGCAATATGGCAGTTTATGTTATGGGCCTAGAACCTTAAGTGTGTGGCTCCGATTGGTATGAGACCAATTGGAGGTGAAACTAGGCACAAAATGTACCAACTTTCATGAAGGAAGCTTACCAAAATTTTGCTTGTAAGGTAACTTGAAAAGTGACCAAATCCAGATTAGTGCAATTAACGCCTGAAAATTGACCATTTGGGCAGCAGTTAATTTTTTGGCCATAACTCACTCAAAACAGGTCCAATTGACCTGAAATTTTGACCATGAATAGTTAAGACATATATATACAAGTCTTGTGAAGACACCAAAGCCCGAAAATGATCATAAGCAAGTCAAACAGCTTGCACAAGTTCGGGTCCAAAAACTGGCCGAACCTAAAATGACCTAAAATGACCTAAAGTGACCAATTTTGGTACATTCAGACCAGCAATAGTAAAATGACCATAACTTGGTCTAGGAAACTCAGAATGACCTGAAATTTTGTCCCGCGTGCAATAAGACATAGATCTACAAGTTTGTAGTTTTGACCAAAACCCGAAAACTGAGCAAACTAGGTCGTCCGGCTAGGTCAAATTGGTATACCGAAATTCAACAAATTGCAATAAAATGTAATATACATAGAAATGAATTTGGTAACATGTACAAATACACAAAGGCTATAAAATGTAACATATTGGTAACATTAAAACCTAATTCACCTAGACTGCATCGTGGGTTGACATCTTAGGTTGACTAAGGAAATAATAGAATTCAATAAGTTAATTATTAAGCTTTATTCTTAGAGACAGTTTAAATGAGTACTGAAACACTTTAAATTGTGTGTTTCAGTTAGCAAAGACTCAGGGAAGGGGAAGGAAACACTGAGTCAGAGCCAAGAGACAGTTATTAGAGGTTTGTGCACAGCTAGTTTTTAACTGATTTTGTTTTGAATATTTCATATGATTAAATGACATATTTTTCTCATGTATTATGTTTAACAAGCATTGGATTTAATTCAATGATTATTGAAATTGTTATAGTATGTATGAATTTAGCTTTGTGAAATGGTATTTCCATAAGTATTAAGCATTGTTATGGATTGAATAAATTATGCTTTAGAAAATTGTGATAGGACATGTTTTGAATTGTGATGGTAATTTTCACGGAAAAATGCAAATTTATGATTTGAATTGTGATGAGCATAAAAATTATTGGATATTGGAATTGAATTTGAATCGAATTATATTGTGATTTATGCTCACTAAAAGGATTGTGATATTGTTTTATATCTCACTATAGATGCTTGACTAGGTTATTACCCGTCTCTCTCATTTGTTGAGAAGACAATGGAGTTAGTTTTGTTTTGATTACCATGGTACGTGCACAGGCTTAGATTTTCCTTTGATTTGAGGTTAGATCAAAGTTTTTTTTTTTTTTTATCGTTATGGCCCTTGTGGAAGATTCATTATTGTGATGTGTACTATGCATGATGATTCGACCTCCCCGACCATAGGGAGTTAGAATCTAATTCGACCTCCCCGACCATAGGGAGTTAGAATCACTTTGAATATGGCCCTTTTGGATTAGTCTTGCATAGTTAGTGAGATAAATAATGATTTTTGAGATACAGCATGATTTTTGAGATACAGCATGATTTTTTAGATACAACATGGTTCTTGAGATACAACATGGTTATTGAGATATAACATGGTTTTTGAGATACAACATGGTTTTTGAGATACAGAATATTTTTGAATAGTAAAGAATTGTGATTTCAGTTATGATTTATGTATAATTGATTTTGTTAGAACTACCTTAAATGGTTAGTCATGATTTGATAAATTGAATTTCGTGATGAAAGTCATTTCATACAAACGATTTACATTATTGACAATTAATATTTTGAGTTTTGGAATTTGATGAGTATTCAGATTTCCAAATTATTTGGTGTAAATTTTGTCAATGTATATTGTACTATGTTTTAAATTATAGTTGTCCACCACTGAGTTCACCACTCAGCGATAGCTTTGTATGCTGTCGCAGGTAAAAAGAGCATAGAGCAGTGAATAAGTTTCTTTGAAGACACATTCAGATCAGCTCCAGGTATATCATAGGTATACCCATGTACATAAGTTTTGATGTATGCATGTAATAATATGTATGTAAATTATTTGAGCAGTTGTATAAAAACTCTTGTAAAATATTTTGGTATGTAATTAAATGTAAATTATTGTAAATATAAATTTGGGATTTCATTTATCTGAATAGTTTTGTAATATTAATTTTGAGTCTTGTAATCAATGAAATGTTTCTTTTATGAGGAGATTGATTTGATTATTGAGATTTGAATTATGGGTTCAAATGAAGTTATTGAAGTTGTATTTGAGAAAACATATTGGAAGGGTGTTCTTTACAGGTTTTGAAGAACTGTTTTCTCAAAATACAGCCGGCACTTTGCCGAAATTTCGAAAAAAAAAATTTGATAACACCAGATTTTAATCAATGATTTAAATTTCATGAAAATTGCTTAATCCCTTGTAGTATATTTAATGGATTATCGGTAGGCGAAGTATGGTAATTCATTAGGTGTACTACGGGATCATGTTACATCTTACAGGGGAGTAGGGTGTGACATTTCAGGTTTTGGTAGAAACTACAAACTTATAGATCTATGTCTCATTACACGCAGGGCAAAATTTCAGGTAATTCTGAGTTATGTAGACCAAGTTATGGTCATTTTACTATTGCTGGTTAAAAAGCATCAAAATTGGTCACTTTAGGTCATTTTAGGTTCGGCCACTTTTTGGACCCAAACTTGTGCAAGCTATTTGACCTGCCTATGGTCATTTTTGAGCTTTGATGTCTTCATAAGACTTGTAGATATTGGTCTTAACTATTCATGGTCAAAATTTCAGGTCAATTGGACCAGTTTTGAGTGAGTTATAGCCTAAACACTAACTGCTGCCCAAATAGTCAATTTTCAAAATTGCACTAATACGGATTGGGTCATTTTTCAAGTTACCTTACAAGCAGAATTTTGGTAAGCTTCCTTCATAAAAGTTGGCACATTTTGTGCCTAGTTTCACCTCCAATTGGTCTCATACCAATTGGAGCCACACATTTATGGTTCTAGGCCCAAACATAAACTGCCCTATTGCATTTTGTTCATTACTCATCAAAGGACACTTTGAACACTTACCAAATGACACATTCATGCCAATTCTGGTTTGTACCATAACCTAAACACAATTCACAACATGTTGTTGGCCATTTTGGCAGCTTATAATCACACTCAATATGCATCATATAGTACATAATTTTTCAAGCTCAAATTACAACAATTCAATCACCTAACCTAGCTCATTTACATGTCCAACCTCACACCATCATACATATACACAAGCTGCCATAGCCAGTACCGTAATTCAACATTAATATTCCATAAACCAAACATGAAATAACATTTTTATGGTTCACCAAGTCAAGCTGCTGATTCATATATCACACTCCATTAGTTTCCAAGCTTCCAAATTCAAGTACACATTTGCATATACATAATATACATCACCAAATAAATTCCTACACACATAAACACTTAATCAACCCTTTAATCTGCCATTTACAAGTAAGAATAAACTGTCCTCAAAGAGTTTCCATGGCTGTCAAAAATACACATCCCCCTTTAAACATCAAACCTCAAAAATCTCTTCATAATTCAAGTGCCCATAACATTCTTACTAACTTTAATGAAGCAATAACCCAAAAACACAAAGTTATCACTTTGGAAACTCTTCAAAACCTCTCCAAAACTTGGTCTTCTTGTTGCCTATCTACTGCCCAAGATGTATGGACAATCTTTAATGAAGGAAAGTTCAAAGAAAGGAGCTTGAATCTCACATGCATGGAGCTCCAAGGTGGACGGCAATGGTGATTTCCCTTGAGAGCATTTCGGCTGGTTCTTTGGAAAAGTGAGGAAGAAGATGAAATCTGTCCAAATGGTGAGTTAGCAGTCCACTTTGATGGGTGAGTGGAGCACTAAGCTTAATTTAATATTAGTTTAACCTTAACTTTCCTTATTCCCACATTTAACTCCCCATTTTTGCTATTTATATTAGGTACCACTAATTTAATTTTTCATTATATTTTCCAAGTGTAATATCATGTATTTTTAATGGAAATTTAGGTCAAAAGACAATTCGGGATGTCAAATGACCACAATGCCCCTGTTCGGGTTGCATTCCCAATTTTTCGGTAACACCCGTTTTTGTCCGTTTTTCGATTTCTCACTTTTCTTTGTACTAATTAATTAATTTTTCTTTGATAATTCTAATGGTATTTATACTTCAATAAACATTTATTTAAGTCCTAAAAATATTGTCTAGGGTTCCCCGTGGTCCAGGGCTAGTCAACGGTCCACGCCGCGACTTCCCGGTGCGGTCACCCATCGCTAGGGTTCTCAGCTCGCTTAACTTGGTTACATTTCTTTGCTATTATTTTTCCTTCATTTTTCTTGTATTTTATTTTCTTGTATTTCATTATTTTATGTCTCCTCACTCATATCTAAGTGTAGTTCTAGGCATCCTAGCTGTCCAGATAACACTGGTCACTGGAACAATAGAACGCACTACCGAACTTAGAGGCGTTACAATTCTCCCCCCCCCCCCTTAATATAAATTTTGTCTCGAAATTTTACCTGGCATTAGTCTCTGAACAGACTTAGGAACTCTTGCAGCTTCTGGTCTACATAAGCATCAGGGACATATTTTTGTCTAAATTCCCTGAGAAAGTCATTCCATGTTAGCACTGCTGGTTCTACCAGACTGTGAGGAATGGTTTTCCACCAGTCATAAGCATCCCCCTGTAGCAAAGATACTGGATATTCAAATCTGAGCTCCTCTGTGCAGTGCAGTTTCTTGAATACCTTATCCATCCTCTCTAACCACTGTTCTGCCTCTAGAGGATCTACTATCCCTTTGAACTCTGTAGCCCCATATTTCATCAATTTGTCATACTGTCTAGAAGAAGACTATGGTTGTACCACTAGTGTCTGTATTGGGACTTGAGTAGGCACATTACCAGCCATTTGTTGGAACATTGCAGCCATCTGCTGAGCGAACTGAGCAGGAAACTGCAGTACTACGGGGGCTGGTGCTGCTGAACCACTGACATTGTGTAGGGCTGGGGCATCCCCTTGCACCTCAGCCTCTATAGATTGATCGACTGAACGATCACCCTCTTCCATAGTCAATGCAAGGATCTTAGACCTTCTGAACAATAACACAAGGAGATTTCCTCCCGTTAGTGCATATTTATAATGTAATGTACTGTATGTATCAAACAATAATATTGAGCAGTTGTACTATGAAGAAAGAATATTCAAGTAACAGGTAAAAATAGAATTTAAAACCTGGCTCTGATACCACTAAAACATGTCACACCCTACCACTCTGTAAGGCACAACATGATCCCGTAGTATACCTAATGAATTACCAACTTCGTTTACTAATAACCCATTAAATATACTACAAGGGATTTTAAAACTTTTCTTACTTCTTTTTTACAGTGGTGAGCACTATTTATAGGTGTTAAAAACCTTTTTGAACTTAAGTGAAATAGTTAACACATCTGAATTATTAGGAATTTCTGTAAAAAATTTGGCAGAGTGCCCTCTGTATTTTGAACAAAACAGGTCTTTAGAAAACCTGTAAAAAGTGCTTCAAATATATTTCTCAATCTCAAACTCTAACATTTAATCAACACAGTATATTTATCAACTCAAATCCATAATAATTTTTCAAAGGCTGAGATAAAAGAAATACAGTACAAATTTTACAAGCCAAAATAACTCACAATTTATTTTACACTTCAATGTACAATAATAGTTTATAACTGCTCAAAACCAAGAACACTATATACATACAGTGAACATACATTATAGTACAAAATGCAAAATATGGTATACTCAATATACCTGATGATCTCTCGCTGAATGCACTAGCAGCCTAGTCTGCTGCCCTATCCGTCTGTCTACCTGCGATAGCAATGAAAAGCTATCGCTGAGACAATGTCTCAGTGGTGCACAATAAAAATTTTAAATACAATGCATAAATCATCCATTACCAAAACACAATTTAAATGCTGCACAATTAAATTTCACAATTTATCAAAGCTCATTATAGCATAATTTTTTGGGTCAAATAATTGAATAAACATAGTGTTGTCAATTCATACACAACTTAAGCCATGACACAAATTTTCGATCAATGCCGCATTGTACACCATGACAAAGCAATCTACAACCCCACTAATCGAAATCAATGAGGGAGGTGGCTAGCTAGCTAATGAGTACTCATCCGATCTACAACCTCAATTGGTAAACCAGAGAGGGAGGAAAATAAATGATCTCATCCCCATAAATGGAGGAGGAATAATGTGATACTGTCAGGCTAAGTGTGAACACAAAATCAATTGCAAACATTTTATTCAAATGATTCGTGAGAAATCCAATAAATTTCCAAAGTCATAATTTCATTCCCAAGATGGCAACACAATTCATAATTAACTTCAAATTTCCATAAATCACACTAAATCAATTTTTCAATGACAAAAGGCTCAAATAAGGTTTATTGTGCACAAACCTCTAATAACTGTCTCCTAGCCTTGACTCAGTGTTTCTTTCCCTTTCCCTGAGTCCTTGCTAACTGAGAAACACAATTTGAAGTGTTTTAGTACTCATTTAAACTGTCTCTAACGATAATGCTTGATAATTAATTCACTGAATTCTATTATTTGCTTAGTCAACCTAATATATTGACCTTCGATGCATTCTAGGTAAATTACGTTTCAATGTTACTAATATGTCACATTTGTATCCTTTTAGGGTTGGTACACGTTACCCAATTCATTTCCATGTATATTGCGTTTTATTGTAATTTGCTGGATTCCGGGATACTAGTTTGACCTAGCTGGACGACCTAGTTTCCTTAGTTTTCGGGTTTTGGTCGAAACTACAAACTTGTAGATCTATGTCTTATTGCACGCGGGGAAAAATTTCAGGTCATTATGAGTTATGTAGACCAAGTTATGGTCATTTTACTCTTTCTGGTCAAATGCATCAAAATTGGTCACTTTAGGTCATTTTAGGTCATTTTAGGTTCGGCAAGTTTTTGGACCCTAATTTGTGCAAGCTATTTTGGCTTCCTTATGTTCATTTCTGGGCTTTGATGTCTTCATAAGACTTGTAGATATAGGTCTTAGCTATTCATGGTCAAAATTTCAGGTCAATTGGACCTGTTTTGAGTGAGTTATGGCCTAAACACTAACTGCTGCCCAAATGGTCAATTTTCAGGCCTTAATTGCACTAATCCGGATTTGATCATTTTTCAAGTTACCTTACAAGCAGAATTTTGGTAAGCTTCCTTCATGAAAGTTGGCACATTTTGTGCCTAGTTTCACCTCCAATTGGTCTCATACCAATTGGAGCCACACACTTAAGGTTATAGGGCCAAACATAAACTGCCCTATTGTATTTTGTTCATTACTCATCAAAGGACACTTTTAACACTTACCAAATGACACATTCATGCCAATTCTGATTTGTACCATAACCTAAACACAATTCACAACATGTTGTTGGTCATTTTGGCAGCTTATAATCACACTCAATATGCATCATATAGTACAGAATTTTTCAAGCTCAAATTACAACAATTCAATCACCTAACCTAGCTCATTTACATGTCCAACCTCACACCATCATACATATACACAAGCTGCCATAGCAAATACCACAATTCAACATTAATATTCCATAAACCAAACATGAAATAACATTTTTATGGTTCACCAAATCAAGCTGCCGATTCATATATCACACTCCATTAATTTCCAAGCTTCTAAATTCAAGTACACATTTACATATACATAATATACATCACCCAAATAAATTCATACACACATAAACACTTAATCAACCCTTTAATCTACCATTTACAAGTAAGAATAAACTGTCCTCAAAGAGTTTCCATGGCTGCCAAAAATACACATCCCCCTTTAAACATCAAACCTCAAAAATCTCTCCATAATTTAAGTACCCATAACATGCTTACTATCTTTAATGAAGCAATAACCCAAAAACACAAACTTACCACTTTGGAAACTCTTCAAAACCTCTCCAAAACTTGGTCTTCTTGTTGCCTATCTACTGCCCAAGATGTATGGACAATCTTTAATGAAGGAAAGTGCCAAGAAAGGAGCTTGAATATCACATGCATGGAGCTCCAAGGTGGACGGCAATGGTGATTTCCCTTTATAGCATTTCAGCTGGTTCTTTGGCAAGGTGAGGAAGAAGATGAAATCTGTCCAAATGGTGAGTTAGTGGTCCACTTTGATGGGTGAGTGGAGCACTAAGCTTAATTTAATATTAGTTTAACCTTAACTTTCCTTATTCCCACATTTAACTCCCTATTTTTGCTATTTACATTAGGTACCACTAATTTAATTTTTTATTATATTTTCCAAGTGTAATATCATGTATTTTTAATGGATATTTAATTCAAAAGACAACTCGGGATGTCAAATGACCACAATGCCCCTGTTCGGGTTGCATTCCCAATTTTTAGGTAACACTCGGTTTTGTCTGTTTTTCGATTTCTCACTTTTCTTTGTACTAATTAATTAATTTTTATTTGATAATTCTAATGGTATTTATACTTCAATAGACATTTATTTAAGTCTTAAAAATATTGTCTAGGGTTCTTCGCAGTCCAGGGCTAGTCAACGGTCCACGCCGCGACTTCCCGGTGCGGTCACCCATCGCTAGGGTTCTCGGCTCGCTTAACTTAGTTACATTTCTTTGCTATTATTTTTCCTTCATTTTTCTTGTATTTTATTTTCTTTTATTTCATTATTTTATGTCTCCTCACTCATATCTAAGTGTAGTTCTAGGCATCCTAGCTGTCCGGACAACACTGGTCACTGGAACAATAGAACGCACTACCGAACTTAGAGGCGTTACATCAAACCTATATTTAATCTTAATTTTAATTATCTTACATGATTAAAAAACATTTGGCAAGTTTATGTGTAGTGCTATGTGTCACCATCTCATGGTGCCACATGTCACCCTATGAAATGACCAAAATGCCCCTGTGTCTTAACTTTGAGTTCTTAACCCAAAATAATTATTTCTCTTGTTCCAATCAATTTATATCAAATATAAATTAATTAATTAAATTAATTGATTAATCTCTATTAATTAATTTCTCATTAATTAAATTCATATTTAAACACATTAAATATAAATTTAACTTATACTATAAATCTAATAACCTAGATTTAGTTTCAAGTCATGCTAGGGACTTTACAATCTAATTGCAAACCAAACCTATTTAATTAATCAATTAAACTCTTTAATTAATTAATTAAATCATATTTAATTAGGTGATAACTTGTGTATGTGTGTGACTTACTAGTCTCATCACTAATTAGGAATGAGACATGATATCAACTATTAATATCATCAGAATCCTTTCTTACCATAAATGATTTCTCTAAATCATTTTATGCACCTCATAGACCATGGTTAACACCTAGCATAGCATGCCATGGCTACCCAATTAGTAATAAGGTTTACCTTAAATGAACCTATAATCATATGTTACCATGCACTAGAATCTCTCTATTACAAAATCCCAACTCAAGCTGGAGTCATGGTTTATGTCAAACTCCATTTGCTATGAATATTATGTTCTCTTTTAATTCCAGTTCTTAATTAAACGATTTTCTTATTAAAAACTTTTTTCTGATTAAATCTATCTGTCCTGGCCAGGAACTTGAAACATCAAGAATAATTAAATGAACATAGGATTTTATCTCTATTTACTTAGAGGAACAGATTCTATCTTGATCAACACCTACCTCCATATATAACTAGTAGGAGCCAACACATGCCCATATACACATACACAGTACAAGTATGAAAGCAGTATCAAACTCAAACCGCCTATATACAAGATAACTGTGCTATCTCAAGTCTAAAGATTATATACACTGATATGATTTATGATAATGCCTTGACAAGAGTAAACTCCATGTGCTTGTCATAAGTATCACTGGTTTGGCCTACTTATCATTCATAAGAGCCTATCATGTTTGTCATATGGCATGAGACCCACCATTCCATCTTATTTATATCTCATATAAATAACTTGGGAACAAACATGAATATAATCATTCTAGATAAGTCATGTCCTTATTATGAAGTATCCTCGATTGTAATCCTATTTATGATACTTTATACTAGAAATACTGTCACTCATATTCTTAACAACTTAAGAATAGAATTTTTAACAAAATATCAATTGACCTTTTCTATTACATGTAAATATATTATGTAAACGGAAAAGTGGAAATGTCTTTTATTAATAAAATATGTACAGGATACATACTAAATGATATGCTCTAGGGCATACTAATAACACTACATCTACGCAGGTCACAAGAGTTTGAAGTATCTGGGCACTCAGAAGGAGTTGAATTTGAGACAGAGGAAATGGTTAGAGTTGATAAAAGACTATGATTGTTTGATAGACTATCAGCCAGGGAAAGCTAATGTGGTGGCTGACGCCTTAAGTCGTAAGACTGTGGCAAGTCTATGGGTTTCTCCTTTGTCTATGGTACAGTGTTGAGAGTATCACATGCTAGCTTAGAGATTAATGATGAGGGGCAAATAGCAGTTGCATGGCATGTACAGCCAGTGCTAATTGATCATATCAGAATGGCTGCTCAGAATGATCAGAAGTATCAGAAGCTATTCAAAGAAGTCAGACAGGGCAAGAAACTAGAATTCTCAGTGATACATGATGGCCTACTGCTTAACCAGGGCAGAATGTGCATTCTTAATGATGTTGATTTGAGGCAGATCATTATGAAGGAAGCACATGAGTCTCCTTATGCTATGCACGTTGGTGGCACAAAAATGTACAAAGGATTGAAAGAACATTACTGGTGGATGGATGTGAAAAGAGATGTGGCAGAATTTGTTTCCAAATGCCTAACTTGTCAGCAAGTGAAGGCAGAGCATCAAGTACCAGCTGGTTTGTTACATTCACTACCAGTACCGAAATGGAAATAGGAGAGAATAACGATGGATTTTGTGATGGGACTTCCGAGGACACAGAATAACCATGATGTAGTATGGGTCATTGTTGATAGACTGACCAAGTCTGCTCATTTTCTGCCTGTCCGAATGGACTACAGTTTAGAAAGATTGGCCAACTTGTATATTGATGAGACAGTAAGATTACATGGAGTGCCAGTATCCATCATATCATACAAAGATCCTAGGCTCACTTCTAGATTCTGAGGTAGTCTTCAGAGAGCCCTAGGAACTAGATTGAACTTCAGCACAGCATTCCACCCACAGACAGATGGCTAGTCTGAGAGGGTAATTCAGATCTTGGAGGACATGCTATAGGCTTGTGTGATTGAGTTGAGGGTAATTGGGATACACACTTGCCTTTGATTGAGTTGCTTACAACAACAACTACAAATCAAGCATTGGAATGCCTCCATATGAAGCTTTGTATGGCAGAAAATGTAGAACCCCATTGCGTTGGGATGAGGTAGGCAAAAGAAAGATGATTGGGCTAGAAATTGTTCAACAAACTAAAGAGAAAATCAGCTTGCTCAGAGATTGACTCAAAGTTGCATCAGACCGTCAAAAGTCCTATATTGATCTGAAGAAAAGGGATACTAAATATGCAGTGGGTGATAAAGTATTCCTCAAGGTTTCCCCTTAGAAGAAAATTATGAGATTTGGCAGAAAGGGGAAACTGAGTCCTCTTTTTATCGGGCCATATGAGGTTTTGGAGAGAGTGGGTCCTTTTGCCTATCGTTTGGCACTACCTCCAGAGTTGGAGAAGATACATAATGTCTTCCATGTGTCCGTGTTGAGGAGGTATCGATCTGACCCATATCATGTGTTATCGGTGGAAGAAATTGAAGTAAATCCAGACCTCACATATGAGGAAGAACCCATAGAGATTCTGGCTTATGAGGTGAAGCAGCTACGTAACAAGCATATACTGTTAGTGAAAGTGCTATAGAACCATCATTCTAGCCAAGAAGCTACTTGGGAACAAGAGGAGGATATGAGGAGACAGCACCCACAGCCATTTAGAGACTGATACCAGGTAAAATTTTGAGACAAAATTTATTTTAAGGGGGGAAGAATTGTAACACCCCTACATGCATAGCCTGGTACATTTTACCGTTCCGGTGACCGAGGTCGGTCCAGACAATTAAGAGATGTAGAACCACATCTAAGACACCTAGATAAGCCTTGAATACAAATAATTAGTAATTGCCAAATAGTTAAGTATAAAGAAGAAAAATAAAGCATAAAAGGTTAAATGAGCTGGGAGTCACAGCGATGGGTGACCTTCTCAGGAAGTGACTGCGAGGTCAACCTTAACTCAAATTTCAAGCCGGAAAATGTGACGTCGCGGTCCTTAAGACTATTGCGAACACAGTGAAAAAAGAGAAAATCATGAAAATTAGTTGTTAAGTGGGTCAAATAATTAAGTCAGGGATCCGAAAGAAATATCGAATAACTTGCAAACCAGATTGAACCAGCGAGGGGTAATTTGGTCAATTCACTCTTAGAGCTGACCCCTTACCTAACTATCCAATAAAATCAGAGAAAAGAAAATTTTGAAATATGGAATTAAATTAAAGAAGTATGGGAAAAATAAAAGGAAAAGAAAATTAAATTAAAAAGACTTATGACATCATAAGGCCCATGTAAGCATGACATCATTAACAAATTTAAATTCTAATTATTTAATTATGGATAATTACAAAGAGAAAAATAGAGAAAATTAAAAGGAAATTTTTTTTTCTATTTTCTTCTTCTTCTTGCCGTTAACCCATTTTCTCTCTTCTCTTTCATTTTTCTTTTCCTCCCCTCTATTAAAGCTCACTTTGAGCTTTTGTAACCCTAAATTACCACATAAATCCCTTAGAAAACTTGTAGAAATCCTCAAATTGAGCTTTAAGAAAAAGATTTGAAAGAGAAAATTTGAAGAAAATTGAAGAAACAATAAGTTAGGAAAACCTCATATAAGGTTAGTGAAGTTATTTCCAAATTTCTCTTTATATTCATGTATAAGGATAAGAATTAAGTTAGAAATTGCTAAAAATGAAACAAAAATAATGATGGGTGTCGAATCCACCAGAAATTAAATTAACTTAAATCACCAAGTATGAAATATTTTCTACAGTAAGTGGTGAATCCAGGTCGAACACTAGAGACTAAATTATTAAGTTTCGGGTACTTGTGTAATGGAAAAGAAACAAAGGTTGGGGGGGTTAATTCACAATCCAAAGAATAAATCAAAAATCAAAAATAAAAAAACTAAAATTAAATATGAAACTCTTGAATTAAACAAACTTCAGTCCAAGGTAATTCTCATTCCAATGCATTGATTTGATCATGGACAAACGAAATACAATTATATCTTATTGAATACCTAACATAGATTTACCAACACAGCAAGGTAGACCCCTGGCTTTCCAATACTCATCAATTCGAGCCCAGCACTCTTGTTGACTCTAACTATTAACTGAGTTGGTATTAAGCAATCCTCATCAAATTAATAACTGCTTTAAGAAAAAGAATTAGTTAAGCTGAACAACAATTTATGAAGCATAAATCATTTAATCCACCATATTGTTTCCTTAGGTTATTATCTAAAACTTGGATCATAATCAATAAAACCTAATTGCTACTCATGTTCAATCTTACACAACAATTACAGATTATGAAGATGAACTAGCAATTGATCAAATCAAACAATTAACTACTAGGCCTTTTTAGCGAATCATTCAACAGATAAAAAACAATTAAATCAGAAAACAATAGATATTCAAAAAGACAAAAATTAAATTAAGAACCTGATCTCACAAATCATATATAAGAACTTAAATCCCTTCAACTGAATTAAAAGCTTAGCCACTCATGTTCATGGCTTACAGAAAAATTAATGAAAAATAAAGAAGAAATCTAAAAAGAGAATGGAGAATGAAAGCCTTCAAATGGAGAATGAAGGTCTGAATTGGGATGCTCATTGCTGCTGTCCAAAGACATATTTATAGTAAAAAACCTAACCCCAAAGATAGGAACCAAACCAAACTAGGAAAGGTTTTGAAATTCAAGATGCAGATTTTCAGCCTGCATTCACGTTTATGGAATCAAGGCAGATATTTAGCAACTTTCTTTGCCTTTGCCCTCTTCAGGAAAGTTATAGCCCTATTTCTTAGCTTTCCAATGGGTACTCATGGACCTAAATCCAAGGTCTACAGCCCAAGTTATGGCCCAAAAATCGAGACTAGTTCAGTCAGATGATCCAACCTATTGTGACAACTTCATTGCCGTTTTTAACAATTAAAATGGCCTCATCTCTAGTCTAGCCCTTCATAGAAGTTGTAGAGGTGGCTCTTAAAGTTCAATTGGCCTTATCCTTACTTAATTTGGATTTCTGAAACTCCAGATACAAAATAAATACTAAAACTAGTTGTGACCTATCGAGTTTGGGCTTTTGCAATAGATCCATAGCTCATTTTGTCAGCCTTGGAGACTGATTTTGTAACACCCCTATATTTTGTAGTGCGTTCTGCTATTCCAGTGACAAGTGTATGTATGGACAGCTAGAATGCCTGAAACTACACTTAAATGTTAGTAAGGAGACATAAAATAATGAATACAAGAAAAAAAAATACAAGAAAAACAAAGGAAAAATAATAATAATGAAATGTAACCAAGTTGAATGAGCCGAGAACCTTAGCGATGGGTGACCGCACCGGGAAGTTGCGGCGTGGACCGTTGACTAGCCCTGGACCGCAAGAAACCCTGGAAAATATTTTTAAGACTTAAATGAACATTTATTAAAGTATAAATATCATTAGAAATATCAAAGAAAATTTAATTAATTAGTATAAAAAAAATGAAAAATTGAAAAAATGACAAAACTCGATATTACCGAAAAATCGGGAATGCAACCCGAATAGGGGCATTTTGGTCATTTGACATCCTGAGTTGCCTTTTGACCTAATTGTCCATTAAAAATAAGTGGTATTGAATTTTGAAAATGCCATGAAAAAAGGAAATTAAATGTCAAATACAATTTATGAAAAGTGAGAGGTAAAGATTAGGATAATTAAAAGTTTAATATCTTAATAATTAATCAAGTTGGTGGACATTAAGTGGCACAATATAAAGCACCTAAGGACACCTAAGTGGGCAGAATTTCCCACTAACAAACCCATCTTCTTCACTTCCATTCTCCATAGCCGAATTGAAATTCCTTCCAAAACTCCATTGACGTCCATTGGTGGAGCTTCATCCACTCAAGATCAAGCCACAATTTCTTCAAGTCTTCTTCATTAAAGTTAAAGTACACACCTTGGGCAGCATACTAGGAGCAAGAGAGATAAATTTTGGTGGAGTTTTGAAGAATTCCTAAAGAGGTAAGTGTGTATTTTTCAATCTTGCTTCATTAAATATTGAGTAGATGTTGTGGGTAGTTGATTTATGGAAGAATTTTTGAAGTTTGATGTTTTAATGGTGGTACACCATTTTGCTAGCCATGGAACCTCACCATGAACAGCTTGTCCTTGCATGTAGATGGTTGTTTGAATGTTGATTTAAATGTTAATTGTATTGAAGTTGAATTCCATGTGTAAGGTTTGATTTGTAAGCTTGAAAAGTGAAAGTGAAAATTGATGGGTATGTGTAAACTTGTGGCAGCCTCATGAAGAAGATTGAAGTGTTTAACTTCATGAAATATTGTTGAATTATGTTGCTTATGGTGGCAGCAATTGTATGTGAATAATTATTTGGATTTGGACATGTAAATGAGGTGTGTTCATGTGGTTAAATTGTTATAATTGGACTTTGAAAATTCTGAGTTATATTATGTATGCTGAAAATGGATACAAGCTAACCAAAATAACCAAAATATGATGTAAAGTGTGTTAATGTTATGGTACCAAATCAAAATTAGCATGAAAGGTAAACTGGGTAAGTATTGAATGTGTAATTGGTAAGTTTTCAATAATGTGTAACAGGACAGTGCACATTTTGGCTTAGAACCTTAAGTGTGTGACTCCAATTGGTATGAGACTAATTGGAGGTGAAACTAGGCACAAAATGTGCCAACTTTCATGAAGAAAACCTACCTAAATTCTGTCCAGAAAGTAACTTTAAAAATGACCAAATTCGGATTAGTGACTTGAATGCCTGGAAATTGACCATTTGAGCAGTAGTTAGTATTTTGATCATAACTTACTCAAAACAGGTCCAATTGACCTGAAATTTTTATCATGAATAGTTTAGACATAGATCTACAATTCATATGAAGACACCAAAGCCCAAAAATGGCCAGAACCAAGCCAAATAGCTTGCACAGGTTCAGGTTCCAAAATTGGCTGAAGTGAAAATGACCTAAAAATGACCTAAGCCTACCATTTTGGTGCATTTTGTCCAGCATTGGTAAATTGACTATATCTTGGTATACACAACTCAAAATGACTTGAAATTTTGTCTCGTGTGCATTAAGACATAGACCTATAAGTTTGTAGGACCAAAACCCGAAAACTGAGGGAACTAGGTCATCCAGCTAGGTCAAATTAGAATATCGAAATCCGGTAAATTGCAATAAAATGCAATATACTTGAAAATGAATTTGGTAACATGTACCAACACTAAAATGCTATAAAATTTGACATATTGATAACATTAAACCTAATTCACTTAGAGTGCATCAAGGCTCAACATTATAGGTTGACTAATGAAATGAATTGAAGGGAATAATACCAAGAAAATTTAAATATTGGATTTTATTGTCAGAAACAAATTCATTGAGTACTAAAATACTGTAAATTGTGTGTTTCAGTTGAAAGGGATATTGATAAGCATAAGGAACACTGAGTCAAGGCCAAGAGGCGTATATCAGAGGTTTATGCACAATAATTTTGATTTCTCATTTTCTACTTAAAAATTTAATTGAACATTATAGTTTTAAATTATGTCTGTGCACAATACTTTTTATATTCACTACTTTTGCCAGAAAAATTGTTTGGAGAAATGAGTTATGAATAATTTTTTATTGTTTTGGCTTTGGGAATTTTATTTGGAAATTATTGTGTTGCCTACTTTGCAAATGGAAATTTTGAGTTAAAATGTGATTTGTGGTTTGTATGAAATATTTAAATATTGTGATTTGGAATTGTTTTGATTCACACTTGGCATGGCAATATTACTATGTTCCTCCTCCATTTATGGGATGAGTATGACTATATTCCTCCCTCTTTGACTTGTCAGTCTGAGGTGAGTATGGATGAGTTCTCATTATCTTGCTAGCTTCCTCCCTCATTGATTTCGATTATTGGGGTGAGTGTGCCTTGTAGTGATGTACACACGGCATATTCAAAAAAATTTATGTCATGGCCTAAATTGTGTTATTGATTGGCAACACTGTGTTATTCAGTTATTTGATCAAATTGTGTTATTGATTGGCAACACTGTGTTATTCAATTGTTTATCAAATTTGTGTTATATGAGCATTGAAAAATTATGAATTGTTTGGATTGTAAGTTGTCAATAAAAGTTTTACATACCACATTTTAAATTGTTATTGTGCACCATTGAGTAAATCTTACTCAGCGATAGCTTTTCATTGTTGTCGCAGGTAGACAGATTGACAGGGCAGCAGACTAGGCTGCTTGTACTACATTTTGAGATTTCACCGGATATATTAAGTATATCATATTTCGTATTTTGTGCTGTAATATATGTTCACTGTATGAATATATTGTTCTTGGTTCTGAGCAGTTGTAAATTAAAATTGTAAATTAAAATTGCACATCAAAATTGTACATTAAAGTTGTAAACTAAATTTGTAAATTATTTTGGCTTATAAATATTGTGATATATATCTTTTATCTCAGCTTTTTAAAACACTGGAAAATTATTATGGATTTGAGTTGACAAATGTTGAGAACTTGTTGTGCTGATTGGATATTGGAGTTTGAGAAATTATATATTTAAAGTGTTTTTTACAGGTTTTTAAAGAACTGTTTTATTCAAAATTCAGATGGCACTCTGCCAAAATTTTTACAGAAATTGTTAATGCTTCAAATGAGTTATTTGGTTCTTTTAAAAAATTTTTTTAATTTTTAATTAATGTGCATGTGCTCAAAAAAAAAAAAAAAAAAAAAAAAAAATCCTTGTAGTGTATTTAATAAATAATAGGTTGGTAATTCATTAGGTATATACGTGATCATCATTATATGCTTACGAGAGAGGGGTGTGA
This sequence comes from Hevea brasiliensis, assembly GCF_030052815.1. Taxonomy (NCBI): domain Eukaryota; kingdom Viridiplantae; phylum Streptophyta; class Magnoliopsida; order Malpighiales; family Euphorbiaceae; genus Hevea; species Hevea brasiliensis. The sequence goes on along the minus strand of NC_079499.1, from coordinate 77,637,753 downwards.
CATGTTTTAGTGGTATCAGAGCAAGTTTTTAAATTCTATTTTGACCTGTAAATTGAATATTCTTTCTTTATAGTACAACTGGTCAATGTCATTGTTTGATACATACAATACATTATATTATCAATATGCACTAACATGAGGAAATCTCCTTGTGTTATTTGTTCAGGAGGTGTAATATCCTCTAATTGACTATGGGAGAAGGGGGCCGTTCAGTTGATTTATCAATAGAGGCTGAGGTACAAGGGGAAGCCCTAGCCCCTCAGAGAGTCGGAAGCTTGACTTTACCAGCCCCACCTGTACAAATTATTGTACAAATGGCCCAGCAAATGGCCACTTTCTTTCAACAAATGGCTGATAATCTATCAGCCCAAGCCCAAGTACAAACCCAACCCCCACAAGGGCAGTGTGAAATAGAGAAGAGGGAGAAACCTATGGGTCAGAACTCGAGCAGTAATTTGGGGAAGAGAAAAGAAATTGAGGAGCCTCGAGCTCAGGGATATAACAGAGGTAGATCATCAGGGCAGAGACCACCAAGGTCCAGTCGTTGAATAACTAGAAGTTCCTACCCTCCCTGCCAATGTGAAACTTGTGGTAGAAATCATGGTGGGGTATGCTATAGGACCATAGGAGTCTGTTATAACTGTGGAGGCACAGGACACTTTGCCAAGGACTGCACCAGTGCTCGTAGAGTTGGGCCACCTCCTACTACTATTGAAGGGTCAATTCAGAATCCTGTCACCAGAGGTTCACAATCGCCTAGCAGAGGTAGAGGTAGGGGTAGAGGTAGTCCATCAAGCAACTAAGGCATAGTGAATCAGTTAGAGCAAGGCAGTGCTCCGGTTAGAGTCTATGCAATGAGACAGAGAGAAGAGGCTCAGAATTTTGACATTATTGCTGGTACTTTCTCAATTAGTAACTAAGATATATATATATATATATATATATATATATATATATATACATTTATATTGTTTGATCTGGGTCTGCATACTTTTATGTTAGTGCCATTATTGTTTGCCTTCCTGCTGTCCCTCATATAAAAAAATTTGTTAGTTACCTAAAAGTAAGTTATAGTAATGGAATTGCTCTAGATGAGGACAAAGATGTTACAGTTAATAATTGTCAATGGATATTGTAATCAGAATAAGTTACATATATTAGTGAATTCGAAAAAGGTAAAAGATAGGAAAGTTTGATCTATTGGAATGTATCGTAGTAACTATGCAATGCTCTTGATGTTTGCATTGTAAGCTGCAGATTACAGTACTGACTTGAGATTATTGTATAGAGCTACGTACTACTCAATAGTACACCAATATGAGAATAGTTGTCAACGGCATCTATATTGGTATAGTTATGCCAAGACAGAATTTTATTGTTGCAAATGAGTTTGGAAATCCTACTTAGGGAGTTAAAACTCAAAAGTTAGAATATAGAAAGGTTATAGTTTAGTACAAAAGGAAGTAAATTATAGAATATTAATAGATAAAAAGAGTTGTGGAAGTAAAAATTTGAACATTTGGTTCAGATATAACAAAGAAATATTACGAATGTGAGTAAGATTGTTGACTAGAATGGTCAAAGGACCAATGACTAGATAAATAATTCTAACATGACCTCAAGGGGCATTCAATAAGGAAACATGAACCGAAATATTAGACAGAACAATAGTAAGAGAAGATTGGTGTTATACAAACAAAGTAAATATTATATTAGATTGTTAAAAGTTTTACACACATTCAGAGAAAATTATACGATCATATAGAAAGGAGAAAATAAATGTGTGAATATTGTAAGACAACTATTGGGTAAAATTTCACAGATGAAATTTATTTTAAGGGGGGGAGAATTGTAACACCCCTATATTCGGTAGTGCATTCTACTGTTATAGTGACCAGTGTATGTCTGGACAGCTAGAATGCTTGAAACTACACTTAAATGTTAGTAAGGAGACATAAAATAATGAATACAAGAAAAGAAAATACAAAAAAAAAAACAAAGAAAAAATAATAGCAATGAAATGTAACCAAGTTAAACTAGCCGAGAACCTTAGCGATGGGTGACCGCACTGGGAAGTTGTGGCATGGACTGTTGACTAGCCCTGGACCACGGGGAACCTTGAAAAATATTTTCAAGACTTAAATGAACATTTATTGAAGTATAAATGTCATTAGAAATATCAAAGAAAAATTAATTAATGAGTACAAAGAAAAATGAGAAATAGAGAAAACGATAAAACTCGATATTACCGAAAAATTGGGAATGCAACTCGAATAGGGGCATTGTGGTCATTTGACATCTCGAGTTGCCTTTTGACCTAAATGTCCATTAAAAATAAGTGGTATTGAATTTTGAAAATCCCATGAAAAAGGAAATTAAATGTCGAATACAATTTATGAAAAGTGAGGGGTAAAGATTAGGATAATTAAAAGTTTAAAATCTTAATAATTAATCAAGTTAGTGGACATTAAGTGGCACAATATAAAGCACCTAAGGACACCTAAGTGGGTAGAATTTCCCACTAACAAACCCATCTTCTTCACTTCCTTTCTCCATAGCCGAATTGAAATTCCTTCCAAAATTCCATTGACGTCCATGTGTGGAGCTTCATCCACTCTAGATCAAGCCATAATTTCTTCAAGTCTTCTTCATTAAAGTTAAAGTACACACCTTGGGCAGCATACTAGGAGCAAGAGAGATAAATTTTGGTGGAGTTTTAAAGAAGTCCTAAAGAGGTAAGTGTGTATTTTTCAATCGTGCTTCATTAAACTTTGAGTAGATGTTGCGGGTAGTTGATTTATGAAAGAATTTTTGAAGTTTGATGTTTTAATGGTAGTACACCATTTTGGTAGCCATGGAACCTCACCATGAACAGCTTGTCCTTGCATGTAGATGGTTGTTGGAATGTTGATTTAAATGTTTAATTGTATTGAACTTGAATTCCATGTGTAAGGTTTAATTTGTAAGCTTGAAAAGTGAAAGTGAAAATTGATGGGTATGTGTAAACTTGTGGCAGCGTCATGAAGAAGATTGAAGTGTTTAACTTCATGAAATATTATTGAATTATGTTGCTTATGGTGGCAGCATGTGTATCTGAATAATTATTTGGATTTGGACATGTAAATGAGTTGTGTTGATGTGGTTAAATTGTTGTAATTGGGCTTTGAAAATTCTGAGTTATAATGTTTATGTTGAGAATGGATACAAGCTACCCAAAATAACCAAAATGTGATGTAAAGTGTGTTAATGTTATGGTACCAAATCAGAATTGGCATGAATGGTAAACTGGGTAAGTATTGAATGTGTAATTGGTAAGTGTTGAATAATGTGTAACAAGGTAGTGTATATTTTGGCTTAGAACCTTAAGTGTGTGACTCCAATTAGTATCAAACCAATTGGAGGTGAAACTAGGCATAAAATGTGCCAACTTTCATGAAGAAAGCCTACCTAAATTCTATCTAGAAAGTAACCTTAAAAATGACCAAATCCGGATTAGTGACTTGAAGGCCTGGAAATTGACCATTTGAGTAGTAGTTAGTATTTTGACCATAACTTACTCAAAAAAGGTCCAATTAAATTGAAATTTTTACCATGAATAGTATAGACATAGATCTACAATTCTTATGAAGACACCAAAGCCCAGTAATGGCCAGAACGAAGCCAAATAGCTAGCAGAAGTTCAGGTACCAAAATTGGCCGAAGTGAAAATGACCTGAAAATGACCTAAGCCTACCATTTTGGTGCATTCTGTCCAGCATTGGTAAATTAACCATATCTTGGTCTACACAACTCAGAATAATCTGAAATTTTTCCCTGCATGCAATAAGACATAGACCTACAAGTTTGTAGTTTGGACCGAAACCCAAAAATCGAGGGAACTAGGTCATTCCGGTAGGTCAAATTAGTATACCGAAATCCGGCAAATTGCAATAAAATGCAATATAGTTGAAAATGAATTTGGTAATATGTACCAACACTAAAAGGCTATAAAATGTGACATATTGGTAACATTATACCTAATTCACTTAGAGTGCATCAAGGGTCAACATTATAGGTTGACTAATGAAATGAATTGAAGGGAATAATACTAAGAAAATTTAAATATTGGATTTTATTGTTAGAAACAAATTCATTGAGTACTGAAACACTTTAAATTGTGTGTTTCAGTTGAAAGGGATATTGAGAAGCATAAGGAACACTGAGTCAGGGCCAAGAGGCATATATCAGAGGTTTGTGCACAATAATTTTGATTTCTCATTTTCTACTTAAAAATTTAATTGAACATTATAGTTTTAAATTGTGTCTGTGCACAATATTTTTTATATTCACTACTTTTATCAGAAAAATTATTTAGAGAAATGAGTTATGAATAATTTTTTATTGTTTTGGCTTTGAGAATTTTATTTAGAAATTATTATGTTGCCTACTTTGCAAATGTAAATTTTGACTTAAAATATGATTTGTGGTAGTATGATACAAAAACATATTAAAAGTGTTTTAATATGTTGTTTATCATTGAGTTAAAATATTTACTTACGTTACAATATGTATTAATTAATCTAAGAAATGTGAGTTTAGACAAATAAAATAATTTTATAAAACCTATTGAGGCAATTTTAAAATGACATTTGAAGGCATCTAAAAGAAAAATGTCCTACTTTATATATAGATGGAGGAATAAGCAATTTTGCAAAATTTTTTTAATACTCTCTCAACAAATTTTTTTCCTAGACGAAATTTATTTATTTAGTATTTTGATTAATCGAATAACAAACTTTTATTTGACATATATCTTCCATAAAAATCTTCAATATCATAAGAAAAATTTAGAAGTGTAAAAATGAATCTTATTAACTTTCATTTACATATCAATAATTTATTTTCTAGAAAAGCTAGATGCATAATTTTGTAAATTAATAAAAAATATATTATTTTTTATTATAATTAATTCTAATCGAGATTTAAACTCGAGATTCTATACTTGTAATACTAAACTCAATTAATATTATTTGAAAGCTTAATTTGTAAATTTCTAAATAATAATAATAATAATAATAATAATAATAATAATAATAATAATAATAATAATAATAATAAATATTTTTGAAAATCAAATAATAATAATTCTGATTTCAAAGATGCATAGATGTATCTAAAATTGATGAAATTATTTTTTTGGATAACTTTTTATAAATTTTAATTTAAAAATATTATAGTTATCAATCCTTTCTATAGTACTTTATTTTATATAAAAAATAATTATTTTATTATAAAAAATAAAATAATTTAATATAAATTTACAACTCAAATGATAAATATATTATTGAAGGAGTGGAAGCATGAAAAATACAAGTTTATACTATTGAATTCAAAAATTTTCACCTAGATTCACATGCATCATGCAAGATTTATTTTTATCTATTTGATTTCAATGATAAATGTTTTTGGATCTGTATTTGCCATTTAAGATTTTAAAAATTAATCAGATTAATTTTAGAACCCTAGATTAGATCAAGAACAAATACACTAACCTCCTGATGCACTGTAGTGTATTTGTGCCTTTCGGATGCATCTTCAGGACACTAGATGTTATCCCTCTAGCTTGTCCACACCAAGAAAACATATGGCAGCCCTTGAACAACTTCTAAAACTTTTTCTATTAATTAGAAAATCAAGTTTTTTCCTTTTAAGAGATTAAAGATGTAAACAGGACACTAGAAACAATTACTAGTATTTTCAATTCAAGATATTATTTGCTAATCTCTTGGAATAGATGAGAGAAGAAGATGAAGAGAAGGGAGAGCCTCTTGGGTGGCGACACCAAGGGTATCAGCTACTGGTTGCTTTGTTTTCTTTTTATAACAACACTTATATAGCTAGGTCAACACATTAAACCCTTGCCACATGTCACCCTCTAATTGGTTCTAGGTTTAATTGACCCAATCACATTGTGCCAAGTGTCAAACCTATATTTAATCTTAATTTTAATTATCTTACATGATTAAAAGACATTTGGCAAGCTTATGTATAATGACATGTGTCACCATCTCATAGTGCCACATGTCACCCTGTGAAATGATTAAAATGCTCCTATGTCATAATTTTGAGTTCTCAACCCAAAATAATTATTTCTCTTCTTCTAATCAATTTATATAAAATATAAATCAATTAATTAATCTATATTAATTAATTTCTCATTAATTAAATTCATATTTAAATACTTTAAATATAAATTTAACTTATACTATACATCCAATAATCTAGATTTGTTTTCAAGTCATGCTAGGGACTTTGTAATCTAATTGCAAACCAAACCTATTTAATTAATCAATTAAAATCTTCAATTAATTAATTAAATCATGTTCAATTAGGTGATAACTTGTGTATGTGTGTGACTTACTAGGCTCATCACTAATTGGCAATGAGACATGATATCAACTCTTAATATCATCAGAACTCTTTCTTACCATAAATGATTTCTCTAAATCATTTTATGCCCTTATAGATCATGGTTAACACCTAGCATGGCATGCCAAGGCTACCTAATCAGTAATAAGGTTTACCTTAAATGAACCTATAATCATATATTACCATGGACTAGAATCTCTCTGTTACAAAATCCTAACTGAAGCTGGAGTCATGGTTTATTTCAAACTCCATTTGCTATGAATATTATGTTCTCTTTTAATTCCAGTTATTGATTAAAAAGATTTTCTTATCAGAAACTCTTTCTGAATAAATCTATCTGTCTTGGCCAGGAACTTGAAACATTAAGAACAATTAAATGAACATAGGATTTTATCTCTATTTACTTAGAGGAACAAATTCCATCTTGATCAACACCTACCTCCATATATAACTAGTAGGAGCCAACACATGCCAATATACCCATACACAGTACAAGTATGAAAGCAGTATTAAACTCAAACCACCTATATACAAGATAACTGTGCTATCTCAGGTCTAAAGATTATATACACTGATATGATTTATGACAATGTATTGACAAGAGTAAACTCCATGTGCTTGTCATATGTGTCAGTGGTTCAGCCTACTTATCATGTATAAGTGCCTATTATGTTTGTTATATGGCATGAGACTCTCCATTTCATCTTATTTATATCTCATATCAATAACTTAGGAACAAACATGAATAAAATCTTTATAGAAAAGTCATGTCCTTGTTATGAAGTATCCTCGATTGTGAACCTATTTATCATACTTTGTACTAGAAATACTGTCACTCATATTCTTAACAACTTAAGAATAGAATTTCTAACAAAATATCAATGGACCTTTTCTATTACATATAAATATATTAGGTAAATGGAAAAGTGTAAATGCCTTTTATTAATAAAAACATGTACCAGATATATACTAAATGATATGCTCTAGGGCATACTACTAATAATCTCCCACTAGCATTAGAGCCATTCATTACAATATCTTAGACCCATCTTTTCAAGATGTTGGTCTAGCTGAGTCTGTGACATAGGCTTAGTGAATGGATTAGCTGGATTTTCAGCTGATGCTATTTTTGCATGGCTACATCACCTCGTCCAACTATTTCTCTGATAATGTGGTGGCACCTTTCTATGTGTTTGGATTTCTGGTGAGACCTTGGTTCCTAAGCCTGTATGACTGCTCCATTGTTGTTACAGTGTAGTGGAACTGCTGACTCAATGGAAGGAACTACTGCAAGTTCTGTCATGAACTTCTTTATCCAAATAGCTTCCTTTGTAGCATCTGATGTAGCAATATACTCTGCCTCGGTAGTGGAATCTGCAGTCGTGCTCTGTTTGGAACTCTTCCAACTGACTGAACCTCCATTAAAAATGAACACATACCCAGAGGTAGACTTTCTATCATCGATATCTTATTGGAAATCAGAATCAGTATAACCATCCAATTACAAGTCTCCACCTCCATATATCAAGAACAAATCCTTAGTTCTTCTCAAGTACTTAAGGATATTCTTGACAACTATCCAGTGTTCCAAACCTAGATTGGATTGATACCTGCTAGTCAAACTAACAGTATATGCGATATTTGACCTAGTACACAACATTGCATATATTAAACTTCCAATAACCAAAGCATATGGAATCCTGACCATTTTATCTCTTTCTTTAGGTGTCTTTGGAGACATCTCTTTAGAAAGATGGATACCATGTCTCACTGGTAGCAATCCTATCTTGGAATCAAGCATGTTAAACCTCTTTAACACCTTTTCCAAGTATAGACTTTGGGATAAACTAATTATTCTTTTCGCTCTATCTCTATAGATGTGAATCCCAAGAATATAGGTTGCCTTTCCTAAGTCTTTCATGGAGAATGTATTTGACAACCATACCTTTACAGTTGTCAACATACCTGTGTCATTACCCATCAACAGTATATCATCCACATATAAGACAAGGAAAGTGATAGCACTGTCACTAACCTTCTTATATACACATGGCTTCTCCTCATTTTTTATAAAACCAAATGATTTAATGGCTTCATCAAAACGGATGTTCCAACTCCTCGAAACTTGATTCAACCCATAAATGGATTGCTTTAGCTTGCATACCTTGGGACCATCTTGGGGTTCAAAACCCCTAGGTTGTTCCATGATAATGCTTTCTTCAATGTATCCATTGAGAAAAGCTGTTTTGACAATCATCTGCCAAATCTCATAATCATAGTATGCAGCTATTGCTAATAGAATCCTAATTGATTTAAGCATGGCAACAGGCGAGAAAGTCTCCTCATAGTTGATTCTATGCCTTTGGCGAAACCCTTTTGCTACTAGCCTTGCCTTATAGGTCTCTACCTTTCCATCAGAATCAATTTTCTTATTGAAAACCCATTTGTTCCCTATAGATACAATACCTTTAGGTGGGTCAACAAGATCCCAAACTTGATTCTTATACATGGAATCAATTTCGGATTTCATAGCATCAATCCATTTTGAAGGGTCTATATCTGATATAGCTTCTTCATAGGTAAGTGGATCATCTCCATGATCTACTTCTTCATGAGTAGACAACTCTTGTTCTTCTTCATGATGGAAACCATATCTCACTAATGGGTGAGATACCCTAGTTGTTCTACAAGGAATAGCTGTAGATGTTTCACCAACAGATGTAGGTTGACTAGATGGATCTATATCCATCTGATCTGTTGGTTGGTCAGAATTCTCCAACTCTAACTATATTTGCCTTCATTTGCCTCCTTCTTGAAGAAACTGTTGTTTAAGAAATATAACATCTCCACTCACCACAACCTTTTGTGATGTAGGCAAATAAAAATAATATCCAAAACTATCTTTTGGATATCCAACAAATCGACCCTTTTCTGATATGGTTTCCAATTTATCAGTATTCAGTTTTTTGATATAAGCTGGACAATCCCAAATCTTAACATGCTTAAGATTTGGTTTTCTTCCATGCCATATCTCATAAGGTGTGGAAGAAACTAATTTTGATGGAATCCTATTTAGAATATACAAAGCTGATTCTAATGCAAATCCCCAAAAAGAGATTGGCATATCAGTATAGCTCATCATACTACGTACCATATCCAATAGGGTATGATTTTTCCGTTCATATACACCATTCAACTGTGGCATTCCTGGAGGAGTTAGCTGGGAAACAATGCCGTGCTCTCTCAAGTATTCATCAAATTCAGTACTCAAATATTCACCTCTATGATCTAATCGAAGAGCTTTAATACTCTATCTTGTTTGATTTTCTACTTTAGATTTAAATTCTTTGAACTTTTCAAAGGATTCATGTTTGTATTTCATCAAATACAAATACCTAAACCTTGATTTATCATCAGTAAAGGTAATAAAGTAATGAAAACCACCTCTAGCCATTTCTTTAAATGGACCACATATATCACTATGTATTAACTCCAAAATATTTTCAGCCCTTAGTCCTTATCCAACAAAGGGTGATCTAGTCATTTTGCCCTGAAGGCAAGAGTCACAAGTTGGAGTAGGCACAGAGCCCAATGAGGATAGATCCCCATTTTCTCCAGTTTTGCAATCCTACCTTCTGCAACATGACATAACCTTAAGTGGCAAATATATTTTGAACTTGAGTTGGTTTTCACCATTGCATTGCATTCATTTAGATCACTTGCATTCATTTTGTGTTTGTCATTATTATCCAAATAATAAAGACCATTATTCATATAACCCGAACTAACATATTTTTTTCCAAAATAAATATTACAAACATCATTTATGAACTGAAATTCATAGCCATTTCTAGTCAAACTATATATAAAAATGATGTTCTTAAAAGCATCAGGTACATATAAAATATTATCCAAACACCAAACATGTCCAGACATGTAAAAAGATTTAGATCCTATGGCTAAAGCTTCAACAGTTGAGCCATTGCCAATCTAGAGTCTAACATCTCGAGAACGCAAGCTGCTACTATTTGCTAGTTCCTGCATATCATGAGAAATGTGAGAACTGGCACCTGTATCTAAAACCCAAGCTGTAGATAAACTATGAGTATCATCAAAATCTAAATAACCAGATATGAACATACCTTCTGAAGGTTTATCCTTCCTGTCCTTCAGAGAAGCAAGATACTCTAAGCAGTTCCTTTTCTAGTGCCCATCCTTCTAGTAGGGGAAACATTTTCCTTTGCCTCCATCAGCTTTAGTCTTCCCCTTCTGTTTAGCTATTTTCTTAGAAGGACCAGGAATCTGAGGTTTCTTTTTCTTATTACCCTTCTTCTTGTTGGACTTTCCAGCAGAAGAAGATGCAATCAAAGCAATCTCTTTTCCTTTATTGCCCAGCATATTCTTTTGGGCAATAACCAGCATGTTGAGTAAACTAGCTAAGGTGCATTCCTGTTTAGTCATATGGAAATTTGTCATAAAAATTCCAAAAGACTCAAGAAGGGATTAAAGAATCAAATTCGTCTAGAATTGGAAATCCATGTTGAAGTCAAGATGTTCCAGCTGCTCAATCAGCTGAATCATCTTGTGGACATGATCCCCAACATTCTGTCCCTTAGACATCCTCATGCGGTACAGCTGTCTAGATATCTCATACCTAGCATTCCTGCTATGCTCACCATAAAACTCTTGTAGGTGAAGGACGATCTCACTCGCACTCTGCATGTTTTTATGCTGCTTCTGTAACTCATTACTCATGGAAGCAAGCATGTAACACTTAGCTCTCATATCATGCTCCTTCCACTTGTCCAAAGTTTCATGTTCCTCTTGACTGGCTTTTGGAGGTAAGGGACCAGGAACATTTGAATCTAGAACATATCCTATATGTTCAAGGTTCAAGATAAGTTTCAAATTTCTTAGCCAATCAGACAGATTAGGTCCTGTCAACCTATTGTGATCAAGTATACTTGCAAGGATATTGGATGGTGGTGGTTGTTCTGTGCTCATTATTATCAGAAAATTAACTACAAAAAATAACCAGATTAATTAGTAAATGTATCATGTAATTAACCAAAATGATTATGGTTTTTTAATCAAATTGGTCCTCCCACTAACTTAGCGAATCCTACGCTTTTAAAGTAGAAAATGGAAATCCTAGTTGGATGGATTTCTAGTGGGTCATTGAATTCTTATAATTCTATTGATCATCCTCAGGTACATCCATTATTGGAATTACAATAAACTATAACTAAGCAACTCCTTCCCCATCACATCTCATGTGAGGTTCAATCCTTTACCTTGCCCCTGATGCTCAAAATCTCAGGTACATCCATTATTGACTTATCTTGCATTAGTTAAGTTGATCCCATTGAGCCAGTAATTATACAAATAATTTTAATGTCCTCAGGTACATCCAATATTGGCCACAAAACCATTTACATATTTACAACATCTCATGCTTAACAATTATTTTTAAGAAAAACTCTTAAATTAATTGCATCTTATGTAACTATTTAAAATTTCTTAAAATAATTGCCCCAATTGAGGGCCCATTTTTAATTACTTTAATTATAGCATTTCCAACTTAATCATTTGTTTGGAAGATTTTATGGTCATCCTAATTACTATTAAGGTCTCACTTTGCACATTATCCATTTAGCATGCATATATCATATAATTGCATACATTCCCATACATCTCATGCATTAATGGATAAGCAGTAAATATGGTATGATCATAGACTTTCTAGGGATTCAATTCTGAGCCACTAAGAATTAAATCAGGGCATTCCTAGGTGCATTTCATTCATTCATTTTACAAGAGTTGCTGAAGGAGTACATAATTAACACTTGATATTGAATTCCTCCCACTGGTCCCACCAATGCTCTTGACCTCCTTGATCTTCTTGCAATCCAATATTACATAGTAATCTTTGGCATACATAACTAAATAAATGAAATTACAACTCAAAAATTATTACAACCTTAATAATACATGCCCAAAATAAATTAAAATAAATAAATTAATTTACAATCCCAAAGAAACATAAAAGAAATAATCCAATCACATTGGTCTTTTATAGTCCATGATCTTCCATCATGCATATCACTATTTAACAATTAAATAAAATATACATACTTAAATTAAATTGACTATCTCAAATTTCACTTAAAAATCTAGATTTGAATATGATTCAAACAAATTTAGAAATTCAGATTTGAATCTCATTCAAACAAATTTAAAAATTCATATTTGAATCACATTCAAACAACATTAAAAATTCAGTTTTGAATCACATTCAAACAATTTTTAAAAATTCAGATCTGAATATTATTCAAACAACTTTAAAAAAGCAAATTTAAATATGATTCAAACAACTTTAAAAATTCAGATTTGAATCACATTCAAACAACTTTTAAAATTATAATTAAACAATTTAATTAGACATAGGATGAGCTTCTAGATCATACAACAATTGCAAATTAAAAAGCCAAACCTTGAGCCACCCATGGAAGCCAAAATTGGTGCACCAAAGATAGTGTTCTTCAAGCATACCGCCACACATCCATTGCAACTAGCAATGGATAAATCATCTCATGATCAAAACACAAAATTAAATCATATAATCAACAATCTAAATGGCAAATATAGTGTCTCTGATACCAATTAAAGGAGTGAAAGTATGAAAAACACAAGTTTATACCATTGAATTCAAAAATTTTCACCTAAGGTCACATGCATTATGCAAGATTTATTTTTATCTATTTGATTTCAATGATAACAACATATTAAAACACTTTTAATATGTTTTTGGATCTTTATTTTCCATTTAAGATTTTAAAAATTAATTAGATTAATTTTAGAACCCTAGATTAGATCAAGAACAAATACATTAACCTCTTGATGCACTGCAGCGTATTTGTGCCTTTCGGATGCATCTTCAGGACACCAGATGTTATCCCTCTAGCTTGTCCATACCATGAAGACCTATGGCAGCCCTTGAACAGCTTATAAAGCTTTTTCTATTAATTAGAAAATCAAGTTTTGCCTTTAAAGAGATTAAAGTTGTAAATAGGACACTAGAAAGAATTTCTAATATTTTCAATTCAAGAGATTTTTTGCTAATCTCTTGGAATAGATGAGAGAAGAAGATGAAGAGAAGGGAGAGCCTCTTGGGTGGTGGCACCAAGGGTTTCAACTCCTGGTTGTATTGTTTTCTTTTCATAACAACACTTATAGAGCTAGGTCAACACATTAAACCCTTGTCACATGTCACCCTCTGATTGGTTATAGGTTTAATTGACCCAATCACATTGTGCCAAGTGTCAAACCTATATTTAATCTTAATTTTAATCATCTTACATGATTAAAAGACATTTGGCAAGCTTATGTATAATGCCATGTGTCACCATCTCATGGTGCCACATGTCACCCTATGAAATGACCAAAATGCCCCTGTGTCTTAATTTTGAGTTCTCAACTCAAACTAATTATATCTGTTCTTCTAATCAATTTATATCAAATATAAATCAATTAATTAATCTTTATAATTAATTTCTCATTAATTAAATTCATATTTAAACACTTTAAATATAAATTTAACTTATACTATACATCCAATAATCTAGATTTGGTTTAAAGTTATGCTAGGGACTTTGTAATCTAATTGCAAACCAAACCTATTTAATTAATCAATTAAACTCTTCAATTAATTAATTAAATCATATTTAGTTAGGTGATAACTTGTGTATATCTGTGACTTACTAGGCTCATCACTAATTGGCAATGAGACATGATATCAACTCTTAATATCATCAGAACTCTTTCTTACGATAAATGATTTCTCTAACTCATTTTATGCGTCTCTTAGACCATGGTTAACACCTAGCATAGCATGCCATGGCCACCCAATCAGTAATATGGTTTACCTTAAATGAACCTATAATCATATGTTACCATGCACTAGAATCTCTCAGTTACAAAATCTCAACTCAAGTTGGAGTCATGGTTTATGTCAAACTCCATTTGCTATGAATATTATGTTCTCTTTTAGTTCCAGTTTTGGATTAAAAAGATTTTCTCATCGGAAACTCTTTCTGAATAAATCTATCTATCCTGGCTAGGAACTTGAAACATCAAGAACAATTAAATGAACATAGGATTTTATCTCTATTTACTTAGAGGAACAAATTCCATCTTGATCAATACCTACTTCCATATATAACTAGTAGGGGCCAACACATGCCCATATACCCATATGCAATACAAGTATGAAAGCAGCATCAAACTCAAACCACCTATATAAAAGATAACTGTGCTATTTCAGGTCTAAAGATTGTATGCACTGATATGATTTATGACAATGCATTGACAAGAGTAAACTCCATGTGCTTATCTTAAGTGTCACTGGTTCGGCCTACTTATCATCTATAAGTGCGTATCATGTTTGTTACATGGCATGAGACTCACCATTTCATCTTATTTATATCTCATATAAATAACTTGGAAACAAACATGAATACAATCTTTCTGGAGAAGTTATGTCCTTATTATGAAGTATCCTCGATTGTGAACCTATTTATGATACTTTGTACTAGAAATATTGTCACTCATATTCTTAACAACTTAAGAATAGAATTTCTAACAAAATATCAATGGACCTTTTCTATTACACATAAATATATTATGTAAACGGAAAAATGTAAATTCCTTTTATTAATAAAAGACCATTTCCTTTTATAGGAAATTGAACAGTGCCACCTGAAAAGACCATTTCCTTCTCCCCTTCATCGACCAAATGTTAGAAAGGTTAGCGAAACACTCTTATTTCTGTTATCTAGATGGGTATTCAGAATTCTTTCAAATTCCTATTCACCCAGAAGACTAAGAAAAGACAACATTCACTTGTCCCTATAGAACATTTGCATATAGAAGAATGCCTTTTGGTCTTTGTAATGCCCCTGCTACTTTTCAAAGATGCATGATGGCTATCTTTTCTAATTATATTGAAGATATCATGGAAGTTTTTATGGATGATTTTTTTGTCTATAGAACTACTTTTGATGATTGTCTAGCTAATTTATCTAAGGTGTTGCAAAGATGCGAAGAATCAAACTTGGTCCTGAATTGGGAAAAATGTCATTTCATGGTAAGGGAAGGCATAGTCCTAGGACATTTGATATCAGAAAGAGGAATTGAAGTTGATAAGGCAAAAATTGATATCATTGAAAACATGCCACCCCTAACATCAGCCAATGGAGTGCGAAACTTTTTGGGACATGCAGGATTCTACAGGAGATTCATCAAAGACTTTTCCAAAATAGCTAAGCCACATACTAACTTATTAAGTCAAGATGTTCCCTTTGATTTTGATGAAAATTGCCTTGTCTCCTTTAATAGGATCAAAGAAGCCCTGATATCAGCACCAATAATGCAGCCACCAAATTGGGAGCTACCATTCGAGGTGATATGTGACGCTAGTGACTTTGTAGATGGGGCAGTGCTCGGGCAAAGAAAAGATAAAAAGCTCTATGCTATTTATTATGCTAGCAAGACACTCGACGATGTTAAATATGTCACCATAGAGAATGAATTCCTAGCAGCAGTGTTTCTAATGGACAAGTTCAGATCTTACCTCATTGGGTCAAAAATCATTGTATTCACAGATCATGCTGCAATCCGGTACCTTATGAACAAGAAGGAAGAAAAACCAAGGCTGATTCGATGGATTCTACTCGTGCAAGAATTTGACCTTGAAATCAAAGACAAAAAAGAATCCAAAAATGTAGTAGCTAACCATCTTTCCAGACTAAAATTGGAGTACACAGAGGACTTCGAAGATTTGCTAATTGATGATTCATTTCCTTATGAGTAATTACTTGCATTCTCCAAAGCTCCATGGTATGCTGATTTTGTTAATTTTCTTGTATGTAGGGTACTGCCTCCAAACATGACTTATTAGCAAAGGAAGAAATTCCTACATGATGTAAGATATTACTTATGGGAGGAACCTCTACTGTATAAGAGATGTAATGATGGGCTGATAAGAAGATGCATACCAGAGGAAGACATGGAAAGTATCTTTATCACTGCCATTCATCATTATATGGACGACACTTCGGCACCTCAAAAACCACAGCCAAGATTTTGCAAGCAGGATTTTACTGGCCATATCTGTTTAAGGATGTAAGATCCTTTGTGCTAGGTTGTGATCAATACCAAAGAATAAGTAACTGTTCAAGAAGGAATAAAATGCCACTGCATGGTATACTCGAGATAGAATTGTTTGATGTATGGGGAATAGACTTCATGGGCCCATTTCCCTCTTCCCATGAAAATAAGTATATTTTGGTTAGAGTTGATTATGTGTCAAAATGGGTAGAAGCAATTGCAACACCAACCAACGATGCTAGAGTGGTCAGAAGGTTCCTTACGAAGAACATCTTCACAAGATTTGGCGCACCACGAGCAATAATCAATGATGGAGGAAGTCACTTATGTAACCAATAATTCAAAACACTACTAAAAAAGTATGGAGTGACTCATAAGGTGGCTACAGCTTATCATCCTAAAACCAGCAGTCAAGTAGAGATCTCAAACAGGAATCAAGTCGATTCTCGAGAAAATCAGAAATGATCTAGGAAGGACTGGTGCATGAAGTTAGATGATGCACTATGGGCATACCGCACTGCATATAAAACCCCAATTGGCATAACACCCTTCCAACTAGTCTATGGAAAATCATGCTATCTCCCTGTCGAACTTGTGCATAAAGCTTATTGGGCAATTCATATCCTAAACTTTGACTTCAAAGCTGCTGGTGAGAAAAGGCTCCTGCAACTGAATGAGTTGGAAGAAATACGACAAGATGCATACGAAAATGCCAAAATTTTTAAGGATAAAACCAAAAGATGACATGACAGGTGCATAGCAAGGAAAGAGATAAAAGAAGGAGATATTGTCCTCTTATTTAACTCTAAAATGAAACTCTTTCTAGGGAAGCTTAAATCAAGATGGTCTGGACCTTTCAAGGCCACCCAAGTCTTCCCACATGGAGCAGTAGAAGTGTGGAGCGAAACCTCAGGTGCATTTAAGGTCAATGGACAGAGGCTAAAGCCTTACTTTCAGGGAGAACCCATAGAAACTAGAGTCAATTGCACTCTTGACCATCCTATCGATAGACCATAAACAAGCAAAGTATAGATAAAGACTATAAACAAGCGCTTTTTGGGAGACAACCCAAAAATATTTTTTCTGAACTTTTCTTTTTCTCATTTTTCATATTGATTTTTGTTTCATACTTATTCGCATTTCATTTTGTAGGATTTTTGGAAAGAGGAGTAGAGATTAAGAGAGGAAAGGAATCACCAAGTCAAAACCATGAAAGGGAAAATTGGACAAAACCAGGGAAGTAGCTCAATTGCTAAACTTTACATTCATTTCATGTGTTGTGGCAATAAAAATTTTGCATTTGATGAAAATTTAGAAAATTAGAATATTACACAGGTCGTGTATTGGTTTTATACGGGTCATGTATTGGTTTTACACGCCCCGTGTAGCCTTCTAGAAATCTGTAAATTTCCTGCATTTTTAACCCTGGAAGAGACAGAAAGTTACACGGGTCCATAGCCCAATTTGCACAGACCGTGTAATGTCTCTAGTAGAAAAACTTAAAGCTAGGAAGTTACACCGGCCTCCTTGTATTTTAAACGGGCTGTGTAACATATCCAGTAAAGAAACTGGAGAGATAGAAAGTTACACAGGTCCCAAAGCTCATTTACACGGGCCGTGTACTGCGACAGAATTTGAAATTTTTCGAGAAGAAATTTACACGGCCCTACATGTCAAGACCCGTGTAGTGATACACGAGCTTTATACTTTGTTGCAGACGCGACTCCTGGGGCGTGAAATATGTGAAATGAGGAGTTCTAACGATTCTTTAAATACACCCCTAGCATTGAAACCCTTCATAAACACAAAACCTTTCATTTCCTCCCTTCCTAGCCTATAAAAACCTCTCAAATCTCATCTTCCTTCACCAAAACCCTACTCTTCTCCTTTTCAAAATCTCATCCATGGCTCCTGCCAAGAGATATGCAAGAAGGATCGACTCTTCTTTGAGGCAAAGAAGAGAATCCTCACCTTTTCCACCTCAGCCTCCATCCCAACGCCCAAGAATAAGGGTAGCCACTCCCTAACCATCTCAACAAGCCCAACCTCCACCGCAACCACAGCCAGAACCCGCTCCATAACCCGAAATCTCTATTCCTTGGGGATTTTGTGATGATGCCCACAAAGCAATGTGCACCAGACTTCGCGCTTGGAAAATAAGCTCCACCAAATACATGGATTTTTCGCTTTTAGAGCAAATCGGGCTGCAAGATGAAATTAATGGGCAACTGGATAGCATCGGGTGGACAAGGTTCGCCCAATTCTAATTTACGGCATATAAGAACACCATGCTAGAATTTTTGGGCAGCTTTAAGGCCACCTTATGGCCTACCAACAAGGAGGACAGGGGCAGGATTGAATTTTGCCTCTTTGGTGTCGACCGGGTATTGAACATAGATGAGTTCAATGTCACACCTTATCCTTCGTAAGGCATGACATGTTCCCGTAGCATACCTAATGAATTATAGAACTCCACCTACGGATAACCCATTAGTTATGTTACAAAGGATTTTAAAACAAATCATAGCTTTTTATCTTATCAATTATTTTGTGAAAAACTGCATGAAAATAATTAAAATTCCATGTAAACATTCATTGGAAATAATGATAGACTAAATATTGCAAAAGTTACATTTTCATAAGTCTCAAAATAAAATACAAATAGTTACAAACTCAAAATACTTTAGTAATGTAGTACTTTTTAATACAAACTGCTTAATGTCCATACATCCATACATATAGGTACAAAATACATCCAAAGGAATCACAAGGGTATACCTAATGTAAATACCCACAATCAATACCAAAATACTGCTTCCAAGTCTCTCACTCAGCAGCCTTTTCCTTTCCCTTACCTGCGATAGCATAAAGAAGCTATTGCTGAGTATATCACTCAGTGGTGCACAACTAATAACTTTAAAACTTAAGGTAAAACACAATTTGTCAAAGTATAATAAATCACATTTTCTTAAGCATGAAAACTTCACATTAGTTCTAAGTTCATAAGAGCTATTTATTGGAATCACATTTCAAATGAGAAATCACACTTCATAAATCACAATTCACAAAGCATTAGTGTTGCCAACATCAACACACAGTTTAGGCTATGACACAAAATTTCACAATCAGTGCCGTGTTGTACACTATGACAAAGCAATTTCAACCTCACTAACCATTATTAATGAGAGAAGGGCTAGCTAGCTAATGAGTACTCATGTAGTCTTTCCCCACTAACCGTTATTAATGGGAGACATAATCAATATCAATTATTAACTCCAAGTAGCTGTTACTACTAGAGAGTTCCGAAAGGGACTGTCATGCTAACTGTGGTTTCAAAAACAATTTCCAAAAATTTCCCACTTAACAATCACATTTATAAACCAACAAACACATTCAAATTCATCATAATATCCATATAAAGGTGGTAACACTCAAATTTCTTAAATGCAAGAGAAAAACCATTTTTCAGTCAAAGTAAACTTATTCAAAGCAAACTCATTCAATTTAACACATTTGAAGCAATTTACAAGTTTAAAAATGAAGAAAAGGTTAGTTGTGCACAAACCTTCAATAATTCTCTTTCTTTGTTACCTACTTCTCCTTGTCTGTTCCAACTTCTTTTTCTACTGAAAATACACAAATAGAATACCTCAATACCAATCTCAATCAGTGCCATGAACTCATTATATGCATGTCTAATGCATCCCAAGTTAGCTTTGAAAATTTTAGAATATTTTGGTTTTGGGACAGCTTGGTGCCTCAGTATTTGAACCCAATTTTTACCTAGTTTCGATCATAATTTGTGAGGTGTTCTTCATAAAAATTGTTCATTTAGGTCTTAATTTTATTTTCCTTTTTGAATTGCCTAATTCAGAGCTGTGTAGCTCAAGTTATGACCAAAATATGGTTACTGTTCACATCACTGTTCATCCTGCAGATTCAGTCCTGGCAGATTTATCAATCCAAATTCATTCACCAATTTGATCAAGTTAAGTCCATAATTTGGTCTAATGTTCTGCATAAGAAATGTTATACTATGTCTTAGGTTTCCATCAGTTCAAGAATCTCCTAAATCGGAGCATTCTAGAGAGAGTTATGGCCATGCAAAATTTACTATTCATATAGTAAATCTGCAGTTCTGCAAATTCAGTGATTCAACTTTACTTAGTAATTTGTTTAGGTTAAGTCCATAATTTGGCCTCAAGTTCTCCATATGAAATGTTTTACTATGCCTTAGGTTTCCATCGGTTCAAGAATCTCATAAATTAGAGTTTTCTAGAGAGAGTTATGGCTATGCAAATTTTACTGTTCATATGGTCAAATTCTGCAAGTTTCAGAATTTTGTCTCTAAGTTCGAGGCTCATTTCAGATGGCTTAAGGTCATTTTCGAGGCAGGGTATCTTCACAAAAATTCTAGTCCTCTGTCTTAAGTTTCATTTCCAATTGGTTTAACACCAATTGGAGTTGTGTAACTCAATTTATGGCATTAAACACATCGAACTCAAGCAGTAAATTCGCCTAGGTTCAAAATTTTCATTTCTTCAATTATTCCCACTAACCAACATTAATTCACATTTAATTCACCCAAAATGACTATAATTTATCATTGACACATCAATGGCACTTCCTAGCACAAACCCCACAATTTTCAAACACCAAAGTTTACAATTTTCCCTAATCCTGCCATTTCATTACCTCCATTCATCAACCCAATGTAAATTCAAACTAAATAAACCTCAAATGACCATAATTTAATACTACACACACCAATTTCACTCTCTAGCACCAAAACTCTAATTTTCCCATAAACCCTAATCTCCCATAATTAAATTCATACATATTTCATGCAATTTCTTTACTCTAATAATGTATACTACTTCAACTAAGCTTGATTTCATCATCATTTTCATTGAAATATATCAAAGCCTAATTTTTCTCCAATTTGGCCAAAACCCTAGTTTAGGTTTCATGCATGTTTCCTTTCATTTTCTTATGAAATTTCACCATAATCTAACTTAATTTAAGGTTTCTATAACAAAATGAGCATTAAAGAACTTACCTCTTGATGACTTCCTTCCAACTCCCCAAATCTTCAATTGTCTTCTAATCTCTTATTTCCCCTAGATTTTAATCTCTGAATCAAATATTAATTTGATGCTCTCTACCAACTAGATGCAAAAGCCATAGAGGAAAAGCAAAGAATTGAGTTTTGAGAATGGGTGTCAATGGAGAAAGAAGGAAGAAGAAGAAGAAAGAAAGAAAGAGAGAAGGAGAGAGAGTGGGTTGTCACTAAATGGGAAAGAAAGAGAAGAAATAGCTTTTTAATTTGTCTTATCTTTTATATGTATTTATTCCCAAAATTAGTTTATTTTAATTAAAAATTTTAATTGTGTCAAAAATGTTATAAAACTTACAATTTTATTTCCTTTTTTTTTTCTTTTTATATTTACACTAAATTTTCCTCAATATTTCTTCATAATTCAATAATTTGTTTTTATTTAATTAAATTGACCTTTTGGTAAAAAAAAAATCAACTCTTAAAGTGAATTGACCAAAATGCCCCTTATCGGGTCATAATCCCTCTTTTACAATATACCTGGTGAATCCTTATATTTTTGGCGTCACTTGAATTTTTATTGTGTCAATCGCAATTAATTTTCTATTTATTTTTTATCCTCAAGGTGTCTTTGAATAGTACTAGTCACGGACTAAGAATGGTACTGTTCACTACTCGGAGGTTCTGGGTGTTACAATTCTCCCCTCCTTCAAAATAAATTTCGTCCTCGAAATTTGCCTGGTCTCAGTCTTTGAATAGCTGTGGGCGCTATCTCCTCATATGCTCCTCACACTCCTATGTAGCCTCCTAGCCTGAATGATAGTTCCACAGCACTTTCACTAGAGGTATTTGCTTGTTCCTCAGCTACTTCACCTCATGTGCCAAGATCTTTATGGGCTCTTCATCATATGTCAGTCTGGATTCACCTCAATCTCCTCTACTAGCAAAATGTGAGAGAACATGGAGACATGGAAGACATTGTGAATCTTTTCCAACTCCAAAGGCAATGCAAGTCTATATGCAAATGGACCCACTTTTTCCAGAACCTCATACGGCCCAATGAAGCGAGGACTTAGTTTCCCCTTTCTACCAAACCTCATGATCCTCTTCCATGGGGAAACTTTCAAGAACACGTTGTCACCCACACTGTACTGAACATCTATTCTCTTTAGGTCAATGTAGGACTTCTGTCTATCTATTACAACTTTGAGTGTGTCTCTAATGAGCTTAACCTTTTCTTCCGTTTGCTGCACTAATTCTGGGCCAATCAACTTCCTCTCGCCCACTTCATCCCAACACAAGGGAGTTCTACACTTTCTGTTAGTAGTATGCCCTAGAGCATATCATTTAGTATGTATCTTGTACATGTTTTTATTAATAAAAGGCATTTTCACTTTTCCATTTACATAAGATATTTATGTGTAATAGAAAAGGTCCGTTGATATTTTGTTAGAAATTTTATTCTTAAGTTGTTAAGAATACGAGTGACAGTATTTCTAGTACAAAGTACCATAAATAGGTTCACAATCGAGGATACTTCATAATAAGAACATGACTTATCAAGAAAGATTGTATTCATGTTTGTTCCCAAGTTATCTATATGAGATATAAATAAGATGGAATGGTGAGTCTCATGCCATATGACAAACACGATAGGCACGTATAAATGATAGGTAGGCCGAACCAGTGATACTTATGACAAGCACATGGAGTTTACTATTGTCAATGTTTTGTCATAAATCATATAAGTGCATATAATCTTTAGACCTGAGATAGCATAGGTATCTTGTATATAGGTAGTTTGAGTTTGATACTGCTTTCATACTTGTACTGTGTATGGGTATATGGGCATATGTTGGCTCCTACTAGTTATATATGGAGGTAGGTGTTGATCAAGATGGAATCTGTTCCTCTAAGTAAATAGAGATAAAATCCTATGTTCATTTAATTGTTCTTAATGTTTCAAGTTCTTGGTCAGGACATATAGATTTAATCAGAAAAGAGTTTCTGATGAGAAAATCTTTTTAATCAGGAACTGGAATTAAAAGAGAACATAATATTTATAGCAAATGGAGTTTGACATAAACCATGACTTCAGCTTGAGTTGGGATTTTGTAACAGAGAGATTCCAGTGCATGGTAACATATGATTATAGGTTCATTTAAGGTAAACCTTATTACTAATTGGGTGGCCATGGGATGCTATGCTAGGTGTTAACTATGGTCTATGAGGTGCATAAAATGATTTAGAGAAATCATTTATGGTAAGAACGAGTTCTGATGATATTAAGAGTTGATATCATACCTCATTGCCAATTAGTGATGAGCCTAGTAAGTCACACACATACACAAGTTATCACCTAATTAAATATGATTTAATTAATTAATTAAAGAGTTTAATTGATTAATTAAATAGGTTTGGTTTGTAATTAGATTACAAAGTCCCTAGCATGACTTAAAACTAAATATAGATTATTGGATGTGTACTATAAGTTAAATTTATATTTAAAGTGTTTAAATATGAATTTAATTAATGAGAAATTAATTAATAAAGATTAATTAATTAATTTATGTTTGATATAAATTGATGAGAAGAAGTGAAATAATTATTTTGGGTTAAGAAGTCAAAATTAAGTCACATGGGCATTTTGGTTATTTCACAGGGTGACATGTGACACCATGAGATGGTGACATGTGACACCATGAGATGGTGACACATGGCATTACACATAAGCTTGCCAAATGTCTTTTAATCATGTAAGATGATTAAAATTAAGATTAAATATAGGTTTGACACTTGGCACAATGTGATTGGGTCAATTAAACCTAAAACCAATCAAAGGGTGACATGTGGCAAGGGTTTAAGTGATGACCTAACTATATATGTGTTGTTATGAGAAAATAAAACACACAAGCTACTGCCTCCCATTGTGTACTACCTCCCATTGTGTGCCGCCACCCTTGAGACTCATATTCTCTCTTCCTCTTCATCTCTCATCTATTCTAAGAGATTAGCAAACAATCTCTTGAATTAAAAATAATAGAAATCGTTTCTAGTGTCCTATTTACATCTTTAATCTCTTAAAAGGCAGAACTTGATTTTCTAAATAATAGAAAAAGCTTTAGAAGCTATTCAAGGGCTGTCATAGGTATTCTTGGTGTGGACAAGCTAGAGGGACAACATCTGGTGTCCTGAAGATGAATCTCAAAGGCGCAAATACACTGCAGTGCATCAAGAACTTAGTGTGTTTGTTCTTGATTTAATCTAGGGTTTTAAAATTAATTTGATAAATTCTAAAATCTTAAATGGAAAATACAGATCCAAAAACATATTAAAAGAGTTTTAATATGTTGTTTATCATTGAAATCAAATAGATAAAAATAAATCTTGCATGATGCATGTGACCCTAGGTGAAAATTTTTGAATTCAATGGTATAAACTTGTGTTTTTCACGCTTTCTCTCCTT
This sequence comes from Hevea brasiliensis, assembly GCF_030052815.1. Classification (NCBI taxonomy): domain Eukaryota; kingdom Viridiplantae; phylum Streptophyta; class Magnoliopsida; order Malpighiales; family Euphorbiaceae; genus Hevea; species Hevea brasiliensis. The sequence goes on along the minus strand of NC_079499.1, from coordinate 77,612,656 downwards.
CAAGTGGTATTAGAGCCACTATATTTGCCATTTAGATTGTTGATTATATGATTTAATTGTGTGTTTCGATCATGAGATGATTTATCCATTGCTGGTTGCAATGGATGTGTGGCGGCATGCTTGAAGAACACTATCAATGGTGCGCATGGTTTGGCTTCAAGGGTGGTGCAAAGGTTTGGCTTTTTAATTTGCAGTTGTTGTATGATCTAAAAGCTCATCCTATATCTAATTAAATTGTTTAATTAGAATTTTAATCACACAATTAAATTTTGATTCAAATCAAAATTTTAAAAATTGTTTGAATGTGATTCTATTTGAATTTTAAAAGTTGTTTGAATGTGATTCAAATATGAATTTTTAAAGCTGTTTGAATCATATTTAAATCTGATTTTTTTAAAGTTATTTGAATAATATTGAGATCTAAATTTTTAAAAATTGTTTGAATGTGATTCAAATCTAATTTTTTAAAAATTTGTTTGAATGTGATTCAAATCTGAATTTTTAAAGATGTTTGAATGTGATTCAAATATGCATTTTTAAATTTAATTGAATGAGATTCAAATCTGAATTTTTTAATTTATTTGAATCATATTCAAATCTGGATTTTTAAGTTGAATATGAGATATTCAATTTAATTTAAGTATGTATGTTTTATTTAATTGTTAAACAGTGAAATGCATGATGGATGATCATGGACTATAAAAGACCAATGTGATTGGATTTATTTCTTTTATGTTTCTTTGGGATTGTAAATTAATTAATTAATTTTAATTTATTTTGGGCATGTGTTATTAAGTTTGTAATAATTTTTGGATTGTAATTTCATTTTTTTAAGTTCTTGTAAATTCGCCTTGGTATGCCAAGGATTACTATGTAATAGTGGATTGCAAGAAGTTCAAGGAGGTCAAGAGCATTGGTGGGACAAGTGGGAGGAATTTAAGATCAAATGTTGATTATGTACTCCTTTAGCAGCTCTTGTAAAATGAATGAATGAAATGCACCTAGGAATGCCCTGATTCAATCGTTGGTGGCTCAGAATTGAATCCCTTAGAAAGTCCATGATCATACCATATTTACTTCTTATCCATGAATGCATAAGATGTATGGGAATGTATGCAATTATATGATATATTCATGCTAAATGGATAATGTGCAAAGTGAAACCTTAATAGTAATTAGGATGACCATAAAATCTTCCAAACAAATGATTAAGTTGGAAATGCTATAATTAAATTAATTATAACATTGGCCCTCCATTGAGGCAATTATTTTAAGAAATTTTAAATAGTTGCATAAGATGCAATTAATTTAAGAGATTTTCTTAAAAAAAATTGTTAAGCATGAGATGTTGTATATATGTAAATGGTGTGGTGGTCAATATTGGATGTACCTAAGGAAATTAAAATTATTTGCATAATTACTGGCTCAATGGGATCAACTTAACTAATGCAAGATAAGTCAGTAATGGATGTACCTGAGATTTTGAGCATTAAGGTCTAGATGAAGGATTGAACCTCACATGAGATGTGATGGGCAAGGAGTTGCTCACTTATAGTTTATTGTAATTCCAATAATGGATGTACCTGAGGATGATCAATAGAATTATAAGAATTCAATCACTCACTAGAAATCTGTCCAACTAGGATTTTCGTTTTCTACTTTGGAAGTGTAGGATTCGCTAAGTTAGTGTGAGGACCAATTTGATTAAAAGCCATAATCATTTCGATTAATTACATGATATATTTACTAATTAATGTTGTTATTTTCTATAGTTAATTTTCTGATAATAATGAGCACAGAACAACCATCACCATCTAATATCCTTGCAAGCATACTTGATCGCAATAGGTTGACAGCACCTAATCTCTCTGATTGGCTAAGAAATTTGAAACTTGTCCTAAACCTTGAACATATAGGATATGTTATAGTCTCAAATATTCCTAGTCCCTTACCTCCAGAGGCCACTCAAGAGGAACATGAAACTTTGGATAAGTGGAAGGAGCATGATATGAGAGCTAAGTGTTACACGCTTGCTTCCATGAGTAATGAGTTACAGAAGCAGCATGAGAACATGTAGAGTGCAAGTGAGATCCTCCTTCACCTATAAGAGTTATATGGTGAGCAAAGTAGGAATGCTAGGTATGAGATATCTTGGTAGTTGTTCCGCATGAGGATGTCTGAGGGATAGAATGTTGGGGATCATGTCCACAAGATGATTCGGCTGATTGAGCAGTTGGAACGTCTTGACTTCAACATGGATTTCCAACTACAGACGGATTTGATCCTTTAGTCCCTTCCTGAGTCTTTTGGAAATTTTGTGACAAATTTTCATATGACTAAATAGGAATGCACCTTAGCAGGTTTACTCAACATGCTGGTTATTGCCCAAAGGAATATGTCGGGCAATAAAGGAAAAGAGGTAGCTTTGATTGCATCTTCTTCTGCTGGAAAGTCGAATAAGAAGAAGGGCAACAAGAAAAAGAAACCTCAGATTCCTAGTCCTTCCAAGAAAATAGCTAAACAAAAAGGGAAGACTAAAGCTGATGGTGGCAAAGGAAAGTGTTTCCACTGCCAGAAGGATGGGCATTGGAAAAGGAACTGCTCAGAGTATCTTGCTTCTCTGAAGGACAAAAAGGATAAACCTTCGGAAGGTATGTCCATATCTTGTTATTTAGAATCTGATGATACTCATAGTTCATCTACAGCTTGGGTTTTAGATACTGGTGCCAGTTCTCACATTTCTAATGATATGCAGGAACTAGCAAATAATAGCAGCTTACGTTCTCAAGATGTTAGAGTCTACATTGGCAGTGGTTCAACTGTTGAAGCTTTAGCCATAGGATCTAAATCTTTTTACATGTTTGGACATGTTTTATGTTTGGATAATATTTTATACATACCTGATGCTTTTAAGAACATCATTTCTATATCTAGTTTGACTAGAAATGGCTATGAATTTCAATTCACAGGTGATGTTTGCAATATTTATTTTAGAAATAAATATATTGGTCTGGGTTATATGAATGATGGTATTTATTATTTGGATAATAATGACAAACACAAAATGAATGCAAGTGATCTACATGAATGCAATGCCATGCTGAAAACCAACTCAAGTTCAAAACATATTTGCCACTTAAGGTTATGTCATGCTGCAGAAGATAGGATTGCAAAACTAGAGAAAATGGGGATTCTATTCTCATTGGGCTCTGAGCCTACTCCAACTTGTGAATCTTGCCTTCAAGGCAAAATGACTAGATCACCCTTTGTTGGACAAGGGCTAAGGGCTGAAAATATTTTGGAGCTAGTACAAAGTGATGTATGTGATCCATTTAAGGAAATAGCTAGAGGCAGTTTTCATTACTTTATTACCTTTACTGATGATAAATCAAGATTTGGATATTTGTATTGATGAAATACAAACATGAATCCTTTGAAAAGTTCAAAGAATTTAAATCTGAAGTAGAAAATCAAACAGGAAAGAGTATTAAAGCTCTTCGATCAGATCGTGGAGGTGAATATTTGAGTACTGAATTTGATGAATACTTGAGAGAGCATGGCATTGTTTCCCAGCTGACTCCTCCAGGAACACCACAGCTGAATGGTGTATTTGAAAGGAGAAATCGTACCCTATTGGATATGGTACGTAGTATGATGAGCTATAATGATATACCAATCTCCTTTTGGGGATTTGCATTAAAATCAGCTTTGTATATTCTGAATAGGATTCCATCAAAATCAGTTTCCTCTACACCTTATGAGATATGGCATGGAAGAAAACCAAGTCTTAAGCATGTTAAGATTTGGGGTTGTCCAGCTTATATCAAAATGTTTAACACTGATAAATTGGAAACCAGATCAGAAAAAGGTCGATTTGTTGGATATCCAAAAGATAGTTTTGGATATTATTTTTATTTGCCTACTTCACAAAAGGTTGCGGTGAGTAGAGATGCTACATTTCTTGAACAACAGTTTGTTCAAAAAGGAGGCAAAGGAAGGCAAATAGAGTTGGAATTAGAGAATTCTGACCAACCAACATATCAGATGGATATAGATCCATCTAGTCAACGTACACCCATTGATGAAACATCTACAGCTATTCCTCGTAGAACGACCAGGGTATCTCACCCACCAGTGAGATATGGTTTCCTTCATGAAGAAGAACAAGAGTTGTCTACTCATAAAGAAGTAGATCATGGAGATGATCCACTTACCTATGAAGAAGCTATATCAGATATAGACTCTTCAAAATGGATTGATGCTATGAAATCTAAAATTGATTCCATGTATAAGAATCAAGTTTGGGATCTTATTGACCCACCTGAAGGTATTGTACCTATAGGGAACAAATGGGTTTTCAAGAAGAAAATTAGTTTTCATGGAAAGGTAGAGACCTATAAGGCAAGGCTAGTAGCGAAATGGTTTCGCCAAAGGCAAGGAATCGACTATGAAGAGACTTTCTCGCCTGTTGCCATGCTTAAATCAATTAGGATTCTATTAGCAATAGCTGCATACTATGACTATGAGATTTGGCAGATGGATGTCAAAACAGCTTTTTTCAATGGATACATTGAAGAAAACATTTTCATGGAACAACCTAGGGGCTTTGAATCCCAAGATGGTTCCAAGGTATGCAAGCTAAAGCAATCCATTTATGGGTTGAAGCAAGCTTCGAGGAGTTGGAACATTCATTTTGAAGAAGCCATTAAATCCTTTAGTTTTATAAAAAATGAGGATGAACCATGTATATATAAGAAGGTTAGTGATAGTGCTATCACTTTCCTTGTCTTATATGTGGATAATATACTATTGATGGGTAATGACACAAGTATGTTGACAACTGTAAAAGTATGGTTGTCAAATACATTCTCCATGAAAGACTTAGGGGAGACAACCTATATTCTTGGGATTCGCATCTATAGAGATAGAGTAAAAAGAATAATTGGTTTATCCCAAAGTCTATACTTAGAAAAGGTGTTAAAAAGATTTAACATGTTTAATTCCAAGAGAGGATTGTTACCAGTGAGACATGGTATCCACCTTTCTAAAGAGATGTCTCCAAAGACACCTGAAGAAAGAGATAAGATGGCCAGGATTCCATATGCTTCGGCTATTGGAAGTTTAATGTATGCAATGTTGTGTACTAAGCCGGATATCGCATATGCAGTTAGTTTGACTAGCAGGTATCAATCCAATTCAGGTTTGGAACACTGGATAACTGTCAAGAATATCCTTAGGTACTTAAGAAGAATTAAGGATTTATTCTTGATCTATGGAGGTGGAGACTTACAATTGGATGGTTATACTGATTCTGATTTCCAATCAGATATCGATGATAGAAAGTCTACCTCTGAATTTGTGTTCATTTGTAATGGAGGTGCAGTTAGTTTGATGAGTTCCAAACAGAGCATGACTGCAGATTCCAATATTGAGGCTGAGTATATTGCTACATCAGATGCTGCAAAGGAACTGTTTGGATAAAGAAGTTTGTGACATAACTTACAGTAGTTCCTTCCATTGAGTCAACAGTTCCACTACACTGTGACAACAATGGAGCAGTCATGTAGGCTAAGGAACCCAGGTCTCACCAGAAATCCAAACACATAGAAAGGCGCTACCACATTATCAGAGAAATAGCTGGACGAGGCGATGTAGCCATGCAGAAAATAGCATCAGCTGAAAATCCAGCTGATCCATTCACTAAGCCTGTGTCACAAACTCAGCTAGACTGACATCTTGAGAAGATGGGTCTAAGATATTGTAATGAATGGCTCTAGTGGTAGTGGGAGATTGTTAGTAGTATGCCCTAGAGCATATCATTTAGTATGTATCTTGTACATGTTTTTATTAAAAAAAGGCATTTTCACTTTTCTGTTTACATAAGATATTTATGTGTAATAGAAAAGGTCCATTGATATTTTGTTAGAAATTCTATTCTTAAGTTGTTAAGAATATGAGTGATAGTATTTCTAGTACAAAGTTTCATAAATAGGTTCACAATCGAGGATACTTCATAACAAGGACATGACTTATCCAGAAAGATTATATTCATGTTTGTTCCCAAGTCATTTATATGAGATATAAATAAGATGGAATGGTGAGTCTCATATGACAAACATGATAGGCACTTATAAATGATAGGTAGGCCGAACTAGTGACACTTATGACAAGCACATAGAGTTTACTCTTGTCAATGTTTTGTCATAAATCATATCAGTGCATATAATCTTTAGAACTGAAATAGCACAGTTATCATGTATATAGGTAGTTTGAGTTTGATACTGCTTTCATACTTGTACTGTGTATGGGTATATGGGCATGTGTTGGCTCCTACTCGTTATATATGGAGGTAGGTGTTGATCAAGATGGAATCTATTCCTCTAAGCAAATAGAGATAAAATCTTATGTTCATTTAATTGTTCTTGATATTTCAAGTTCCTGGCCAGGACAGATAGATTTAATCAGAAAAGAGTTTCTAATGAGAAAATCTTTTTAATAAAGAACTGGAATTAAAAGAGAACATAATATTCATAGCAAATGGAGTTTGACATAAACCATAACTCCAGCTTAAGTTGGAATTTTGTAATAAAGAGATTATTATAGGTTCATTTAAGATAAACCTTATTACTAATTGGGTGGCCATGGCACGCTATGCTAGGTGTTAACCATGGTCTATGAGGTGCATAAAATGATTTAGAGAAATCATTTATGGTAAGAAAGAGTTCTGATAATATTAAGAGTTGATATCATATCTCATTACCAATTAGTGATGAGCCTAGTAAGTCACACACATACACAAGTTATCACCTAATTAAATATGATTTAATTAATTAATTAAAGAGTTTAATTGATTAATTAAATAGGTTTGGTTTGTAATTAGATTGCAAAGTCCCTAGCATGACTTGAAACCAAATATAGATTATTGGATGTATAGTATAAGTTAAATTTATATTTAAAGTGTTTAAATGTGAATTTAATTAATGAGAAATTAATTAATAAAGATTAATTAATTAATTTATAATTGATATAAATTGATTAGAAGAAGATAAATAATTATTTTGGGTTAAGAACTCAAAATTAAGATACAGGGGCATTTTAGTCATTTCACAGGGTGACATGCGACACCATGAGATGGTGACATATGGCATTACACATAAGCTTGCCAAATGTCTTTTAATCATGTAAGATGATTAAAATTAAGATTAAATATAGGTTTGACACTTGGCACAATGTGATTGGGTTAATTAAACCTAAAACAAATTAAAGGGTGACATGTGGCAAGGGTTTAAGTGATGACCTAGCTATATATGTGTTGTTATGAAAAAATAAAACACACAAGCTGCTGCCTCCCATTGTGTGCTGCCACCCTTGAGACTCATATTCTCTCTTCCTCTTTATCTCTCATCTATTCCAAGAGATTAGCAAACAATCTCTTGAATTAAAAATACTAAAAATCATTTATAGTGTCCTGTTTACATTTTTAATCTCTTAAAAGGCAGAACTTAATTTTCTAAATAATAGAAAAAGCTTTAGAAGTTGTTCAAGGGCTGCCATAGGTGTTCTTGGTGTGAACAAGCTAGAGGGATAACATCTAGTGTCCTGAAGACGAATCTCAAAGGCGCAAATACACTGCAGTACATCAAGAGGTTAGTGTGTTTGTTCTTGATTTAATCTAGGGTTTTAAAATTAATCTGATTAATTCTAAAATCTTAAATAGCAAATATAGATCCAAAAACATATTAAAAGAGTTTTAATATGTTTTTTATCATTGAAATCAAATAGATAAAAATAAATCTTGTATGATGCATGTGACCCTAGGTGAAAATTTTTTAATTCAATGGTATAAACTTATGTTTTTCACGCTTCCGCTCCTTCACTTTTTGCCATAAAGTGCTTCATATGGAGGCATCCCGATGCTTGACTGATAACTGTTATTGTAGGCAAATTCAATTAAAGGCAAGTGTGTGTTCCAACTCCCTTCAATCTCAATCACACAAGCCCGAAGCATATCCTCCAAAATTTGAATGATCCTTTTAGATTGGCCGTCTGTCTGGGGATGGAATGCTGTACTGAAGTTCAATATAGTTCCTAGGGCTTTTTGGAGACTACCCCAGAATCTAGAAGTGAACCTTGGGTCTCTGTCCAACACAATAAAAACTGGCACTCCATGTAACCTCACCACATCATTAATATACATTTTGGCCAATCTTTCCAGGCTGTAATCCATCCTCACTGGCAAAAAGTGTACAGACTTGGTCAATCTATCAACAATAACCCAAACTGCATCATGATTCTTTTGTGTACGTGGAAGTCTTGTCACGAAATCCATAGTGATTCTTTCCAATGTCCACTCGGGAATTGGCAACTACTGTAGCAACCCTGCAGGCACTCTGTGTTCTGCCTTTACTTGCTGACAAGTTAAGCATTTGGCAACATTTTCTGCAATGTCTTTCTTTATTCCTCTCCACCAATAGTGCTCTTTCACACTTATGTATATTTTGGTTCCACCAGGGTGCATTACAAACGGTGAATCATGTGCTTCCTTTAAAATGGTCTGCCTCAGTTCAACATTCTCAGGAATGCACATTCTGCACTTGTATAACAACAAGCCCTCATCATTTACTGATAATTCTGGTTTCTTACCATCCCGAGCCTCTTCCATCAACTTCATATACTCATCATCCTTCTGTGCAACTGCTTTAATTTGTTCTACCAGCATTGGCTTCACTTGCCAAGTAGCTACCATCTGACCATCTTCATTAATCTCCAAATTAGCATGCAATGCCCTTAACTCATGCACCATGGACAATGGAGAAACCCTCGAACTAGCCATAGTCTTGCGACTTAAAGTATCAGCTACAACATTAGCTTTTTCAGGCTGATAGTCTGTCAAATAATCATAATCTTTTATCAGCTTTAACCATCTCCTCTGCCTCAAATTTAACTCCTTTAGTGTGCCCAAGTACTTTAAACTTTTATGATCTGTGTATATATAACATCTCTCCCCATACAAGTAATGTCTCCAGATCTTCAAGGCAAAGACAATGGCTGCCAGCTCCAAGTCATGCGTAGGATAATTCCTCTCATGCGGTTTAAGCTGGCGTGAAGCATAGGCAATGACATTCCTATCTTGCATCAACACACAACCCAATCCGTTATGAGAAGCATCACTGTGTATGGTATACTACTTACCCAAAGTGGGTAAGGTTAAGACTGGAGCTTCAGTTAAACGCCTCTTTAACTCATCAAAACTTTCTTGGCATCGATCAGTCCACTGAAATTTTACATTATTCCTAAGTAGCTTGGTCAGTGGAAATGCTAGCATGGAGAATCCCTTCACAAACCTTCAGTAATACCTGGCTAAACCGAGGAAACTCTGAACTTCCATGACATTTCTAGGTAGCTTCCAATTAAGAATGGCTTCTACTTTGCTAGGATTCACCTGGATACCTTTTACAGATACACTATGCCCCAAAAATGTAATCTCCTTTAGCCAAAATTCACATTTCGACAGTTTGGCATACAACTGCTTCTCCCTCAAAGTCTGTAATACTATCCTCAAAGGCTTGTCGTGTTCATCTACATTTTTTTAGTACACCAAAATATCATCAATGAACACCACAACAAACTGGTCCAAATATGGCCTGAAGATAGTATTCATCAGGCCCATAAAAGTAGCTAGAGCATTAGTCAACCCAAATGGCATTACCAAGAACTCATAGTGGCCATACCGAGTCCTAAAGGTTGTTTTGAGAATACTTTGTTCCTGCACTCTTAACTGGTAATAGCCCGATCTCAAGTTAATTTTGGAGAATATAGTTGCATCCTTCAACTGATCAAACAAATCATCAATCCATAGCAGAGGATATCTATTCTTTATGGTCACCTTATTCAACTGTTCGTAGTCTATGCATAGGTGGAGAGTACCATCCTTTTCTTCACAAATAATACTAGTGCTCCCCAAGGTGACACGCTAGGGTGGATGAAACTCTTATCTAGCAATTCCTACAATTGCATCTTTAACTCTTTCAACTCAGCAGGTGCCATCCTATAAGGAGTGATGGAGATTGGCTCCACACCAGGCATAGTCTCAATTTCAAATTACACCTCTCTTTCCGGAGGCAATCTCAATAATTCTTTCGAAAATACATCCAAAAAATCTCATACCGTAGGAATATCTTTAAGATCTAAACTCCCCACCTAATTGTCTATCTCATGAGCTAGATAAGCTTCACATCCCTTTTTAATTATTTTTGGAGAATATAGTTGCATCCTTCAACTAATCAAACAAATCATCAATCCGTAGCAGAGGATATCTATTCTTTATGGTCACCTTATTCAACTGTTCGTAGTCTATGCATAGGTGGAGAGTACCATCCTTTTCTTCACAAATAATACTAGTGCTCCCCAAGGTGACACGCTAGGGTGGATGAAACTCTTATCTAGCAATTCCTGCAATTGCATCTTTAACTCTTTCAACTCAGCAGGTGCTATCCTATAAGGAGTGATGGAGATTGGCTCCACACCAGGCATAGTCTCAATTTCAAATTACACCTCTCTTTCCGGAGGCAATCTCAATAATTCGTTCGAAAATACATCCAAAAAATCTCATACCGTAGGAATATCTTTAAGATCTAGACTCCCCACCTAATTGTCTATCTCATGAGCTAGATAAGCTTAACATCCCTTTTTAATCATTTTTCTAGTAAGTGCAGTTGAAATGATGTTGGATGGTAATAACTGCCTCTCCCCATGTATCACTACATCTGCATACTCGAGAAAACCAAAAGTGACTGTCTTCAATCTACAGTCGATCATGGCTTGATGCCTGGCTAACCAATCCATACCCAAGATGATATCATTATCTCGGAAGGGCATGTCAATTAAGTCTGATAGGAATGTATGTCCTTGGATCACCAAAGGACAATCCTTATACAATTTATTCACCCTAACCTCTTGCCCTAAGGGACTAGTCACTAGCACATCATAATCCATTTTCAAGCAAGGAATGGCAACAGAACATGCAATACTGGCACTAGCATAAGAATGTGTAGAACCAGGGTTAAACAGCACATATACATCTCTACCAAAGATGGAGAAGGTACCAGCCACAACATCTAATGTCTCAGGTTCATGCCTCTGGCGTTTGGTGTACACCCTGGCTGATGCACCACTCTGCTCTGGTTGGGTCATTCTGCCCTGACTGCCAGAAGTGTTACCTCTACCCCTGCCTCAACATTTACTAGCTGTCTATTATCCTCTAGAAGCAGAACCTTGAATAGATCACTCAGTGGTGGTAGGCGGCCCAGACCTGCGAGCACTAGTGCAATCTCTAGCAAAATGCCCACTTCTACCATAGTTGTAATAGGCTCCTATGGCCTTATAACATACTCCTCCACAATTCCTGCCACAGGTTTCGTAGGTACGACTAGGAAAGGAACCCCTAGATGTCTGCTGTCCGAATCTAGGTGGCCTCTGCCCTGAGAATCTTCCCCTACTAGATCCTCTGTTACTTGGTCCCCCAAAGCTTTTCCTCTTACCCGAATTGTTACTTGGACTCTGACCTGTAGGCTTATTGCTCTTCTCTTTTTTAGTGGTTACCTCCTCAAATGCCCCTTCTAGTTTTATCCTTTCCAATTCAAGGGCCTATGATATCAACCCAGAGAAGTTGTCACGTCGAAACCCAACCACTTACAATCTCAAACTAGGCCTCAAACCGGCCTCAAACCATTTGCATCTGTCTCTACTGGTAGTGAGTAGGCTTCCAGCATAGTGGCTGAGGCGAGAAAAGTCTCTCTCATACTCGGCTACAGTCTCGTTCCCTTACTTCAAGCTGAGAAACTCCTGTAGCTTTATATCCACATAGGTATTAGGAACATACTTCTGTCTAAACTCCCTTAGAAAGTCATCCCATGTCAGCACTGGCAGCTCAGCCAAACTGTGAGGAATGGTCTTCCACCACTTATATGCATCTCCTTGCAGCAGGGAAATTGAATATTCATACTTCAACTCATCTGTGCAGTGCAATTTCTTGAAGACCCTCTCCATCCGTTCTAACCATTGCTTTGCTTCCAATGGGTCCACTGTACCCTTGAACTCTATTTCCCCATACTTCATTAACTTGTCATATTGTCTGGCTGGGGATGGTGATTGCACTGAAGGTGCTTGCACAAGAGCTTGGACTGGTATATTGCCAGCCATTTGTTGAAATAATGCAGCCATCTACTGAGCGAACTGAGTAGGAAGCTGCAAGGGTGGGACGGGTGCAGCTGACCCACTGGCATTCTGAGGAGCTGGGGCCTCCCCCTGTACCTCAGCTGCTACTAATTACTCTACTGTGTGATCCCCCTCTTCAATACTGAATCAAGAAGAATTTTACTCCCTAGACAACCAACATAAGGAGATTTCCCTCCATTAGTCCATATTTATGATGTAATGCACTATATGTATCAATTAATGATAGTTGAGCAGTTGTACTTATCAAAATTTTTCAAACATGAAATTTCAAAACGTGTATAAAAACTAAGGCTTTGATACCACTAAAACATGTCACACCTTATCCCTAGTAAGGCAAGACATGTTCCCGCAACATACCTAATGAATTACAGAACTCCACCTACCAATAACACATTAGTTATGTTACAAAGGATTTTAAAACAAATCATAGCTTTTTATCTTATCAATTCTTTTATAGAAAACTGCATGAGAATAGTTAAAATTCCATGTAAACATTCATTGAAAATAATGATAGACTAAATATTACAAAAGTTACATGTTCATAAGTCTCAAAATAAAATACAAATAGTTACAAACTCAAAATACTTTAGTAATACAGTACTTTTTAATACAAACTGCTTAATATCCGTACATCCATACATATAGGTACAAAATACATCCAAAGGAATCACAAAGGTATACCTAACGTAAATACCCATAATCAATACCAAAATGCTGCTTCCAAGTCTCTCACCCTGTAGCCTTCTCCTTTCCCTTACCTGCGACAACATAAAGAAGCTATCGCTGAGTATATCACTCAGTGGTGCACAACTAATAACTTTAAAACTTAAGGTAAAACACAATTTGTCAAAGCATAATAAATCACATTTTTTCTTAAGCATGAAAACTTCACAATAGTTCTAAGTCCATAAAAGCCATTTATTGGAATAACATTTCAGATGAGAAATCACACTTCATAAATCACAATTCATAAAGCATTAGTATTGCCAACATCAACACATAGTTTAGGCCATGACACAAAATTTCATGATCAGTGCCATGTTGTGCACCATGACAAAGCAATCTCAACCTCACTAACCGTTATTAATGAGGGAAGGGCTAGCTAGCTAATGAGTACTCATGTAGTCTTACCCCACTAACCATTATCAATGGGAGACATAATTAATATCAATTATCAACCCCAAGTAGCCGTTACTACTGGGGAGTTTCGAAAGGGACTGTCATGCTAACTGTGGTTTCAAAACAGTTTCCAAAAATTTTCCACTCAACAATCACATTTATAAACTAATAAACACATTTAAATTCATCATAATATCCATATAAAGGTGGCAACACCCAAATTTCTTAAATGCAAGAGAAAAACCATATTTCAGTCAATGTAAACTTTTTCAAAGCAAACTCATTCAATTTAACACATTCCAAGCAATTTACAAGTTTAAAAACGAAGAAAAGGTTAGTTGTGCACAAACCTTCAATAATTCTCCTTCCTTGTTACTTACTTCTCTTTGTCCGTTCCAACTTATTTTTCTACTGAAAATACAAAATTAGAATACCTCAATACCAACCTCAATTGCTGCCAAGAACTCATTACATGCATGTCTAATGTATCCCAAGTTAGCTTTGAAAAATTTAGAATATTTTGGTTTTGGGACAGCTTGGTGCCCCAATCTTTGAACCCAATATTTACCTAGTTTCGATCATAATTTGGTGAGGTGTTCTTCATGAAAAATTTTCATTAGGTCTTAACTTTATTTTCCTTTTTGAATTGCCTAATTCGGAGCTGTGTAGCTCAAGCTATGACAAAAATACAGTTACTGTTCACGTCACTGTTCATCCTATAGATTCAGTTTTGGCAAATTTATCGATCTAACTTCGTTCAGCAATTTGATCAAGTTAAGTCCATAATATGGTCTAATGTTCTTCATAAGAAATGTTCTACTATGTCTTAGGTTTCCATCAGTTCAAGAATTGCCTAAATCAGAGTTTTCTAGAGAGAGTTATGGCCATGCAAAGTTTACTGTTCATATGATAAATCTGCAGTTCTATAGATTCAGTGATTCAAATTTGCTTAGCAATTTGATTGGGTTAAGTCCATAATTTGGCCTCAACTTCTTCATATGAAATGTTCTACTATGTCTTAGGTTTCCATCAGTTCAAGAATTGCCTAAATTGGAGTTTTCTAGAGAGAATTATGACCATGCAAACGTTACTGTTCATATGCTCAAATTTAACGGGTTCAAGAATTTTGTCTCTAAGTTCAAGGTTCATTTCGGATAGCTTAAGGTATTTTTGGTGCAGGGTATCTTCACAAAAATTCTAGCCCTATGTCTTAAGTTTCATGGGCTGTGTGACTCAATTTATGGGCTGTCAAACACACTGAACTCAGTGTGCAAATTCTGCCCTAGGTTCAAATTTTTTATTTTTTCAATTATTCCCACTAGCTAATCTCAATTCACATTTAATTCACCCAAAATGACTATAATTTAGCATTGACACATCAATGGCACTTCCTAGAATAAACCCCATAATTTTCAAACACCAAAGTTTGCAATTTTCCCTAATCCTACCATTTCATTACCTCAATTTATCAATCTAATGTCAATTCAAATTAAATAAACCTTAAATGATCATAATTTAATACTACACACACCAATTTCACTCTCTAGTACCAAAACTCTAATTTTTCCATGAACCTTAATCTCCCATAATTAAATTTATACGCATTTCATGCAATTTGTTTACTCTAAGCATGCATACTACTTCAACGAAGCTTGATTTCATCATCATTTTCATTGAAATATATCAAACCCTAATTTTTCTCCAATTTGGCCAAAACCCTAGTTTAGGTTCCATGCATGTTTCCTTTTATTTTCTTATGAAATTTCACCATAATCTAACTTAATTAAAGGTTTATATAACAAAATGAGCATTAAAGAACTTACCTCTTGATGACTTCCTTTCAACTCCCTAATTCTTCAATTTTCTTCTAATCTCTTGTTTCCCCTTGCTTTTAATCTCTAAATCAAATATTAATTTGATGCTCTCTACTAATTAGATACACAACCCATAGAGGAAAAGTAAGGAGTTGAGTTTTGAGAATGGGTGTCAATGGAGAAAGAAGGAAGAAGAAGAAGAAAGAAAGAAAGAAAGAGAGAAGGAGAGAGAGTGGGTGGTAACTAAATGGGAAAGAAAGGGAAGAAATGACTTTTTAATTTGTCTTATCTTTTATATATATTTATTCCCAAAATTAGTTTATTTCAATTAAAAATTTTAATTGTGTTAAAAATGTCATAAAGCTTACAATTTTATTTCCTTTCTTTTCTTTTTATATTTACACTAAATTTTCCTCAATATTTCTTCATAATTCAATAATTTATTTTTATTTAATTAAATTGACCTTTTGGTAAAAAAAAAAATCAACTCTTAAAGTAAATTGACCAAAATGCCCCTTATTGGGTCATAATTCCTCTTTTACAATATACCAGGTAAATCCTTATATTTTTGGGTCACTTGAATTTTTATTGTGTCTATCGCAATTAATTTTCTATTTATTTTTGGTCCTCAAGGTGTCTTTGAATAGTACTAGTCATGGACCAAAAATGGTACTATTCATAACTCGGAGGTTCGGGGTGTTACATTCAATGCCATCTTTGGCTTTGATAGCGCCAGCCACCAAGAAATCCCAAAGAACTGCATGCTCTACAACGACATCAACTTTTGGAGTTCCATTACCCCGAACACAGAGTTGTACAACTCCAGCAAATCCAAATCCATGGGCATCACTAGTCCAGCATTGTGATATATGCAACGATTTGCTGCCCACACCATCATGGGCTATGGCGATAGCCTTGGCATTGTCAATGCCAGCGAGCTATTCTTTTTATGGTGCATGTTCACAGAACAGCGCTGCAGTATCGGCTTCTTCTTCTGCAACCATCTTCGACGCCTCTATCAACAGTCTACCGGCACATCGTGCTTAGTGGCCTTGTCACAACCATTGCCCTCCACTTCAGCTTTGTCCCAGGACATCACAGGCTATACATTGTCACTAGAACGTTAAGAATAGATCAGACTATCTACATATCCAAGAGGATATATAAGAAGGTGGGCAACACATGCTACTTGGTGGATGCTGAAGGAAACGCCATCCCTCGGAGAGACGAAGCAAGAGAAGGACCTAGTAAGACTTCGCATGTAACACCCCTATTTGCATAGCCTGGTATATTTCACTGTTCCAATGACCTGAGTCGGTCCGGACAATTAAGGGGATTAGAACAATATCTAAGACAACTAGATAAGCCATAAACACAAATAATTAGTAATTGATAATTAGTTAAGTATAAATAAGAAGAATAGAACATAAGAAGTTAAACGAGCCAAGAGTCACAGCGATGGGTGACCTTCTCGGGAAGGACTGCAAAGTCGATTTAAACTCAAATTTTGAATCATAAAATGTGACACCGCCGTCCTTAAGACTATTACGAACACAGTGGAATAGAGAAAATCACGGAAAAAGGTGGTTAAGCCAGTCAAATAATTAGATTAGAGAGCTGGAAGAAATATTGAATTATTTGCAAACTAGATTGAACCGGTGAGGGGCAATTTGGTCAATTGACCCCGAGAGCTGACTCCTGACCTAAATGTCCAATAAAATCGGAGAAAAGAAAATTTTGGGATCAAGAATTAAATTAAAGAACTAATAAAAAAAAAAGAAAAAAAAATGAAAAAGTGAAAAAGCTTATTACATCATGCATGACATCATGCATGATGTAATAAACCTAATAATTAAACAAATTGAAAATTAGAGGATAATTGTGTATTAATTAATAATTAAAATAACAAATAAAAGAAAATTGTTTTGGTCTTCTTCTTCCTAAGTGCCACCCCAATCCTCTCTCCTCTCTTTCTCATTTTTCTTCCACCATTTTTACGGAACAAAAGCTTGAACTCTTTGGTTCCTTTCCATAAATCCCCTAAATCCCAACATTAAATCTTACCCTTAGACCTAGATAAACACTTTGGGAGCAAGAAGGGAGAGAAAACTTAGAGAATTGAAAAACTAGGGAATCTACAAATTGAGGTAAGTGCAACTTCAAGTTTAGATTCTTATTAAGTTTAGATGTGATGAAATTGCATCAGAAATAAAGGAAATCATGCTTGAATAAGGGAAGAGAGAATGTGGTAGCCATGGAGCCCTAGGATTTTGATGGTGTTTAGTTAGGTTAAACATTAAATCTTGGTGAATTGATGTTGTATATGTGATTTATATATTTAGATTGCATGAATTGTGATTATTAGACAAATTAGGGTTTTGGACACTTAGGGTTTAGGGACAAAAATGGAAAAAATTGGTAAATGATGTCTTTGACCTAGTTTGAGGTGAGAAATGGTCATTTTTGACCAAATGAAGTGTGTTGGAAGTGTTGGAGTTGAGGTTAAATTCGGATTCAACGGGGTCATGCTGCTGGCAGCAGGACCAAGGTCCCATTGAGGGACCAAAAATGAATATTTAAAAGTATAATTGGTATGAGACCAGTTGGGAATGAAAATAGACACTAAATGACACAATTTTCATTTAGGAAGCATGCCCAAAAAGTGACCAAAACCTAGTGAACAAATTGACCAAAGTTGGAAAATCTCAGTCTGCCCTGTACAAACTGACCAAATGAACAGTGTTTGTTCATTTGGCCATAACATGAGCTAGGCAACTCTAAATCACCTGAAATTTTACCAGTGGACAGAAGAGATATAGACCTAAAACTTTCATGAAGGAAAGAAATCCAAATTATGCCATTAACCAAGTCATTTGGCCGCCCAAATTCGGTAACCTAAAACTGCTAGAACCAAAATTTGCCTAGAAAACTGGGTTGAGTCTAATTAGGCAGCCATGGTTTAAATGGCAATAACTTGAGCTATAAAACTCCAATTGGAGTGATTCAAAAAGAAAATAAACTTAAGAAAATAAGGAATATTTTCTATGAAGAAAGTTTTGAAAAATTCTAATAGTAAAATGACTAATGGAACAGTGCAACTTCAGACACCAAAGCTGAAAATTTGCAAATTTGCCTAAAAGACTTAGAATTTGAATAAACAACCAAAACCAACAAATTTAGTGACCAAAATGTGGTATGTGGGTGAAGTTAAAGTTCCCATACCTATTAAGCCTTAGAAAGTCAACAAATTGACTTGAATAGTATCATGAATAGTAACTCCAAAATGAAATTTCCAAGAATGTTAGTTTAAGCATATTTGGGCTAGAATTAAAGTATTTGTGAATTAATTATTGGATTTAGTGTGAAATAAGATACTGAAGCACTATAAATGTTGTGTTTCAGCTGAAAATGACCCGAAAGGTATAAGGGACTAAGTTAAGGCCTAGAGGCGACTCACGTCAGGCTTGTGCATAAAAATTTTAAATTATAGTTTTCATAATGGAAATTGATTTGTTATACATTGTGAATGTCTTTGTTCATTATGAATTTCGAGAATGTTGTGTTGCCTATTCTACAATGGAAATTTGGAAGGAAAATTAATTATTGATTTGTATGAAATATTTGAACAATATGATTTTGAATTTAGTTATGGCTTTGAAAATCTTATTTGAAAAATTGTGTGTTGCCTACTTTGTAAATGAAAAGTTTAGAATGAAATATGATTTGTGAATTGTATAAAATATTTGAATAACTTGATTTAAATTGTATGGTAATTCATTAGGTGTACTATGGGAACATGTTACATCTTATGAGGAGTAGTGTGTGACATGTTCAGTTGTATAAGAGCAAGGTTTTAAAATAAATTTTGAACTGTGAATTTGAAATATTTTATCGGTAAATACAACTGCTCAAATGTTTGATATATATGACATATTTACATCATGAATATTCACTAACAGAGGTCAACCTCCTTTTTTTTGTTATCAGGGAGTAGAAAATTTCTAGAAAACGGAATGGAAGAGGGAGATCATTCTGTAGAGCAATCTGTCGAGGCTGAGGCCCGAGGAGAAGCCCCAGCATTCCAGAATGTGAGTGGGTCAGCCACTCCAGCTCCTCCTCAAGCACCGCTATTCGCTACTCAGTTTGCACAGCAGATGGTTGCGTTCTTTCAACAAATGGCGGCAAATGTGCCACCTCAAGCACCTGTAGCATAACCACAGTCCACAGCTTGACAATATGACAAATTAATGAAATTTGGGGCTACATAATTCAAAGGAACAGTGGATCCACTGGAAGCAGAACAGTAGTTAGAGAGGATGGAACGGGTTTTCAGAAAACTACAGTGTGCTGAAGAGTTAAAGTTCGAATATTCAGTATCACTTCTCCAAGGGGATGCATATGAGTGGTGGAAGACCATCCCCTACAGTCTAGTAGAGCCACCAGTCCTCACATGGGCAGACTTTTTAAGGGAATTTCGGCAAAAGTGGGTCCCCGATACTTATGTAGACATGAAGCTACAAGAGTTTTTAAGGTTGAAGCAAGGGGATAGAACTGTAGCAGAGTATGAGTGGGACTTTTCAAGGCTAAGACATTATGCTGGAAGCTTAGTCTCCACCCCGAGAGGCCGGTGTAAAAGGTTTGAGGCTGGGTTGAGGCCTAGCTTGAGAATGCAAGTGGTAGGGTTCCGACACTAGAATTTTTCTGAATTGATTTCACAAGCCCTGGAACTGGAAAGGATAGAATCAGAATGGGCAGTGAAAAAGAGTACACAAGAGAAAGAGAAAATTGAAAAGGTTACTGGTCAAGCTACTGAGAGTGGCTCTAGGAAAAGAAAACATTTTGGAGGGTCTAGCTCACACGAATTAGGTAGAGGTATATCTTCAAGACAAAAACCATCCCAATCCGATTAGCAAACTCAACAGACACGCAGAAATATGCTGTCGGATCGACTTTGTGAGACTTGTGGTAAACTACATAGTGGAGTATGTTATAGAGCCATCGGAGCATGTCTCAATTGTGGAGGGAATGGTCATTTTGCTAAGGATTGCATAAGTCGACGCCGTTATGGATCATTTACCACGGCAGAAGGATCAGCCCAAGTTTCTACCCCGGAGAGTTTACCAACAGTTGGTAGAGGCAGAGGTAGGGGTAGTACACCTGGAAGTCAGAGTACTGTGAATCAACTAGGACAAGGTGATGCTCCAGTGAGAGTATACACTATGCGACAGAGGGATGAGGATGAGACTTCTGGTATGGTTGCTTGTATTTTCTAAATTCTTAGCTGAGATATGTATGTGTAAAAAAAAAAAAATCAATTTTGATATGTTAGTGACTAGTCTTTCTAAAATTAATTTTGGAAGAGTTTGTCAGTGAAAAGTATTTGCTAGAACACAAGAATTTGTAAATTTAATTAGTAAGCCTAATTAGGTAAGGTAAGAGAACCTAAAAGTAAGATATAGTAATATAGCTACCTTAGATGCGGGTAAGGGTATTACTGTTGATAGATGTTAGTGGGTACCATAATCAAAATAAGTTCAAGATATTAGTGAATTTAAAAGAAATAAGAGACAGGGAAGTTTGTTCTATTGGGATGTATCGTAGTAACTATGCAATATTCTTGATGTTTGTGCTGTAAGCTGCAGATTACAGTAATAACTTGGGATTTATTGTGTAGAGCTACGTACTACCCAATGGTACACAAGAATAAGAATAGTTGCAAGCGGCATCTGTTTTGATACTGTTATGATAAGATAAAGTTTTCTAATTGGATAGGAGTTTGAAAATCCTAATCTGGGATTTAAAACTCTAAAGTTAGAATATTGAAAGGTTATAGTTCATTACAAAATAAAATAATGACCACACATCAGTGCAAAATAAGTTATAGAATATCGATAGACAAAAATAAATAGAACAGTAAGAAATGAGAAAAATACTAGATGAGGAATTGCCACCAAGGCAAGCAATTTACTTAAGATGTGTAACGATATTCCGAACTATTTTATCAAGAAAGAAATAAGTTAAACCAAAGCAAATAAGATAGTGCAAAATGGCACATAGGCCTTGGTCATAAATGGAGGTGGTAAGATAAACAAAAGAAAATAATTGCTAAAACAACACGTATGACAATTTGAGGACAGATAGTGGACACAATTTCGAGGACGAAATTATTTTAAGTAGGGGAGAATTGTAACATCCCTATTTACATAGCCTAGTATATTTCACTATCCCGATGACCAGAGTCGGTCCGGATAATTAAAGGGATTAGAACCATATCTAAGATAACTAGATAAGCCATAAATACAAATAATTAGTAATTGACAATTAGTTAAGTATAAATAAGAAAAATATAACGTAAGAAGTTAAACGAGCCGAGAGTCACAGCGATGGGTGACCTTCTCGGGAAGGACTGCGAAGTCGATTTAAACTCAAATTTCAAATCGTAAAATGTGACACAGCGGGCCTTAAGACTATTACGAACATAGTGGAAAAGAGAAAATCACGGAAAAAGGTGGTTAACCAGTCAAATAATTAGGTCAGGGAGCCGAAACAAATATTGAATTATTTACAAACCGGATTGAACTGGTGAGGGGCAATTTGGTCAATTGACCCCGAGAGCTGACTCCTGGCCTAACTGTCCAATAAAATCAAAGAAAAGAAAATTTTGGGATCAAGAATTAAATTAAAGAACTAATAAAAAAAAATAGAAAAAAAAGTGAAAAAGCTTATTACATCATGCATGACATCATGCATGATGCAATAAATCTAATAATTAAACAAATTGAAAATTAGTGGATAATTGTGTATTAATTAATAATTAAAATAACAAATAAAAGAAAATTGTTTTGGTCTTCTTCTTCCTAAGTG
Source organism: Hevea brasiliensis (assembly GCF_030052815.1). NCBI lineage: Eukaryota > Viridiplantae > Streptophyta > Magnoliopsida > Malpighiales > Euphorbiaceae > Hevea > Hevea brasiliensis. The sequence continues at coordinate 77,590,622 of NC_079499.1, read as the reverse complement.
CCGCCCCAATCCTCTCTCCTCTCTTTCTCATTTTTCTTCCACCATTTTTAAGGAACAAAAGCTTGAACTCTTTGGTTCCTTTCCATAAATCCCCTAAATTCCAACATTAAATCTTGCCCTTAGACCTAGATAAACACTTTTGGAGTAAGAAAGGAGAGAAAACTTGGAGAATTGAAAAACCAGGGAATCTACAAATTGAGGTAAGTGCAACTTGAAGTTTAGATTCTTATTGAATTCATGAATTTAAGTTTAAATTTGATGAAATTACATTAGAAATAAAGGAAATCATGCTTGAATAAGGGAAGAGAGAATGTGGCAGCCATGGAGCCCTAGGGTTTTGATGTTGTTTAGTTAGGTTAAACATGAAATCTTAGTGAATTGATGTTTTATATGTGATTTATATATTTAGATTGCATGAATTGTGATTATTAGACAAATTAGGGTTTTGGACACTTGGGTTTGGAGACAAAAATGTGAAAAATTGGTAAATGATGTCTTTGACCTAGTTTGAGGTGAGAAATGGTCATTTTTGACCAAATGAAGTGTGTTGCAAGTGTTGGAGTTGAGGTTAAATTCGGATTCAATGGGGTCATGCCGCTTGCAGTAAGACCAAGGTCCCATTGAGGGACCAAAATTGAAATTTACAAGTCCAATTGGTATGAGACCAATTGGCAATGAAAATAGACACTAAATGACACAATTTTCATTGAGGAAGCATGCCCAAAAAGTGACCAAAACCTAGTAAACAAATTAACCAGACTTGGAAAATCTCAGTCTGCCCTGTACAAACTGACCAAATGAACAGTGTTTGTTCATTTGGCCATAACTTGAGCTAGGTAGGTCTAAATGACCTGAAATTTTACCAGTGGATAGATGAGATATAGACCTAAAACTTTCATGAAGAACACAAACCCAAATTATGACATTAACCAAGTCATTTGGCCACCCAAATTTGGTGACCTAAAACTGCTAGAACCAAAATTTGCCCAGAAAACTTGGTTGAGTCCAATCCGGCAGCTATGGTTCAAATGGCTATAACTTGAGCTAAAAAACTCCAATTGGAGTGATTCAAAAAGGATAACAAACTTAAGACAATAGGGAATATTTTCTATGCATAAAGTTTTACCAAATTTTAACTGTAAAATGACCAATGGAACAGTGCAACTTAAGACACCAAAACTGAAAATTTGCAAATTTGCCTAAAAGACTTAGAATTTGAATAAACAACCAAAACCAACAAATTTAGTGACCAAAATGTGGTATGTGGGTGAAGTTGAAGTTTCCATACCTATTAAGCCTTAGAAAGTCAATAAACTGACTTGAATAGTACCATGAATAGTAACTCCAAAATGAAAATTTTCAAGAATGTTAGTTTAAGCATATTTGGGCTATAATTAAGTATTTATGAATTAATTATTGGATTTACTGTGAAATAAGATACTGAAACACTATAAATGTTGTGTTTCAGCTGAAAAAGACCCGGAAGGTATAAGGGACTGAGTCAAAGCCTAGAGGCGACTCACATCAGGTTTGTGCTCAAAAATTTTAAATTATAGTTTTCATAATGGAAATTGATTTGTTATACATTGTGAATGTGTTTATTCATTATGAATTTCGAGAATGTTGTGTTGCCTATTCTACAATGGAAAATTGGGGCTATGGCTTTGAAAATCTTATTTGAAAAATTGTGTGTGTGTTGATTTGTATGAAAATTAATTATTGATTTGTATGAAATATTTGAACAATATGATTTTGAATTTAGTTATGGCTTTGAAAATCTTATTTGAAAAATTGTGTGTTGCCTACTTTGTAAACGAAAAGTTTAGAATGAAATATGATTTGTGAATTGTATAAAATATTTGAATAACTTGATTTAAATTATTTTTAATTCACACTTGGCATGGCAATACTAATATGTTTCTCCTCTACTTGTGGGGTGAGTTTGATATTTGATCACTTTCCTCCCTCTCTGGCTTTCCAGTCTGAGGGGCGAGTTTGGATGAGTACTCATTAGCTAGCTAGCCACCTACCTCATTGATTTCGATTAGTGGGGTGACTACGCCTTGTTGTGATATACACACAACATGTTCGGAAATTTTGTGTCATGGCCTAAGTTGTGTTATTGTTTGGCAACACTATGTTTATTAAATTATTTGATCAAAGTTGTGTTATGTTAAGCTTTGAAAATTATGATTTGTTATAAATGTGATTTGAAAAATTGAAATATGATTGTGAAATATTTGAATTATGAATTGTTCATGAATGTTTTAAATTATGCATTTTATGTTTTATTATGCACCACTGAGTATCTTTATACTCAGCGATAGCTTTAACTTACTATCGCAAATAGAGAAAAGGACATAGCAGCAGAGCGAGCTGTTACGGTTAGAGAGGAGCACAATTGAAGAATTTTTGTACGGGTATTTGTCTATACCCAGGTAGTTTAGTTTGATGGAAATATGATAGTATGCATATGTATCTCTGTACTTTGAGCAGTTGTATAGATAAAATTATAATAATATTATTTTTAAGATTTTGCATCTGTAAATTAACTAATGATTGTAAATTAATTATTTAAAATGCAATGTGCTCGAGTTATGAAATGTTTTGAGATATTAATTCTTGATTTGAAATTTGGATTTTTAATTGAAGTGTTGCTATTGCTGTTGATTTGAAGTTTGGTGGTTGCAAATGGAGTTGTGATTGAGAAATATATTGGGAGTGTTTCTATTTTCAAGTTTTGAAGAACTGTTTTCTCAAAATACACACAGCACTCTGCCGAAATTTTTGTAAAAATTGCGTAGATTTTAAATATCCAAAAATTTGATTTATGTTTGGACTCTAAATGAAGGTTTTTAATATTTGAAAAGAATTTTACGCACCAATTCCAAAATGAACGAAAATTGTTTTAAAATCCCTTGTAGTATATTTAATGGGTTACCGGTAGGTGAAGTACGGTAATTCATTAGGTGTACTACGGGAACATGTTACATCTTACAAGGATTAGGGTGTGACATCGCAACCTCAAGAAGAAGGCCAAGAGCCAACATTTCAAGAGTCCCCCGCTCGAGTGCCTCCATACACACCACCACCTAGAGATCCGGTACTCGCATACCTACAGCGCATGGAGGCCACAATCAACAACAGGATGCGAGCTATCAAGGACAGCCTCCAGGAAGCCCAAAACAAGTTGGACATTCTAATGGATAAGCTAGATGAGGAGGAAGAGGAGCCAGCTATTAGTAGTATGCCCTAGAGCATATCATTTAGTATCTATCTTGTACATGTTTTATTAATAAAAGGCATTTCCACTTTTCTGTTTACATAATATATTTATGTTCAATAGAAAAGGTCCATTGATATTTTGTTAGAAATTCTATTCTTAAGTTGATAAGAATATGAGTGATAGTATTTCTAGCACAAAGTATCATAAATTGGTTCACAATCGAGGATACTTCACAATAAGGACATGACTTATCAAGAAAGATTGTATTCATGTTTGTTTTTAAGTTATTTATATCAGATATAAATAAGATGGAATGATGAGTCTCATACCATATGACAAACATGATAGGCACTTATAAATGATAAGTAGGCCGAACCAATGATACTTATAACAAGCACATGGAGTTTACTCTTATCAATGCATTGTCATAAATTATATCAGTGCATATAATCTTTAGACCTGAGATAGCACAGTTATCTTGTATATAGGTGGTTTGAGTTTGATATTGCTTTCATACTTGTATTGTGTATGGGTATATGGGCATGTGTTGGCTCCTACTAGTTATATATAGAGGTAGGTGTTGATCAAGATGGAATCTGTTCCTCAAAGTAAATAGAGATAAAATCCTATGTTCATTTAATTATTATTGATGTTTCAAGTTCTTGGCCAGGACAGATAGATTTATTCAGAAAACAGTTTCTAATGAGAAAATCTTTTTAATCAAGAACTGGAATTAAAAGAAAACATAATATTCATAGCAAATGGAGTTTGACATAAACCATGACTCCAGCTTGAGTTGGGATTTTGTAATAGAGAGATTCTAGTGCATGGTAACATATGATTATAGGTTCATTTAAGGTAAACCTTATTACTAATTAGGTGGCCATGGCATGCTATGCTAGGTGTTAACCATGGTCTATGAGGTGCATAAAATGATTTAGAGAAATCATTTATGGTAAGAAAGAGTTCTGATGATATTAAGAGTTGATATCATATCTCATTGTCAATTAGTGATGTGCCTAGTAAGTCACACACATACATAAGTTATCACCTAATTAAATATGATTTAATTAATTAATTAAAGAGTTTAATTGATTAATTAAATAGGTTTGATTTGCAATTAGATTGCAAAGTCCCTAGCATGACTTGAAACCAAATCTAGATTATTGGATGTATAGTATAAGTTAAATTTATATTTAAAGCGTTTAAATATGAATTTAATTAATGAGAAATTAATTAATAGAAATTAATTAATTAATTTATATTTGATATAAATTGATTAGAGGAAGAGAAATAATTATTTTGGGTTGAGAACTCAAAATTAAGACACAGGGGCATTTTGGTCATTTCACTGGGTGACATGTGGCACCATGAGATGGTGACATATGGCATTACACATAAGCTTACCAAATGTCTTTTAATCATGTAAGATGAATAAAATTAAGATTAACTATAAATTTGACACTTGGCACAATGTGATTGGGTGAATTCAACCTAGAACCAATCAGAGGGTGACATGTGGCAAGGGTTTAATGTGTTAACTTAGCTATATAAGTGTTGTTATGAGGAATAAAAATACAACCAGCTGTTATTCTCATTTGTGCCGCCACCTTGAGTCTCTCCCTTCTCTTCTTCTTCATCTCTCAACAATTCCAAGAGATTAGCAAACAATCTCTTGAATTAAAAATACTATAAATCGTTTCTAGTGTCTTGTTTACATCTTAATCTCTTAAAAGGCAGAACTTGATTTTCTAATTAATAGAAAAAGCTTTAGAAGCTATTCAAGGGCTGCCATAGGTGTTCTTGGTGTGGACAAGGTAGAGGGATAACATCTGCTGTCCTGAAGATGAATCTCAAAGGCGTAAATACACTGCAGTGCATTAAAAGGTTTGTGTGTTTATTCTTGATTTAATCTAGGGTTCAAAAATTAATTTGATTAATTTTAAAATCTTAAATGGCAAATACATATCCAAAAACATATTAAAAGAGTTTTAATATGTTGTTTATCATTGAAATCAAATAGAAAAAAATAAATCTTGCATGATGCATGTGACCCTAGGTGAAAAATTTTGAATTTAATGGTATAAACTTGTGTTTTTCATGCTTCCGTTCCTTCAATTAGCATCAGAGCCACTATATTTGCCATTTAGATTGTTGTGTATATGATTTAATAGTGTGTTTTGATCATGAGATGATTTATCCATTGCTGGTTGCAATGGATGTGTGGCGGCATGCAAGAGAACACCTAATGGTGCGCAAGGTTTATGGCTTCATGGGTGGCTCAAGGTTTGGCTTTTTAATTTGCAATTGTTGTATGATCTAAAAGCTCATCCTATGTCTAATTAAATTTTTTAATTAGAACTTCAATCACACAATTAAATTTTAATTCAAATCTGAATTTTAAAAACTTTTTGAATGTGATTCAAATCTGAATTTTAAAAGTTGTTTGAATGTGATTCAAATCTGATTGTTTAAAAATTGTTTGAATATGATTCAAATCTGAATTTTTAAGGTTGTTTGAATGTGATTCAAATCTGAATCTTTAAATTTGTTTGAATGAGATTCAAATCTTAATTTTCAAATTTATTTGAATCATATTCAAATCTGGATTTTTAAGATAAATATAAGATATTCAATTTAATTTAAGTTTGTATGTTTTATTTAATTGTTAAATAGTGATATGCATGATAGATGATCATGGACTGTAAAAGACCAATGTGATTGGATTTATCTCTTTTGTGTTTCTTTGGGATTGTAAATTAATTAATTTATTTTAATTTATTTTGGGCATGTATTATTAAGTTTGTAATAATTTTTGGGTTTTAATTTCATTTATTTAAGTTCTTGTAAATTCGCCTTGGTATGCCAAGCATTACTATGTAATACTGGATTGCAAGAAGTTCAAGAGCATTAATGGGACCAGTGGGAGGAATTCAATATCAAGTGTTGATTATGTACTCCTTCAGCAACTCTTGTAAAATGAATGAAAGAAATGCACCTAGGAATACCCTGATTCAATTCTTGGTGGCTCAGAATTGAATCTCTTAGAAAGTCCATGATCATACCATATTTACTGCTTATTCATGAATGCATGAGATGTATGGGAATGTATTCAATTATATGATATATGCATGCTAAATGGATAATGTGCAAAGTGAGACCTTAATAGTAATTAGGATGACCATAAAATCTTCCAAACAAATGATTAAGTTGGAAATGCTATAATTAAAGTAATTATAACATAGGCCCTCTATTAAGGCAATTATTTTAAATAGTTGCATAAGATGCAATTAATTTAAGAGATTTTTCTAAGAATAATTATTAAGCATGAGATGTTGTAAATATGTAAATGGTTTAGTGGCCAATATTGGATGTACCTGAGGACATTAAAATTATTTGCATAATTACTAGTTCAATGGGATCAACTTAACTAATGCAAGATAAATCAATAATGGATGTACCTAAGATTTTGAGCATTAGGGGCTACCTCACATGAGATGTGATGGGCAAGGAGTTGCTCACTTATAGTTTATTGTAATTCCAATAATGGATGTACCTGAGGATGATCAATAGAATTATAAGAATTCAATTACCCACGGGAAATCCATCCAACTAGGATTTCTGTTTTCTACTTTGGAAGTGTAGGATTCGCTAAGTTAGTGGGAAGACCAATTTGATTAAAAGACCATAATCATTTTGGTTAATTACATGATACATTTACTAATTAATCTAGTTATTTTCTGAAGTTAATTTTCTGATAATAATGAGCACAGAACAACCACCACCATCCAATATCCTTATAAGCATACCTGATCGCATAGGTTGACAGGACCTAATCTCGCTCATTGGCTAAGAAATTTGAAACTTGTCCTGAACCTTGAACATATAGGATATGTTCTAGATTCAAATGTTCCTGGCCACTTACCTCCAGATGCCACTTACCTCCAGAGGCCACTCAAGAGGAACATGAAACTTTGGGCAAGTGGAAGGAGCATGATAGGAGAGCTAAGTGTTACATGCTTACTTCCATGAGTAATGAATTACAGAAGCAGCACGAGAACATGCAGAGTACGAGTCCTTCACCTACAAGAGTTATATAGTGAGCACAGATGGAATGCTAGGTATAAGACATTTAGACAGTTGTTCCGCATGAGGATGTCTGAGGGACAGAATGTTGGAGATCATGTCCACAAGATGATTCAGCTGATTGAGCAGTTGGAATATCTTGACTTCAACATGGATTTCCAACTACAGACAGATTGTAACACCCCTATGTTTGGTAGTGCGTTCTACTGTTCTGGTGACCAGTGTGGTCCGGACAGCTAGGATGCCTAGAACTACACTTAGATATGGGTGAGGAGACATAAAATAATGAAATACAAGAAAAGAAAATACAAGAAAAATAAAGAAAAAATAATAGTAATGAAATTTAACCAAGTTAAACGAGCCGATAACCATAGCGATGGGTGACCGCATCGAGAAGTTGCAGCTTGGACCGTTGACTAGCCCTAGACCGCAGGAAATCCTGGAAAATATTTTTAAGACTTAAATAAACATCTATTGAAGTATAAATGTCATTATAAATATCAATGAAAAATTAATTAATTAGTACAAAGAAAAACGAGAAATCGAGAAAATGACAAAACTCGGTATTACCGAAAAATCGGGAATGCAACCTGAATAGGGGCATTGTGGTCATTTGACACCCCGAGTCATCTTTTGACCTAAATTTCCATTAACAATAAATGATATTAAATTTTGAAAATCACATGAAAAATGAAATTAGATATGAAATTACACATAATGTAAATAGAGAAAAATGAGGGTGTAATTATAATTAATTAAACATTAATTATTATAATGTTTAAACTAAGGTTAGTGGAGGGTTAGTGGAGCTATATAAGGCATATGAGGACAAAAGGACAGCCACTTCACTCATCTTCTTCAACCTCACTCTCTTTGCCGAAATGAAATGCTCTCAAATCCTTTATGGCCGGCCAACCATGCAAGCTCCATTCTTCTATCTTCAAGCCATGATCCTTGCATTTTCCTTCACTAAATTTTGCCTACACATCTTGAGAAACATATAGGCAACAAAAAGGAGAGAAAATTTCAAGGTTTTATCAAGCACAAGTTGAGGTAAGTGTCCATTTTCTCTTTCTTGTTTAATTAAACTTTGAATAAAGGTTATGGTGAATTGATTGGTTGAGAAAATTGAAGGATTTGATGTGTAATTAATGTGTTCAATTTTAGTAGCCTTAAATTCCGTGGGAATATGATTTGTTCTTTCATGTATATGGTGATTAGTGAGGTTGATTAGAGAGCTTACATGTACTAGAGCTTAATTGTCATGTGTATGCTTGAAATGGACACTTTGAAGTAGGGTTGTAAATTGAATATGGAAACTTGAAACAAATGTACAATGGGCAGTTTTTATGTACTTAGGAGAGCATTACTTCATGTATATTAATGTTGATTATGAGTTAATGAAATGTACATTAGTGGTTTTGATCAATGGATTAGGGAATTATGATTTATGTATAATTGATTTTGTTGGAATTACCTAAAATGTTTGGTTGTAATTTGATAAATTGAATTTCACAATCAAAGTCATTTTATACAAATGATTGATATTATTGTCAATGAATATTTTGAGTTTTGAAATTTGATGAGTATCCAGATTTCCAAATTAATTGTTGTAATTTTTGTTAAGGTATATTGTACTATGTTTTAAATTATAGTTGTGCACTACTGAATTCTCCACTTAGCGATAGCTTCATATGCTATCGCAGGTGAAAAGAGCATAGAGCAATTGAGTAAGCTTCTTTGAAGACACATTCAGATCAGCTCCAGATATATCATAGGTATACCCATGTACATAGGTTTTGATGTATTCATGTGATAATATGTATGTAAATTATTTGAGCAGTTATATAAAAACTCTTGTGAAATATTTTAGTATGTAATTAAATGTAAATTGTTGTAAATGTAAATTTAAGGTTTCATTTACCTGAATAGTTTTGTAATATTAATTTTGAGTCATTTAATCAATGAAATTTTTCTTTTATGATGAGGTTGGTTTGAAAAAAAATTGATTTGATTATTGAGATTGAATTGTGAAATGAAATGAAGTTTATTGGAGTTGTATTTGAGAAATCATATTGGAAGTGTGTTTCTTTTGTAGGATTGAAGACTTGTTTTCTCAAAATACAGCCGGCACTTTGCCAAAATTTTGAAAAAATTTTATAACACAAGATTTTAATCGATGATTTAAATTTCAAGAAAATTGTTTTAAAATCCCTTGTAGTATGTATATCTAATGGGTTATCAGTAGGCGAAGTACGGTAATTCATTAGGTGTACTATGGGATCATGTTACATCTTACGGGGGAGTAGGGTGTGACACGGATTTGATCCTTCAGTCCCTTTCTGAGTCTTTTGGGAATTTTGTGACAAATTTCCATATGACTAAATAGGAATGCACCTTAGCTAGTTTACTCAACATGCTAGTTATTGCCCAAAAGAATATGCCGGGCAATAGAGGAAAAGAGGTTGCTTTGATTGCATCTTCTTTTGCTGGAAAGTCCAACAAGAAGAAGGGTAATAAGAAAAAAAAAAACCTCAGATTCCTAATCCTTCTATAAAAATAGCTAAATAGAAAGGGAAGACTAAAGCTTATGGAGGCAAAGGAAAGTGTTTCCACTGCCAGAAGGATGGGCACTAGAAAAGGAACTGCCTAGAGTATAGCAATCTAAATGAATGCAATGCCATGGTGAAAACCAACTCAAGTTCAAAATATATTTGGCACTTAAGGTTATGTCATGTTGAAGAAGATAGGATTGCAAAATTAGAGAAAATGGGGATTCTATCCTTATTGGGCACTGAGGCTGCTCCAAGTTGTGAATCTTGCCTTCAGAGCAAAATGACTAGATCACCCTTTGTTGGACAAGGGCTAAGGGCTGAAAATATTTTGGAGCTAATACATAATGATGTATGTGGTCCATTTAAGGAAATGGCTGGAGGCAGTTTTCATTACTTTATTACCTTTACTGATGATAAATCAAGGTTTTGGTATTTGTATTTGATGAAATACAAACATGAATCTTTTGAAAAGTTCAAAGAATTTAAATCTGAAGTAGAAAATCAAACAGGAAAGAGTATTAAAGCTCTTCGATCAGATCATGGAGGTGAATATTTGAGTTAAATTTGATGAATACTTGAGACAGCATGGCATTGTTTCCCAGCTGACTCCTCCAGGAACGCCACAGCCGAATGGTGTATCTGAAAGGAGAAATCATACCCTATTGGATATGGTACGTAATATAATGAGCTATACTGATATGCCAATTTCCTTTTAGGGGTTTGCATTAGAATTAGCTTTGTATATTATGAATAGGATTCCATCAAAATCAATTTCTTCCACACCTTATGAGATATGGCATGGAAGAAAACCTAGTCTTAAGCATATTAAGATTTGGAGTTATCCAGCTTATATCAAAAAGCTGAACACTGATAAATGGGAAACCAGATCAGAAAATGATCAATTTTTTGGATATCCAAAAGATAGTTTCGGATATTATTTTTATTTGCCTACTTCACAAAAGGTTGTGATAAGTAGAGATGCCACATTTCTTGAACAACAGTTTGTTCAAGAAGGAGGCAAAGGAAGGCAAATAGAGTTGGAATTGGAGAATTCTAACCAACCAATAGATTAAATGGATATAGATCCATCTAGTCAACCTACACCCATTGATGAAACATCTACAGCTATTCCTCGTAGAATAACCAGGGTATCTCACCCACCAATGAGATATGCTTTCCTTCATGAAGAAAAACAAGAGTTGTCTACTCATGAAGAAGTAGTTCATGGAGATGATCCACTTACCTATGAATAAGCTATATCAGATATAGACTCTTCAAAATGGATTGATGCTATGAAATTCAAAATTGATTCTATATATAAGAATCAAGTTTGGGATCTTGTTGACCCACTTGAAGGTATTGTACCTATAGGGAACAAATGGATTTTCAAGAAGAAAATTGGTTCTGATGAAAAAGTAAAGACCTATAAGGCAAGGCTAGTAGCGAAAGGGTTTTGCCAAAGGCAAGGAATCGACTATGAGTAGACTATCTCACCTATTGCCATGCTTAAATCAATTAGGATTCTATTAGCTATAGCTGCTTACTATGATTATGAGATTTGGCAAACGAATGTCAAAACATCTTTTCTCAATGGATACATTGAAGAAAACATTTTTATGGAACAACCTAGGGGTTTTGAATCCCAAGATGGTTCCAAGGTATGCAAGCTAAAGCGATCCATTTATGGGTTGAAGCAAGCTTCGAGGAGTTGGAATATCCATTTTGATGAAGCCATTAAATCATTTGGTTTTATCAAAAATGAGGATGAACCATGTGTATATGAGAAGGTTAGTGATAGTGCTATCACTTTTCTTGTCTTATATGTGGATGATATATTGTTGATGGGTAATGACACAGGTATGTTGACAATTGTAAAGGTATGGTTGTCAAATACATTCTCCATGAAAGACTTAAGGGAGGCAACCTATATTCTTGGGATTCGCATCTATAGAGATAGAGCGAAAAGAATAATTACTTTATCCCAAAGTCTATACTTGGAAAAGGTGTTAAAGAGGTTTAACATGCTTGATTCCAAGAGAGGATTGTTACCAGTGAGACATGGTATCCACTTTTCTAAAGAGATGTCTCCGAAGACACCTGAAGAAAGAGATAAGATGGCTAGGATTCCATATGCTTTGGCTATTGGAAGTTTAATGTATGCAATGTTGTGTACAAGGCCGGATATCGCATATGCCATTAGTTTGACTAGCAGGTATTAATCTAATCCAGGTTTGGAACACTAGATAGCTGTCAAGAATATCCTTAAGTACTTAAGAAGAACTAAGGATTTATTCTTGATCTATGGAGGTGGAGACTTGCAATTGGACGGTTATATTGATTCTGATTTCCAATAAGATATCAATGATGGAAAGTCTACCTCTGGATATGTGTTCATTTGTAATAGAGGTGCAGTCGGTTGGAAGAGTTCCAAACAGAGCACGACTGTAGATTCCACTACCAAGGCTAAGTATATTGCTGCATTAGATGCTGCAAAGGAAGATGTTTGGATAAAGAAGTTCGCGACAGAACTTACAATAGTTTCTTCCATTGAGTCAGCAGTTCCACTATACTGTGACAACAATGGAGCAGTCATACGGGCTAAGGATCCAAGGTCTCACTAGAAATCCAAACACATAGAAAGGCATTACCACATTATCAGAGATATAGTTGGGCAAGGCGATATAGCCATGCCGAAAAATAACATCAGCTGAAAAATCCAGCTGATCCATTCACTAAGCCTTTGTCACAATCTCAGTTAAACTAACATCTTGAGAAGATGGGTCTAAGGTATTGTAATGAATGGCTCTAGTGCTAGTGGGAGATTGTTAGTAGTATGCCCTAGAGCATATTATTTAGTATGTATCTTGTACATATTTTATTAATAAAAGGCATTTCCACTTTTTCGTTTACATAATATATTTATGTGTAATAGAAAAGGTCCATTGATATTTTGTTAGAAATATTATTCTTAAGTTGTTAAGAATATGAGTGACAGTATTTCTGGCACAAAGTATCATAAATAGGTTCACAATCAAGGATACTTCACAATAAGGACATGACTTATCTAGAAAAATTATATTCATGTTTGTTTCCAAGTTATTTATATGAGATATAAATAAGATGGAATGGTGAGTCTTATGCCATATGACAAACATGATAGGCACTTATAAATGATAAGTAGGCCGAACCAGTGACACTTGTGACAAGCACATGGAGTTTACTGTTGTTAATGCATTGTCACAAATCATATCAGTGGATATAATCTTTAGACCTGAGATAGCACAATTATCTTGTATATAGGTAATTTGAGTTTGATACTGCTTTCATACTTATGTTGTGTATGGGTATATGGGCATGTGTTGGCTCCTACTTGTAACACCCCTATGTTCGATAGTGCGTTCTACTGTTCCGGTGACCAATGTCTGTTCGGACAGCTAGAATGCCTAGAATTACACTTAGATATAGATGAGGAGACATAAAATAATGAAATACAAGAAAAGAAAATATAAGAAAAACAAAGAAAAAATAATAGCAATGAAATGTAACCAAGTTAAACGAGCCGAGAACCCTAGCGATGGGTTACCGCACCGGGAAGTTGCGGCGTGGACCGTTGACCAACTCTGAACCACGGGAAATCCTAAAAATATTTTTAGGACTTAAATAAATGTCTATTGAAGTATAAATACCATTAGAAATATCAAAGAAAAATTAATTAATTAGTACAAAGAAAAGTGAGAAATCAAGAAAACGGACAAAACTCGGTGTTACCGAAAAATCATGAATGCAACCCGAACAGGGGCATTGTGGTCATTTGACACATGAGTTGTCTTTTGACCTAAATGTCCATGAAAAATAAATGATATTACACTTGGAAAAAGTCATGAAAAAATAAATTGGTGGTGCATAGTTTAAATAGCAAAATATAGGAGCTAAATGAGGAATATGAAAACTTTAGAATATTAAATACTTAATCTAAGTTAGTGGTCCACTAACTCCACTTAAGTGGACATGTGACCAGCATATTTTGGATAGAATTTCATCTTCCTCAACCCTCCCAAAAAAGAAAAACAGCCGAAACTTTGCCCTGGAAGAATCCTCCATGGCCATCCTTGGCCAAGCTCCATGCAAGCATGATCCAAGCCATTTTTCCACTAGCTCCCTTCACTAAAATTGCTTTACACCACTTGGGCAGTAGATAGGCAGCAAGAAGATCAAGTTTAGTCATGGTTTTGAAGAGTTTCCAAAGTGGTAAGTAGGTATTTTTGATGCTTGCTTAATTAAAGTTTGTGTGGATGTTACGGGTAGTTGAATTGTGGAAAGATTTTTGGAGTTTGATGTTTTATGGGAGATGTATATTTTTGGCATCCATGGAAACTCCATAAGAACAGTTTATCCTTGCATGTAAATGGTAGATTAAAGTGTTGATGAAGTGTTTATTTGTGTAGGAATAAATTGGGTGATGTATACTAAGTATATGTGAAAGTACAGTTGATTTTGGAGGCTTGCAAGTTAATTCAAAGAGAGCTACAATTCGGCAAACTTGAAGTGTATATCAAGATATGTTATTTTTTGGTTTGGTTTATGAAATTATATTGTTGAAGTATGGTACTTGTTATGGCAACATGTATATATGTATAAGAGTTTGAGTTTAGACATGTAAATGAGCTAGGTTATGCCATTAAATTGTTTATAATTTCAACTTGGAAAATTCTAGACTATAATGTGCATATTGAGTGTGGTTATAAGCTGCCAAAATGACCAAAAATGTGTTGTGAAATGTGTTTATATTATGGTACAAAACGGAAATGGCATGAAGGAAGTGACTTGGTAAGTGTTGAATGTGTCCTTTGATATGTAATGAAGAGCATGTTGCAGGGCAGTGTATATTTTGGCTTAGAACCTTATGTGGCTCCAATTGGTAGCAGACAAATTGGGGGTGAAATTAGGCACAAAAAGTGCCAACTTTCATGAAGGAAGCTTACTAAAATTCTGCTTGGAAGGTAACTTGAAAAATGACCAAATCCGGATTAGTGCATTTAAGGCCTGAAAATTGACCATTTGGGCAGCAGTTAGTGTTATGGCCATAACTCACTCAAAACAGGTTGAATTAACCTAAAATTTTTACCATGAATAGTTAAGACATATATCTACAACTCTTATGAAGACACCAACACCCAGAAATGACTATAAGCAAGTCAAATAGCTTGCACAAATTCGGGTCTAAAAACTAGCCGAACCAAAAGTGTCATAAAAGTGACCTAAAGTGACCATTTTGATACATTTTGACCAGAAATAGTAAAATGACCATAACTTGGTCTACATAACTCAGAATGACCTGAAATTTTGCCCCGCATGCAATAAGACATAGATCTACAAGTAAGTCTACTTTCTACCAGTAGGGAGAGATGCAAGAGGTTTGAAACCGGCTTGAAGCCTAGTATCAGATTACAAGTGGTCAGATTTAAACATAACAACTTCTCTAAGCTTATTTCTCAAGCACTAAAATTAGAAAGAATTGAATCTGAAGCGGCCCCTGAGAAAAAGGAAATCAGAGAAGATAGAAAAAGAGGGAAAGTCAGTAGAACAGAGTTCTAGTGGTCCTAATGGAAAGAGGAAAAACTTTTGGGGACACAATAGAGGTGGTAAGAAGTCCGGTAGAGATAGATCTTCTGGACAGAAACCACCCCAATCGGATCAGCAAACTCACAAGAAATCCAGAAATGCACTGTCAAATCGACTTTGTTAAACTTGTGGTAAATCACATAGTGGGTTATGTTATAGAGCCATAGGAGCATGTTTTAAATGTGGAAAGATTGGTCATTTTGCTAGAGATTGTATAAATCCATACTGTTCTGGATCATTTACTACACCAGAGGGATCAACCCAAGTTTCTACCCCAAAGAGTTCGCCATTAGTTAGTAGAGGCAGAGGTAGAGATAGGGGCAGCACACCTAGAAGTCAGAGTACTGTGAACCAGCCAGAACAGGGTGATGCTTCAGCTAGAGTATACGCTATACAATAGAGGGAAGAGCCTGAGACATTTGACATCATTGCTGGTACTCTCTAAACTAGTAACTAACATATATATGTATTGTTTGGCCTGGGGTCTGCATACTTTTATGTTAGTGTTAGAACTATATGTTTTGTTGTTATTCCTTTAAAGGGGAATAAATTTTGATGCATTAATGATTAGCCTTTTAAGATAAGGATTGTGATAATAAGTGAAATTAGTTTGGAAGAGTTTATCGATGAAAAGTATTTTCTAACACACCATAAATTATAAAGCTAAACAGCAATCCTACTTAATGTGAGGCAAGAGGACGTAAAAGTAAGTTACAGTAATAGAATTGCTCTAGATAAGGGCAAGGATATTACTGTTAGTAATTGTTCATGGATATTGTAATCAGAATAAGATTCGAATATTAGTAAATTCGAAAAGGATAAAATATAGGAAAGTTTGATCTATTGGGATGTATCGTAGTAACTATGCAATGTTCTTGATGTTTATACTGTAAGCTGCAGATTACAGTGCTGACTTGAGATTATTGTGTAGAGCTACGTACTACTCAATAGTACACTAAGATGAGAATAATTGCCAACGGCATCTGTTTTGGTATATTTATGCCAGGACAGAATTTAATTGTTAGAAATAAGTTTGAAAATCCTACTTAGGGATTTAAAACTCAAAAGTTAGAAAATCGAAAGGTTATAGTTTAGTACAAAAAGATGTAAGTTTTAGAATATTAATAGATAAAAAGAATTGTGGAAGTAAAAATTTGAACAGTTGGTTCAGATATAACAAAGAAATGTTACGAATGTGAGGAAGACTATTGACTAGAATGGTCAGAGGACCAGTGACTAGATAAATCATTCTAACATGACCTCAAGGGTCATTCAAGAAGGAACATGAACAGAAATATTAGACAGCACAATAGTAAGAGAAGATTGTTGTTATACAAACAAATTAAATGTTGTATTAGATTGTTAAAAGTCTTATACAAATTCGAGGGAAAGAAGATTATACGATCATATAGAAAGGAGAAAATAAATGCATGACTATTGTCAGATGGCTATTGGGTAAAA
The DNA here is from genome assembly GCF_030052815.1 of Hevea brasiliensis. Lineage (NCBI taxonomy): Eukaryota > Viridiplantae > Streptophyta > Magnoliopsida > Malpighiales > Euphorbiaceae > Hevea > Hevea brasiliensis. The sequence goes on along the minus strand of NC_079499.1, from coordinate 77,573,672 downwards.
TTTCATGGACGAAATTTATTTTAAGGGGGGGGGGGGGGGGAATTGTAACACCCCTATGTTAAGTAGTGCATTCTACTATTCCGGTGACCAGTGTCTGTCCGGACAGTTAGAATGCCTAGAACTGCACTTAGATATAGATGAGGAGACATGAAATAAAAAAATACAAGAAAAGAAAATATGAGAAAAATAAAGGAAAAATAATAGCAATGAAATGTAACCAACTTAAACGAGCCGAGAACCCTAGCGATGGGTGACCACACTGGTAATTTGCGGCGTGGACCGTTGACTAGCGCTGGACTATGGGGAACCCTAGAAAATATTTTTAGGACATAATAAATGTCTATTGAAGTATAAATACCATTAGAAATATCAAAGAAAAATTAATTAATTAGTACAAAGAAAAGTGAGAAATCGAGAAAACAAACAAAACTCGGTGTTACCGAAAAATCGAGAATGCAACCTGAACAGGGGCATTGTGGTCATTTGACACCCGAGTTGTATTTTGACCTAAATTTTCATTAAAAATAAATGATATTACACTCGAAAAATTTCATGAAAAATTAAATTGGTGGTATATAGTTTAAATAGCAAAATAAAGGAGCTAAATGAGGAATATGAAAACTTTAGAATATTAAATACTTAATCTAAGTTAGTGGTCCACTAACTCCACTTAAGTGGACATGTAACCAGCATATTTTTGACAGAATTTCATCTTCCTCAACCCTCCCAAGAGAAAAAAAAAAAAAAAAAACAGCCGAAACTTTCCCTTAGAAGAATCCTCCATGGCCATCCATGGCCAAGCTCCATGCAAGGATGATCCAAGCAATTTTTCCACTAGCTCCCTTCACTAAAATTGCTCTACACCACTTGGGCAGTAGATAGGCAGCAATAAGATCAAGTTTAGTCAAGGTTTTCAAGAGTTTCCAAAGTGGTAAATAGGTATTTTTGATGCTTGCTTCATTAAAGTTTGTGTGGATGTTATAGGTAGTTGAATTGTGGAAAGATTTTTGGAGATTGATGTTTTAAGGGAGATGTATATTTTTGGCAGCCACGGAAACTCCATAAGAACAGTTTATCCTTGCATGTAAATGGTAGATTAAAGTGTTGATGAAGTGTTTTTGTGTGTAGGAATAAATTGGGTGATGTATACTAAGTATATGTGAAAGTACACTTGATTTTGGAGGCTTGGAAGTTAATTCAAAAAGAGGTACAATTCAGCAAACTTGAAGTGTATATCAAGATATTTTATTTTGTGGTTTGGTTTATGAAATTATATTGTTGAATTATGGTACTTGTTATGGCAGCATGTATATATGTATAAGAGTTTGAGTTTGGACATGTAAATGAGCTATGTTATGTGATTAAATTGTTTGTAATTTGAACTTGCAAAATTCTGGACTATAATGTGCAAATTGAGTGTGGTTATAAGCTTCCAAAACGACAAAAAATGTGTTGTGAAATGTGTTTATGTTATGGTACAAAACAAAAATGGCATGAACGAAGTGACTTGGTAAGTGTTGAATGCGTCCTTTGGTATGTAATGAAGAGTATGTTGCAAGGCAGTGTATATTTTAGCTGAGAACCTCAAGTGTGTGGCTCCAATTGGTATGAGACCAATTGGAGGTGAAACTAAGCACAAAAAGTGCCAACTTTCATGAAGGAAGCTTACCAAAATTTTGCTTGGAAGGTAACTTGAAAAATGACCAAATCCGGATTAGTGCATTTAAAGCCTGAAAATTGACCATTTGGGCAGCAGTTAGTGTTTTGGCCATAACTCACTAAAAACAAGTCCAATTGACCTGAAATTTTTACCATGAATAGCTAAGACATATATCTACAACTCTTATGAAGACACCAACACCCAGAAATTACCATAAGCAAGTCAAATAGCTTGCATAAGTTTGGGTCCAAAAACTGGCTGAACCAAAAGTGACCTAAAAGTGACCTAAAGTGACCATTTTGATACATTTTGACCAGCAATAGTAAAATGACCATAACTTGGTCTACATAACTCAGAATTACTTGACATTTTGGCCTGCGTGCAATATGACATAGATCTACAAGTTTGTAGTTTTGACCGAAACTTGAAAACCAAGGGAACTAGGTCATCCGGCTAGGTCAATTTAGTATACCGAAATCCGGCAAATTACAATAAAACGCAATATACATGGAAATGAATTGGGTAACATGTACCAACCCTAAAAGGCTACAAATGTGACATATTGGTAACATTAAAACCTAATTCACCTAGACTACATCGAGGGTTAACATCTTAGGTTGACTAAGGAAATAATAGAATTCAATAAATTAAGTAATAAGCCTTATTGTTAGCAAAGACTCAGGGAAAGGGAAGGAAACGTTGAGTCAGAGGCAAGAGACAGTTATCAAAGGTTTATGCACAATAGGTATTTTTTTTGAATTTTTCAATTGAAATAAATTATGATTATTTGTATGTTATTGTTTTAAATTGTGTTTGTGTACAATAATTTTGATTTCTTATTTTCTACTTAAAATTTTATTTGAACATTATAGTTTTAAATTGTTTCTGTGCACAATACTTTTATATTCACTGCTTTCACTAGAAAATTTATTTGGAGAAATGAGTTATGAATAATTTTTTATTGTTTTGGCTTTGAGAATCTTATTTGAAAATTATTGTGTTGCCCACTTTGTAAATGGAAAATTTGAGATAAAATGTGATTTGGGAATTATATGAAACATTGTGATTTGGAATTGTTTTGATTCACACTTGGCATGACACTGTTATTATATTCCTCCCTCTTTGACTTATTAGTCTGGGGTGAGTGTGATTATGTTCCTCCCTCTTTGACTTTTTAGTCTGAGGTGAGTGTGGATGAGTACTCATTATTTAGCTAGCTTTGTCCCTCATTGATTTCAATTATTGGGGTGAGTATGTTTTGTCGTGGTGCACAACACGGCATGTGCAGAAAAATTGTGTCATGGCCTAAACTGTGTTATTCAGTTATTTGATCAAATTATGTTATTGATTGGCAACACTGTATTATTCAGTTATTTGATCAAATGGTGTTATTGATTGGCAAAACTGTATTATTCAGTTATTTGATCAAATTGTGTTGTTGTTTGGCAAAACTGTATTATTCAGTTATTTGATCAAATTGTGTTATTGATTGGCAAAACTGTGTTACTCAGTTATTTGATAAAATTTGTGTTATATGAACTTTGTAAATTGTGAATTATTTGATTTGTGAATTGTCAATAAAAGATTTATATATCGCATTTTAAATTGTTATTGTGCACCACTGAGTAAATTTTACTCAGCGATAGCTTTTCATTGCTGTCGTAGGTAGACAGACTGACAGGGCAGTAGATTAGGCTGCTAATGCTATATTGAGAGTTCATCGGGTATAATAAGTATATCATATTTTTCATTTTAAATTGTAATGTATGTTCATTGTATGTGTATAGTGTTATTGGTTTTGAGCAATTGTAAATTTAAAATTGTACAATGAAGTTGTAAAATAAGTTGTAAATTATTTTGAGTTGTAAAATTTATGATATATTTCTTTTATCTCAGCCTTTGAAAATACTGGAAAATTATTGTGGATTTGAGTTGAGAAACATATTGTTTTGACTAAATGTTGGAGTTTGAGATTGAGAAATAGATTTGAAGTGCTTTTTACACGTTTTTGAAGAACTGTTTTATTCAAAATACAGATGGCACTCCACCAAAATTTTTACAGAAATTACTAATAATTCAAATGTGTTAGCTGTTTCACTTCAGTTCAAAAATTTTTAACACCTGTAAATAGTGCTCACCACTGTTAAAAGAAGTAAGAAAAGTTTTAAAATCCCTTGTAGTGTATTTAATGGGTTATCAGTAAACGAAGTTGGTAATTCATTAGGTATACTACGGGATCATGTTATGCCTTACAGAGGGGTAGGGTGTGACACTACTAGTTATATGTGAAGGTAGGTGTTGATCAAGATGGAATCTATTCCTCTAAGTAAATAGAGATAAAATCCTATGTTCATTTAATTGTTCTTAATGTTTCAAGTTCCTGGCCAGGACAGATTGTCACACCCTACCCCTCCGTAAGGCATGACATGATCCCGTAGTATACCTAATGAATTACCAAACTTCATCTACTGATAACCCATTAAATCCATGAATAGGGATTTTAAACCTTTTCTTATTTCTTTTTATAGTGGTAAGCACTTTTGACAAGCACACCCTACCCCTCGGTAAAGCATGACATGATCCCGTAGTATACTTAATGAATTACCAAACTTCGTCTACTGATAACCCATTAAATACACTACTAGGGATTTTAAACCTTTTTTTATTTCTTTTTACAGTGGTGAGCACTTTTGACAGGCATAAATTTTTTTTTTAACTGAAGTGAAACAAAATAACAAATTTGAGTATTAATAATTTCTGTAAAAATTTTCGCAGAGTGCCATTTATATTTTGAATAAAACAGTTCTTCAAAAACCTGCAAAAAGCATCTCCAATATATTTCTCAATCTCGAACTCCAATAAATTTGTTCAACACAATAGATTTCTCAACATTATCAATTCAGTTCAACAATCAATTTTTCAGTGTTTCCAAAAGCTGAGATAAGGTAAATATACCACAATATTTTTACAAGCCAAAATAATTTACAATTTTAGTTTACAACTACTCAAGACCAAGTACAATATATACATACAGTGCACATGCATTACAACAAAAACTACACAATATGGTATACCCGATATACCCGGCGAAATCTCAAAATGTGGTACAAGCAGCCTACTTTGCTGCTCTGTCCGTCTGTCAACCTGCGATAGCAATGAAAAAGCTATCGCTGAGTAAAATTTACTCAGTGGTGCACAATAACAATTTAAAATGTGGTATGTAAAACTTTTGTTGACAATTTAGAATCCAAACAATTCATAATTTTTCAAAGCTCATATAACACAATTTTGATCAAATAATTGAATAACACAGTGTTGCCAATCAATAACACAATTTAGGTCATGACACAAAATTTTTCCACACATGCCATGTTGTACACCACGACAAGGCACACTCACCCCAATAATCGAAATCAATGAGGGAGGAAGCTAGCTAGATAATGAGAACTCATCCACACTCACCTCAGACTGGCAAGTCAAAGAGGGAGGAATATAATCACACTCACCCCATAAATGGAGGAGGAAAATAGTCACACCCACCCTATAAATGGAGGAGGAAAATAGTAATATTGTCATGCTAAGTGTGAATCAAAACAATTCCAAATCACAATATTTAATTATAAACTAGTTGTGCACAAATCATATTTTATCTCAAAATTTCCATTTGCAAAGTAGGCAACACAATAATTTCCAAATAAAATTCCCAAAGCCAAAACAATCAAATATTATTCATAACTCACTTCTCCAAATAAATTTTCTAGTAAAAACAGTGAATATAAAAAGTATTGTGCACAGACACAATTTAAAACTATAATGTTCAATTAAATTTTTAAGTAGAAAAAGAGAAATCAAAATTATTGTGCACAAACCTCTGATATATGCTTCTTGGCCCTAACTCAGTATTCCTTATGCTTCTCTATATCCTTTTCAACTGAAATACACAATTTAATATGTTTCAGTACTCAATGAATTTATTTCTAATAATAAAATCCAATATTTAAATTTTCTTGGTACTATTCTCTTCAATTCATTTTATTAGTCAACCTATAATGTTGACCCTTGATGCACTCTAAGTGAGTCAATTCCAATGTTACCAATATGTCGCATTTTATAGCTGTTTAGTGTTGGTATATGTTACAAAATTCATTTTCAAGTGTATTGCATTTTATTGTAATTTACCGGATTTCGGTATACTATTTTGACCTAGCCGGATAACCTAGTTCCCTCGGTTTTCGGGTTTCGGTCCAAACCACAAACTTGTAGGTCTATGTCTTATTGCACGAGGGGTAAAATTTCAGGTCATTCTGAGTTGTGTAGACCAAGATATGGTCAATTTACCAATGCTGGACAGAATTCACTAAAATGATAGGCTTAGGTCATTTTTTGGTCACTTTTGGTTCGGCAAGTTTTGGTACCCGAACTTGTGCAAGCTATTTGGCTTGGTTCTGGCCATTTATGGGCTTTGGTGTCTTCAGAAGAATTGTAGATCTATGTATAAACTATTCATGGTAAAATGTTCAGGTCAATTGGACTTGTTTTGAGTGAGTTATGGCCAAAACACTAACTGCTGCTCAAATGGTCAATTTTCAGGCTTTCAAGTTACTAATCCGGATTTGGTCATTTTTCAAGTCACCTTCTAGGCAGAATTTAGGTAAGCTTTCTTCATGAAAGTTGGCACATTTTGTGCCTAGTTTCACCTCCAATTGGTCTCATACCAATTGGAGTCACACACTTAAGGTTCTAAGCTAAAACACACACTGCCCTGCTACACATTCTTCAACACTTACCAATTAAACATTCAATACTTACCAAGTTTACCTTTCATGCCAATTCTGATTTGGTACCATAACATTAACACACTTTACATCACATTTTGGTTATTTTGGGTACCTTGTAATCACTCTCAACCTACACATTATAACTCAGAATTTTCAAAGTCCAATTACAATAATTTAACCACATGACATACCTCATTCACATGTCCAAATTCAAACAATTATTCATATACACATGCTGCCACCATAAGCAACATAAATCAACAATATTTCATCAACTCAAACACTTCAACTTCACCATAAGGCTGCCCAAATTGTTCATATACGTCAAGCTTCCCAATTTCAACACATAATCTCACTTTACATTCATAATTCACACATACAAGAGGATTAAATTAATAGCACTTCAAATGGACTCAACCAACACTAATTCCCATCAATTCCCACCAACTTAATGTAAGAAAAAACTCAAGCAACTCACCTCTCATGGCTGCCAAAAATGGACAGTCCATAATTCAACCATTTCTTCAAATTTTTTCACCCAAAATACTACCCATAACCTCAACACAAGTTTTAATTAAGGAAGGGAAGAAAATAAGCACTTACCTCTTATTGGAGCTTGCTAAAACCTCACCCAAACTTCTTCTTTTTACTGCCAATGTCTTCCCCAAGCTGATTATGCAAGGTTTAATGAAGAAACTTAATGTAAAAGAGGGCTAAATGTGGAGTGCATGGAGGTTTTTCAAGGTTTGGCCATGGTGGTTCTTTAATGGAGTTTTCGGCTGATTTTCTTTCTCAATGTTGAAGATGAGTATTCTGCTGTCCCAAAGGCTTATAAAGGTGTCCCAAATTATGAGTTAGTGGAGCATTAACTTGGATTAAAGAATTAATTATCTAAAGTTTCCTAAATTGCAATTTTACCACCATTCTTTCACTATTAATATAATGTACCACAATTTAAATTTTTTATGACATTTTCAAAGTTTGATATCATTTATTTTTAATGAAAACTTAGGTCAAAAGGCAACTCAGGGTGTCAATTGACCAAAATGCCCCTATTCGGGTTGTATTCTCGATTTTTCGATAACACCGAGTTTTGTCGTTTTCTCGATTTCTCGTTTTTCTTTGTACTAATTAATTAATTTTTCTTTGATATTTCTAATGACATTTATACTTCAATAAGTCTTTAATTATGTCTCGAAAATAAATTCCAAGGGTTCTCTGCAGTCCTTGGGTCGGCTATTGCCCACGCTGTAACTTCCCGGTGCGGTTACCCATCGCAACGGTGCTAGCTCATTTTACTTAGTTCCATTTTCTCTCTTTTATTTTTCTTGTATTTTTCCTCTATTGTATTTTAATACCTTGTATCTCCACACTAATATTTAAATATAATTCCTAGCATTCTAGCTGTCTAGACAGACACTGATTACCGGAACAGTAGAATGCACTACCGAACAGAGGGGTGTTACACAGATAGATTTATTCAAAAAAGAGTTTCTGATGAGAAAATCTTTTTAATCAATAACTGGAATTAAAAGAGAACATAATATTCATAGCAAATAGAGTTTGACATAAACCATGAATCCAGCTTGAGTTAGGATTTTGTAACAGAGAAATTTTAGTGCTTGGTAACATATGATTATAGGTTCATTTAAGGTAAACCTTATTACTAATTGGGTGGCCATGGCATGCTATGCTAGGTGTTAACCATGGTCTATGAGGTACATAAAATGATTTAGAGAAATCATTTACTGTAAGAAAGAGTTCTGATAATATTAAGAGTTGATATAATATCTCATTGCCAATTAGTGATGAGCCTAGTAAGTCACACACATACATAAGTTATCACCTAATTAAATATGATTTAATTAATTAATTAAAGATTTTAATTGATTAATTAAATAGGTTTGGTTTGCAATTAGATTGCAAAGTCCCTAGCATTACTTGAAACCGAATCTCGACTGTTGGATATATAGTATAAGTTAAATTTATATTTAAAGTATTTAAATATGAATTTAATTAATGAGAAATTAATTAATAGAGATTAATTAATTAATTTATATTTGATATAAATTGATTAGAAGAAGAGAAATAATTATTTTGGATTGAGAACTCAAAATTAAGAAATAGGGGCATTTTGGTCATTTCACTAGGTGACATGTGGCACCATGAGATGGTGACACAAGGCATTACACATAAGCTTGCCAAATGTCTTTTAATCATGTAAGATGATTAAAATTAAAATTAAATATAGGTTTGACACTTGGCACAATGTGATTGGGTGAATTAAACCTAGAACCAATCAGAGGGTGACATGTGGCAAGGGCTTAATGTGTTAACCTAGCTATATAAGTGTTGTTATGAAGAAAAAAAATACAACTAGCTGCTATTCTCATTTGTGCTGCCACCTTGAGGCTCTCCCTTCTCTTCTTCTTCATCTCTCACCAATTCCAAGAGATTAGCAAACAATCTCTTGAATTAAAAATACTAGAAATCGTTTCTAGTGTCTTGTTTACATCTTTAATCTCTTAAAAGGCAGCACTTGATTTTCTAATTAATAGAAAAAGCTTTAGATGCTGTTCAAGGGCTGCCATAGGTGTTCTTGGTGTGGACAAGCTAGAGGTACAACATCTGGTGTCCTGAGGACAAATCTCAAAGGCACAAATATATTGCAGTGCATCAAGAGGTTAGTGTGTTTATTCTTGATTTAATCTAGGGTTCTAAAATTAATCTGGTTAATTTTAAAATCTTAAATGGCAAATACATATCCAAAAACATATTAAAAGAGTTTTAATATGTTGTTTATCATTGAAATCAAATAGATAAAAATAAATCTTGCATGATGCATGTGACCCTAGGTGAAAAATTTTGAATTTAATGGTATAAACTTGTGTTTTTCACGCTTCCGTTCCTTCATCAACATCACCATCAGAGACCTTTTAGAGCTATAACTTTAGGATAGGATCTTTATTGTAATATCTTACATGCCTTAGTCCTAAACTACAATCATAAGTCTCTTTTATTTGCTTTATGTCCAAAAATTTTCCATGCTTAATAAATAATATGCTTCCTTTTCTCTGATTTTGCATATTATTTTAACATTGAGGACAATGTTTGCTTTGAGTTTTGGGGGGGGGGGGGGGGTACAATTGCATTTGCATATCATTATATGCACATCATTATATTGTTTAAATTCAGCTACATTATTCTCGTGTATTAAAATTTTTGAGAATTTTTGAAAAATTTTGGACTTTAAATTGTGAAACTTAACACTATAACCAAATTCTAGTAGGCTAATAATTGGACTCCACGAGATAGAGGAATGAACGTGTCTAGATAGGCAAAAAGGGATTCTAATATGTTGCTTGAGAAGAACTTAATCACCTAAGTGGAACTAGATTAGTTAAACCTCTTCATAACTATTAATTTATCACATTGAACTTATAAAATTAGGAGAACAATTTTTGAAATACAAGCAATCTTAAAAAACTTCCTCACTAGCTCTAGAACATATCTCTTAGATCTATCAAGGCGAAATCCTAGCATATGCTTTATAAAGAGATAATTAAGGCATTCTTTGATATAGCCTCACTAAGCCTTAGCCCCCCTAATTAAAATGTATATCTCTTGTAGCCAACTTGAAGCCTATGTTTATCCCTTAGAATTTATTGCTTACCCATGTCATTTACCTAGCGCCTAGCCTAAACACCTACCATATCCTTTTGTGGAAGCAAAATGTATAAGGAAAATGAAGAGAGGATGTAGAACTAAAAAAAGAGTGCAAGTGTGCAATTGAAATCAAAGAAAAACTTGCCTTTCCAAACTAGCAAAAGTAATGAGTTTGGGGGAGAGGACAAAAGGGACATAAAAAGAAAGAAAAAAAAAAGAGAAAAGAAAAGAAGTCCTAAGATAAGTATCGTGGAAGCATTCTTGGCACTGTAAAAAGCCAAAAGCCTTTCCTCTCCATACAAAGTTAGTATTTTATGCATACATGTTATCCTCATATTTGCATTCCCTAAAGACCTTTCATTGGCAACCAAGTCATTATCCTTTAGCCCCATTGCAACCCTTTTTAAAGACCTTTTGATCTTTTGAAAGTTCATGCTATATTAGAGGAGATAGAAAATTGAGATATGCCTATGGAGTTGGAATTTAATTACTTCTCCACAATTACTCACATAAGAGGCAAATTTGGGGGAGTTAGTGTTTCTCAAATCTATCCCGATAAAACAGGTTATTTGTGGCTTATTAATGGTTTGTATAGAGGAATAATTAGTCGAAACACCATGAAAGGAGGTGAAGATTCTAAACAGGCAGCTATTAGAACCCTTATTCCTTGAAAGAGGGAAATTGGAATGAAGGTTGGAGAAGTTCAATTTTGTGCTTATTAAGTTGTTGGTTATATTCCTAAGTATCCCCTGAAATGTGTTTTAAAATAGAGTTTTGCTTTGCTTAAGCACAAGCAAAAGTTTGAGTTTAGGGGTATTTGATACACTTGAATTGTATAGATGTTTTTAAGCACATTTGTATACTAATTCATAGCATTTAGGCAAGTATTTTCATGTATAGTAGTTGAATTCATTAGTTTTTTGTAATTTCTATTGTCAAACCTTTAATTCCATATTTTCTGCATCATTTCAGGTGTTTGGGTTAAGCCCTAGAGCATAGGAGTGCAACAGAAAGCTTGGAGAAGCCAAGAGACAGAGAATTACTACTGATACAAAGTACACGGGTCATGTAAGCCAAGCCCCAGACCCGTGTAACTCTCTGCCAGAAGAAAGCCAAAAGAATCAATGGAGAAACACAAGTACATGAGTCATGTAAGTAGACTCGTGTAATCTGCAAGGACCCGTGTAAGTCTCTGCCGAGGACAAGCTTGAAGCACTTCATGGGAACAATAGTACACGGCCCGTGTAACCAAGCCCGTGTAGTTGGCGCAAACCCATGTAACTTTCATTGCCAATGCATGATTTTACAATTCTCCTCCAGCAAGTTACATGGCTGTACATTACGGAACTCGTGTAGTGACACACCGGCTGTGTACTATGCTGTAGCTAGTTTTATAACTTGAATTCCCCTCCTGCTTTCGAATAAAAACGAGACTACTAAGGCCCTTTGGACTCAAAATGACCTAACCCTAAAGCAACGAATATAAATAGAAAAGAAAACATCAGAAGAAGGGTCGGTCGAAGACTACTGCTGAAGGCTGTTGCTGTCGGGCTCTACGTCAGTACCAAAAGAATCTTTCCAACTGAAGCTCCATAAGATCAAAGCTGCAAACTCTCTTTGGTTCCATCGTTTCATCTCCCTAGACAGATCTTATATTTTTATTTCTTCTCCATGATTTGTTTTTACTGTTTTTATCTTTTATCATGATGTTTGCTGGACTCACCATGAGTGAGTAGTTTTCTTATTCTAGATTTGGGAGAGTAGCGCTTGTAATTATTATTATGGATGAACACTAAGTTTTATTTATTGGATTTGAGATTCGTTTCTTGATTTAACTCCTTATGATCTTAATGCATGCTATGTGCTGCTACCCCCTTAGCCATGATTGCAGATGTTAGTTGAAGGACTGAAAGGTGAAAATTAATATTAGAAAATCAAGATCTTGAACCTAGGAATTCTGACCTAGACATAGGCTGATACCTTTGTGGAACTTTAAAATTGGTCAAAAATCTTAAAGGATTTTAATTAATTTAATCGCTACGAAAGTAGGGTTTGAGTTAATTAGAATACACCCTAGGTGCCTTGGGAGAGGATTTAGGATAACTCAAGACTAATTTTCCATCAAGGAAAATGACCCTCAATCCAGTAAATAAGTTAGATAAGATCCCTAGTAAGATTCAAGTGTGAAATCTTAATTCCATAATTGTTTTAAATAGACCATTTCGTTTTAAGTTTACCATTCTAGTGTTTAAAATTACAAACTTCATTCCCTAAGTATTTGATAGCCTAGACAGTCAAAATTTCTGTGGAGATTGGTACTTGCTAAACAAACTCCTCATGGGAACGATATTCTACTCATCACTTTATTACTTGTTAGTGATCCGTGCACTTGTGGGGTTGTAAAACAAGGCAAACACAACCCACTCATATGTTAGTGCTAGCATAGTTAGTTCTCTTGTGGTTCCGTGTGCTAAAATGGATTTTGAAGTGCTAGTAACTAGTCCGTTAGAACAAGAGGTCAGAGTCAATAGAATGTATAGAGATTGTCCTTTGGTGATCCAAGGACATTTTTTCTTGTCAAATTTTATTGAAATGCCCTTCAGAGATTATGATATCATCTTGGGCATGGATTGGTTAGCCAGGCATCACGCCATAATTGACTGTAGACTGAAGAAAATCACTTTTGGTCTCCCTATGTACGGTGATGTGGTAATACATGGGGAGAGGCAATTACTTCCATCAAACATCATTTCGGCTGCACTAGCTAGAAGGATGATCAGAAAGGGGTGTGAAACATACTTGGCACATGTGATAGACACCCAAGTGGGGAGTCTAGCACTGAGAGACATCACTACCATATGTGACTTTCCGGATGCATTCCCTGATGAGTTTCCAGGGTTACCTCCGGAAAGAGAGGTGCAGTTTGAAATTGATGTTATGCCTAGTGTGGACCCAATCTCTATAACACCATAGAGAATGGCACCAACAGAACTGAAAGAATTGAAAGTGCAATTGCAAGAGCTGCTTGACAAGGGCTTTATCCGCTTTAGTGTGTCACCTTGGGGAGTGCCAGTGTTGTTTGTTAAGAAGAAAGATGGCACTCTCCGCTTATGTATTGACTATCGACAGTTGAATAAGTTAACAATAAAGAATAGATATCCATTGCCCCGCGTTGATGATTTTTTTGATCAGTTGAGGGGTGCAACTGTATTCTCCAAAATTGACCTAAGGTCTGGTTATTATCAGCTGAAGGTGCAAAAGCAGAGTATTCCTAAAACTTCCTTTATAACCCGCTATGGCCATTATGATATCTTGGTCATGCCATTCGGGTTAACTAATGCTCTAGCTGCTTTTATGAATCTGATGAACACTATCTTCAGACCATACCTTGACCAGTTTGTTGTGGTATTCATAGATGATATATTGGTCTACTCGAGGAGTGCAGAGGAGCATGATAGACATCTACGGATTGTACTGCATACTTTGAAGGAGAAACAGCTATACGCCAAATTGTTGAAGTGTGAATTTTGGCTGAAGGAAATATCATTCTTGGGGCACGTAGTATTGGTAGAGGGCTTCAAGATAGATCCAAGTAAGATAGAAGCTATCCTTAATTGGAAGCCACCCAGAAATATCATGGAGATTCGCAGTTTTCTGAGTTTAGCTAGATACTACCACCGATTTGTGAAAGGGTTCTCCATGTTAGCATCTCCATAGAACAAATTACTTCGAAAAGATGTGAAATTTTAATGGACGGATAAATGCCAACAGAGTTTTGATGAGTTGAAGAGTTGGTAAACTGAAGCTCTAGTCCTTAATTTACCTACACCGGGTAAAGAATACACAGTTTACAATGATGCTTCTCACATTGGGTTAGGTTGTGTACTGATGCAAGAATGAAATGTCATTGCCTATGCATCATGCCAGCTAAAATCACATGAGAGGAATTATCTGACACATGACTTGGAGCTAGCAGCTATTGTGTTCACTCTTAAGATCTTGAGACACTATTTGTATGGGGAGAAGTGCTACATCTATACAGATCACAAGAGTTTGAAGTATCTGGGCACTCAGAAGGAGTTGAATTTGACACAAAGGAGATGGTTAGAGTTGATAAAAGACTATGATTGTCTGATAGACTATTAGCCAGGGAAAGCTAATGTGGTAGCTGATGCCTTATGTCGTAAGAATATAGCAAGTCTATGGGTTTATCCTTTGTCTATGGTACATGAGTTGAGAGTATTGCATGCCAGCTTAGAGATTAATGATGAGGAGCAAACAGCAGTTGCATGGCATGTACAACTAGTTTTGATTAATCAGATCATAATGGCTGCTCAGAATGATCAGAAGTATCAGAAGCTGTTAAAAGAAGTCAGACAGGGCAATAAACCAGAATTCTCAATGAGAGATGACAACCTACTGCTTCACCAGGGCAGAATGTGCATTCCTAATGATGTTGATTTAATGCAGATCATTATGAAGGAAGCACATGAGTCTCCTTTTGCTATGAACCCTGGTGGCACGAAAATGTACAGAGGACTGAAAGAACAATACTGGTGGATGGGTATGAAAAGAGATGTGGTGGAATTTATTTCCAAATGCCTAACTTGTCAACAAGTGAAGGCAGAGCATCAAGTACCAGCTAGTTTGTTACATCCACTACCAGTACCATAATGGAAATGGGAGAGAATAACAATGGATTTTGTGATGGGACTTTCGAGGACACATAAGAGCCATGATGCTGTATGGGTCATTATTGACAGACTGACCAAGTCTACTCATTTTCTACCTGTTCGGATGGGCTACATTTTATAAAAATTGCCAAGTTGTACATTGATGAGATAGTAAAAATGCATGGATTGCAAGTATCCATCGCATCAGACAGAGATCCTAAGTTCACTTTTAGATTCTGGGGTAGTCTTCAAAGAGCCCTAGGAACTAGATTGAACTTCAGCACAGCATTCCGCCCACAGACAGATAGCTAGTCTGAGAGGGTAATTCAGAACTTGGACGAAATGCTACGGGCTTGTGTGATTGAGTTTGAGGGTAGTTGGGACACACACTTGCCTTTGATTGAGTTCACTTACAACAATAGCTACCAATCAAGCATTGGAATGCCTCCATATGAAGCTTTGTATGGCAAAAAATGTAGAAACCCGTTGTGTTGGGATAAGGTAGGCGAAAGTAAGATGATTGGGCCAGAAATTGTTCAGCAAACTGAAGAGAAAATCAAATTGCTTAGAAATCGACTCAAAGCTGCATCAGACCGTCAGAAGTCCTCTATTGATGTGAAAAGAAGGGATATTGAATATGCAGTGGGTGACAAAGTATTCCTCAAGGTTTCCCCTTGGAAGAAAATTATGAGATTTGGCAGAAAGGGAAAATTGAGTCCTCGTTTCATTGGGCCATGTGAGGTTCTAAAGAGAGTGGGTCCTTTGACATACCGTTTGGCACTACCTCTAGGGTTGGAGAAGATACATAATGTCTTCCATGTGTCCATGTTGAGGAGGTATCAATCTGACCCATCGCATGTGTTATCAGTGGAAGAAATTGAAGTAAATCTAGACCTCACATATGAGGAAGAACCCATAGAGATTCTGGCTTATGAGGTGAAGCAGCTACGAAACAAGCAGATACCGTTAGTAAAAGTGCTGTGGAACCATCATTCGGGCCAAGAAGCTACTTGAGAACAAGAGGAGGATATGAGGAGACAGCACCCACAGCTATTCAGAGACTGATACCAGGTAAAATTTTGAGACGAAATTTATTTTAAGGGGGGAGAGTTGTAACACCCCGACAAGCATAGCCTGGTACATTTTACTATTCTGATGACCGGTGTCGGTCTGGACAATTAAGAGGAGTAGAATCACATGTAAGACACCTAGATAAGCCCTGAATATAAATAATTAGTAATTGCTAAATAGTTAAGTATAAAGAAGAAAAACAAAGCATAAAAGGTTAAATGAGCTGGGAGTCACAGCGATGGGTGACCTTCCCGGGAAGTGACTGTAAGGTAAGCTTTAACTCAAATTTCAAATTGAAAAAATGTGACGCCACGGTCCTTAGGACTATTGTATACATAGTGGAAAAAAGAAAATCACGAAAAAGAGTTGTTAAGCAGGTCAAATAATTAGGTCAGGGATCCAAAAAAAAATATCGAATAACTTGCAAACCAGATTAAACCAACGAGGGGCAATTTGGTCAATTCACCCCTAAAGCTGACTCCTGACCTAACTATCCAATAAAATCAGAGAAAAGAAAGTTTTGAAATATGAAATTAAATTAAATAAGTATGGGGAAAATAAAAGGAAAAGAAAATTAAATTAAAAAGACTTATGACATCATAAGGCCCATGTAAGCATGACATCATTAACAAATTTAAATTCTAATTATTTAATTATGGATAATTACAGAGAGACAAATAAAGAAAATTAAAAGGAAATTTTTTTTCTATTTTCTTCTTCTTCTTGCCGTGAACCCATTTTATCTCTTCTCTCTCATTTTTCTTTTCCTTCCCTACATTAAAGCTCACTTTGAGCTTTTATAACCCTAAATTACCACATAAATCCCTTAGAAAACTTGTAGAAATTCTCAAATTGAGTGTCAAGAAAAAGATTTGAAAGAGAAAATTTGAAGAATTTGAAGAAACAAGAAGTTAGGAATGCCTCATACAAGGTTAGTGAAGTTATTTCCAAATTTCTCTTTATATTCATGTATAAGCATAAGAATTAAGTTAGAAATTGCTAAAAATGAAACAAAAATAACAATGTATAGAATTCCATGGAATTTCAGCCAACTTGAGATGTGGTAGGAATTGATTGAGCTTGATTGAATTAAAGGTGAACATGAGCTTGAATGAGTTGATTGATCATATTTATATACGTTGATTTAGTGAGATGTAACAATTAGTGAATTAGGGTTCTTGGCACTTAAGGTTTGGGAGAAAAATTGTAGAAAATGGTCAATTGATGCAAATAACCTTACTTGAGTTGAGAAATGGTCAATTGTGACCATTTGTGGTGTGTGTGAATTGTTAGAACCAAGTTTCAATTTGGATTGGTCCAGGTCAATATGCAGACAGCTTGACCTAGGTCCTTTTTAGGGATCAAAACTGAAAATTTACTAACCCATTTGGTGTGTGGTCAATTTGGAATGAAACTAGACACAAAAATGGACCATTTTTCATTTAGGAATCATACCCAGAAAATGACCATAACTTAGTAAACAATTAGGCCAAATTCGGATTTGGACACACTGCCCTATACAAAAATAATCAAATAAACAGTAGTTACGTAAATGACTATAACTTGGTATAGGAAGGTCCAAATGACCTGAATCTTATACCGATAGAAAGCTGAGACATAGCCCTATAACATTCATGAAGAAAACAAACCCAAATTTTGACCATAACCTATCCAAAAACTCACCTGCAATCAACACACCAAAAACTGCCAATATCCAGAAAATGCCCAAAATTCTGGGTAACACCAAATCTGGCCAGCCCCATTCAAATAGTTATATCTTGGGCTACAAAACTCCAAATGGAGTGATTAAAAAGGGGAAATAAATTCAAGACAATAAGGAATAACGTCTATGAAGAAAACTTAGCCAAATTACCATAGCAACTTGACTAATGAAACAGTGCAAAACAGGACACCAAATCTGAAATTTGGAAATTTTACCTGAGAGACTTAAAATTTGAGGAAACAACCAAAACCAACAAATTAGGTAACCAAAATGTGGTATGTGGGTGAAATTAAAATCTCTATACCTATTAAGCATGAGAAAGTCAACAATTTGACTTGAATAATATCATGAATAGTAACCCCGAAATACAAAATTTAAAGAATGTCAAGTTAAGTATATTAAAGCTAGAAATAAATAGATTTCAAATTGTTTTTGGGCTTATGATAAATTATGATACTAAAATACTGTAAAATTATGTGTTTCAGTTGAAAAGAATACCAGGAAAGAACCAGAGGCATCTAGTCAAGGCCAAAAGGTGACTCGCATAAGGTTTGTGCACAATATAAATATTCTTTAAAATTTATTATTGCAAAGTACATGAAATGAATTGTGATTTATTTATATTGAAAAAGGGTGATTGAAATGTACACTATATTTTTGATCTAAATTGTTGGAAATTTAATAATCTATGTTTTAATTGTCAATAAATGTTTGGTAAATGGTTAAGATAGTTTTGAAACCACAGTGTCATGACAATATATTTGAATGTCTCACTAGCATGACTAGTGGGAGCAATTAGTTTTGAATTTTGATTCCCTCTCTGGCTGAAGTGTTGAAGTGTGTGCCAGTAGAGCAAGAAATTAAATGGGTACCCATAGATTGAGCTAGCTAGCCTTGTGATTTCTCATAAGCCTCCCGCTATTGAGATGAATATTATTCTGAATGGCATGATATAACTGTGTGTTTTTATGAAATATTTTGAGACTTCCGAAATGAGACTGTTTTGATAAAAAATTATCAATTGTCTTTTGTATCCACTTTTCATGCTTAGTATTGTATTTGAATAAATGTGATTTTAATTATGCATAAAATGTCATTTTAGTATGTTGTGCACCACTGAGTCATAGTACTTAGCAATGGCTGTTATTGTTCTCGCAGATAGAGAGACTAGAGGAGCAGCAGAGTGAACAGTTGAGGATCTTGGACCTACAGCCCTGAGGTTTTGTCGGGTATAATTTTATACCCTGATTGTAATATTTATATTTGTGTATGTAACCATACGTACATGTATAATTGGCTTTGAGCTGTTGTATAGATTTTGTAATAATATTAGTTTGGATTTTCTAATGTAAATTTTGGGTTGATGAAAGTAAATTATTTTTATTTTAATGAAAAATGAATGGAATTATTGAGTATTATTTTTTATGACAATTGAATTGAGAATTATTTTGAATTATGGAGTTGGGAGAAATGATATTGATTTGTGTTGTAGTAGTTGTTAAGTTTGATGAAATAAATTATTGAAAGTGTTCTTACAGGTATTTGAAGAACTGTATTTCCCAAATATAGACGGCACTCTGCTGAAATTTTTCCAAAATTTGTGTAAAAATAAAAATGAACAAAAATTTTAACTATTTTTTAAACTTCAATTAAATGTTTTAATACCTGCTATAAAAGCTCACCAATTTCAAAAAGTAAGAAAATTGTTTTAAAATCCCTTATAGTGTATTTAATGGGTTATCGGTAGACGGAGTCGGTAATTCATTAGGTATACTACATGATCATATTATGCCTTACACAGGGATAAGGTGTGACAAGCTGGGAGCTGATCAAAAAAGGAAAGTTTTAGTTCTATGTCTTATGAAAATTTTGGCTTTGGAATTACTATATTTTCAGTTTTATAGCCTGAGTTATATCATTTATACCAAAACTAGTCAGGTACCCAAAATTTAGGATTTCCATATCTAGTTCTAGTACAGGACAGATCTATTTACCCAACTTTGTCCAGTAATTTGGTTGGGTTAAGTTCATAATTTGGCCTTAAGTTCTTCATATGAAATATTCTCCTATGTCTCAGGTTTCCATGGGTTTAAGAATCAGGTCATTCGGAGTTTCCTAGAGTGAGTTATGACAATTTAAAAATTACTATTCACGTGGCCTATGACACCCCTTTCCCGTTTACAGTGTAGCTGAGCAAGATATGCCACATAGTGTGGGGAAGCACCATATCTTATTTTATTACAATTTACCCTTTTCTTAATTAATTAATTTATTTATCGATTTATCACAAAGTGAAATTTATGTCATCTAGTTTATTTATTTAAAGTTTGAATTAATTTAAGGTTCCAAAAATTTTACAGAAAATCTGGCAGTGCCTGATAAAAATGGAGAAAACAGTTCTTCAGAACTGAAGGAATGGAAACGTGAAAAACATAAGTTTATACCATTGAATTCAAAAATTTTCACCTAGGGTCACATGCATCATGCAAGATTTATTTTTATCTATTTGATTTCAATGATGAAAAACATATTAAAACTCTTTTAATATGTTTTTGGATCTGTATTTGCCATTTAAGATATTAAAATTAATCAGATTAATTTTAGAACCCTAGATTAAATCAAGAATGATTACACTAACCTCTTGATGCACTGCAGCGTGTCTGCACCTTTGAGATTCGTCTTCAGGACACCAGATGTTATCCCTCTAGCTTGTCCACACCAAGAACACCTACGGCAGCCCTTGAACAGCTTCTAAAGCCTTTTCTATTAATTAGAAATTCAAGTTCTGCCTTTTAAGAGATTAGAAATGTAAACAGGACACTAGAAACAATTTCTAGTGTTCTTAATTCAAGAGATTGATGGCTAATCTCTTTGAATTAATGAGAGATGAAGAAGAATAGATGAAAAGCCTCAAAGTGCGTGACAAAGGAGAGGAGTGGCTGCTGGTTATTTTTTCTTTTCATAACCACACTTAAATAGCTAGGTTAACACATTAAACCCTTGCCACATGTCACCCTTTGATTAGCTCTAGGTTTAAGTGACCCAATCACATTGTGCCAAGTGTCAAACCTATATTTAATCTTGATTTTAATCATCTTACATGGCGGCATATTTAAAAAAAAAAAACATTTGGCAAGCTTATGTGTAATCCCATGTGTCACCATCTCATGGTGCCACGTGTCATACTGTGAAATGACCAAAATGCCCCTGTGTCTTAATTTGGAGTTCTTAACCTAAAATAATTATTTTCTTCTTCTAATCAATTTATATCAAATATAAATTAATTAATTAATCTCTATTAATTAATTTCTCATTAATTAAATTCATATTTAAACACTTTAAATATAAATTTAATTTATACTACACATCCAATAATCTAGATTTGGTTTTAAGCCATGCTAGGGACTTTGCAATTTAATTGCAAACCAAACCTATTTAATTAATTAATTAAACTCTTTAATTAATTAATTAAATCATATTTAAATAGGTGATAACTTGTGTATGTGTGTGACTTACTAGGCTCATCACTAATTGGCAATGAGACATGATATCAACTCTTAATATCTCAGAACTCTTTATTACCATAAATGATTTCTCTAAATCATTTTATGCACCTCATAGACCATGGTTAACACCTATCATAGCATGCCATGGCCACCCAATTAGTAATAAGATTTACCTTAAATGAACCTATAATCATATGTTACCATGCACTAGAATCTCTCTATTACAAAATCCCAACTCAAGGTGGAGTTATGGTTTATGTCAAACTCCATTTGCTATGAATATTATGTTTTCTTTTAATTCCAGTTCTTGATTAAAAAAGATTTTCTCATCAGAAACTCTTTTCTGAATAAATCTATCTGTCCTGGCCAGGAACTTGAAACATCAAGAACAATTAAATGAACATAGGATTTTATCTCTATTTACTTAGAGGAACAGATTCCATCTTGATCAACACCTACCTCCATATATAACTAGTAGGAGCCAACAGATGCCCATATACCCATACATAGTACAAGTATGAAAGCAGTATCAAACTCAAACTACCTTATTATGAAGTATCCTCGATTGTTAACCTATCTATGATACTTTGTGCTAGAAATATTGTCACTCATATTCTTAACAACTTAAGAATAATATTTCTAACAAAATATCAATGGACCTTTTCTATTACACATAAATCTATTATGTAAACGGAAAAGTGAAAATTCCTTTTATTAATAAAAATATGTACAAGATACATATTAAATGATATGCTCTAGGGCATACTACTAACAATCTCCCACTAGCACTAGAGCCATTCATTACAATATCTTAAACCTATCTTCTCAAGATGTCGGTCTAACTGAGTCTGTGACATAGGCTTAGTGAATGGATCAGCTGGATTTTCAGCTGATGCTATTTTCTGCATGGCTACATCGCTTCGCCCAACTATTTCTCTAATAATGTGGTAGCGCCTTTCTATGTGTTTGGATTTCTGGTGAGACCTTGGTTCCTTAGCCTGTATGACTGCTCCATTATTATCACAGTGTAGTGGAACTACTGACTCAATGGAAGGAACTACTGTAAGTTCTGTCACAAACTTCTTTATCCAAACAGCTTCCTTTGCAGCATCCGATGCAATATACTCAGCCTCTGTAGTGGAATCTGTAGTCGTGCTCTGTTTGGAACTCTTCCAACTGACTGCACCTCCATTACAAATGAACACACAAAACATGTCCAAACATGTAAAAATATTTAGATCCTATGGCTAAAGCTTCAACAGTTGAGCCATTGCCAATCCGGACTCTAATATCTTGAGAACGCAAGCTGCTACTATTTGTTAGTTCCTGTATATCATTAGAAATGTGAGAACTAGCACTAGTATCTAAAACCCAAGCTGTAGATGAACTATGAGTATCATCAGAATCTAAATAACAAGATATGGACATTCCTTTCGAAGGTGTATCCTTCTTGTCCTTCAGAGAAGCAAGATACTCTGGGCAGTTCCTTTTCCAGTGCCCATCCTTTTGGCAGTGGAAACACTTTCCTTTGCCTCCATCAGCTTTAGTCTTCCTTTTCTGTTTAGCTATTTTCTTGGAAGGACCAGGAATCAGAGGTTTCTTTTTCTTATTGCCCTTCTTCTTGTTGGACTTTCCAGCATAAGAAGATGCAACCAAAGCTACCTCTTTTCCTTTATTGCCAGGCATATTCTTTTGGGCAATAACCAGCATGTTGAGTAAACCAGTTAAGGTGTATTCCTGTTTAGTCATATGCAATTTTGCCACAAAATTCCCAAAAGACTCAGGAAGGGACTGAAGGATCAAATCCGTCTGTAGTTGGAAATCCATGTTGAAGTCAAGATGTTCCAACTACTCAATCAGCCGAATCATCTTGTGGACATGATCCCCAACATTCTGTCCCTCAGACATCCTCATACGGAATAGCTGTCTAGATATCTCATACCTAGCATTCCTGCTGTGCTCACCATACAACTCTTGTAGGTGAAGGAGGATCTGACTCGCACTCTGCATGTTCTCATGTTGCTTCTGTAACTCATTACTCATGGAAGCAAGCATGTAACACTTAGCTCTCATATCATGCTCCTTCCACTTGTCCAAAGTTTCATGTTCCTCTTGTGTGGCCTCTGGAGTTAAGGGACCAAGAACATTTGAATCTAGAACATATCCTATATGTTCAAGGTTCAGGACAAGTTTCAAATTTCTTAGCCAATCATACAGATTAGGTCCTGTCAACCTATTGTGATCAAGTATGCTTGCAAGGATATTGGATGGTGGTGGTTGTTTTGTGCTCATTTTTATCAGAAAATTAACTGCAGAAAATAACCAGATTAATTAGTAAATGTATCATGTAATTAACCAAAATGATTATGGTCTTTTAATCAAATTGGTCCTCCCACTAACTTAGCGAATCCTACACTTCCAAAGTAGAAAATATAAATCCTAGTTGGATGGATTTCTAGTGGGTGACTGAATTCTTATAATTCTATTGATCATCCTCAGGTACATCCATTATTGGAATTACAATAAACTATAAGTGAGCAACACCTTGCCCATCACATCTCATGTGAGGTTCAATCCTTTACCTAGCCCCTAATGCTCAAAATCTCAGGTACATCCATTATTGACTTGTCTTGCATTAGTTAAGTTGATCCCATTGAGCCAGTAATTATGTAAATAATTTTAATGTCCTCAGGTACATCCAATATTGGCCACCAAACCATTTACATATTTACAACATCTCATGCTTAACAATTATTCTTAAGAAAATCTCTTAAATTAATTGCATTTCATGCAACTATTTAAAATTTCTTAAAATAATTGCCCCAATGGAGGGCCTATGTTATAATTACTTTAATTATAACATTTCCAACTTAATCATTTGTTTGGAAGATTTTATTGTCATTCTAATTACTATTAAGGTCTCACTTTGTACATTATCCATTTAGCATGCATATATCATGTAATTGCATACATTCCCATACATCTCATGCATTAATGGATAAGCAGTGAATATGGTATGATCATGGACTTTCTAAGGGATTCAATTCTGAGCCACCAAGATTTGAATCAGGGCATTCCTAGGTGCATTTCATTCATTCATTCATTTTACAAGAGTTGCTGAAGGAGTACATAATCAATACTTGATCTTGAATTCCTCCCACTGGTCCCACCAATGCTCTTAACCTCTTTGAACTTCTTGCAATCCAATATTACATGGTAATCCTTGGCATACGAAGGCGAATTTACAAGAACTTAAATAAATGAAATTACAACCCAAAAATTATTACAAACTTAATAATACATGCCCAAAATAAATTAAAATAAATTAATTAATTTACAATCCCAAAGAAACATAAAAGAAATAAATCTAATCACATTGGTCTTTTATAGTCCATGATCATCCATCATGCATATCACTATTTAACAATTAAATAAAACATACATACTTAAATTAAATTGAATATCTCATATTCAACTTAAAAATCCAGATTTGAATATGATTCAAATAAATTTAGAAATTCAGATTTTAATCTCATTCAAACAAATTTAAAAATTCAGATTTGAATCACATTCAAACAACTTTAAAAATTCAGATTTGAATCACATTCAAACATTTTTTAAAAAAATCAGATTTGAATCACATTCAAACATTTTTTAAAAAATCAGATCTGAATTTTATTCAAACAATTTTAAAAAAATCAGATTTAAATATGATTCCAACAACTTTAAAAATTCTGATTTGAATCACATTCAAACAACTTTTAAAATTCAGATTTGAATCACATTCAAACAATTTTTAAAATTATGATTTGAATCATAATTTAATTGTGTGATTAAAATTACTAATTAAACACTTTAATTAGTCAAAGAATAGGCCTTAGATCATACAACAATTGCAGAATTAAAAGCCAAACCTTGAACCACCGATGGTAGCCAAACCATGCGCACCATTGATGGTGTTTTTTTTAAATATGCCGCCACCTTGCTTTGCAACCAGCAATGATCTTTTATCTCATGATCAAATCACACAATTAAATCATATAATCAACAATCTAAATGGCAAATATGGTGGTTCTAATACCAATTGAAGGAACGGAAGCGTGAAAAACACAAGTTTATACCATTGAATTCAAAAATTTTCACCTAGGGTCACATGCATCATGCAAGATTTATTTTTATCTATTCGATTTCAATGATAAATAATATATTAAAACTCTTTTAATATGTTTTTGGATCTGTATTTGCCATTTAAGATTTTAAAATTAATCAGATTAATTTTAGAACCCTAGATTAAATCAAGAATGATTACGCTAACCTCTTGATGCACTGCAGCGTGTCTGCGCCTTTGAGATTCGTCTTCAGGACACCAGATGTTGTCCCTCTAGCTTGTCCACACCAAGAACACCTATGGCAGCCCTTAAACAGCTTCTAAAGCCTTTTCTATTAATTAGAAATTCAAGTTCTGCCTTTCAAGAGATTAGAGATGTAAACAGGACACTAGAAACAATTTCTAGTGTTCTTAATTCAAGAGATTGATGGCTAATCTCTTTGAATTGATGAGAGATGAAGAAGAATAGATGAAAAGCCTCAAAGTGGCATGACAAAGGAGAGGAGTGGCTGCTGGTTATTTTTTCCTTTCATAACCACACTTAAACAGCTAGGTTAACACATTAAACCCTTGCCACATGTCACCCTTTGATTAGCTCTAGGTTTAAGTGACCCAATCACATTGTGTCAAGTGTCAAACCTATATTTAATCTTGATTTTAATCATCTTACATGGCGGCATATTTAAAAAAAAAAAACATTTAGCAAGCTTATGTGTAATCCCATGTGACACCATCTCATGGTGCCACGTGTCACACTGTGAAATGACTAAAATGCCCCTGTGTCTTAATTTTGAGTTCTTAACCCAAAATAATTATTTTCTTCTTCTAATCAATTTATATCAAATATAAATTAATTAATTAATCTCTATTAATTAATTTCTCATTAATTAAATTCATATTTAAACAGTTTAAATATAAATTTAATTTATACTACACATCCAATAATCTAGATTTGGTTTCAAGTCATGCTAGGGACTTTGCAATTTAATTGCAAACCAAACCTATTTAATTAATCAATTAAACTCTTTAATTAATTAATTAAATCATATTTAAGTAGGTGATAACTTGTGTATGTGTGTGACTTACTAGGCTCATCACTAATTGGCAATGAGACATGATATCAACTCTTGATATCATCAGAACTCTTTCTTACCATAAATGATTTCTCTAAATCATTTTATGTACCTCATAGACCATGGTTAACACATAGGATAGCATGCCATGGCCACCCAATTAGTAATAAGGTTTACCTTAAATGAACCTATAATCATATGTTACTATGTACTAGAATCTCTCTGTTACAAAATCTCAACTCAAGCTGGAGTCATGGTTTATGTGAAACTCCATTTGCTATGAATATTATGTTCTCTTTTAATTCCAGTTCTTGATTAAAAAGATTTTCTCATCAGAAACTCTTTTCTGAATAAATCTATCTGTCCTAGCCAGGAACTTGAAACATCAAGAACAATTAAATAAACATAAGATTTTATCTCTATTTAATTTGAGGAACAGATTCCATCTTGATCAACACCTACCTCCATATATAACTAGTAGGAGCCAACACATGCCCATATAGCCATACATAGTACAAGTATGAAAGCAGTATCAAACTCAAACTACCTATACACAAGATAACTATGCTATCTCAGGTCTAAAGATTATATGCACTGATATGATTTATGACAAAACATTGACAAGAGTAAACTCCATGTGCTTGTCATAAGTGTCACTGGTTCGGCCTACTTATCATTTATAAGTGCTTATCATGTTTGTTATATGGCATGAGACTCACCATTCCATCTTATTTATATCTCATATAAATAACTTCCATCTTATTTATATCTCATATAAATAACTTGGGAACAAACATGAATACAATCTTTCTGGATAAGTCATGTCCTTATTATGAAGTATCCTCGATTGTGAACCTATTTATGATACTTTGTGCTAGAAATATTGTCACTCATATTCTTAACAACTTAAGAATAATATTTCTAACAAAATATCAATGGACCTTTTCTATTACACATAAATATATTATGTAAACGGAGAAGTGAAAATGCCTTTTATTAATAAAAATATGTACAAGATACATACTAAATGATATGCTCTAGGGCATACTACTAATAGGAACCTATAGAAAATACTTCCTATAATTGTTCAAATCCACAACTCCAAATATGTTATCAATTCTCAATAAATTCTCATCAATTTCTCAAACATTCCAATCATTTAATTCACATCATATTTATGAAGGAACGGAAGCGTGAAAAACACAAGTTTATACCATTGAATTTAAAAATTTTCACCTAGGGTCACATGCACCATGCAAGATTTATTTTTATCTATTTGATTTCAATGATAAACAACATATCAAAAATCTTTTAATATGTTTTTGGATCTGTATTTGCCACTTAAGATTTTAAAATTAATCAGATTAATTTTAGAACCCTAGATTAAATCAAGAACGATTACACTAACCTCTTGATGCACTGCAGCGTGTCTGCGCCTTTGAGATTTGTCTTCAGGACACCAAATGTTATCCCTCTATCTTGTCCACACCAAGAACACCTATGGCAGCCCTTGAACAGATTCTAAAGCTTTTTCTACTAATTAGAAATTCAAGTTCTGCCTTTTAAAAGATTAGAGATGTAAACAGGACACTAGAAACAATTTACAGTGTTCTTAATTCAAGAGATTGATGGCTAATCTCTTTGAATTGATGAGAGATGAAGAAGAATAGATGAAAAGCCTCAAAGTGGCGTGACAAAGGAGAGGAGTGGCTGCTGGTTGCTTTTCTTTTCATAACAACACTTAAATAGCTAGGTTAACACATTAAACCCTTGCCACATGTCACCCTTTGATTAGCTCTAGGTTTAAGTGACCCAATCACATTGTGCCAAGTGTCAAACCTATATTTAATCTTGATTTTAATAATCTTACATGATTAAAAAACATTTGGCAAGCTTATGTGTAATCCCATGTGTCACCATCTCATGATGCCACGTGTCACACTGTGAAATGATCAAAATGCCCCTGTGTCTTAATTTTGAGTTCTTAACCCAAAATAATTATTTTTCTTCTTCTAATCAATTTACATCAAATATAAATTAATTAATTAATCTCTATTAATTAATTTCACATTAATTAAATTCATATTTAAATACTTTAAATATAAATTTAACTTATACTATACATCCAATAATTTAGATTTGGTTTCCAGTCAGGCTAGGGACTTTGCAATTGAATTGCAAACCAAACCTATTTAATTAATCAATTAAACTCTTTAATTAATTAATTAAATCATATTTAAATAGGTGATAACTTGTGTATGTGTGTGACTTATTAGGCTCATCACTAATTGGCAATGAGACATGATATCAACTCTTAATATCATCAGAACTCTTTCTTACCATAAATGATTTCTTTAAATCATTTTATGAACCTCATAGACCATGGTTAACACCTAGCATAGCATGCCATGGCCACCCAATTAGTAATAAGGTTTACTTTAAATGAACCTATAATCATATGTTACCATGCACTAGAATCTCTCTGTTATAGAATCCCAACTCAAGCTGGAGTCATGGTTTATGTCAAATTTGCTATAAATATTATGTTCTCTTTTAATTCCAGTTCTTCATTAAAAAGATTTTCTCATCAGAAACTCTTTTCTAAATAAATCTATCTGTCCTGGCCAGGAACTTGAAATATCAAGAACAATTAAATGAACAGAGGATTTTATCTCTATTTACTTAGAGGAACAGATTCCATCTTGATCAACACCTACCTCCATATATAACTAGTAGGAGCCAACACATGCCCATGTACCCATACATAGTACAAGTATGAAAGCAGTATCAAACTCAAACTACCTATATACAAGATAACTGTGCTATCTCAGGTCTAAAGACTATATGCACTGATATGATTTATGACAAAACATTGACAAGAGTAAACTCCATGTGCTTGTCATAAGTGTTACTGGTTCGGCCTACTTATCATTTATAAGTGCCTATCATGTTTGTCATATGGCATGAGACTCACCATTCCATCTTATTTATATCTCATATAAATAACTTGGGAACAAACATGAATACAATCTTTCTGGATAAGTCATGTCCTTATTATGAAGTATCCTCGATTGTGAACCTATTTATGATACTTTGTGCTAGAAATATTGTCACTCATATTCTTAACAACTTAAGAATAATATTTCTAACAAAATATCAATGGACCTTTTCCATTACACATAAATATATTATGTAAACGGAAAAGTGGAAATGCCTTTTATTAATAAAAATATGTACAAGATACATACTAAATGATATGCTCTAGGGCATACTACTAACAATCTCCCACTAGCCCTAGAGCCATTCATTACAATATCTTAGACCTATCTTCTCAAGATGTCGGTCTAACTGAGTCTATGACATAGGCTTAGTGAATGGATCAACTGGATTTTCAGCTGATGCTATTTTCTGCATGGCTACATCGCCTCGCCTAACTATTTCTTTGATAATGTGGTAGCGCCTTTCTATGTGTTTGGATTTCTGGTGAGACCTTGGTTCCTTAGCCTGTATGACTACTCCAATATTATCACAGTGTAGTGGAACTGCTGACTCAATGGAAGGAACTACTGTAAGTTCTGTCACGAACTTCTTTATCCAAACAGCTTCCTTTGCAGCGTCTGATCCAGCAATATACTCAGCCTCTGTAGTGGAATCTACAGTTGTGCTCTGTTTGGAACTATTCCAACTGATTGCACCTCCATTACAAATGAACACATACCCAGAGGTAGGCTTTCTATCATCGATATCTGATTGGAAATCAGAATCAATATAACCATCCAATTGCAAGTCTCCACCTCCATAAATCAAGAACAAATCCTTAGTTCTTCTCAAGTACTTAAGAATATTCTTGACAGCTATCTAGTGTTCCAAACTTGGATTGGATTAATACCTGCTAGTCAAACTAACAGCATATGCGATATCCGGCCTAGTACACAACATTGCATACATTAAACTTCCAATAGCCGAAGCATATGGAATCCTGGCCATCTTATCTCTTTCTTCAGGTGTCTTTGGAGACATCTCTTTAGAAAGATGGATACCATGTCTCACTGGTAACAATCCTCTCTTGGAATCAAGCATGTTAAACCTCTTTAACACCTTTTCCAAGTATAGACTTTGGGATAAACCAATTATTTCTTTTTGCTCTATCTCTATAGATGTGAATCCCAAGAATATAGGTTGCCTCCCCTAAGTCTTTCATGGAGAATGTATTTGACAACCATACCTTTATAGTCGTCAATATACCTGTGTCATTACCCTTCAACAGTATGTCATCCACATATAAGACAAGGAAAGTGATAGCACTGTCACTAACCTTCTTATATGCACATGGCTCATCCTCATTTTTGATAAAACCAAAGGATTTAATGGCTTCATCAAAACGGATGTTCCAACTCCTCAAAGCTTATTTCAACCCATAGATGGTTCGCTTTAGCTTGCATACCTTGGAACCATCTTGGGATTCAAAACCCCTATGTTGTTCCATGAAAATGTTTTCTTCAATGTATCCATTGAGAAAAGCTGTTTTGACATCCATCTGCCAAACCTCATAATCATAGTATGTAGCTATTGCTAATAAAATCCTAATTGATTTAAGCATGGCAACAGGCGAGAAAGTCTCCTCATAGTCGATTCCTTGCCTTTGGCGAAACCCTTTCGCTACTAGCCTTGCCTTATAGGTCTCTACCTTTCCATCAGAACCAATTTTCTTCTTGAAAACCCATTTGTTTCCTATAGGTACAATACCTTCAGGTGGGTCAACAAGATCCCAAACTTGATTCTTATACATGGAATCAATTTTGGATTTCATAGCATCAATCCATTTTGAAGAGTTTATATCTGATATAGCTTCTTCATAGGTAAGTGGATCATCTCCATGATCTACTTCTTCATGAGTAGACAACTCTTGTTCTTCTTCATGAAGAAAACCATATCTCGCTGGTGGGTGAGATACCCTGGTTGTTCTATGAGGAATAGCTGTAGATGTTTCATCAACGGGAATAGGTTGACTAGATGGATCTATATCCATCTGATTTGTTGGTTGGTCAGAATTCTCCAATTCTAACTCTATTTGCCTCGCTTTGCCTCCTTCTTGAACAAACTATTGTTCAAGAAATGTGGCATCTCTACTTATCATAACCTTTTGTGAAGTAGGCAAATAAAAATAATATCCAAAACTATCTTTTGGATATCCAACAAATCGACCTTTTTCTGCTCTGGTGTCCAATTTATCAGTGTTCAGCTTTTTGATATAAGCTGGACAACCCCAAATCTTAACATGCTTAAGACTTGGTTTTCTTCCATGCCATATCTCATAAGGTGTGGAAGAAACTGATTTTGATGGAATCCTATTCAGAATATACAAAGCTGATTCTAATGCAAATCCCCAAAAGAAGATTGGCATATCAGTATAGCTCATCATACTACGTACCATATTTCCAAAATAAATATTGCAAACATCTTCTGTGAACTAAAATTCATAGCCATTTCTAGTCAAACTAGATATAGAAATGTTGTTCTTAAAAGCATTAGGTACATATAAAATATTATCCAAACACAAAATATGTCCAAACATGTAAAAAGATTTAGATCCTATGGCTAAAGCTTCAACAGTTGAGCCATTGCCAATCCGGACTCTAATATCTTGAGAACGCAAGCTGCTACTATTTGCTAGTTCCTGCATATCATTAGAAATGTGAGAACTGGCACCAGTATCTAAAACCCAAGCTATAGATGAACTATGAGTATCATCAGAATCTAAATAACAAGATATGGACATTCCTTTCGAAGGTGTATCCTTCTTGTCCTTCAGAGAAGCAAGATACTCTGGGCAGTTCCTTTTCCAGTGCCCATCCTTTTGGCAGTGGAAACACTTTCCTTTGCCTCCATCAGCTTTAGTCTTCCTTTTCTGTTTAGCTATTTTCTTGGAAGGACCAGGAATCTGAGGTTTCTTTTTCTTATTGCCCTTCTTCTTGCTGGACTTTCTAGCAGAAGAAGATGCAACCAAAGCTACCTCTTTTCCTTTATTGCCTGGCATATTCTTTTGGGCAATAACCAGCATGTTGAGTAAACCAGCTAAGGTGCATTCCTGTTTAGTCATATGGAAATTTGTCACAAAATTCCCAAAAGACTCAAGAAGGGACTGAAGGATCAAATCCGTCTGTAGTTGGAAATCCATGTTGAAGTCAAGATGTTCTAACTGCTCAATCAGCCGAATCATCTTGTGGACATGATCCCCAACATTCTGTCCCTCAGACATCCTCATACGGAATAGCTGTCTAGATATCTCATACCTAGCATTCCTGCTGTGCTCACCATACAACTCTTGTAGGTGAAGGAGGATCTGACTCGCACTCTGCATGTTCTCATGTTGCTTTTGTAACTCATTACTCATGGAAGCAAGCATGTAACACTTAGCTCTCATATCATGCTCCTTCCACTTGTCCAAAGTTTCATGTTCCTCTTGGGTGGCCTCTGGAGGTAAGGGACTAGGAATATTTGAATCTAGAACATATCCTATATGTTCAAGGTTCAGGAAAATTTTCAAATTTCTTAGCCAATCAGACAGATTAGGTCCTGTTAACCTATTGTGATCAAGTATGCTTGCGAGGATATTGGATGGTGGTGGTTGTTTTGTGCTCATTTTTATCAGAAAATTAACTGCAGACAATATCCAGATTAATTAGTAAATGTATCATGTAATTAACCAAAATGATTAAGGTCTTTTAATCAAATTGGTCCTCCCTCTAACTTAGCGAATACTACACTTCCAAAGTAGAAAACGGAAATCCTAGTTCGATGGATTTCTAATGGATGATTGAATTTTTATAATTCTATTGATCATCCTAAGGTACATCCATTATTGGAATTACAATAAACTATAAGTGAGCAACTCCTTGCCCATCACATCTCATGTGAGGTTCAATCCTTTACCTAGCCCCTAATGCTCAAAATCTTAGGTACATCCATTATTGACTTATCCTGCATTAGTTAAGTTGATCCCATTGAGCCAGTAATTATGCAAATAATTTTAATGTCCTCAGGTACATCCAATATTGGCCACTAAACCATTTACATATTTACAACATCTCATGCTTAACAATTATTCTTAAGAAAATCTCTTAAATTAATTGCATCTTATGCAACTATTTAAAATTTTTTCAAATAATTCCCCTAATGGAGGGCCTATGTTATAATTACTTTAATTATAGCATTTCCAACTTAATTGTTTGTTTGTAAGATTTTATGGTCATTCTAATTACTATTAAGGTCTCACTTTGCACATTATCCAATTAGCATGCATATATCATATAATAGCATACATTCCCATACATCTCATGCATTCATGGATAAGCAATAAATATGGTATGATCATGGACTTTCTAAGGGATTCAATTCTGAGCCACCAAGAATTGAATCAGGGCATTCCTAGGTGCATTTCATTCATTCATTCATTTTACAAGAGTTGGTGAAGGAGTACATAATCAACACTTGATCTTGAATTCCTCCCACTGGTCACACCAATGCTCTTGACCTCCTTGAACTTCTTGCAATCCAATATTACATGGTAATCCTTGGCATACGAAGGCGAATTTACAAGAACTTAATAATACATGCCAAAATAAATTAAAATAAATTAATTAATTTACAATCCCAAAGAAACATAAAAGAAATAAATCCAATCACATTGGTCTTTTATAGTCCATGATCATCCATCATGCATATCACTACATAACAATTAAATAAAACATATATACTTAAATTAAATTGAATATCTCATATTCAACGTAAAAATCCAGATTTGAATATGATTCAAATAAATTTAAAAATTCAGATTTGAATCTCATTCTAACAAATTTAAAAATTCAGATTTGAATCACATTCAAACTACTTTAAAAAATTTAGATTTGAATCAAAATCAAACATTTTTTAAAAAATCAGATTTGAATCACATTCAAACATTTTTTAAAAAATCAGATCTGAATTTTATTCAACCAATTTTAAAAAATCAGATTTAAATATGATTCAAACAACTTTAAAAATTCAGATTTGAATCACATTCAAACAACTTTTAAAATTCAGATTTGAATCACATTCAAATAATTTTTAAAATTCTGAGTTGAATCATAATTTAATTGTGTGATTAAAATTACTAATTAAAGACTTTAATTAGTCAAAGAATAGGCCTTGGATCATACAACAATTGCAGAATTAAAAGCCAAACCTTGAACCACCCATGGTGGCCAAACCATGCGCACCATTGATGGTGTTTTTTTTAAATATACCGCCACCTTGCTTTGCAACCAGCAATGATCTTTTGATCTCATGATCAAACACACAATTAAATCATATAATCAACAATCTAAATGGCAAATATAGTGGCTCTGATACTAATTGAAGGAACGGAAGCGTGAAAAACACAAGTTTATACCATTGAATTCAAAAATTTTCACCTAGGGTCACATGCACCATGCAAGATTTATTTTTATCTATTTGATTTCAATGATAAACAACATATTAAAACTCTTTTAATATGTTTTTGGATCTGTATTTGCCATTTAAAATTTTAAAATTAATCAGATAAATTTTAGAACCCTAGATTAAATCAAGAACGATTACACTAACTTCTTGATGCACTGCAGCGTGTCTGCGCCTTTGAGATTCGTCTTCAGCACACCACATGTTGTCCCTCTAGCTTGTCCACACCAAGAACACCTATGGCAGCCCTTGAACAGCTTATAAAGCTTTTTCTATTAATTAGAAATTCATGTTCTGCCTTTTAAGAGATTAGAGATGTAAACAGGACACTAGAAACAATTTATAGTGTTCTTAATTCAAGAGATTGATGGCTAAACTCTTTGAATTGATGAGAGATGAAGAAGAATATATGAAAAGCCTCAAAGTGGCGTGAAAAAGGAGAGGAGTGGCTGCTGGTTTCTTTTCTTTTTATAACAACACTTAAATATCTAGGTTAACACATTAAACCCTTGCCACATGTCACCCTTTGATTAGCTATAGGTTTAAGTGACCCAATCACATTGTGCCAAGTGTCAAACCTATATTTAATCTTGATTTCAATTATCTTACATGATTAAAAAACATTTTGCAAGCTTATGTGTAATCCCATGTGTCACCATCTCATGGTGCCACGTGTCACACTATGAAATGACCAAAATGCTCCTGTGTCTTAATTTTGAGTTCTTAACCCAAAATAATTATTTTTCTTCTTCTAATCAATTTATATCAAATATAAATCAATTAATTAATCTCTATTAATTAATTTCTCATTAATTAAATTTATATTTAAACACTTTAAATATAAATTTAACTTATACTATACATCCAATAATTTATATTTGGTTTCAAGTCATGCTAGGGACTTCGCAATTGAATTGCAAACCAAACCTATTTAATTAATCAATTAAACTCTTTAATTAATTAATTAAATCATATTTAAATAGGTGATAACTTGTGTATGTGTGTGACTTACTAGGCTCATCACTAATTGGCAATGAGACATGATATCAACTCTTAATATCATCAGAACTCTTTCTTACCATAAATGATTTCTCTAAATCATTTTATGAACCTCATAGACCATGGTTAACACCTAGCATAGCATGCCATGGGCACCCAATTAGTAATAAGGTTTACCTTAAATGAACCTATAATCATATGTTACCATGTACTAGAATCTCTATGTTACAAAATCCCAACTCAAGCTGGAGTCATGGTTTATGTCAAACTCCATTTGCTATGAATATTATGTTCTCTTTTAATTCCAGTTCTTGATTAAAAAGATTTTCTCATCAGAAACTCTTTTCTGAATAAATCTATCTGTCCTGGCCAGGAACTTGAAACATCAAGAATAATTAAATGAACATAGGATTTTATCTCTATTTACTTAGAGGAACAGATTCCATCTTGATCAACACCTACCTCCATATATAACTAGTACGAGCCAACACATGCCCATATACCCATACATAGTACAAGTATGAAAGCAGTATCAAACTCAAACTACCTATATACAAGATAACTGTGCTATCTCAGGTCTAAAGACTATATGCACTGATATGATTTATGACAAAACATTGACAAGAGTAAACTCCATGTGCTTAGTGTCACTGGTTCGGCCTACTTATCATTTATAAGTGCCTATCATGTTTGTTATATGGCATGAGACTCACCATTCCATCTTATTTATATCTCATATAAATAACTTGGGAACAAACATGAATACAATCTTTCTGGATAAGTCATGTCCTTATTATGAAGTATCCTCGATTGTGAACCTATTTATGATACTTTGTGCTAGAAATATTGTCACTCATATTCTTAACAACTTAAGAATAATATTTCTAATAAAATATCAATGGACCTTTTCTATTACACATAAATATATTATGTAAACGGAAAAGTGGAAATGCCTTTTATTAATAAAAATATGTACAAGATACATACTGAATGATATGCTCTAGGGCATACTACGAACAATTTATACTCAAATCATAAATAAATACTCAACTTTTATCTATGAACACAATTTACAGATAATTTCATTAATACATAATCACATAAGTTTTAAATATACATGATAAAATAAAAGTTTAATTACAAAATTTAGAAAAATATAAAACACAAAATACAAAATGTAGCCTAGCATCCTACCAATGCACTGTAGCTGAGAGGTGACACAGGATACTAGCAGATTTGATCCTCACCCAGACTGTGGTCTACTGGGATCACGCTCTGTATCTCCAATACCTACGCGTAGCAAAAGTAACGTGTTAAGCAACACTGCTTAGTGGTGCCAATAATAAAATAAATAAATAAAACTAAAATAAAATAAATATGCAAAGTGTATGTTGATTTTTCATACAAATAAGTTTCTGGTACTTATTTATAGTAGTGTTCATTTGGTACCTTTTATATCAATTATTAATTAAAATTTATCGGTATTTGTTTTGGTTGCCCAAGTAACCTATAGCAGCTGACTGGACTAGATAAATGGGTAAACTAGCACTGGGTAACAAGTATCTTCGGCCGTCACACCATCAGTCAAAAGTGTCTCCCGGTGTGCAACAGAATAGCTAATAAGCTGTCACAGTAATCGGGCACAAGGCCAAGTATCATAATAGTGTAACACCCCTAAATTCGGTAGTGCATTCTACTGTTCTGGTGACCAGTGTTGTCCGGACAGCTAGGATGCCTAGAACTACACTTCGTTATGATTGAGTAGACATAAAATAATGAAATACAAGAAAAGAAAATACAAGAAAAACAAAGGAAAAATAATAGCAAAGAAATGTAACCAAGTTAAGCGAGCCGAGAACCCTAGCGATGGGTGACCGCACCGGGAAGTCACGGCGTGGACCGTTGACTAGCCCTGGATCGCGGGGAACCCTGAAAAATATTTTTAGGACTTAAAGAGACATCAATTGAAGTATAAATATCATTAGAAATATCAAAGAAAAATTAATTAATTAGTACAATGAAAAGTGAGAAATCGAGAAACGGACAAAACCCGGTATTACCGAAAAATCGGGAATGCAACTCGAACAGGGGCATTGTGGTCATTTGACACCCCGAGTTGTCTTTTGACCTAAATGTCCATTAAAAATAAATAATATTATACTTGGAAAATATAATGAAAAACTAAATTAGTGGTACCCAATATAAATAGCAAAAATGGGGAGTTAAATGTGGGAAAATGAAATTTATGAATAAACTAATATTAAAGGCCCTTAGTGCTCCACTCACCCACCAAAGTGGACCACTTATTCATCAATTTGGACCAGCAGATTGTCATCTTCCTCACCTCTCAAAATTTCAGCCGTGAACCTCCATTGAAGATACTCCATGGCCAAAGCTTAACCAAGCCATGCAACCATGATTTAGCCACATTTTTTCACTAGCTTCCTTCACAAAAACTGTTCTACACCACTTGGGCAGTAGATAGGCAGCAAGAAGACCAAGTTTTGAGAGATTTTGAAGAGTTTCCAAAGTGGTAAGTTTGTGTTTTTGGTTAGTGCTTCATTAAAGTTAGTAAGAATGTTATGGATACTTGAATTATAGAGAGATTTTTGAGGTTTGATGTTTAAAGGGGGATGTGTACTTTTGGCAGCCATGGAAACACCTTGAAGGTAGTTTATTTTTGCTTGTAAATGGTGAATTAAATGATTGATTAAATGTATATTGTGTAGGAAATTATTTGGGTGATGTATACTTAGTATATGTAAATGTGAAATGAAATTTAAAGCTTGGAAATTAATGGAATGTAAATGTACCATTGTGGCAGTTTGTTAGCTCTTGAAGAATGCTGGAATTCATGCTTGGTTTATGGAATAATGATGTTAATTTGTGATAGGGGTTATGGCAGTTTGAGTGCATGTATGATGGTGTGAAATTGGACATGTAAATGAGCATGAATTGGTGATTGAATTGTTGTAAATTGAGTTGGACAAATTCTGCACTTGTTGGTGCACATTGAATGTAATTGTAAGCTACCAAAATGACCTATAATATGTTGTAAATTATGTTTAGGTTGTGGTACAGCCAGAATTGGTCTGAATGTTGAGTTTGGTTAGTGTTAAAAGTGATCCTTGATGTGTATGCAAAAAAAATGCAATAAGGTAGTTTGTGTTTTTGGCCGATAACTTTAAGTGTGTGGCTCCAATTGGTATGAGACCAACTGGAGGTGAAACTAGGCACAAAATGTGCCAACTTTCATGAAGAAAGCTTGCCAAAATTCTGCTTGTAAGGTAGCTTGAAAAATGACCAAATCCGGATTAAGTGCAAATAAGGCCTGAAAATTGACCATTAGGGCAGCAGCTAGTGTTTAGGCCATAACTCACTTAAAAAAAGGTCCAATGGACCTGAAATTTTAACCATGAATAGTTAAGACCCATATCTACAAGTCTTATGAAGACATCAAAGCCCAGAAATGACCATAAGCTAGGTTGCACAAGTTCGGGTCCAAAAACTGGCCGAACCTAAAATGACCTAAAGTGACCTAAAGTGATCAATTTTGATGCATTTTGACCAGAAATAGTAAAATGACCATAACTTGGTCTACATAACTCAGAATGACCTGAAATTTTGCCCCGCATTCAATAAGACATAGATCTACAAGTTTGTAGTTTTGACCGAAACCCAAAAACCGAGGGAACTAGGTCGTCCGGCTAGGTCAAACTAGTATCCCGGGGGCAAGGATGTTACTGTTAGTAATTACTGATGGATATTATAATCAGAATAAGTTTCGGATATCAGTGAATTCAAAAAGGATAAAAGATAGGAAAGATTGATCTATTGGGATGTATCGTGATAACTATGCAATGTTCTTGACGTTTATATTGTAAGCTGCAGATTACAGTACTAACTTGAGATTATTGTGTAAAGCTACGTACTACCCGATAGTACACCTAGATGAGAATAGTTGCCAACGACATCTGGTTTGGTATAGTTAT
Organism: Hevea brasiliensis; assembly: GCF_030052815.1. Classification (NCBI taxonomy): domain Eukaryota; kingdom Viridiplantae; phylum Streptophyta; class Magnoliopsida; order Malpighiales; family Euphorbiaceae; genus Hevea; species Hevea brasiliensis. Next base: position 77,533,945 of record NC_079499.1, on the reverse strand, counting down.
GCCAGGACATAATTTAATTGTTAGAAATAAGTTTGAAAATCCTACTTAGGGATCTAAAACTCAAAAGTTAGATTATCGAAAGGTTATAGTTCAGCACAAAAGGAAGTAAGTTATAGAATATTGAAAGATAAAAAGAGTTACGGACGTAAAAATTCGAACAGTTGGTTCAGATATAACAAAGAAATGTTACGAATGTGAGGAAGACTATGACTAGAATGGTCAGAGGACCAATGACTAGATAAATGATTCTAAAATGACCTCAAGGCTCATTCAAGAAGGAACATGAACCGAAATATTAGGCAGCACAATAGTAAGAGAAGATTGGTGTTATACAAAAAAAAAAAAATGTTGTACTAGATTGTTAAAAATCTTATACAAATTTGAGGAAACAAAGATTATACGATCATATAGAAAGGACAAAATAAATGTATGACTATTGTAAGATGGCTATTGGGTAAAATTTCGCGGACAAAATTTATTTTAAAGTGGGGGGGGGGGGGGGGGAATTGTAACACTCCTAAGTTCGGTAGTGCGTTCTACTGTTCCGGTGACTAGTGTTGTCCAAACAGCTACGATGCCTAGAACTACACTTCGTTATGATTGAGGAGAAATAAAATAATGAAATACAAGAAAAGAAAATAAAAGAAAAACAAAGGAAAAATAATAGCAAAGAAATGTAACCAAGTTAAGCGAGCCGAGAACCCTAGCGATGGGTGACCACACCGGGAAGTCACGGCGTGGACCGTTGACTAGCCCTGGACCGCGGGGAACCCTGAAAAATATTTTGAGGACTTAAAGAGACATCAATTGAAGTATAAATATCATTAGAAATATCAAAGAAAAATTAATTAATTAGTACAATGAAAAGTGAGAGATCGAGAAACGGACAAAACCCGGTGTTACCGGAAAATCAGGAATGCAACCCGAATAGGGGCATTGTGGTCATTTGACACCCCGAGTTGTCTTTTGACCTAAATTTCCATTAAAAATAAATAATATTATACTTGGAAAATATAATGAAAAATTAAATTAGTGGTACCTAATATAAATAGCAAAAATGGGGAGTTAAATGTGGGAAAATGAAATTTATGAATAAACTAATATTAAAGGCCCTTAGTGCTCCACTCACCCACCAAAGTGGACCACTTATTCATCAATTTGGACCAGCAGATTTTTATCTTCCTCACTTCTCAAAATTTCAGCCGTGAACCTCCATTGAAGATACTCCATGGCCAATGCTTAACCTGGCCAAAGCTTAACCAAGCCATGCAACCATGATTTAGCCACATTTTTCACTAGCTTCCTTCACAAAAACTGTTCTACACCACTTGGGCAGTAGATAGGCAGCAAGAAGACAAAGTTTTGGAGAGATTTTGAAGAGTTTCCAAAGTGGTAAGTTTGTGTTTTTGGTTAGTGCTTCATTAAAGTTAGTAAGAATGTTATGGGTACTTGAATTATGGAGAGATTTTTGAGGTTTGATGTTTAAAGGGGGATGTGTACTTTTGGCAGCCATGGAAACACCTTGAAGGCAGTTTATTTTTGCTTGTAAATGGTGAATTAAATGATTGATTAAATGTATATTGTATAGGAAATTGTTTGGGTGATGTATACTTAGTACATGTAAATGTGAAATGAAATTTAAAGCTTGGAAATTAATGGAATGTAAATGTACCATTGTGGCAGCTTGTTAGCTCTTAAGAATGCTGAAATTCATGCTTGGTTTATGAAATAATGATGTTAATTTGTGATAGGGGTTATGGCAGTTTGAGTGCATGTATGATGCTGTGAAGTTGGATATTTAAATGAGCATGAATTGGTGATTGAATTGTTGTAAATTGAGTTGGACAAATTCTGCACTTGTTGGTGCACATTGAATGTAATTGTAAGCATTGATCGGAAATTTTGTGTCATGGCTTAAGTTGTGTATGAATTGGCAACACTGTGTTCGTAAATTATTTGACTAAATTGTGTTATTATGAGCTTTGATAATTTGTGAAATGGAGTTTAAATTCTTATTGACATTCACTGTCTTTTGAATTTAACTACGTTTTGACTACTGAGATTTATTGTGATATTGTGTTAAATTCCTTATGACATTCATTGTCTTGAATTTAACTATGGTTTTACGTATCTATCATTTACATGATTTATGAACTGTGATTTAAAGTTGTATTTGATTAATGTTGTGCACCACTGAGACATTGTCTCAGCGATAGCTTCTCATTGCTGTCGCAGGTAGACAGATTGACAGGGCAGCAGACTAGGCTGCTAGTACATCCAGCGAGAGATTATCGGGTATAATGAGTATACCACATTTTGCATTTTGTACTTAATGTATGACCACTGTATGTACATATTGTTCTTGGTTTTGAGCAGTTGTAAAATAAAATTGTACCTTGAAGTTGTAAAATAAATTATGAGTTATTTTGACTTGTAAAAATTGTATTATATTTCTTGTATCTCAGTCTTTGAAAAATCACTGTGGATTTGAGTTGAGAAATATGTTGTGTTGAGAAATATGTTGGAGTTGAGATTTGGAAATATATTGAAGTGCTTTTTACAGGTTTTCTGAAGAACTGTGTTATCCAAAATACAGATGGCACTCTGCCAAAATTTTTACAGAAATTCCAAATAATTTAAATGTGTTAGTTCTATCACTTCAGTTCAAAAAGTTTTTTTAACACTTGTAAATAGTGCTCACTACTGTAAAAGAAGTAAGAAAAGTTTTAAAATTTCTTGTAGTGTATTTAATGGGTTATCAGTAGACGAAGTTGGTAATTCATTAGGTATACTACGGGATCATGTTATGCCTTACCGGTAGGGTGTGACAAATAGTATCAGAATGACTAAAAGCTATAAAATCACAAAATTGCCACTTAAGCCATAAATCATAGAATAGCATGATGCCATATGCAGTACTACTATCAAAACTCTATTGGCATGCCAACCTATCCAAACCAATCACATTAGACCTACTAGGGCATATTATAAGTTCTTTGCAATTTAATTTCAATAATTATTATTCATCCCATTAGTCAACTTAAATCTTGACTTTTTACTACAAAATAGGTATATTGGTTCTAATATCACCAATATACCACATTTTGTATTCTAAATTTGTTGACATTGGTTGCCAATACCATTTCAAAGCTTATTGTTGGTTATTTACAATTTTCAAATTTCAAGCACTAAGTGTATTGTTCCATTGGTTATTTGTACAGTAGGAATTTAACAAAATTCTCTTCATAAAAGTTGTTCCTTTATGTGTCATCTTTAATTCCCTTTTTGAATCACTCTATTTGGAGTTTTCTAACTCAATATATGCTAATTTTAGCAAGGCTGGCCGGATTGGTATCTACCCAGAATTTCTGGCACATGGTGTCTTGATTTTTGGTGGGCAATTTAACTAAGTTATGGTCAGAATTTGAAGCTATGTTCTTCACAAAAGTTTTCCTAAATTGTCTAGCTTTCCATTGATATAAATTTCAGGTCAATTGGACGTTTCTACACTAAGTTATGACTAAATGAATGAACACTGTTCATTTAGTCATTTTGCCCAAGTAGAATATCTGTTACCCGGATTTGGTCAATTTTTAGGTCAGTCTATTGCGGTTTTGTGGGATAGATTCTTTCATCAAAATTGTTGCATTTTGTGTCTAGTTTAACTTCCCGTTAAGTTAGCCATCGCTAAGGCACTGGCTCATTTAACTTGGCTGTATTTTATTTCTAAAATTATTCTTTGATTTTTCATATCATTATTTGAGTTATTTATGACTCTTTGCTCTAGTCTAAAGGTTGTTCCAGACATTTTAGCTGTCCAAACCGACACCGGTCACTAGAAACAGTAGAATGTACCGTCAAGCTAGAGTGAGGGTGTTACAAACTGTAACACCGGCCGTCCTCGAAATTTACCTCATGTAAACTATAACACCCCTCACCCATCTGCAGTGTATCTAAGCAAGGCATGTCACACTTAGTGCCAGAGTGCACTATCTTATCTTACTTTATTCTTTTAATAATGTCACACCCTACTCCTCGGAAGATGTAACATGTTCCCGTAGTACACCTAATGAATTACTGTACTTCACCTATCGGTAACCCATTAAATATACTACAAGAGATTTTAAAATAATTTTCGTTCGTTTTGGAATTGGTGGGTAAAATTTTTCCAAATATTAAAAACCTTCATTTAGAGTCCAAACATAAATCAAATTTTTTGATATTTAAAATCTCTGCAATTTTTACAAAAATTTCGGCAGAATGCCATCTATATTTTGAGAAAATAGTTCTTCAAAACCTAAAAATAGAAACACTCCCAATATATTTCTCAATCACAACTCCATTTGTAACCACCAACTTCAAATCAACAGCAATAGCCACACTTCAATTCAAAATCCAAATTTCAAACCAAGAATTAATACCTCAAAATATTTCATAACTCATGCACATTGCATTTTAAATCATTAATTTACAGTCATAAGTTAATTAACAGATGCAAAATCTCAAAAATAATATTATTACAATTTTATCTGTACAATTGCTCAAATTACAGGGATACATATGCATACTATCATATTTACAACAAACTAAACTACCAGGGTATAGATAAATACGCGTACAAAAACTCTTTAATTGTGCTATTCTCTAACTATAGCAGCTCGCTCTGCTGCTATGTCCTTTTCCCTATCTGCGACAACAAGTTAAAGCTATCGCTGAGTATATAAATACACAGTGGTGCACAATAAAGCATAATATAAAACATTTATGAACAAATCCTCATTTAAAAATCTCATAATCGCATTTCATAATTTTTGTTTTCTCAAATCACATTTATTACAAATCATAATTTTCAAAGCTTAATATAGAGCACAAATGTGACACCCCTTACCCGTGTACAGTATACCCGAGTAAGTAATGCCACACGGTGTACTGGCACACTCTAATATTCCTCAATTCATTTATATCATGCTTTTGAAGTTAATTTATGAAATATGATTTATTTTAACCATTTATCAAAAGCATTATTCATTTGAGGTTCCGAAGATTTTAAAGAAAATCCGGTGGAGTACCGGCTAAAAATGGAGAAAATAGTTCTTCGGAACCTGTTAAAAACACTTCCAATGTTTGTATTTCATCATCTCAAACTCCAAAATTCCAAAATCTCAACAATATTTCTCAATTTCAATTCTCAATAATCTTTTCATTTCTCAAACATCCATTTCTCATATACAAGCGATAAATATATGCTCAAATTTTTGCATTCATAGTCATAACTTTCATTATTTACATGAACATCAAAATATATTACATGAGTTCAAATACATATGAGAAAGTAAAAATCTGCTACAGAATATCAAAATGACACCTAGTGCCCTACCAATGCACTGCAGGTAGTGAGGTGACACGGACACTGTGCAGATCTACAGGATGAACTCACCCAGTCTGCGGTCTACTGGGCTCACGACCAGGATCTCCAGTACCTACGCGTGGCAAAAGCAACGCGCTAAGCCATAATGCTTAGTGGTGCAATAATATAATAAAAGAAAATAGCAAGAAAATAAATGTATATATAATGTGTATGCTTTCTTTGTTTGGTGTTGGTATATTCATTATTTCATTAACATTGTTCACTTTTATTCATTTGGTTGCCCCAAGTAACCTACACTAGACGACTGGACTGGATAATGGGTAAACTGGCACTGGGTACCTAGTACCTCGGGCCGTCACACCATCGGTCACATATGCATCTCCCGGCAATGTAACAGCCTAACAAGTCAGAATAATATCAGGCACAATGCCAAGTCTCAATACAAAGTCAGAATGGCTAAAAGCCATGAAATCACGGAATGGCATATTGCCATGTGCAGCACTGCTAACTGAACCCTATTGGCATGCCAAACTATCCAAACCAATCTTGTTAGGTATACTAAGGCATTTGAAACTTTTAAATTCTTCAATTTGTGAATTTCAAATTTTTGGTGTCACTATTCATCATTGGTCAACAAAAATGTTGACTTTTAGAATAAAAATGTGTACATTGACTTTGGCACTCCCAACATACCACATTTGGTGTTTAAAACTTGTTGGCATTAAGTGTTAATACCATTTCTAAGCATTAAACCAAAGGAGCAGATTTTTCAGATTTTGTACCATAACTTCACTGTTCCATTGGACACTGTTACTGTGGGAATTTGAAGAAATGTAAAACATGAAAGTTGTTCCTTATTTTGTCTAGTTGAATTTCCTTTTTTTGAATCACTCCATTTGGAGTTTTGTAGCTGTAGATATGGTCCAAAATCCAAAGCTGGCCGGATGTGCATTCTGCAGAAAATTACCATATCTACAATGCATGAACAGTGACTGCCACTGCCATTTGGGTTAAGTTCTGGCCATAATTTGGGGTAGGTTCCTTCATAAAAGTTGTTTTTCTATGTCTTAACTTGTTTCTGTAAAAATTTCAGGTCAATTGACCAAATCTACAGTGAGTTATGGCCAAATGAACAGTTACTGTTCATTTGGCCAATTCTGCAGAACCAGCTGCAGGGTATCCGGATTGGGGCCAAGTTTTGGTCCTCTTGCTTTGGTCTTTTGGGCATGGTTTCTTCAGCAAAAATGTGCCATTATAAGCCTAGTTTCATGTCCAATTAGCCAAACTTAAATTGGACTAACACAGCCCAAGTTATGGCAGTGCAAAGGGACTGAATTTTCAGTCCCTATGCTGCTGTCCTAGGGCAGTTTATACCTTGACTTTTCCATACCATTTTTCAGTCTAAATTGTGTTCAACATACCTCAAATGGTCACTTATTGACCATTAGATTGTTCTTTAACAGTTTAGTAAGTCAAGTCAATTTTTCATGCCTCAAAACCCTAATATCCAATGCAATTTACCCATAAACCTCAATTTGCACCCTAGTTCAACATCTATATAGGTATATAGCTTAAACATAACCTCCAATTCATGCTAAGTTCATTAAAAACATCCAAAACCATTCCTCTATTAGGGCTGCTGAATTCTTTGGTGGAGATATACATTGAATTTGTTTCATTATTTCACAATTTCTAATTCATTACAAGCCTAAATCATGGAATTAATGAACTTTAATTACATATATGCACTAACCTTGTTTGGGCAGAATTTCCAAAGCCCTAAACTTCAATTTCTTTCTCCTTCTTGGCTGCCAAGAGCTTCTCCAAGTGATATGGTCAAGGTTTAATGAAAGGGGTTAGGGTTTAGTGGTGGAAACAAAGGAGAAATGGAGCTTTTGATGGCACATCAATGGAGGGAGAAGAAGAAGAATTTTCGGCTGGTGAAAGGGGAGAGGGATGGCTGCTGCATTTTGTGTTATTTTGGTCTTTATTTGCCTTTTCATTTGTTAGTAAATGGATGGTTAAATTTTGATTGGTCAAACTTTTCTTAATGACATCACCATGATGTCATAATTAAGTTTTTTCTTCATTTTCTTTCCTTTCCTCCACTACTCTTTTTCAATTTGATTTCTAGTAATGTTTATTCATATTTTATGTCATATTAATTATTTACTCAACTGGACAAGTCGGCCAAAAATCACCTCTGAAGGCGAAATGACCAAAATGCCCTCCGTTTGGCTTAACGGGTCAAAATTGTCTGTACCGATTGAAAATTTTTTCTAAGTATTTTCTTGGCATTCTAATGCCATGGGAACCTCAATAACCCTTCTCTGGAGTCCCAAAAATTATTTTATAATTTTTCCCCTGGGTATAGGGCTCCTCGTTGCGAGAACCGCAACTTACCTCTGGTTACCCATCGCTTGGGCACCGGCTCGTTCGACTTGGTTGTATTTTATTTCTAAAATTTTTACTAAATTTTTCTTATTAATATTTGAGTTAATTATGGTTCCTGACTTTAGTTTAAATATTTTTCCGGACATTCTAGCTGTCCGGACCGACACCGGTCACCGGAACAGTAGGATGTACGGAGTGGTTATCGGGAGGGTGTTACAACTCTTCCCCTCTAATTTAAATTTCGTCCTCGAAATTTACCTGATGCAAACAGTTGAGGGAACTGTCCTCATCGACTCTTCACTTTCCCAAGTTGCCTCCTCGGTGTTGTGGTGCCTCCAAAGCACTTTCACCAATGGAATTTGCTTGTTTCTCAACTCTTTCACTTCCCGAGCCAAGATCCGTAGAGGTTCTTCTTCGTATGTCAAATCCGGCTGTATTTCAATTTCTTCTCTGGAGATGACATGTGAAGGATCTGAGCGGTATCTTCTGAGCATAGACACGTGGAACACATTATGGATCTTGTCCAGCTCTGGTGGTAAAGCTAGCCTATAGGCCACTGGACCCACACGTTCAATGACTTCATATGGGCCAATGAACCTAGGGCTCAACTTACCTTTTCTTCCAAACCTCAACACCTTCTTCCATGGTGACACCTTGAGGAACACTTTGTCGCCAACCCCATATTCTATTTCTTTTCTCTTCAGGTCGGCATAGGATTTCTGTCTGTCTGAGGCAACCTTCAAGTTGGCTTTGATTGATTTCACCTTCTCCTCAGCCTGTTTCACTGTGTCCGCCCTACCAGTTTGTCTTCGCCCAATTCAGTCCAGCACACTGGAGTTCTACATTTCCTCCCATACAGCGCTTCATACGGGGCCATTTGGATGCTAGCTTGGTAGCTATTGTTGTATGCAAATTCTGCCAGTGAGAGGTATTTATCCCAACTTCCCTCAAACTCAATGACACAACTCCTCAGCATATCCTCAAGGACCTGACAAGTATTTCACGTTATTGTTATCATTTCAATTCAATATTTGTATCAATTTCATTGGTTTCAATTATTTACCTGGATTACTCTTTCAGATTGCCCATCCGTCTGAGGATGGAAAGCTGTGCTGAAATGGAGTTGTGTACCCAAGGATTCATGCAACTTCTTCCAAAATCTCGATGTAAACCTTGGGTCTCGATCAGATATGATGGAAAGTGGAATTCCACGCGCCTAACTATCTCACCGATATACACCGCTAACCTCTCTAGTGAGTAGTCACCCTAATCGGTAGAAAGTGTGCTGACTTTGTCAATCTATCAACTATCACCCATGCTGCATCATGTTTCTTCCGGGTGAGAGGTAGACCACTTACAAAATCCATGGTGACCCGATCCCATTTCCATTCAGGTATGCGTATCGGCTGTAGCAAACCCGATGGAACTTGATGTTCTGCCTTGACTTGCTGACATGTCAAACATTTAGTCACATAGTCAGCTATGTCTTTCTTCATACCAGGCCACCAATACTGAAGCTTCAGATCATGATACATCTTTGTACTTCCTGGGTGCATAGCATATACACTAGTGTGTGCCTCTTTTAGAATATTGGCTTTCAATTCCCCATCATCTAGTACACACAGTCTTTCTTTGTAGTATAGACACCCATCAGCTTTCACCCCATAGTCAGTTGCTTTTCCCTCTGAGATCTTGCTCATAATAGCCATTAACTTTTCATCTGCCTTTTGCCCATCTAGTATCTGTTGTAGCAGGTTTGGCCTCACTTGCAACTCAGCCAAAATAGCTCCATCTCGAATCAAGGTTAGACGGGCATTCAATGATCTCAAAGCTGTGATGGACTTTCTGCTCAAAGCATCAGCAACTACATTTGCCTTCCCAGGATGGTAGTCAATTACACAGTCATAACCTCTGTCTAAGGTTGAGCTCCTTTTGGGTTGGCAAATATTTTAGGCTTTTGTGGTCAGTGTAAATATAGCTCTTTTCACCATACAAGTAATGCCTCCATATCTTCAGTGCGAAGATAATTGCTGCAAGTTCTAGATCATGGGTAGGGTAGTTCTGTTCATGTGGTCTTAGCTGTCTGGAAGCATAAGCGACCACCTTCCCCTCTTGCATTAGTACACACCCTAACCCATTATGAGAGGCATCACTGTAGACCACGAAGTCCTTTCTCGACATCGTGTTAGCACACGGGTGCCTCACAACATAGCCTTCAACTTCTCAAACCGGTGCGACACTTGTCATTCCAGTCAAATCTGACATTCTTGTGTAACAACTTGGTCATTGGAGCAGCTATTAGGGAAAATCCCTTCACAAATCTTCTGTAATACCCAGCTAGCCCCAAGAAGCTTCTGACCTCGGTTGTATTCCTAGGAGGCTTCCATTCCATCACCGCTTCTATTTTCTTGGGATCCACCCTAATCCCATCAGTTGACACTATGTGTCCAAGGAATGCAATCTCATTCAGCCAAAAGTCACACTTGGACAACTTAGCATACAGCTTCTTTTCCCGTAGGGTTTGCAGAACAATCCTCAAATGTTCATCATGTTCTTCCCTAGTCTTGGAGTACACCAGAATGTCATCAATAAAAACCACTACGAACCGATCTAGGTATGGATGGAAGATACGGTTCGTAAGGTCCATGAACGCCGCTGGTGCATTTGTTAGGCCAAAGGGCATCACCAGAAACTCATAATGCCCATACCGGGTCCTGAATGCAGTCTTGGGCACATCTACATCTTTCACCCTCAGCTGATGATACCCTAATCTGAGATCAATCTTAGAAAATACTCCTGCTCCCTTCAACTGATCAAACAGATCATCAATTCTAGGCAACGGATATTTGTTCTTCATACCACTTTATTCAACCGCCAGAATCAATACAAAGCCTCAAAGTCCCATCCTTCTTTTTCACAAACAAAGACCTGGAGCTCCCCATGGTGACACATCGGGCGTATGAACCCCTTATCCAAAGAATCCTTGCAACCGAAGTTTTCAACTCCTCAATTCAAGAGGTGCCATCTTATAAGGAGCAATGGAAATGGGTGTCAGCATCTTGAGTGTCTCAATAGCAAATTCGACTTCCTTTCTCGTGGCAAACTGTGCAACTCTTCAGAAATACTGGGAAGTCTCTCACTGTGGGTATGTCACTCAAGTTTGGCTTAGCCTGCCTAGTATCCACCACATGTGCTAGGTAGGCTTCACAGCCTTTTCTCATCATTCTTCTTGTAACTGTGGCTGAGATGACATTGGACAAGAAATCTGTCCTTTCCCCCACAACTGTGATCTCATTACCCTCAGGGGTTTTCAAAGAAATTCTCTTCAATTTGCAATCAACTATTGCCTGATGACGTGACAACCAGTCCATTCCCAATATCACGTCAAACTCATGGAAGGGTAACTCAATTAGGTCTGCCAAGAATTCATACCCCTGAATCCTTAACGGGCAACCCTTGTATACTTTGTTCACCACTACACTGTGGCCTAATGGATTAGTGACCAGAATGTCTTGGTCACTCTCCCCTACTAGTATCCCCCTTTCTACGGGTATATTGATGCAGATGTATGAGTGAGTGGATCCTGGATCCACCAATGCATGCACAGGTGTAGTTTAGAGGAAGAACGTACCCCTTATGACGTCCGAGGCATCTTGCTCCTCCTGAGCTCTAATAGCATAAGCCCTTGCTGGTGGTCTACTGTCAGGCCTCTCTGCTCGATGTGCCTCTCGAGATGGTCCCAGCCAGATTTACTGACCTTCTACCCCTTGGTGGTGCAGGAGCAGGTCTGTCTGCTTATGTTGGAACAGCTGTAGTAGTTCTGCGTGGACAGTTCCTCAGCTGATGCTCTGTTGACCCACATCTCAAACAGGCACCAATCACTCTCCAACACTCCCCCTTATGCCATTTCTGACAGTGTGGACACGCAGAAGATGCTGGGGCTGGTCCCCTGAACCCCATCCCTGGAGAGCTGCCCACTGATGGTGTGGACTGACCTCTCCTAGGGGTGAACTGTGGCCTGGGCCCCTGAGACTGACCCTGACCATGTGGCTGAGCTGAACTCTGTGCAGGTGGACCCTTGAACTTCTTTCCGAATGCAGGAGCTGAGCTAGACTGACCGGGTCCCCTCTTCTACTGTCTCTCCCTTTTGGTCTGCTCACTGATTCTTACTTTTTCCATCTTTATTGCAGCTTCCACTAACTTGGTAAATTCGGTGATTCCCAAGGCAGTGAGCTATATCTTGATATTGTCATTCAGTCCCTCTTCAAATCTCTTGCATCTTTCAGCTTCATTAGGGACTATCTCCCTTCCATAACGGCTCAATCGGACAAATTCCTTCTCATATTCAGTCACTGATAACTGTCTCTGCCTCAAGTTAATAAACTCTCTTCTTCTCTCTTCCAGGTATACAGTACCCACATATTTCTTCTTGAATTCAGAGAGGAAGAAGTCCTGTGTTACTTTCTAATCGCACTTCATCGACACAGTTGTCCCACCACTCATAAGCATCGTCTTGCAAGAAAGAGATGGCAGCTTCCGTGTTTTGCTCGAGTGCGGTGAAGTTGTTTTAGTACTCACTGCCTGCTCAACCAATTCTACCGCACATGAGTCATCTTCTCTCTTGCCATAGAAGTCCACACCCAAACTTTCTTAGCCTTTCCAGTGTGATTTACTGGAGCTCGTGGTGGTGGTGGTGCTTTGGCATTACCCGCCATTTGTCTAAAGAAGTCGGCCATTTGTTGGAACATGGCTCGTGGAGGCCGAGGTGCTCTGCTTGAGCTGGCGGAGCAGATTCTCTCATGCCCCCAGTCTCAGCTGCTGCAGGTGGAGCATGACTCTCCACTTCCTCCTCAACGGCTCTCTGAGATGAAGGGTCCATATCCTATTCAAAATAAGAGGGATAAACAGATCTGCGTTAGTGTCACCTCGACTCTTACAAAATGCAATGCATGGTATGGACTCAATCTAGGCCCAGAAACGCCTAAACCGTGCTCTGATACCACTAAATGTGACACCCCTTACCCGTGTACAGTATACCCGAGTAAGTAATGCCACACGGTGTACTGGCATACTCTAATATTCCTCAATTCATTTATATCATGCTTTTGAAGTTAATTTATGAAATATGATTTATTTTAACCATTTATCAAAAGCATTATTCATTTGAGGTTCCGAAGATTTTAAAGAAAATCCGGCGGAGTACCGGCTAAAAATGGAGAAAAGCAGTTCTGTAACTGTTAAAAACACTTCCAATATTTGTATTTCATCATCTCAAACTCCAAAATTCCAAAATCTCAACAATATTTCTCAATTTCAATTCTCAATAATCTTTTCATTTCTCAAACATCCATTTCTCATATACAAGCGATATATACATGCTCAAATTTTTGCATTCATAGTCATAACTTTCATTATTTACATGAACATCAAAATATATTACATGAGTTCAAATACATATGAGAAAGTAAAAATCTGCTACAAAATATCAAAATGACAAAATGACACCTAGTGCCCTACCAATGCCGCAGTAGTGAGGTGACACGGACATCGTGCGGATCTACAGGATGAACTCACCCGGTCTGCGGTCTCTTGGGCTCACGACCAGGATCTCCAAGACTCACGCTGCGTGGCAAAAGCAACGCGCTAAGCAATAATGCTTAGTGGTGCAAGAATATAATAAAAGAAAATAGCAACAAAATAAATGTATATAGAATGTGTATGCTTTCTTTGTTTGGTGTTGGTATATTCATTATTTCATTAACTTTGTTCACTTTTATTCATTTGGTTGCCCCAAGTAACCTACACTAGACGATCGGATCGATAACGGTAACCGCATCGGGTACCTAGTACTGGCCGTCACACCATCGGTCACATATGCATCTCCGGCAGCAATGTAATGTATAACAAGTCAGAATAATATCAGGCACAAGGCCAAGTCTCAATACAAAGTCAGAATGGCTAAAAGCCATGAAATCACGAAATGGCATATTGCCATGTGCAGTACTGCTAACTGAACCCTATTGGCATGCCAAACTATCCAAACCAATCTTGTTAGGTATACTAGGGCATTTGAAACTTTTAAATTCTTCAATTTGTGAATTTCAAATTTTTGGTATCACTATTCATCATTGGTCAACAAAAATGTTGACTTTTAGAATAAAAATGTGTACATTGACTTTGGCACTCCCAACATACCACATTTGGTGTTTAAATCTTGTTGGCATTAAGTGTTAATACCATTTCTAAGCACTAAACCAAAGGAGCAGATTTTTCAGATTTTGTACCATAATTTCACTGTTCCATTGGACACTGTTACTGTGGGAATTTGAAGAAATGTAAAACATGAAAGTTGTTCCTTATTTTGTCTAGTTGAATTTCCTTCTTTGAATCACTCCATTTGGAGTTTTGTAGCTCTAGATATGGTCCAAAATCCCAAGCTGGCCGAATGTGCATTCTGCAGAGAATTATCATATCTACAATGCATGAACAGTGACTGCCACTGCCATTTGGATTAAGTTCTGGCCATAATTTGGGGTAGGTTCCTTCATGAAAGTTGTTTTTCTATGTCTTAACTTGTTGCTGTAAAAATTTCAGGTCAATTGACCAAATCTACAGTGAGTTATGACCAAATGAACAGTTACTGTTCATTTGGCCAATTCTGCAGAACCAGCTGCAGGGTATCCGGATTGGGGCCAAGTTTTGGTCCTCTTGCTTTGGTCTTTTGGGCATGGTTTCTTCAGCAAAAATGTGCCATTATAAGCCTAGTTTCATTTTCAATTGGCCAAACTTCAATTGGACTAACACAGCCCAAGTTATGGCAGTGCAAAGGGACTGAATTTTCAGTCCTATCTTTCTTGTCCTAGGCGATTTATACCTTGACTTTGCCATACCATTTTTCAGTCCAAATTGTGTTCAACATACCTCAAATGGTCACTTATTGACCATTAGATTGTTCTTTAACAGTTTAGTAAGTCAAGTCAATTTTTCATGCCTCAAAACCCTAATATCCAATGCAATTTACCCATAAACCTCAATTTGCACCCTAGTTCAACATCTATATAGGTATATAGCTTAAACATAACCTCCAATTCATGCTAAGTCCATTAAAAACATCCAAAACCATTCCTCTATTAGGGCTGCCGAATTCTTTGGTGGAGATATACATTGAATTTGTTTCATTATTTTACAATTTCTAATTCATTATAAGCCTAAATCATGGAATTAATGAACTTTAATTACATATATGCACTAACCTTGTTTGGGCAGAATTTCCAAAGCCCTAAACTTCAATTTCTTTCTCCTTCTTAGCTGCCAAGAGCTTCTCCAAGTGATATAATCAAGGTTTAATGAAAGGGGTTAGGGTTTAGTGGTGGAAACAAAGGAGAAATGGAGCTTTTGATGGCACATCAATGGAGGGAGAAGAAGAAGAATTTTCGGCTGGTGAAAGGGGAGAGGGATGGCTGCTGCATTTTGTGTTATTTTGGTCTTTATTTTCCTTTTTATTTGTTAGTCAATGGATGGTTAAATTTTGATTGGTCAAACTTTTCTTAATGACATCACCATGATGTCATAATTAAGCTTTTTCTTCATTTTCTTTCCTTTCCTCCACTACTCATTTTCAATTTGATTTCTAGTAATGTTTATTCATATTTTATGTCATATTAATTATTTACTCAACTGGACAAGTCGGCCAAAAATCACCTCTGAAGGCGAAATGACCAAAATGCCCTCCGTTTGGCTTAACGGGTCAAAATTGTCTGTACCGATTGAAAATTTTTTCTAAGTATTTTCTTGGCATTCTAATGCCATGGGAACCTCAATAACCCTTCTCTGGAGTCCCAAAAATTATTTTATAATTTTTCCCCTGGGTATAGGGCTGCTCGTTGCGAGAATCGCAACTTACCTCTGGTTACCCATCGCTTGGGCACCGGCTCGTTTGACTTGGTTGTATTTTATTTCTAAAATTTTTACTAAATTTTTCTTATTAATATTTGAGTTAATTATGGTTCCTGACTTTAGTTTAAATATTTTTCCGGACATTCTAGCTGTCCGGACCGACACCGGTCACCGGAATAGTAGGATGTACGGAGTGGTTATCGGGAGGGTGTTACAACAACTTGATCAAACAATTTAATAAACCTAGTGTTGCCAAACAATAACACAACTTAGGCCATGACACAAAATTTTCGAACATGCCGTGTGTACATCATGACAAGGCAAACACCCCCACTAATCAAAATCAATGAGGGAGGTGGCTAACTAGCTAATGAGTACTCATCCAAACTCGCCCCTCAAACTGAAAAGCCAGAGAGGGAGAAAAGTGATCAAATATCAAACTCACCCCACAAGTGGAGGAGGAACATATTAATATTGCCATGCCAAGTGTAAATAAAACAATTTAAATCAAGTTATTCAAACATTTCATACAAATCAATAATTAATTTTCATTCCAAATTTCCATTGTAAAATAGGCAACACAACATTCTCGAAATTCATAATGAACAAAAACATTCACAATGTATAACAAATCAATTTCCATTATGAAAACTATAATTTCAAAATTTTTGTGTACAAACCTGGACTTAATCGTCTCTAGAACTTTCGGGTCTTTTTCAGCTGAAACACAAAATTTATAGTGTTTCAGTACCTTATTTCACATTAAATCCAATAATTAATACATAAATAATTAATTCTAGCCCAAATATGCTTAAACTAACATTCTTGGAAATTTTCATTTTGGAGTTACTATTTATGGTACTATTCAAGTCAATTTGTTTACTTTCTAAGGCTTAATAGGTATGGGAACTATAACTTCACCCACATACCACATTTTGGTTACCAAACTTGTTGGTTTTAGTCATTTTCTCAAATTCTAAGTCTTTTAGGCAAATTTGCAATTTTTCAATTTTTGTGTCCTAAGTTTCACTATTCCATTGGTCACTTTACTGTTAGAATTTGGCAAAACTTTCTTCATAGGAAATGTTCCCTATTGTCTTAAGTTTATTCTCCTTTTTGAATCGCTTCAATTAGAGTTTTGTAGCTTAAGTTATAGCCATGTGAACCATGGCTGCCAGATTGGACTCAACCCAGAATTCTGGGCAATTTTTGGTTCTGCCAGTTTTGGGTCACCAACTTTCGGTGGCCAAACGACTTGGTTTTCCAAGTTTGGTCAATTTGTTCACTAGGTTTTGGTCACTTTTTGGGCATGCTTCCTAAATGAAAATTCTGTCATTTAGTGTCTATTTTCATTCCCAATTGGTCTCATACCAATTGGACTTGTAAAAGTTCATTTTTGGTCCCTCAAAGTTAACTTGGTCATGCTGCCATACTCAATCCGAATTTGGCCTTAACTCCAACCATTCCAACACACTTCATTTCGTCACCATTGACCATTTCTCACTTCAAATTAGGTCCAAGACATCATTTACAAGTTTCATACATTTTTGTCTCTAAACCCTAATGTCCAAAACCCTAATTCACATATTGGTTACATTTAATTAATTCAAAGCATACTAATACCATTTCTCACTCATTCAAGTTTACATACACTTCTAATTCAATCAAATTCATGCATTCCCATCTCAAACCCTAGCTGGCCACAATTTACATATAGTCCTCGAACCCTTGTTTTCATTTGATTTTATGTTCATTTCTTAGTTCCTTAAGCTAAAATCACAAAAATAAAACTAAAAGTTTCAAGTTTGAATCACTAACCTTAGTGCAAAATTTTATTTCTTCTTTTCTTTAAATTTTTCTTCTTTCTTTTCCTTGAATCTTCTTTCCTAGTTGCCCAAACAAAGTTTAGTTATGGTAGGACAAATTTCTATGGTAGGATTTTGGTTCTTCAAGCTCAAAAATGAGCTTTAATGGAGTTTTGGTGAGGGAGCTTTGGGAGAGGGAAGGGAGGCAGCAAGAATGGAAGAAGAGCAATTTTGTTTTTTTTTCTTTTTCTTTTCTTTATGTCTTTATCTTATGGAAGACCAAAAATCAATATAATTAAATTTATTAATTATAACATTTATGGCATCATGCATGATGTCATGCATGATGTCATCTCCCTATGCCTTTTTCATTTCTTTTTTTTTTTTTCTATTTATTCTTCTATTAGTTCTTTAATTTAATTCTCGATTCCAAAATTTTCTTTTCTCCAATTTTATTTGACAGTTGGGTCAGGAGTCAGCTCTCGGGGTCAATTGACCAAATTGCCCCTCGCCAGTTTAACCCGGTTTGCAAATAATTCAATATTTCTTTTGAATCCCTGACCTAATTATTTGACTGGCTTAACAACCTTTTTCCATGATTTTCTCTTTTCCACTGTGTTCGTAATGGTCCTAAGGCAGCGTCACATTTTACGGTTCGAAATTTGACTTTAAATCAACTTCGCAGTCGTTCCTGAGAAGGTCACCCATCGCTGTGACTCTCGGCTCGTTTAACTTATTGTGTTCTATTTTTCTTATTTATACTTAACTAATTGATAATTACTAATTATTTTTGTTTATGACTTATCTAGTTGTCTTAAGTGTGGTCCTAATCCCTTTAATTGTTCGGACCGACTCCGGTCACCGGAACAGTAAAATATACCTAGCTATACAAATAGGGGTGTTATAATTCTCCCCCCCCCCCCCCCCTCCCCCTTAAAATAATTTTGTCCTTGAAATTGTATCCACTATCTGTCCTCAAATAGTCATACGTGTTGTTTTCTCATGTTTTTCTCATATTTATACATAGCTTTATAATCGGAATAATGGTCCTTAACACTTTAACCAATGTATTTCATCATCGATTGCTCACCTCGTGTGCCAAGTTTCTTATGAGCTTCTGTCATAAGTTAGATTCAAATTCATTTCAATTTTAGAGGTAAGCAAATCTGTGTGCTAGTGCATCCGCTTTTCTAGGACCTCGTGTGATCCTATGGGTGAGAACTTAGTTTTACTCTTTTCTTATCAAATCTCTTAATCATTTGATGTAACCTTCAGTTTAGTTTAAAATATTTTAGTCTTTTCTTACTGTTGTTTTAGCAATTATTTTCTTTTGTAGTCTTTTCTTTCTCCGCCATAGGTCCATAACCATTATCTTACCATCTCCATTTATGACCAAGGCCTATGTGCCATTTTGCACTATCTTGTTTGCTTTGGTTTAACTTATTTCTTTGTTAATAAAATAGTTCGGAATATCGTTACGCATCTTAAGTAAATTGCTTGCCTTGGTGACAATTCCTCATCTAGTATTTTTCTCATTTCTTACTGTTCTATTTATTTTTATCTATTGATAGTCTATAGCTTATTTTGCACTGATGTGTAGTTATTAATTTCTTTTGTACTGAACTATAACCTTTCAATATTATAACTTTAGAGTTTTAAATCCCAGGTTAGGATTTTCAAACTCCTTTCCAATAAGAAAACTTTATCTTATTATAACTATACCAAAACAGATATCGTTTGCAACTATTCTTATCTTTGTATACTATTGGGTAGTACATAGCTCTACACAATAAATCCCAAGTCAATACTATAATCTGCAGCTTACAGCACAAACATCAAGAATATTGCATAGTTACTACAATACATCTCAATAGATCAAACTTCCCTATATCTTATTTCTTTTAAATTCACTAATATCTTGGACTTATTTTGATTATGGTACCCACTGACATCTATCAACAGTAATATCCATACCCACATCTAAGGTAGCTATATTACTATAACTTACTTTTAGGTTCTACTAATTAACTTTATAAATTCTTGTGTGCTAGCAAATACTTTTCACTGACAAACTCTTCTAAAATTAATTTTAAAAAGACTAGTCACTAACATATCAAAGTTGATTTTTTTTTTTTATATATATATACACATATGCATATCTCAGTTAAGAATTGAGAAAATACCAGCAACCATACCAAAAGTCTCATTCTCGTCCCTCTATCGCATAGTGTATACTCTCACTGGAGCATCACCTTGTCCTAGTTGATTCACAGTACTCTGACTTCTAGGTGTACTACCCCTACCTCTGCCTCTACCTCTACCAACTATTGGTAAACTCTTCAGGGTAGAAACTTGGGTTGATCCTTCTGATGTGGTGAATGATCCATAACGGCATGGACTTATGCAATCCTTAGCAAAATGACCAGTCCCTCCACAAGTGAAACATGCTCCTATAGCTCTATAACATACTCCACTATGTGGTTTACCACAAGTTTCACAAAGTCGATCCGACAGTGTTTTTCTGCGTGTCTGTTGAGTTTGCTGATCGGATTGGGATGGTTTCTGTATAGAAGATATACTTCTACATGATTTGTGCGAGCTAGATCCTTCAAAATGTTTTCTTTTCCCAGAGCCACTCTCAGTAGCTTGACCAGTAACCTTTTTAGTTTTCTCTTTCTCTTGTGTACTCTTTTTCACTGCCCATTCTGATTCTATCCTTTCCAGTTTCAGGGCTTGTGAAATCAATTTAGAAAATTTCTGGTGTCAGAACCCTACCACTTGCATTCTCAAGCTAGGCCTCAACCCAGCCTCAAACCTTTTACATCTGTCTCTGGGGGTGGAGACTAAGCTTCCAGCATAATGGCTTAGCCTTGAAAAGTCCCGCTCATACTCTGCTATAGTTCTGTCCCCTTGTTTTAGACTTAAAAGCTCTTGCAACTTCATATCTACATAAGTATCGGGGACCCACTTTTATCGAAATTCCCTTAAAAAGTCTGCCCATGTGAGGACTGGTGGCTCTACCAGACTGTAGGGGATAGTCTTCCACCACTCATATGCATCCCCTTGCAGGAGTGATACTGAATATTCAAACTTCAACTCTTCAACACACTGTAGTTTTCTGAAAATCCGTTCCATCCTCTCTAACCACTGTTCTGCTTCAAGTGGATCCATTGTTCCTTTGAATTTTGTAGCCCTAAATTTTATTAATTTCTCATATTGCCGAGCCAAAGGCTGTGGTTGTGCTACAGGTTCTTGTGTTTATGCTTGAGGTGGCACATTTCCCACCATTTGTTGAAAGAACGCAGCCATCTGCTGTGCAAACTGAGTAGGGAACTGCGGTGCTTGAGGAGGAGCTGGAGTAGCTGACCCACTCACATTCTGGAGTGTTGGGACTTCTCCTCTAGCCTCAGCCTTGATAGATTGCTTTACGGAATGATCTCCCTCTTCCATTCCATTTTCCAAAAATTTTCTACTCTCTGATAATAAACACAAGGAGGTTGACCTCCGTTAGTGCATATTCATGATGTAAATATGTCATATATATCAAACATTTGAGCAGTTGTATTTACCGATAAAATATTTCAAATTCACAGTTCAAAATTCAGTTTAAAACCTTGCTCCGATACAACTAAACATGTGACACCCTACTAGATGTGACATATTCTCGCAGTACACTTAATGAATTATCGTACTTCACCTACCAGTAACCCATTAAATATACTACAAGGGATTTTAAAACAATTTTCGTTCATTTTGGAATTGGTGGGTAAAATTTTTCCAAATATTAAAAACCTTCATTTAGAGTCCAAACATAAATCAAATTTTTGGATATTTAAAATCTCCGCAATTTGTACAAAAATTTCGGCAGAATGCCGTCTGTATTCTGAGAAAATAGTTCTTCAAAACCTGAAAATAGAAACACTCCCAATATATTTCTCAATCACAACTCCATTTGCAACCACCAAATTTCAAATCAACAATAATAGCCACACTTCAATTCAAAATCCAAATTTCAAATCAAGAATTAATACCTCAAAATATTTCATAACACATGCACATTGCATTTTAAGTCATTAATTTACAGTCATAAGTTAATTTACAGATGCAAATTCTCAAAAATAATATTATTACAATTTTATCTGTACAATTGCTCAAATTGCAGGGATACATATGCATACTATCATATTTACATCAAACTAAACTACCGGGGTATAGATAAATACCCGTACAAAAACTCTTCAATTGTGCTCTTCTCTAACTGTAGCAGCTCGCTCTGCTGCTATGTCCTTTTCCCTATTTGCGACAACAAGTTAAACCTATCGCTGAGAATATAAATACTCAGTGGCGCACAATAAAGCATAATATAAAACATTTATGAACAAATCGTCATTCAAAAATCTCAAAATCGCATTTTATAATTTTTTTTTCTCAAATCACATTTATTACAAATCATAATTTTCAAAGCTTAATATTGAGCACAACTTGATCAAACAATTTAATAAACATAGTGTTGCCAAACAATAACACAACTTAGGCCATGACACAAAATTTTCAAACATGCCGTGTGTACATCATGACAAGGCAAACACCCCCACTAATCGAAATCAATGAGGGAGGTGGCTAGCTAGCTAATGAGTACTCATCCAAACTCGCCCCTCAGATTGAAAAGCCAGAGAGGGAGGAAAGTGATCAAATATCAAACTCACCCCACAAGTGGAGGAGGAACATATTAATATTGCCATGTCAAGTGTGAATAAAAATAATTTAAATCAAGTTATTCAAACATTTCATACAAATCAATAATTAATTTTCATTCCAAATCTCCATTGTAAAATAGGCGAGACAACATTCTCGAAATTCATAATGAACAAAAACATTCACAATGCACAATAAATCAATTTCCATTATGAAAACTATAATTTAAAAATTTTTGTGCACAAACCTGGACTTAATCGTCTCTAGGCCTTCCGAGTCTTTTTCAGTTGAAACACAAAATTTATAGTGTTTCAGTACCTTATTTCACATTAAATCCAATAATTAATTCATAAATACTTAATTCTAGCCCAAATATGCTTAAACTAACATTCTTGGAAATTTTCATTTTGGAGTTACTATTCATGGTACTATTTAAGTCAATTTGTTGACTTTCTAAGGCTTAATAGGTATGAGAACTCCAACTTCACCCACATACCACATTTTGGTTACCAAACTTATTGGTTTCGGTCATTTTCTCAAATTCTAAGTCTTTTAGCCAAATTTGCAATTTTTCAGTTTTTGTGTCCTAAGTTGCACTGTTCTATTGGTCATCTTACTGTTAGAATTTGGCAAAACTTTCTTCATAGGAAATGTTCCCTATTGTCTTAAGTTTATTCTCCTTTTTGAATCGCTTCAATTGGTGTTTTGTAGCTGAAGTTATAGCCATGTGAACCATGGCTGCCGGATTGGACTCAACCCAGAATTTTGGGCAATTTTTGGTTCTGGCAGTTTTGGGTCACCAACTTTGGGTGGCCAAACGACTTGGTTAATGGAATAATTTGGATTTGTGTTCTTCATAAAAGTGTTAGGTATATATCTCACCTAACCACTGCTAAAATTTCAGGTCATTTTTACCTACCTAGCTCAAGTTATGACCAAATGAACAAACACTGTTCATTTGGTCAGTTTATACAGGGACAGACTGAGATTTTCCAAGTTTGGTCAATTTGTTCACTAGGTTTTGGTCACTTTTTGGGCATGCTTCCTAAAAGAAAATTCTGTCATTTAGTGTCTATTTTCATTCCCAATTGGTCTCATACCAATTGGACTTGTAAAATTTCATTTTTGATCCCTCAAAAGTAACTTGGTCATGCTGCTAGCAGCATGACCATACTCAAGCCGAATTTGGCCTTAACTCCAACCATTCCAACACACTTCATTTTGTCACCATTGACCATTCCTCACATCAAATTAGGTCCAAGATATCATTTACAAGTTTCTCACATTTTTGTCTCTAAACCCTAATGTCCAAAACCCTAATTCACATATTGGTTACATTTAATTAATTCAAAGCATACGAATACCATTTCTCACTCATTCAAGTTTACATACACTTTTAATTCAATCAAATTCATGCATTCCCAACTCAAACCCTAGCTGGACACAATTTACATATGGTTCTCCAACCCTTGTTTTCATTTGATTTTGTCACACCCTACCCCTCTGTAAGGCATAACATGATCCCGTAGTATACCTAATGAATTACCAACTTCGTCTGCTGATAACCCATTAAGTACACTACAAGGGATTTTTAAAAACTTTTCTTACTTCTTTAACAGTGGTGAGCACTATTTACAGGTGTTAAAAACTTTTGTGAACTGAAGTGAAACAATTAACTCATTTGATTTATTTGGAATTTCTGTAAAAATTTTGGCAGAGTGCCATCTGTATTTTGGATAAAACAGTTCTTCAGAAAACCTGTAAAAAGACACTTCAATAATTTTTCAAATCTCAACTCCAATACATTTCTCAACACAACAATTTATCAACTCAATTCCATAGAAATTTTTCAAAGTCTGAGATAAGGAAATATAATACAGTTTTTACAAGTCAAATAGCTCATAATTAATTTACAACTTCAAGGTACAATTTGAATTTGCAACTGCTCAAAACCAAAAACAAAATATACATACAGTGAATATACATTACATTACAAAATACAAAATGCGGTATACTCACTATACCCAAAAATCTCTCGCTGGCGGTACTAGCGACCTAGTCTGTGCCCTCTATCTGTCTGTCTACCTGCGACAGCAATAAAAAGCTATCGCTGAGACAATGTCTCAGTGGTGCACAACATTAACCAAATACAACTTTAAATCACAACTCATAAACCATATAAATAGTGGATACGTAAAACCATAGTTAAATTCAAGACAATGGATGTCATAAGGAATTTAAACTCCAATTCACAACTTATCAAAATTCATAATAACACAATTTAGTCAAATAGTTTAAGAATACCGTATTGCCAATTCATACACAATTTGATCAAATTACTGAATAACACAGTGTTGCCGATCAATATCACAATTTGATCAAATAACTGAATAATATCGTTTTGCAATTCAATAACACAATTCGATCAAATAACTGAATAATATCGTTTTGTAAATCAATAACACAATTCGATCAAATAACTGAATAATATCGATTTGTAAATCAATAACACAATTCGATCAAATAACTGAAGAATACAGTGTTGCCAATCAATATCACAATTCGATCAAATAACTGCAGAATACAGTGTTGCCAATCAATATCACAATTTGAGCCATGACACAATTTTTTTCGTACATGCCGTGTTGTACACCACGACAAGACACACTCACCCCAATAATCAAAATAAATGAGGGAGGAAGCTAGCTATATAATGAGTACTCATCCACACTCACCTCAGACTGATAAGTCAAAGAGGGAGGAACATAATCATACTTACCCCAGACTGATAAGTCAAAGAGGGAGGAATAATCACACTCACCCCATTAATGGAGGAGGAACATAGTATCAGTGTCATGCCAATTGTGAGTCAAAACAATTCCAAACATTTTATTCAAATGATCCGTAAGAATCCAATAAATTTCCAAAGTTATAATTTCATTCACAAATTGTATGAAATTGTAATTCACTTCAATTTCCACAAAAACCATTTACAGTGCTTTTCAATCAATAAGTATCCATCAATATCATTCAAACAATTTTTCACAGTTTCAAACCATTCACAATGTTTTTCAATCAATAAGTGTCCATCAAACACATTTCCACAATTTAAAACAATAATATACAAATAGTCAATATTTATTTCAATTGAAAATAATTCAAAAGAAACTATTGTTGTGCACAAACCTCTGATATTTGTCTCCTGGTCTTGACTCAGTATTTCTTTCCCTTTTGCTGAGCCCTTGTTAACTGGGAAACACAATTTGAAGTGTTTCAGTGCTAAATTAATTTGCCTCTAATGATAATGTTCGATAAACAATTCACTGAATACCTTTATTTGCTTAATCACCTAATATACCAACCCTCGATGCATTTTAGGTAAATTAGGTTTTGGTGTCATTAATATGTCACATTCGATAGGGTTTTAGGTTTGGTACGTGTTACCAAACTCAATTCTATGTATATTGCGTTTTCTTGCATTTTATTGCAAATTGCTGGATTTCGGGATACTAGTTTGACCTAGCCGGACGACCTAGTTCCCTCGGTTTTCGGGTTTCGGTCAAAACTAAAAACTTGTATATCTATGTCTTATTGCACGCGGGGCAAAATTTCAGGTCAATCCGAGTTAAGTAGACCAAGTTATGGTCATTATACTATTGCTGGTCAATTGGTATCAAATTAGGTCAATTTTTGGTCAATTTGGTCAACTTTGGTTCGGCCAGTTTTTGGACCCGAACTTGTGCAAGCTTTTTGACTTGCTTCTGGTCATTTCTGGGTTTTAGTGTCTTCATAAGACTTGTAGGTATGGGTCTTAACTATTCTTGGTCAAAATTTCAGGTCAATTGGACCTGTTTTGAGTGAGTTATGGCCTAAACACTCACTGCTGCCCAAATGGTCAGTTTTTTGGTCTCAAGTGTACCTAATCCGAATTGGTCATTTTTCACATCACCTTGCAAGCAGAATTTTGGTATGTTCTCTCAATGAAAGTTGGCACATTTTGTGCCTAGTTCCACCTCCAATTGGTCTCATACAAATTGAGATTACACATTTAAACTTATTGGCTAAAATGTACACTGCCCTTGGTTACTTTGCTTAACACACATCAATTACACACATTTACCTTGCAATTTGTTTACTTCTCTACCAATATGTTTTGGTACATTACCAAAAGCATATTCTACTTTACACTAACATTACTTTGGGTAGATTACAATTACCCTCAACACACCAAATATAATTCACATTTACAAGTTCTAAGTACCATTACATTCACACCTAACCATTACAAATCTTACATACACTTTACAATATCAATCTCCATACATATCCATCAATCCTTCTAGGTCAATATTCTGCCTACACTTCCATGAATACATACATTTAGTCAAGTGTTCCCAAGCTGCCGAAAATTGTCCTTCAACATCAAAGTGCCCTACAATTTACCAATTCCCATCCAAGTGCATAAATCACCATATATATGTGAAATAATTCACTAGGATATTAAATCACCATGATCAACATTATTTCTCATCAATTATATGCATAATAAATCATTAAATGCGTGACCCCATGGCTGTCCAAAAATAGCTATCTCAATAACTATTTAAACTTTAAAATTTCCTTCACAAAACTAACACCCATAACATGAACATAAAGTTTAACAAAGGAATTCTCGAAAATGTAAACTTACCTTTAATTGTAACTTGCTAAACCTTCACCAAACTTCTCAAATTTGGTGTCAATATCTTCCTTGTGATGTGTAGACAAAGTTTCATGAAGGAACCTAAGAGATTGGAGTTGAAAATGGAGGATGGATCAAGCTTGCATGCAAACGCCCATGGAGTTCTTCTCCTTTCCTTCAATTCGGCAAGTTTGAATGCTTTGGAGAAGATGAATATTTCTGCTGGTTTAGTGGAGTTACAGCTGCCCTATTATGTATTTAATTTATGCA
Source organism: Hevea brasiliensis (assembly GCF_030052815.1). Lineage (NCBI taxonomy): Eukaryota > Viridiplantae > Streptophyta > Magnoliopsida > Malpighiales > Euphorbiaceae > Hevea > Hevea brasiliensis. Next base: position 77,506,836 of record NC_079499.1, on the reverse strand, counting down.
TTAGTGGTCCACTCACAAATTTAATCATTTTATAATCTAATTGTTCACTTAATCCCACATTAACCCATGATTTTAACTATTTACTTTAAGTACCATTAAACTAATTTTTCATTTTATTTTCTAAGTGTAATATTATTTATTTTTAATGGACATTTAGGTCAAAAGACAATTCGGGGTGTCAAATGACCATAATGCCCCTGTTAGATTCGTTCGATTTTTCAGTAATACCGGGTTTTGTCTGTTTTCGATTTCTCACTTTTCTTTGTACTAATTATTTAATTTTTCTTTGATCTTTCTAATGAGATTTATTCTTCAACAAGGTTCTATTTAAGTCCTAAAAATGTTTTCCAGGGTTCCATGATCCAGGAGCTAGTCAACGGTCCACGCCGTGACTTCCCGGTGCGGTCACCCATCGCTAGGTTTCCCGGCTCGTTTAACTTGATCACATTTCTTTGCTATCATTTTTCCTTTGTTTTTCTTGTACTTTTCTTTTCTTGTATTTCATTATTTTATGTCTCCTCACTCTCATTGAAGTGTGGTTCTAGGCATCCTAGCTTGTTCGACAAAGACTGATCAACTGGAGCAATGAGCGCACTCATGAACTTATGGGTGTTACAATTCTCCCCCCCTTAAATAAATTTCGTCCACGAAATTTTACCCAATAACTATCTTACAATAGTCATACGTTTATTTTCTCCTGTCTATATGATCGTATAATCTTCTTTTCCTCAAATTTGTATAAGACTTTTAACAATCTAATACCACGTTTAATTTGTTTGTATAATGCTAATCTCCTCTTACTATTATGTTGTCTAATATTTCGGTTCACGTTCCTTCTTGAATGACCCTTGAGGTCATGTTAGAATCATTCATCAGTCATTGGTCCTCTGACCATTCTAGTCCACAGTCTTCCTCACATTCGTAATATTTCTTTGTTATATATGAATCAACTGTTCAAATCTCTACTTCCATAACTCTTTTTATCTGTCAATATTCTATAACTTACTTCCTTTTGTACTGAACTATAACCTTTCGATATTCTAACTCTTGAGTTTTAGATCTCTAAGTAGGATTTTCAAACTTATTTCTAACAATTAAATTCTGTCATGGCATAACTATACCAAAACAGATGCCGTTGGCAACTATTCTCATCTAGGTGTACTATCGGGTGGTACGTAGCTCTACACAATAATCTCAAGTTAGTCTTTGTAATCTACGACTACGATTATAAACATCAAGAACATTGCATAGTTACTATGATACATCCCAATAGATCAAACTTTCCTATCTTTTATCCATTTCGAATTCACTGATATTCGAATCTTATTTTGATTACAATATCCATTAGCAATTTCTAACAGTAACCTCCTTGCCCTCATCTAGAGCAATTCCATTACTGCATCTTACCTTTACGTCCTCTTGCTTTACATTAAATAGGCTCGCCAATTAGCTTTATAACTTATGGTGTGTCAGGAAATACTTTTCGCCGATAAACTCTTTCAAAACTAATTTCACTTATTATCACAATCCTTATCTTAAGGACTAATCACTAATGCATCAAAATTTATTCCCTTGTAAAGGAATAATAACAGAACATGTAGTTCTAACACTAGCATAAAAGTATGCAGGTTCCAGGGCAAACAATACATATATATATCTTAGTCACTAATTGAGAAAGTACCAGTAATAATATCAAAAGTCTAAGCCTCTTCTCTCTGCCGTATAGCGTATACTCCAGCTGGAGCATCACCCTGTTCTGGCTGATTCACAGTACTCTGACTTCTAGGTGTACTACCCCTACCTCTACCTCTGCCTCTACTAACTGATGGTGAACTATTTGGGGTAGAAACTTGGGTTGATCCCTTTGGTGTAGTAAATGATCCAAAACGATCTGGATTTACACAATCCCTAGCAAAATGGCCAGTCTCTCCACAGTTAAAACATGCTCCTACGGCTCTATAACATACCCCACTATGTGGTTTACCACAACTTTCACAAAGTCGATCTGACCGCGCATTTCTGGGTTTCTGTTGAGTTTGCTGATCGGATCGGGGTGGTTTCTGTCCAGAAGATCTATCTCTAATGGACTTCTTACTATCTCTGTTGTATCCCCCAAAGTTTTTCCTCTTTCCAGTAAGACCACTAGAACTCTGTTCTACTGAATTTCCCTCTTTTTCTGTCTTCTCTGATTTCTTTTTCTCAGGAGCAACTTCAGACTCAATTCTTTCTAACTCTAGAGCTTGAGAAATAAGTTCAGAGAAGTTAGTGTGTTTGAAGCCGACTACTTGTAATCTGATACTGGGCTTCAAGCCGGTTTAAACCTCTTGCATCTCTCCCTGCTGGTAGAAAGTAGACTTACTGCATAATGGCTCAAAGTGAAATATTCTCTTTCATACTCACCACCGATCATTCCCTTTTTTAGACTTAGGAACTCTTGCAGCTTCTGGTCCACATAAGCATCAGGGACATATTTCTGTCTGAATTCCCTGAGAAAGTCATTCCATGTTAATACTGCAGGTTCTACCAGACTGTGGGGAATGGTTTTCCACCAGTCATAAGCATCCCCCTGTAGCAAAGATACTGAGTATTCAAATCTGAGCTCCTCTGTACAATGCAGTTTCTTGAATACTCTATCAATCCTCTCTAACCACTGTTCAGCTTCTAGAGGATCTACTGTCCCCTTGAACTCTGTAGCCCCATATTTCATCAATTTATCATACTGCCTTGCAGAAGACTGTGGTTGTACCACTGGTGTCTGTATTGGGACTTGAGTAGGCACATTACCAGCCATTTGTTGGGACATTGCAGCCATCTGCTGAAGCCCGAGCGAAAGCTGCGATCTTGTAGAGTGGTCTTCTTTGAACCACTAACATTATGTACGGCTGGGGCATCCCTTTGCACCTCAGCCTCTATAGATTGATCGACTAAACGATCACCCTCTTCCATAGTCAATGCGAGGATTCTATGAAGGAACGGAAGCGTGAAAAACACAATATTATACCATTGAATTCAAAAATTTTCACCTAGGGTCACATGCACCATGCAAGATTTATTTTTATCTATTTGATTTTAATGATAAACAACATATTAAAACTCTTTTAATATGTTTTTGGATCTGTATTTGCCATTTAAGATTTTAAAATTAATCAGATTAATTTTAGAACCCTAGATTAAATCAAGAACGATTACACTAACCTCTTGATGTCTTTGCGTGTCTGCCTTTGAGATTCGTCTTCAGGACACCAGATGTTGTCCCTCTAGCTTGTCCACACCAAGAACACCTATGGCAGCCCTTGAACAGCTTCTAAAGCCTTTTCTATTAATTAGAAATTCAAGTTCTGCCTTTTAAGAGATTAGAGATGCAAACAGGACACTAGAAAAAATTTCTAGTGTTCTTAATTCAAGAGATTGATGGCTAATCTCTTTGAATTGATGAGAGATGAAGAGAAATAGCTGGAGAGGCTCAAAGTGGCGTGACATATGAGAGGAGAGGCTGCTGGTTTTGTTTTCTTTTCATAACCCCACTTAAATAGCTAGGTTAACACATTAAACCCTAGCCACATGTCACCTTTTGATTAGCTCTAGGTTTAAGTGACCCAATCACATTGTGCCAAGTGTCAAACCTATATTTAATCTTGATTTTAATCATCTTACATGATTAAAAATATTTGTAAGCTTATGTGTTATGCCATGTGTCACCATCTCATGGTGCCACGTGTCACACTTCAAAATGACCAAAATGCCCCTGTGTCTTAATTTTGAGTTCTTAACCCAAAATAATTATTTTCTTCTTCTAATTAATTTATATCAAATATAAATTAATTAATTAATCTCTATTAATTAATTTCTCATCAATTAAATTCATATTTAAACACTTTAAATATAAATTTAATTTATACTACACATCCAATAATCTAGATTTGGTTTCAAGTCATGCTAGGGACTTTGCAATTTTATTGCAAACCAAATCTATTTAATTAATCAATTAAACTCTTTAATTAATTAATTAAATCATATTTAAATAGGTGATAACTTGTGTATGTGTGTGACTTACTAGGCTCATCACTAATTGGCAACGAGACATGATATCAACTCTTAATATCATCGAACTCTTTCTTACCATAAATGATTTCTCTAAATCATTTTATGAACCTCATAGACCATGGTTAACACCTAGCATAGCATGCCATGGCCACCCAATTAGTAATAAGATTTACCTTAAATGAACCTATAATAATATGTTACCATGCACTAGAATCTCTGCATTACAAAATCCCAAGTCAAGCCGAGTCATGGTTTATGTCAAACTCCATTTGCTATGAATATTATGTTCTCTTTTAATTCCAGTTCTTGATTAAAAGATTTTTCTCATCGAAACTCTTTTACGAATAAATCTATCTGTCTGGCCAGAACTTGAAACATCAAGAACAATTAAATGAACATAGGATTTTATCTCTATTTACTTAGAGGAACAGATTCCATCTTGATCAACACCTACCTCCATATATAACTAGCAGGAGCCAACACATGCCCATATACCCATACATAGTACAAGTATGAAAGCGATATCAAACTCAAACTACCTATATACAAGATAAGTGCTATCTCAGGTCTAAAGATTATATGCACTGATATGATTTATGACAAAACATTGACAAGAGTAAACTCCATGTGCTTGTCATAAGTGTCACTGGTTCGGCCTACTTATCATGTATAAGTGCCTATCATGTTTGTTATATGGCATGAGACTCACCATTCCATCTTATTTATATCTCATATAAATAACTTGGGAACAAACATGAATACAATCTTTCTGGATAAGTCATGTCCTTATTATGAAGTATCCTCGATTGTGAACCTATTTATGATACTTTGTGCTAGAAATATTGTCACTCATATTCTTAACAACTTAAGAATAATATTTCTAACAAAATATCAATGGACCTTTTCTATTACACATAAATATATTATGTAAACGGAAAAGTGGAAATGCCTTTTATTAATAAAATTATGTACAAGATACATACTAAATGATATGCTCTAGGGCATACTACTAACAATCTCCCACTAGCACTAGAGCCATTCATTACAATACCTTAGACCCATCTTCTCAAGATGTCAGTCTAAGCGAGCTTGTGACAAAGGCTTAGTGAATGGATCATTTGAATTTTTGGTGATGTTATTTTTCTGCATGGCTATATTGCCTTTGCCCAACTATATGTCCGATAATGTGGTAGTGCCTTTCTATGTGTTTGGATTTTGGTGAGACCTTAGTTCCTTAGCTCAGTATGTTGCTCCATTATTGTCACGGTGTAGTGGGCTGGCGACTCAATGGAAGGAACTACTGTAAGTTCATCACGAACTTCTTTATCCAAACGACTTCCTTTGCAACATCTCGATGCAACAATATACTCGACCTCGATGAGTGGAATCTGCAGTCGTGCTCTGTTTGGAACTCTTCCAACTGACTGCACCTCCATTACAAATGAACACATATCTAGAGGTAGACTTTCTATCATCGATATCTAATTGGAAATCAGAATCAGTATAACCATCCAATTGCAAGTCTCCACCTCCATAAATCAAGAATAAATCCTTAGTTCTTCTCAAGTACTTAAGGATATTCTTGACAGCTATCCAGTGTTCCAAACCTGGATTGGATTGATACTTGCTAGTCAAACTAACAGCATATGCGATATCCGGCCTAGTACACAACATTGCATACATTAAACTTCCAATAGCCGAAGCATATGGAATCCTGGCCATCTTATCTCTTTCTTCAGGTGTCTTTGGAGACATCTCTTTAGAAAGGTGGATACCATGTCTCACTGGTAACAATCCTCTCTTGGAATCAAGCATGTTAAACCTCTTTAACACCTTTTCCAAGTATAGACTTTGGGATAAACCAATTATTTTTTCACTCTATCTCTATAGATGCGAATCCCAAGAATATAGGTTGCCTCCCCTAAGTCTTTCATGGAGAATGTATTTGACAACCATACCTTTATAGTCGTCAACATACCTGTATCATTACCCATCAACAGTATGTCATCCACATATAAGACAAGGAAAGTGATAGCACTGTCACTAACCTTCTTATATACACATGGCTCATCCTCATTTTTGATAAAACCAAAAGATTTAATGGCTTCATCAAAACGGATGTTCCAACTCCTCGAAGCTTGTTTCAACCCATAAATGGATCGCTTTAGCTTGCATACCTTGGAACCATCTTGGGATTCAAATCCCCTAGGTTGTTCCATGAAAATGTTTTCTTCAATGTATCCATTAAGAAAAGATGTATTGACCTCAATCTGACAAAACTCCTAATCCTAGTCTGCAGCTATTGCTAATATAATCCTGATTGATTTAAGCATGGCAAAAGAGAAAGTCTCCTCATAGTCTATTCCTTGCCTTTGGCGAAACCCGTTCGCTACTAGCCTTGCCTTATAGGTCTCTACCTTTCCATCAGAACCAATTTTCTTCTTGAAAACCCATTTGTTCCCTATAGGTACAATACCTTTAGGTGGGTCAACAAGATCCCAAACTTGATTCTTATACATGGAATCAATCTTGGATTTCATAGCATCAATCCATTTTGAAGAGTCTATATCTGATATAGCTTCTTCATAGGTAAGTGGATCATCTCCATGATCTACTTCTTCATGAGTAGACAACTCTTGTTCTTCTTCATGAAGAAAACCATATCTCACTGGTGGTTGAGATACCTGGTTGTTCTACGAGGAGCAGTGTAGATGTTTCATCAATGGGTATAGGTTGACTAGATGGATCTATATCCATCCGATGCATTGGTTGGTCAGAATTCTCCAATTCTAACTCTATTTGCCTTCCTTTGCCTCCTTCTTGAACAAACTTTTGTTCAAGAAATGTGGCATCTCTACTTATCACAACCTTTTGTGAAGTAGGCAAATAAAAATAATATCCAAAACTATCGTGTGCATATCCAACTAATCGACCTTGGTCTGATCTGGTCTCAAATTTATCAGTGTTGAGCTTTTGGCTAGAAGCTGGACAACCCCATATCTTAACATGCTTAAGACTTGGTTTTCTTCCATGCCATATCTCATAAGGTGTGGAAAGCGATTTTGATGGAATCCTATTCGAATATACAAAGTGATTCTAATGCAAATCCCCAAAAGGAGATTGGCATATCAGTATAGCTCATCATACTACGTACCATATCCAATAGGGTATGATTTCTCCTTTTAGATACACCATTCAGTTGTGGCGTTCCTGGAGGAGTCAGCTGAGAAACAATGCCATGCTCTCTCAAGTATTCATCAAATTCAGTACTCAAATATTCACCTCCACGATCTGATCGAAGAGCTTTAATATTTTTTCCTGTTTGATTTACTACTTCAGATTTAAATTCCTTAAACTTTTCAAAGGATTCATGTTTGTATTTCATCAAATACAAATACCCAAACCTTGATTTATCATCAGTAAAGGTAATAAAATAATGAAAGCCCCCTCTAGCCATTTCTTTAAATGGACCACATACATCACTATGTATTAGCTCCAAAATATTTTCAGCTCTTAGCCCTTGTTCAACAAAGGGTTATCTAGTCATTTTGCCCTGAAGGCAAGATTCACAAGTTGGAGTAGGCTCAGAGCCCAATGAGGAAAGAATCCCCATTTTCTCCAATTTTGCAATCCTATCTTCTGCAACATGACCTAACCTTAAGTGCCAAGTATATTTTGAACTTGAGTTGGTTTTCACCATGGCATTGCTTTCATTTAGATTGCTACACTCTGGCCAGTGGAAACACTTTCTTACTGGCAATGGAAACACTTTCCTGTTGGCAGTGGAAACACTTTCCTTTGCCTCCATCAGCTTTAGTCTTACTTTTCTGTTTAGCTATTTTCTTGGAAGGACCAAGAATCTGAGGTTTCTTTTTCTTATTGCCTTTCTTCTTGTTGGACTTTCCAGCAGAAGAAGATGCAACCAAAGCTACCTCTTTTTCTTTATTGCACGGCATATTCTTTTGGGCAATAACCGCATGTTGAGTAATTCACTAAGGTGCATTCTGTTTAGTCATATGGAAATTTGTCACAAAATTACCAAAAGACTTAGTAAGTGACTGAAGTAACAAATCAGTTTGAAGTTGGAAATCAATATTGAAGTAAAGATGTTCAAACTTCTCAATCAGACTAATAATCTTGTGGACAAGATCACCAACATTCTCTACCTTAAACATACTCATAATGACTAACTGATTAGATATCTCATACCTATCATTCTCTTTGTGCTCACCATACAACTCTTGTAGGTGAAGGAGGATCTCACTAGCACTCTGCATGTTCTCATGTTGCATCTGTAACACAATAATCATGGAAGCAAGCATGTAACACTTAGCTCTCATATAATGCTCTTTCCACTTGTCCAAAGTAACATGTTCCTCTAGTGTGGCCTCTGGAGGTAAGGGACAAGTAACATTTGAATATAGAACATATCCTATATGTTCAAGGTTCAGGACAAGTTTCAAATTTCTTAGCCAATCAGACAGATTAGGTCCTGTCAACCTGTTGTGATCAAGTATGCTTGCAAGGATATTGGATGGTGGTGGTTGTTTTGTGCTCATTTTTATCAGAAAATTAAGTGCAGAAAATAACCAGATTAATTAGTAAATGTATCATGTAATTAACCAAAATGATTATGGTCTTTTAATCAAATTTGTCCTCCCACTAACTTAGCGAATCCTACACTTCCAGAGTAAGCGGAAATCCTAGTTGGATGGATTTCTAGTGGGTGATTGAATTCTTATAATTCTATTGATCATCCTCAGGTACATCCATTATTGGAATTACAATAAACTATAAGTGAGCAACTCCTTGCCCATCACATCTCATGTGAGGTTCAATCCTTTTACTAGCCCCTAATGCTCAAAATCTCAGGTACATCCAATATTGACTTATCTTGCATTAGTTAAGTTGATCCCATTGAGCCGATAATTATGCAAATAATTTTAATGTCCTCAGTACATCCAATATTGGCCACCAAACCATTTACATATTTACAACATCTCATGCTTAACAATTATTCTTAAGAAAATCTCTTAAATTAATTGCATCTCATGCAACTATTTAAAATTTCTTAAAATAATTGCCCCAATGGAGGGCTTATGTTATAATTACTTTAATTATAGCATTTCCAACTTAATCATTTGTTTGGAAGATTTTATAGCCATCCTAATTACTATTAAGGTCTCACTTTGCACATTATCCATTTAGCATGCATATATCATATAATTGCATACATTCCCATACATCTCATGCATTCATGGATAAGCGATAAATATGGTATGATCATGGACTTTCTAAGGGATTCAATTCGAGCCACCAAGAATTGAATCGGGGCATTCCTAGGTGCATTTCATTCATTCATTTTACAAGAGTTGCTGAAGGAGTACATAATCAACACTTGATCTTGAATTCCTCCCACTGGTCCCACCAATGCTCTTGACCTCCTTGAACTTCTTGCAATCCAATATTACATAGTAATCCTTGGCATACCAAGGCGAATTTACAAGAACTTAAATAAATGAAATTACAACCCAAAAATATTACAAACTTAATAATATATGCCCAAAATAAATTAAAATAAATTAATTTACAATCCCAAAGAAACATAAAAGAAATAAATCCAATCACATTGGTCTTTTATAGTCCATGATCATCCATCATGCATATCACTATTTAACAATTAAATAAAACATACATACTTATATTAAATTGAATATCTCATATTCAACTTAAAAATCAGATTTGAATATGATTCAAATAAATTTAAAAATTCAGATTTGAATCTCATTCAAACAAATTTAAAAATTCAGATTTGAATCACATTCAAACAACTTCAAAAATTCAGATTTGAATCACATTCAAATATTTTTTAAAAAATCAGATTTGAATCACATTCAAATATTTTTTAAAAAATCAGATCTGAATTTTATTGAATCAATTTTAAAAAATCAGATTTAAATATGATTCAAACAACTTTAAAAACTCAGATTTGAATCACATTCAAACAACTTTTAAAATTCAGATTTGAATCACATTCAAACATTTTTTTAAAATTCTGATTTGAATCATAATTTAATTGTGTGATTAAAACAACTAATTAAACACTTTAATTAGTCAAAGAATAGGCCTTAGATCATACAACAATTGCAGAATTAAAAGCCAAACCTTGAATCACCCATGGAACCATTGTTGCGCCACCATTGGTGGCTTCACCATGTGACGCCACACCTCTTAATCCAACCAGCAATGAATCAATCATCTTATGATCAAATCACACAATTAAATCATATAATCAACAATCTAAATGGCAAATATAGTGGCTCGATACCAATTGAAGGAACAGGCGTGAAAAACACAATATTATACCATTGAATTCAAAAATTTTCACCTAGGGTCACATGCACCATGCAAGATTTATTTTTATCTATTTGATTTCAATGATAAACAACATATTAAAACTCTTTTAATATGTTTTTGGATCTGTATTTGCCATTTAAGATTTTAAAATTAATCAGATTAATTTTAGAACCCTAGATTAAATCAAGAACGATTACACTAACCTCTTGATGTCTTTAACGTGTGCGCCTTTGAGATTCGTCTTGAGGACACGGATGTTGTCCCTCTAGCTTGTCCACACCAAGAACACCTATGACAGCCCTTGAACAGCTTCTAAAGCCTTTTCTATTAATTAGAAATTCAAGTTCTGCCTTTTAAGAGATTAGAGATGCAAACAGGACACTAGAAACAATTTCTAGTGTTCTTAATTCAAGAGATTGATGGCTAATCTCTTTGAATTGATGAGAGATGAAGAGAAATAGCTGGAGAGGCTCAAAGTGGCGTGACATATGAGAGGAGAGGCTGCTGGTTTTGTTTTCTTTTCATAACCCCACTTAAATAGTTAGGTTAACACATTAAACCCTAGCCACATGTCACCTTTTGATTAGCTCTAGGTTTAAGTGACCCAATCACATTGTGCCAAGTGTCAAACCTATATTTAATCTTGATTTTAATCATCTTACATGATTAATAATATTTGGCAAGCTTATGTGTTATGCCATGTGTCACCATCTCATGGTGCCACGTGTCACAATGCAATATGACCAAAATGCCCCTGTGTCTTAATTTTGAGTTCTTAACCCAAAATAATTATTTTCTTCTTCTAATTAATTTATATCAAATATAAATTAATTAATTAATCTCTATTAATTAATTTCTCATCAATTAAATTCATATTTAAACACTTTAAATATAAATTTAATTTATACTACCCATCCAATAATCTAGATTTGGTTTCAAGTCATGCTAGGGACTTTGCAATTTTTATTGCAAACCAAATCTATTTAATTATTCAATTAAACTCTTTAATTAATTAATTAAATCATATTTAAATAGGTGATAACTTGTGTATGTGTTTGACTTACTAGGCTCATCACTAATTGGCAATGAGACATGATATCAACTCTTAATATCATCGAACTCTTTCTTACCATAAATGATTTCTCTAAATCATTTTATGAACCTCATAGACCATGGTTAACACCTAGCATAGCATGCCATGGCCACCCAATTAGTAATAAGATTTACCTTAAATGAACCTATAATCATATGTTACCATGCACTAGAATCTCTCTGTTACAAAATCCCAACTCAAGCGGGAGTCATGGTTTATGTCAAACTCCATTTGCTATGAATATTATGTTCTCTTTTAATTCAAGTTCTTGATTAAAAGATTTTTCTCATCGAAACTCTTTTACGAATAAATCTATCTGTCTGGCCAGAACTTGAAACATCAAGAACAATTAAATGAACATAGGATTTTATCTCTATTTACTTAGAGGAACAGATTCCATCTTGATCAACACCTACCTCCATATATAACTAGCAGAGCCAACACATGCCCATATACCCATACATAGTACAAGTATGAAAGCGATATCAAACTCAAACTACCTATATACAAGATAAGCTGCTATCTCAGGTCTAAAGATTATATGCACTGATATGATTTATGACAAAACATTGACAAGAGTAAACTCCATGTGCTTGTCATAAGTGTCACTGGTTCGGCCTACTTATCATGTATAAGTGCCTATCATGTTTGTTATATGGCATGAGACTCACCATTCCATCTTATTTATATCTCATATAAATAACTTGGGAACAAACATGAATACAATCTTTCTGGATAAGTCATGTCCTTATTATGAAGTATCCTCGATTGTGAACCTATTTATGATACTTTGTGCTAGAAATATTGTCACTCATATTCTTAACAACTTAAGAATAATATTTCTAACAAAATATCAATGGACCTTTTCTATTACACATAAATATATTATGTAAACGGAAAAGTGGAAATGCCTTTTATTAATAAAATTATGTACAAGATACATACTAAATGATATGCTCTAGGGCATACTACTAACATTCTAGACCTCCTTTACAATAATACAAGGAGATTTCCTCCCGTTAGTGCATATTTATAATGTAATGTACTGTATGTATCAAACAATGATATTGAGCAGTTGTACTGTGAAGAAAGAATATTCAAATAACATGTGAAAACAGAATTTAAAAACTTTTCTCTGATACCACTAAAACATGTCACACCCTACTCCTCTGTAAGGCATAACATGATCCCATAGTATACCTAATGAATTACCAACTTCGTCTGCTGATAACCCATTAAGTACACTACAAGGGATTTTTAAAAACTTTTCTTACTTCTTTTGCAGTGGTGAGCACTATTTACAGGTGTTAAAAACTTTTGTGAACTGAAGTGAAACAATTAACTCATTTGATTTATTTGGAATTTCTGTAAAAATTTTGGCAGAGTGCCATCTGTATTTTGGATAAAACAGTTCTTCAGAAAACCTGTAAAAAGACACTTCAATAATTTTCCAAATCTTAACTCCAATAAATTTCTCAACACAACAATTTATCAACTCAATTCCATAGAAATTTTTCAAAGTCTGAGATAAGGAAATATAATACAGTTTTTACAAGTCAAATAGCTCATAATTAATTTACAACTTCAAGGTACAATTTGAATTTGCAACTGCTCAAAACCAAAAACAAAATATACATACAGTGAATATACATTACATTACAAAATACAAAATGCGGTATACTCACTATACCCAAAAATCTCTCATTTGGCGATCTTGGCGGCCTAGTCTGCTTTGCCCTATCACGTCTACCTGCGATAGCAATAAAAAGCTATCGCTGAGACAATGTCTCAGTGGTGCACAACATTAACCAAATACAACTTTAAATGACAACTCATAAACCATATAAATAGTGGATACGTAAAACCATAGTTAAATTCAAGACAATGGATGTCATAAGGAATTTAAACTCCAATTCACAACTTATCAAAATTCATAATAACACAATTTAGTCAAATAGTTTAAGAATACCGTATTGCCAATTCATACACAATTTGATCAAATTACTGAATAACACGATGTTGCGATCAATATCACAATTTTATCAAATAACTGAATAATATCATTTTGCAATTCAATAACACAATTCGATCAAATAACTGAATAATATCGTTTTGTAAATCAATAACACAATTCGATCAAATAACTGAATAATATCGATTTGTAAATCAATAACACAATTCGATCAAATAACTGAAGAATACAGTGTTGCCAATCAATATCACAATTCTATCAAATAACTGCAGAATCTGATGTTGCCAATTAATATCACAATTTAAGCCATGACACAATTTTTTTTTCCGTACATGCCGTGTTGTACACCACGACAAGACACACTCACCCCAATAATCGAAATCAATGAGGGAGGAAGCTAGCTATATAATGAGTACTCATCCACACTCACCTCGGATTGATAAGTCAAAGAGGGAGGAACATAATCATACTCACCCCAGACTGATAAGTCAAAGAGGGAGGAATAATCACACTCACCCCATTAATGGAGGAGGAACATAGTATCATTGTCATGCCAATTGTGAGTCAAAACAATTCCAAACATTTTATTCAAATGATCCGTAAGAATCCAATAAATTTCCAAAGTTATAATTTCATTCACAAATTGTATGAAATTCGTAATTCACTTCAATTTCCACAAAAACCATTCTGATGCTTTTCAATCAATAAGTATCCATCAATATCATTCAAACAATTTTTCACAGTTTCAAACCATTCACAATGTTTTTTAATCAATAAGTGTCCATCAAACACATTTCCGCAATTTAAAACAATAATATACAAATAGTCAATATTTATTTCAAATGAAAATAATTCAAAAGAAACAGTTGTTGTGCACGAACCTCTGATATTTGTCTCCTGGTCTTGACTCAGTATTTCTTTCCCTTTTGCTGAGTCCTTGTTAACTGGGAAACACAATTTGAAGTGTTTCAGTGCTAAATTAATTTGCCTCTAACGATAATGTTCGATAAACAATTCACTGAATACCTTTATTTGCTTAATCACCTAATATACCAACCCTCGATGCGTTTTAGGTAAATTAGGTTTTGGTGTCATTAATATGTCACATTCGATAGGGTTTTAGGTTTGGTACGTGTTACCAAACTCAATTCTATGTATATTGCGTTTTCTTGCATTTTATTGCAAATTGTTGGATTTCGGGATACTAGTTTGACCTAGCCGGACGACCTAGTTCCCTCGGTTTTCGAGTTTTGGTCAAAACTACAAACTTGTAGATCTATGTCTTATTGCAAGCGGGGCAAAATTTCAGGTCAATCCGAGTTAAGTAGACCAAGTTATGGTCATTATACTATTGCTGGTCAATTGGTATCAAATTAGGTCAATTTTTGGTCAATTTGGTCAACTTTGGTTCGGCCAGTTTTTGGACCCGAACTTGTGCAAGCTTTTTGACTTTCTTTTGGTCATTTCTGGGTTTTTGTGTCTTCATAAGACTTGTAGGTATGGGTCTTAACTATTCTTGGTCAAAAGTTCAGGTCAATTGGACCTGTTTTGAGTGAGTTATGGCCTAAACACTCACTGCTGCCCAAATGGTCAGTTTTTTGGTCTCAAGTGTACCTAATCCGAATTGGTCATTTTTCACATCACCTTGCAAGCAGAATTTTGGTATGTTCTCTCAATGAAAGTTGGCACATTTTGTGCCTAGTTCCACCTCCAATTGGTCTCATACCAATTGAGGTTACACATTTAAACTTATTGGCTAAAATGTACACTGCCCTTGGTTACTTTGCTTAACACACATCAATTACACACATTTACCTTGCAATTTGTTTACTTCTCTACCAATATGTTTTGGTACATTACCAAAAGCATATTCTACTTTACACTAACATTACTTTGGGCAGATTACAATTACCCTCAACACACCAAATATAATTCACATTTACAAGTTCTAAGTACCATTACATTCACACCTAACCATTATAAATCTTACATACACTTTACAATATCAATCTCCATACATATCCATCAATCCTTCTAGGTCAATATTCTGCCTACACTTCCATGAATACATACATTTACTCAAGTGTTCCCAAGCTGCCGAAAATTGTCCTTCAACATCAAAGTGCCCTACAATTTACCAATTCCCATCCAAGTGCATAAATCACCATATATATGTGAAATAATTCACTAGGATATTAAATCACCATGATCAACATTATTTCTCATCAATTATATGCATAATAAATCATTAAATGCATGACCCCATGGCTGTCCAAAAATGGCTATCTCAATAACTATTTAAACTTTAAAATTTCCTTCACAAAACTAACACCCGTAACATGAACATAAAGTTTAACAAAGGAATTCTCAAAAATGTAAACTTACCTTTAATTGTAACTTGCTAAACCTTCACCAAACTTCTCAAATTTGGTGTCAATATCTTCCTTGTGATGTGTAGACAAAGTTTCATGAAGGAACCTAAGAGATTGGAGTTGAAAATGGAGGATGGATCAAGCTTGCATGCAAACGCCCATGCAGTTCTTCTCCTTTCCTTCAATTCGGCAAGTTTGAATGCTTTGGAGAAGATGAATATTTCTGCTGGTTTAGTGGAGTTACAGCTGCCCTATTATGTATTTAATTTATGCATTAGTGGTCCACTCACAAATTTAATCATTTTATAATCTAATTGTTCACTTAATCCCACATTAACCCATGATTTTAACTATTTACTTTAAGTACCATTAAACTAATTTTTCATTTTATTTTTTAAGTGTAATATTATTTATTTTTAATGGACATTTAGGTCAAAAGACAATTCGGGGTGTCAAATGACCATAATGCCCCTGTTCGGGTTACATTCCCAATTTTTCGGTAATACCGGGTTTTGTCTGTTTTTCGATTTCTCACTTTTCTTTGTACTAATTTTTTAATTTTTCTTTGATCTTTCTAATGAGATTTATTCTTCAACAAGGTTCTATTTAAGTCCTAAAAATGTTTTCCAGGGTTCCATGATCCGAGGCTAGTCAACGGTCCACGCCGTGACTTCTGGTCTGATCACCATCGCTAGGTTTCATTTCGTTTAACTTGATCAGATTTCTTTGCTATCATTTTTCCTTTGTTTTTCTTGTACTTTCTTTTCTTGTATTTCATTATTTTATGTCTCCTCACTCTCATTGAATTGTGGTTCTAGGCATCCTAGCTGTCCGGACAGCACTGGTCACTGGAACAGCAGAACGCACTACCGAACTTAGGGGTGTTACAGATTTTATGTTCATTTCTAAGTTCCTTAAGCTAAAATCACAAAGATTAAACTAAAAGTTTCAAGTTTGAATCACTCATAGTTTTCTTTCTTCTTTTCTTCAAAGCTTTCTTCTTTCTTTTCCTTGAATCTTCTTTCCTAGTTGCCCAAACAAAGTCTAGTTATGGTAGGACAATTTTCTATGGTAGGATTTTGGTTCTTCAAGCTCAAAAATGAGCTTTAATGGAGTTTTGGTGAGGGAGCTTTGCGAGAGGGAAGGGAGGCGGCAAGAATGGAAGAAGACCAATTTTGTTTTTTTTTTTCTTTTTCTTTTCTTTATGTCTTTATCTTATGGAATACCAAAAATCAATATAATTAAATTTATTAATTATAACATTTATGGCATCATGCATGATGTCATGCATGATGTCATCTCCCTACACCTTTTTCATTTCTTTTTTTTTTTTCTATTTATTCTTCTATTAGTTCTTTAATTTAATTCTCGATTCTGAAATTTTCTTTTCTCTGATTTTATTTGACAGTTGGGTCAGGAGTCAGCTCTCGGGTTCAATTGACCAAATTGCCCCTCGCCAGTTCAACCCAGTTTGCAAATAATTCAATATTTCTTTCGGATCCCTGACCTAATTATTTGACTGGCTTAACAACCTTTTTCCATGATTTTCCCTTTTCCACTGTGTTCGTAATGGTCCTAAGGGCTGCAGCGTCACATTTTACGATTCGAAATTTGACTTTAAATTGACTTCGCAGTCGTTCCTGAGAAGGTCACTAATCGCTGTGACTCTTGGCTCGTTTAACTTCTTGTGTTTTATTTTTTTTTATTTATTTATACTTAACTAATTGACAATTACTAATTATTTTTATTTATGACTTATCTAGTTGTCTTAAGTGTGGTCCTAATCCCCTTAATTGTCCGGACCGACTCCGGTCATCGGAACAGTGAAATATACTTAGCTATACAAATAGGGGTGTTACAAATAATTTGATCCCGTTATATTTTAATATCAAATATTTTTCTATGGAGAAACCAGAGGAGTTTCCCCTATTTTATTAAATATTGACGTGATTCACTATTCACCTGTTTGAAATTTTCAATAACATTTTCAAATAAAGATCTCATCCATACTCATCATTTCTGATAGTGTCCATACATTTCGATTCTTATTCATTACCATGCATATTCATTCATGCTCATTTCAAATATCAAAATTCTCAAATTTCCATTAATTACATAATTTACAATTTACATAATATACAAATTAATTATAATTCCATAATTTACATTTCAACATAATAACTAATTATAAATACATAAAATAACTTTTGTGAGCCCTATCTACATGCATTGCTGAGGAGATAACAACCTTATACACTTCTGACACTTCTGCAGATCTGGACTCCAAGATCCTAGTCTCATATCCACTTGGCTTTATCTTCAGTACCTGCACAAAGGAAACAATCCATCATGCTAAGCATTACTGCTTAGTGGTGTAATAATATAACAAAAAAAAATAATATACAAATAAAAAAATAAATGGATTATACTTTGGATACTCTGGAATTTAATCTAATTTAATATAATACTTCTAGTATCAATTATCTTTCATTCTAATTTCTATCTTTTGTTCTAATTTATTATTTTTAAGAAGCAATTTATTCCTGAATTCACATTAGTAATATACTTATATCTCTTTTGCAAATCTTTTTATCATTTCATTCAATACTTTCTAGGTTATCGCAAATTATTTCATAATAATTAAATTTTAATATCGTTCCCATTCATTTCAATTCTTTCTACTAAATAACTAATCTAATTTATTTTAAAAGTTCTTACTCATTTATTTAATTGTTAATATTTCAGTTGCTAATATTCTTAACTCATTTCAATAAATTTCACTGCCTAAGTAACCTTTGACAGGCTGACTAAACTAGATAACGGGTCATTGGCACTGGATACCGTAGTGCCTCGGGCGTCATACCATGGGACGTGAAATGTGGAACATCAACCACGTATGCAGTCAGAATGGCTAAAAATCCATGATAACATATCAGTATAGCTAAAAGCCATGATAACATATAATCGGGCATAAAAGCCATGAGTTCGGGCATAAAGCCATGAATACAGGCATAAAGCCTTACACAGTACTACTAAAATAACACCCTATTGGTATGCTAATCTATCTAATTTGACACATGTGTCTAGGCAATATATGGGCACATAGTACCATTAAGGGTTCATAATTATCATTTTTTTATTATATGTTCCAATTATAATTTATAACATTTTAATTTTTATTCATAACAGAAGTGTAAATGTCTAAAATACAATTCTACCTAAATTATGCATTCATCCTTTTATTCATTCATTAAGCCGTTCATATTGATCACAATTTATGACAATTATTTTCATGAACAATTGTACTCAAAATATTTTTCCTTATCCTTCCTCCAATAATAAGAACTAAAGTCTCATTCATTTATTCATTACACTATGTATATAAATTATTATTCATATTTCAAGTAATCCATAAACATTTCATGGATTTTGAATTTAACTAAATTTTCCTTAAATCCTAGAGTCACTCAACTTCAAGAATTTAAATTCATTATTCACATTATCTATATTAACCATCCTAATAGTTTTTCTAATTTAGTATACCATTTCCTATATCATTAGGGTTACCATTCACTTGACCATTTCCCTTTAAAGGTTGATTTTCTCATGCATAATAGTTACATGGATTCTAACCACATGAAATTGCCATATTTTGGTTCACAAAAGTGTTGCCATTTGTTGCCAATCAATACTTCAAACCAATAGGAAATAAATCAAAATTTTCAATTTTGGGTGCTAGAATTACTGTTCCATTAGGCAATTCTACAATGAGAATTTGGCAAACTATTCTTCATCAAAGTTGTTCCTTTATGTGTCTTCTTTAATTCTCTTTTTGAATCACTGCATTTGGAGTTTTCTAACTCAAGTTATGCTAATGTCTTTAGGGCTAGCCAGATTGCTTCCTACCCAGAATTTCTGGGTAGAACCAATTCTGGCAATTTTGGTGTCATGAATTTGGTGGACAATTTCATTAAGTTCAGTCAAAATTTGGAGTTATGTTCTTCATGAAAGTTGTTCTAAATTGTCCAAGCTTTCTATTGATATAAAATTCAGGTCAATTGGATATTTCTATGCTGAGTTATGACTATTTGAATAAACACTATTCATTTGGTTAATTTTTAGGACCAGCAGGTTGGTTACCCGGATTTGGTTAATTTTTAGGGTATTCTAAGTTTGTTTTCTGGACAACGTTTCTTCATCAAAGTTGAGCCATTATGTGTCTAGTTTCATGTGCAATTTTCCTTGCACCAATTGATCCTACACCACTCAAGTTATAGCTATCCAAATCTACTGGACTCACATCCAGCCCTGCAGATCCTATGAAGCAGCTTACCCAACTTCAAATCCAAAGCCACAATTCACTTCAATTGTAACACCCTCCCGATAACCACTCCGTACATTCTACTGTTCCGGTGACCGGTGTCGGTCCGGACAGCTAGAACATCCGGAAAAATATTTAAATTAAAGTCGGGAATCATAATTAACTCAAATATTAATAAGAAAAATTTAGTAAAAATTTTAGAAATAAAATACAATCAAGTTAAATGAGCCGGTGCCCTAGCGATGGGTAACTGGAGGGAAGTTGCGGTTCTCGCAACGAGGAGCCCTAGACCTGGGGGAAAAATTATAAAATAATTTTTGGGACTCCAAAGAAGGGTAATTGAGGTTCCCTTGGCATTAGAATGCCAAGAAAATACCTAGAAAAATTTTTCAATCGGTACAGACGATTTTGACCCGTTAAGCCAAACGGAGGGCATTTTGGTCATTTTGCCTTCCGAGGTGATTTTTGGCCGACTTGCCCAGTTGAGTAAATAATTAATATGACATAAAATATGAAGAAATATTGCTAGAAATTGAATTGAAAATGAGTAGTGGAGGAAAGAAAAGAAATTGAGGAAAAATGGCTATTAATGACATCATTTAAAAATTTTCCAACCAATCAAATTTAAGCAAGTCCATAAAAAGGAAATAAAAGTGGGTAATGAGGCAGAATTTTAGAAACCCAAAACCAGCTCCCTCTCCTTTTCTTCACGCCACTCACTCACCCTTACCCATTCCACCATTAACAACCTTTCATCCTTCATTTTTCTTAGTTTTCTTCCACTAAAAACCCTAACTACCAACACAAAAATTCATTCTATCATCTTGGTGATTATTGTGGGAGCAAAAAGAAAAGGAAACCAAGACTTTGAGGAAGGGAAAAATCTGCCCTAAGTGAGGTTAGTGCTACAATCTCATTTTCCTTCTTTTAAATTCTAGTTAGAACATTTTTTAGCTAAGAAATCTTAAGGAATTAAAGTAAATTACATGTGTTAAGGGTACCTTCAATTTTCAGCAGCCCTATGGAAGATTGAGTTTGATTGTTTAATAAACTTATAGTGGCTGGAAATGAGGGTTAAGGTATTAAAATGCATGGATATTGAACTAAGTATGTAATTAAGGTTTATGAGTAAATTGATTTGGATATTAGGGTTTGGAAAGGTGAAAGTGTGACTTGGCTTAGGAAATTGTTAGAGGACATTTTAATGGTCAATTAGTGACCATTTTAGGTAATTTGACTAACAAATGGACTGAAAAATGAGGTTGCAAATTGAGTTTGCAAGCTGCCCAAGGACAGCAGCAGAGGGATTGAAAATTCAGTCCCTTTGCACTGCCATAACTTGGGCAGTGGTAGTCCAATTGAAGTTTGGCCAATTGGACATGAAACTAGGCTTATAATGGCACATTTTTGCTGAAGAAACCATACCCAAAAGACCAAAGCAAGAGGACCAAAACTCAGCCACAATCCGGATGCCCTGCACTGAATTCTGCAGAATTTGCTAAATAAACAGTAACTGTTCATTTGGCCATAACTCACTGTAGATTTGGTCAATTGGCCTGAAAGTTTTACAGCAACAAGTTAAGACATAGACAAATAACTTTCATGAAGAAACCTACCCCAAATTATGGCCAGAACCCATTCAACCAAGTGACTCAAGTTACTGTTCATGCACTGTAGATATGGTAAATTTCTGCAGAATGCATATCCGGACAGCTTGGGTTTTTGAGCCATATCTGGAGCTACAAAACTCCAAATGGAGTGATTCAAAAAAGGAAATTCAACTAGACAAAATAAGGAACAACTTTCATGTTTTACATTTCCTCAAATTCCAACAGTAACAGTGTCCAATGGAACAGTGAAGTTGACTCACCAAAATTGAAAAATCTGTTTGTGTTGAGTTACACTTTGGAATGGCAAAAACACTTAATGCCAACAAGTTTTAAACACCAAATGTGGTATGTTGGGAGTGCCAAAGTTGATGTACACATTTTTATTCTAAAAGTCAACATTTTTGTTGACCAATGATGAATAGTAACACCAAAAAAATTGAAATTCACAAATTGACAAATTTAAGAGTTTCAAATGCCCTAGTATACCTAACAAGATTGGTTTGGATAGTTTAGCATGCCAATAGGGTTCAGTTAGCGATCGCACATGGCAAAAATGCCATTCTGTGATTTCATGGCTTTTAGCCATTCTGACTTTGTATTGAGACTTGGCCTTGTGCCGGATATTATTTACAGCTTGTTAGCTGCTCACTGCACACCGAGATACGTATGTGACCGATGGTGTGACGGCCCGAGGTACTAGGTACCGTGCGGTTTACCCATTATCGATCCAGTCATCTAGTGTAGGTTACTTGGGGCAACCAAATGAATAAAAGTGAACAACGTAAATGAAACAATGAATATATCAATACCAAACAAAGAAAGCATACACATTCTATACACATTTATTTTCTTGCTATTTTCTTTTATTATATTATTGCACCACTAAGCATTATTGCTTAGCGCGTTGCTTTTGCCACGCGTAGGTACTGGAGATCCCGATCGCGAGCCCAGTAGACCACAGACTGGGTGAGTCCATCCGGCAGTTCTGCTCAGTGTCCGTGTCACCTCGTCACCTGCAGTGCATTGGTAGGACACTAGATGACATTTTGTCATTTTGTAATTAACTTTTTATTTTCTCATATGTATTTGGGATTTATGTAATGTATTTTGAGGTTCATGTAAATAATAAAGACTTATGGTCATGTATGGTATTAATTTGAGTATTTAATGGTTGTTTATATATGAGAACCCTGAGAAAGGAATGTTTTGAGAAATGAAAAGGTTGTTGAAACCTGAAATTGACAAATTATTGAGATATTGATATTGAGTTTTGTTGATAATATTGGAGTTGAGTATGAATGAAATTGTATATTGGAAGTGTTTTTAACAGGTTCCGAAGAACTGTTTTCTCCATTTTTAACCGGTACTCCGCCGGATTTTCCTTAAAATCTTCAGAACCTCAAATGAATAATACTTTTGATAAATGGTTAAAACAAATCATATTTCATAAATTAACTTCAAAAGCATGACACAAATTAAGTAAGGTATATTAGAGAGTGCCAGTACACCGTGTGGCATTACTTACTCGGGTATACTGTACACGGGTAAGGGGTGTCACATCAATTCCCCATCAAACACAACTAAATGGTCACTAAGGACTTTCATTCACCAACACATGAGTAAAACCTTAATTCTTAAATTATAAACCCTAGCTCCAATTCAAGATTTACACAACGCATATCACATTAGGCATACTAATCAATTTCTAATTGATGTCTACACATCAAACACTATTTCTAATCCATTTTAATCCATCAAAATAATCAGAACTACTTCCCCCCCTTAAAGTTGCCAAAATTTGTAGAGGCTCAAACATGCACATATTTGTTCAATTTTTTCAATTTCCTAGCATAACTAATGTTACTAGCACAAAATCTAAAGAAAAAGAGAAGAAATAGGCACTAACCTCAACTTGAGCTATCCCAAACTTGTTAAATCTTCCTAATTTCCCCTTCAAATTGCTGTCTATAGGTAATCTAAGGTCTGAGGAGAAGTTTTAATGAAGAAAGGTTAGGGTTTTATGGTGAAAAGTGAGGTTTAGAAAGAGAGAGAAGAGAGCTCTATCAATGGTGGATGGAGAAAGTGTGGCTGCCGAAACTTGAAGAAGAAAGGCTTTTTTTTTTTAATTTTTTATCCCATTATATTTAGTTTTTATTCTCTTAAAATACTTGTCAAACTCCCATTGGTTAGAATTTATAATTGTTGGAAATTTTCTTTTTTGCATTATGATGTCATTGTTGATGTAATATTTCAATTTACTTGTCATTTTCTTTTCTCATTTCTTTTACTCATTTTTAATTGTTTTCTCACTAATATTAATTCATATTTTATGTCATATAATTTATTTAATTAATTGGACAAGTTGGTCAAAAAGCATCTTTAAAGAAGAAATGACCAAAATGCCCTCCATTTAGCTTAAGGAGCCAAAACTGTCTGTACCGAATTTATAAATTCTCTTAACCTTTTCTTGACATTTTAATGCTACCTAGGGCGCCATAACTCTTCTCTGGCATCCCAGAAATTATTTCACAAAATTTGTAACACCCTCCCGATAGCAACTCCGTACATTCTACTGTTCCGGTGACCGGTGTCGGTCCGGACAGCTAGAACGTCCGGAAAAATATTTAAACTAAAATCAGGAACCATAATTAACTCAAATATTAATAAGAAAATTTAGGAAAAATTTTAGAAATAAAATACAACCAAGTTAAACGAGCCGGTGCCCAAGCGATGGGTAACCAGAGGGAAGTTGCGATTCTTGCAACGAGGAGCTCTAGACCTGAGAAAAAATTTATAAAATAATTTTTGGGACTCCAGAAAAGGGTCATTGAGGTTCCTATGGCATTAGAATGCCAAGAAAATATTTAGAAAAATTTTTCAATCGGTACAGACAATTTTGACCCGTTAAGCCAAACGGAGGGCATTTTGGTCATTTTGCCTTCAGAGATGATTTTTGGCCGACTTGTCCAGTTGAGTAAATAATTATTATGACATAAAATATGAATTAAGGATACTTCATATTGCCTATGTTAGTAGTATGCCCTAGAGCATATCATTTAGTATGTGTCTTGTACATATTTTTATTAATAAAAGGCATTTCCACTTTTCCGTTTACATAATATATTTATGTGTAATAGAAAAGGTCCATTGATATTTTGTTAGAAATATTATTCTTAAGTTGTTAAGAATATGAGTGACAATATTTCTAGCACAAAGTATCATAAATAGGTTCACAATCGAGGATACTTCATAATAAGGACATGACTTATCCAGAAAGATTGTATTCATGTTTGTTCCCAAGTTATTTATATGAGATATAAATAAGATGGAATGGTGAGTCTCATGCCATATAACAAACATGATAGGCACTTATAAATGATAAGTAGGCCGAACCAGTGACGCTTATGACAAGCACATGGAGTTTACTCTTGTCAATGTTTTGTCATAAATCATATCAGTGCATATAATCTTTAGACCTGAGATAGCACAGTTATCTTGTATATAGGTAGTTTGAGTTTGATACTGCTTTCATACTTGTACATTGTATGGGTATATGGGCATCTGTTGGCTCCTACTAGTTATATATGGAGGTAGGTGTTGATCAAGATGGAATCTGTTCTTCTAAGTAAATAGAGTTAAAATCCTAAGTTCATTTAATTGTTCTTGATGTTTCAAGTTCCTGGCCAGGACAGATAGATTTATTCAGAAAAGAGTTTCTGATGAGAAAATCTTTTTAATTAAGAACTGGAATTAAAAGAGAACATAATATTCATAGCAAATGGAGTTTGACATAAACCATGACTCCAGCTTGAGTTGGGATTTTGTAACAGAGAGATTCTAGTGCATGGTAACATATGATTATAGGTTCATTTAAGGTAAATCTTATTACTAATTGGGTGGCCATGGCATGCTATGCTAGGTGTTAACCATGGTCTATGAGGTTCATAAAATGATTTAGAGAAATCATTTATGGTAAGAAAGAGTTCTGATGATATTAAGAGTTGATATCATGTCTCATTGCCAATTAGTGATGAGCCTACTAAGTCACACACATACACAAGTTATCACCTATTTAAATATGATTTAATTAATTAATTAAAGAGTTTAATTGATTAATTAAATAGATTTGGTTTGCAATTAAATTGCAAAGTCCCTAGCATGACTTGAAACCAAATCTAGATTATTGGATGTGTAGTATAAATTAAATTTATATTTAAAGTGTTTAAATATGAATTTAATTGATGAGAAATTAATTAATAGAGATTAATTAGTTAATTTATATTTGATATAAATTAATTAGAAGAAGAAAATAATTATTTTGGGTTAAGAACTCAAAATTAAGACACAGGGGCATTTTGGTCATTTCACAGTGTGACACGTGGCACCATGAGATGGTGACACATGGAATAACACATAAGCTTGCCAAATGTTTTTTTTAATCATGTAAGATGATTAAAATCAAGATTAAATATAGGTTTGACACTTGGCACAATGTGATTGGGTTACTTAAACCTAGAGCTAATCAAAAAGTGACATGTGGCTAGGGTTTAATGTGTTAACCTAGCTATTTAAGTGTGGTTATGAAAAGAAAACATAACCAACAGCCTCTCCTCTCAATTGTCACGCCACTTTGAGCCTTTCCAGCTATTTCTCTTCATCTCTCATCAATTCAAAGAGATTAGCCATCAATCTCTTGAATTAAGAACACTAGAAATTGTTTCTAGTGTCCTGTTTACATCTCTAATCTCTTAAAAGGCAGAACTTGAATTTCTAATTAATAGAAAAAGCTTTAGAGGCTGTTCAAGGGCTGCCATAGGTGTTCTTGGTGTGGACAAGCTAGAGGGATAACATTTGGTGTCCTGAAGACGAATCTCAAAGGCGCAGACACGCTGCAGTGCATCAAGAGGTTAGTGTAATCGTTCTTGATTTAATCTAGGGTTCTAAAATTAATCTGATTAATTTTAAAATCTTAAATGGCAAATACAGATCCAAAAACATATTAAAAGAGTTTTAATATGTTGTTTATCATTGAAATCAAATAGATAAAAATAAATCTTGCATGGTGCATGTGACCCTAGGCGAAATTTTTTTGAATTCAATGGTATAATCTTGTGTTTTTCACGCCTGCCTTCAATTGGTATCAGAGCCACTATATTTGCCATTTAGATTGTTGATTATATGATTTAATTGTGTGATTTGATCATGAGATGATTGATTCATTACTGGTTGGATCAAGAGGTGTGGCGGCAACATTGGTTCCATGGGTGGTTCAAGGTTTGGCTTTTAATTCTGCAATTGTTGTATGATCTAAGGCCTATTCTTTGACTAATTAAAGTGTTTAATTAGTAGTTTTAATCACACAATTAAATTATGATTCAAATCAGAATTTTAAAAAATTGTTTGAATGTGATTCAAATCTGAATTTTAAAAGTTGTTTGAATGTGATTCAAATCTGAATTTTTAAAGTTGTTTGAATCATATTTAAATCTGATTTTTTAAAATTGATTCAATAAAATTCAGATCTAATTTTTTAAAAAATATTTGAATGTGATTCAAATCTAATTTTTTAAAAAATGTTTAAATGTGATTCAAATCTGAATTTTTGAAGTTGTTTGAATGTGATTCAAATCTGAATTTTTAAATTTATTTGAATCATATTCAAATCTGGATTTTTAAGTTGAATATGAGATATTCAATTTAATTTAAGTATGTATGTTTTATTTAATTGTTAAATAGTGATATGCATGATGGATGATCATGGACTATAAAAGACCAATGTGATTGGATTTATTTCTTTTATGTTTCTTTGGGATTGTAAATTAATTAATTTATTTTAATTTATTTTGGGCATGTATTATTAAGTTTGTAATATTTTTGGATTGTAATTTCATTTATTTAAGTTCTTATAAATTCGCCTTGGTATGCCAAGGATTACTATGTAATATTGGATTGCAAGAAGTTCAAGGAGGTCAAGAGCATTGGTGGGACCAGTGGGAGGAATTCAATATCAAGTGTTGATTATGTACTCCTTCAGCAACTCTTGTAAAATGAATGAATGAAATGCACCTAGGAATGCCCTGATTCAATTCTTGGTGGCTCAGAATTGAATCCCTTAGAAAGTCCATGATCATACCATATTTACTGCTTATCCATGAATGCATGAGATGTACGAGAATGTATGCAATTATATGATATATGCATGCTAAATGGATAATGTGCAAAGTGAGACCTTAATAGTAATTAGGATGGCTATAAAATCTTCCAAACAAATGATTAAGTTCGAAATGGTATAATTAAAGTAATTATAACATAAGCCCTCCATTGGGGCAATTATTTTAAGAAATTTTAAATAGTTGCATGAGATGCAATTAATTTAAGAGATTTTCTTAAGAATAATTGTTAAGCATGAGATGTTGTAAATATGTAAATGGTTTGGTGGCCAATATTGGATGTACCTGAGGACATTAAAATTATTTGCATAATTACTGGCTCAATGGAATCAACTTAACTAATGCAAGATAAGTCAATAATGGATGTACCTGAGATTTTGAGCATTAGGGGCTAGGTAAAGGATTGAACCTCACATGAGATGTGATGGGCAAGGAGTTGCTCACTTATAGTTTATTGTAATTCCAATAATGGATGTACCTGAGGATGATCAATAGAATTATAAGAATTCAATCACCCACTAGAAATCCATCCAACTAGGATTTCCGTTTTCTACTTTGGAAGTGTAGGATTCGCTAAGTTAGTGGGAGGACCAATTTGATTAAAAGACCATAATCATTTTGGTTAATTACATGATACATTTACTAATTAATCTGGTTATTTTCTGCGATTAATTTTACGATAAAAATGAGCACAAAACAACCACCACCATCCAATATCCTTGCAAGCATACTTGATCACAACAGTTGACAAGACCTAATCTGCGATTGGCTAAGAAATTTGAAACTTGTCCTGAACCTTGAACATATAGGATATGTTCTAGATTCAAATGTTCCTGGTTCCTTACCTCCAGAGGCCACACAAGAGGAACATGATACTTTGGACAAGTGGAAGGAGCATGATATGAGAGCTAAGTGTTACATGCTTGCTTCCATGAGTAATGAGTTACAGAAGCAACATGAGAACATGCAGAGTGCGAGTGAGATCCTCCTTCACCTACAAGAGTTGTATGGTGAGCACAGCATGAATGCTAGGTATGAGATATCTAGACAGCTATTCCGTATGAGGATGTTTGAGGGACAGAATGTTGGGGATCATGTCCACAAGATGATTCGGCTGATTGAGCAGTTGGAACATCTTGACTTCAACATGGATTTCCAACTACAGACGGATTTGATCCTTCAGTCCCTTCCTGAGTCTTTTTGGAATTTTGTGACAAATTTCCATATGACTAAACAGGAATGCACCTTAGCTGGTTTACTCAACATGCTGGTTATTGCCCAAAAGAATATGCCAGGCAATAAAGGGAAAGAGGTAGCTTTGGTTGCATCTTCTTCTGCTGGAAAGTCCAACAAAAAGAAGGGCAATAAGAAAAAGAAACCTCAGATTCCTGGTCCTTCTAAGAAAATAGCTAAACAGAAAAGGAAGACTAAAGCTGATGAAGGCAAAGGAAAGTGTTTCCACTGCCAACAGGAAAGTGTTTCCATTGCCAATAGGAAAGTGTTTCCATTGCTAGTAAGAAAATGTTTCCACTGGCCAAAGTATAGCAATCTAAAAGAATACAATGCCATGGTGAAAACCAACTAAAGTTCAAAATATATTTGGCACTTAAGGTTATGACATGTTGCAGAAGATAGGATTGCAAAATTGGAGAAAATGGGGATTCTATCCTTATTGGGCTCTGAGCCTACTCCAACTTATGAATCTTGCCTTCAGGGCAAAATGACTAGATCACCCTTTGTTGGACAAGGGCTAAGAGCTGAAAATATTTTTTAGCTAATACATAGTGATGTATGTGGTCCATTTAAAGAAATGGCTAGAGGGGGCTTTCATTATTTTATTACCTTTACTGATGATAAATCAAGGTTTGGGTATTTGTATTTGATGAAATACAAACATGAATCTTTTGAAAAATTCAAAGAATTTAAATCTGAAGTAGAAAATCAAACAGGAAAGAGTATTAAAGCTCTTCGATCAGATCGTGGAGGTGAATATTTGAGTACTGAATTTGATGAATACTCGAGAGAGCATGGCATTGTTTCTCAGCTGACTCCTCCAGAGGCATACGGTGAATGGTGTATCTGAAAGGAGAAATCGTACCCTATTGGATATGGTACGTAGTATGATAAGCTATACTGATATGCCAATCTCCTTTTGGGGATTTGCATTAGAATCAGCTTTGTATATTCTGAATAGGATTCCATCAAAATCAGTTTCTTCCACACCTTATGAGATTTGGTATGGAAGAAAACCAAGTCTAAAGCATGTTAAGATTTGGGGTTGTCCAGCTTATATCAAAAAGCAGAACACTGATAAATTGGAGACCAGATCAGAAAAAGGTCGATTTGTTGGATATCCAAAAGATAGTTTTGGATATTATTTTTATTTGCCTACTTCACAAAAGGTTGTGATAAGTAGAGATGCCACATTTCTTGAACAACAGTTTGTTCAAGAAGGAGGCAAAGGAAGGCAAATAGAGTTAGAATTGGAGAATTCTGATCAACCAACAGATCAGATGGATATAGATCCATCTAGTCAACCTATACCCATTGATGAAACATCTACAGCTGTTCCTCGTAGAACAACCAGGGTTTCTCACCCACCAGTGAGATATGGTTTTCTTCATGAAGAAGAACAAGAGTTGTCTACTCATGAAGAAGTAGATCATGGAGATGATCTACTTACCTATGAAGAAGCTATATCAGATATAGACTTTTCAAAATGGATTGATGCTATGAAATCCGAGATTGATTCCATGTATAAGAATCAAGTTTGGGATCTTGTTGACCCACCTGAAGGTATTGTACCTATAGGGAACAAATGGGTTTTCAAGAAGAAGATTGGTTCTGATGGAAAGGTAGAGACCTATAAGGCAAGGCTAGTAGCGAAAGGGTTTCGCCAAAGGCAAGGAATAGACTATGAGGAGACTTTCTCGCCTGTTGCCATGCTTAAATCAATTAGGATTTTATTAGCAATAGTTGCATACTATGATTATGAGATTTGGCAGATGGATGTCAAAACAGCTTTTTTCAATGGATACATTGAAGAAAACATTTTCATGGAACAACCTAGGGGATTTGATCCCAAGATGGTTCCAAGGTATGCAAGCTAAAGCAATCCATTTATGGGTTGAAACAAGCTTCGAGGAGTTGGAACATCCGTTTTGATGAAGCCATTAAATCTTTTGGTTTTATCAAAAATGAGGATGAGCCATGTGTATATAAGAAGGTTAGTGACAGTGCTATCACTTTCCTTGTCTTATATGTGGATGACATACTGTTGATAGGTAATGATACAGGTATGTTGACGACTATAAAGATATGGTTGTTAAATACATTCTCCATGAAAGACTTAGGGGAGGCAACCTATATTCTTGGGATTCGCATCTATAGAGATAGAGCGAAAAGAATAATTGGTTTATCCCAAAGTCTATACTTGGAAAAGGTGTTAAAGAGGTTTAACATGCTTGATTCCAAGAGAGGATTGTTACCAGTGAGACATGGTATCCACCTTTCTAAAGAGATGTCTCTAAAGACACCTGAAGAAAGAGATAAGATGGCTAGGATTCCATATGCTTCGGCTATTGGAAGTTTAATGTATGCAATGTTGTGTACTAGGCCGGATATCAAATATGCTGTTAGTTTGACTAGCAGGTATCAATCCAATCCAGGTTTGGAACACTGGATAGCTGTCAAGAATATTCTTAAGTACTTGAGAAGAACTAAGGATTTATTCTTGATTTATGGAGGTGGAGACTTGCAATTGGATGGTTATACTGATTCTGATTTCCAATCAGATATCGATGATAGAAAGTCTACCTCTGGATATGTGTTCATTTGTAATGGAGGTGCGATCGGTTGGAAGAGTTCCAAGCGAGCACGCATTGCAGATTCCACTACAGGTCGAGTATATTCTGCATCGGATCTGCAAAGGAAGCTGTTTGGATAAAGAAGTTCGTGACAGAACTTACAGTAGTTCCTTCCATTGAGTCAGCAGTTCCACTACACTGTGACAATAATGGAGTAGTCATACAGGCTAAGGAACCAAGGTCTCACCAGAAATCCAAACACATAGAAAGGCACTACGACATTATCAGAGATATAGTTGGGCAAGGCGATATAGCCATGCAGAAAAATAACATCAGCTGAAAAATCCAGCTGATCCATTCACTAAGCTTTTGTCACAAGTTCAGTTAGACCGGCATCTTGAGAAGATGGGTCTAAGGTATTATAATGAATGGCTCTAGTGCTAGTGGGAGATTGTTAGTAGTATGCCCTAGAGCATATCATTTAGTATGTGTCTTGTACATATTTTTATTAATAAAAGGCATTTCCACTTTTCCGTTTACATAATATATTTATGTGTAATAGAAAAGGTCCATTATTATTTTGTTAGAAATATTATTCTTAAGTTGTTAAGAATATGAGTGACAATATTTCTAGCACAAAGTATCATAAATAGGTTCACAATCTAGGATACTTCATAATAAGGACATGACTTATCCAGAAAGATTGTATTCATGTTTGTTCCCAAGTTATTTATATGAGATATAAATAAGATGGAATGGTGAGTCTCATGCCATATAACAAACATGATAGGCACTTATAAATGATAAGTAGGCCGAACCAGTGACGCTTATGACAAGCACATGGAGTTTACTCTTGTCAATGTTTTGTCATAAATCATATCAGTGCATATAATCTTTAGACCTAAGATAGCACAGTTATCTTGTATATAGGTAGTTTGAGTTTGATACTGCTTTCATACTTGTACTGTGTATGGGTATATGGGCATCTGTTGGCTCCTACTAGTTATATATGGAGGTAGGTGTTGATCAAGATGGAATCTGTTCCTCTAAGTAAATAGAGTTAAAATCCTATGTTCATTTAATTGTTCTTGATGTTTCAAGTTCTGCCAGACAGATAGATTTATTCGTAAAAGAGTTTCGATGAGAAAATCTTTTAATTAAGAACTGGAATTAAAAGAGAACATAATATTCATAGCAAATGGAGTTTGACATAAACCATGACTCAAATTTGAGTTGGGATTTTGTATCAGAGAGATTCTAGTGAATGGTAACATATGATTATAGGTTCATTTAAGGTAAATCTTATTACTAATTGGGTGGCCATGGCATGCTATGCTAGGTGTTAACCATGGTCTATGAGGTTCATAAAATGATTTATAGAAATCATTTATGGTAAGAAAGAGTTCTGATGATATTAAGAGTTGATATCATGTCTCATTGCCAATTAGTGATGAGCCTAGTAAGTCACACACATACACAAGTTATCACCTATTTAAATATGATTTAATTAATTAATTAAAGAGTTTAATTGATTAATTAAATAGATTTGGTTTGCAATTAAATTGCAAAGTCCCTAGCATGACTTGAAACCAAATCTAGATTATTGGATGTGTAGTATAAATTAAATTTATATTTAAAGTGTTTAAATATGAATTTAATTGATGAGAAATTAATTAATAGAGATTAATTAGTTAATTTATATTTGATATAAATTAATTAGAAGAAGAAAATAA
Organism: Hevea brasiliensis; assembly: GCF_030052815.1. Taxonomy (NCBI): domain Eukaryota; kingdom Viridiplantae; phylum Streptophyta; class Magnoliopsida; order Malpighiales; family Euphorbiaceae; genus Hevea; species Hevea brasiliensis. Next base: position 77,473,358 of record NC_079499.1, on the reverse strand, counting down.
TTATTTTGGGTTAAGAACTCAAAATTAAGACACAGGGCATTTTGGTCATTTCACGATTGTGACACGTGGCACCATGAGATGGTGACACATGGAATAACAATTAAGATTGCCAAATATTTTTAATCATGTAAGATGATTAAAATCAAGATTAAATATAGGTTTGACACTTGGCACAATGTGATTGGGTCACTTAAACCTAGAGCTAATCAAAAGGTGACATGTGGCTAGGGTTTAATGTGTTAACCTAGCTATTTAAGTGTGGTTATGAAAAGAAAACATAACCAGCAGCCTCTCCTCTCAATTGTCACGCCACTTTGAGCCTCTTCAGCTATTTCTCTTCATCTCTCATCAATTCAAAGAGATTAGCCATCAATCTCTTGAATTAAGAACACTAGAAATTGTTTCTAGTGTCCTGTTTACATCTCTAATCTCTTAAAAGGCAGAACTTGAATTTCTAATTAATAGAAAAAGCTTTAGAGGCTGTTCAAGGGCTGCCATAGGTGTTCTTGGTGTGGACAAGCTAGAGGGATAACATTTGGTGTCCTGAAGACGAATCTCAAAGGCGCAGACTGCAAAGTTGCATCAAGAGGTTAGTGTAATCGTTCTTGATTTAATCTAGGGTTCTAAAATTAATCTGATTAATTTTAAAATCTTAAATGGAAAATACAGATCCAAAAACATATTAAAGGAGTTTTAATATGTTGTTTATTATTGAAATCAAATAGATAAAAATAAATCTTGCATGGTGCATGTGACCCTAGGCGAAATTTTTTTGAATTCAATGGTATAATCTTGTGTTTTTCACGCTTCCGTTCCTTCAGCCTAGACATGTGTGTCAGATTGGATAGTTTGGCACGCCAATAGGATATTGTTTTAGCAGTACTGCGAAAGGCTTTATGCCCGTATTCATGGCTTTATGCCAGCATTCATGGCTTTATGCCAACATTCATGGCTTTTATGCCCGATTATGTTTTATCACGGCTTTTTAGCCATACTGACTGCATACGTGGTTGACTTTCCGCGTCCCATGGTATGACGGCCTGAGGCACCGCGGTGGCCAGTGCCAACAACCCGTTATCCAGTTTAGTCAGCCTGTCGTAGGTTACTTGGGCAGTGTAATCTATTGAAATAAATTAAGACTATTAGTTATTAAAAATATTAGAAATCAAATAAATGAGTTAATAAGACTTCAAAAGAATTAGTTAGAATTATGAAATGATCCAAACCACATAAAAAAATTGTTAAGTAAAATGATAAAAGAGTTGGAAAAATAGGTATAACTTAACTAAATATTTTAAATGTACCTTCTATTGCCATATAAATATAAACTGAGTATTTTTATTAATTTTGTATATCATACATTATTACTGTGAATTTCAGAATTAAACGCTTCCAAAGCGAAACAAATGAGAACAAAAGATAATTAATATTAGACACATTGTATTAAATTAAATTGATTCGTAAATATTCAAATTATGCTTCGTTCTTTCTTTATTTGTATATTTTATTTTCTTGTTCTATTATTGCACCACTAAGCAGCAATGCTTAGCGCGATGGATTTGTTTCCTCGCGCAGGTACTTTGATTAAGATTTTTGGAGTCCAGATCTGCAGAAGTGCCTGAAGTATTCAAGGTTGTCACCTCCTCAGTAATGCATGTAGATAGGGCCCATATAGATCATATTTTGTATTTAGTATAAAATGCTAGATATTGTATTATAATGTAGATTATGAGCAGGTAATTAATAGAAATGTTATGTAATTTAATAAATTAGCTTTTTCATATGTAATTAATTTATATATCATGTAAATTATGAAATTATGTAAATTAAAGAATTTTGAAAATTTTACTTATGTGATTTGAGCATGAATGAGATTGTATGGATTCGAAGACAGATTTGAAATATATAGATAATGCATGGAAATGAATATGAAATTGAGATATATGAATGAGATGTGAATTATGAGATGATTATGAAAATAATTGATGAGATTTTATTTGTAAAATATTATTGAAACTTTTAAACAGGTAAATAGTAAAATACGTCAACTGGTAATAAAATAGGGGAAACTCATTGATTTCTCCACAAAAATTTATTAATATTAAAATATATCAAGATCAAAATATGAAAGGAATAAAGTAAGATAAGATAGGGTGCTCCGGCACCGAATGTAGCAGACTTTCCTCGGCTACACTGTAGTCGGGTGAGGGGTGTTACATTTATTGGTATCAGAGCGCGGTTTAGGCGTTCCTAGGCATAGATAGATAGAATAAGATTGTGTGCATAACATGCATTGCATTTATATGAGTTGAGGTAACACTAATGCAGATCTGTTTTCTTGGTTATTTTAGGTTAAGGTATGGACTCAGAATCGCAGAGGGCAGTAGAAGAAGAAGTAGTAAGTCGTATTCCGATTGGGAGTGATATTGGAAATCAGGGAGATCCTGCTCCACCAGTGCAAGAGGTGCCTGTACAACCCCAACAGGCCTTGTTTGAGCAGATGACTGAATTCTTCGGACAGATGACTGGGGTTATTCCACCACCGCTTCAGCGGAAATCACCTCTAGGAAAAATTAGGAAATATGGAGCTGTAGATTTCAATGGTAGAAAGGAAGACGATTCTGCAGCGGCTGAGTATTGGTTAGAAAGGACTGAAAGAGTCTTGCAGCAGCTCCGTTGCACACCAGAACAGAGTTTGGAGTGTACAGTTTCATTGTTACAAGAAGCTGCATATCGATGGTGGGATGTTGTAACCAAGGTAGTGCCACCAGCCAACGTAACTTGGGAATTCTTTCTGATAGGGTTCAGAAAGAAATATATTAGCTGTGTTCATAAAGAGGAACAAAAGAGGAGTGGTGATCAGCAAAAGAGGAAATTTGGACAATCTAGTAATAAGAGGCCGAGAGAATAGTTAAGTCAGACATCTGATCAAAGTAGGAGATCTAGACCCAGAAGAGATCAACCAGAAACACAAGTAGTGAGTGCGCCAGGATTAGCAAGAAAATGTGGCAATTGTAACCAGTGGCATAAAGGTGAATGTAGGAGATTGACTAGAGCCTGTTATAGATGTGAGGCCATAGACCATCGTCTTAAAGATTGTCCTAAGAAGAATTTACCATGAACCCAGACAGAGATCGTGGAAGGACCAAGTACAACAGTAACACCACTTCCAAATGTTACCCAAGTCGGAGAGGAACAAGAAGCCCCAGATGTGAATTTGAGGTAAAGTATTTCCTTTATGATATGCCTAAGTGTACAATAATAGATTAAAAAAAAAACTAAATAGTACCATATATACAAAAGAAGTAGACAGATGGAGTAATGGAAAGGTAAAAGAATTATCTCAGAACCTAAAACACCCAGTAATTTTCGAGGACGAAATTTAAATTAGAGGGGAAGAGTTGTAACACCCTCCCGGTAGCAACTCCGTACATTCTACTGTTCCGGTGACCGGTGTCGGTCCGGACAGCTAGAACGTCCGGAAAAATATTTAAACTAAAGTCAAGAACCATAATTAACTCAAATATTAATAAGAAAAATTTAGGAAAAATTTTAGAAATAAAATACAACCAAGTTAAACGAGCCAGTGCCCAAGCGATGGGTAACCAGAGGGAAGTTGCGATTGTCGCAACAAGGAGCCCTAGACCAGGGGAAAATTTCATAAAATAATTTTTGGGACTCCAGAGAAGGGTCATTGAGGTTCCTATGGCATTAGAATGCCAAGAAAATATTTAGAAAAATTTTTCAATCGGTACAAACAATTTTGACCCGTTAAGCCAAACGGAGGGCATTTTGGTCATTTCACCTTCAGAGATGATTTTTGGCCGACTTGTCCAGTTAAGTAAATAATTATTATGACATAAAATATGAATTAAGGTTGATAAAAAATTAATTTAAAGTTAGTAGAAAAGAAAAGAAAAGAAAAATAAAGAAAATTAGGGATAATGACATCACATGATGTCATTATCTTACTCCCAACCAATCACAAGTTAACAAGCATTCTTAAAACATTTAAAAGATACAAAATGGACCAAAAATTCTGGTCATCTTCTTCTTCTTCTTCCTCAAAATGTGACCTCTCTTCCATAGCCCTCCATAAAAATTTCTTGCATCACTTTCCATTTTCCCATGAATTTCCACTATAAAACCCTAGACACCTTTCATTAAAACTTGTCCATACCTCTTGGGGAAGTGTTTGGCAGCCTAGAAAAGGAAGGAAAGTGAAGTTTGACCTTGGAAAATTCTGCCCTACAAGAGGTTAGTGCACTTATACACCTTAAGCTCTTTATTTCCATGTTAGTGACTTGAATTGAGTAAGAATTTGTGAATTAAAGGAACCAAATATATGTGTATGTCCACCATGAATTTCGGCAGCCCTAAGGAAGGAACAATGATGGAGTGTTTTTGATGGTTTTAATGGACTTAAAATGAATTAGAGATTATGTTTAAGGTGTATATACACATATAGAATGAATGGAAGTGCTTAACTAGGTGTATGGGTGAATTGAAAGGGAAAATTAGGGTTTTGGGAGTGAAAAATTGGACTTGGCTTATGAAATGATTAATGGACATTCAAATGGTCAATTAGTGACCATTTGAGGCAAGTTAATCATAATTTGAAGTGAGCTAATGTATGGCAAATTGAAATGGGAAGGCTGCCTAGAGACAGCAGCAATGAGGCTGTGATTCCAGCCCATTTAGACAGCCATAACTTTGGCTGTGTAGGTCCAATTTGTGTTTGGCCAATTGGACATGAAACTAAACTTATAATGGCACAATTTTTCTGAAGAAACCATGCCTAAAAGACCATAGCAAGTGGACCAAAAGTTGGCCCCAATCCGGATACCCTGCAACCAGCACCTGCAGAAATGACCAAATGAATAGCAATTGTTCATTTGGCCATAACTCACTGTAGATATGGTCAATTGACCTGAAATTTTTACAACAACAAGTTAAGACATAGAAAAAAGAATTTCATGAAGAAACCTACCCCAAATTATGACCAGAACCTAACCCAAATGGCAGTCACAGTCACTGTTCATTGTACTGTAGATTTGGTAATTCTACAGTTTTTCCAACCCGGCCAGCTGTTGTTTTTGGACCATATCTGGGGCTACAAAACTCCAAATGGAGTGATTCAAAAAAGGAAATTCAACTAGACAAAATTAGGAACAACTTTCATGTTTACCATTTCCTCAAATTCCCACTGAAACAGTGCTTAATGGAACAGTAAAGTTAAGCTTCAAAAACTGAAAGTTCTGCTCTCTTGTGTTAAGCTTAGAAATGGTAATGGTAATAAATTCCAACAGGTTTTAAATGTAAAATGTGGTGCATTGGGAGTGTTAAAACCAATGTACCTATTTTCTATCCAAAATTCAACATTTTTATTGACCAATGAGGTGAATAGTGACACCAAAACTTGAAATTCAAAGTTTAAAATTTAGAAACGCATCTAGGGGACTTTAAATTGCAATTGGCAATTAATACTAACAAATATAAAACTCAAAATGTGGGATCTTGGTGTAATTAGAATTAATATATCCATTAAGTATAAAAAAAGTCAACATTTTAGTTGACTAGTAAGGTGAATAGTAATCAAAATGATTAGTAAATTAAGATGAAGACCTATAACCAATTCTTAGCTTAAATGCTTAGAATTATATGACAAATGTGGACTATGCATCCTAGTCAAAATTGTTAAAAAGAAATTAAGGCTATAAATTTGAAATCCATGAAATATTTATGGATTACTTGAAATATGAAAAATAAGTCACCTAATTGATGTGAATAAATAGTTAGGGCTTATATGCCCATCACAAATGGAATTTATAAAATATTAATAACTCAACTTGAAATACAAAAATTGTAATTACATGAGTAGATTCTTGAATGTATAAATGAGAAAGGAAAAATGTTTTGAATACAATGGTACATGTGAACCATTGTTTAGAATTGTGATCAATATGAATAACATAATAAATGAATAGATGAACCATATTAATGTATGAATGAGACATTAGTTTTCATTATTGTAGAAAGGAAAAGTACTTTGAGTACAATGGTATAAAAGGATAATTGATGTGAATTGTGATCATATGAATGATCAAATGAATGTATGAATTATAATTGAAATTTATCATGAAATAATGAAGTCATAAAATACAATATATTAATATTTAATGATATTATGTGCTCTTATATTGCCTAGACATGTGTGTCAGATTGGATAGTTTGGCAAGCCAATAGGGTATTGTTTTAGCAGTACTGCGAAAGGCTTTATGCCCGTATTCATGGCTTTATGCCCGCATTCATGGCTTTATGCCAACATTCATGGCTTTTATGCCCGATTATGTGTTATCATAGCTTTTTAGCCATACTGACTGCATACGTGGTTGACGTTCCGCGTCCCATGGTATGACGGCCTGAGGCACCGCGGTGTCCAGTGCCAACGACCCGTTATCCAGTTTAGTCAGCCTGTCGTAGGTTACTTGGGCAATGTAATCTATTGAAATAAATTAAGACTATTAGTAATTAAAAATATTAGAAATCAAATAAATGAGTTAATAAGACTTCAAAAGAATTAGTTAGAATTATGAAATGATCCAAACCACATAAAAAAATTGTTAAGTAAAATGATAAAAGAGTTGCAAAAATAGGTATAACTTAACTAAATATTTTAAATGTACCTTTTATTGTCATATAAATATAAACTGGGTATTTTTATTAATTCTGTATATCGTACATTATTACTGTGAATTTCGGAATTAAACGCTTCCAAAGCGAAACAAATGAGAACAAAAGATAATTAATATTATAAACATTGTATTAAATTAAATTGATTCGTAAATCTTCAAATTATGCTTCGTTCTTTCTTTATTTGTATATTTTATTTTCTTGTTCTATTATTGCACCACTAAGCAGCAATGCTTAGCGCGATGGATTTGTTTCCTCGCGCAGGTACTTTGATTAAGATTTTTGGAGTCGGATCATGAAGTGCTCAAGTATTCAAGGTTGTCACCTCCTCAGTAATGCATGTAGATAGGGCCCATATAGATCATATTTTGTATTTAGTATAAAATGCTAGATATTGTATTATAATGTAGATTATGAGCAGGTAATTAATAGAAATGTAATGTAATTTAATAAATTAGCTTTTTCATATGTAATTAATTTATATATCATGTAAATTATGAAATTATGTAAATTAAAGAAATTTGAAAATTTTACTTATGTGATTTGAGCATGAATGAGATTGTATGGATTCGAAGACAGATTTGAAATATATAGATAATCCATGGAAATGAATATGAAATTGAGATATATGAATGAGATGTGAATTATGAGATGGTTATGAAAATAATTGATGAGATTTTATTTGTAAAATATTATTGAAACTTTCAAACAGGTAAATAGTAAAATACGTCAACTGGCAATAAAATAGGGGAAACTCCGCTGATTTCTCCGTCGAAAAATTTATTAATATTAAAATATATCGAGATCAAAATATGAAAGGAATAAAGTAAGATAAGATAGAGTGCTCCAGCACCGAATGTAGAACACTTTGCTCGGCTACACTGTAGTCGGGTGAGGGGTGTTACAGAATTTTCCTCGAATTTTGGGCGACTAGCTATAAAGACAGCAATTTCCCGTTTGGTCACTCATCACTGGGGCACTGGCTCATTTAACTTTATTGTATTTTATTTCTAAAATTTTTTCTTAATTTTTCTTACACTTATTTGAATTATTTATGACTCCTCACTCTAGTCTACATATAGTTCCAGACATTCTGACTGTCCGGACCGACATTAATCACTGAAAATAGTCGAATGCACGGACTAGCTAATGTGAGGGTGTTGCACAAACAGTTGAGGGACCTGTTGCCTCATCGTCTCTTCACTTTCCCAAATTGCCTCCTCAGTGTTGTGGTGCCTCCAAAGCACTTTCACTAGTGGAATATGCTTGTTTCTCAGTTCTTTCACTTCCCGAGCTAGGATCCATATGGGTTTTTCTTCATAGGTCAAGTCCAGTTGAATTTTAATCTCTTCCATGGAGATGACATGTGAAAGATCTTATCTGTATCTCCTCAGCATAGATGTGTGAAATACATTGTGGATCTTGTCTAGCTCTGGTGGTAAAGCTAGTAGATAGGCAATTGGTCCCACACGTTCAATGACTTCATATGGGCCAATGAACCTAGGGCTTAACTTACCTTTTCTTTCGAACCTCAGTACCTTCTTCCATGGTGACACTTTGAGGAACACTTTATAACCAACTGCATATTCTATTTCTTTTCTCTTCAGGTCAGCATAAGATTTCTATCTATCAGAGGCAACCTTCAAATTGGCTTTTATCAATTTAACCTTGCCCTTAGTCTGTTTCACCAGGTCTGGTCCTACCAACTTATCTTCACCCAATTCAGTCCAGTGCACTGGGGTTCTACACTTTCTCCCATACAGTGCTTTATACGGAGCCATTTGGATGCTAGCTTGATAGCTATTGTTGTATGCAAATTCTGCTAGTGGGAGATATCTATCCCAACTCCCCTCAAACTCGATGACACAACTCCTCGGCCAGTGGGAGATATCTATCCCAACTCCCTTCAAACTCGATGATATAACTCCTCAGCATATCCTCAAGGACCTAACATATATTTCATGTTATTACTATCATTTCAGTTCATTATTTGTAATAATTCAATAGGTTTCAACGTTTACCTGGATTACTCTTTCTGATTGCCCATCCTTCTGAGGATGAAAAGCGGTACTAAATTGGAGTTATGTGTCCAAGGATTCTTATAACTTCTTCCAAAATCTTGATGTAAACCTTGGGTTTCGATCAGATATGATGGAAAGTGGGATTTCATGCAGTTTAACTATCTCACTGATGTATAACTCTGCTAGCTTCTCCAGTGAGTAGTCAGTCCTAACTGATAGAAAATGTGCTGATTTGGTCAACCTATCTACTATCACCCATACTGCATCATGTGTCTTCTGGGTTAGTGGTAGACCACTAATAAAATCCTTGGTGACCCGATCCCATTTCCATTTAGGTATGCTTATAGGTTGTAGCAAGCCTGATAGAACTTGATATTTTTCCTTGACTTGCTAACATGTCAGGCATTTAGTCACATAATCAGCGATATCCATTTCATACCAAGCCACTAATAATGAGGCTTCAGGTTATGATACATTTTTGTGCATCCTGGGTGCATAGCATAAACATTGGTATGTGTCTCTTTCACAATGCTGGTCTTCAATTCCCCATAATCTAGTACACACATTCTTCCTTTGTAGTATAGACAACTATCTTCTTTCACCTCATAATTAGTCTCTTTCCCTTCTGGGATTTTTCCCATAATAGTTATTATCTTCTTATTTACCTTCTACCCATCCAGAATCTATTGTAGTAGGTTTGGCTTCACTTGCAACTCAGCCAAAATAGCTCCATCTCGAGCCAAGGACAGACGAGCATTTAGTGATCTAAAAGTTGTGATGGACCTTTTGCTCAAGGCATCAGCAACTACATTTTCCTTCCCAGGAAGGTAGTCTCTCACATAGTCGTAGTCCTTCAGGAACTCAATCCATTGCCTTTGTCTAAGGTTGAGCTCCTTCTGGGTTGGCAAGTACTTTAGACTTTTGTGGTCTGTGTAAATATAGCACTTTTCACCATACAGGTAGTGCCTCCATATCTTCAGTGCAAAGATAATTGTTGCTAACTCAAGGTTATGGGTAGGGTAGTTCTGCTCATGTGGCCTTAGTTGCCTGGAAGCATAGGTGACCACCTTCCCCTCTTGCATTAATACACATCCTAACCTATTATGTGAGGCATCACTGCAGATCACAAAGTCCTTTCTCGACACTAGTTGTGTTAACACTGGTGCCTCTGTCAACATAGCCTTCAATCTCTCAAAATTGGCTTGACATTTCTCATTCCAGTTAAATCTGACATTCTTGTGTAACAACTTGGTCATTGGAGCAGTTATCAGAGAAAATCCCTTCACAAATCTTCTGTAATAACCAGCTAGCCCCAAGAAACTTCTGACCTCAGTTGTATTTCTGGGAGGCTTCCATTCCATCACTGCTTCTATCTTATTGGGATCTACTCTAATCCCATCAGCTGATACTATGTGTCCAAGGAATTTAATCTCACTCAACCAGAAGTCACACTTGGACAGCTTAGCATACAGCTTCTTTTCTCTCAGGATTTGCAAAACAATCCTCAAATGTTTATCATGTTCTTCCCTCGTCTTGGAATACACCAAAATATCATCTACTAAAGACCACTATGAACCGATCTAGATATGGATGAAAGATACGGTTCATAAGGTCCATGAATGTTACTGGTGCATTTGTGAGGCCAAAGGGCATCACTAGAAACTCATAATGCCCATACCGGGTTGTCACACCTTACCCCTCTGTAAGGCATAACATGATCCCGTAGTATACCTAATGAATTATCGACTCCGTCTACCGATAACCCATTAAATACACTACAAGGGATTTTAAAACAATTTTCTTACTTTTTGAAAGTGGTGAGCTTTTATAGCAGGTATTAAAAACATTTACTTTAAGTTTAAAGACTAGTTAAAATTTTTGTCCATTTTTATTTTTACGTAAATTTTGGAAAATTTTCGGCAGAGTGCCGTTTATATTTGGGGAAAACAGTTCTTCAAACACCTGTAAAAAAACACTTCTAATAATTCATTTCATCAAAATCAACCACTACCACAACACAAATCAACATCATTTCTCCCAACTCCATAATTCAAAACAATTCTCAATTCAATTGTCTTCAAAAATAATATGAAATGACTACATTCATATTCCACTAAAGAAAAATTAATTTACATTCATTACAAAACTCAAAAATAAGTTTGAACATTATAATAATTTGCATTTCATTACATACCAAAATAATATTACAAGAGTTTTTGTAAAACTGCTCAAACAATTTACATACATATAATTACATGCATACATCAAAATCTAATGTACAAAGGTATACCTCTAATATACCCAAAGTTAATCCTAATGAGTCTTCAAGGCGCAGCTACCGACAGTCTCACTTGGCTCTCTATCTTTACTTTCACCTATGACAGCATACAAAGCTATCGCTGAGTGGTGAACTCAGTGGTTCACAACCATGATTTAAAACATGATATACAATACCTTACCAAAATTTTAGCAAAGAATTTGGAAATCTTGAATTTCAATCAAAATTCCAAAAATCAAAATATTTGTTGCCAATAAAATAAATCATTTGTTAAAATGACTCTGCTCAAGAATTTCAATTTATCAAATTATAACTGAACATTTAAAGTAATTCCAGTAATTTATGGAAACAAATTTTAATTTCAATAAAATCAAATATACATAAATCCTAATTGAAATCATAATTCTTTACTATTCAAAAACCATTCTTTATCTCACTAACTCTGCAAGACTAATCCGAAAGGGCCATCTTCGGGGCGATTCTAACTCCCTATGGTCAGGGAGGTCAAATCGGGATTCTAACTCCCTTTGGTCAAGGAGGTCAAATTATCGTGTACAGTACACAACACAATAATGAAACTTTCGAAAGGGCCAATGAAAAACTTAGATCTAACCTCTAATAAGAGGAGAATCTAAGCCTGTGCACATACCATGTTATTCAAAATAAAACAAAGCTAACTCCATTGTCTCCTCAACAAATGAGGGATACGGGTAATAACCTAGTCAAGCATCTATAGTGAGATATAAAACAATATCATAAATTTCTTTGTCCTTTTTGCGACCATAAATCCCAACACAATTTAATTCAAAGTCATTTCTAATATCCAATAATTTTTTGCTCATCACAATTCAAAACATAAATTTGTATTTTTCCATGCAAATCCCATTTCATTAACAAATTTCCAAAACTAAACTCATTCAAATCATATATAAAATAAAATTATAACTTAAATATTTTCCCACAACTAAACTTGTTTATACTATAACACATTTCAATAATCATTAAAATAAATTTAATAATTGGTAAAGATAATAAATAAAGAACATAAAATCATTTACTCTAATTAGATATGCAAAACATTAGCAATTTAAAACTAGTTGTGCACAAACCTCTTTTGTTGACTCAATTTACTCAAACTTTCGTTTCTCCTTCGAAGATCCATTTTCAACTGAAACACATAAATTTAAAGTGCTTCAATATCCACTTCTAATACTTAAATTCCAACAATTTCTTTGCAGATGTATCCTACCTATTACAATTTATAAATTTCGGGTTTTTCACATTTTTGTGTATGATGGCACTATTTATGGCACTATTTAAGTCAAAATATTGACTTTTCTATACTTAATAGGTTTGTTAGTTCTAATTGCACCCATATACCACATTTTGGATGTCAATTTTGTTGACATTGATTGCCAATTCAATTTCTAAGTCTCCTAAGAGAAATTACAATTTTTCAGTTTTTGTCCCCTGTTTTCTACTGTTCCATTGGTCTGGTTACTGTAAGAATTTGGCTAAGTGTCCTTCATCAAAGTTATTCCTTATTATCTTAGCTTTAATTCCCTTTTTTAATCACTCCATTTGGAGTTTTTTAGCCCAAGTTATGCCTATTTTTCTAAGGCTGGCTGGATTTGGTGTTACCCAGAATTCTAGGCATTTTTTTTGGATACTGGCAGTTTTGGTATGCTGACTGCAGCTGACTTTTTGGATAGGTTATAGTCAGAATTTTGGTTTATTTTCTTCATGAAAGTTGTAGAGCCATGTCTCAGCTTTCCATCGGTATAAGATTCAGGTCATTTGAACCTTCCTAGACCAAGTTATGGTCATTTAAGTAACTACTATTCATTTGGTCATTTTTGTACAGGGAAGCGTGCCCAAATCCAGATTTGGCCTAATTATTCATTATCCTAATGTCATATACTGGGCATACTTCCTCAATAAAAAATGTGTCATTTTGTGTCTATTTTCATTCCCAATTGACCTCACACCAATTGGGTTGGTAAATTTCAAGTTTTGGTCCCTGAAAGGGACCTAGGTCAAGCTGTAAGCATACTGACTATAACCAATCTGAATTGTAACTTGGTTCTATCAATTCACACATACCACAAATGGTCTCAATTGACCATTTCTAACCCTCATTAAGATCATTTACATCCATTGACCATTTTCTATAATTTTTTCTCCCAAACCCTAAGTTCCAATAACCCTAATTTTGGCATATGTTTCAATTGATGCACTTAAAGTTGATATTCAACTTCTACACATTCAATCAAGCCTAATTACATGTTTAATGCACATAACCATCATCAAAACCCTAAGGGTCTATGGCTGGCTGAAATTCATGGTTTACCAACCTTTACTTTAAAGGAAAATCACTATAGCTGAGAGGTGACACAGGACACTAGCACATCTGATCCAATACCTATGTGTGGAAAAAGCAATGCTCTAAGCAATACTGCTTAGTGGTGCCAATAATAAAAAAATAAAAAAAAACTAAAATAAAATAAATATGCAGAGTGTATGCTGATTTTTCATACGGACAAGTTTCTGGTACTTATTTGTAGTATTATTAATTTGGTACTTTTTATATCAATTATTGATTAAAATTTATCGATATTTGTTTTGATTGCCCAAGTAACCTATACCAGTTGACTAGACTGGATAAATGGGTAAACTAGCACTGGGTACCAAGTACCTCAGGCCATCATACCATCGGTCATAATGTGTCTCCAAGTGTGCAACAGAACAGCTAATAAGCTGTCACAGTAATCAGGCACAAGGCCAAGTATCATAATAGTATCAGAATGGCTAAAAGCCATAAAATCATAGAATGGCCACTTAAGCAATAAATCACAGAATGGCATGATGCCATATGTAGTACTGCTATCAGAACCCTATTGGCATGCCAATCTATCCAAACCAATCACACTAGGCCTACTAGGGCATATTACAAGTTTAAATGTGACATTTTTTGCAATTTAAGTTCAATAGTTACTATTCATCCCATTAGTCAACTTAAATCTTGACTTTTTAATAGACAATAGGTATATTAGTTCTAATATTACCAATATATGATATTTTGTATTCTAAATTTGTTGGCATTAGTTGCCAATACCATTTTCAAAGCTTATTGTTGGTTATTTACAATTTTCAAATTTCAAGTACTAAGTTTATTGTTCCATTGGTTATTTGTACAGTAGGAATTTAACAAAAGTCTCTTCTTGAAAGTTGTTCCTTTATGTGTCATCTTTAATTCCCTTTTTGAATCACTCCATTTGGAGTTTTCTAGCTTAATATATGCTAATTTTAGCAAGGCTGGCTAGATTAGTATCTACCCAGACTTTCTGGGCAGAATTCCATTCTGCCAGCTTGGTGTCCTGATTTTTGGTGGGCAATTTCACTACGTTATATTTAGAATTTGAAGTTGTGTTCTTCATAAAAGTTGCCCTAAATTGTCTAAGCTTTCCATTGATATAATTTTCATGTCAATTGGACCTTTTTACACTGAGTTATGATTAAATGAATGAACACTGTTTATTTTGTCATTTTGCCCAGGCAAAATGTGTGTTACCCAGATTTGGTCAATTTTTAGGTCAGTCTATTGTGGTTTTATGGGGCAGGTTTCCTTCATCAAAGTTGTTGCATTTTGTGTTTTGTTTAACCTCTAATTAGCCTTGCACCAATTGGAGTTACCTAGCTTGAGTTGTAACCCAAGACTACACTAAACTCAAAGAGTGTAGAATGCTCACTTAAGGCAGCCTAATTCTTTACCTTCCTTAAGGTCACAAGTCACTCAAATTCTTCTTCAAACTACACCAAATGGTCATTAATTGACCAATTAAACATCAATTGAGCATCAATTCAAACAAATCCTAACTAGCTCAAAATCCTAAATTCCTAAATTTTGAATTCTTGCATTTCTACCAACAAATCAAGATCTAACCATGCAATTCATATCATGGGCAGCCTAAATACCAAATTAATTCAAAGAAAACAATCAAAACCCTATCCTTCACATTGCTACCGAAAATGGGGGTTTACATAATCATCAATTTCATTTAAATTTCTCTCATTTTCTAGCTCAATTCTTGTCCCTAAACATGAATTTCAAAAAGAAAGCAAAGGATTGGTCACTAACCTATTTGAGCATAATTTTTCCCAATCTTAAACTTCAATTTTTCTTCTTCTAATTGCTACCTAAGTCTTGATCTAGTGGTAAGGGTTAATTTTAGTGAAGAGAGGGTGAGGTTTTATGGTGAAAACAAGTGGGAATTGAAGCTTTTATTGAGCATCAATGGAGGTTAGGGAAGAGAGTGGGCCGACTGGCTATTTGAGGAAGAAGAAGCAGATTTCTCTTTTAAATTTTCTGCCCATTTTTTTGTGTTTTAAGTGTATTTAGTGAATGGTGATTGGTGGAAGAGGTTTTTAATGACCTCATCTTATGTCATAATTAGCTTTTACTTCATTGTTATTTTCTTTTTCTTTCTTCTTCCTTTACTTATTTTTAATAAAATTTTCTTCAATAGTAATTCACATTTTATGTCATATAATTTATTTACTTAATTAGAAAAGTTGGTGAAAAATCATCTCTGAAGGCGAAATGACCAAATTGCCCTTCGTTTTACTTAACGGATGAAAATCGTCTATACCGACCTAAAAATTTTTTCAAGTATTTTCTTGGCATTCTAATGCCATCGAAACCTCAATAACTCTTCTCTGGAGCTCCAAAATTTATTTCACGAATTCCCCCCCCCCCCCCTCCCCCCTGGTTCAGGGTATCTAGCTGTGAAAACAACAGCTTTCCATTAGGTTACCCATCGCTAGGGCACTGGCTCATTTAACTTGGTTGTATTTTATTTCTAAAATTTTTTCTTTCTTTTTCTTACCATTATTTGAGTTATTTATGACTCCTCACTCTAGTCTAAAGATTGTTCCAGACATTCTAGCTATCCGGACCAACACCGGTCACCGAAACAGTAGAATGTACGGTCAGGCTAAAGTGAGGTTGTTACATGGCCAATCCTGCTGTTGTGAAGAATTACCATTCTTGATTCAAGGCAAAATTAGGGGCACCTATGGTCATTTTATGGCCTGGCTTCCTTCATGAAAATTATGGCATTATGTCTTAGGTTTTATCTCCAATTGGCCTCACACCAATTGGAGCTATGTAACTCCACTTATACTCACACCAATTTCCAATTCCATTAATTTCACTCAACAACAACTTCATTTCGTACTCAGCATACATAATTTGGTCAATATTTGGTCTCAAAAACATTAATTTCATGCCATAGCATAAAATCCCCAATTTTCTAAAACCCTAACTTCCACCAAACCCTAACTTCACAATTCACAATTCCATGCATTATTCCTTCAAATTTTCATGTAATTCTCCCACCATTCAACCCAATTTATCTGATAGAAGAAGAAAGAAAGGTAGAGATAACACTAACCTCGCTTGCCTAATTCTTTAAGCTTCCAAATCTTCAATTTCTCTTCTTATTTTTACTTCTAATCACTCTAGCAAGGTCCAAGAACAAGTTTTAGTGTTGGGGATTAGAGGAAATATAGAAGAAATCTAAGGAAAATGGAGCTTTGGAAGAGAAGCAATGGAGGAAGACCAGGAGAGAGGGTGGCACATGTGAAAGGGAGAGAAAAAGAAAGCTTTTCATTTTAGGGTTTTGTCTATTACTTATATACTTATCCTTTTTTAAAATTTTATTTGTTAATTTGGTCATGCTTATGTCACAATTTTAATTAAGTTTTTATGTCTTTTCTTCTCTTCTTTTAATTACACATTTCTATTTAAATTTTTAACAAAATTTCTTCATATTTTATTTCCAAAAATTTTACTTAATTTAATTAACATTTTGATGAAAAGTCATTTCTGGGTGTCAAATGACCAAAATGCCCATCATGAGTAATAGTCTGCAATACCCCTTACCTGACTACAGTGTAGCCGAGCGAGGAGTGCACATTCGGTGCCGGAGCACCCTATCTTATGCTATCCTGTTCATTGTTATTTTTAAACTTATAGAAAACATGCAGTGAAATTTATATATATATATATATATATATATATATATATATATATATATATATATATATATATATATATACTTGTTTTAAAGTCATAATTTATTTCTGTGAAAACCCGGGCAGAACCTCTTTTTGTTTATCGGCATTTAGCGGGTTCCGATAGTTACCTGTTAAAAATAATTTCATATCTGTATCATTTTTTCATGTGCCATATCATATTGTTTCAAGAAAATGATACTCATTTGATACATATGAAAATTATATACAAAAGTTCATGAGCTTATTTTACAGTCTCAAAAGTATCAATATAATTTATTACATTATCAACTATAATTATATGAACCAAAATACTAATCTATACATGGGCCCTACCAAAATACAAAAGACTAATGAGGTGAACTCTGGACTGTATGCAGATCTGGACAACTGAAATCAGAGTACTACTGAGGCGACTGCTGCTATGGCGGCTGCTGTGGCTGGTCTCCAGTACCTATGTGATGGAAAAACCAACGCGCTAAGCAAATTACTTAGTGATGCATAATTTTAAGGAATAATATGTAACATCCTTACTTTAGCTAATCCGTACAGTCTATTGTTCCGGTGATCAGTGTCGGTCCGGACAGCTAGAACGCCCAGAAAAATATTTAAACTAAAGTGAGGAACCATAATTAACTCACATATTAATAGGAAAAATTTACAAAAAATTTTAGAAATAAAATACAACCAAGTTAAATGAGCTGGTGCCCTAGCGATAGGTAACCTAGTGAGAAGTTACGGTTCTCACAACGAGGAGCTCTAGACCCGGGAGAAAAATTATAAAATAATTATTGGGACTCCAGAGAAGGGTCATTGAGGTTCTTATGGCATTAGAGTGCCAAGAAAATACTTAGAAAATTTTTCAATCGGTACAGACAAATTTGGCTTGTTAAGCCAAACTGAGGGCATTTTGGTCATTTCAGAGATGATTTTTGGCCAACTTATCCAGTTAAATAAATAATTTATATAACATAAAATATGACTAAATGTTGTTAAAAATTTAATTGAAATTAATTAGACAAGAAATGGGGAGAAAATGAAAGAAATGGAATAATGACATCATCATGATTTCATTAAAGTTTTCCCAACCAACCCAATGTTGACACATGTCATAAACTTATTTAAAAGAGACAAATAGGCTGAAAAATGAAAGAAAAATCAGAATTCTTCTTCCTCATCTCTTCCTTGCCGTGACCTATCCACTATTACCAACCATAGCAAGCTTTTTCAAAACTTGATTTCCTTAGCTCTCACCCCACTAAACCCTATACTCCCAACACAAAAAAGTGTTCTTGCATCTTGGTGATTCTTTTGGGAGCAAAAAGAAAAGGAAAAGAGCAACCCTAGCAAGTGGGAAATCTCACTCCATAGAGGTTAGTGACCTAACCTTGTTCTTTCACTTTAAATCCATGTGTAAGGACTAAGAATGAGTGTAAATGACAAAGAAAATTGATGAAATACCATTGGTATGCTAACCCTTAATTTTCAGCAGCCTTGGTAGGGTATGCTTGTGATGAGTTTTATGGAGTTAACATGCTTGTATGGCTGCCCACAATATGTATCTACTAAGTGGATTAATGAAATGAAATGAAAATGCATGGTTTGTAATATTTGAGTTAGGGTTTGGGGTGGTAAAATGGGACTTTGGCCATGTGATGATGAAAATAGGTTTTAATGGTCAATTAGTGACCATTTGGTTCTGTTTAAATCAAAAATGAAGTGTGTTGAGTAGTGGAATTTGGGTTCGGTGTGGCTGCCCTTGGTGACCTGTAGAATTGGACATGAGTCCAGCAGGTTTGGGCAGCAATAACTTGAGTTATAGAGGTCCAATTGGTGCAAGGCCAATAGGAAATTAAACTAGACACATAGTCGCACAACTTTGGTGAAGAAACCATGCCCATAAAACCAAACTAAGTTGACCAAAAGTTTGCTCTAATCTAGGTGGCCTGCATTCTGTCTAGGCAAAATGACCAAATGAACAGCGTTTGGTCATTTGTCCATAACACAGTGTAGAAAGGTCCAATTGATCTGAAATTTTACTAGCAATAAGCTGAAATATAGATCTACAACTTTCATGAAGAAACCTAACCAGAATTATGACCAGAACATATTCAAAAAGTGAGTTGCAATCACTGCTCCAAGTACTGTAGATTTGGTCAGTCCAGAAATTCTGGAAAAACTTTCAATCCGACCAGTTGTGGTTTTTAGGCCATAACTTGAGATACAAAACTCCAAATGGAGTGATTCAAAAAAGGAAATGCAAGTAGACAAAATAAGGAACAACTTTCATGTTGATCATTTTGCCAAATTCCCACTGCAAAAATGACCAATAGAACATTAAAGACAAAGCATAAAAACTGAAAATTCTGCCCAATTAACATTAAGTTTAGAAATAGTATTGGCAACCAATACCAATAAATTTTGAATGCAAAATGCGGTATGTTGGGAGTATTAAAACCAATGTACCTATTGTCTATATAAAAGTCAACATTTTAGTTGACTAATGAAATGAATAGTAACATTCAAACTTGAAATTCAAAAATTGTGAAATTTAAAAGTGTAATATGTTTTAGTATACCTAACAAGATTGGTTTGGATAGCTTGGCATGCCAATAGAGTTCTGTTAGTAGTACTGCATATGGCTTCATGCCATTTTGTGTTTCATGGCTTCCCATGCCATTCTGTGACATAATAGCCTTTAGCTATGTTATTTAAGTTGATATAATTGGGTTTTAACCCTGATAATTATTACAGCTTATTAGCTGTTCTGTTACACACCGGGAGACACAATGTGACCGATGGTGTGATAGTCCGAGGTACTTAGTACCCAGTGCCAGTTTACCCATTTATCTAGTCTAGTCGACTAGTATGGGTTACTCGGGCAATGTTAATAAATCTTACTAAATTTAAATCGAATAATACTGCAAATAATATTAGAAATCAAGTCTGCCCAAAAATATAAACATACATTCTGCCCGCTTATCTTTATTTTATTTTATTTTATATTGTCACCACTAAGCATAATTTCTTAGCGCATTGCTTTTGCCACGCGCAGGTACTGGAGACCTAGCTGGGGAGCCCAGCAGACATCAGATCGGGTGAGCCTTCAGATTTGCATCTGGAGTCCAGGGTGACCTCACATCTGCAGTGCACATGGTAGGACATTAGGACTTTGGGGTAGCATTTTGCATTTTTTATTTGATATTAGTTTTGGGATTGTAGCTATCAACTCTTGAAATTATGTACTAATGTAAATATATGAAATTTCATGTTATTGAAATTTTCTATATAATGTATGTTGGTAAATGAAATGTTGAGAAATATGAATGTGATTTCAGTGATGATGTCAAGTGAAAAGAAAAAAATTCTGAAAATAATGTTGTGATTTGAGATTAAGATTTTGAGATTGATTTAAAATGTGTATAATGGAGTTTGGATTTGGAAATTATATTGGAAGTGTTTTTAAACAGGTTCAGAAGAACTGTTTTTCCAATTTACAGCCGGCACTCTACTGGATTTTCTATAAAAATTGCGTAAAAATTTAGATTTATAAAAAATGTTAAATAAATGAATTAAAAGGGATAAATTGTAATAGAAACATGAATTGGTGCTTCGGCACACTGAGTGGCATAACTTGCTCGGTTACACTGTAGATGGGTAAGGGGTGTCACATTTAGTGGTATCAGAGCATCGGTTTAGCCATTTCTGGGCCTAGATAGAGTGCATACCATTGCATTGCATTTATAAGTGTTGAGGTGACACTGATGTAGATCCATTTGTTTTCTTATTTTGAATAGGATATGGATCTTGCTTCGCAAATAGCAGTTGATGAAGAGGTAGAGAGTCATGCTCCACCCAAGGCTAAATTTGGGGGCAGGGGAGAATCTGCTCCACCAGCAACTGAGGAACCTGGCCAACCTCAGTTTGCTCTATTTTAGCAAATGACTGAATTCTACAGGCAAATGGTGGAGGCAATTCCACCACCACAACCACAGCCACAACCTCCACCAGCACCACAGAAGTCCCATCTGGAGAAACTGCGAAAGCATGGGGCTGTAGACTTCTTTGGGAAAAGGAGGATGATCCCATGGCTGTAGAAAACTGGTTGGATAGAACCATCAGAGTGCTGAAACAGCTAAACTGCACCCCCGAGCAGAACTTGGTGGGTGCTGTGTCCCTACTTTAGGATGATGCATATCAGTGGTGGGACACAGTATCCAGTGAGGTGTAACAGGAACGGATCACCTGGGAATTCTTCCTCATAGAGTTCAGGAAGAAATATGTTAGCAAAGTGTATCTGGAAGAGCGAATAAGGGAATTTATCAGTCTGAGATAGAGGCAATTGTTAGTGGTGGAATATGAGTGTGAGTTTGTCAGAATGAGCTAATATGGGAGGGAGATAGTCCCTACAGAGGCAGAGAGGTGCCAAAGGTTTGAAGAAGGTCTTAATGATAATATCAAAGTCATGATCACGGCATTGGAAATCACAAATTTTGCTAAATTAGTAGATGCTGCATCAAAAGTAGAAAGAGTCCGAATCAATGAACAAAATAGAAGGGAAAAACAGCAGAAGAGGGGTCCAGGTCAATCCAGTACATTTTCTGCTCCTAGTAAGAAGAGTAAGGGTGCTCCTGCTCAGAGTTCAGGACCACCACAGGGTCAGGATCAATCTCAAGGGCCCAGACCACAGTTCACACCTAGGAGAGGTCAGTCCACACCATCAGTGGGCATCTCTCCAGGGACAGTGTTTAGGGGACCAGCCCTAGCATCTTTTGCCTGTCCGTACTGCCATAAGTGGCATAAGGGGGACTGTTGGTGAGTGACTGGTGCATGCTTACGATGTGGATCTATAGAACATCATATCAAGATTTGTCCGAAGAGGACTACTACAGTTGCTCCAACACAAGCTGACAGACCTGCTCCTACACCACAAAGGGGTAGGAAGCCCGGTAAATCTGAGGCAGCTGGTCCATAACTAAGGCCTTTATTCGAGTCAGCTGAGAGGCCAGATACTAGAGTACTTGCCAGAGCCTATGCCATCAGAGCTCAGGAGGAGCAAGATGCCCCGGATGTCATCAGGGGTACATTTTCCCTCTACAATACTTCTGTGCATGCATTGGTGGATCCAGGATCCACTCATTCCTACATTTGCATCAACTACCCATAGTGAGGGGACTTCCAGTGGAGGAGAGTGATCAAGACATCCTGGTCACAAATCCACTAGGCCACAGTGTGGTAGTGAATAAGGTGTATAAAGGTTGTCCGTTGAGGACTCAGGGGTATGAATTCTCGGCATATATAATTGAATTGCCCTTCCACGAGTTTGACATGATTTTGGGAATGGACTGTTTGTCACGTTATCAGGCAATAGTTGATTGCAAATTTAAGAGGATTTCTCTGAAAGCTTATGAGGGTAATAAGATTCCTATTGTGGGTGAAAGGACATATTTCCTGTCCAATGTTATTTCAGCCACAGTTGCAAGAAGATTGATGAGAAAAGGCTGTGAAGCTTACCTAGCACACGTGGTTGATACTAGGTAGGCTAAGCCAAACTTGTGTGATATACCTACAGTGAGAGACTTCCCAGATGTGTTTCCTGAAGAGTTACCTGGTTTACCACCAGAAAGGGAAGTTGAGTTTGCTATTGAGGTAATGCTGGGTACAGCACTAATTTCTATTGCTCCTTATAGAATGGCACCCACTGAATTGAAAGAGTTGAAAACTTAGTTGCAATAGTTGCTTAATAAGGGGTTCATACGCCCTAGTGTGTCACCATGGGGAGCTCCGGTGCTGTTTGTGAAGAAGAAGGATGAAACGTTGAGATTGTGTATTGATTACCGGCAGTTGAACAAAGTAACTGTGAAGAATAAATATCCATTGCCCAGAATTAACGATCCGTTTGATCAGTTGAAGGGAGTCGGTATATTTTCAAAAATTGATCTCAGATTAGGGTATCATCAGTTGAGGGTAAAGGATGCAGATGTGTCAAAAACTGCATTCAGAACTCGGTATGGGCACTATGAATTTCTAGTGATGCCGTTTGGGTTAACAAATGCACCAGTAGCATTCATGGACCTTATGAACCGTATCATCCATCCATATCTAGATCAGTTTGTAGTGGTCTTTATTGATGATATTCTGGTGTATTCCAAGACCAGGGAAGAACATGATGAATATTTAAGGATTATTCTGCAAACCTTGAGAGAAAAGAAGCTGTATGCTAAGCTGTCCAAGTGTGAATTATGGATGAGTGAAATCTCCTTTATTGGACACATAGTATCAGCTGAGGGGATTAGAGTGGATCCCAAAAAGATAAAAGCATTGATCGAATGGAAACCTCCCAGAAATACAACTGAAGTCAGAAGTTTCTTGGGGCTAGCTGGGTATTACAGAAGATTTGTGAAGTGGTTCTCTCTTATAGCTGCTCCAATGGTTGCACAAGAATGTAAAATTTGGCTGGAACGACAAGTGCCAAGCCAGTTTTAAGAGGCTAAACGCTATGTTAACAGAAGCACCAGTGTTAACAGAAGCTCCATGACTTTCCATGTAGGCAGTACTGTTATCTATAATCCCTAATTGGTATACCAATCGATCCATACTATCACACCCTACTCCTTGTAAGATGTAACATGCTCCCGTAGTACACTTAATGAATTACCGTACTTCGCCTACCGATAACCCATTAAATATACTACAAGGGATTTTGAAACAATTTTCTTACTTTTATAAGTGGTGAGCATTTTCAAATAGATATTGAAATCATTTATTTGAAGTTTTAAAACTAATAAAAATTTTTGTTCCATTTTATTTTTCCGCAAATTTTATAGAAATTTCGGCAGAGTGTCGTCTGTATTTTGAGAAAATAGCTCTTCAAAACCTGAAAATAAAGACACTCCCAATGTTTTTCTCAACAACTTCTTCAAATTTCACAATCAATCTCAACCAATTTCTTAAGTCTCAAAATTCAAACTATCCTCATTTCACAAATCAACACAAGCAATTTAATACACGGTTTAAATTAAATCGAATATTGAAATATCTCATTAAGATAACAAATGAATATTTACATTCATGGGAGTATTAAAAAAAATAGTATTGCAAACTTTATAAATAGATAAAATCTCAAGATAACCTTATAATAATTTGTATTTCATTACAATCCAAAAATATGTTACAAAAGAGTTGGTATAACTGCTCAAAGTAAATTTCATACATATAATTACAGAATTACATTAAAAAGCTAATGTACAAGGGTATACCTATGATATACCCGAAGATAGTTTCAATATGTCTTTTCAGAAATCTTGCTCAACTGCTTTATTATTCCTTTCACCTGCGACAGCATACAAAGCTATCACTGAGTGGTGAACTCAGTGGTGTACAAACTAATAATTTAAAAGTCAATACAAATTATGCTTGACAATTCATAGCAAATAAACATTTAAAATTTCTAAATTCTTCAAAATCCATGACATTCAAAAATCAATATTTTCATTCATGTAAATTATTCATTGGAATAACATTTTGATCAATTAATAACTATTTATTTACATTTTTTTAAATTCCGAAACAATACAAAAATATTTGAATCACTAATAAATTATTTATTTCAATCACAATTTATCAAATTATGCATAATTTAAAGGGCGTTGCCAACAATTCACACAGTTTATCCCATGACCCAAAATAAAAATAGATGCCGTGTTGTACACCACGATATTTCACATTCTCCCAATAATCAAGGCTAAAAGGGAGAAACAAAGACTAGCTAGTATATATGAGTACTCATTCAAATTCTTCCCTAACTGGCAAGCCAGAGAGGAAGATACTCGCCCCATCTAGTGGAGGAGATATCTCACTAGACAAGCTAATGAGAATTCACAACAAATTTTGCCATGTCAACTGTGGTTTCAAATCATATTCAAAACAATTTCTATTTACAAAGTTTTTACAAATCAACATATTTAATCATCATAAATTCATGCTCAACGTTGGCAACACATCTATCGCATGGTATTTTGCGGTCGCCTGGATGAACACTCACCAAAGTGGGAAAGAGTGAGGAGTCACCACTTTAATTTTAAGGGAAATTAAAGGAAACTATTTCTACACAAAAAAAAAGATAAATTAAAAGAAACCACTTCGAAAACAGAGATTCTAGGTTCGGCGTCCATGTACGAGCGGGGAAGGTGTTAGGCACCCCGCCTCGTCCCTCTATGAGGGTAAACAGATTTAATATTATGCTCTTTACAAATTAAAATCGATAATTAGGGGGTTAGAATGATGATGTTAATCCGTTAGATAAAAAGGAATATTTAATTTTTCACTAGTTCGGGTTACCCAGATACATAAGTACATGAGACGACCCTTAGTGAGTCGGTGTTGTGTAGCGGTTTTTTTGTTTAGAGGGTTACTTTGCATATTGTGATATTTTAGTTTGGATTTGAGACAATCTGGGTAAAAACCTCTCCCGATCTCTAGGGGTGATCTGTTTAAAGTTTGAGTGAGGAATCTCGGATAAGAACTCCCCTCCGATCTCCACATATTTATTAAAAATTTTGGTTTAGAATCGAATAAGAACTCTCCTCTGATCTCCGCATATTTATTAAAATTTTGATTGAGAATCGGATAAAAACTCTCCTCCGATCTCCTTAAGTATTTATTAAAATTTTGATTGAGAATCAGATAAGAACTCTCCTCCGATCTCTTAAGTATTTAAAATTTTGATTGAGAATCAGATAAGAACTCTCCTCCAATCTCTTTATGCATTTATTAAAATTTTTAATGAGAATCAGATAAGAACTCTCCTCCGATCTCTTTAAGCATTTATTAAAATTTTGATTGAGAATCGGATAAGAACTCTCCTCCGATCTCTTTAAATATATAAATTTAGAGTTTTAATGAAGGATCTCGGATAAGAACTCTCCTCCGATCTCCTGTTTTTTGTTTGAATGAGGATCGGGTAAGAACTCTCCCCCGACCTCTTCAAATTTAATTACGATCGTATATCGTAAGAACCTTAGACTAAGGGTTCTTGCATTCGAAGACGCTAGGAACCCGAACAAGGCTTCTCTTAACCCATTGATACCTTACAACTATGGAGGGGATACCAGACTGAATTTTTACCGATCTCATTTGTGATCGCCTTACCGGTACCTTTTGACAGGCAATGTTCGATCTCTTTCGTTTACTAGTCTAGGATCCGATCTTACCTCGATCCCCCACTATACCAGGTTATCTCCTGAGCTTGTTTAGTGGTTTGACTTCATAACTTTTCCTCCGATTTATTATCCAAACTTTTATTATTTTAAAGAAACTCTCATGTTAAGATACAGCTACCAACATTTTATCAAACTACCTATACATTACCCGTAACCAGAACACCTACATTTGAAGGTAATAAAGGCTAAGAACAAATAAATAACATGAACTGATGAACAAAAGGTAAACTCAAGAGAATAACCACCTACGTAGGGCTCTTTAACATAACATAAACTTGACGAAAATTATGAGCATGAAAACAAAGAAAATAAAAAACGAGCACTTGATAAAGCAATGGTCTAGACGCTCACCTATAGGGGGTTGAATCTATTAAACTAACTATGGAGTCACAAATATTGTAGAGCTGCATGCTAATAGTCTGGGGACTAATGCTTGCCTTGAAATAAAGAATACCAAGTTAGAATGCAGTCGAGCCGAAGTGACAGTAACCGGGTTGTAATGAGATTGAGCTTGGAAAATAAAAGGTGGATATAAAGATGATAAAGACGAAACTGAAAATGAAAGGTGGTATCGCAGAGTAATGAATAAACTGAAAATGAAGAGTTTCAGCGTCCAACACTCCTTCAATGGAAATACTTTAGAAAACTGGTTTCTGAAGCTTTTTTATTTTGAAAGCTTAAAAATAGCAGAGTAGCAAGACTGAATCAAGTTTGAGAGCCTTTCCACTATAATCACTACCCCCTTTTCTTCGTCCTCCTCAACAGTATTGCATACAGGTATTTATAGGGAATGGGTGCTCCTAATGAAGGGTCAAGATTTCTCCTGAGGGAGATGGAAGGTTTGGATTTTAAAGGACATAATCTGATGCCTGAGAATTGAAGAGAATCAAAAAGGATGGCTGAGATCCTATTCAGAATATTTGTCCTTTCCCTTTTCTAATCCAACAGCTCAAAATCTTCTTGTCATGGGAGATCCGAGGGCCAGGAATAAAAGGCGCCGGTCCTATCGTCTTCTCTTTGATCTAAGGGCTCCGGGCTTGTCCTTACAAGTAAGATCAACGGTGGAGATCAAGATGTACAGGACTGCCATGACATGTCCTAGCGCCTATCAGCATTGTGGGCTATTCTGCAAATGAAGCGTGTGGTGAAGATTAGATCTTGCCTGCAACATTGTAACTACCTCAGCTCTGATTATGAAAAGGGTTAACGAAAATTGTCTCATCCTTTCCTTACTTTCCGATCTCCCATTTCTTCCAATCTTTCTATTATGACCCTTTACTGATCTCTAATACCAGGCCCTTCTCCCGATCTCTCCCATTCCAAAACCTTCCTCTCTATTCGAGCTGTATCAGTCAAAGAATTTAATCCTTCGATTATCGATGCATCCACTTCGATTTTCGCTAGTAATAAATGCTCAGACCCCCCCTATATATATGCCTCAATGGGGCATCTTTCCGTATTTCATTTCTCCTCTTTCCACTTCTCATTTCTCCTGTTCTAGCTTCTCCAACAACAATCCCGGCCATGGTGACTGCTCTTAATCTTTTTCCGATTGTTCACTTTGTTCCTCGACTGAAAATTTATGATCCTGGTGATCGGAGAATCATGATAACCACCTCTGATGACAGTGAGAGAACCGGATTAATTTACCGATCTAGATCGAGGATATCAATCGTGTCGATCTCGAGTCGGTCGATCGATATAATCAGCGAACTGATTTCGGGTGAGAAGACTGTTAATTTCCCTTTCAAAATCGGTGACCGCCCTTTGAAGTTCATCTAGCTCCTCACCACATCGGGAGTCCCGACTGTAGCTCGGTTCCGATTGATAACATTGACGATGACCCCTCCTATCACCATGAGAGTCATAGTCACCCCATCTGAGCTGCACATCTATCCAACGCCTATGGCTGACTTTCTTATCAGACACATCTTTTGATTCAGCCGCGAGACTAGGCTTTGACATAGGTCCTTCCTAGGTAGAATGTAGTGTCGATCTTTAGAGATCGGCCAAATGATGTAATCTAACCTTTAAAGGTTCTTAATGATGTGACCCGATCTCTTCAGATCACCCAAATGATGTAATCTGACCTTTAAAAGTTCTTAATAACCCGATCTCTTGAGATCGCCCAAATGATGTAATCTGATATTTTGGAAATGAAATGAAATTTTATTTTGACAGTTATCATTTTATTATTGAATTGTTTATTTTTCAATCTCCAATGTGCATATTCGATATGATTCCTAACTAAATAGCCCTTAGCCGATCTGTAATTCTGAACATCTACCTTAATCCGCCAATCTTTAACCAGCCAATCTCCCCTTATTTATTTATGGAGTTTCTGGAATGTTCTTGCAATGTGTCAGAAAAGCGGGTGAATTCCGCTAATCGATGCACCATTTGGGACACTATGAGCATTGAATGCTTAGACGAGTATAAATAGGGGAAGGGTCAGTCAGTTGCTCCTTTATGTTATTTTTAGCACTCCGCGAGCGATTCCAAAATTCTCTCGTTTCTTCAAGTTCTTCCGACACCGATCACACTCTGGTAAGGGTTTTGATCTTTCTCTTAGTTAAACTTTTTCCATTTCTTTGAAAATGAGCGGCGTCGAGAGTCAGAGAGTGACGAGCCCCCCTTCCGTCCATGTCTCGTGGTTATCGGATGAAGTTGAAGTGGTCAGACTAAGTGGGCAATCTGAACCTCCTACAACTTTCGCTTTAGTTCGTGGTCGAGCAACTCAATCAAGACAGACATCTTCCTCTGGTAGAGAAAATCTCCCTGTGGATCAGTTGCCATCGATCCTCCAGGAAATCAATATGCAATCCATTAGTCAAGAATACAACCTTCGAACTGATTCCTTCGAGCTTATCAGATGCCATGGCAATCTCAGAGCTGATCACTCTTTCGAGGAAAATGATGCGATCATGGTGTACGAAGAGCAATTAAAAATCGGGCTTCGGTTTCCCCTTAACGACTTCTTCAAGGACATCCTAATATTTCACCATGTCTCAGTGGCCCAAGTACATCCGAACTCATGGCGGATCCTGGTAGCCTTCAGAGGCCTCTGCTGAGCTAAGGGACTCAATCCTACAACGAAGGTGTTCGCTGAGCTGCATAGGCTCACTCGTCGAAAGGACGATGAGTACTGCTTCTTTCAAGCAAAACCGCACTGTGGGCTCTTTACCGATCTGCCATCCTCACTGCAGATTTGGAAAAATCGCTTCTTCATGTTGAGGAGCAAGATTCTGAACGGTTTTGAAGGTTTCCCCCAAAGCTAACAATATCTGGTCCCACCACTTCTGAAGAATGTCGCCCTGAGTAGGGATGAGAGCGCTATGGTAATGGAGCTAAAGGATCAGGCGGCCACTCAGAAGTTCTCCTGCTTAGATGCGGTGATGGCCGAACTACACCATTGGATGATGCGGCTGGTTACCAGCGAAGAACCCAGGCTTCAGCTCTCTAACCTCGGCCCTGGTACTTTCTACATCTCTGATCTCTGGGCCTTAGTGAACTCACTGACTTTTCTTTGTGTAGGTATGGCGAGCAGTGAGGCTTCCAAAGAGAGCCGAAAGCGTAAGAGGGAGGTCTCTAAGAAAGTACAGGAAATAATTCATGCCGACGCCTCACAGATGCCAAGGCATGATCCAGGAGAGGTGCCGGGAGGCTCGTCCCGACCCTTGGGATAGCCGGTCCCTGAAATAGAAATAACTCAGTCTCCTCCTTGATAAGAAGAGCCACCACCTCCACCAGTTGCTTCGAGTGTGGAAGGGGGTCCTTCCCAACCTACTATGAGGACCATTTCCCGCGGCGCCCAGGTCCTCATTCACTCTCTGGAGAAAAACCTATATATTCGAGAAAATTCTGGTTTGGCTAAGGTTTTGGGAGCTTCCATATGCCTCCAGAAGGATCAGCACAGGCAGACCCAAGGCAGCATCTAGGATCTCTTGGTCCAAACGATGAGCTTGAGCGTAGAGAGCTTGGTAAACCAACACATAATCAGAGAAAAGGCTCATCTTCTGAGGCAAGAGATACTGAAGGCAGTCCAGGATGCAGCTTATGCCCGAGCTCAACTTTCATCCGCCCAGGACTATATAGCTGAAATTACGGGTCGGATGAAATCCTATGAGGATAAATTAGCCGAGCAGGCTCATGAACTCGAAGAAGCTCGGGCGCTCTGAACCGCTGATGTCACTCGCCTCACTGAATAACATAGAGCGAAAGAAGAAGAGGCAGTGAAGAGGGAGGCTAGTGCATATGTGAACACCCACGGCGACCTTTTGGCCGAGCTCAGGAGGCATTATCCTGAGGAGGACTTCCCCTGGATGGTGGATGTGACACCCCTTACCCGTGTACAGTATACCCGAGTAAGTAATGCCACACGGTGTACCGGCACACTCTAATATTCCTCAAATAATTTATATCATGCTTTTGCATATAATTTATGAAATACAATTTATTTAAACCATTTATCAAAAGTACATTCATTTAAGGTTTCGAAAATTTTAAAGAAAATCCGGCAGAGTACCGGCTAAAAATGGAGAAAACCGTTCTTCGGAACCTGTTAAAAACACTTCCAATATTTTTATTCGATCATCTCAAACTCCAATATCCAAAATCTCAACAATATTTCTCAATAGCAAATTCTCAATAATCTTTTCATTTCACAAACATCCATTTCTCATATACAAGCGATAAATACATGCTCAAATTTTGCATTCATAGTCATAACTTTCATTATTTACATGGACATCAAAATATATTACATGAGTTCAAATACATATGAAAAAGTAAAAATCTGCTACAAAATATCAAAATGACAAAATGACACCTAGTGCCCTACCAATGCACTGCAGGTAGTGAGGTGACACGGACACTGCGCAGAACTGCAGGATGGACTCACCCAGTCTGTGGTCTACTGGGCTCACGATCAGGATCTCCAGTACCTACGCATGGCAAAAGCAACGCACTAAGCAATAATGCTTAGTGGTGCAATAATAAAATAACAAGAAATAACAGAAATAAATATGTATTGCATGTACATGTTTTGTTTGTCATGTATTTGTATATCCATTCATTTATTTCTTCTACATTGCTCATTTTCATTCATTTGGTTGCCCAAGTAACCTACACTAGACGACTGGACTGGATAATGGGTAAACTGGCACTGGGTATCTAGTACCTCGGGCCGTCACACCATCGGTCGCATATGCATCACCCGGTGTGCAACAGAACAGCTACCAAGCTGTAAATAATCTCAGGCACAAGGCCAAGTCTCAAATCAAAGTCAGAATGGCTAAAAGCCATGAAATCACAGAATGGCATTTTTTCCATGTGCAGTACTGCTAACTGAACCCTATTGGCATGCCAAACTATCCAAACCAATCTTGTTAGGTATACTAGGGCATTTGAAACTTTTAAATTCTTCAATTTGTGAATTTCAAATTTTTGGTGTCACTATTCATCATTGGTCAACAAAAATGTTGACTTTTAGAATAAAAATGTGTACATTGACTTTGGCACTCCCAACATACCACATTTGGTGTTTAAAACTTGTTGGCATTAAGTGTTAATACCATTCCAAAGTGTAACTCAACACAAGCAGAATTTTCAGTTTTGGTGAGTCAACTTCACTATTCCATTGGACACTGTTACTATAGGAATTTGAAGAAATGTAAAACATGAAAGTTGTTCCTTATTTTGTCTAGTTGAATTTCCTTTTTTGAATCACTCCATTTGGAGTTTTGTAGCTCTAGATATGGTCCAAAGATCCAAGCTGGCCGAATGTGCATTCTGCAGAAAATTACCATATCTACAATGCATGAACAGTAACTAGAGTCACTTGGTTGGATGGGTTCTGGGCATAATTTGGGGTAGGTTCCTTCATGAAAGTTGTTTGTCTATGTCTTAACTTATTGCTGTAAAAATTTCAGGTCAATTGACCAAATCTACAGTGAGTTATGGCCAAATGAACAGTTACTATTCATTTGGCCAATTATGCAGAATCAGTTTTAGGGTTCCAGATTGGGGCCAAGTTTTGGTCCTCTTGCTTTAGTCCTTTGGGCATGGTTTCTTCAGCAAAAATGTGCCATTATAAACCTAGTTTCATGTACAATTGGCCAAAAACCAATTGGACTAATACAGCCAAAGTTATGGCTATGTAATTGGACTGAATTTTCAGTCACCATTCTGCACCCTCTAGGCAGCACACACCTTCCCTTTGCCATGCTTCATTCCAGTCCCAATTAAGGTCAAATTCCTTCAAATGGTCACTAATTGACCATTAGGATGTACTTTAACAATTTCATAAGCCAAGCTATTTTTTACTTCCTAAAACCCTAGCTTCACAATATAATTTCTACAAGGTGCCTTAGTTAGCATACCAATTCATCACCTATATATATATATATATATATATATATATATATATTGAGGATATATATATATATATATCCTCAATATATATATATATATATATATATATATATATATATATCCTCAACATCATTTTTAGTCCACTTTAAGACCAACAAAACACTTATTCCTATACCTTCAATAGGGCTGCCAAATTCTATATTGGACATACATATGAGTTTGGTTCATTTCATTCACAAATACTTGTTGGTTTCAAGTCCTTAACATAGAAATTAAAAGTTTTAAGTGTATATATGCACTAACCTTGTTGTATGCCAATCCAAGCTTGAGAAAGCTTCACTTTCTTTCTTCTTCTTGGCTGCCAAAAGATTATGCAAGGTGCTAGGACAAATTTTAGTGAAAGGAAACTAGGGTTTTAGGGTGAAATGAAGGAGGGAATTGAAGGTTTGAAGTGAACATCAATGGAGGAGGGTTCTAGTGTGTTTCGGCTGGTTTGTTTTGGGGAGGATGACTGCTGCAATTTTTGCCAATTTGGTCTTCTCTTATCTCTTTTAATAGTTAGTCAAATAATAGTTTAATTTTGATTGGTCATTGTTTTCTTAATGACATCACCATGATGTCATAAATACCTTTTTTCCTCATTTTCTTTTCTTTCCTCCACTACTCATTTTCAATTTAATTTCTAGTAATGTTTATTCATATTTTACATTATATTAATTATTTACTCAACTGGACAAGTCGGCCAAAAATCACCTCGGAAGGCGAAATGACCAAAATGCCCTCCGTTTGGCTTAACGGGTCAAAATCGTCTGTACCGATTGAAAAATTTTTCTAGGTATTTTCTTGGCATTCTAATGCCATGGGAACCTCAATTACCCTTCTCTGGAGTCCCAAAAATTATTTTATAATTTTTCCCCCAGGTCTAGGGCTCCTTGTTGCGAGAACCGCAACTTCCCTCCGATTACCCATCACTTGGGCATCGGCTCATTTTGCTTGGTTGTATTTTATTTCTAAAACTTTTACTAAGTGTTTCTTATTAATATTTGAGTTAATTATGATTCCTGACTTTAGTTTAAATATTTTTCCGGACGTTTTAGCTGTCTGGACCGACACCGGTCACCGGAACAGTAGGATGTACGGAGTGGTTTCCAGGAGGGTGTTACAACTCTTCCCCTCTAATTTAAATTTCGTCCTCGAAATTTACCTGATGCAAACAGTTGAGGGAACTGTTGCCTCATCGTTTCTTCATTTTCCCAAGTTGCCTCCTCGGTGTTGTGGTGCCTCCAAAGCACTTTCACCAATGGAATCTGTTTGTTCCTCAACTCTTTCACTTCCCGAGCTAGGATCCGTAGAGGTTCTTCTTCATATGTCAAATCCGGCTATATTTCAATTTCTTCTCTGGAGATGACATGCGAAGGATCTGAGCGGTATCTTCTGAGCATGGACACGTGGAACACATTGTGGATCTTGTCCAGCTCTGGTGGTAAAGCTAGCCTATAGGCCACTGGACCCACACGTTCAATAACTTCATATGGGCCAATGAACCTAGGGCTTAACTTACCTTTCCTTCCAAACCTCAATACTTTCTTCCATGGTGACACCTTGAGGAACACCTTATCGCCAACCACATATTCTATTTCTTGTCTCTTCAGGTCGGCATAAGATTTACATGCATGCGAGGCAACCTTCAGATTTGCTTTGATTAGTTTCACTTTCTCCTCGATCTGTTTCACAGTGCAGCCCTACCACTTATCTTCGCCCAATTCAGTCCGGCCTGCTGAGTTCTACATTTTCTCCCATATAGTGCTTCATATGGGGCCATTTGAATGCTAGCTTGGTAGCTATTGTTGTATGCAAACTCTGCCAGTGGGAGGTATCTATCCCAACTTCCCTCAAACTCAATGACACAACTCCTCAGCATATCCTCAAGGACCTGACAAATATTTCATGTTATTATTATCATTTCAGTTCTATATTTGTATCAATTTCATGGGTTTCAATTGTTTACCTAGATTACTCTTTCTGATTGCCCATCCGTCTGAGGATGGAAAACTGTGCTGAAATGGAGTTGTGTACCCAAGGACTCATGTAACTTCTTCCAAAATCTCGATGTAAACCTTGGGTCTCGATCAGATATGATGGAAAGTGGAATTCCATGCAGTCTAACTATCTCACTAATATACAATTCTGCTAACCTCTCTAGTGAGTAGTCAGTCATAACTGGCAGAAAGTGTGCTGACTTTGTCAATCTATCAACTATCACCCATGCTGCATCATGTTTCTTCTGGGTGAGAGGTAGACCACTTACAAAATCCATGGTGACCCGATCCCATTTCCATTCAGGTATGCGTATAGGCTGTAGCAAACCTGATGGAACTTGGTGTTCTGCCTTGACTTGCTGACATGTCAAGCATTTAGTCACATAGTCAGCTATGTCCTTTTTCATACCAGGCCACCAATCACGAAGCTTGGTCATGATACATCTTTGTACTTCACAGGTGCATAGCATATACACCGGTGTGTGCCTCTTTTAGAATCTTGGCTTTCAATTCCCCATTATCAGTACACAGTCTTCCTTTGTAATACAGACACCCATCTGCTTTCACCTCATAGTCAGTTGCTTTTCCCTCTAGGATTTTGCTCATAATAGCCATTAGCTTCTCATCTACCTTCTGCCCATCTAAAATCTGCTGTAGCAGGTTTGGCCTCACTTGCAACTCAGCCAAGATAACTCCATCACGAACCAAAGATAGACGGGCATTCAATGATCTCAGAGCTGTGATAGATTTTCTGCTCAAAGCATCAGCAACTGCATTTTGCCTTCCCAGGATGGTAGTCAATTACACAATCATAATCCTTCAGGAACTCAATCCATCGCCTCTGTCTAAGGTTGAGCTCCCTCTGAGTTGGCAAATATTTTAGACTCTTGTGGTCTGTGTAAATGTAGCACTTTTCACCATACAAGTAATGCCTCCATATCTTCAGTGCGAAGATAATTGCTGCAAGCTCTAGATCATGGGTAGGGTAGTTCTGTTCATGTGGCCTCAACTGCCTGGAGGCATAGGCGACCACCTTCCCCTCTTGCATCAATACACACCCTAACCCATTATGAGAGGCATCACTGTAGACCACAAAGTCCTTTCTCGACACTGTGTGTGCTGGTGCCTCTGTCAACATAGCCTTCAACCTCTCAAAACTGGTCTGACATTTGTCATTCCAGTCAAATCTGACATTCTTGTGTAACAACTTGGTCATTGGAGCAGCTATTAGGGAAAATCTCTTCACAAATCTTCTGTAATACCCAGTTAGCCCCAAGAAGCTTCTGACCTCAGTTGTGTTTCTGGGAGGCTTCCATTCCATCACTGCTTCTATTTTCTTGGGATCCACCCTAACCCCATCAGCTGACACTATGTGTCCAAGGAATGCAATCTCATTTAGCCAAAAGTCACATTTGGACAACTTAGCATACAGCTTCTTTTCTTTCAGGGTTTGCAGAACAATCCTCAAATGCTCATCATGTTCTTCCCTGGTCTTGGAATACACCAAAATATCATCAATAAAGACCACTACGAACTGATCTAAGTATGGATGGAAGATACTGTTCATAAGGTCCATGAATGCTGCTGGTGCATTTGTTAGGCCAAAAGGCATCACTAGGAACTCATAATGCCCATATCGGGTCCTGAATGCAGTCTTTGGCACATCTGCATCCTTCACCCTCAACTGATGATACCCTGATCTGAGATCAATCTTAGAAAATACTCCTGCTCCCTTCAACTGATCAAACAGATCATCAATTCTAGGCAACGGATATTTGTTCTTCACAGTCACTTTATTCAACTGCCGATAATCAATACATAGCCTCAAAGTCCCATCCTTCTTCTTTACAAACAGCACTGGAGCTCCCCATGGTGACACACTGGGGCGTATGAACCCCTTATCCAGCAACTCTTGCAACTGAGTTTTCAACTCCCTCAATTCAGTAGGTGCCATCCTATAAGGAGCAATGGAAATGGGTGCTGTACCCGGCAGTGTCTCAATAGCAAATTCGACTTCCCTTTCTGGTGGCAAACCAGGCAACTCTTCAGGAAATACTTCTGGGAAGTCTCTCACTGTGGGTATGTCACTCAAGTTTGGCTTAGCCTGCCTAGTATCCACCACATGTGCTAGGTAGGCTTCACAGCCTTTTCTCATCATTCTTCTTGCAACAGTGGCTGAGATGACATTGGACAAGAAATCTGTCCTTTCACCCACAACTGTAATTTCATTACCCTCCGGAGTTTTTAGAGAAATCCTCTTCAGTTTGCAATCAACTATTGCCTGATGACGTGACAACCAGTCCATTCCCAAAATCACGTCAAACTCATGGAAAGGCAACTCAATCAGGTCTGCCAAGAATTCATACCCCTGAATCCTTAACGGGCAACCCTTGTATACTTTGTTCACCACTACACTGTGGCCCAATGGATTAGTGACCAGAATGTCTTGGTCACTCTCCCCTATCAGTATCCCCCTTTCTACGGGTAGGTTGATGCAAATGTAGGAATGAGTGGATCCTGGATCCACCAATGCATGCACAGGTGTAGTGTAGAGGAAGAACGCATTACTCCTTATGACGTCAGGGCATCTTGCTCCTCCCGAGCTCTAATAGCATAAGCCCTTGCTGGTGGTCTCTTGTCGAGCCTCTCTGCTGGCTCGATGCGAGCCTCGTGATGGTCCAACGACCTCGGACTTGCAGATTTTCTACCTCTCTGCGTAGTGCGGGAGTAGGTGCATGCGCTTGTGTTGGAGCAGCTGTAGTAGTTCTGCGTGGACAGTTTCTCAACTGATGCTCTGCTGACCCACACCTCAAGCAAGCACCAGTCACTCTCCAACACTCCCCCTTATGCCATTTCTGACAGTGTGGACACGCAGAAGATGCTGGGGCTGGTCCCCTGAACCCCATCCCTGGAGAGCTGCCCACTGATGGTGTGGACTGACCTCTCCTAGGGGTGAACTGTGGCCTGGGCCCCTGAGACTGACCCTGGCCCTGTGGCTAACCCGAACTCTGTGCAGAAGGACCCTTAAACTTCTTCCCAAATCTAGGAGCGGAACTAGACTGACCTGGTCCCCTCTTCTGCTGTCTATCCCTTCTGGTCTGCTCACTGATTCTTACTTTTTCCACCTTTATTGCAGCTTCCACTAACTTGGTAAATTCTGTGATTCCCAAGGCAGTGAGCTGGATCTTGATGTTATCATTTAGTCCCTCTTCAAATCTCTTGCATCTTTCAGCTTCATTAGGGACTATCTCCCTTCCATAACGGCTCAATCGGACAAATTCCTTCTCATATTCAGTCACTGACAACTGTCTCTGCCTCAAGTTAATAAACTCTCTTCTTCTCTCTTCCAGGTATACAGTACCCACATATTTTTTCTTGAATTCAGAGAGGAAGAAGTCCCAGGTTACAGCTTCTGGCTGCACTTCACTGGACACAGTGTCCCACCACTTGTAACACCCCTAAGTTCGGTAGTGCGTTCTGCTGTTCCGGTGACCAGTGCTGTCCGGACAGCTAGGATGCCTAGAACCACACTTCAATATGAGTGAGGAGACATAAAATAATGAAATACAAGAAAAGGAAATACAAGAAAAATAAAGGAAAAATAATAGCAAAGAAATGTAACCAAGTTAAGTGAGCCGGGAAACCTAGCGATGGGTGACCGCATCGGGAAGCCACGGCGTGGACCGTTGACTAATACTGCGGGAACCACGGAAAACATTTTGGGACTTAAATAGACCCTTATTGAAGAATAAATATCATTAGAAAGATCAAAGAAAAATTAAATAATTAGTACAAAGAAAAGTGAGAAATCGAAAAACGGACAAAACCCGGTGTTACCGAAAAATCGGGAATGCAACCCGAACAGGGGCATTATGGTCATTTGACATCCCGAAGTGTCTTTTGACTTAAATGTCCATTAAAAATAAATAATATTACACTTAGAAAATAAAATGAAAAATTAAATTAGTGGTACCTAAAGTAAATAGTGAGAATTAAGGGTTTAATGTGGGATTAAGTGAAAGTAACTTATAATATGAATTAATTAGAGTAAGTGGACCACTAAGGGAATAAAATAAACACATTATGGGGCAGGTGTACATCCATTATCCAAGGCAGAAAATTTCATCTTCCTCATTTCATCAACATTGCCGTGAATGAAGAAAATGGGAACCACCATGGCCATTTTTCATGCAAGCTCTCTTAACTCTCCATTTTCAACTCCAACCTCTTAGGTTCCTTCATGAAACTTTGTCTACTCATCACAAGGAAGAGTTTGATACCAATTTTGAGAAGTTTGGTGAAGGTTTAGCAAGTTACAATTAAAGGTAAGTTTGCATTTTTGAGAAATTCTTTGTTAAAGTTTATGTTCATGTTATGGGTGTTAGTTTGGTGAAGGAAAATTTTGAGTTTGAAGGGTTATTGTTGTCTTCATTTTGGACAGCCATGAGTCACGTTTTTGATGAGGTATTTGTGCATATAATTGATGAGAAATAATGTTAATCATGGTGATTTAGTAACTTAGTGAATTGTTTCATGTTTATATGGTGAATTATGCACTTTGATGGGAATTGGTATATGGGACGGCAATGTGATGTTGAAGAAGGTTTTCGGCAGCTTGGGGACCCTTGAATAATTGTATGTATTGATGGAAGTATTGGCAGAATGTTGACATAGAAGAATTGATGAATGTGTATGTAAATTAGTAGTGGAAATTATATGTAATGATTAGGTGTAATTATGTACATATATTGCTAAATTTGGACTTTGTGGTTTAGGGTTGTAATTGATGTATTGAGAATGTTTGTATTCTATCCAAATTGACCATAGTAAGAAGTGATAAATGAATATGGAATGGTATAACATCAGAATTGGGTATGGGGATTTAAGGTAGAGCAAGTTAAATGTGTGTTTGAATTGGGGTTTGAAAGACACATAGAGGACAGTGTGCAAATAGACCTATAACTTTAAATGTGTAACCTCAATTGGTATGAGACCAATTGGAGGTGAAACTAGGCACAAAATGTGCCAACTTTCATTGAGAGAAC
This sequence comes from Hevea brasiliensis, assembly GCF_030052815.1. Classification (NCBI taxonomy): domain Eukaryota; kingdom Viridiplantae; phylum Streptophyta; class Magnoliopsida; order Malpighiales; family Euphorbiaceae; genus Hevea; species Hevea brasiliensis. The sequence goes on along the minus strand of NC_079499.1, from coordinate 77,433,614 downwards.
ATACCAAAATTCTGCTTGCAAGGTGATGTGAAAAATGACCAATTCGGATTAGGTACACTTGAGACCTAAAAACTGACCATTTGGGCAGCAGTTAGTGTTTAGGCCATAACTCACTCAAAACAGGTCCAATTGACCTGAAATTTTAACCAAGAATAGTTAAGACCCATACCTACAAGTCTTATGAAGACACCAAAGCCCAGAAATGACCATAAGCAAGTCAAACAACTTGCACAAGTTCGGGTCCAAAAACTGGCCGAACCAGAATTGACCAATTTGACCTAAAATTGACCTAAAATGGTACCACTTGACCAGCAATAGTGTAATGACCATAACTTGGTCTACTTAACTCGGATTGACCTGAAATTTTGCACCGCGTGCAATAAGACCTAGATCTACAAGTTTGTAGTTTCGACCGAGACCCGAAAATCGAGGGAACTAGATCGTCCGGTTAGGTCAAACCAGTGTCCCGGAATCCAGCAATTTGCATTAAAATGCACTAAGCAAGGAAATGACTTTGGTAAAACATACCAAGCCTAAAACCCTATCAAATGTGACATATTAACGACACTAAAACCTAATTTACCTAAAACGCAATGAGGGTCGGTATATTAGGTGATTAAGTGAATAATTGAGTTCAGTGCATTATTTACCAAACACCATCGATAGAGACAGTTTAAATTAGTACTGAAACACTTCAAATTGTGTTTCTCAGTTACCAAAGACTCAGGAAAAGGGAAGGAAACACCGAGTCGGATCGAGGGGAGTCATCGAGGTTTGTGCACAACAACTGTTTCTTTTGAATTATTTTCAATGGAAATAAATATTGACTATTTGCATATCATTGTTTTAAATTGTGGAAATGTGTTTGGTGGACACTTATTGATTGAAAAACATTGTGAATGGTTTGAAAGCTGTGAAAAATTGTTTGAATGGTATTTGATGGATACTTATTGATTGAAAAGCATCGTAAATGGTTTTGTGGAAATTGAAGTTAATTACGAATTTTGTTGCCATTTTGTGAATGAAATTATAACTTTGGAAATTTATTGGATTCTTACGGATCATTTGAATAAAATGTTTGGAATTGTTTTGACTCACAATTGGCATGACACTGATAATATGTTCCTCCTCCATTAATGGGGTGAGTGTGATTATTCCTCCCTCTTTGACTTATCGATGCAGGGTGAGTATGATTATGTTCCTCCTCTTTGACTTCGATCTGAGGTGAGTATGGATGAGTACTCATTATATAGCTAGCGTCCTCCCTCATTGATTTCGATTATTGGGGTGAGCATGTCTTGTCGTGGTGTACAACACGGCATGTATGGAAAAATTGTGTCATGGCTTAAATTGTGATATTGATTGGCAACCTTTGTATTCTTGATTATTTGATCGAATTGTGTTATTATGTATTGTGAGATTGTGAAATTGATTTAAACTCTTATTGACATATCATCTATTGAATTCAACCATGATCTGACTTATTGAAAATTATTGTGATATTAACAAATGGAGTTTAAATTCTTGTTGACATTAATTTTCTTGAATTTAAATATTGTTTTAAGTATACACTCATGATATGATTTATGAATAGTGATTTAAAATTTGTATTTGGTAAATGTTGTGCACCATGAGACATTGTCTCGTGATAGCTTTATTCTTTATCGCAGTAGAGAGATAGACAGTGGCGCAGACTAGGTGCTAGTACACAATGAGAGATTTTGGGTATAGTGAGTATACCACATGTGGCATTTTGTCTTGTAATGTATATTCACTGTATGTATATTTTGTTCTTGGTTTTGAGCAGTTGTAAATTTAAGTTGTACAGTAAAGTTGTAAAATAATTATGAGTTATTTGCCTTGTAAAAATTGTGTTATATCTTGTATCTTAGTCTTTGAAAATCACTGTGGATTTGACTTGAGAAATGTGTTGTGTTGATAAAAATGTTGGAGTTGAGATTTGAAAATATATTGAAGTGCTTTTTACAGGTTTTCTGAAGAACTGTTTTGTCCAAAATACAAATGGCACCTTGCCAAAATTTTTGCAGATATTCCAAATAAATCAAATGAGTTAGTTGTTTCACTTCAGTTCACCAAAGTCTTTCACACCTGTAAATAGTGCTCACCACTGTAAAAGAAGTAAGAAAAGTTTTTAAAATCCCTTGTAGTGTATTTAATGGATTATCAGTAGACGGAGTTGGTAATTCATTAGGTATACTACGGGATCATGTTATGCCTTACAGAGGGGTAGGGTGTGACACCACTCATAAGCATCGTCTTGCAGTAAAGAGATGGCAGCTTCTAGGTTTTGCTCTGGAGTGCAGTGAAGTTGTTTTAGTACTCTGCCTGTTCTGTTCAACCAATTCCCTACCGCGAGTCATCTTCTCTCTTGCCATAGAAGTCCACAGCTCCAAACTTCCTTAGCCTTTCCAGGTGTGATTTCTGCTGTGGAGCTGGTGGTGGTGGTGGTGGTGGTGTTGGCATTACCCCGGCCATTTGTCTAAAGAAGTCGGCCATTTCTTTGAAACATGGCTGTGGAGGCCGAGCTCTTCTTGAGCTGGCGGAGCAGATTCTCTCATGCCCCCAGTCTCAGCTGCTGCAGGTGGAGCATGACTCTCCACTTCTTCCTCAACGGCTCTCTGAGATGAAGGGTCCATATCCTATTCAAAATAAAAAGGATAAACAGATCTGCGTTAGTGTCACCTCGACTCTTACAAATGCAATGCATGGTATGGACTCAATCTAGGCCCGAACGCCTAAACCGTGCTCGATACCACTAAATGTGACACCCCTTACCCGTACAGATACCCGAGTAAGTAATGCCACACGGTGTACGCACACTCTAATATTCCTCAATTAATTTATATCATGCTTTTGCATATAATTTATGAAATACAATTTATTTAAACCATTTATCAAAAGTATCATTCATTTAAGGTTAGAAAATTTTAAAGAAAATCCAGTGAGTCTGGCTAAAAATGGAGAAAACCGTTCTTGAACTGTTAAAAACACTTCCAATATTTTTATTCCATCATCTCAAACTCCAATATCCAAAATCTCAACAATATTTCTCAATAGCAAATTCTCAATAATCTTTTCATTTCACAAACATCCATTTCTCATATACAAGCGATAAATACATGCTCAAATTTTGCATTCATAGTCATAACTTTCATTATTTACATGGACATCAAAATATATTACATGAGTTCAAATACATATGAAAAAGTAAAAATCTGCTACAAAATATCAAAATGACAAAATGACACCTAGTGCCCTACCAATGCACTGCAGGTAGTTAGGTGACACGGACACTGCGCAGAACTGCAGGATGGACTCACCCAATCTGTGGTCTACTGGGCTCACGATCAGGATCTCCAGTACCTACGCGTGGCAAAAGCAACGCGCTAAGCAATAATGCTTAGTGGTGCAATAATAAAATAACAAGAAATAACAGATATAAATATGTATTGCATGTACATGTTTTGTTTGTCATGTATTTGTATATCCATTCATTTATTTCTTCTACATTGCTCATTTTCATTCATTTGGTTGCCCAAGTAACCTACACTAGACGACTGGACTGGATAACGGGTAAACTGGCACTGGGTATCTAGTACCTCGAGCCATCACACCATCGGTCGCATATGCATCACCCGGTGTGCAACAGAACAGCTACCAAGCTGTAAATAATCTCAGGCACAAGGCCAAGTCTCAATGCAAAGTCAGAATGGCTAAAAGCCATGAAATCATAGAATGGCATTTTTGCCATGTGCAGTACTGCTAACTGAACCCTATTGGCAGGCCAAACTATCCAAACCAATCTTGTTAGGTATACTAGGGCATTTGAAACTTTTAAATTCTTCAATTTGTGAATTTCAAATTTTTGGTGTCACTATTCATCATTGGTCAACAAAAATGTTGACTTTTAGAATAAAAATGTGTACATTGACTTTGGCACTCCCAACATACCACATTTGGTGTTTAAAACTTGTTGGCATTAAGTGTTAATACCATTCCAAAGTGTAACTCAACACAAGCAGAATTTTCAGTTTTGGTGAGTCAATTTCACTGTTCCATTGGACACTGTTACTGTAGGAATTTGAAGAAATGTAAAACATTAAAGTTGTTCCTTATTTTGTCTAGTTGAATTTCCTTTTTTGAATCACTCCATTTGGAGTTTTGTAGCTCTAGATATAGTCCAAAGACCCAAGCTGGCCGAATGTGCATTCTGCAGAAAATTACCATATCTACAGTGCATGAACAGTAACCAGAGTCACTTGGTTGGATGGGTTCTGGGCATAATTTGGGGTAGGTTCCTTCATGAAAGTTGTTTGTCTATGTCTTAACTTGTTGCTGTAAAAATTTCAGGTCAATTGACCAAATCTACAGTGAGTTATGGCCAAATGAACAGTTACTGTTCATTTGGCCAATTCTGCAGAATCAGTTTCAGGGTTCCGGATTAGGGCCAAGTTTTGGTCCTCTTGCTTTAGTCCTTTGGGCATGGTTTCTTCAGCAAAAATGTGCCATTATAAACCTAGTTTCATGTCCAATTGGCCAAACACCAATTGGACTAACACAGCCAAAGTTATGGCTGTGTAATTGGACTGAATTTTCAGTCACCGTTCTGCACCCTCTAGGCAGCACACACTTCCCTTTGCCATGCTTCATTCCAGTCCCAATTAAGGTCAAATTCCTTCAAATGGTCACTAATTGACCATTAGGATGTACTTTAACAATTTCATAAGCCAAGCTAATTTTTACTTCCCAAAACCCTAGCTTCACAATATAATTTCTACAAGGTGCCTTAGTTAGCATACTAATTCATCACCTATATATATATATATATATATATATATATATATATATATATATCCTCAACATCATTTTTAGTCCACTTTAAGACCAACAAAACACTTATTCCTATACCTTCAATAGGGCTACCGAATTCTATATTGGACATACACATGAGTTTGGTTCATTTCATTCACAAATACTTGTTGGTTTCAAGTCCTTAACATAGAAATTAAAAGTTTTAAGTGTATATATGCACTAACCTTGTTGTATGCCAATCCAAGCTTGAGAAAGCTTCACTTTCTTTCTTCTTCTTGGCTTCCAAAAGATTATGCAAGGTGCTAGGACAAATTTTAGTGAAAGGAAACTAGGGTTTTAGGGTGAAATGAAGGAGGGAATTGAAGGTTTGAAGTGAACACCAATGGAGGAGGGTTCTAGTGTGTTTCGGCTGGTTTGTTTTGGGGAGGATGACTGCTGCAATTTTTTCCAATTTGGTCTTCTCTTATCTCTTTTAATAGTTAGTCAAATAATAGTTTAATTTTGATTGGTCATTGTTTTCTTAATGACATCACCATGATGTCATAAATACCTTTTTTCCTCATTTTCTTTTCTTTCCTCCACTACTCATTTTCAATTTAATTTCTAGTAATGTTTATTCATATTTTACGTTATATTAATTATTTACTCAACTGGACAAGTCGGCCAAAAATCACCTCGGAAGGCGAAATGACCAAAATGCCCTCCGTTTGGCTTAACAGGTCAAAATTATGCATGGATTGAAAAATTTTTCTAGGTATTTTCTTGGCATTCTAATGCCATGGGAACCTCAATTACCCTTCTCTGGAGTCCCAAAAATTATTTTATAATTTTCCCCAGATCTATGGCTCCTCGTTGCGAGAACCGCAACTTCCCTCCGATTACCCATCGCTTGGGCACCGGCTCGTTTTGCTTGGTTGTATTTTATTTCTAAAATTTTTACTAAGTGTTTCTTATTAATATTGAGTTAATTATGGTTCCTGACTTTAGTTTAAATATTTTTTCGGACGTTCTAGCTGTCCAGACAAACACCGGTCACCGGAACAGTAGGATGTACGGAGTGGTTACCGGGAGGGTGTTACAGTGGACTTGTGTAACACCCTCCCCGTAGCAACTCCGTACAGTCTCTATTCGATGACGTGTCGAACAGCTAGAACGTCGAAATATTTAAACTAAGCGAAGAACCATAATTAACTCAAATATTAATAAGAAAAATTTAGTAAAAATTTTATAAATAAAATGCAACTAAGTCAAATGAGGTGCTAAGCCATGGGTAACTGAGAGATAAGTTGCGGTTCTGCTTGGCGAAACCTAGACCGAAAAAAATTCATAAAATATTTTTGGGACTCCAGAGAAGGCTTATTGAGTTCCCATGGCATTAGAATGCCAAGAAAATATTTAGAAAAATTTTTCAATCCAGACAATTTTGACCCGTTAAGCCAAGCGGAGGGCATTTTGGTCATTTCTTCAGAGGTGATTTTTCGCCGACTTGTCGATTAAGTAAATAATTAATATGACATAAAATATGAATAAATATTACTAAAAATTAAAGTGAAAATGAGTAGAAAAGAAGAAAAGAAAATGAAAGAAAAAACCTAAATATGACATCACATGATGTCATTTGGAAGGCTTCCACCAATCACAACCCAACAAGCCAAATTAAAAGAGAAAATGACAAATGAAGAAACAAATTTTCTGGTTCTTCTTCTTCATTTGGACATGAACCTCTTCTTCCATAGCTAAGTATATTCAAGCTTTTCAAAGCTTGATTCACCCATTTCTACCCAACAAAATCATAACCTAGCTTCACAAAAAATTAACCTAGCAACTTGAGTAACCTCTAGGCAGCCAAAAGAAGAAGAAAGAAGGAGTTTGGGTAGTTTGAAATTCTGCCCTATTCAAGGTTAGTGCCTATTTACACTTAAATCTCTTTTAATTCATGTTAAAGACTTGAAGTGAGTAAGGTTTTGTGAATTAAATGAATGGAATCTATGTATATGGACCCTATGAATTTTCGGAAGCCCTAGGAAGGAATGAGTTTGATTGTATTAATGGACTTAGAGTGAATTGGAGATTATGCTTAAAGTGTATACATATATATATACAAGAATGAAAGAGTTAACTAAAGAAATTGTGAAAACCATGACTTTGAGCTAGGGTTTAGGAGTGAAAATTTGACTTTGCTTATGAAATTGTTAAAGAAAATTCTAATAGTCAATTAGTGACCATTTGAGGCAAGTTGACCATAATTAGGAGTGAATTATTGCATGGCAAAGTGGAATGGGCAGGCTGCCCCATGAGTGCTGTGAGGGTAGTGAAATTTCAGTCCACTTGGACTGCCATATCTTGAGCTATGTTGGTCCAATTGGTGTTTGGCCAATTGGACATGAAACTAAGCTTGTAATGGCACATTTTTGCTGAAGAAACCATGCCCAAAAGACCAAAGCAAGAGGACCAAAAGTTGGCCCCATTCCGGATACCACACCAAGCACTGCAGAAATGACCAAATGAACAGTAACTATTCATTTGGCCATAACTCACTGTAGATATGGTCAATTCACCTGACATTTTTACAGCAACAAGATAGGATATAGACAAACAACTTTCATGAAGAACATCACCCCAAATTATGCCATTAACCCATTCAAATTATTGGGCAAAGTTGAGTTATCAAACCTGCAACTCTGCAGATTTTCATTTGAGCAGTAATGTTTGGAGGACTATAACTCTCTCTAAAAAACTTGGATTTAGGAGATTCTTGAACCGATGGAAACCTAAGGCATGGTAGAACATTTCATATGAAAAAAGTTAGACCAAATTATGAACTTAACTTGGTCAAATTACTGACCAAATTTCGACTAAAATCTGCCAAAATCCATAATTTCAGCATGAACAGTACACGTGAACAGTAAACTTATTTTGGCCATAACTTGAGCTACAAAACTCCAAATGGAGTGATTCAAAAAAAGAAATTCAACTAGACAAAATAAGGAACAACTTTCATGTTTACCATTTCCTCAAATTCCCACTGTAACAGTGCTTAATGGAACAGTAAATTTAAGCTTCAAAAACTGAAAATTTTGTTTCCCTTGGTTTAAGCCTAGAAATGGTAATGGTGATCACTTCTAACAAGTTTTAAATGAAAAATGTGGTATGTTTGAAGTGCCAAAGTCAATGTACCTACTTTCTATGCAAAATTCAACTTTCTTGTTGACCAATGAAATGAATAGTGACACCAAAAGTTAAAATTCAAAGATTGAAGAATTTTAAAGTATCAAATGCCCTAGTATACCTGACAAGATTGGTTTGGATAGTTTGGCATGCCAATAGGGTATTGTTTTAGCAGTACTGCGAAAGGCTTTATGCCTGTATTCATGGCTTTATGCCCGTATTCATGGCTTTTATGCCCGTATTCATGGCTTTTATGCCCGTATTCATGGCTTTTTAGCCATACTGACTGCATACGTGGTAGACGTTCTGCGTCCCATGGTATGACGGCCCGAGGCACCGCGGCGTCCAGTGCCAACGACCCGTTATCGATCCGCCCAAAGATAGGTTACTTGGGCATGGAAAAGTATAACTGTGATTGAACTGATTATTAAAGAAAATACGAAAATTAAGTATCAGGAACGATTACAAAAATACAAAAAAGCTCAAGATCATGAAGAAAATAATTAACGAAATGCATGAAGAAGTTAATATCATAAAACATGATTAGCCCTCGACTAAACAATAAGTTAGTAATTATTCATCTCTTGTGAACACAATAGCAAGGAAATTATTATTTTTATTTGCATATTATATTTTCTTGTATTATTGGCACCACTAAGCTTTATGCTTAGCGCGTCGCTTTTGCAACGCGTAGGTACTGAAGATTTGGACAGAGGGCCCAATAGACCACAGATTCGGTAAGGCAGTTCACAGTTCTGCATAGTGTCCGTGTCACCTCACCATCCACAGTGCATTAGTAGGACACTAGGTCCCATTTTGTATTTTGAGGTTTTTGTAAATTTTGTAATTAAACTCTTATTTTATCATGTGTATTTGAAAGAAATGTAATATAATTTTGTATTAATGTAAGTACTTTTAAATTGTGATTATAAATCACATGTGAGAATTTATTTATGATTTGAGTCTAATGATGATGTGAAATGAATGAATGACAAATAGAGGAATTGTTAAGAAAATTGTGTTTGTGAAAGGAAAAGTGAATACATAACTGTGACTTGTACATGATTATCATATGAGATGAATGATTGAGAAATGAATGGTGAAAAATGTTGAGATTTTGATATTGAAGTTTGAGAGTGATGAGATGATTGAATATGATCATAGGAAGTGTTTTTCACAGGTTCCGAAGAACTGTTTTCTCTATTTTTAGCCGGTACTCTGCCGGATTTTCTATAAAATTTTCAGAACCTCAAATAAATTACAATTTCAATAAATGAATTATATTTCACAAGTTATATTCAAAACTACGATAAAAATGAATTAAGATAAAATAGAGTGCTCCGGCACACTGAGTGGCATAACTTGCTCGGCTACACTGTAGTCGGGTAATGGGTGTCACATTTAGTGGTATCAGAGCACGGTTTAGGCGTTTCTGGGCCTAGATTGAGTCCGTACCATGCATTGCATTTGTAAGAGTCGAGGTGACACTAATGCAGATCTGTTTGTCTTTCTTATTTTGAATAGGATATGGACCCTTCATCTCAGAGAGCAGTCGAGGAGGAAGTGGAGAGTCATGCTCCACCTGCAGCAGCTGAGACTGGGGGTAGGAGAGAACCTACTCCACCAGCTCAAGCAGAGCCTGCTCAGCCTCAACAGGCCATATTCCAGCAAATGGCCGATTTCTTCAGACAAATGGCAGGGGTAATGCCAGCACCACCACCACCACCAACTCCACAGCAGAAATCACACCTGGAAAAACTGAGGAAGTTTGGAGCAGTGGACTTCTATGGTAAGAGAGAAGATGATTCTGTTGCAGCCGAGAATTGGTTGAACAGAACAGGCAGAGTTCTAAAACAACTCCACTGCACCCCAGAGCAAAATTTAGAGGCTATCATATCTCTGTTGCAAGATGATGCCTATGAGTGGTGGGACACGGTATCCAGTGAAGTGCAGCTAGAAGTTATGACATGGGACTTCTTTCTCTCCGAATTTAAGAAGAAATATGTGGGTACTGTATACCTAGAAGAGAGAAGAAGAGAGTTTATTAACATGAGGCAGAGACAGTTGTCAGTGGCCGAGTATGAGAAGGAATTCGTAAGATTGAGCCGCTATGGAAGGGAGATAGTCCCTAATGAAGCTGAAAGGTGTAAGAGATTTGAAGAGGGATTAAATGATAATATAAAGATCATGATCACTGCCTTGGGGATCACAGACTTTGCCAAGTTAGTGGAAGCTGCATTAAAAGTGGAGAAAGTGAGAATAAATGAACAAAATAGGAAAGATAGGCAGCGTAAGAGGGAATTTGGACCAGGACAGTCAAGTATACCAACTGATAGTAAGAAGTTTAAGGGTTCTAGTTCACAAGATCAGACACAGGGCCACAGAGGCCATATTGGAATATCTATAGCTAGTTCCCTGGGCACAATAATAAGGGGATCAACCCCAATGCCTGAATGTATGCATTGTGGTAGAAGACACAGAGGGGAGTGTCGACTGTTAACTGGAGAGTGTTTCAAGTGCGGGGCTACGGATCATTTCATAAGAGATTGCCCTCAGAGGAGTGGTTCAATAGCTCCGGTACAAGTTGATAGACCTTCCCCTGTAGTTCAAAGGGGTAAAAGATCGGGTAGAGCAGAAACGGCTGACATTTCACAGATGATTATTTCTGAGACCGTTGAAAAGCCTGAAGTCAGGGTGGCACCACAAGTATATGCTATGGAAGCTCAGGAAGAGCCAAACACAGACACTGATGAGGCAATACAAGGAAGTGAAGAGACAAGGAGGTAGCAACTCCACGATTACTTAATTCAGGTAAATTTCGAGGACGAAATTTAAATAAGAAGGGAAGAGTTGTAACACCCTCCCCGTAGCAACTCCGCATACCCATCTCTGGTGATCGGTGTCGGTCCGCATACTAGAACGTCCGGAAAAATATTTAAACTAAAGCGAGGAACCATAATTAACTCAAATATTAATAAGAAAAATTTAGTAAAAATTTTGGAAATAAAATGCAACTAAGTCAAATGAGCCGGTGCCCAAGCGATGGGTAACCAGAGGTAAGTTGCGGTTCTTGCAACGAGGAGCCCTAGACCCGGAAAAAAATTCATAAAATAATTTTTGGGACTCCAGAGAAGGGTTATTGAGGTTCCCATGGCATTAGAATGCCAATAAAATATTTAGAAAATTTTTTCAATCGGTACAGCCAATTTTGACCCGATAAGCCAAACGGAGGGCATTTTGGTCATTTCGCCTTCAGAGGTGATTTTTGGCCTACTTGTCCAGTTAAGTAAATAATTAATATGACATAAAATATGAATAAATATTACTAAAAATTAAAGTGAAAATGAGTAGAGAAAAGAAGAAAAGAAAATGAAAGAAAAACCTAAATATGACATCATATGATGTCATTTGGAAGGCTTCCACCAATCACAACCCAACAAGCCAATTAAAAAGAGAAAAATGACAAATGAAGAAACAAATTTTCTGGTTCTTCTTCATTTGGACGTGAACCTCTTCTTCCATAGCTAAGTATATTCAAGCTTTTCAAAGCTTGATTCACCCATTTCTACCCAACAAAATCATAACCTAGCTTCACAAAAAATTAACCTAGCAACTTGAGTAACCTCTAGGCAGCCAAAAGAAGAAGAAAGAAGGAGTTTGGGTAGTTTGAAATTCTTCCCTATTCAAGGTTAGTGCCTATTTACACTTAAATCTCTTTTAATTCATGTTAAAGACTTGAAGTGATTAAGGTTTTGTGAATTAAATGAATGGAATCTATGTATATGGACCCTATGAATTTTCGGCAGCCCTAGGAAGGAATGAGTTTGATTTTATTAATGAACTTAGAGTGAATTGGAGATTATGTTTAAAGTGTATACATATATATATACAAGAATGAAAGAGTTAACTAAAGAAATTGTGAAAACCATGACTTTGAGCTAGGGTTTAGGAGTGAAAATTTGACTTTGCTTCTGAAATTGTTAAAGAACATTCTAATAGTTAATTAGTGACCATTTGAGGTAAGTTGACCATAATTAGGAGTGAATTATTGCATGGCAAAGTGGAATGGGCAGGCTGCCCCATGAGTGCAGCAGGGTGACTAAAAGTTCAGTCCACTTGGACGGCCATATCTTGAGCTGTGTTGGTCCAATTGGTGTTTGGCCAATTGGACATGAAACTAGGCTTGTAATGGCACATTTTTGCTGAAGAAACCATGCCCAAAAGACCAAAGCAAGAGGACCAAAAGTTGGCCCCATTCCGGATACCCTGCAACCAGCACATGCAGAAATGACCAAATGAATAGTAACTGTTCATTTGGCCATAACTCACTGTAGATATGGTCAATTGACCTGAAATTTTTACAGCAACAAGATAGGATATATACAAACAACTTTCATGAAGAACATCACCCTAAATTATGCCATTAACCTATTCAAATTATTGGGCAAATTTGAGTTATCAAACCTGCAACTCAGCAGATTTTTATTTGAGCAGTAATGTTTGGAGGACTATAACTCTCTCTAGAAAACTTGGATTTAGGCGATTCTTGAACCGATGGAAACCTAAGGCATGGTAGAACATTTCATATGAAGAAAGTTAGACCAAATTATGAACTTAACTTGGTCAAATTACTGACCAAAGTTGGACCAAAATCTGCCAAAATCCAAAATTTCAGCATGAACAAAGACACGTGAACAAAGAAACTTATTTTGGCCATAACTTGAGCTACAAAACTCCAAATGGAGTGATTCAAAAAAATAAATTCAACTAGATAAAATAAGGAACAACTTTCATGTTTACCATTTCCTCAAATTTCCACTGTAACAGTGCTTAATGGAACAGTAAAGTTAAGCTTCAAAAACTGAAAATTTTGTTTCCCTTGGTTTAAGCTTAGAAATGGTAATGGTGATCACTTCCAACAAGTTTTAAATGAAGAATGTGGTATGTTTGAAGTGCCAAAGTCAATGTACCTACTTTCTATGCAAAAGTCAACTTTCTTGTTGACCAATGAAATGAATAGTGACACCAAAAGTTAAAATTCAAAGATTGAAGAATTTTAAAGTATCAAATGCCCTAGTATACCTAACAAGATTGGTTTGGATAGTTTGGCATGCCAATAGGGTATTGTTTTAGCAGTACTGCGAAAGGCTTTATGCCTGTATTCATGGCTTTATGCCCGTATTCATAGCTTTTATGCCCGTATTCATGGCTTTTATGCCCGATTATGTGATATCATGGCTTCTTAGCCATACTGACTGCATACGTGGTAGACGTTCTGCGTCCCATGGTATGATGGCCCGAGGCACCATGGTGTCCAGTGCCAACGACCCGTTATCCAGTCCAGTCGTCCAGTATAGGTTACTTGGGCATGGAAAAGTATAACTGTGATTGAACTGATTATTAAAGAAAATACGAAAATTAAGTATCAGGAACGATTACAAAAATACAAAGAAGCTCAAGATCATGAAGAAAATAATTAACGAAATGCATGAAGAAGTTAATATCATAAAACATGATTAGCCCTCGACTAAACAATAAGTTAGTAATTATTCATCTCTTGTGAACACAATAGCAAGGAAATTATTATTTTTATTTGCATATTATATTTTCTTGTATTATTGGCACCACTAAGCTTTATGCTTAGCGCGTCGCTCTTGCAACGCGTAGGTACTGATGATTTGGACAGAGGGCCCAGTAGACCACAGATTCGGTAAGGCAGTTCACAGTTCTGCATAGTGTCCATGTCACCTCACCATCCACAGTGCATTGGTAGGACACTAGGTCCCATTTTGTATTTTGAGGTTTTTGTAAATTTTGTAATTAAACTCTTATTTTATCATGTGTATTTGAAACAAATGTAATGTAATTTTGTATTAATGTAAGTGCTTGTAAATTGTGATTATAAATCACATGTGAGAATTTATTTATGATTTGAGTCTAATGATGATGTGAAATGAATGAATGACAAATAGAGGAATTGTTAAGAAAATTGTGTTTGTGAAAGGAAAAGTGAATACATAACTGTGACTTGTACATGATTATCACATGAGATGAATGATTGAGAAATGAATGGTGAAAAATGTTGAGATTTTGATATTGAAGTTTGAGAGTGATGAGATGATTGAATATGATCATAGGAAGTGTTTTTTACAGGTTCCGAAGAACTGTTTTCTCTATTTTTAGCCGGTACTCTGCCGGATTTTCTATAAAATTTTTGGAACCTCAAATAAATTACAATTTCAATAAATGAATTATATTTCACAAGTTATATTCAAAACTACGATAAAAATGAATTAAGATAAAATAGAGTGCTCCGGCACACTGAGTGGCATAACTTGCTCGGCTACACTGTAGTCGGGTAAGGGGTGTCACAACCTGGCTCCTTAAGATGAAGATGAGAGCGAAGAGGAAGCTGAGGGAGATAGAGAGGGTGGGCGAAATGTAGAATAGGCTGGGGGTGATCCTCTAGCCGAATGACTTGTATTTTTTTACTTTGAAATGAAATGAAATTCTCTCTTTTGTTCAATGACTTGATGAGATCGGAAAGTATCTAAGTTGTACAAGTGCCTGATTGTTTGAATATGTTAGAACGTCAAACTTGAAAGCGATTATTAATCTATGTATGAGAGGTCGGAAAAACATTATAAGCATGAGATCGGCCTAAGCCGAGAACAAACAACGGATAGAACTTTAGGTCATTAAAATTGGAAACTTGACTTGAACACTTAAGATCGGAAATACCATTAAGTCGAACTATAAGCTTAACTTCATTAAACGATTTTCCATAATGTTTATAAAGGAGAGATCGGAAATAAGACCGGATGGCATGGAAACCTGACATTAATTTGATTTCCTTTGATGGGAGATCGAAGACGAGACCGAATGGCATGGAGGCCTGATATTGGCTTGAGAGATCGGGAATGAATCGTATGACATGGAGACTTTATATTAATGTGATCTCCTTAGGGGATCGGAAATGTGATTGAACAGCGTGGGGACCTAATATTGGTGTGACCTTTTTTGTTGAGAGATAAGAAAACATTCGACTAGATGCTGGATCGGCTTATTTCCTATTTAGGTTACTTGCAACCGAGGAATGTCAGTTGAGGGTCGATTTTCAAAGTTCATTGATTTCGGTGATCGGCCAAAATATGGTGTCGAAAACATCAAACTTAAAATTTATAATCCTCAAAACAATGCAATAAATCCTTAAATGAATAAGAAAATTTATATTCAAATTATACAGTTTCATTCAATAAGTTAAAATTCTCAACACAACAAAATTTATAAATCATAAAATAACTTGTTCAAATCGATTTAGAAATAAAAATATAACAAAAGAGTTAGTTGTGCACAAAGCTTAAGCGAGTCACCTCTTGGCCTTGACTCGATTCATCGGGTTCTTTCCCGGTGTTCTTTTCCACTCAAACACACAGTTTCACAGTGTTTCAATATCATAACTTATTATAAATCCAAAATAAATTCAAATTCACTTTTATCTAGTTTATATATGCTAAACTTGATGTTCTTTAAAATTTGTGTTTTGGGGTTACTATTTACTATACTATTCAAGTCAATTTGTTGACTTTCTAAGGCTTAATAGGCATGAGAATTCCAACTTCATCCACATACCACATTTTGGTCACTAAATTTGTTGGTTTTGGTTGTTTTCTCCAATTCTAAGTCTTTTAGGCAAATTTGCAAATTTTCAGTTTTAGTGTCCTAAGTTGCGTTATTCCATTAGTCACTTTACTGTTAGAATTTGGCAAAATTTTCTTCATAGAAAATGTTCCCTATTGTCTTAAGTTTATTCTTCTTTTTGAATCACTCCAATTGGAGTTTTTTAGCTCAAGTTATAGCCATTTGAACCATGGCTGCCGGATTGGACTTAACCTAGATTTTCTAGGCAAATTTTGGTTCTGGCAGTTTTAGGTCACCAAATTTGGGTGGCCAAATGACTTAGTTAATGGCATAATTTGGGTTTGTGTTCTTCATGAAAGTTTTATGTCTATACCTCAAATGTCCACTGGTAAAATTTCAGGTCATTTAGACCTTCCTAGTTCAAGGTATGGCCCAATGAACAAACATTATTCATTTGGTCAGTTTGTACAGGGCAGACTGAGATTTTCCGAATTGAGTCAATTTATTCACTAGGTTTTAGTCACTTTTTGGGCATGGTTTCGAAATGAAAATTGTGTCATTTAGTGTCTATTTTCATTCCCAATTGGTCTTATACCAATTGGACTTGTAAATTTTCATTTTTGGTCCCTCAAAGGGACCTTGGTCATGCTGCCAGCAGCATGACCACATTGAGTCCGAATTTAACCTTAACTCCAACACTTCCAACACACTTCATTTGGTAAAAAATGACCATTTCTCACCTCAAACTAGGTCAACTACATCATTTCACCATTTCTCACATTTTTTGCCTCTAAACCCTAGGTCCAAAATCCTAACTACACTAGTAATTACATTTAACCACATCCAAGTATCACAATATCACCTCTACATTCATATAAGCTTGCCTACACTTATAATCCAATCAAATTCATGCACTACCATAGCAATCCCTGGCTGATCAAAATCAATGTTTAGTCCTCCAACAATTAATTTCATTTCATTTTAAGTTTATTTCTAAGTTAATTAAGCTATAAACACAACTAATTCAACTAGAAAATCAAATTTAGTTTACTAATCTTAGTGCAGAATTTTCTTTCCCTTCAAACCTCTTCCTTTCTTCTTTCTTTATTCTTCAATCACCTCTTCTAGTTGCCAAAACAAGCTTTAACCATGGTAGAGTAATTTTCTATGGTGAGATTTTTGGTTTTTCAAGCTCAAAGATGAGCTTTCATGGAGGTTTTAAGGGTGAGAGAGCTTTGGGAGAAAGAGAGTAAGAGAGCTACGGGAAAGAAGAAGATGGATCTTTTTATTTTTTTTTTCTTTTCTTTTCTTTTATGTAATTTGTCTTATGGAAGACCAAAAAATCAATTTAATTAAATTTATTAATTATAATCTTTATGGCATCATGCATGATGTCATGCATGATGTCATCTCCCTACAACTTTTTCATTTTCTCTTTTTTTAATTTATTTTTCTATTAGTTCTTTAATTTAATTCTCGATTCTGAAATTTTCTTTTCTTCGATTTTATTTGACAGTTAGGTCAGGAGTCAGCTCTCGGGGTCAATCGACCAAATTGCCCCTCGCCGGTTCAACTCGGTTTGCAAATAATTCAATACTTTTTTCGGCTCCCTGACCTAATTATTTGACTGGCTTAACAACCTTTTTTTCGTGATTTTCTCTTTTCCACTGTGTTTGTAATAGTCCTAAGGACCGCAACGTCACATTTTACGGTTTGAAATTTGTGTTTAAATTGACTTCACAGTCGTTCTATTTTTCTTATTTATACTTAACTAATTGACAATTACTAATTATTTGTGTTTATGGTTTATCTAGTTGTCTTAGATGTGCTTCTAATCTTTTTAATTGTCCGGACTGACACCGGTCACCGAAATAGTGAAATATACCAGGCTATGCAAATAGGGGTGTTACACATACAATATACATAAGCCTAGGTTTACTTTGGGCAATTAAGCATTATTAATTGTTTAACAAAATCTTCATGTCCATGTATTGTGAGAAAGGTGGGTCCCACATCACTATTTCATGTGATTTAGCATGTAGTGATGACAGAATTTTCATGTCAATGTACAGTGAGAAAGTGGGCCCTACATGCCTATTTCAAGTAATTTAGTATATAGTAACTTAGTAGGGATAAGCCAATAATGTTTTTCAAGAACCTTTCTTTAGGTTCAATTTCAGGATTTTAATTTTGCATATCACTTTGGACAGTTTGTCGCCACTGTTTGGCTCCATTTCCTAAAAGGAAATTGTTCTTCTATGTCTTATCTTTATTTCCTTTTTTGAATCATATCATTTGGATTTGTATAACTCAAGTTATGGTCAATTGACCATAACTAGGTCAATTCTAAATTTTGGTTCCCTTACTAGGCAGTTTTGGTATTATAGCTTGCCAATTTTATTTAAGTAGGTTGCTGCCATATTTAGGTCTATTATTCTCCATAGGATATGTTATCCTATGTCTTATGGTCACTAAGAATTTTTTTATTGTAATTTTTTTCAAGTCTTATAGAGTTGCTTATAGTCAAGTTATTAGACTAGACTCAATGGTCTTTTAGTAACAAGATTTTCAGCTAGGCAGTAGCTTTAACCCAATATTTGAGCTTCTTACAATCATAAGGTGAGGAAGGTGTCTAAAATAAAATTGAAGGTCTATTTCTTAGCTTTCCAGAATGGTATGAGTCATTTTGTTTGAAGACTTCTAGTAGGAGTTATACTTAAAACACTTTGCTGGAGTTAACAGTCATTTGAACCATTTCCAGATTTGGTATGCCAAATTAATTAAGTTAATCAAGTGATCATTATTTAGCAATTATGGGCAGTGTCAATTTAGGACAAATTTGGTGTCCCTACTTAGGCTAGCAAATTGACTTGTTTAATGACATTTATGGGTTTTGGTGTCTTCACAAGAGTTGTGGCCCTATGTCTAATCTTTCTAATGATATAAATTTCAGGTCATTTGGACTTGTCTACAGTGAGATCTGACCAAAAGAGTGAACACTGTTCATTTTATCATTTCTGGGTTCACTAAAAAGGCAATCCGGATTTGGTCAGTTTTCTGGTCACTTTTTAGGCAGAATTGGGACATGGTTTGTACATGAAAGTTGATGCATTTTAGGTCATTTTTCACCTCCAATTGGCCTCATACTAATTGGAGTCACACAAGGTCACTTATAACTCAATTTACACACTGTTTTCAACAATATCACAACCTGCATAAAAGAACACTCCCAAAATTCATTTCTCCATCTCCCAAACTTTAAGTATGCATTCATGGCACTTCTAATATCACCAATTCATCTCAATCAATCAATATCCAGTAGTATACACAAGTCTATAATAACCAATTCAAAACCCTAAATTCATTTTGGTCAAGGTCAACAATATGTACATGAAATAATTGGCTAACACATGTAATTTCTACTATCAATGCCTAATTCATTTCCACATATCCATGGACACCATAATTCACCATTTAATTCATGAAATGACATATTTTCTATATTCCTCAAGGCTGCCAAATTGGGCTGTAACACCCTCACTTTAGCTAGTCCGTGCATTCGACTATTTTGGTGATTAATGTCGATCCGGACAGTGAGAATGTCTGGAACTATATGTAAACTAGAGTGAGGAGTCATAAATAATTGAAATAATGGTAAGAAAAATTAAGGAAAAATTTTAGAAATAAAACACAATGAAGTTAAATGAGCCGATGCCCCGGTGATGGGTGACCCTAACGGGAAGTCGCTGTCTTCGCAGCTAGTAACCCGTAACCCGAGGGAAATCCTGTGAAATAATTTATGGGATGCCAGAGAAGAGTTACGGTGCCCTAGGTAGCATTAGAATGCCACGAAAAGATTAGGAGAATTTTTAAGATCGGTACAGACAGTTTTGGCTCCTTAAGCCAAATGAAGGGCATTTTGGTCATTTCGCCTTCAGATATGATTTTTGACCGACTTGTCCATTTATGTAAGTGAGATATATGACATTAAATATGAATAAATATTGATGAAAATTTGATTAAAAATAATAAAAGAAAGAAGAAAAGAAAAATGAAAGTAAATGAGACTTATTACATCATGTATAAGTCACCATGATGCAATTAAAAATGCTTAGCCAATTAAACTTGGACAAATATGATTAAAGGACATTAAAGAAGATAAAGAAGACCAAAAATTGACCCATCTTCTTCGTTTTATTTCAGCTGGCCGAACCAGATATCCCTCACTTCCTCCATTTTATTTTATTTTTCTTCCTTTTCCTCAAGCTTGATTCTCCTTACATCTCACCCCAAAACCCTAAACCATCTTCACTAAAATTCATCCCCACATCACAAGAAAGCTCTTGGCGGCCACAAGGATTAGAAGTAGTGAAGTTTAGGCAAGGTTAAGTGAAGCTGCAAAGAGGTTAGTCATATATTCACCTTCCTCCCTCTTTAATTTTTATTAGTAAGGTAAATTGAATGAGAAATTATTGTAAAATTTAACAAAGTACTTATGTTGGAGGATATGTTGAATTTTCGGAAACCTTATTGGGGGGGGAGTAGTTTTGATTATTTTGATGGATTAAAGTGAATAAGAGATGGTGTTTGAAGTGTATGTGTAAATTGATAATAATTAGTATGTTAATTGATGTATGTTATTTGAATTTGAATTTTGGAGTTAGGGTTTGGGGCAAACTTAGGGTTTTGCTCATGTGTTAGTGCATGGAAGTCTTAATGGTCAACTAGTGACCATTTGGATGTGTTTGATAAGGAATTGAAGTGAATTATGGCTTGGATTTGAGGTTGGGTATGCTGCCTCATAGGACCTATAGGGTTAGATGTGAGTCCAGCAAGTTTGGGCAGCTGTAACTTGAGAGGTGTAGGTTTAATTGGTGCAAGGCTAATTGGACATGAAACTAGACACATAATGGCACAACGTTAATGGAGAAACCTTGCCCAGAAAACAAACTTAGAATATCCTAAAAATTAACCAAATTTGGGAAACCAATTATGGACCTAGTAAAAGTGACCAAAAGAACAGTGGCCATAACTCAGTGTAGAAATATCCAATTAACCTGAATTTTATATCAATGGAAAGATTAGACAATTTAGAACAACTTTTATGAAGAACATAACTCCAAATTGTGACCAGAACTTAATGAAATTGTCCATCAAACTTAAGACACCAAATCTGGCAAAACCAGTTTTGCCTAGAAATTCTAGGTACAGGTCAATCCGGCCAGTTATGGTAAAATAGCTATGACTTAAGCTAAAAAATTCAAATGGAGTGATTCAAAAAGGGAATTGAAGAAGATACAATAAGGAACAACTTTCATGAAGAAAGTTTTGTCAAATCTTTACTGTAGCCAGGTCCAATGGAACAGTGAATTTGGACCTCAAATTCTAAAAATTTGAAATAAAACCTAGGAGGCAAGGAATTGAGTTTGGCAATCAATGCCAACAAAAATAAAATGCAAAATATGGTATCTTGGTGAACTTAGGCTTAACAAATCTATTATAAATTAAAAAGTCAACCTTTGAAGGGAAATGGTCAAGTGAATAGTAACCCCAATGATATAGGAATGATATACTAAATTAGAAAAACTATTAGGATGGTTAATGTAGTTAATATGATTAATGAAACAATTGTTATAGATTGTGATCAATATTAATGATATAATGAATGAATAATTGAATCATATTAATATATGAATGAGACATTAGTTCTCATTACTATAGAAACGACTAGTACTTTGAGTACAATGGTATAAAAGGATAGTGTAACACCCCTAAGTTCGGTAGTGCGTTCTGCTGTTCCGGTGACCAGTGTTGTCCGGACAGCTAGGATGCCTAGAACTGCACTTCAATATGAGTGGGGAGACATAAAATAATGACATACAAGAAAAGAAAATACAAGAAAAACAAAGGAAAAATAATAGCAAAGAAATGTAGCCAAGTTAAACGAGCCGGGAAACCTAACGATGGGTGATCTTGACGGGAAGTCACGGCGTGGACCGTTGACTAGTACTTGACTTCGGGGAACCCTGGAAAACATTTTTAGGACTTAAATAGACCCTTATTGAAGAATAAATATCATTAGAAAGATCAAAGAAAAATTAAATAATTAGTACAAAGAAAAATGAGAAATCGAAAAACAGATAAAACCCGGTATTACCGAAAAATCGGGAATGCAACCCGAACAGGGGCATTATGGTCATTTGACATCCCGAATTGTCTTTTGACCTAAATGTCCATTAAAAATAAATAATATTACACTTAGAAAATAAAATGAAAAATTAGTTTAGTGGTACCTAAAGTAAATAGCCAAAATGGAGTGAAAAATGTGTAAATAAAACATGTAAGCTTATTATATAGTTAAAATTGAGTGAGTGGGCCACTAAAGGAATATAATAAACACATAATGGGGCAGGTGTAAGTCCACTATATCCAGCAGAATTTTCATCTTCCTCACTCCCTTAACTTAGACGAATTGAAGAAGAAAAATCCTCCATGGCCATTTTTCAATCAAGCTCCATGCACTCCTCCATTTCAACTCCAATCACCTAGGGTTCTTCATTAAAGTTTGTCTACACATCACAAGGAAGAGTTTGATACCAAATTTAAGAAGTTTAAGCAAGGTTTAACAAGCTCCAACCATAAGGTAAGTTAGCATTTTTGAAGATTTCTTTGATAAACTTTGTATACATGTTATGGGTGTTGGTTTTGTGAAGGAAATTTTTAAGTTTGAAGAGTATTGAGATATCCATTTTTGGGCAGCCATGTAATCATGTATTGATGAAGTAATTGTACATATATTTGATGAGAATTATGTTAGTTATGATGATTTAATAAACCTAGTGAATTACTTCATATTTATATGGTGATTTTTGGCACTTGGATGGGAATTGATGAATTGTAGGACAATTTGGTGTTGAAGAAGATTTTCGGCAGCTTGGGGACACTTGAATAAATATATGTATTCATGGAAGTGTTAGCAGAATATTGACATAGAAGGATTGATGGATATGTATATGAACTTGCTGTGTAAAGTATATGCAAAAATTTGTAATGGTTAGGTGTGTATGTGATTGTACTTAGAACTTGTAAATTGAGTGTTAATTGGTGTATTGAGGATAATTGTAATCTGCCCAAAATGATGTTAATGTAAAGGGGAATGTGTTTTTGGTAATGTACCAAAACAGATTTGGTAGGGAAGTAAACATATTGCAAGGTAAATGTGTGTAATTGATGTCTGTTAAGCAAAGTAACCAAGGGCAGTGTACATTTTAGCCAATAAGTTTAAATGTGTAACCTCAATTGGTATGAGACCAATTGGAGGTGGAACTAGGCACAAAATGTGCCAACTTTCATTGAGAAAACATACCAAAATTCTGCTTGCAAGGTGACCTAAGAAAATGACCAATTCGGATTAGGTACAATTAGGACCTGAAAAATGACCAATTGGGCAGCAGTGAGTGTTTAGGCCATAACTCACTCAAAACAGGTCCAATTGACCTGAAATTTTAACCATGAATAGTTAAGAGCCATACCTACAAGTCTTATAAAGGCACCAAAACCCAGAAATGACCAGAAGCAAGTCTAAAAGCTTGCACAATTTCGGGTCCAAAAACTGGCCGAACCAAAGTTGACCAAATTGACCTAAAATTGACTTAATTTGATGCCATCTGACCAGCAATAGTATAATGACCATAACTTGGTCTACTTAACTCGGATTGACCTGAAATTTTGCCCCGCGTGCAATAAGACATAGATCTACAAGTTTTTAGTTTTGAACAAAACCCGAAAACCGAGGGAACTAGGTCTTCCGGCTAGGTCAAACTAGTATCCCGGAATCCAGCAAGTTGCATTAAAATGCACTGAACAAGGAAATGACTTTGGTAAAACGTACCAACCCTAAACCCTATCGAATGTGACATATTAATGACACTGAAACCTAATTTACCTAGAACGCATCGAGGTTCGGTATATTAGGTGATTAAGCAAATAAAGGTATTCAATGAATTGTTTATCGAACATTATCGTTAGAGACAATTTAATTTAGTACTGAAACACTTCAAATTGTGTTTCTCAGTTACCAAAGACTCAGGAAAAGGGAAGGAAACACTGAGTCCAGACCAGGAGACAATTATCAGAGGTTTGTGCACAACTAGTTTTTAACTGATTTTACTTTGAATATTTCATATGATTAAATGACATATTTTTCTTATGTATTATGTTTAACAAGCATTGGATTTAATTCAATGATTATTGAAAATTGTTATAGTATGTATGAATTCAGCTTTGTGAAATGGTATTTCCACAAGTATTAAGCATTGTTATGGATTGAACAAATTATGTTTTGGAAAATTGTGATAGAACATGTTTTGAATTATGAAGGTAATTTTCATGGAAAAATGCAAATTTATGATTTGAATTGTGATGAGCATAAAAATTATGGGATATTAGAATTGACTTTGAATCGAATTATATTGTGATTTATGCTCACTAAATGGATTATAATATTGTTTTATATCTCACTATAGATGCTTGACTAGGTTATTACCCGTCTCTCTCATTTGTTGAGAAGACAATGGAGTTAGTTGTGTTTTGATTACCATGGTACGTGCACAGGCTTAGATTTTCCTCTGATTTGAGGTTAGATCTAAGTTTATTTTATCGTTATGGCCCTTGCAGAAGATTCATTATTGTGATGGTACTGTGCACGATGATTCGACCTCCCCGACCATAGGGAGTTAGAATTGATTCGACCTCCCCGACCATAGGGAGTTAGAATCACATCGAATATGGCCCTTTCAGATTAGTCTTGCATGGTTAGTGAGATAAAGAATGATTTTTGAGATAAAGAATGATTTTTGAGATAAAGAATGATTTTTTAGATAAAGAATGATTTTTGAGATAAAGAATGATTTTTGAGATAAAGAATGAGTTTTGAGATCTGATATGATTTTGAGATCTGATTATGATTTTTGAAATACATAATGATTTTTTAGATACATAATGGCTTTTGAATGGTAAGGAATTTTGATTTCCATTATGGTTTATGTATAATTGATTTCGTTAGAATTATTTAAATGGTTAGTCATGATTTGATAAATTGAATTTTGTGATCAATGTCATTTATACAAATGATTTACATTATTGGCAATGAATATTTTGAGTTTTGGAATTTGATGAGTATTCAGATTCCCAAATTATTTACTTTAAATTTTGTCAATGTATATTGTACTATGTTTTAAATTATAGTTGTGCACCACTGAGTTCACCACTCGATGTGACTTTGTATCTTGTCGCAGTAAGAAGAGCATAGAGCGATAAGTAAATTTCCTTGAAGATATATTCAGATCGACTTGGATATATCATAGGTATACCCATGTACATAGGTTTTGATGTATGCATGTAATAATATGTATGTAAATTATTTGAGCAGTTGTATAGAAACTCTTGTAAAATATTTTGGTATGTAATTAAATGTAAATTATTGTAAATGTAAATTTGAGATTTCATTTACTTAAATAGTTTTGTATTATATTTCTTGTATCTCAGTCTTAGAAAAATCATCGCGCATTTGAGTTTAGAAAAATTTTGTGTTGAGAAATATGTTGGAGTTGAGATTTGAAAATATATATTGAAGTGCTTTTCTGATTTTCAAGAACTGTTTTATCCAAAATACAGATGCCACTCTGACAAAATTTTAACAGAAACTCAAAATAAGTCAAATGTGTAAGTTCTATCACTTGATTCACAAAAGTTTTTAACACTGTAAATAGTGCTCACCACTTGTAAAAGAAGTAAGAAAAGTTTTGAAAATCCCTTATAGTGTATTTAATGGGTTATCGATGAAGCGGAGTTGGTAATTCATTAGGTATACTACGGGATCATGTTATACCTTACAGAGGGGTAGGGTGTGACATGTTTTAGTGGTATCAGAGCAATGGTTTTAAAGTGAATTTTGAACTATGAATTTGAAATCTTTTTGTCGGTAACTACAACTGCTCAAATGTTTGATACATATAGTACATTTACATCATAAATGTGAACTAATGGAGAGGAATCTCCTTGTGTTGGTTGTACAGGAATAGAAAATTCTGTGAGAAAAATGGAAGAGAAGAATGAGATAATAGAAACGATGCTGTAATGGCAGAAGAACAAGTTGAAGCCCCAGCTCCACAAAATGTCGAAGGCCTGACTGTACCAGTTTTACCAGTACAAATTACTGCACAAATGGCCCAACAAATGGCCACTTTCTTTCAACAAATGGCTGATAATCTGTCAGCCCAAGCCCAAGTACAGACCCAACCCCCACAAGGGCAGTGTGAAATGGAAAAGAGGGAGAAACCTATGGGTCAAAGCTCGAACAGTAATTTGAGAAAGAGAAAAGAATTTGAGGAACCCCGAGCTTAGGGATACGATAGAGGTGGATCATTAAGACAGAGACCACCAAGGTCCAGTCGTCGAACAATTAGAAGTTCCTACCCTTCCCGCCAATGTGAAACTTGTGGAAAATATCATGGTGGGATATGCTATAAGGCCTCTGGAGCCTGCTACAATTGTGGAAAACTTGGACACTTTGCTAAAGATTGTACTAAACCACCTCAATCTACTCTCCGGATTTCACAGACCGTCAGTCAGAGTCAAGATAGAAATAGAGTCGGTACTCCTCACCACTATAACATAGTGAATCAACCCGAATATAGTAGCGCACTGATCGGGCGTCCACTATGCACCAAGGAGAAAGAACAGAAACTTCAGATGTAGCTGCTGGTAAGTTCTTAATTTTTGAAAGAAACAATTAGTTATTATTTGATCCCAGCACTACTTACTTATATGTTAGTGTTAGAATTCTATGTTTTGTTGCTATTCCTTTACAGGGGAATAAATTTTTATGTATTAGTGACTAGTCCTTTAGGATAATAACTACAATAACAAGTATGGTTGACATTAATTTTGGAAGAATTGTTAGCTAAAAGTATTTTCTAACATACCGTAAATTATAAAGCTAATTGGCGAGCCTACTAATGTATGGCAAGAGGACCTAAAAGTAAGTTACAGCAATAGAATTGCTCTAGATGAGGGCAAAAATGTTACTGTTAGTAATTGTCAAAGGAAATTGTAATCATAATCGGTTTGGGATATTAGTGGATTCGAGAAGGATAAGATGTTAGAAAACCTAGTCCATGAGGTTATAACGTAGTGACTATATAATGTTCTCGATGTTTGTATTGTAAGCTGCGGATTATAGTACCGACAGGGGATTATTGTGTAGAGCTACGTGCTTCCTCGTGGTATAATAAATTAAGAATATTTGTAAGTAATCTATAAATTGATACAGTTGCACCCGAATAGAATACTATTACTGGAAATAAATGTGAAAATTTTAGTCAGAAATTTAAGACTTCAGAACTAGCCTATCAAATGACTACACTTGTAAGGTAGCTAGAGTCAGTGACTCAGTTATATTAATGTGAATTACCTGTACCACAGTAATTGCTATAAGCTTAAAGACATCAGTAAGACTTATCATCCTCAAACAGATGGACAGTCGAAACAAGTAATTCAGGTAAATTCGGAAACTCATTGAGTTCCTATAAATAATGAAATGAAATGATAAAAATAACATGTAAAATGTGATAAGCCCTCAAGAATATATCGAGAACTTGTGTCATTGAATCCGAGAGGAGATGGGATAGATACATCCCACTAACAGAATTTGTATACATTAATAAGTGTCAAGCTAGCATACGAGTGGCACCCTATGAAACATTGTAAGGGAACAGATAACTATGGATGTTGTGATGAGACTCCCGAGGACACAGAATAGTCAAGATGCAGTATAGGTCATAATTGACAGACTAACCAAGTCTGCTCACTTTTTGCCAGTCCGGATGGACTATAGCCTAAAAAGATTGGCCAGATTGTACATATATGAAATTGTAAAATTGCATGGAGTGCCAGTATCGATTGTGCCTGACAGAGATCCTAGGTTCACTTCTAGATTCTGGGGTAGTCTTCAGAGAGCCCTAAGAACTAGATTGAACTTTAGCACAGCATTCCACCACGCATGCATGGCCACCCGAGAGGGTTATTCAGATACTGGAGGATATGCTACGGGCTTGTGTGAATGAATTTGAAGGTAGTTGGGATACACACTTGCCTTTGATTGAGTTTGCTTATAACAACAGCTACCAATCAAGCATTGGGATGCCTCCATATGAAGCTTTGTATGGTAGAAAGTGCAGAACTCCCTTATGTTGGGATGAAGTAGGTGAAAGGAAGATGATTGGGCCAGAAATTGTTCAGCAGACAGAGGAAAAGATCAGATTGATCAGAGATAGACTCAAGGCTGCATCAGACCGTCAGAAGTCCTATGTTGGTTTGAAAAGAAGAGATATTGAGTATGCAGTGGGTGATAAGGTATTCCTCAAAGTTTCTCATTGGAAGAGAATTATGAGATTTGGCAGAAAGGGGAAACTGAGTCCTCGTTTCATTGGACCATATGAGGTTCTGGAAAGAGTGGGTCCTTTGGCATATCGGTTGGCATTACCTCCAGAGCTAGCAAAGATACACAGTGTCTTCCATGTATCCATGTTAAGGAGGTACAGATCTGACCCATCTCATGTACTACCAGTTGAAGAGATTGAAGTAAATCCAGACCTCTCATATGAGGAAGAACCCATAAAAAATTCTGGCTTATGAGGTGAAGCAGCTGAGGAACAAACAGATACACCTGGTTAAAATGCTGTGGAACCATCATTCAGGCCAGGAAGCTACTTGGGAACGTGAAGAGGATATGAGAAGACAGCACCCACAGCTGTTCAGAGACTAATGCCAGGTAAAATTTCGAGACGAAATTGATTTTAAGGGGGAGAGAATTGTAACACCCCAAAGTTCGGTAGTGCGTTCTGCTGTTCCAGTGACCAGTGTTGTCCGGATAGCTAGGATGCCTAGAACTACACTTCAATATGAGTGGGGAGACATAAAATAATGAAATACAAGAAAAGAAAATACAAGAAAAACAAAGGAAAAATAATAGCAAAGAAATGTAGCCAAGTTAAACGAGCCGGGAAACCTAACGATGGGTGACCGCACTAGGAAGTCACGGCGTGGATCGTTGACTAGCCTTGGACTGCGGGGAACCCTGGAAAACATTTTTAGGACTTAAATAGACCCTTATTGAAGAATAAATATCATTAGAAAGATCAAAGAAAAATTAAATAATTAGTACAAAGAAAAGTGAGAAATCGAAAAACAGATAAAACCCAGATACTGAAAAATCGAATGCAACCGAACAGGGCATTATGGTCATTTGACATCCCGAATTGTCTTTTGACCTAAATGTCCATTAAAAATAAATAATATTACACTTAGAAAATAAAATAAAAAATTAGTTTAGTGGTACCTAAAATAAATAGCCAAAATGGAGTAAAAAATGTGTAAATAAAACATGTAAGCTTATTATATAGTTAAAATTGAGTGAGTGGGCCACTAAAGGAATATAATAAACACATAATGGGGCAGGTGTAAGTCCACTATATTCAGCAGAATGTTCATCTTCCTCACTCCCTTAACTTAGACGAATTGAAGAAGAAAAATCCTCCATGGCCATTTTTCAATCAAGCTCCATGCACTCCTCCATTTCAACTCCAATCACCTAGGGTTCTTCATTAAAGTTTGTCTACACATCACAAGGAAGAGTTTGATACCAAATTTAAGAAGTTTAAGCAAGGTTTAACAATCTCCAACCATAAGGTAAGTTAGCATTTTTGAAGATTTCTTTGATAAACTTTGTATACATGTTATGGGTGTTGGTTTTGTGAAGGAAATTTTTAAGTTTGAATAGTATTGAGATATCCATTTTTGGGCAGCCATGTAATCATGTATTGATGAAGTAATTGTACATATATTTGATGAGAATTATGTTAGTTATGATGATTTAATAAACCTAGTGAATTACTTCATATTTATATGGTGATTTTTGGCACTTGGATGGGAATCAATGAATTGTAGGACAATTTGGTGTTGAAGAAGATTTTCGGCAGCTTGGGGACACTTGAATAAATGTATGAATTCATGGAAGTGTTGGCAGAATATTGACATAGAAGGATTGATGGATATGTATATGAACTTGTTGTGTAAAGTATATGCAAAAATTTGTAATGGTTAGGTGTGTATGTGATTGTACTTAGAACTTGTAAATTGAGTGTTAATTGGTGTATTGAGGATAATTGTAATCTGCCCAAAATGATGTTAATGTAAAGGGGAATGTGTTTTTGGTAATGTACCAAAACAGATTTGGTAGGGAAGTAAACATATTGCAAGGTAAATGTGTGTAATTGATGTCTGTTAAGCAAAGTAACCAAGGGCAGTGTACATTTTAGCCAATAAGTTTAAATGTGTAACCTCAATTGGTATGAGACCAATTGGAGGTGGAACTAGGCACAAAATGTGCCAACTTTCATTGAGAAAACATACCAAAATTCTGCTTGCAAGGTGACCTAAGAAAATGACCAATTCGGATTAGGTACAATTAGGACCTGAAAAATGACCAATTGGGCAGCAGTGAGTGTTTAGGCCATAACTCACTAAAAACAGGTCCAATTGACCTGAAATTTTAACCATGAATAGTTAAGACCCATACCTACAAGTCTTATGAAGACACCAAAACCCAGAAATGACCAGAAGCAAGTCAAAAAGCTTGCACAATTTCGGGTCCAAAAACTGGCCGAACCAAAGTTGACCAAATTGACCTAAAATTGACTTAATTTGATGCCATTTGACCAGCAATAGTATAATGACCATAACTTGGTCTACTTAACTCGGATTGACGTGAAATTTTGCCCCACGTGCAATAAGACATAGATCTACAAGTTTTTAGTTTTGATCGAAACCCGAAAACCGAGGAAACTAGGTCGTCCGACTAGGTCAAACTAGTATCCCGGAATCCAGCAAGTTGCATTAAAATGCACTGAACAAGGAAATGACTTTGGTAAAACGTACCAACCCTAAACCCTATCGAATGTGACATATTAATGACACTGAAACCTAATTTACCTAGAACGCATCGAGGGTCGGTATATTAGGTGATTAAGTAAATAAAGGTATTCAATGAATTGTTTATCGAACATTATCGTTAGAGACAATTTAATTTAGTACTGAAACACTTCAAATTGTGTTTCTCAGTTACCAAAGACTCAGGAAAAGGGAAGGAAACACTGAGTCGGACAGAGACAATTATCAGAGGTTTGTGCACAACTAGTTTTTAACTGATTTTACTTTGAATATTTCATATGATTAAATGACATATTTTTCTTATGTATTATGTTTAACAAGATTGGATTTAATTCAATGATTATTGAAAATTGTTATAGTATGTATGAATTCAGCTTTGTGAAATGGTATTTCCACAAGTATTAAGTATTGTTATGGATTGAACAAATTATGTTTTGGAAAATTGTGATAGAACATGTTTTGAATTGTGAAGGTAATTTTCATGGAAAAATGCAAATTTATGATTTGAATTGTGATGAGCATAAAAATTATTGGATATTAGAATTGACTTTGAATCGAATTATATTGTGATTTATGCTCACTAAATGGATTGTAATATTGTTTTATATCTCACTATAGATGCTTGACTAGGTTATTACCCGTCTCTCTCATTTGTTGAGAAGACAATGGAGTTAGTTGTGTTTTGATTACCATGGTACGTGCACAGGCTTAGATTTTTCTCTGATTTGAGGTTAGATCTAAGTTTATTTTATCGTTATGGCCCTTGCGGAAGATTTATTATTGTGATGGTACTGTGCACGATGATTCGACCTCCCCGACAATAGGGAGTTAGAATCACATCGAATATGGCCCTTTCGGATTAGTCTTGCATGGTGAGTGAGATAAAGAATGATTTTTGAGATAAAGAATGATTTTTGAGATAAAGAATGATTTTTGAGATAAAGAATGATTTTTGAGATAAAGAATGATTTTTGAGATAAAGAATGAGTTTTGAGATACAGTATGATTTTTGAGATACAGTATGATTTTTGAATACATAATGATTTTTTAGATACAGAATGGCTTTTGAATGGTAAGGAATTTTGATTTCCATTATGGTTTATGTATAATTGATTTCATTATAATTATTTAAATGGTTAGTCATGATTTGATAAATTGAATTTTGTGATCAATGTCATTTATACAAATGATTTACATTATTGGCAATGAATATTTTGAGTTTTGGAATTTGATGAGTATTCAGATTCCCAAATTATTTATCAGAATTTTGTCAATGTATATTGTACTATGTTTTAAATTATAGTTGTGCACCATCGAGTTCACCACTCATCGACTTTGTATGTCGTCAGTAAGAAGAGCATAGAGCAGTAAGTAAATTTCCTTGAAGATATATTCAGATCAGCTTCAGGTATATCATAGGTATACCCATGTACATAGGTTTTGATGTATGCATGTAATAATATGTATGTAAATTATTTGAGCAGTTGTATAGAAACTCTTGTAAAATATTTTGGTATGTAATTAAATGTAAATTATTGTAAATGTAAATTTGAGATTTCATTTACTTGAATAGTTTTGTATTATATTTCTTATATCTCAGTCTTTGAAAAATCATTGCGGATTTGAGTTGAGAAAAATGTTGTGTTGAGAAATATGTTGGAGTTGAGATTTGCAAATATATATTGAAGTGCTTTTTACAGGTTTTCTGAAGAACTGTTTTATCCAATATACAGATGGCACTCTGTCAAAATTTTTACAGAAACTCAAAATAAGTCAAATGTGTTAGTTCTATCACTTCAGTTCACAAAAGTTTTTAACACCTGTAAATAGTGCTCACCATTGTAAAAGAAGTAAGAAAAGTTTTGAAAATCCATTGTAGTGTATTTAATGGGTTTTCAGTAGACGGAGTTGGTAATTCATTAGGTATACTACGGGATCATGTTATACCTTACAGAGGGGTAGGGTGTGACAGATAGTTGATGTGAATTGCGATCATTTGAATGATCAATTGAATGTATAAATTATAATTGGAATTTGTCATGAAATAATGAAGTCATAAAACATAACATATTAATATTTAATCGCACTATGTGCTCATGTATTGCATAGACACGTGTGCCAAATTAGATAGATTGGCATGCCAATAGGGTATTATTTTTGCAGTACTGCGTAAGGCTTTATGCCTATATTTATGGCTTTATGCCCGCACTCATGGCTTTTATGCCCGATTATATGTTATCATGGCTTTTAGCCATGCTGATATGTTATCATGGCTTTTTAGTAATACTGATTGCATATGTGGTTGACGTTTTGCGTCCTATGATATAATGGCCTGAGGCACCGCGGTGTCCAATGCCAACGACCTGTTATCCAGTTTAGTCAGCTTGTCATAGGTTACTTGGGCAGTGAAATTTATTGAAATAAGTTAAGAATATTAGCAACTGAAAATATTAGCAATTAAATAAATGAGTAAGAATATTTAAAATAAATTAGATTAGTTATTTAGCAAAAAGAATTAAAATGAATTGGAACGATATTAAAATTTAATTATTATGAAAGAATTGAGCGCTTCTGAAGAGCAATAAATTAGAATAAAGGATAGTTAAAACTAGAAGTATTATATGAAATTAGATTAAATTCTAGAGTATCCAAATTTTGATCCATTTCTTTTTTTATTGTATATTATTTTCTTATTATATTATTGCACCACTAAGCAGTAATGCTTAGCGCAATGAATTTGTTTCCTCGCGCAGGTACTGAAGGTAAAGCCTAGCAAATATTAAACAGAGATTTTGGAGTTCTGATCTACAGAAGTGTCTGAAGTATTCAAAGTTGTCACCTCCTCAACAATGCATGTAGATAGGACTCATATAGGTCGTATTTTGTATGTTGTATAAAATGCTTAGTTATAGTATTGTAATGTGGAATATGAAAATGTAATTAATAAGTATGTGATGTAAATTAATAAATCGGCTAGTTCATATGTGATTAAATTGTATATTATGTAAATTAATGAAGATTGAAATTTTTCATATATGAGTTGAGCATGAATGGGAATGTATGGAAATGGATATGAATGAAATTGTATGGATTCGAATACGGAATTGAAATATATAGATGATGCATGAAATGATGAGATTTTTATTTTAAAATATTATTGAAAATTTCAAACAGGTTAATAGTGAAACACGTCAAACGATAATAAAACAGGGAAAACTCCGTTAGTTTCTCCGTCAAAAAATAATTGATATTAAATTAAGTGAATTCAAAATTTTTAAAGAAATAAAGTGAGATAAGTTAGGGTGCTCTGGCACCGAGTGTAACATGCCTCGCTCGGCTACACTGTAGGCAGGTGAGGGGTGTTACATGGGCAGAATCCTTAATTACTCACAAATGTTCAAAGCCCTAAGTTAAAGTATTAAAATCAATAATTATACATGCAATTTAATTCATATACTCTTAGTCACCTTAATCAACATTATAATTCACCAATTATGTGTTTATTTTAATCAATAATCAAGCTAATTAA
Source organism: Hevea brasiliensis (assembly GCF_030052815.1). NCBI lineage: Eukaryota > Viridiplantae > Streptophyta > Magnoliopsida > Malpighiales > Euphorbiaceae > Hevea > Hevea brasiliensis. The sequence continues at coordinate 77,399,434 of NC_079499.1, read as the reverse complement.
GGCTGCAAAATTGGGCATATTCAAGCCTAAACAAAATCCCTAATTTTTATGATTACAAACCCTAATTCTCAATCAACTTCAAACACCCACATACAATCCTATCCTAATTCATGTAATTAGCTTAATTAATATTACTAGACATCAATTTCATGAAAAAATTAAACAATTTTCCCAAGCTTCCCTTGGCTGCCGAATTCATGGCTCTTTAATACTCAACCATTTCCTCAATTTTTCTTAACCATTCGACTCATCTCAACATCAATACAAAGTTTAATTAAGTGAGGTAAGGAAAGCTAGCACTAACCTTTTTTTTTTTTTTTTGAGCTTGCTAAACCTTGAAATTTTCTCTCCTTTTTGCTGCCTATGTGTTGCCCATGGTGTGTAGACTATGTTTAATGAAGACACTTGAAAAATTTATGGCTTGATCATTAGGAGTGGAGCTTACATGAATGGCCGGCTTGAAGGAACGAAAGCGTGAAAAACACAAGTTTATACCATTGAATTCAAAAATTTTCATCTAGGATCACATGCATCATGCAAGATTTATTTTTATCTATTTGATTTCAATGATAAACAACATATTAAAACTCTTTTAATATGTTTTTGGATCTGTATTTGCCATTTAAGATTTTAAAATTAATCAGATTAATTTTAGAACCCTAGATTAAATCAAGAACGATTACACTAACCTCTTGATGCACTGTAGCGTGTCTGCGCCTTTGAGATTCGTCTTCAGGACACCAGATGTTGTTCCTCTAGCTTGTCCACACCAAGAACACCTATGGCAGCCCTTGAATAGCTTCTAAAGCTTTTTCTATTAATTAGAAAATAAAGTTCTGCCTTTTAAGAGATTAAAGATGTAAACAGGACACTAGAAACAATTTCTAGCGTTCTTAATTCAAGAGATTGATGGCTAATCCCTTTGAATTGATGAGAAATGAAGAGAAATAGCTGGAGAGGCTCAAAGTGGCATGACAAATGAGAGGAGAGGCTGCTGGTTATTTTTTATTTTCATAACCACACTTAAATAGCAAGGTTAACACATTAAACCCTAGCCACATGTCACCTTTTGATTAGCTCTAGGTTTAAGTAACCCAATCACATTGTGCCAAGTGTCAAACCTATATTTAATCTTGATTTTAATCATCTTACATGATTAAAAAAACATTTGGCAAGCTTATGTGTAATCCCATGTGTCACCATCTCATGGTGCCATGTGTCACACTGTGAAATGACCAAAATGCCCCTGTGTCTTAATTTTGAGTTCTTAACCCAAAATAATTATTTTCTTCTTCTAATTAATTTATATCAAATATAAATTAATTAATTAATCTCTATTAATTAATTTCTCATCAATTAAATTCATATTTAAACACTTTAAATATAAATTTAATTTATACTACACATCCAATAATCTAGATTTGGTTTCAAGTCATGCTAGGGACTTTGCAATTTAATTGCAAATCAAACCTATTTAATTAATCAATTAAACTCTTTAATTAATTAATTAAATCATATTTAAATAGGTGATAACTTGTGTATGTGTGTGACTTACTAGGCTCATCACTAATTGGCAATGAGACATGATATCAACTCTTAATATCATCAGAACTCTTTCTTACCATAAATGATTTCTCTAAATCATTTTATGAACCTCATAGACCATGGTTAACACCTAGCATAGCATGCCATGGCCACCCAATTAGTAATAAGATTTACCTTAAATGAACCTATAATCATATGTTACCATGCACTAGAATCTGTCTGTTACAAAATCCCAACTCAAGCTGGAGTCATGGTTTATGTCAAACTCCATTTGCTATGAATATTATGTTCTCTTTTAATTCTTGTTCTTGATTAAAAAGATTTTTCTCATCAGAAACTCTTTTCTGAATAAATCTATCTGTCCTGACCAGGAACTTGAAACATCAAGAATAATTAAATGAACATAGAATTTTATCTCTATTTACTTATAGGAACAGATTCCATCTTGATCAACACCTACCTCCATATATAACTAGTAGGAGCCAACACATGCCCATATACCCATACACAGTACAAGTATGAAAGCAGTATCAAACTCAAACTACCTATATACAAGATAACTGTGCTATCTCAGGTCTAAAGATTATATGCACTGATATGATTTATGACAAAACATTGACAAGAGTAAACTCCATGTGCTTGTCATAAGTGTCACTGGTTCGGCCAACTTATCATGTATAAGTGCCTATCATGTTTGTTATATGGCATGAGACTCACCATTCCATCTTATTTATATCTCATATAAATAACTTGGGAACAAACATGAATACAATCTTTCTGGATAAGTCATGTCCTTATTATGAAGTATCCTTGATTGTGAACCTATTTATGATACTTTGTGCTAGAAATATTGTCACTCATATTCTTAACAACTTAAGAATAATATTTCTAACAAAATATCAATGGACCTTTTCTATTACACATAAATATATTATGTAAACGGAAAAGTGGAAATGCCTTTTCTTAATAAAAATATGTACAAGATACATAGTAAATGATATGCTCTAGGGCATACTACTAACAATCTCCCACTCGTACTAGAGCCATTCATTACAATATCTTAGACCCATCTTCTCAAGATGTCAGTCTAACTGAGCTTGTGACAAAGGCTTAGTGAATGGATCAGCTAAATTTTTCAGCTGATGTTATTTTTCTGCATGGCTATATCGCCTTTGCCCAACTATATGTCTGATAATGTGGTAGTGCCTTTCTATGTGTTTGGATTTTGGGTGAGACCTTAGTTCCTTAGCCTGTATGACTGCTCCATTATTGTCACGGTGTAGTGGGCTGGCGACTCAATGGAAGAAACTCATGTAAGTTACATCACGAACTTCTTTATCCAAACATCTTCCTTTGCGACATCGATGCAACAATATACTCGGCACGTAGTGGAATCTGCGATGCGTGCTCTGTTTGGAACTCTTCCAACTGACTGCACCTCCATTACAAATGAACACATATCCAGAGGTAGACTTTCTGTCATCGATATCTGATTGGAAATCAGAATCAGTATAACCATCTAGTTATACTGATTCTGGATTGGATTGATACCTGCTAGTCAAACTAACAGCATATGCGATATTCGGCCTAGTACACAACATTGCATACATTAAACTTTCAATAGCCAAAGCATATGGAATCCTGGCCATCTTATCTCTTTCTTCAGGTGTCTTTGGAGACATCTCTTTAGAAAGATGGATACCATGTCTCACTGGTAACAATCCTCTCTTGGAATCAAGCATGTTAAACCTCTTTAACACCTTTTCAAAGTATAGACTTTGGGATAAACCAATTATTCTTTTCGCTCTATCTCTATAGATGCGAATCCCAAGAATATAGGTTGCCTCCCCTAAGTCTTTCATGGAGAATGTATTTGACAACCATACCTTTATAGTTGTCAACATACTTGTGTCATTACCCATCAACAGTATGTCATCCACATATAAGACAAGGAAAGTGATAGCACTGTCACTAACCTTCTTATATACACATGGCTCATCCTCATTTTTGATAAAATCAAAGGATTTAATGGCTTCATCAAAACGGATGTTCCAACTCCTCGAAGCTTGTTTCAACCCATAAATGGATCGCTTTAGCTTGCATACCTTGGAACCATCTTGGGATTCAAAACCCTTAGGTTGTTCCATGAAAATGTTTTCTTCAATGTATCCATTGAGAAAAGCTGTTTTGACATCCATCTGCCAAATCTCATAATCATAGTACGCAGCTATTGCTAATAAAATCCTAATTGATTTAAGCATGGCAACAGGCGAGAAAGTCTCCTCATAGTTGATTCCTTGCCTTTGGCGAAACCCTTTCGCTACTAGCCTTGCCTTATAGGTCTCTACCTTTCCATTAGAACCAATTTTCTTCTTGAAAACCCATTTGTTCCCTATAGGTACAATACCTTCAGGTGGGTCAACAAGATCCCAAACTTGATTCTTATACATGGAATCAATCTCGGATTTCATAGCTTCAATCCATTTTGAAGAGTCTATATCTGATATAGCTTCTTCATAGGTAAGTGGATCATCTCCATGATCTACTTCTTCATGAGTAGACAACTCTTGTTCTTCTTCATGAAGAAAACCATATCTCACTGGTGGGTGAGATACCCTGGTTGTTCTACGACGAACACCTGTAGATGTTTCATCAACGGGTATTGGTTGACTAGATGGATCTATATCCATCTGATCTGTTGGTTGGTCAGAATTCTCCAATTCTAACTCTATTTGCCTTCCTTTGCCTCCTTCTTAAACAAACTGTTGTTCAAGAAATGTGGCATCTCTACTTATCACAACCTTTTGTGAAGTAGGCATATAAAATAATATCCAAAACTATCTTTTGGATATCCAACAAATCGACCTTTTTCTGATTTGGTCTCCAATTTATCAGTGTTCAGCTTTTTGATATAAGCTGGACAACCCCAAATCTTAACATGCTTAAGACTTGGTTTTCTTCCATGCCATATCTCATAAGGTGTGGAAGAAACTGATTTTGATGGAATTCTATTCAGAATATACAAAGCTGATTCTAATGCAAATCCCCAAAAGGAGATTGGCATATCAGTATAGCTCATCATACTACGTACCATATCCAATAGGGTACGATTTCTCCTTTCAGATACACCATTCAGTTGTGGTGTTCCTGGAGGAGTCAGCTGAGAAACAATGCCATGCTCTCTCAAGTATTCATCAAATTCAGTACTCAAATATTCACCTCCACGATCTGATCGAAGAGCTTTAATATTCTTTCCTGTTTGATTTTCTACTTCAGATTTAAATTCTTTGAACTTTTCAAAAGATTCATATTTGTATTTCATCAAATACAAATACCCAAACCTTGATTTATCATCAGTAAAGGTAATAAAATAATGAAAGCCCCCTCTAGCCATTTCTTTAAATGGACCACATACATCACTATGTATTAGCTCCAAAATATTTTCAGCTCTTAGCCCCTGTCCAACAAAGGGTGATCTAGTCATTTTGCCCTGAAGGCAAGATTCACAAGTTGGAGTAGGCTCAGAGCCCAATGAGGATAGAATCCCCATTTTCTCCAATTTTGCAATCCTATCTTCTGCAACATGACATAACCTTAAGTGGCAAATATATTTTGAACTTGAGTTGGTTTTCACCATGGCATTGTATTCATTTAGATTGCTATACTCTGGCCAGTGGAAACACTTTCTTACTGGCAATGGAAGCACTTTCCTGTTGGTAATGGAAACACTTTCCTGTTGGCAGTGGAGACACTTTCCTTTGCCTTTGTCAGCTTTGGTCTTCCTTTTCTGTTTAGCTATTTTCTTAGAAGGATCAGGAATCTGAGGTTTCTTTTTCTTATTGCCCTTCTTCTTGTTGGACTTTCCAGTAGAAGAAGATGCAACCAAAGCTACCTCTTTTCCTTTATTGCCTGGCATATTCTTTTGGGCAATAACTAGCATGTTGAGTAAACCAGCTAAGGTGCATTCCTGTTTAGTCATATGGAAATTTGTCACAAAATTTCCAAAAGACTCAGGAAGGGACTGAAGGATCAAATCCGTCCGCAGTTGGAAATCCATGTTGAAGTCAAGATATTCCAACTGCTCAATCAGCCGAATCATCTTGTGGACATGATCCCCAACATTCTGTCCCTCAGACATCCTCATGCGGAACGGCTGCCTAGATATCTCATACCTAGCATTCCTGCTGTGCTCACCATACAACTCTTGTAGGTGAAGGAGGATCTCACTCGCACTCTGCATGTTCTCATGTTGCTTCTGTAACTCATTACTCATGGAAGCAAGCATGTAACACTTAGCTCTCATATCATGCTCCTTCCACTTGTCCAAAGTTTCATGTTCCTCTTGTGTAGCCTCTGGAGGTAAGGGACCAGGAACATTTGAATCTAAAACATATTCTATATGTTCAAGGTTCAGGACAAGTTTCAAATTTATTAGCCAATCAGACAGATTAGGTCTTGTCAACCTATTGTGATCAAGTATGCTTGTAAGGATATTGGATGGTGGTGGTTGTTTTGTGCTCATTTTTATCAGAAAATTAACTGCAGAAAATAACCAGATTAATTAGTAAATGTATCATGTAATTAACCAAAATGATTATGGTCTTTTAATCAAATTGGTCCTCCCACTAACTTAGCGAATCCTACACTTCCAAAGTAGAAAACGGAAATCCTAGTTGGATGGATTTCTAGTGGGTGATTGAATTCTTATAATTCTATTGATCATCCTCAGGTACATCCATTATTGGAATTACAATAAACTATAAGTGAGCAACTCCTTGCCCATCACATCTCATGTGAGGTTCAATCCTTTACCTAGCCCCTAATGCTCAAAATCTCAGGTACATCCATTATTGACTTGTCTTGCATTAGTTAAGTTGATCCCATTGAGCCAGTAATTATGCAAATAATTTTAATGTCCTCAGGTACATCCAATATTGGCCACTAAACCATTTACATATTTAGAACATCTCATGCTTAACAATTATTCTTAAGAAAATCTCTTAAATTAATTGCATCTCATGCAACTATTTAAAATTTCTTAAAATAATTGCCCCAATGGAGGGCCTATGTTATAATTACTTTAATTATAGCATTTCCAACTTAATCATTTGTTTGGAAGATTTCATGGTCATTCTATTTACTGTTAAGGTCTCACTTTGCACATTATCCATTTAGCATGCATATATCATATAATTGCATACATTCCCATACATCTCATGCATTCATGGATAAGCAGTAAATATGGTATGATCATGGACTTTCTAAGGGATTCAATTCTGAGCCACCAAGAATTGAATCAGGGCATTCCTAGGTGCATTTCATTCATTCATTCATTTTACAAGAGTTGCTGAAGGAGTACATAATCAACACTTGATCTTGAATTCCTCCCACTGGTCCCACCAATGCTCTTGACCTCCTTGAACTTCTTGCAATCCAATATTACATGGTAATCCTTGGCATACCAAGGCGAATTTACAAGAACTTAAATAAATGAAATTACAACCCAAAAATTATTACAAACTTAATAATACATGCCCAAAATAAATTAAAATAAATTAATTAATTTACAATCCCAAAGAAACATAAAAGAAATAAATCCAATCACATTGGTCTTTTATAGTCCATGATCATCCATCATGCATATCACTATTTAACAATTAAATAAAACATACATACTTAAATTAAATTGAATATCTCATATTCAACTTAAAAATCCAGATTTGAATATGATTCAAATAAATTTAAAAATTCAGATTTGAATCTCATTCAAACAAATTTAAAAATTCAGATTTGAATCACATTCAAACAACTTCAAAAATTCAGATTTGAATCACATTCAAACATTTTTTAAAAAAATCAGATTTGAATCACATTCAAACATTTTTTAAAAAATCAGATCTGAATTTTATTCAATCAATTTTAAAAAATCAGATTTAAATATGATTCAAACAACTTTAAAAATTCAGATTTGAATCACATTCAAACAACTTTTAAAATTCAGATTTGAATCACATTCAAACAATTTTTAAAATTCTGATTTGAATCATAATTTAATTGTGTGATATAAACTACTAATTAAACACTTTAATTAGTCAAAGAATAGGCCTTAGATCATACAACAATTGCAGAATTAAAAGCCAAACCTTAAACCACCCATGGAAGCCAAACCATGCGCACCATTGATGGTTTTTTTTTAAGTATGCAGCCAACTTGCTTTGCAACCAGCAATGAACTTTTGATCTCATGATCAAATACACAATTAAATCATATAATCAACATTCTAAATGGCAAATATGGTGGCTCTGATACCAATTGAAGGAACGGAAGCGTGAAAAACACAAGTTTATACTATTGAATTCAAATATTTTCATCTAGCGTCACATGCATCATGCAAGATTTATTTTTATCTATTTGATTTCAATGATAAACAACATATTAAAACTCTTTTAATATGTTTTTGGATCTGTATTTGCCATTTAAGATTTTAAAATTAATCAGATTAATTTTAGAACCCTAGATTAAATCAAGAACGATTACACTAACCTCTTGATGCAATCGCGGCATGTCTGCGCCTTTGAGATTCGTCTTCAGGACACCAGATGTTGTCCCTCTAGCTTGTCCACACCAAGAACACCTATGGCAGCCCTTGAATAGCTTCTAAAGCTTTTTCTATTAATTAGAAAATCAAGTTCTGCCTTTTAAGAGATTAAAGATGTAAACAGGACACTAGAAACAATTTCTAGCGTTCTTAATTCAAGAGATTGATGGCTAATCTCTTTGAATTGATGAGAGATGAAGAAGAATAGATGAAAACCCTCAAAATGGCGTGACAAAGGAGTGTGGCTACTGGTTGTGTTTTATTTTCTCATAACAACACTTAAATAGCTAGGTTAACACATTAAACCCTTGCCACATGTCACCCTAATTTAGCTCTAGGTTTAAGTGACCCAATCACATTGTGCCAAGTGTCAAACCTATATTTAATCTTGATTTTAATCATCTTACATGATTAAAAAAAAACATTTGGCAAGCTTATGTGTTATGCCATGTGTCACCATCTCATGGTGCCACGTGTTACACTGCAAAATGACCAAAATGCCCCTGTGTCTTAATTTTGAGTTCTTAACCCAAAATAATTATTTTCTTCTTCTAATTAATTTATATCAAATATAAATTAATTAATTAATCTCTATTAATTAATTTCTCATTAATTAAATTCATATTTAAACACTTTAAATATAAATTTAATTTATATTATACATCCAATAATCTAGATTTGGTTTCAAGTCATGCTAGGGACTTTGCAATTTAATTGCAAACCAAACCTATTTAATTAATCAATTAAACTCTTTAATTAATTAATTAAATCATATTTAACTAGGTGATAACTTGTGTATGTGTGTGACTTACTAGGCTCATCACTAATTGGCAATGAGACATGATATCAACTCTTAATATCATCAGAACTCTTTCTTACCATAAATGATTTCTCTAAATCATTTTATGAACCTCATAGACCATGGTTAACACCTAGCATAGCATGCCATAGCCACCCAATTAGTAATAAGGTTTACCTTAAATGAACCTATAATCATATGTTACCATGCACTAGAATCTCTCTGTTACAAAATCCCAACTCAAGCTGGAGTCATGGTTTATGTCAAACTCCATTTGCTATGAATATTATGTTCTCTTTTAATTCCAGTTCTTGATTAAAAGATTTTCTCATCGAAACTCTTTTACGAATAAATCTATCTGTCTGGCAGGAACTTGAAACATCAAGAACAATTAAATGAACATAGGATTTTATCTCTATTTACTTAGAGGAACAGATTCCATCTTGATCAACACCTACCTCCATATATAACTAGTAGGAGCCAACACATGCCCATATACCCATACACAGTACAAGTATGAAAGCAGTATCAAACTCAAACTATCTATATACAAGATAACTGTGCTATCTCAGGTCTAAAGATTATATGCACTGATATGATTTATGACAAAACATTGACAAGAGTAAACTCCATGTGCTTGTCATAAGTGTCACTGGTTCGGCCTACTTATCATGTATAAGTGCCTATCATGTTTGTTATATGGCATGAGACTCACCATTCCATCTTATTTATATCTCATATAAATAACTTGGGAACAAACATGAATACAATCTTTTTGGATAAGTCATGTCCTTATTATGAAGTATCCTTCATTGTGAACCTATTTATGATATTTTGTGCTAGAAATATTGTCACTCATATTGTTAACAACTTAAGAATAATATTTCTAACAAAATATCAATGGACCTTTTCTATTACACATAAATATATTATGTAAACGGAAAAGTGGAAATGCCTTTTATTAATAAAAATATGTACAATATACATACTAAATGATATGCTCTAGGGCATACTACTAACACGGCTGTGGAGTTTCTTTAGGAGAAATCAATTCAGCACAAAGGGAGTGAGGTTGAAGATGAAGTATTAGTGCTACCCTCTTTGTCCACATATGCTTATAGAGTCCCACTTAGCTCTCCACTAATGATAATTAAACATTAAACTAATCCAAGGTTTCCCTTAATTTCAATTATGCCCTCATTTTTCACTATTTACATTATGTCAAATCTCTTATTTTCATGGCATTTTTAAAATTTTAATACTACTTATTTTTAATGGACATTTAGGTCAAAAGTCAACTCTAGGTGTCAAATGACCAAAATGTCCCTCTTCGGGTCAAATTCAGACTTTTTTGGTACTATCGATTTAATCTTTGATCCGCCAATTTTTCCAATTTTCATTTTCATTTGTACTGACTTACTAAATTTTCTTTTACATTTTCAATGTCAATTATACCTCAAAAGACCTTTAATTAGGTCCTGAAAATATTTCTTGGGGTTCCCTATGGTCTTGGAATCGGTAACTATCTTTGTCATAACTTCCCGGTGCGGTCACCCATTGCTATGGTTCTGGCACGTTTAACCTAGTTACATTTCATCTCTTTTATTTTTCCTTAATTTTTCTTGTATTTCCTTATCATTTATTCCATCATTTCATGTCTCCTCTCTATCATTTAAGCTAGACGCCTTGATTGTCCGGACAGACATCAGCCGCCAGAATAGTAAAGCGTATGGACTACCAATGGTGAAGGCGTTACATAGTCCATCTTTTTCATTAATATCGATATTTTCCATAACCCAATGGTTACTTGATTTTTATTTTGCTAATTTCTAATTATTTTTCATCTTATTTTTAATCCTCAAACTGGCTTTTAATAGTACTATTCACTTACTGAAAATTGTACTATTCAGAGCTTGAAAAAATTCGAGGTGTTACATTCTAGCCGTCCAAACAAACTTTAGTCGCCAGAATAGTAGAATCTACGGAACTGCTTACAGTGAGGATGTTACATGGTAGGGCTCAAAAGCCTTCGCCATAGCTACACAAAGATTATAAAAAAAAAAATTGTACTTATACCCTTTGAGAGATAGCAAAATATTAAAAAAGAAAATTTAAAGAGAAAACAAGGGAAGAGAAAAGGTGCTAATGACAAAATGAGAAGAAAAGGAAAAAAAAAAAGATAAAGAATAGTGAAAAAGAAGCGGTGATGATGACAATATGAAAGGTTTAGTGCTACAAAAATGGTAGATTAGGAAGGGATAGATTGAAAGAAGAAGAAGAAGAAGAAGAAGAAGAAGAAAAAGAGGGGAAAAAAAAAAAGAAACTAGCTATTTTTTCCACGTCGGCATAATTATAGTGAATAACATATGCTTGAACACGTGTTTCATATGCATCTATTGACTAAGCAAAATTGTATTCAAACTATTTAAATTTAGGGGGGCAAATTAGTTTGATTGTAAATTGAGTAGGCAAATTAACTTTAAGGTGCAAGTCTAAGGGGTAATTTATGCTTTTGGCCAATTTTTATGACTTGTGTTCGCCATTCAATCATGCCATACAGATGAAGAATAAGGATAAAAGAAGAGCACAAAAAATAATTTTTAAGTTCTCTTGAAAAACCAAAACCATGAATCTCTCTAAAAAGAGGATAAGAAATCTGTAATATCTTAAGGTGCTACTAAATTATTGAGTAATGATATCTCATCAACAAATAGGAAACTAAATGAAAATGGAAAAATTAGAGCTTAAAAAATTGAAGCGGAGAGTATCTGGGTGTGCCCCAAGACTTGAATGACAGAACAATGCTTCTTCAGTTTCTCCAATTGAGATTGAAATATCTCTCTTCCCATCTTTATATTTAAACTTTTTAGAGTACTTGGTGAATGCCTTATTCATGGACTTGCACCAGTTATTATAGAATCTCTTATTCACTTCCTCACTCAAATATTGGGCCCAAATAGTGTCCACTAAATGGAGACCACGGGCTGTTTTCATATGAGGTAATGGAGTTAAGGTGAGAGCTATGAGGCATCAGTGTCAAGACTAGGGTTCTGAAGCAATAGCATTCAGGTGAGAACTATGAGGTCATGAAGTAATGATATCAAGATTGAGTGACATGAGGAAAGAACCAAGAATGCCGAGGGATAAGAAGGAAGATTAATGGTGGACATACATGCCTCAAGGGAGGGAGTGATGTAGGAGAGACATAAAGGGAAGAACATAGGTGGCAATGAAGGCTTTATTTGGATTTGAGAACAAGAAAGAAAAAGTGAAGTGGTGAAGGATTGGGTTTTGCTTGTGAAATGCCCTTCCATTGATAACTTCACTTTCATCATAGACCTTCATCAACATCTTTTCAACTCAACAGTAGGAGCCCACCACCATTACCAGTAACCCAAGAGCAACAAGAGTAGATTCAACATCTCTGATGCACAACAGTAGTTGCAGGCCATTAGGAAGTAGGGTCATGCAAGTTTCAAGGGCATAGAGGAAATGGGTATGGGTTTGAGTGTTAGCGTGAGGGAACCCATATTTGAGGAACCTTGGGTCAAGTTTCTTAAGTTATTTAGCAAGAAAGAGGCAAAAGTGGCATGGACGACCATCAAAGAACAAAAAAATGGAGGGTGGAGATTTGAGGAACTGATAGGCATGAATTAGGGAATCTGCATCGCCGAAGTGAGTTGGACCTATTAGTGTATGTGCATTGCAGCCAATGTGTTAATTGCAAGTGTGATCACTTAATTCATGTATATATACTTTATTCTTAATAAAAGGCTACATTGTCTTTAATGTTTAATTTAATTTTAATGAATATTAATTACTAAAGATAAAGTCTATGAGACTTATATGTATAGTAGTGGAAATTATAATGTTGTTATAATTATGAGATTCTGACTGTAGGAGCAGAAGCATGAAAAACATAAGTTTAGATCATTGAATTCAAAAACTTCTCTTCTATTTTTATCTATTTGATTTCAACAATAAACAGCATATTAAAACTCTTTTAATATATTTTTGGATCTACATTTGCCATTTAAGATTTTAAGAATTAACAGATTAATTCATTAGAACCCTAGATTAGATCAAGAACAAGTGCACTAACCTTTTTTATGCACTGCAGTGTGTTTGGCACCTTTGGGATGCACCTAGGACACCAGATGTTATCCCTCTAGCTTCTCCACACTAAGATCACCAATGACAGCCCCTTGAACAGCTTCTCAAGCCTTTCTAATCAATTGGAAATTCATGTTTTTCCTCTTGAGAGATTACAGATGTATACAGGATACTAAAAACTATTTTTAGTATTTTTAATTCAAGACAATATTGGCTATTCTCTTTGAATTGATGTGAGATGAAGAAAAAGAGAGGAAGAGGACTCCTTAGGTGGCGGCACAAAAGAAATAAACAGCAGCTTGTATTTTTTTCTTTTCATCCTTTCCCTTATATAGCTAGGTCATCACTTAAAACCATTGTCACATGTCACCTTCTGATTGGCTCTTAGTTTAATTGACCCAATCACATTTTGTCAAGTGTAAACTTAGATTTAATCTTGTCTTTGATAATCTTATATGATTAAAAGACAAATAACAAGCTTATGTGTAGTGCCATGTGTCACCATCTCATGGTGCCACAAGTCACCCTGTGAAATGACCAAAATACCCTTGTGTCTTAATTTCGAGTTCTCAATCCAAAATAATTATTTCTCTTCTTCTAATCAATTTATATCAAATATAAATTAATCTAATTAATCTTTATTAATTAATTTCTCATAATTAAATTCATATTTAAACACTTTAAATATAAATTTAACTTATATTATACATCCAATAACCTAGATTTGCTTTAAAGCCATGCTAGGGACTTTGTAATCTAATTGCAAACCAAACCGATTTAATTAATCAATTAAACTCTTCAACTAATTAATTAAATTACATTTAATTTGGTGATTACTTGTGTATGCATCTGACTCACTAGGCTCATCACTAATTGGCAATGAGACATGATATCAACTCTTAATATCATCAAAACTCTTTCTTACCATAAATGATTTCTCTAAATCATTTTATGCACCTCGTAGACTATGGTTAACACCTAGCATAGCATGCCATGGCCACCCAATCAGTAATAAGATTTACCTTAAATGAACCTATAATCATATGTTACCATGCACTAGAATCTCTTTGTTACAAAATCTCAATTTGAGCTGGAGTCATGATTTATGTCAAACACCATTTGCTATGAATATTATGTTCTCTTTTAATTCCAGTTCTTCATTAAAAGATTTTCTCATTAGAAACTATTTTCTGATTAAATCTATATGTCCTGGCTAGGAACTTGAAACATCAAGAATAATTAAATGTGCTAGTAGTATGCCCTAGAGCATATCATTTAGTATGCATCTTGTACATGTTTTTATTAATAAAAGGCATTTTCACTTTTCTGTTTACATAAGATATTTATGTGTAATAGAAAAGGTCCATTGATATTTATTCTTAAGTTGTTAAGAATATGAGTGACAATATTTCTAGTACAAAGTATCATAAATAGGTTCACAATTGAGGATACTTCATAATAAGGACATGACTTATCCAGAAAGATTGTATTCATGTTTGTTCCCAAGTTATTTATATGAGATATAAATAAGATGGAATGGTGAGTCTCATGCCATATGACAAACATGATAGGCACTTATAAATGATAAGTAGGCTGAACCAGTGACACTTATGACAAGCACATGGAGTTTACTCTTGTCAATGTTTTGTCATAAATCATATAATTGCATATAATCTTTAGACCTGAGATAGCATATTTATCTTATATATAGGTAGTTTGAGTTTGATACTGCTTTCATACTTGCACTGTGTATGGGTATATGGGCATGTGTTGGCTCCTATTAGTTATATATGGAGGTAGGTGTTGATCAAAATGGATTCTATTCCTCTAAGTAAATAGAGATAAAATCCTATGTTCATTTAATTTTTCTTGATGTTTCAAGTTCCTAGCTAGGGCAGATAGATTTAATCAGAAAATAGTTTTTTATGAGAAAATCTTTTAATCAAGAACTGAAATTAAAAGAGAACACAATATTCGTAGCAAATGGAGTTTGACATAAACCATGATTCCAGCTTGAGTTGGGATTTTGTAACAAAGAGATTCTAGTGCATGGTAACATATGATTATAGGTTCATTTAAGGTAAACCTCATTACTAATTGGGTGGCCATGGAATGCTATGCTAGGTGTTAACCATGGTTCACGAGGTGCATAAAATAATTTAGAGAAATCATTTATGGTAAGAAAGAGTTCTGATGATATAAAGAGTTGATATCATATCTCATTGCCAATTGGTGATGAGCCTAGTAAGTCACACACATACACAAGTTATCACCTAATTAAATATGATTTAATTAATTAATTAAAGAGTTTAATTGATTAATTAAATAGGTTTAGTTTGCAACTAGATTGCAAAGTCCCTAGCATGACTTGAAACCAAATCTAGATTATTGGATGTATAGTATAAGTTAAATTTATATTTAAAGTGTTTAAATATGAATTTAATTAATGAGAAATTAATTAATAGAGATTAATTAATTAATTTATATTTGATATAAATTTATTAGAAGAAGAGAAATAATTATTTTGGGTTAAGAACTCAAAATTAAGACACAGGGGCATTTTGGTCATTTCACAGGGTGACATGTGGCACCATGAAATGATGACACATGGCATTACACATAAGCTTGCCAAATGTTTTTTAATCATGTAAGATGATTAAAATTAAGATTAAATGTAGGTTTGACACTTGGCACAATGTGATTGGGTCAATTAAACCTAGAACCAATCAGAGGGTGACATGTGGCAAGAATTTAATGTGTTGACCTAGCTATATAAGTGTTGTTATGAAAAGAAAATAACACAACTAGCAGCCTCTTTCTTTGGTGCCACCACCCAAGAAGGTTTCTCTCTTCTTCATCTTCTTCTCTCATCTTTCCAAGAGATTAACAAACAATCTCTTGAATTAAAATTACTAGAAATTGTTTCTGGTGTCCTGTTTACATCTTTAATCTCTTAAAAGGCAGAATTTGATTTTCTAAATAATAGAAAAAGCTTTAGAAGCTGTTCAAGGGCTGCCATAGGTATTCTTGGTGTGGACAAGCTAGAGGGACAACATCTGGTGTCCTGAACACGCATATCAAAGGCACAAATACACTGCAGTGCATCAAGAGGTTAGTGTGCTTGTTCTTGATTTAATCTAGGGTTCTAAAATTAATCTGATTAATTTTAAAATCTTAAATGGCAAATAAAGATCCAAAAACATATTAAAAGAGTTTTAATATG
The DNA here is from genome assembly GCF_030052815.1 of Hevea brasiliensis. Classification (NCBI taxonomy): domain Eukaryota; kingdom Viridiplantae; phylum Streptophyta; class Magnoliopsida; order Malpighiales; family Euphorbiaceae; genus Hevea; species Hevea brasiliensis. The sequence goes on along the minus strand of NC_079499.1, from coordinate 77,383,156 downwards.
CTGTTTATCATTGAAATCAAATAGATAAAAATAAATCTTGCATGATGCATGTGACCTTGGGTGAAAATTTTTTAATTCAATTGTATAAACTTGTGTTTTTCACGCTTCCGTTCCTTCAAAATGAACATAGGATTTTATCCCTATTTATTTAGGGTAACAGATTCCATCTTGATCAACACCTACCTCCATATATAACTAGTAGGAGCCAACACATACCCATATACCCATACACAGTACAAGTATGAAAGCAGTATCAAACTCAAACCACCTATATACAAGGTAACTGTGCTATCTCAGGTGTAAAGATTACATGCACTGATATGATTTATGACAATACATTAACAAGAGAAACTACACGTATTTGTCATAAATGTCACTGGTTCGGCCTACCTATCATGCATAAGTGCCTACCATGTTTGTTATATGGCATGAGACTCACCATTCCATCTTATTTATATCTCATATAAATAACTTGGGAACAAACATGAAGACAATCTTTCTGGATAAGTCATGTCTTTATTGTGAAGTATCCTCAATTATGAATCTATTTATGATACTTTGTGCTAGAAATACTATCACTCATATTCTTAACAACTTAACAATAGAATTTCTAACAAAATATCAATGGACCTTTTCTATTACACATAAATATATTATGTAAGTGGAAAAGTGAAAATGCCTTTTAATTAACAAAACATGTACAAGATACATACTAAATGATATGCTCTAGGGCATATTACTAACGCTGACTGCATTATAGCATTGTTCAAAAAAATGTTCCTAGTCAATATTATATCAAGATCGTTCATTGATATAACTGTTGAGACCAGTACAAGTTGCATTCTTTCCTTTATGAAAGGAAGCAGTAGTTCTCATTAAGCTGAGGTATGTGAGATACCTAGAACCAACATGTAAGTGCTTGTGGTAACAAGTTTACTGAACTGACCCACACGAGGATTCCATATGGCAGTTTACCTGTGTCTATGGAAAGACTCATGTAACACCCCTATGTTCGGTAGTGCGTTCTACTGTTCCAGTGACCAGTGTTGTCCGGACAGCTAGGATGCATAAAACTACACTTCAATATGAGTGAGGAGACATAAAATAATGAAATACAAGAAAATAAAATACAAGAAAAATAAAGGAAAAATAATAGTAAAGAAATGCAATCAAGTTAAGCGAGCTGAGAACTCTAGCGATGGGTGACTGCACCGGGAAGTCACGGCGTGGACCGTTGAATAGCCCTAGACCGCGGGGAACCCTAGAAAATATTTTTAGGACTTAAAGAGACATCAATTGAATTATAAATGCCATTAGAAATATCAAAAAAAAAATTAATTAATCAGTACAAAGAAAAGTGAGAAATCGAAAAATGGACAAAACCTAGTGTTACCGAAAAATCGGGAATGCAACCCGAACAGGGGCATTGTGGTCATTTGATACCCCGAGTTGTCTTTTGACCTAAATTTCCATTAAAAATAAATAATATTACACTTGGAAAATGTCATGAAAATTAAATTAGGGGAACCTAATGTAAATAGCCAAAAGTGGAGTATAAGTTGGATAATTAGCACTTAAATCATATTTAATTATTTTCTTAGGTGAGTGGACCACTAAGGATTTAAAATATGCATTAAGTGGGCAGATTACCTCCACTCACACTTCATCTTCAACCTTAAAAATCACCATTGCCGGAATGAACTCCAATAAAATCCTCCCATGGCCGCCCCATTTGCATGCCACACTCCACTCATTTTCAAGTTGAATTTTCCTTACTTGTCTTAAGTAATTTTGATCCCCACCTCACAAGGAAGAAGTAGATACCAAAATCAAGGGAGTTTAGTGAAGATTTAAGAAGCCTCATCCATAGGTAAGTTTGAGTTTTTGATTGTTGCTTTGTTAAAGTTTGTAAGGATGTTATGGGCATTTGATTTATGGAGAGATTTTGAAATTTTGGTGAATTGTTGTTATGCACTAGTTAGACAGCCATGGAAACTTAAGAATTTGAATTATTTTCACATGCATTTGATGGGTATTAGTGTTGATTAAAGTAAATCAAAGTTTAGTAAGTTAGTTATTGATGTATGTTAAATTGAACGCTTGAATTAGAAATTTCTGTTGAATTTGGAATTATATGTGTGATTGTCTAAATGGATAGCCATGGGATTGTACACTAAATGAAGTATAATTACATGTATTGTGGAGAATTAACTTTGACTAATGTGATTCAAAGTTTGATAAGTTAACTTCATGTATGTGGAATGGTTACCAAGTGAAAATTTTAAGTTTGAAGACAATTATGGAGGTGTACCATTGTGGCAGTTTGTTAACTCTTGAAGAATGCTGGAATTCATGCTTGGTTTATAGAATAATGATGTTAAATTGTGTTGGTTATTATGGCAGTTTGGGTATGTGTGTGATGGTGTGAAGTTGGACATGTAAAAGTGTTAGGGTTAGGTGATTGAATTGTTGTAAATTTGGTTTGAAAAATTCTGCACTTTATGGTGTATGTTGAATGTAATTGTAAGCTGCCAAAATGACCTATAATATGTTGTGAATTATGTTTAGGTCATGGTACAACCAGAATTGGCTTGAATGTTGAGTTTGGTAAGTGTTAAGAGTGATCCTTGATGTGTATGAAAGAAATGCAATAAGGCAGTTTGAGTTTTAGGCCTAGAACTTTAAGTGTGTGGCTCCAATTGGTATGAGACCAATTGGAGGTGAGACTAGACACAAAATGTTTCAACTTTCATGAAGGAAGCTTGCCAAAATTCTGCTTGCAAGGTAGCTTGAAAAATGACGAAATCCGGATTAAGTGCAAATAAGGCCTGAAAATTGACCATTTGGGCAGCAGTTAGTGTTTAGGCCATAACTCACTCAAAACAAGTCCAATTGACCTGAAATGTTGACCATGAATAGTTAAGACCCATATCTACAAGTCTTATGAAGACACCAAAGCCCAGAAATGACCATAAGCAAGTCAAACAGCTTGCACAATTTCGGGTCCAAAAACTGGCCGAACCAAAATTGACCTAAAATGACCTAAAATGACCAATTTTGGTGCAATTTGACCAACAATAGTAAAATGACCATAACTTGGTCTACATAACTCAGAATGACCTGAAATTTTGTCCCGCGTTCCATAAGACATAGATCTACATGTTTTTAGTTTTGACTGAAACCCAAAAACTGAGGGAACTAGGTCGTCCGGCTAGGTCAAACTAGTATCCCAGAATCCAGCAAATTGCAAGAAAATGCAGTATACACTGTAACATCCTCCCGATAGCAATTCCGCACAGTCTACTGTTCCGGTGACCGGTGTCGGTCCGGACAGCTAGAACTTCTGGAAAAATATTTAAACTAAAGTGAGGAACCAAAATTTACTCAAATATTAATAAGAAAAATTTAGTAAAAATTTTAGAAATAAAATACAACCAAGTCAAATGAGCCGGTGCCCAAGCGAAGGGTAACCAGAGGGAAGTTGCGGTTCTCGCAACGAGGAGCCCTAGACCCGGGAAAAATTTCATAAAATAATTTTTGGGACTCCAGAGAAGGGTCATTGAGGTTCCTATGGCATTAGAATGCCAAGAAAATACCTAGAAAATTTTTTCAATCGGTACAGATAATTTTGACCCGTTAAGCCAAACGGAGGGCATTTTGGTCATTTCACCTTCAGAGGTGATTTTTGGCCGACTTGTCCAGTTGAGTAAATAATTAATATGACATAAAATATGAATAAATATTACTAGAAATTAAATTGAAATTGAGTAGTGATGAAAAGAAAAAGAAAATACACTAAAATGCCAAATATGACATCATTATGATGTCATATGAAAGTCTCCACCAATTATAATTTAACAACCATTTAAATAAACAATAAAAGAGGCTAAATGAAGACCAAAATAACTAAAATTTCCAACAGTCCTCATCTTCACAAAGCTCACCCGTAGCTCTCAAATTCCTTAGCCAAACCTCCATTGATTTTCAACCAAAGCTTACTTTCTCTCTTCTTTTCACCATAAACCCTAAACTCCTTTCATTAAAAGTTGTCCACTCATCTTGGGGGAGTGTTTGGCAGCCTAGAAAGTGAAGGAAAGTGAAGTTTTAAGTGGGGAAAAATCTGCCCTAATCAAGGTTAGTGCATTAGACACTTAAAACTTCTTAGTTTCATGAATTGTAACTTGTATTGAGTGAGAATTGCAACTAAAATAAACAAGAATTATGTGTACACATACTATGAATTTTTGGCAGCCCTTGTGAAGGAATTATTTTGATTGTTTTGATGGACTTAAAGTGGGCTATAGATCAAGTTTAAACCATGTGTGTATGTGATTATTGAAGGAGCTAGTAATTAAGGTGTTGTGAAAACCTATAATGGAACTAGGGTTTTGAAGAGTGAAAAATTGGCTTGGCTTGGGAAATTGTTAGAGCACATTTTAATGGTCAATTAGTGACCATTTTAGGTAAGTTGACCATAATTAGAATTGAAAAATAGTATGGTAAAGTGAAGGTGAAATCTGCCCTAGGGACAGCAGCAATGGACTGAGATTTCAGTCCAATTACACAGCCATAACTTTGGCTGTGTTGGTCCAATTGGTGTTTGGTCAATTGGACATGAAACTAGGCTTATAATGGCACATTTTTGCTGAAGAAACCATGCCCAAAAGACCAAAACAAGAGGACCAAAACTTGGCCCCAATCCGGACACCCTGCAACTGCCTCTGCAGAATTGACCAAATGAATAGTAACTGTTCATTTGGCCATAACTCACTGTAGATTTGGTCAATTGACCTGAAATTTTTACAGAAACAAGTTAAGACATAGACAAACAACTTTCATGAAGAAACCTACCCCAAATTATGACCAGAACCTAACCCAAATGGCAGTCACAGTTACTGTTCAAACCTGCAACTCTGCAGATTTTGATTTGAGCAGTAATGTTTGGATGGCTATAACTCTCTCTAGAAAACTCGGATTTAGGCGATTCTTGAACCGATGGAAACCTAAGGTATGGTAGAACATTTCATAAGAAGAAAGTTAGACCAAATTATGAACTTAACTTGATCAAATTACTGACCAAAGTTGGACCAAAAATCTGCTAGACCCAAAATCTCAGCATGAACAGTGCACGTGAACAGTAAACTTATTTTGGCCATAACTTGAGCTACAAAACTCCAAATGGAGTGATTCAAAAAAAGAAATTCAACTAGACAAAATAAGGAACAACTTTCATGTTTACCATTTCCTCAAATTCCCACTGTAAAAATAACAAATGGAACAGTAAAAATGAAGAATGAAAACCGAAAATTTTGCTCAATTAGCATTAAGCTTCAAAATGGCATTGGCAACCAATACCAACAAGTTTGAAATACAAAATGTGGTATGTTTGAGGTGTTAAGACCAATACACCTATTTTCTATCCAAAAGTCAACATTTTTGTTGACCAATGAGGTGAATAGTGACACCAAAACCAAAAATTGGCAATTTTGCCAAAATGACCTAAGCTTTGAGAAAGTGATCAAAACCAACAAGTTTTGAATACAAAATGTGGTATGTTGGGAGTATTAAAACCAATGTACCTATTGTTTATGCAAAAGTCAACATTTTAGTTGACTAATGAAATGAATAGTGACACCAAAACTTGAAATTCAAAATTTGAAATTAGAAATGCATCTAAGGGACTTTAAATTGCAATTGGCAATTAATACTAGCAAATGTAAAACTCAAAATGTGGGATCTTGGTGTAATAAGAATTAATATATTCATTAAGTATAAAAAGGTCAACATTTTGGTTGACTAGTAAGGTGAATAGTAATCAAAATGATTAGTAAATTAAGATGAAGACCTAGAACCAATTCTAAGCTTAAATGCTTAGAATTGTATGACAAATATGGACTATGCATCCTAGTCAAAATTGTTAAAAAGAAATTTAGGCCATAAATTTGAAATCCATGAAATATTCATGGATTACTTGAAACATGAAAAATAAGTCACCTAATTGATGTGAATAGATAGTTAGAGCACATATGCTCATCACAAATGGAATTCATAAAATATTAGAAACTCAACTTGAAATATAAAATTTGTAATTACATAAGTAGATTCTTGAATGTATAAATGAGAAAGGAAAAATGTTTTGAATACAATGGTACATGTGAACCATTGTTTAGAATTGTGATCAATATGAATAACATAATGAATGGACAAATAAACCGTATTAATGTATGAATGAGACATTAGTTCTCATTATTGTAAAGAGGAGAAGTATTTTGAGTACAATGGTATAAAAGGATAATTGATGTGAATTGTGATCATATAAATGATCAAATGAATGTATGAATTATGATTGAAATTTATCATGAAATAATGAAGTCATAAAGCACAATATATTAATATTTTAAAATATTAAATGCCCTAGTATACCTAACAAGATTGGTTTGGATAGTTTGGCACGCCAATAGGGTATTGTTTTAGCAGTACTGCGAAAGGCTTTATGCCTGTATTCATGGCTTTATGCCCGTATTCATGGCTTTTATGCCCGTATGCATGGCTTTTATGCCCGATTATGTGATATCATGGCTTTTTAGCCATCTCGATGCATACATGGTTGACGTTCACGTCCCATGGTATGACGCCCGAGGCAATCGCGAGTCGGTGCCAACGACCCTCTATCGATCCGATCGTCTAGTATAGGTTACTTGGGCGATCAATTAAAGTATTATTCAATTCAGCACTAAGTTAAGTTAAGTATAATGAAAATCGATTACAATTAAATTAAGTATTGAATGAATAAGCAAAAGAGATTAGCAAAAGAAACATAACAAAAATATAAATTGCAGAACTGCATGACTTGAAATACAATACAGATAGAATAAATTATATACTGCTAGTATTCTTGAAAGTTATAAACTAAGCACTTCCAAAGAGGAACAAACTAGTATATAAGATCGTTGATACTAGAAATACCATACCAAATTAAATTGATTCTTGAGTATCCGAATTATCATTTATTTCTTTCTTTACTTGTATATATTATTTCTGGTTATATTATTGCACCACTAAGCGAAATGCTTAGCGCGATGGAATTGCTTCCTCGCGCAGTCTTGAAAAGGTAAAACCAATAGTATCGATCGAGATTTTTGGAGTCCATATCTGCGAAGTGTCGGAAGAGTTCAAGATTGTCACCTCCTCAAAATGCATGTAGATAGGGCTCATTTTATACATGTTATGTATATTGTTCATTCCTAGCACATTGTAAATTATTTGTATATCTTGTACAAAATAAACTCATGTAATTAACCTATGAATTATGGAAGCTATTCAAAGTAAGTATTTTAGTATGTGAATTGAATTTGAGTTATAATGAGATTATACTTGTGAATATTGAGATATTGAAAATCTAATGAGATTTACGAGAAATCTGATATCGCATTGAGATACATTATGTTTGAAAATTTTTGAGACTATTAAGTTTGAGAAATTGAATATATATTGAAATTGTCTTTGGCAGTTCGGAAGAATCATTAGTCAAATTACAAATTGACACTTTGTCGGATTATTGTTAAAATTTTTGAAATTTCCAATTTAGTTAGATTTTGATAAAAGTAAAAATAGCCTAAATCTTCAATAAAGTTTTTGAATAAATAAATCAAGGACTGTAATGAAATCAGATAAAATAGAGTGCTCCGGCACACTGAGTGGCATAACTTGCTCGGCTACACTGTAGTCGGGTAAGGGGTGTCACATACACGGAAATGAACTTGGTAACATGTACCAACCCTAAAAGACTATCGAATGTGATATGTTAGTAACATTAAAACCTAATTTACCTAGAATGCATCGAGGGTCGATATATTAGGTTGATTAAGAAAATAATAGCATTCAGTGAATTACTTATCAAGCATTATCGTTAGAGACAGTTTAATTTAGTACTGAAACACTTCAAATTGTGTTTCTCAGTTAGCAAAGACTCAGGAAAAGGGAAGGAACACTGTGTCAAGACCAAGAGACAGTTATCAGAGGTTTGTGCACAACAGCTATTTCTTTTGAATTATTTTCAATTGAAATAAATTATGACTATTTGTATATTGTTGTTTTGAATTGTGAAACTGTGAAAAATTATTTGAATGATATTTGATGGATTTTTATTACTTGAAAAGCATTATAAATGGTTTGAAACTATGAAAATTTGTTTGAATGATATTGATGGATACTTATTGATTGAAAAGCATTGGAAATGATTTGAAACCACAGCTATCTTGTATATTGATTGTATTCCTCGCTAGCTTGTCTAGTGGGATGAATTGAATTCCCTCTCTGGCTGAAGTGTTGAAGTGTGTGCCTATTGAGGATGAATCGAATGAGTACTCATATTTTTTCTAGCTAGTTATGTTATTCCTCATTAGTCATCGACTTTTGGGACGAATTGAATACCTCATTAGCCATCGGCTTTTGGGACGAATTGAACTTTGGAACATGATTAAGCTGTGTGTGATTTATTGATTTGTATTATGAGATTGTGAAATGGAGTTAAATTCTTATTGACATTCACTGTCTTTTGAATTTAATCATGATTTGATTTATTGAAATTATTGTGATATTGAGAAATGGAGTTTAAATTCTTGTTGACATTTATTGTCTTGAATTTAACTATGGTTTTAAGTATCCACTCTTTATATGACTTATTAATTGTGATTTAAAATTTTATTCGTTAATGTTGTGCACCACTGAGACATTGTCTCAGCGATAGCTTTTTATTGCTGTCGCAAGTAGACAGACCAACAGGGCAGCACACTAGATTGCTAGTACATCCAGCGAGAGATTATCGGGTATATTGAGTATACCACATTTTGCATTTTGTACTGTAATGTATGACCACTGTATGTATATATTGTTTTTGGTTTTGAGCAGTTGTAAATTAAAATTGTACATTGAAGTTGTAAAGTAAATTATGAGATATTTTGACTTGTAAAATTTGTGTTATATTTCTTTTATCTCATCCTTTGAAAATACTGAAAAATTGTTATGGATTTGAGTTGAGAAAAGTATTGTATAATTTAACTGTTGGAGTTGAGATTGGAAAATATATTTGTGGAGTTGAGATTGGAAAATATATTTGAAGTGCTTTTTACAAGTTTTCTAAAGAACTGTTTTATCCAAAATACAGATGGCACTCTGCCAAAATTTTTACAGAAATTACTAATAGTCCAAATGAGTTAGCTGTTTCACTTCAGTTCACAATGGTTTTTAACACCTGTAAATAGTGCTCACCACTGTAAAAGAAGTAAGAAAAGTTTTTAAAATCCCTTGTAGTGTATTTAATGGGTTATCAGTAGACGGAGTTGGTAATTCATTAGGTATACTACGGGATCATGTTATGCCTTACAGAGGGGTAGGGTGTGACAACTCACATGACAGTCGTGTAAATGATTCTTAGACTTGAGACATTAAGTTATCTTATATAGGAATTACTGTATTTTGATACTGCTTACATATCATTCTATATAAAGATAATGAATGTGGCAGCTAATGGATATAGTATGAACTATGTGGAGATATATAATTGTCAAGATAGAATTCATCACCTTAGATAATTATGGAAAATATTTCAATTGTTCTTGGCCAGTATGAATTGTTAAATCCTTGCACAAGGTAAAATAAGATTGAGATCTTATTTAATTAATCAATCATACTGGGAGGACATAAATTATTTATATATAGCAGACACATTCCATGCATCAATGTATAAATCAAAATATTATGATGAAGGGATATTAATTACACTGACAGACTGATCACAGAAAGGTTAGTCAAACCACTTTGACAAATTCTAATATTTGGGTGGTCGTTACACATTGCTAGATGTCAATAATGATCTACAAATATAATTAATCAATTATGAATTGATGATAAAATTAAAGTATTAATTTTATTTAATTATATTTGGGCCAACATATTAGGAACCTAATGGGTCACACATGTAAAGACTGTGAGTGAGGAATTAAATTGAATTATCAAGTTGGACATAATAAAAATAATTCTAGAGACTTAAGGACTGAAGTATAAATTTTATTTACACTGCTTAATGTCTTAATAATTAAGTGTAGACTTAATTTAAAGTTTCTAGAATTGTAGAAATTAATTATGTGAATTATAATTCCTATAAGGGGTCAATTTATAATTAACAAATTCAAAAAGTTAAATTTAAAATTATAAAATGTTGTTCCCTATAAATAGGGAAGCTTGTCTTCCATTCTTGATAAGTGAAAAAAGAAAGAAAAGAGCTAGCACTCAAAACTCCCAATATTCTCTAAGAGTGTCTTGGAGAATTTCCTCACAACCGATCTGTGTAGATACCATCAGAGGCCGAACATATGGACGGCTGGTGGTTTGCTACAACCAGTCCCAGTGGTCAGAAAATTCCTCAAGCTGTTTGAGGTAATTTTGTGAAACAATTAAATTTTAATTATCACCAATCCATAATTAAAGTTGATCTTGTTTAATTGAGAATTAATGCTTCCTAACAGTGGTATCAAAGCCATTTTAATTAATTGTGGAATGGTTTGTTGTTGTTGGTGTTAATTTGAGTATTAAATTCATGTGATTATATATTGTTTCTCCAAAAAATTTTTTTCCTCTAATCAAATTTGGATTTGAAAATTTTGAAGATTTTGGTTTTGTTTCTTATAGATTTTAATCTATAAAAATTAATTTTACTCAAAGTAATTTTGAAATTTTCCTCATAAAATTAAAATAGAAAAACCTAGAATTTTTTTTTTTTTTTTTTTTTTTTTTGAAACCCATTTGAGTGTCTTCTGGATCAAGCAAGGAAGCTCGTTTGCTGGAGATTGGCTATGCCAAAGGACCATCCGGAATGCATGTTGAGTCTTCCTGGTGGCAATGCGTCATCCAGCCGCCTCAAATGCAGCAGATTTATGGCTGTCAAAGCCATGCAAAGCTGTTGGTTGTGCGACAGGAGAATGGTAGCTTGATGCTGCTGCTGGCTGGTTCTGGCAGTGTCAATGACACTCTTGCGATCAAAAATAGCCATGGAGATGGCTGCTGAACCTGCTGCACTTGGTGGTTTCAAGTGTGAGCTGCTGGTTTTTGGAAAACCATACTAGACATGGAAGGAGAAAGGGGCAGTCTGCTACCCCTCTATTTCATGATATTTATAGTTTTGCCACTATGTAATACTGCCATTAATTTTGCTTGTAATTGCAAAACTGCCATTGCTAATAATTTACAAAATTGCCACCGGTCATGTGGCTGTAAATAGGTTCTTGTTTTGGTAGAATTTGCAATTATGCCATTATGATTTCCTTATTCCAGTTTTGCTGTTGAATTTCCTATTGACTAAAATTAATAATTACATAATATTATTTTATTAAAATTAATTCTACTTATGGTTTTTAAATAAATAAAATTGTGATTTTATTTTAGTTCAATCGGAAGATAAAATTAAAATTGCTTAATTTAATATTAATTTTGGAAATTAGTTTCTAAAATTAATTTAGGGCATTTGAAATAAAGGAATTTATTGAATTAAATTGTTTAATTCAATATCAATTTTGGAAATGTGTTTTCCAAAATTGATGGCAAATTATGGAGCATCTAAAGTTGTTTTAGATTTTAATTGTCTAATTAGATTAGATATTGAATCTAGTTTTAAATTATTTAACTCACATGTGTATAATATTAGAAAATTGTTTCTAAATTATATATTGCATTGGGCAGTATAAAATTTGATTTAATTGTTTTGTTAAATTAATAGGTATTTAATTGTGATTAAATTACTTATTAATTAAAGGAAATTATTTCCAAGACAATTAAATAGAATTATTCAGTGGGAGGAACATTATATATTTTGATTTAATATTTCTAATTGTTAGAAATATTATTTTAAATACATATGAAACCAAAAACAACAATGACGATGATTAAATTTATTTATGCATTTTAATTTGATTATAATGCATGATGGATGATTATGGACTAAAGACTAATGTGATTGCTCTTTATATGTTTGAATGTCTGTATATTCATAAATAGGGACTATGTTCCCTGCCTTCTCTTATATTTTATGTTGTAAATTCTTTTCTCATTTTACTCCCCTCGAATGTAACTCGAGGTTTCTATTTCTGAAGTATGTAAACGTTATATAGTTTTAGAAAGAGTAGATACGAAAATTATTTGTAAGTATAAGCAGAAGGAGGAGCTGATGAATATACTTCAAGGAGCTACTAAGAAGACTTATGAAGTCTTACATTGCTACTACCTAGGCTTTTGACCCTATAATTCTCTCAAATGGCTCGAGATAATTATTTAGTAAAGTCCATAATCATCCAATTAGAAATGCATGCTAGAGGTGTATGTTATATATATGTGATGTGTGATATTGCTAGCATGTTAATTAATGAGACCTAAAAATTGGCATAGACCTAAAATCCCTCATTCAAATATTAAGTACATGTTATGAACATGATGCCTTCCATTGTTATATTATAAACATGAGTTCTATATTAAAGTTATAAAACAAGTCCCCCATTCTTATGGTTCAATATTAATATTCTAAGACCAAATCCAAAAGGTGCAAGAAGAAGAACAATAAAAAGAAAGGGACTTTCCCTAAAGCACTTAAGCCTACTGGGGGCATTAAAAAGGATAAAGGTACTTGCCATCACTGTGGCAAAGAAGGTCACTGGAGGAGGAACTGTGCTGATTATCTTGTTGCACTGAAGGAGAAGAAGCTTAATGAAGCTTCTACTTCATGTATGTTTATGATTGAGATAAATTTATCTATGTCAAATTCATGTTCTTGGGTATTAGATAGCAGATGTGGATCTCATATTTGTAATAATATGCAGGAACTAAGAAGACCTAGACCTTTACAGAAAGGTGAAATGGACCTACGAGTTGGAAATGGAGCAAGGGTTGTTGCTTTAGCGATAGGAACATGCATTTTGTCTCTACCTATGGGCCTTTTGCTTGAACTTGATAATTGTTATTTTGTTCCAGTATTAACTAGAAATATCATATCTGTATCTTGCTTGGCACTGAATGGATTTAAATTTATTATTGAAGGCAAATGTTGTTCCTTTTACAATAATGATATTTTCTATGGATCTAGTATTTATGCAAATGGTTTGTATATACTTGATCTTGAAAGGCCTATTCTTAACATAAATAGCAAGAAATTAAAATCAGATAATCAAAATCCATCCTATCTATGGCATTGTAGATTAGGTCATATAAATGAAATAAGCATCACAAAGTTACATAAGGAAGGATATTTTGATCCTTTTGATTATGAATTATATGAAACTTGTGAAGCTTGCTTAATGGGAAAAATGACTAAATCACACTTTACTAGAAAAAATGAAAGATCTACTGAATTGTTGGGCATAATACATTCAGATGTATGTGGGCCAATGACTATTTATGCTATAGGAGGGTATACATATTTCATTACATTTGCCGATGACCATTCTAGTTATGGGTATGTATATCAAATGACATATAAATCTGAATCTTTTGAAAAGTTCAAAGAATTCAGAAACGAAGTGGAGAAACAAACTGGAAAGAGTATCAAAATACTTCAATCTGGTCGAGGTGGAGAATACTTAAGCCAGGAGTTTTAAGATTATTTAAAGGAGAATGGGATTCTTCACCACTTGACACCTCCTGGAATGCTACAATAGAATGGTGTTTATGAAAGAAGGAACCGAACGCTATTTGTAACACCCTCCCTGTAGCAACTCAGTACATTCTACTGTTCCGGTAATCGATATTTGCCTGGACAGCTAGAACGTCCGGAAAAATATTTAAACTAAAGTGAGGAACCATAATTAACTCAAATATTAATAACAAAGATTTAGGAAAAATTTTAGAAATAAAATACAACCAAGTTAAATGAGCCAGCGCCCAAGCGATGGATAACCTAGTGGGAAGCTACGGTTCTCACAACTAGGAGCCCTAGACCCAGGGGAAAATTCAAAAAATAATTTTTGGCACTCCAGAGAAGGGTCATTGAGGTTCCAATGACATTAGAATGCCAACAAAATGAATACAAAAATTTTTGAATTAGTACAGACAATTTTAGTTTGTTAACCAAATGAAGGGCATTTTGGTCATTTCGTTTTCAGAGATGATTTTTGGCCGACTTGTCCAGTTAACTAAATAATTATTATAACACAAAATGTGAATAAATATTGCTACAAATTAAATTGAAAATGAGTAGAGAAGAAAAGGAAAGAAAATGAGATTAAATGACAATTTTGATATCACATGATGTCATCAATCCTTTCCCCACCAATCACAATTAAGCTAGCTTATTAAAAAAGGATAATTGAGACAAAAATAAATAAAAACAATCAGATTCATCTCCTTCCCCATTTCCATCCGTTTCCTCTTCCATACCCAAACCACCATTGAAAGCTTATCAAAGCTTCAATTCCCACCTTAAACCACCTCAAAACCCTAACTTGCCTTCATTAAAAATTATCCCTACCACTAGAGCAAGCTTTGGGTAGCAATTTGAAAGGAAGAAAGTGAAGTTTTTAAGCCTTGAAAAGTGCCTAAGTCAAGGTTAGTGCCAATTTATTCTAAAAATTTTGTGTATGGCTGCCATTGAACATGATGTTGGTGTTGTAAACTATGGATTGTAAGTGTATGAAAATTTTAGTTGTTAGAGTTAGGGTTTGAGGCATAAAACTTAAATTTTGTTCATGTGTTGGTGAATCAAATTTTAAATGGTCAATTAATGACCATTTGGCTGTGTATGATGAGGAAACGAAGAGAGTTGTGGCTTGGTATTTGAGATTGGTAAGCTGCCTTGGCTAACCTGCAGGACTGACCATGAGTCCAGCAGGTTTGGGAGCCATAAATGGAGTTGTATAGGTTCAATTGGTACAAGGAAAATTGGTCATGAAACTAGACATATAATGACACAACTTTGGTGAAGAAACCTTGCCCAGAAAACCAAACCAAGTTGGCCTAAAAATTGCCCTAATCTGGGTGACTTGCATTCTGCCTGGGCAAAATGACCAATTGAACAGTGTTTATTCATTTGTTGATAACTCAGTGTACAAAGGTCCAATTGACCTAAAATGTTACCAACTGAAAGCTGGGACATAGACCTACAACTTTCATGAAAAACACAAATCCAAATTCTGATCATAACCTAGTCAAATTGCCAACCAAACTTAGGTTAAATTTGGCAGAACCAGTTTTGCCCAGAATTTTGGATTCTGTCCAATTCGGCCAGTTATGGTTTTTAGGCCACAACTTGAGCTACAAAACTCCAAATGGAGTGATTCAAAAAAGGAAATGTAACTAGACAAAATAAGGAACAACTTTCATGAAGACAATTTTGCCAAATTCCTACTGTAAAAATGATTAATAGAACAGTAAACACAAGGCTTGAAATCTGAAAATTTTGAACAACTAGCACTAAGCTTAGAAATGGTATTGACAACCAATACCAACAATTTTAGAATGCAAAATGTGGTATGTTGGGAGTATTAGAACCAATGTACCTATTGTCTATGCAAAAGTCAACATTTTAGTTGACTAATGAAATGAATAGTAACACCTAAACTTAATTTTCAAGAATTGTAAAGTTTAAAAGTGTAACATGCCCTAGTACACCTAGTAAGATTGGTTTGGATAGGTTCGCATGCCAATAGGGTTTAGTTAGCAGTACTGCACATGGCATTATGCTATTCTGTGATTTCATGGCTTTTAGCCATTCTGACATTGTGTTGAGACTTGGCCTTATGCCTAATGTTATTACAGCTTATTGGCTATTCTGTTGCACACCGAGAGACACAAATGTGACCGATGGTGTGACGGCTCGAGGTACTTGATACCCAGTGCTAGTTTACCCGTTTATCCAGTCCAGTCATCCAGTATAGGTTACTTGGGCAACCAAAAGTGAAAGTTGATAAATTTAATGAAATAATAAATATAACAAGTACCAAATAAATAAGACTGCCAGTAATTATAAAAAATTTGTCTGCATGAGACATCAATACACTCACTGCATATTTATTTTTTTTATTAGTTCTTTTTATTTTATTATTGGCACCACTAAGCATTATTACTTAGTGTGTCACCTTTTGCCACACGTAGGTTCTGGAGACACAGACAGAGAGCCCAGCAGACCACAGACTGGGTGAGGTCACAGATCTGCCTAGCGTCAGAGTCACCTCTCATCTACAGTGCATCAGTGGTAGGACCTTTAGGTCCCTTTTGAAATTATGTTTTTGCATTTTGTAATAGGTAGTAGTTTGTGATTTGTAAATTATGAACTAGCGTAAATTAGTAAATTTATGTAATCATATGTTGATCTACATAGTTGAAGAATTTTGTTAATTAATATAATTTGAGAATATCTTCATGAAATTTTTGTTGATTTTGAATTTGAATGAAATTGTGGATTAATGTTGAGAACATGAAATGATTGTTAATGTTGAGACCATGTTGATGGTTATTGGAGTTTGAGAATGATTGGAAATTATTATTGGAAGTGTTTTTCACAGGTTCCGAAGAACTGTTTTCTTCATTTTTAGCAGGTACTCTGCCGGATTTTCTATAAAATTTTCGAAACCTCAAAAAAATTATAATTTCAATAAATGACTTAAATGAATTATATTTCGTAAATTGTACTTCATAACTATGAAAAAAATAAATTAGGAAGAATACAAAATGATTGAATTAAAATAGGGTGTTCTGATACACTGCGTGGCTTATCTTGCTCGGCTACACTGTAGACGGGTAAGGGTGTCACATTTATTGGTATCAGAGCACAGTTTAGGCATTTCTGGGCCTAAATTGAGTCCATGCCATGAATTGCATTTGTAGGAGTCGAGGTGACACTAATGCAGATCTGTTTGTCTTTGTTATTTTGAATAGGATATGGACCCCACATCTCAAAGGGCAGTTGAGGAGGAAGTGGAGAGTCATGCTCCACCTGCAGCGGTGAGGCCCGGGGTAGGGGAACTGCTCACTTGACTCAACAGAGCACCTCAGCCTCCACAGGCCGTGTTCCAGCAAATGGCCGAGTTTTTCCGATAAATGGCTAGGGTAATGCCACCACCACCACCACCTCCACAGCAGAAATCACATTTGGAAAGGATAAGAAAATTTAGAGTAGTTGACTTCTTTGGCAAGAGAGAAGATGATTATGTTGCAGTAAAAAACTGGTTGAATAGAACATGTAGAGTTTTACAACAACTCCACTGCACTCCAGAGCAAAATCTAGAAGCTGGAGTAATAACTTGGGACTTCTTCCTCTCAGAATTCAAGAAGAAATATGTAGGTAGTGTATACCTGGAAGAGAGAAGAAAAGAGTTCATCAACCTGAGGCAGAGAAAGCTATCAGTAGCAGAGTATGAGAAGGAAGTTGTCAGACTGAGCCACTATGGAAGGGAGATAGTCTCTAATGAGGCTAAAAGGTGTAAGAGATTTGAAGAGGGATTAAATGATAACATAAAGATCATGATTATTGCCTTGGGAATTATAGACTTCACCAAGTTAGTGGAAGCTGCATTAAAAGTTGAAAAGGTTAGAATAAGTGAGCAGACCAGAAGGGAGAGATAGCAGAAGAGGGGCCCGAGTCAGTCTAGCTCATCTCTTGCACCTGGGAAGAAGTTCAAAGGTCTACCTGCACAGAGTTCAGGTCAACCTCAAGGTCAGGGTCAGTTTCAGGGGCCCAGGCCACAGTTTACCCCTAGGAGAGGTCAGTGCACACCATCTGTGGGCAGCTCTCCAGGGACAGGGTTCAGGGGACTAGCCCTAGCATCTTCTGCATGTCCACATTGCCTGAAGTGGCATAAGGGGGAGTGTTGGAGAGTGACTGGTGCCTACTTAAGGTGTGGGTCGATAGAGCATCAGCTGAGGAACTGTGCACGCAGAACTACTACAGCTGCTCCAACACAAGCACAAGCAGACAAACCTGCTCCTATACCACAAAGGGGTAGGAAATCTGGCAAATCTGAGGCAGTGGGACCATCATAGAGGCTTGCATCTGAGCCAGCAGAGAGGCTTGAGGGCAGACCACCTACCAGAGCCTATACCATGAGAGCTCAGGAGGAGCAAGATGCCCCAGACATCATCAAGGGTACGTTCTCCCTCTACAATACATCTGTGCATGCATTGGTGTATCCAGGATCCACTCATTCATACATCTGCATCAACCTACCCATAGAAAGGGGGATACTAGTAGGGGAGAGTGACCAAGACATTCTAGTCACTAATCCATTAGGCCACAGAGTAGTGGTGAACAAAGTGTACAAGAGTTACCCGTTAAGGATTCAGGGGTATGAATTATTGGCAGACCTGATTGAGTTACCTTTTCATGAGTTTGACGTGATTTCAGGAATGGACTGGTTGTCACGTCATCAGGCAATGGTTGATTGTAAACTGAAGAGGATTTCTTTGAAAACTCCTAAGGGTAATGAGATTCCAGTTGTAGAAGAAAGGACATATTTCTTATCCAATGTCATTTGAGCCACAGTTGCAAGAAAACTAATGAGAAAAGGCTATGAAGCATACCTAGCACATGTGGTGGATACTAGGCAGGCTAAGCTAGATCTGTGTGACATATCCATAGTAAGAGACTTCCCAGATGTGTTCCCTGAAGAATTGTCTAGCTTACCACCAGAAAGGGAAGTTGAATTTGCTATTGAGATACTACCGGGTACAGCACCAATCTTTATTGCTCCTTATAGGATGGCACCCACAGAATTAAAGGAACTGAAAATCCAGTTACAGGAGTTACTGGATAAGGGGTTCATACACCCCAGTGTGTCACCATGGGGAGCTCCAGTGCTGTTTATAAAAAAGAAGGATGGGACTTTGAGGTTATGCATCGATTATCGGTAGTTGAATAAAGCAACTGTGAAAAATAAATATATGTTGCCTAGAATTGATGATTTGTTTGATCAGTTGAAGGAAGCAGGAATATTTTCCAAAATTGATCTCATATTAGGGTATCATCAGTTGAGGGTGAAAGATGCAGATGTGCCAAAGACTGCATTCAGGACTCGGTATGGGCATTATGAGTTCCTAGTGATGCCCTTTGGCCTAACAAATGCACCAGCAGCATTCATGGACTTTATGAACCGTATCTTCCATCCATACCTAGATCGGTTCATAGTGGTCTTTATTGATGATATTTTGGTGTATTCCAAGACCAGAGAAGAACATGATGAACATTTAAGGATTGTTCTGCAAACTCTGAGAGAAAAGAAGCTGTATGCTAAGTTGTCCAAGTGTGACTTCTGGTTGAATGAGATTGCATTCCTTGGACACATAGTGTCAGCTGATGGGATTAGAGTGGATCCCAAGAAGATAGAAGCAGTGATAGAATGGAAGCCTCCCAGGAATACAACTGAGGTCAGAAGTTTCTTGAGGCTAGCTGGGTATTACAGAGGATTTGTGAAGAGATTTTCTTTAATAACTGCTCAAATGACCAAGCTGTTACACAAGAATGTCAGATTTGATTGGAATGACAAGTGTCAGGCCAGTTTCGAGAAGTTAAAGGCTATGTTGATAGAGGCACCAGTGTTAACATAGCCAGTGTCAGGAAAGGACTTTGTGGTCTACAGTGATGCTTCTCATAATGGGTTAGGGTGTGTATTGATGCAAGAGGGGAAGGTGGTCGCTTATGCTTCCATGCAGCTCAGGCCACATGAACAGAATTACCCTACCCATGATCTAGAACTTGCAGCAATTATCTTCGCACTGAAGTTGTGGAGGCATTACTTATATGGTGAAACGTGTTACATTTACACAGACCACAAAAGCCTAATATACTTGCCAACCCAGAAGGAACTCAACCTTAGACAGAGGCGATGGATTGAGTTCCTGAAGGACTATGACTATGTGATTGACTACCATCCTGAGAAGGCAAATGTAGTTACTGATGCTTTGAGCAGAAAATCCATCATAGCTTTGAGATCATTGAATGCCCGTCTATCCTTAGCTCTAGATGGAGCTATTTTGGCTGAGTTACAAGTGAGGCCAAACCTACTATAGCAGATTTTAGATGGGCAAAAGGTAGATGAGAAATTAATGACTACTGTGAGTAAAATCTCAGGGGGGAAAGCAACTAACTATGAGGTAAAAGCAGATGGGTGTCTATACTACAAAGGAAGAGTATGTGTACCAGATGATGGGGAATTCAAAGCTAGTATTCTGAAAGAGGCACACACCAGTGTTTATGCTATGCACCCAGGAAGTACAAAAATGTATCATGATATGAAGCTTCAGTATTGGTGGCCTGGTATGAAGAAGGACATAGCTAACTATGTAACTAAATACTTGACATGTCAGTAAGTCAAGGTAGAATATCAGCTTCCATCGGGTTTGCTACAGCCTATACGCATACCTTAATGGAAATGGGATCGGGTCACCATGGATTTTATAAGTGGTCTACCTCTCACCTAGAAGAAGCACGATGCAGTATGGGTGATAGTAGATAGATTGATGAAGTCAGCACACTTTTTGCCAGTTAGGACTGACTACTCACTAGAGAAATTAGCATAATTGTATATCAGTGAGATAGTTAGACTGCATGGAATTCTACTTTCCATCATATCTGATCGAGACGCAAGGTTACATCGAGATTTTGGAAGAAATTGCATGAATCCTTGGGTACACAACTCCACTTCAGCACAGCTTTCCATCGTCATACGGATGGGCAATCAGAAAGAGTAATCCAAGTAAATAATTGAACCAATTGAACTAATATAAATATTGAACTGAAATGATAATAATAACATGAAATATATGTCAGGTCCTTGAGGATATGCTAAGGAGTTGTGTCATGGAGTTTGAGGGAAGTTGGGATAGATACCTCCCATTGGCAGAATTTGCATAGAATAATAGCTACCAAGCTAGCATCCAAATGGCCCCATATGAAGCACTGTATGGGAGAAAATGTAGAACTCCAGTGTGCTGGACTGAATTGGGTGAAGACAAACTGGTAGACCCAGACTTGGTGAAACAGACTGAGGAGAAGGTAAAACTAATCAAAGCCAATCTGAAGGTTGCCTCAGACAGATAGAAATCCTATGCTGACTTGAAGAGAAAAGAAATAGAATATGCAGTTGGTAATAAAGTGTTTCTCAAGGTGTCACCTTGGAAGAAGGTGCTAAGCTTTGGAAGAAAAGGTAAGTTAAGCCCTAGGTTCATTGGCCCATATGAAGTCATTGAACGTGTGGGTCTAGTGGCCTACAGGCTAGCTTTACCACTAGAGCTGGATAAGATCCACAATGTGTTCCACGTATCCATGCTAAGAAGATACCACTCAGATCCTTCACATGTCATCTCCATGGAAGAAATTGAAGTACAACCAGATTTGACATATGAAGAAGAACCCATACGGATCCTAGCTCGGGAAGAGAAAGAGTTGATGAATAAGCATATTCCACTGGTGAAAGTGCTTTGGAGGCACCACAACACCGAGGAGGCAACTTGGGAAAGTGAAGAGACGATGAGGCAATAGTTCCCTCAACTGTTTGCATCAGGTAAATTTCAAGGATGAAATTTAAATTAGAGGGGAAGAGTTGTAACAACCTCCCTGTAGCAACTCCATACATTCTACTGTTCCGATAACCAGTATCAGTCCACACAGCTAGAACATCCGGAAAAATATTTAAACTAAAGTGAGGAACCATAATTAACTCAAATATTAATAAGAAAGATTTAGGAAAAATTTTAGAAATAAAATACAACCAAGTTAAATGAGGTGGTGCCCAAGTGATGGGTAACCTAGTGGGAAGTTGCGGTTCTCGCAACTAGGAGCCCTAGACCTAAGGGAAAATTCATAAAATAATTTTTGGGAATCCAGAGAAGGGTCATTGAGGTCCTATGGCATTAGAATGCTAAGAAAATGCTTAGAAAAATTTTCAATCGATACAGACAATTTTAGTCTGTTAAGCCAAACGAAAGGCATTTTGGTCATTTCGTCTTCAGAGATGATTTTTGGCCGACTTGTCCAGTTAAGTAAATAATTATTATGGCATAAAATGTGAATAAATTTTGCTACAAATTAAATTGAAAATGAATAGAGAATAAAACGAAAGAAAATGAGATTAAATGACAATTTTGACATCACATGATGTCATCAATCCTTTCCCCACCAATCACAATTAAGCTAGCCTATTAAAAAGGGATAATTGAGACAAAAATAAATAAAAGCAATCAGATTCATCTCCTTCCCCATTTCCAGCCGTTTCCTCTTCCACACCAAAACCACCATTGAAAGCTTATCAAAGCTTCAATTCCCACCTTAAACCACCTCAAAACCCTAACTTGCCTTCATTAAAAATTATCCCTACCACTAGAGCAAGCTTTAGGCAGCAATTTGAAAGGAAAAAAGTGAAGTTTTTAAGCCTTGAAAAGTGCCTAAGTCAAGGTTAGTGCCAATTTATTCTAAAAATTTTGTGTATGGCTGCCATTGAACATGATGTTGGTGTTGTAAACTATGGATTGTACGTGTATAAAAATTTTAGTTGTTGGAGTTAGGGTTTGAGGCATAAAACTAAAATTTTGTTCATGTGTTGGTGAATGAAAGTTTAAATAGTCAATTAGTGACCATTTGGCTGTGTATGATGAGGAAATGAATAGAGTTGTGGCTTGGTATTTGAGATTGGTAAGCTGCCTTGGCTGACTTGCAGGATTGACCATGAGTCCAGCAGGTTTGGGCAGCCATAAATGGAATTGTATAGGTTCAATTGGCACAAGGCCAATTGATCATGAAACTAGACACATAATGGCACAACTTTGGTGAGAAACCCTGCCCAGAAAACCAAATCAAGTTGGCCTAAAAATTGCCCTAATTCGGGTGACTTGCATTCTGCCTAGGCAAAATGACCAAATGAACAGTGTTTATTCATTTGTTGATAACTCAGTGTAGAAAGGTCCAATTGACCTAAAATGTTATCAGTAGAAAGCTGAGAAATAGACCTACAACTTTCATGAAGAACACAAATCCAAATTATGATCATAACCTAGTCAAATTGCCAACCAAACTTAGGTTACCAACCGCGTAACCGCTTTGCCTGAATTTTGGATTCTGTCCAATCCGGCCAGTTATGGTGTTTAGGCCACAACTTGAGCTACAAAAATCCAAATGGAGTAATTCAAAAAAGAAAATATAACCAGACAAAATAAGGAACAACTTTCATGCAGACAAATTTGCCAAATTCCTAATGTAAAAATGACCAATAGAATAGTAAACACAAGGCTTAAAATCTGAAAATTTTGAACAACTAGCACTAAGCTTAGAAATGGTATTGACAACCAATACCAACAATTTTAGAATGCAAAATGTGGTATGTTGGGAGTATTAGAACCAATGTACCTATTGTCTATGTAAAAGTCAACATTTTAGTTGACTAATAAAATGAATAGTAACACCTAAACTTAAATTTCAAGAATTATAAAGTTTAAAAGTGTAACATGCCCTAGTACACCTAGCAAGATTAGTTTGGATATGTTGGCATGCCAATAAGGTTTAGTTAGCAGTACTGCACATGGCATTATGCCATTCTGTGATTTCATGGCTTTTAGCCATTCTGACATTGTGTTGAGACTTGGCCTTATGCCTAATGTTATTACAGCTTATTAGCTATTCTGTTGCACACCGAGAGACACAAATGTGACCGATGGTGTGACGGCTCGAGGTACTTGATACCCAGTGCTAGTTTACCTGTTTATCCAGTCTAGTCATCCAGTATAGGTTACTTGGGCAACCAAAAGTGAAAGTTGATAAATTTAACGAAATAATGAATATAACAAGTACCAAATAAATAAGACTACCAATAATTATTAAAAATTTGTCTGCATGAGACATCAATACACTCACTGCATACTTATTTTTTTTATTAGTTCTTTTTTATTTTATTATTGGCACCACTAAGCATTATTGCTTAGCGCGTCGCTTTTTACCATGCGTAGGTTCTGGAGAGACAAACAGAGAGCCCAGTAGACCACAAACTGGGTGAGGTCATAGATCTGCCTAGCGTCAGAGTCACCTCTCATCTACAGTGCATCAGTGGTAGGACCATTAGGTTCCTTTTAAAATTATGTTTTTGCATTTTGTAATAGGTAGTAGTTTGTGATTTGTAAATTATGAACTCATGTAAATTAGTAAGTTTATGTAATCATATGTTGATGTACATATTTGAAGAATTTTGTTAATTAATGTAATTTGAGAATATCTTTATGAAATTTTAGTTGATTTTGAATTTGAATGAAATTGTCGATTAATGTTGAGAACTTGAAATGATTGCTAATGTTGAGACCATGTTGATGGTTATTGGAGTTTGAGAATGATTGGAAATGATTATTGGAAGTGTTTTTCGCAGGTTCCGAGGAACTCTTTTCTCCATTTTTAGCTGGTACTCTGCCGGATTTTCTATAAAATTTTCGGAACCTCAAATAAATTATAATTTCAATAAATGACTCAAATGAATTATATTTCATAAATTGTACTTCATAACTATGAAAAAAATAAATTAGGAAGAATAAAAAATGATTGAATTAAAATAGGGTGTTCTGATACACTGCGTGGCATATCTTGCTCAGCTACACTGTAGACGGGTAAGGAGTGTCACACTATTAGATATGGTACGATCCATGATGAGCAATGTGGAACTTCTAGTTTCTTTTTGGGGCTATGCCCTACAAACTTTTGCATACCTTCTAAATAGAGTTCCATCCAAATCTATTGAAAAGACACTATCACACCCTACTCCTCTGTAAGGCATAACATGATCCCATAGTACACCTAACGAATTACCGTACTTTGCCTACCGGTAACCCATTAAATATACTACAAGGGATTTTAAAACAATTTTTATACATTTTTAAGTTGGTGGGTAAATATTTTTTTCACAAATATTAAAACTTTTAATTGATATTAAGTCATAAATCAAATTTTCGGATATTTAAAACTACCACAATTTTTACAAAAATTTCGGCAAAGTACCTACTGTATTTTGAGAAAAAAGTTCTTCAAAACCTGAAAAGAAACACACTACCAATATTTTGACTCAGCCATAACTCCAATACTAATCCATTTCATCTCACAATCTCATACAATAAGCTCAACTCAAAATCAACCGCAATTCGAAGCATCTCATTTCAAAAAAAGAATAATTTCTCATTCACAAAATACAAAAATTTAATTATTTACATTGATTACAAAACTCAGAAATAAATTTGAATATTATAATAATTTGCATTTAAATTACATACCCAAAATAATATTATAAAAGTTTTTGTATAACTGCTCAACCAATTTACATACATATAATTACATGCATCTATCAAAATCTAATGTACAAGGGTATACCTCTAATATACCTGAAGTTAATCCCAATGAGTATTCAAGACGCAAATACCAGAAATCTCACTCGGCTACTCTATCTTTACTTTCACCTGCAACATTATACAAAGCTATCACTGAGTGGTGAACTCAGTGGTGCACAACCATGATTTAAAACATAATATACAATACCTTACCAAAATTTTAGCAAAGAATTTGGAAATCTTGAAATTCAATCAAAATTCCAAAAATCAAAATATTTGTTGCCAAGAAAATAAATCATTTGTTAAAATAACTCTGCTCAAGAATTTCAATTTATCAAATCATAACTGAACCTTTAAAGTAATTCCAATAATTTATGAAAACAAATCTTAATTCTAATAAAATCAATTATGCATAAACCCCATTTGAAATCATAATTCTTACTGCTCAAAACCCATTCTTTATCTCACTAACTATGCAAGACTAATCCGTAAGGGCCATCTTTGGGGCGATTCTAACTCCCTATGGTTGGAGAGGTCAAATCAGGATTCTAACTCCCTATGGCCGGGGAGGTCGAATCATCGTGCACAGTACACACCACAATAATGTAACTTCTAAAATGGCCAATGAAAAACTTAGATCTAACCACCAATAAGAGGAGAACCTAAGCCTGTGCACATACCATGGTATTCAAAACAAAACAAAGCTAACTCCATTGTCTCCTCAACAAATGAGAGAGACGGGTAATAACCTAGTCAAGCATCTATAGTGAGATATAAAATAATATCATGAATTTCTTTATCCTTTTTGTGAGCATAAATCACAGCACAATTCAATTCAATGTCAATTCCAATATCCAAAAATTTTTATGCTCATCACAATTCAAATAAATTTTATCCATTCCCAGTCAAGTATGTTTCAATCAAAATTTTTCCAAAGCTAACTTTATTCAATTCATGACAAAATAAAATCATAACTAATTTCATTCTCTAAAACTAAACTCATTCATACCATAACACATTTCAATAATTATTGAGATAAATTCAATATTTGATGAACATAATACAATAAGAAATGAAATCATTTAGTCAAAAGACATATAAAGAAACATAACCAATAAAAATACTAGTTGTGCACAGACCTCTTTATTGACTAGTTTACTATAAATTTCGATTTTTTCTTGAAGATCCATTTTCAGTCTCTTTTTTAACTTAAACACATAATTTACAGTGTTCCAGTATCATAACTCATAATAAATCTAATAAATAATTCATGTCTACTAAATTCTAGCCCTAATATGCTTAAATTAACGTTCTTTGAAATTTGCACTTTGGGGTTACTATTCATGACACTATTCAAGTCAAAATATTGACTTTCTCATGCTTAATAGGTATGTGAATTCCAATTACACCCACATACCACATTTTGAGTGTCAAATTTGTTGGTCTTGGTTGCCATTTCAATTTCTAACTCTCCTATGAGAAATTGCCATTTTTTCCGTTTTGATCCCTGGTTTTGCATTGCTCCATTGGTCTGGTTACTATGGAAATTTGGCTAAGTGTCCTTCATCAAAGTTGTTCCTTATTGTCTTATCTTTAATTCTCTTTTTGAATCACTCCATTTGGAGTTTTTTAGGCCATGATATGGTTATTTTATTAAGACTGGCTGGATTGGTGTTACTCAGAATTTCTGGGCTTGTTTAGGTTCTGGCAATTTTGGACAACTAAATTTGGGTGTCAATTTCATTTGGTTATGGGCAGAATTTGGGTTCGTGTTCTTCATGAAAGTTGTAGTGTTATGTCATACCTTTCCAATGCCACAAAAAGCAGGTCATTTTTGGCCTTGCCTAGGCCAAGTTATGGCCAAATGAACTGTTCATTTGGTCATTTTTGTACAGTGGCAGTGCACATTACCCAGATTTGACCTAATTGTTCACTATCTAAATGTCATTTTTTGGGCATGGTTTCTAAATGAAAATTGTGTCTTTATTTGTCTAATTTCATTCCCAATTGTCCTCACACCAATTGGGTTAGTAAAATTTTAGTTTTGGTCCCTGAAATGGACCTAGGTCAGGCTATCCAGTAGTGACCCCTCACCAGTCCAAATTTGACTTAACTTCTCATCATTCAACACATTCTAAATTACACCATTTAACCATTTTAAAACTCACTTAGGTCAAAGTAAATCAATTTACCAAATTCTAAAATTTTCCCCCCAAACCCTAAGGGTCAAGAACCCTAATTTTTCTACTTGATTAAATTCTTGCAATTAAAGTGTATAAACACTATCTAAACACTAAATTAAGCTTAATTACACTTTTAATTCCCTCAAAATCCATCAAACCCTACCCCTTCTAATGTTGGTTGAAATTCCATTAGTCCCTTAATCCAATATTTTTGTTTGATTTTTACACAATTCCTAAGTTAATTCAATTATATTTGCATAAATTTAAAGAGAGAAATTGAAATTCACTACTAACCTCTTTCTTCAATTTCTCAAGCTCTAATTTCTTCAATTTCTTCTTCCTTTTCCTTCTTCAATCTTCTTTTCAAGTTGCAAGGGCAAGGTTTAATTAAGTGAGTTGGGAAATTGTGGCTATGTTTGGTGTTTAATCAAGCTCCAAATGAGCTTTAACGGTGGTTTGTGAGAGAAAGATGGGAGAGAAGAGAGAGGTATGGGAGACAGCACTAGGAAGAAGAAATGGAGATGTAATTTTTTTTTTCTTTTCTTGTCATTTTATGTCATTATCCCATAATTATCATAATTACTCAACTCAACTCAACTAAGCCTTTATCCCAAAAATTTGGGGTCGGCTATATGGATTCACTTTTTCCACTCTGAACGATTTTGGGTTAAATCCTCAGAAATGTGTAATGCTTCTAAGTCATGCTGTACTACTCTCCTCCAAGTCAATTTAGGTCTACCCCTTTTTTTCTTTCTATCCTCTAGCCTAATGTGCTCTACTTGTCTAACTGGAGCCTCCGTATGTCTACGCTTCACATGACCAAACCACCTCAATCTCCCTTCTCTCAACTTATCTTCAATTGGCACCACTCCTACCTTTTCTCTAATACTTTCATTACGGACTTTATCTAGTCTAGTATGACCACTCATCCACCTTAACATTCTCATCTCTGCAACTCTTATCTTAGATGCATACGACTCTTTCAGTGCCCAACACTCACTACCATATAGCATAGCCGTATGGTCAGACGGTAAAATTTTCCTTTTAATTTATTGGGAATCTTACGATCACATAAAACTCCCGTGGCACGTCTCCACTTCAGCAATCCGGCTTTAATCCTATGACTAACATCCTCCTCACATCCCCCATCCACTTGAAGGACTGAGCCTAGATATTTAAAGTGATTACTTTGGGACAGTGCCACTCCATTCAAACTAACTCCTTCCCTATCACCGGTTTGGCCTTCACTGAACTTGCAATGCATGTATTCTGTCTTCGTTCTACTTAACTTAAAACCCTTTGACTCTAGAGTACTTCTCCAAAGTTCTAGCTTCCTATTGACTCCTTCTCGTGTCTCATCTATCATAACAATATCATCCGCAAACATCATGAACCAAGGAATATTCTCTTGTATATGTTTCGTAGTTCATCTAAAACTAATGTAAAAGGTAAGGGCTTATGGCTGATCCTTGGTGTAATCCAATTGAGATCGGAAAATCTCTTGTGTCCCCTCCATTGCGCACAATAGTAGTTGCTCCTTCATACATATCTTTCAATACTTGTATGTACCTAATAGATACTCTCTTTTGTTCTAACGCATTCCATAAAACCTCTCTTGGAACACTATCATAAGCCTTCTCCAAATCAATAAAAACCATGTGTAGATCTTTCTTCCCATCTCTATATTTCTCCATCAAGCTTCTAATGAGAAAGATCGCTTCCATAGTTGAACGACCAGGCATGAAACCAAATTGATTGAGAGAGATAGAAGTATCATGACGTAGTCGATACTCCACAACTCTCTCCCACAACTTCATAGTATGGCTCATGAGTTTAATTCCCCTATAGTTTGAGCAACTCTGTATGTCTCCCTTATTTTTAAAAATAGGTACTAAAATACTCTTCCTCCATTCATCAGGCATTTTCTTTGAGTTTAGAATCTTATTAAATAATTTAGTTAACCATGCCACTCCCATATCTCCCAAATACTTTCACACTTCAATTGGTATTTCATCGGGTCCACAGGCTTTACCTACTTTCATTCTCTTAAGTGCTTCCTTTACTTCTAAATATCTAATCCTTCTAGTATAATTTACATTCTTTTCTATTGTTCTATAATCTATATTCACGCTATTTCCATTTTGACTATTATTAAAGAGATCATTAAAATAATTTCTCCATCTTTCTTTAATGTCCTCATCTTTCACCAACACTTTTCCTTCTTTATCCTTAATGCACCTAACTTGATTGAGATCTTGACATTTCCTTTCTACTCCTTGCTAATCTATTAATATCTTTATCCCCTTCTATAGTTCCAAGTTTCTCATATAACTTTTCAAAGGCCTGTGCTCTTGCTTGGCTAACTGCCTTTTTTGCCTCTTTCTTTGCTATCTTGTACTGTTCATATGCCTCATTATTATCACATTTAGGTAATTTCTTATACCATTCCCTTTTTCTCTTCAACGCTTTTATACTTCCTCATTCCACCACCATCTCTCTTTGAGGTTGGTCCATGTCCTTTAGACTCCCCAAGTACTTTTCTAGCTACTTCTCTAATCTTTGATGCCATCTGTATCCACATATCATTGGCCTCCATATCTAGCTTCCATACTTCGGACTCAAGAAGCTCATTTTTGAACTTCACTTGCTTTACTCCTTTGAACTCCCACCACTTTGTTCGAGCTACACTATTTCTTCTGACCTTACTTGAATTGTTCCTAAACTTGACATCCAAGACCACCAACCTATGTTGACTTGTTAAAGCCTCTCTGGAATGACCTTGCAATCCTTGCATAGAGCTCTATTTGTCTTCTGGTTAAGAGGAAGTCGATTTGACTTCTATGTTGC
This sequence comes from Hevea brasiliensis, assembly GCF_030052815.1. Lineage (NCBI taxonomy): Eukaryota > Viridiplantae > Streptophyta > Magnoliopsida > Malpighiales > Euphorbiaceae > Hevea > Hevea brasiliensis. The sequence goes on along the minus strand of NC_079499.1, from coordinate 77,352,803 downwards.
CCACTTTTGAAAGTCACTAAATGTGACTCTCTTTTATAAAGTAGGTATTTGCTAGTATTAGGTCGTATTCCATATCAAAATCCTGGATGCTTTTTCACTCCTCATTTCGAATGACAAAAAAATAACCTGCATGAACATTCTCATAACCTTGCCTATCACTTCCTACATGTCCATTCAAATCTCCACCAATGAAAACATTCTCTTCATTCGGTATGCTTTGCATTAAATCATCCATATCTTCCCAAAACCTTTGTTTACTCTCACTGTCTAGTCCTATTTGTGGGGCATAAGCACTAACTATATTTATTGTTTCTCCGTCTAGTACTAGCTTTACTAGTATAATTCTATCTCCTACTCTTTTCACAGCCTACTCTGCGTCTTTCAATGTCACGTCTATGATTATACCCACTCCGTTCTTGTTTCTCTCCTTTCCGGTAAACCACAATTTGTACCCTGAATTACCCACTTCCTTACTTTTCTCTCCTACCCATTTAGTCTCCTGAATGCAAGCAATATTCACCCTTCTCCTTTCCAAGGTATCCACAAGCTCCATTAATTTTCCTATAAGTGATCCAATATTCCAAGTACCAACCCTGATCCTCCTCCTATCCTGCTCCTTCCTAATTGGTCTCCTTCTATGATATCTTCTATTATTTTCTATGTCTATCTTGTGTTCTGTTCCACTATTTGTTCTATTATCTGTCCTATGGACTAACTTCTTTACCCACACCCGTCCATGATGTGGGAACCCTTGCTCACTTAACACCACACTAGGGCGCCGGCATGGCGCGTCGCTTTCGGTGAATGCCCTACACCCTTGCATATTTATCACTACACCCGGGCTCCGATGTAGCGCGTCGTTAGTAGAGGACGCCCCAACGTTTATATCATTTGAATCCATATCATAGGGTGTGACGAAATTTTTGTTAGTAGTATGCCTTAGAGCATATCATTTAGTATGTATCTTGTACATATTTTTAATAATAAAAGGCATTTCCACTTTTCCGTTTACATAATATATTTATGTGTAATAGAAAAGGTCCATTGATATTTTGTTAGAAATATTATTCTTAAGTTGTTAAGAATATGAGTGACAATATTTCTAGCATAAAGTATCATAAATAGGTTCACAATCGAGGATACTTCATAATAAGGACATGACTTATCCAGAAAGATTGTATTCATGTTTGTTCCCAAGTTATTTATATGAGATATAAATAAGATGGAATGGTGAGTCTCATGCCATATAACAAACATGATAGGCACCCAGTGACACTTATGACAAGCACATGGAGTTTACTCTTGTCAATGTTTTGTCATAAATCATAGCATATAATCTTTAGACGAGATTTATCTTGTATATAGGTAGTTTGAGTTTGATACTGCTTTCATACTTGTACTATGTATGGGTATATGGGCATGTGTTGGCTCTTACTAGTTATATATGGAGATAGGTGTTGATCAAGATGGAATCTGTTCCTCTAAGTAAATAGAGATAAAATCCTCTGTTCATTTAATTGTTCTTGATGTTTCAAGTTCTGCCAGACAGATAGATTTATGAAAAGAGTTTCGATGAGAAAAATCTTTTAATCAAGAACTGGAATTAAAAGAGAACATAATATTCATAGCAAATGGAGTTTGACATAAACCATGACTGAGTTGGGATTTTGAGAGATTCTAGTGCATGGTAACATATGATTATAGGTTCATTTAAGGTAAATCTTATTACTAATTGGGTGGCCATGGCATGCTATGCTAGGTGTTAACCATGGTCTATGAGGTTCATAAAATGATTTAGAGAAATCATTTATGGTAAGAAAGAGTTGATGATATTAAGAGTTGATATCATGTCTCATTGCCAATTAGTGATGAGCCTAGTAAGTCACACACATACACAAGTTATCACCTATTTAAATATGATTTAATTAATTAATTAAAGAGTTTAATTGATTAATTAAATAGATTTGGTTTGCAATAAAATTGCAAAGTCCCTAGCATGACTTGAAACCAAATCTAGATTATTGGATGTGTAGTATAAATTAAATTTATATTTAAAGTGTTTAAATATGAATTTAATTGATGAGAAATTAATTAATAGAGATTAATTAATTAATTTATATTTGATATAAATTAATTAGAAGAAGAAAATAATTATTTTGGGTTAAGAACTCAAATTTAAGACCATTTTGGTCATTTGACACGTGGCACCATGAGATGGTGACACATGGCATAACACATAAGCTTGCCAAATATTTTTAATCATGTAAGATGATTAAAATCAAGATTAAATATAGGTTTGACACTTGGCACAATGTGATTGAGTCACTTAAACCTAGAGCTAATCAAAAGGTGACATGTGGCTAGGGTTTAATGTGTTAACCTAGCTATTTAAGTGTGGTTATGAAAAGAAAACATAACCAGCAGCCTCTCCTCTCAATTGTCACGCCACTTTGAGCCTCTCCAGCTATTTCTCTTCATCTCTCATCAATTCAAAGAGATTAGCCATCAATCTCTTGAATTAAGAACGCTAGAAATTGTTTCTAGTGTCCATTTACATCTCTAATCTCTTAAAAAGAACTTGAATTTCTAATTAATAGAAAAGGCTTTCGAAGCTGTTCAAGGGCCGCCATAGGTGTTCTTGGTGTGGACAAGCTAGAGGACAACAAAGACAAATCTCAAAACATCAAGAGGTTAGTGTAATCGTTCTTGATTTAATCTAGGGTTCTAAAATTAATCTGATTAATTTTAAAATTTTAAATGGCAAATACAGATCCAAAAACATATTAAAAGAGTTTTAATATGTTATTTATCATTGAAATCAAATAGATAAAAATAAATCTTGCATGGTGCATGTGACCCTAGGTGAAAATTTTTGAATTCAATGGTATAATCTTGTGTTTTTCACGCTTCCGTTCCTTCAATTTTTACGCTGGTTGTCACCTACCGCAACCCTCCTCCTTTATCCGGGCTTGGGACCGGCTAAGGCCACACTAGTGATGTCATAATTCTTATTTTAATTTCCTTTTCTTTTCCTTTATTATCTTCATACTTTTTCAATTTAAATCTAAACTTCAAAATTTTCATTTCTCAGATTTTATTGGACAGTTAGGTCAGGAGTCACCTCTAGGGGTGAGTTGACCAATTTGTCCCTCGCCAGTTTGATCCGGTTTGCAAATAATTCGGCGTTTCTTTCGAAGCCCTGACCTAATTATTTGACATACTTATTAGCTCTTTTCTGTGATTTTTGTTAGTAGTATGCCCTAGAGCATACCATTTAGTAATTATCTTGCACATATTTTTATTAATAAAAGGCATTTCCTCTTTTCCGTTTACATAATATATTTATGTGTAATATAAAAGGTCCATTAATATTTTGTTATAAATTATATTCTTAAATTGCTAAGAATATGAGTAACAGTATTTCTAGTACAAAGTATCATAAATAGGTTCACAATCGAGGATACTTCATAATAAGGACATGACTTATCTAGAAAGATTGTATTCATGTTTGTTCCTAAGTTATTTATATGAGATATAAATAAGATGCAATGGTGAGTCTCATGCCATATAACAAACATGATAGGCACTTATACATGATAAGTAGGCTGAACCAGTGACACTTATGACATGCACATGGAGTTTACTCTTATCAATGCATTGTCATAAATCATATCAGTGCATATAATCTTTAGACTTGAGATAGCATAGTTATCTTGTATATAGGTGGTTTGAGTTTGATACTGCTTTCATACTTGTACTATGTATGGGTATATGGGCATATGTTGGCTCCTACTAGTTATATATGGAGGTAGGTGTTGATCAAGATGGAATATGTTCCTCTAAGTAAATAGAGATAAAATCCTATGTTCATTTAATTATTCTTGATGTTTCAAATTCCTGGCCAGGACAGATAGATTTTTTTAGAATGAGATTCTGATGAGAAAATCTTTTAATCAATAACTGGAATTAAAAGAGAACATAATATTCATAACAAATGGAGTTTGGCATAAACCATGACTCCAGCTTTAGTTGGGATTTTATAACAGAGAGATTCTAGTGCATGGTAACATATGAATATAGATTTATTTAAGGTAAACCTTATTACTGATTGGGTGACCGTGGCATGCTATGCTCGGTGTTAACCATGGTCTATGAGGTGTATAAAATGATTTAGAGAAATTATTTATGGTAAGAAAGAGTTCTAATGATATTAAGAGTTGATATCATATCTCATTGCCAATTAGTGATGAGCCTAGTAAGTCACACACATACACAAGTAATCACCTAATTAAATATGATTTAATTAATTAATTAAAGAATTTAATTAATTAATTAAATAGGTTTGATTTGAAATTAGATTGCAAAGTCCTTAGCATGACTTGAAACCAAATATAGATTATTAGATGTATATGGGTAAGTTAAATTTATATTTAAAGTGTTTAAATATAAATTTAATTAATGAGAAATTAATTAATAAAGATTAATTAATTAATTAATTAATATTTGATATAAATTGATTAGAAGAAGAGAAATAATTATTTTGGATTGATAACTCAAAATTAAGATACAGGGGCACTTTGGTCATTACACAGGGTGGCATATGGCTCCATGAGATGGTGACACATGGCACTATAGATAAGCTTGCCAAATATTTTTAATCATGTAAGATGATTAAAATTAAGATTAAATATAGGTTCGACACTTGGCACAATGTGATTGGATTAATTAAACTTAGAACCAATCAGAGGGTGACATGTGGCAAGGGTTTTATGTGTTAACCTGCCTATATAAGTATTGTTATGAAAAGAAAACAAAATAACCAGCAGCTAATGTCCTTGGTGCTGCCACCCAAGAGATTCTCTCTTCTTTTCATCTTCTTCTCTCTTCTATTTCAAGAGATTAGCAAACAATCTCTTGAATTAAAAATACTAAAAATTGTTTCTAGTGTCCTGTTTACATCTTTAATCTCTTAAAAGGCAAAACTTGATTTTCTAATTAATAGAAAAAGCTTTAGAAGCTGTTCAAGGGCTGCCATAGGTGAACTTGGTGTGGTCAAGCTAGAAGGGCAACATCTAGTGTCCTGAAGACGCATCCAAAAGGCACAAATACACTGCAGTGCATCAAGATGTTAGTGTATTTGTTCTTGATCTAATATAGGGTTCTAAAATTAATCTGATTAATTTTAAAATTTTAAATGGCAAATACAGATCCCAAAACATATTAAAAGAGTTTTAATATGTTTTTATCATTGAAATCAAATAGATAAAAATAAATCTTGCATGATGCATGTGACCCTAAGTGAAAATTTTTTGAATTTAATGGTATAAACTTATGTTTTTCATGCTTCCGCTCCTTCAATTGGTATCAGATCCACTATATTTGCCATTTAGATTGTTGATTATATGATTTAATTGTGTGTTTTGATCATGAGATGATTTATCCATTGCTGGTTACAATGGATGTGTGGCGGCATGCTTGGAGAACACCAACATGGTGCGCATGGTTTGTGCTTTCTTGGGTGGCGCAAGGTTTGGCTTTTAATTTGCAATTGTTGTATGATCTAAAAGCTCATCCTATGACTAATTAAAGTGTTTAATTAGTAGTTTTAATCACACAATTAAATTTTCATTCAAATTAAAATTTTAAAAATTGTTTGAATGTGATTCAAATCTGAATTTTAAAAGTTGTTTGAATGTGATTCAAATCTGAATTTTGAAAGTTGTTTGAATCATATTGAAATTTGAATTTTCAAAGTTGTTTGAATAATATTTAGATCTGAATTTTTAAAAATTATTTGAATGTGATTCAAATCTGATTTTTTAAAAATTATTTGAATGTGATTCAAATCTGAATTTTTAAGGTTGTTTGAATGTGATTCAAATCTGAATTTTTAAATTTATTTGAATCAAATTCAAATCTGGATTTTTATGTTGAATATGAGATATTCAATTTAATTTAACTATGTATATTTTATTTAATTATTAAATAGTGATATGCATGATGGATGATCATGGACTATAAAAGACCAATGTGATTGGATTTATCTCTTTTATGTTTCTTTGGGATTGTAAATTAATTTATTTATTTTGGGCATGTATTATTGAGGTTGTAATAATTTTGGGTTGTAATTTTATTTATTTAAGTTCTTGTAAATTCACCTTGGGATGCCAGGGATTACTATGTAATTGGATTGCAAGAAGATCAAGGAGGTCAAGAGCATTAGTGGGACTAGCGGGAGGAATTCAAGATCAAGTGTTGATTATGTAATCCTTCAGCAACTCTTGTAAAATGAATGAATGAAATGCACCTAGGAATGCCCTGATTCAATTCTTGGTGGCTCAGAATTTAATCCCTTAGAAAGTCCATGATCATACCATATTTATTTATTATCCATGAATGCATGAGATGTATGTGAATGTATGCAGTATATGATATATGCATGCTAAATGGATTATGTGCAAAGTGAGACCGTAATAGTAATTAGGATGACCATAAAATCTTCCAAACAAATGATTAAGTTGGAAATGCTATAATTAAAGTAATTATAATATGGGCCCTCCATTAAGGCAATTATTTTAAGAAATTTTAAATACTTGCATACGATGCAATTAATTTAATAGATTTTCTTAAGAATAATTGCTAAGAATGAGATATTGTAAATATGTAAATGGTTTGGTGGCCAGTATTGGATGTACCTGAGGACATTAAAATTATTTGCATAATTACTGGCTCAATGGGATCAACTTAACTAATGTAAGATAAGTCAATAATGGATGTACATGAGATTTTGAGCATTAGGGGTTAGGTAAAGGATTGATCCTCACATGAGATGTGATGGGCAAGGAGTTGCTCACTTATAGTTTATTGTAATTCCAATAATGGATGTACCTGAGAATGATAAATAAAATTATAAGAATTCAATCACCCACTAGAAATCCATCCAACTAGGATTTCCGTTCACTACTTTGGAAGTGTAGGATTCGCTAAGTTAGTGGGAGGACCAATTTTATTAAAAGACCATAATTATTTTGGTTAATTACTTGATACATTTAATAATTACTCTGGTTATTTTTCTGCAGCTAATTTTCTGATAATAATGAGCACAGAACAACCACCACCATCCAATATCCTTGCAAGCATACTTGATAGCAATAGGTTGACAGGACCTAGTCTGTCTGATTGGCTAAGAAATTTGAAAATTGTCCTGAACCTTGAACATATAGGATATGTTCTAGATTCAAATGTTCCTAGCCCATTACCTCCAGAGGCCACTCAAGACGAACATGAAGCTTTGGACAAGTGGAAGGAGCATGATATGAGAGCTAAGTATTACATGCTTTCTTCCATGAGTAATGAGTTACAGAAGCAGTATGAGAACATGTAGAGTGCGAGTGAGATCCTCCTCCACGTACAAGAGTTGTATGGTGAGCACAGCAGGAATGCTAAGTATGAGATATCTAGGCAGCTATTCCGCATGAGGATGTCTGAGGGACAAAATATTGGGGATCATGTCCAAAAGATGATTCGGCTGATTGAGCAGCTGAAACATCTTGACTTCAACATGGATTTCCAACTTTAAATGGATTTGATCCTTCAGTCCCTTCCTGAGTCTTTTAGGAATTTTGTGACAAATTTCCATATGACTAAACCGGAATGCACCTTGGCTAGTTTACTCAACAAGCTCGTTATTGCCCAAAAGAATACGCTGGGCAATAAAGGAAAAGAGGTAGCTTTGATTGCATCTTCTTCTAATGGAAAGTCCAATAAGAAGAAGGGAAATAAGAAAAGAAATCTGAGATTCCTGGTCCTTCCAAGAAAATAGCTAAACAGAAAGGGAAGACTAAAGCTGATGGAGGCAAAGGAAAGTGTTTTCACTGCTAGAAGGATGGGCCTTTGGAAAAGGCGCCTGAGTATCTTGCTTCTCTGAAGGACAAGAAGGATAAACCTTCGGAAGGTATGTCCATATCTTGTTATTTAGATTCTGATGATACTCATAGTTCATCTACAGCTTGGGTTTTAGATACTGGTGCCAGTTCTCACATTTCCAACGATATCCAGGAACTAGCAAATAGTAGCAGCTTGCGTTCTCAAGATGTTAGAGTCCAAATTAGCAATGGCTCAACTGTTGAAGCTTTAGCCATAGGATCTAAATCTTTTTACATGTTTGGATATGTTTTGTGTTTGGATAATATTTTATATGTACCTGATGCTTTTAAGAATATCATTTCTATATCTAGTTTGATTAGAAATGGCTATGAATTTCAATTCATAGATGATGTTTGCAACATTTATTTTGAAAATAAATATTTTGCTTCGGGTTATAAGAATGATGGTCTTTGTTATTTGGATAATAATGACAAACACAAAATGAATGCAAGTGGTCTAAATGAATGCAATGCCATGGTGAAAACCAACTCAAGTTCAAAATATATTTGGCACTTAAGGTTATGTCATGTTGTAGAAGATAGGATTGCAAAACTGGAGAAAATGGGGATTCTATCCTCATTGGGCTCTGAGCCTACTCCAACTTGTGAATCTTGCCTTCAAGGCAAAATGACTAGATCACGCTTTGTTGGACAAGGGCTAAGGGCTGAAAATATTTTGGAACTAATACATAGTGATGTATGTGGTCCATTTAAGGAAATGGCTAGAGGCGGTTTTCATTACTTTATTATATTTACTGATGATAAATCAAGGTTTGGGTATTCGCATTTGATAAAATACAAACATGAATCCTTTGAAAAGTTTAAAGAATTTAAATCTGAAGTAGAAAATCAAACAGGAAAGAGTATTAAAGCTCTTCGCTCAGATCGTGGAGGTGAATATTTGAGTACTGAATTTGATGAATACTTAACAGAGCATGGCATTGTTTCCCAGCTTACTCCTCCAGGAACGCCACAGCTGAATAGTAAATCTGAAAGGAGAAATCGTACCCTATTGGATATGGTACGTAGTATGATGAGCTATACTGATATGCCAATCTCCTTTTAGGGATTTGCATTAGAATCAGCTTTGTATATTCTAAATAGGACTCCATCAAAATCAGTTTCTTCCACACCTTATGAGATATGGCATGGAAGAAAATCAAGTCTTAAGCATGTTAAGATTTGGGGTTGTCCAGCTTATATCAAAAAGCTAAACACTGATAAATTGGAAACCAGATCAGAAAAGGATTGATTTGTTGGATTTCCAAAAGATAGTTTTGGATATTACTTTTATTTGCCAACATCACAAAAGGTTGTGGTGAGTAGAGATACCACAATTCTTGAACAATAGTTTACTCAAGAAGGAGACAAAGGAAGGCAAATAGAGTTGGAATTAGAGAATTCTGATCAACCAACAGATTAGATGGATATAGATCCATCTAGTCAACCTACACCAAATAATGAAACATCTACAGCTATTCCTCGTAGAACAATCAGGGTATCTCACCCACCAGTGAGATATGGTTTCCTTCATGAAAAAGAACAAGAGTTGTCTACTCACAAAGAAGTAGATCATGGAGATGATCTACTTACCTGTGAAGAAGCTATATCATATATAGACTCTTCAAAATGGATTGATGCTATGAAATTCGAAATTGATTCCATGTATAAGAATCAAGTTTGGGATCCTGTTGACCCACCTGAAGGTATTGTACCTTGTTAGCAGTATGCCCTAGAGCATACCATTTAGTATGTATCTTGTACACATTTTTATTAATAAAAGGCATTTCCACTTTTCCATTTACATAATATATTTATGTGTAATAGAAAAAGTCCATTGATATTTTGTTAGAAATTCTATTCTTAAGTTGTTAAGAATATGAGTGATAGTATTTCTAGTACAAAGTATCATAAATAGGTTCACAATCGAGGATACTTCATAATAAGGACAAGACTTATCCAGAAAGATTGTATTCATATTTATTACCAAGTTATTTATATGAGATATAAATAAGATGGAATGGTGAGTCTCATGCCATATAGCAAACATGATAGGCACTTATAATGTTAGTAGTATGCCCTAGAGCATATCATTTAGTATGTATCTTGTACATATTTTTATTAATAAAAGGCATTTCCAGTTTTCCGTTTACATAATATATTTATGTGTAATAGAAAAGGTACACTGATATTTTGTTAGAAATATTATTCCTAAGTTGTTAAGAATATGAGTGACAATATTTCTAGCACAAAGTATCATAAGTAGGTTCACAATTGAGGATACTTCATAATAACGACATGACTTATCTAGAAAGATTGTATTCATGTTTGTTCCCAAGTTATTTATATAAGATATAAATAAGATGGAATGGTGAGTCTCATGCCATATAACAAACATGATAGGCATTCAAAAATGATAATTAGGCCGAACCAGTGACACTTATGATAAGCATATATAGTTTACTCTTGTCAATGTTTTGCCATAAATCATATCAGTGCATATAATCTTTAGACCTGAGATAGCACAGTTATCTTGTATATAAGTAGTTTGAGTTTGATACTGCTTTCATACTTGTACTATGTATGGGTATATGGGCATGTGTTGGCTCCTACTACTTATATATGGAGGTAGGTGTTGATCAAGATAGAATCTGTTCCTCTAAGTAAATAGAGAAAAAATCCTACGTTCATTTAATTGTTCTTGATGTTTCAAGTTCCTGGCCAAGACAGATAGATTTATTCAGAAAAGAGTTTCTGATGAGAAAATCTTTTTAATCAAGAAATGGAATTAAAAGAGAACATAATATTCATAGCAAATGGAGTTTGACATAAACCATGACTCCAGCTTGAGTTGGGATTTTGTAACAGAGAGATTCTAGTGCATGGTAACATATAATTATAGGTTCATTTAAGGTAAACCTTATTACTAATTGGGTGGCCATGGCATACTATGCTAGGTGTTAACCATGGTCTATGAGGTTCATAAAATGATTTAGAGAAATCATTTATGGTAAGGAAGAGTTCTGATGATATTAAGAGTTGATATCATGTCTCATTGCCAATTAGTGATGAGCCTAGTAAGTCACACATATACACAAGTTATCACCTATTTAAATATGATTTAATTAATTAATTAAAGAGTTTAATTGATTAATTAAATAGGTTTGGTTTGCAATTAAATTGCAAAGTCCCTAGCATGACTTAAAACTAAATCTAGATTATTGGATGTATAGTATAAGTTAAATTTATATTTAAAGTGTTTAAATATGAATTTAATTAATGAGAAATTAATTAATAGAGATTAATTAATTAATTTATATTTGATATAAATTGATTAGAAGAAGAAAAATTATTATTTTGGGTTAAGAACTCAAAATTAAGACACAGGGGCATTTTGGTCATTTCACAGAGTGACACGTGGCATCATGAGATGGTGACATATGGGATTACACATAAGCTTGCAAATGTGTTTTTTTTTTTAACCATGTAAGATGATTAAAATCAAGATTAAATATAGGTTTAACACTTGGCACAATGTGAATGGGTCACTTAAACCTAGAGCTAATCAAAGGGTGACATGTGGCAAGGGTTTAATGTGTTAACCTAGCTATTTAAGTGTTGTTATGAAAAGAAAAGCAACCAGTAGCCAATCCTCTCCTTTGTCACGCCACTTTGAGGCTTTTCATCTATTCTTCTTCATCTCTCATCAATTCAATGAGATTAGCCATCAATCTCTTGAACTAAGAATATTAGAAATTGTTTCTAGTGTCCTGTTTGTATCTCTAATCTCTTAAAAGGCAGAACTTAAATTTCTAATTAATAGAAAAAGCTTTAGAAGTTGTTCAAAGGCTACCATAGGTATTCTTGGTGTGGACAAGCTAGAGGGACAACATCTGGTGTCCTGAAGACGAATCTCAAAGGCGCAGACACGCTGCAGTGCATCAAGAGGTTAGTGTAATCGTTCTTGATTTAATCTAGGGTTCTAAAATTAATCTAATTAATTTTAAAATCTTAAATGGCAAATACAGATCCAAAAACATATTAAAAGAGTTTTAATATGTTGTTTATCATTGAAATCAAATAGATAAAATAAATCTTGCATGATGCATGTGACCCTAGGTGAAAATTTTTGAATTCAATGGTATAAACTTGTATTTTTCACGCTTCCATTCCCTCAATTGGTATCAGAGCCACTATATTTGCCATTTAGATTGTTGATTATATGATTTAATTTTGTGATTTGATCATGAGATGATTGATCCATTGCTGGTTGGATCAAGAGGTGTGGCGGTATGCTTGATGAACTCCAACATGGTGCGCATGGCTTGGGAAGATCATGGGGTCATGGTTGTTATTAAATTTTGCAATTGTTGCATGATGAAAGGTTCATCATATGACTAATTAAAATGTTTAATTAGGATTTTTAATCACACAATTAAAATATGATTCAAATCAGAATTTTAAAAATTGTTTGAATGTGATTCAAATCTAAATTTTAAAAGTTGTTTGAATGTGATTCAAATCTGAATTTTTAAAGTTGTTTGAATCATATTTAAATCTGATTTTTTAAAATTGATTGAATAAAATTTAGATCTGATTTTTTAAAAAATGTTTGAATGTGATTCAAATCTGATTTTTTTAAAAATGTTTGAATGTGATTCAAATATGAATTTTTAAAGTTGTTTGAATGTGATTCAAATCTGAATTTTTAAATTTGTTTGAATGAGATTCAAATCTGAATTTTTAAATTTATTTGAATCATATTCAAATCTGGATTTTTAAGTTGAATATGAGATATTCAATTTAATTTAAGTATGTATGTTTTATTTAATTGTTAAATAGTGATATGCATGATGGATGATCATGGACTATAAAAGACCAATGTGATTGGATTTATTTCTTTTATGTTTCTTTGGGATTGTAAATTAATTAATTAATTTTAATTTATTTTGGGCATGTATTATTAAGTTTGTAATAATTTTTGGGTTGTAATTTCTTTTATTTATGTTCTTGTAAATTCGCCTTGGTATGCCAAGGATTACTATGTAATATTGGATTGCAAGAAGTTCAAGGAGGTCAAGAGCATTGGTGGGAACAGTAGGAGGAATTCAAGATCAAGTGTTGATTATGTACTCCTTCAGCAACTCTTGTAAAATGAATGAATGAATGAAATGCACTTAGGAAAGCCCTGATTCAATTCTTGGCGGCTCAGAATTGAATCCCTTAGAAATTCCATGATCATACCATATTTATTGCTTATCCATGAATGCATGAGATGTATGGGAATGTATGCTATTGTATGATATATGCATGCTAATTGGATAATGTGCAAAGTGAGACCTTAATAGTAATTAGAATGACCATTAAATATTCCAAACAAATGATTAAGTTGGAAATCCTATAATTAAACTAATTATAACATAGGCCCTCCATTGGGGCAATTATTTTAAGAAATTTTAAATAGTTGCATAAGATGCAATTAATTTAAGAGATTTTCTTAAGAATAATTGTTACGCATGAGATGTTGTAAATATGTAAATGGTTTAGTGGCCAATATTGGGTGTACCTGAGGTCATTAAAATTATTTACATAATTACTGGCTCAATGGGATCAACTTAACTAATGCAAGATAAGTCAATATTGGATGTACCTGAGATTTTGAGCATTCGGGGCTAGGTAAAGGATTGAACCTCACATGAGATGTGATGGCCAAGGACTTGCTCACTTATAGTTTATTGTAATTCCAATAATGGATGTACCTGAGGATGATCAATAGAATTATAAGAAATTAATCACCCACTAGAAATCCATCCAACTAGGATTTCCGTTTTCTACTTTGGAAGTGTAGGATTTGCTAAGTTAGTGGGAGGACCAATTTGATTAAAAGATCATGATCATTTTGGTTAATTACATGATACATTTACTAATTAATCTGGTTATTTTCTGCAGTTAATTTTCTGATAAAAATGAGCACAAAACAACCACCACCATCCAATATCCTTGCAAGCATACTTGATCACAATAGGTTGACAGGACCTAATCTGTCTGATTGGCTAAGAAATTTGAAACCTGTCCTGAACCTTGAATATATAGGATATGTTCTAGATTCAAATGTTCCTGGTCCCTTATCTACAGAGGCCACACAAGAGGAACATGAAACTTTGGACAAGTGGAAGGAGCATGATATGAGTGCTAAGTGTTACATGTTTGCTTCCATGAGTAATGAGTTAGAGAAGCAACATGAGAACATGCAGAGTGCGAGTGAGATCCTCCTTCACCTACAAGAGTTGTATGGTGAGCACAGCAGGAATGCTAGGTATGAGATATCTAGGTAGCTATTCCATATGAGGATGTATGAGGGACAGAATGTTGGGGATCATGTCCACAAGATGATTCGGCTGATTGAGCAGTTGGAACATCTTGACTTCAACATGGATTTCCAACTACAGAAGGATTTGATCCTTCAGTCCCTTCCTGAGTCTTTTGGGAATTTTGTGACAAATTTCCATATGACTAAACAGGAATGCACCTTAGCTGGTTTACTCAACATGCTGGTTATTGCCTAAAAGAATATGCTAGGCAATAAAGGAAAAGTGGTAGCTTTGGTTGCATTTTCTTCTGCTGGAAAGTCCAACAAGAAGAAGGGCAATAAGAAAAAGAAACCTCAGATTCCTGGTCCTTCCAAGAAAATTACTAAACAGAAAAGGAAGACTAAAGCTGATGGAGGCAAAGGAAAGTGTTTCCACTGTCAAAAGGATGGGCACTGGAAAAGGAACTGCCCAGAGTATTTTGCTTCTTTAAAGGACAAGAAGGATACACCTTCGGAAGGTATGTCCATATCTTGTTATTTAGATTCTGATGATACTCATAGTTCATCTATAGCTTGGGTTTTAGATACTGGTGCTAGTTCTCACATTTCTAATGATATGCAGCAACTAGCAAACAGTAGCAGCTTGCGTTCTCAAGATATTAGAGTCCGGATTCGCAATGGTTCAATTGTTGAAGCTTTAGCCATAGGATCTAAATCTTTTTAGATGTTTGGACATGTTTTGTGTTTGGATAATATTTTATATGTACCTGATGCTTTTAAGAACATCATTTTTATATCTAGTTTGACTAGAAATGGCTATGAATTTCAGTTCACAGATGATGTTTGCAATATTTATTTTGGAAATAAATATGTTGGTTCGAGTTATATGAATGATGGTCTTTATTATTTGGATAATAATGACCAACACAAATTGAATGCAAGTGATCTAAAAGAATGCAATGCCATGGTGAAAACCAACTCAAGTTCAAAATATATTTGGCACTTAAGGTTATGTCATGTTCCAGAAGATAGGATTGCAAAACTGGAGAAAATGGGGATTCTATCCTCATTGGGCTCTGAGCCTACTCCAACTTGTGAATCTTGCCTTCAGGGCAAAATGACTAGATCACCCTTTGTTGGACAAGGGCTAAGAGCTGAAAATATTTTGGAGCTAATACATAGTGATGTATGTGGTCCATTTAAAGAAATGGCTAGAGGGGGTTTTCATTATTTTATTACCTTTACTGATGATAAATCAAGGTTTCGGTATTTGTATTTGATGAAATACAAACATGAATCCTTTGAAAAGTTTAAGGAATTTAAATCTGAAGTAGAAAATCAAACAGGAAAGAGTATTAAAGCTCTTCGATCAGTTCGTGGAGGTGAATATTTGAGTACTGAATTTGATGAATACTTGAGAGAGCATGGCATTATTTCTCAGCTGACTCCTCCAGGAACGCCACAGCTGAATGGTGTATCTGAAAGGAGAAATCGTACCCTATTGGATATGGTACGTAGTATGATGAGCTATACTGATATGCCAATCTTCTTTTGGGGATTTGCATTTGAATCAGCTTTGTATATTCTAAATAGGATTCCATCAAAATCAGTTTCTTCCACACCTTATGAGATATGGCATGGAAGAAAACCAAGTCTTAAGCATGTTAAGATTTGGGTTGTCTAGCTTATATCAAAAAGCTGAACACTGATAAATTGGAGACCAGATCAGAAAAAGGTCGATTTGTTGGATATCAAAAAGATAGTTTTGGATATTATTTTTATTTGCCTACTTCACAAAAGGTTGTGATAAGTAGAGATGCCACATTTCTTGAGCAACAATTTGTTCAAGAAGGAGGCAAAGGAAGGCAAATAGAGTTAGAATTGGAGAATTCTGACCAACCAACAGATTAGATGGATATAGATCCATATAGTCAACCTATACCCATTGATGAAACATCTACAGCTGTTCCTCGTAGAACAACCAGGGTATCTCATCCACCAATGAGATATAGTTTTCTTCATGAAGAAGAATAAGAGTTGTCTACTCATGAAGAAGTAGATCATGGAGATGATCCACTTACCTATGAAGAAGCTATATCAGATATCGACTCATCAAAATGGATTGATGCTATGAAATCCGAAATTGATTCCATGTATAAGAATCAAGTTTGGGATCTTGTTGACCCACCTGAAGGTATTGTGCCTATAGGGAACAAATGGGTTTTCAAGAAGAAAATTGGTTCTGATAGAAAGGTAGAGACCTATAAGGCAAGGCTAATAGAGAAAGGGTTTCGCCAAAGGCAAGGAATCGACTATGAGGAGACTTTCTCGCCTGTTGCCATGCTTAAATCAATTAAGATTTTATTAGCAACAGCTGCATACTATGATTATGAAATTTGGCAGATGGATGTCAAAACAGCTTTTCTCAATTGATATATTGAAGAAAACATTTTCATGGAACAACCTAGGGGTTTTGAATCCCAAGATGGTTCCAAGGTATGCAAGCTAAAGCGATCCATTTATGGGTTGAAACAAGCTTTGAGGAGTTGGAACATCCGTTTTGATGAAGCCATTAAATCCTTTGGTTTTATCAAAAATGAGGATGAGCCATGTGTATATAAGAAGGTTAGTGACAGTGCTATCACTTTCCTTGTCTTATATGTGGATGACATACGGTTGATGGGTAATGACATAGGTATGTTGACGACTATAAAGGTATGGTTGTCAAATACATTCTCCATGAAAGACTTAGGGGAGGCAACCTATATTCTTGGGATTCGCATCTATAGAGATAGAGCGAAAAGAATAATTGGTTTATCTCAGTGTCTATACTTGGAAAAGGTGTTAAAGAGGTTTAACATGCTTGATTCTAAGAGAGGATTATTACCAGTGAGACATGGTATCCACCTTTCTAAAGAGATGTCTCCAAAGACACCTGAAGAAAGAGATAAGATGGCCAGGATTCCATATGCTTCGGCTATAGGAAGTTTAATGTATGCAATGTTGTGTACTAGGCCGGATATCGCATATGCTGTTAGTTTGACTAGTACGTATCAAACACTGGATAGTTGTCAAGAATATCCTTAAGTACTTGAGAAGAACTAAGGATGTCACACCCTACCCCTCTGTAAGGCATAACATGATCCCGTAGTATACCTAATGAATTACCAACTCCGTCTACTGATAACCCATTAAATACACTAAAAGGGATTTTAAAAACTTTTCTTACTTCTTTTACAGTGGTGAGCACTATTTACAGGTGTTAAAGACTTTGGTGAACTGAAGTGAAACAACTAACTCATTTGATTTATTTGGAATTTCTGTAAAAATTTTGGCAGAGTGCCATCTGTATTTTGGACAAAACAGTTCTTCAGAAAACCTGTAAAAAGCACACTTCAATATATTTCCAAATCTCAACTCCAACATACTTCTCAACATAACATTTTTCTCAATTCAAATCTATGGAAATTTTTCAAAGTCTGAGATAAGGAAATATAATACAATTTTTACAAGTCAAATAACTCATAATTAATTTACAACTTCAAGGTACAATTTGAATTTACAACTGCTCAAAATCAAAACAAAATATACATACAGTGAATATACATTACAGTACAAAATGCCAAATGTGGTATACTCACTATACCCAAAAATTTCTCGCTGGCGGTATTAGCAGCCTAGTCTGCTGCCCTGTCTGTCTGTCTACCTGCGACAACAATAAAAAGCTATCGCTGAGACAATGTCTCAGTGGTGCACAACATTAACCAAATACAAATTTAAATCACAATTCATAATTCAAATAAATGATGGATACGTAAAACCATAATTAAATTCAAGACAATAAATGTCATAAAGAATTTAACACAATATCACATTAAATCTCAGTAATCGAAACATAGTTAAATTCAAAAGACAGTGAATGTCAATAAGAATTTAAACTCCATTTCACAAATTATCAAATCGCATAATAACACAATTTAGTCAAATAATTTAAGAATACAGTGTTGCCAATTCATTCACAACTTAAGTCATGACACAAATTTCTGATCAATGCCGCTTTGTACACCACGACAAAGCAATCACAACCCCACTAATTGAAATCAATGAGGAAGGGAGCTAACTATATAATGAGTACTCATCCGATCACCTCAACAGGTAAACCAAAGAGGGAAAAATAAACGATCACGACTCCATAAATGGAGAAGGAAATAAACGATCACAACTCCTTAAATGGAGAAGGAATGATATGATACTGTCATGCTAAGTGTGAACACAAAATCAATTCCAAACATTTTATTCAAATGATTCGTGAGAATCCAATAAATTTCCCAAGTCATAATTTCATTCACAAAATGGCAACACAATTCATAATTAACTTCAATTTTCACAAATCACACTAAACCAATTTTTCCACAATTTCAAACCATTTACAATGCTTTTTAAGCAATGAGTATCCATCAATATCATTCAAACAATCTCTCACAGTTTCAAATCATTTACAATGCTTTTCAAGCAATAAATATCCATTCAAACACATTTCCACAATTTAAAACAATAATGTACAAATAGTTAATATTTATTTCAATTGAAAAATTCAAAAGAAATAGTTGTTGTGCACAAATCTCTGATATTTGTCTCCTGGTCTTGACTCAGTATTTCTTTCCCTTTTGCTGAGTCCTTGTTAACTGAGAAACACAATTTGAAGTGTTTCAGTGCTAAATTAATTTGCCTCTAACGATAATGTTCGATAAACAATTCACTGAATACCTTTATTTGCTTAATCACCTAATATACCAACCCTCGATGTTTTCTAGGTAAATTAGGTTTTAGTGTCATTAATATGTCACATTCGATAGGGTTTTAGGTTTGGTACACGCTACCAATTTCATTTCTTTGATTAGTGCATTTTATTGCAACTTGCTGGATTCCGGGATACTAGTTTGACCTAGCCGGACGACCTAGTTCCCTCAGTTTTCGGGTTTCGGTCAAAACTACAAACTTGTAGATCTATGTCTTATGGACCGCGGTGCAAAATTTTAGGTCATTCCGAGTTAAGTAGACCGAGTTATGGTCATTATACTATTGCTGGTCAAATGGTATCAAATTAGGTCAATTTTAGGTCAATTTGGTCAACTCTGGTTCGGCCAGTTTTTGGACCCGAACTTGTGCAAGCTGTTTGACTTGCTTATGTTCATTTCTGGGCTTTGGTGTCTTCATAAGACTTGTAGGTATGGGTTTTAACTATTCATGGTTAAAATTTCAGGTCAATTGGACCTGTTGTGAGTGAGTTATGGCCTAAACACTCACTACTGCCTAATTGGTCATTTTTCAGGTCCTAATTGCACCTACTCCGAATTGGTCATTTTCTTAGGTCACCTTGGAAGCAGAATTTTGGTATGTTTTCTGAATGAAAGTTGGCACATTTTGTGCCTAGTCTCACCTCCAATTGGTCTTATACCAATTGAGGTTACACATTTAAAGTTATAGGCTAAAATGTACACTGCCCTTAGTTACCTTGCTTAACACACATCAATTACACACTTACATTACTACATGTCCACTTCCCCTTACCATTTCTGTTTTGGTTCATTACTAAAACCATATTCCACTTTACATTAACATCACTTTGGGCAGATTACAAACATCCTTAATATACCAATTAAAGCTCACATTTACAAAGTCTAAATACAATCACATGCACACCTAAACATCACTAATTCTTCCATACACTTTACACAATCAATCTATATACATATCCATCAAACTTCTATGTCAATATTCTGCCAACACCTTCATGAACACACACATTTATTCAAGAATCCCCAAGCTGCCGAAAATCTTCCTCAATACCCAAGTGTCCTACAATCATCAATTTTCATCCAAGTGCAAAAATCACTTTATACATATGAAGTAATTCACTAGGTTATTAAATCATCATAACCAACATAATTCTCATCAAATATATGCACAATTATTTCATCAAATACATGACTACATGGCAGCCCAAAAATGGATATCTCAATAACTCTTCAAACTTAAAATTTTCTTCACAAAACCAACACCCATAACATGAACACAAAGTTTAACAAAGCTATCTTCAAAAATGCTAACTTACCTTATGGTTGGAAATTGCTAAACCTTCACCAAACTTCTTGATTTTAGTATCAAACCTTTCCTTGTGAAGTGTAGACAATTTTTCATGAAGGAACCTAAGTGATTGGAGTTGAAATGAAGGAGTTAAGAGAGCTTGATTGAAAAACAGCCATGGAGGATTTTTCTTCTTCAATTCGGCATGGGAGGACCAAATGAGGAAGATGAACATTTCAGCTGCATTATGGACTTACACCTGCCCCATTATGTGTTTATTTTATTCCCTTAGTGGTCCACTTACTCACTTAATCACATAATATATTAAACTTTCACTTAATCCCACATTAAACCCTTAATTCTCACTATTTACTTTAGGTACCACCAAATTAATTTTTCATTTTATTTTCTAAGTGTAATATTATTTATTTTTAATGGACATTTAAGTCAAAAGACACTTCGGGATGTCAAATGACCATAATGCCCTGCTCGTTGCATTCTGATTTTTCTGAACACCGGTTTTGTCTGTTTTTCGATTTCTCACTTTTCTTTGTACTAATTATTTAATTTTTCTTTGATCTTTCTAATGATATTTATTCTTCAATAAGGGTCTATTTAAGTCCTAAAAAAGTTTTCCAGGGTTTCCCGTAGTCTAGGGCTAGTCAACGGTCCACGCCGTGACTTCCCGGTGCGGTCACCCATCGCTAGGGTTTTCGGCTCACTTAACTTGGTTACATTTCTTTGCTATTATTTTTCCTTTGTTTTTCTTGTATTTTCTTTTCTTGTATTTCATTATTTTATGTCTCCTCACTCACATTGAAGTGTAGTTCTAGGCATCCTAGCTGTCCGGACAGCACTTGTCACCGGAACAGCAGAACGCACTACCGAACATAGGGGTGTTACAAAGGATTTATTCTTGATTTATGGAGGTGGAGACTTGCAATTGGATGGTTATACTGATTTTAATTTCCAATTAGATATCGATGATAGAAAGTCTACCTCTGGATATGTGTTCATTTGTAATGGGGCTGCAGTCAGTTGGAAGAGTTCCAAACAGAGCACGACTATAGATTCCACTACAGAGGCTGAGTATATTGCTACATCAGATGCTGCAAAGGAAGCTGTTTTGATAAAGAAGTTCGTGACAGAACTTACAGTAGTTCCTTCCATTGAGTCAGCAATTCCACTACACTGTGACAATAATGGAGCAGTCATACAAGCTAAGGAACCAAGGCCTCACCAGAAATCCAAACACATAGAAAGGCGCTATCACATTATCAGAGAAATAGTTGGGCGAGGGGATGTAGTCTTGCAGAAAATAGCATCAGCTGAAAATCTAGCTGATCCATTCACTAAGCCTATGTCACAGACTCAGTTAGACCGTCATCTTGAGAAGATAGGTCTAAGATATTGTAATGAATGGCTCTAGTGCTAGTGGGAGATTGTTAGTAGTATGCCCTAGAGCATATCATTTAGTATGTATCTTGTACATATTTTTATTAACAAAAGGCATTTCCACTTTTCCATTTACATAATATATTTATGTGTAATAGAAAAGGTCCATTGATATTTTGTTAGAAATATTATTCTTAAGTTGTTAAGAATATGAGTGACAATATTTCTAGCACAAAGTATCACAAATAAGTTAATAATCGAGGATACTTCATAATAAAGACATGACTTATCCAGAAAGATTGTATTCATGTTTGTTCCCAAGTTATTTATATGAGATATAAATAAGATGGAATGGTGAGTCTCATGCCATATAACAAACATGATAGGCACTTATAAATGATAAGTAGGCCGAACCAGTGACACTTATGACATGCACATGGAGTTTACTCTTATCAATGCATTGTCATAAATCATATTAGTGCATATAATCTTTAGACCTGAGATAGCACAGTTATCTTGTATATAGGTAGTTTGAGTTTGATACTGCTTTCATACTTGTACTATGTATGGGTATATGGGCATGTGTTGGCTCCTACTAGTTATATATGGAGGTAGGTGTTGATCAAGATGGAATCTGTTCCTCTAAGTAAATAGAGATAAAATCCTATGTTCATTTAATTGTTCTTGATGTTTCAAGTTCCTGGCCAGGACAGATAGATTTATTCAAAAAATAGTTTCTGATGAGAAAATCTTTTTAATCAAGAACTGTAATTAAAAGAGAACATAATATTCACAGCAAATGGAGTTTGACATAAACCATGACTCCAGCTTGAGTTGGGATTTTGTAACAGAGAGATTCTAGTGCATCGTTACATATGATTATAGGTTCATTTAAGGTAAACCTTATTACTAATTGGGTGGCCATGGCATGCTATGCTAGGTGTTAACCATGGTCTATGAGGTTCATAAAATGATTTAGAGAAATCATTTATGGTAAGAAAGAGTTCTGATGATATTAAGAGTTGATATCATGTCTCATTGCCAATTAGTGATGAGCCTAGTAAGTCACACACATACACAAGTTATCACCTATTTAAATATGATTTAATTAATTAATTAAAGAGTTTAATTGATTAATTAAATAGGTTTGGTTTGCAATTAAATTGCAAAGTCCCTAGCATGACTTGAAACCAAATATAGATTATTAGATGTATAGTATAAGTTAAATTTATATTTAAAGTGTTTAAATATGAATTTAATTAATGAGAAATTAATTAATAGAGATTAATTAATTAATTTATATTTGATATAAATTGATTAGAAGAAGAGAAATTATTATTTTGGGTTAAGAACTCAAAATTAAGACACAGGGGCATTTTGGTCATTTCACAGTGTGACACGTGGCATCATGAGATGGGGACATATGGGATTACACATAAGCTTGCCAAATGTTTTTTTTTTTTTAATCATGTAAGATGATTAAAATCAAGATTAAATATAGGTTTAACACTTGGCACAATGTGATTGGGTCACTTAAACCTAGAACTAATCAAAGGGTGACATGTGCCAAGGGTTTAATGTGTTAACCTAGCTATTTAAGTGTTGTTATGAAAAGAAAAGCAACCAGCAGCCACTCCTCTCCTTTGTCACGCCACTTTGAGGCTTTTCATCTCTTCTTCTTCATCTCTCATCAATTCAAAGAGATTAGCCATCAATCTCTTGAATTAAAAATACTAGAAATCGTGTCTAGTGTCCTGTTTACATCTTTAATCTCTTAAAAGGTTGAACTTGATTTTCTAAATAATAGAAAAAGCTTTAGAAGCTGTTCAAGGGCTGCCATAGGTGTTCTTGGTGTGGACAAGCTAGAGGGACAACATCTGGTGTCCTGACAACGCATCTCAAAGGCGCAAATACACTACAGTGCATCAAGAGGTTAGCCATCAATCTCTTGAATTAAAAATACTAGAAATCGTTTCTAGTGTCCTGTTTACATCTTTAATCTCTTAAAAGGCTGAACTTGATTTTCTAAATAATAGAAAAAGCTTTAGAAGCTGTTCAAGGGCTGCCATAGGTGTTCTTGGTGTGGACAAGCTAGAGGGACAACATCTGGTATCCTGAAGACGCATCTCAAAGGCGCAAATACACTGCAGTGCATCAAGAGGTTAGTGTGTTTGTTCTTGATTTAATCTAGGGTTCTAAATTTAATCTGATTAATTTTAAAATCTTAAATAGTAAATACAGATCCCAAAACATATTAAAAGGGTTTTAATATGTTGTTTATCATTGAAATCAAATAGATAAAAATAAATCTTGCATGATGCATGTGACCCTAGGTGAAAATTTTGAATTCAATGGCATAAACTTATGTTTTTCACGCTTCCTTTCCTTCATACCTATAGGGAACAAATGAGTTTTCAAGAAGAAAATTGGTTTTGATGGAAAGGTAGAGACCTATAAGGCAAGGCTAGTAGCGAAAGGGTTTCGCCAAAGGCAAGGAATCAACTATGAGGAGACTTTCTCCCCTGTTGCCATGCTCAAATCAATTAGGATTCTATTAGCAATAGCTGCATTCTATGATTATGACATTTGGCAGATGGATATCAAAACAGCTTTTCTCAATGGATACATTGAAGAAAACATTTTCATGGAACAACCTAGTGGTTTTGAATCACAAAATGGTTCCAAGGTATGCAAGCTAAAGCGATCCATTTATGGGTTGAAGCTAGCTTCGAGGAGTTGGAACATCCGTTTTGATGAAGCCATTAAATTATTTGGTTTTATAAAAAATGAGGATGAGTCATGTGTATATAAGAATGTTAGTGACAGTTCTATCACTTTCCTTGTCTTATATGTGGATGATATACTATTGATGGGTAATGACACATGTATGTTGACAACTGTAAAGGTATGGTTGTCAAATATATTCTCCATGAAAGACTTAGGGGAGGCAACCTATATTCTTGGGATTCGCATCTATAGAGATAGAGCAAAAAGAATAATTGGTTTATCCCAAAGTCTATACTTGAAAAAAGTGTTAAAGAGGTTTAACATGCTTGATTCCAAGAGAGGATTGTTACCAGTGAGACATGGTATCCACCTTTCTAAAGAGATGTCTCCAAAGATACCTGAAGAAAGAGATAAGATGGCCAGGATTCCATATGCTTCGGCTATTGGAAGTTTAATGTATGCAATGTTGTGTACTAGGCCGGATATCGCATATGCTGTTAGTTTGACTAGCAGGTATCAATCCAATCCAGGTTTGGAACACTAGATAGCCGTCAAGAATATCCTTAAGTACTTGAGAAGAACTAAGGATTTATTCTTGATTTATGGAGGTGGAGACTTGCAATTGGATTGTTATGCTGATTCTGATTTCCAATCAGATATCGATGATAGAAAGTCTACCTCTGGATATGTGTTCATTTGTAATGGAGGTGCAGTCAGTTGGAAGAGTTCGAAACAGAGCACGACTGCAGATTCCACTACCGAGGCTGAGTATATTGCTACATCAGATGCTCCTAAGGAAGCTGTTTAGATAAAGAAGTTCATGACAGAACTTGCAGTAGTTCCTTCCATTAAGTCAGCAGTTCCACTACACTGTGACATCGATGGAGCAGTCATACAAGCTAAGGAACCAAGGTCTCACCAAAAATCCAAACACTTAGAAAGGCGCTACCATATTATCAGATAAATAGTTAGACAGGCGATGTAGCCATGCAGAAAATAGCATCAGCTAAAAATCCAGCCGATCCATTCACTAAGCCTAGGTCACAGACTCAGCTAGACCGACATCTTGAGAAGATGGGTCTAAGATATTGTAATGAATAGCTCTAGTGCTAGTGGGAGATTGTTAGTAGTACACCCTAGAGCATATAATTTACTATGTATCTTATACATGCTTTTAATAATAAAAGGCATTTCCACTTTTCCATTTACATAATATATTTATGTGTAATAGAAAAGGTCCATTGATATTTTGTTAAAAATTCTATTCTTAAGTTGTTAAGAATACGAGTGACAGTATTTCTAGTACAAAGTATCATAAATAGGTTCACAATCGATGATACTTCATAATAAGAACAAGACTTATCCAGAAAGATTATATTCATGTTTGTTCCCAAGTTATTTATATGAGATAAAAATAAGATGGAATGGTGAGTCTCATGCCATATAACAAACATGATAGGCACTCATACATGATAAGTAGGCCGAACCAGTGGCACTTATGACAAGCACATAGAGTTTACTCTTGTCAATGCATTGTCATAAATCATATCAGTGCATGTAATGTTTAGACCTAAGATAGCATAGTTATCTTGTATATAGGTGGTTTGAGTTTGATACTACTTTCATACTTGTACTGTGTATGGGTATATAGGCAAGTGTTGGTTTCTACTAGTTATATATAGAGGTAGGTGTTGATCAAGATGGAATCAGTTCCTCTAAGTAAATACAAATAAAATCCTATGTTCATTTAATTGTTCTTGATGTTTCAAGTTGCTGGCCAGGACAGATAGATTTATTCAAAAAGAGTTTCTGATGAGAAAATCTTTTAATCAAGAATTGGAATTAAAAGATAACATAATAATCATAGCAAATGGAGTTTGACATAAATCATAACTCCAGCATGAGTTGGGATTTTGTAACTGAGAGATTCTAGTGCATGGTAACATATGATTATAGGTTCATTTAAGGTAAACCTTATTACTGATTGGGTGGCCATGGCATGCTATGCTAGGTGTTAACCATGGTTTATGAGGTGTATAAAATGGTTTAGAGAAATCATTTATGGTAAGAAAGAGTTCTGATGATATTAAGAGTTGATGTCATATCTCATTGCCAATTAGTGATGAGCCTAGGAAGTCACACACATACACAAGTAATCACCTAATTAAATACGATTTAATTAATTAATTGAAGAGTTTAATTGATTAATTAAATAGGTTTGATTTGCAATAGATTGCAAAGTCCTTAGCATGACTTGAAACCAAATATAGATTATTAGATGTAGATGGGTAAGTTAAATTTATATTTAAAGTATTTAAATATGAATTTAATTATTGAAAATTTATTTAATAAAGATTAATTAATTAATTTATATTTGATATAAATTGATTAGAAGAAGAGAAATAATTATTTTGGGTTGAGAACTCAAAATTAAGACATAGGGGCATTTTGGTCATTTCACAGGGTGACATGTGGCACCATAAGATGGTGACACATGGCACTACACATAAGCTTGCCAAATGTTTTTAATCTTGTAAGATGATTAAAATTAAGATTAAATATAGGTTTGACAATTGGCACAATGTGATTGGGTGAATTAAACCTAGAACCAATCAGAGGGTGACATGTGGCAAGGGTTTTATGTGTTGACCTACCTATATAAGTATTGTTATGAAAAGAAAACAAAACAACTAGCAGCTAATATCCTTGGTGCCGCCACCCAAGAGATTCTCTCTTCTCTTCATCTTCTTCTCTCATCTATTCCAAGAGATTAGCAAACAATCTCTTGAATTAAAAATACTAGAAATTGTTTCTAGTGTCCTCTTTACATCTTTAATCTCTTAAAAGACAAAACTTGATTTTCTAATTAGGAGGAAAGCTTTAGAAGATGTTCAAGGGCTGCCATAGGTGAACTTGGTGTGGACAAGCTAGAGGGGCAACATCTGGTGTCCTGAATACGCATCCAAAAGGTACAAATACACTGCAGTGCATCAAGAGGTTAGTGTATTTGTTCTTGATCTAATCTAGAGTTTTAAAATTAATCTGATTAATTTTAAAATCTTAAATGGCAAATACAGATCCCAAAACATATTAAAAGAGTTTTAATATGTTTTTATCATTAAAATCAAATAGATAAAAATAAATTTTGCATGATGCATGTGACCCTAGGTGAAAATTTTTTGAATTCAATAGTATAAACTTGTATTTTTCATGTTTCCGCTCCTTCAATTTTCTCTTCCACTAGGTTCGTAATAGTCCTTAGAACCAAGGTGTCTCAATTTCTCGTTCAAAATTGGAGTTAGGACTGACCTCGTAGTCACTTCTCGGTAAGGTCACCCATCGCTTTGACCATCGGCTCATTTAACTTTTTACGTATTATTTTTCTTATTTATACTTAACCTTCTAGTCAGCATTATTTATTTTTGTTCAGGGCTTTTCTAGGTGTCTTAACATGGTTCTAATCCTCTTAATTGTCCGAACCGACATCGGTCACCGGAACAGTGAAATATGCCAGGCTAAGCATATAGGGGTGTTACAGACACCATATGAGATATGCATGGGCAAGAGATCTTCAATGTCACATATAAAGATTTAGGGATGTGATGCTTATGTGAAGCGTCGAATATCTGATAAGCTAGGTTCTAAATCAGATAAATGCAAATTTGTGGGATATCCAAAACAAATAATTGGATATTATTTCTAACATCAGACTGAGCAAAAGTGTTTATCTCAAGGCATGCTACTTTTCTTAAAAGGGAATTTATTCTCAGAGGTAGCAGTAGGAGTAGGGTAGATCTTGAAGAAATTTAAAAACCACAAATTGCCATCCAAATAGAATTGATGAGTGAGACTGTAGCATCAGATGCACAGCCTGAAACTCAAGTAACACAGGAACTTCAAAAGTCTAGTAGAATACGTCATGCTCCTACAAGATTGGATCTTTTAATAGAAACTGATAATGACATATCACTCTTACCAGAAGAGCCTATTGACGTTCAGGAAGCAATGTGTGACATTGACTCCATGAAATGGCTTGAAGCCATGAAATCTGAGATGGATTCCATGTACACTAACTTAGTATGGACTTTGGTTGAACCACCTGAAGGGATAAAACCCATTGGGTGTAAGTGGGTCTTTAAGAGAAAGACTAACATGGATAGCAATGTACAAACATACAAAGCCAGGCTGGTTGCTAAAGGTTATAGGCAAAAGCAAGGCATTGACTTTGATAAAACCTTCTCGCCAGTAGCCATGCTAAAATCTATAAGGATTTTGCTTGCTATAGCTGCATACCATGATTATGAAATTTGGTAAATGGATGTCAAAACCGCATTCCTAAATGGGAATTTGCAAGAGGATGTGTACATGACATAACCTAAGGGGTTTAAATCCAAAGAATTTCCTAACAAAGTATGCAAGATTCAAAAGTCCATTAATGGACTAAAGCAAGCTTCATGAAGTTGGAACATCCATTTTGATGAAACAGTCAAAGAGTTTGACTTCAATCAAAATGTGGATGAACCTTCTGTTTACAAGAAGGTTAGTGGGAGTGGAATCATTTTCCTTATTTTATATGCAGATGACATATTATTAATAGGAAATGATGTACCATTACTCCAATCTGTAAAGATATGGTTATCCAAGAAATTCTCCATGAAGGATTTGGGAGAGGCAACCTATATTTTGGGAATTAAAATATATAGAGATAGATACAGAAGGCTCCTTGGCCTCCCACAATCTATGTACATAGACAAAGTGTTAAAATGGTTTAACATGGAAGAATCAAAATGAGGATTCTTACCGATATCGCATGGTATTTCTCTTTGCAAAGATATGTGTCCGAAGACATAGATTGTGTAACACCCTCCCTGTAGCAACTCCGTACATTCTACTTTTCCAGTGAGTAGTGTTCGTCCGGATAGCTAGAACGCCCAGAAAAATATTTAAACTAAAGTGAGAAACCATAATTAACTCAAATATTAACAAGAAAAATTTAGGAAAAATTTTAGAAATAAAATACAACCAAGTTAAATGAGCCGGTGCCCTAGCGATGGGTAACCAGTGAGAAGTTGCGGTTCTCGCAACTAGGAGCCCTATATTAGGGGAAAATTTCATAAAATAATTTTTGGGACTACAGATAAAGATCATTCAGGTTCATATGGCATTAGAATGCCATGAAAATACTTAGAAAAATTTTTCAATCGGTACAGATAATTTTAGTCTGTTAAGTCAAACAGAGGGCATTTTGGTTATTTCGCCTTCAGATATGATTTTTGGCCAACCTGTCCAGTTAAGTAAATAATTATTATGACATAAAATGTGAATAAATATTGCTAAAAATTAAATTAAAAATGAGTAGAGAAAAAAAAGAAAGAAAATGAGATTAAATGATAATTTTGACATCACATGATGTCATCAACCCTTTCCCCACCAATCACAATTAACCTAAACTATTAAAAAGGGATAATTGAGACAAAATAAACAAAAGCAATCAGATTCATCTCCTTCACCCAAACCAACCGTTTCCTCTCCTCCATACCCAACCACCATTGAAAGCTTATCAAAGCTTCAATTCCCACCTTAAAACACCTCAAAACCCTAACTTGCCTTCATTAAAAATTATCCCTACCACTAGAGGAAGCATTGGGCAGCAATTTGAAAGGAAGAAAGTGAAGTAATGATATATATAAGATGGGGGAACTAATCACTAGAGGTGCCTTTTAGTGGAATGGCCTGGAGAGTTGGAAGAACTCCAGGTTTAAGCATGCTCGCTTGAGAGAAATCCTAGGATGGGTGACCTCCTGGGAAGTTCTCCATTCCACCTATGGGACAAAACCGTGAGGCTTATGGCCAAAGGGGACAATTCCTCTAGTGGTTAGAGCCCGATCGTAGCCGCTCGCGTGTCCTCTTGGGCGATGGTGGGGCAAACCTCAGCGAGGACGCTGAGTCCCGAAAGCGGGGAAAAAGGTCCTTTAGGCAAATCCCACATCGGCAAAGCACGGAGATGGTCTTGGGTTCAAAAATAAATGATATATATAAGATGGGGGAACTAATCACTAGAGGAGCCTTTTTGTGGAATGGCCTGGAGAGTTGGAAGAACTCCAGGTTTAAGCGTGCTCGCTTGAGAGAAATCCTAGGATGGGTGACCTCCTGGGAAGTTCTCCTTTCCACCTATGGGACAAAACCGTGAGGCTTATGGCCAAAGTGAACAATTCCTCTAGTGGTTGGAGCCCGATCGTTACAATTGGTATCACAGCCACTCGTGTGTCCTCTTAGGCGATGGTGGGGCAAACCTCAGCGAGGACGCTGAGTCCCGAGAGGGGGGGAGAAAGGTCCCATAGGAAAATCCCACATCGGCAAAGCATGGAGATGGTCTTGGATTCAAAAAGAAATGATATATATAAGATGGGGGAAGTAATCATTAGAGGCGCCTTTTGGTGGAATGGCCTGGAGAGTTGGAAGAACTCCAGGTTTAAGCGTGCTCGCTTGAGAGAAACCCTAGGATGGGTGACCTCTTGGGAAGTTCTCCATTCCACCTATGGGACAAAACTGTGAAGCTTATGGCCAAAGCAGACAATTCCTCTAGTAGTTGGAGCCCAATCGTTACAGAGATAGTCCCTAATGAAGCTGAGAGATGTAAAAGATTTGAAGAGGGATTAAATGACAACATAAAGATCATGATTACTGCCTTGGGAATCACAGACTTCACCAAGTTAGTGGAAGCTACAATAAAAGTTGAAAAGGTTAGAATAAGTAAGCAGACCAGAAGAGAGAGACAGCAAAAGAGGGGCCTGGGTCAGTCTAGCTCATCTGCTACATCAGGAATGTAACACCCCTATGTTCGGTAGTGCGTTCTACTGTTCTGGTGACAGTGTCTGTCCGGATAGCTAGGATGGCTAGAACTACACTTAGATATTAGTGAGGAGACATAAAATAATGAAATACAAGAAAAGAAAATACAAGAAAAATAGAGGAAAAATAATAGCAATGAAACGTAACCAAGTTAAACGAGCCGAGAACCCTAGCGATGGGTGACCGCACCGGGAAGTTGAGGCATGGACCATTGACTAGCCCTGGACTGCGGGAAAACCCTGAAAAATATTTTTAGGACCTAAATAAATGTCTATTGAAGTATAAATATCATTAGAAATATCAAAGAAAAATTAATTAATTAGTACAAAGAAAAACGAGAAATTGAGAAAACGACAAAACTCAGTGTTACCGAAAAATCGGGAATGCAACTCAAACAGGGGCATTGTGATCATTTTACACCCCAAGTTGTCTTTTTACCTAAATGTCCATTAAAAATAAATAATATTACACTTAAAAAATTTCATGAAAAATTAAAATGGTGGTACATAATCTAAATAGCAAAAGATAGGAGAAAAATGTGCAAAAATTAGAAATTAAATAAATAACTATTAAAACCTTCACTAGTGCTCTACTAACTTTAGCAAATGGACACCTAAAGGGACACACGGGAAGTGCAGAATTCATCTTCAACCTTAGGAAGAAAAACCAGCCGAAACCTTGGGAGAAAGCCTCCATGGACGTCCACACTCCAAGCTGCATGCAAGCATATTTTAGCCACTTTTTTCCATTAGCTTTCTTCATTAAACATGACCTCCATACCTTAGGCAGCATACTAGGAGCAAGAAAGTTAAGTTTTGGTGAGGTTTTGAAGAATTTCAAAAGTGGTAAGTATGCATTTTTAATTCTTGTTTCATTAAACTTTAAATGATTATTGTGATGAGTTGATTTATGGAAGAAGTTTTAAAGTTTGATGTTTTAATGGAGATGTACCTTTTGGCAGCCATGAAAGATCAATATGAATAGCTTGTTCTTGCATGTAAATATTGGTTTGAATGATGATTTAAATGTTTGATTGTATTGTAGTTGAATTCCATGAGTAAGGTTTAATTTGTAAGCTTGAAAATTGCAAATGGAGGTTGATGGGTATGTGTAAACTTGTGGCAGCCTCATGAAGAAGATTGAAGTGTTTAAGTTTCATGGAATGGTTTGTTGAACTATGTTACTTATGGTGGCAACATGTGTGTGTTTAATTGTTAGGGTTTAAACATGAAAATGAGGTATGTTCATGTGGATTAATTGTTGTAAATGGGACTTTGGAAAATTCTGTATTATAGTGTATATGTTGAGAGTGGTTACAAGCTGCCAAAATGACCAAAAATATGTTGCTAAATGTGTTAATGTTATGGTACAAACCAGAATTGGCATGGAAGAGTGAACTTGGTAAGCATAGGATGTGTAAATGGTAAAGGATGAACAAATTATAATAGGGCAGTGTATGTTTTAGCTTAAAACCTTAAGTTTGTGGCTCCAATTGGTATGAGACTAATTGGAGGTGAAATTAGGCACAAAATTTGCAAACTTTCATGAAGGACACTTACCAAAATTCTGCCTAGAAGGTGACTTGAAAAATTACCAAATCCTGATTAGTGCTTTGAAAACCTGAAATTTGACCATTTGGGCAGCAGTTAGTGTTTTGACCATAACTCACTCAAAACAGGTCCAATTGACTTGAAATTTTTACCATGAATAGATGAGACATATATCTACAATTCTTATGAAGAAACAAAAGCCCAAAAATGGCCATAAGCAAGCCAAATAGCTTGCACAATTTCAGGTCCAAAAACTAGCTGAACCAAAAGTGACTTAAAAATGACCTAAAGTTACCATTTTAGTACATTCTGTCCAGCATTGGTAAATTGACCATATATTGGTCTACACAAATCAGAATGACCTAAAATTTTGCCTCGCATGCAATAAGACATAGACCTACAAGTTTGTAGTTTTGACTGAAACCCAAAATCTAAAGGAACTAGGTCATCTGGCTAGGCCAAATTAGTATACCGAAATCTGGCAAATTGCAATAAAATGCAATATACTTGAAAATGAATTGGGTAACATGTACCAACACTAAAAGGCTATAAAATGTGGCATATTGGTAACATCAAACCTAATTCACCTAGAGTGCATCGAGGGTCAACATCTTAGGTTGACTAAGGGAAATAATAGTATTCAATAAATTAATTATCAAGCATTCCTTTTAGAGATAGTTTAAATGAGTACTGAAACATTTCAAATTGTGTGTTTTGGTTAGCAAAGACTCAGGGAAGGGGAAGGAAACACTAAGCCAGGGCCAACCGGCTACACTTCAGTGGTTTGTGCACAATAGTTATTTATTTTGAATTTTCAATTGAAATAAATTATAACAATTTGTATGTTATTGTTTAAATTATGAAAAATTTTATTTGAATGATATTTGATGGATACTTATTGATTGAAAAATATTGCAAATGGTTTGAAACCATAACTATCATGTATATTTGATTGAATTCCTCGCTAGCTTGTCTATTGGGATGAATTGGCTTTGAATTCCCTTTCTGGCTGAAGTGTTGAGGTGTGTGCCAGTTGAGGATGAATAGAATGAGTACTCATTTATTTGGTATCTAGCTATGTTATTCCTCATTAGCCATCGGCTCTTGGGATGAATTGGACTTTGGAACATGATTAAGCTGTGTGTGATTTATTGATATTTATTGTGATATTGTGAAATGGAGTTTAAATTCTTTATGACATTCACTGCCTTTGAATTTTACTATGGTTTTAAGTATCCACTATTTATATGACTTATGATTTGTGATTTAAAGTTGCATTGAGTTAATGTTGTACACCACTGAGACATTGGCTCAGCGATAGCTTTTCATTGCTATCGCAGCAAGACAGACTGACAGGGCAGCAGACTAGGCTGTTAGTACTACACTGAGAGATCATCGGGTATATTGAATATACCATATTTTGCATTTTGTATTGTAATGTATGTTCACTATATGTATGTATTGTTCTTGGTTTTGAGCAGTTGTAAATTAAAATTGTACATTAAAGTTGTAAACTAAATTTGTAAATTATTTGGTTTGTAAAAATTGTGATATATTCTTTTGTCTCAGATTTTGAAAACGCTAGAAAATTATTGTGGATTTGAGTTGAAAATTGTTGAGAAACTTATTGTATTGATTGAATATTAGAGTTTGGGGATTGAACAAAATAATTGAAGTACCTTTTTACAAGTTTTTAAAGAACTGTTTTATTCAAAATACAGATGGCACTCTGCCAAAATTTTTACAGAAATTATTAATTCTTAAAATGTATTATCTGGTTTCACTTCAGTTAAAAAAAAAATTTTAACACCTGTAAATAGTGCTCACCACTATAAAAAGAAGTAAGAAAAGGTTTAAAATCCTTTGTAGTATATTTAATGGGTTATCAGTAGATGAAGTTGGTAATTCATTAGGTATACTACGGGATCATGTTATGCCTTACGGAGGGGTAGGGTGTGACATGTTTTAGTGGTATCAGAGCTAGTTTTTAAATTCTGTTTTTGCCTATAATTCGAATATTCTTTCTTTATAGTACAACTGCTCAATGTCATTGTTTAATACATATAGTACCTTACATTATAAATATGCACTAACGGGAGGGAATCTCCTTATGTTATTTGTTCAGGAGGTCCAAGACCCTCGAATTGACTATGGAAGAGGGTGATCGTTCAGTCGATCAATCTATAGAGGCTAAGGTACAAGGGGATGCCCCAGCCCTACACAATGTCAGTGGATTAGCCGTGCCAGTCCCCTCAGTACCGCAGTTTCCTGCTCAGTTCGCTCAGCAAATGGCTGCAATGTTCCAACAGATGGCTAGTAAAATGCCTACTCAACTCCCACTACAAGTCCCACTACAGACACTAGTGGTACAACCACAGTCTTCTGCTAGGCAGTATGACAAATTGATGAAATATGGGGCTACTAAATTCAAAGGGACAGTAGATCCTCTAAAGACAGAACAGTGGTTAGAAAGAATGGATAGGGTGTTCAAGAAGCTACATTGTACAGAAGAGCTAAGATTTGAATATTTAGTGTCTCTGCTACAGGGAGATACATATGACTAGTGGAAAACCATTCCCCATAGTCTGGTAGAACCTTCAGTGCTAACATGGAATGATTTTCTACAGGAGTTCTGACAAAAATATATCCCTGATGCTTATGTGGACCAGAAGCTGTAAAAGTTCCTAAGTCTGAAACAGGGGAATAGATCAGTGATTGAATATGAAAGGGAATTTTCCCGCCTGAGCCATTATGCAGTGAGTCTACTTTCTACCATTAGGGAGAGATTTAAGAGGTTTGAAACTGGCTTGAAGCCCAGTATCAGATTACAAGTGGTCAGATTCAAACATACTAACTTCTCTAAACTTATTTCTCAAGCACTGGAATTAGAAAGAATTGAGTTAGAAGAGGCCCCAGAGAAAAAGAATCAGAAAAGACAGAAAAAGAGGGATAGTCAGTACAACAGAGTTCCAGTGGTCCTACTGGAAAGAGAAAGAACCATGGGGGACATAGCAGGGGTGGTAAAAAGTCCGATAGGGGAAGATATTCGGGATAGAAACCTCCTCTATCTGGTCAGCAGAGTACCAGAAGTTCCTACTCTCCCTGCCAATGTGAAACTTATGGAAGAAATCATGGTGGGGTGTGCTATAAGGCCATAGGAGCCTGTTATAACTGTGGAGGCACAGGGCACTTTGCCAAAGACTGCACCAGTACTCTCAAAGTTGGACCACCTCCTACTACTGCAGAAGGGTTAGTTCAGAGTCCTGTCACTAGAGGTTCACAGCCACCTAGCAGAGGTAGAGGCAGGGGTAGAGGTAGTCCAGTAGGCAGCCAAGGCACAGTGAATCAATCAAAGCAAGGCAGTGCTCCAATCAGAGTCTACGCAATGAGACAGAGAGAAGAGGCTGAGACATCTGATGTTGTGGCTGGTACCTTCTCAACTTTTAATCAAGATGTGTTTGTGTTATTTTATCCGGGTTCTACCCATTCTTATGTGAGTGCTAGCATCATTGACTGCATTGTTGTTCCATGTACAAAAATGGACTTTGAGGTGCTAGTAATAAGTCCGCTAGGACAAGAGGTAAGGGTTAATAAAATGTATAGGGATTGTCCTTTGGTGATCCAAGGACATACTTTTCTATCGGATTTCATTGAAATGCCCTTCAGAGATTATGATATCATCTTGGGCATGGATTGGTTAGCCAGACATCACGCCATGATTGACTGTAGACTGAAGACAATCACTTTTGGTCTTCCTCAGTACAGTGAAGTGGTAATACACGGGGAGAGGTAGCTATTGCCATCAAATATCATTTCGGCTGCACTAGCCAAAAAAATGATCAGAAAGGGGTGTGAAGCATACTTGGCACATATGGTAGACACCCAAGTGGGAAGTCCAGCATTGAGGGACATCCCTATAGTATATGACTTTCCAGATGTGTTTCCTGATGAATTGCCAGGATTACCTCTAGAAAGAGAGGTGCAGTTTGAAATTAATGCTATGCCTAGTGTGGATCCAATCTCTATAACACCATACAGAATGGCACCAGCAGAGTTGAAGGAGTTGAAGGCACAATTGCAAGAACTACTTGAAAAGGGCTTTATTCGCCCTAGTGTGTGACCTTAGGGACCTCCAATATTGTTTGTTAAGAAGAAAGATAGCACTCTTCATTTATGTATTGACTATCAGCAGTTGAATATGGTGACAATAAAGAACAGATATCCATTGCCTCGCATTAATGATCTGTTTGAACAGTTGAAGGATGCAGCTGTATTCTCCAAAATTGATTTGCGATCTGGTTATTATCAGTTGAAAGTGCAAGAGCAGAGTATTCCAAAAACTGCTTTCAGAACTCGATATGGCCACTATGAGTTTCTAGTAATGCCATTCGGGTTAACTAATGCTCCAGCTGCTTTTATGGATCTGATGAACACTATCTTCAGACCATATCTCGACTAGCTTGTGGTGGTGTTTATTGATGACATTTTTATATATTCAAGGAATGCAGAGGAGCATGACAGACATCTGTGGATTTTGCTGCAGACTTTAAGGGTGAAACAATTATACGCCAAATTGTCGAAATGTGAATTTTGGCTGAAAGAAATCTCCTTTTTGGAACATGTTGTGTCAGTTGAAGGGATCAAGGTAGATTCCAGCAAGGTATCAGCTATCCTTAATTGGAAGCAGCCCAGGAATATCATACAAATTCGCAGTTTTTTTGGTTTAGCTGGATATTACCGCCGGTTTGTGAAAGGGTTTTCCATGTTAGCTTCTCCACTGACCAAGCTGATGTTAGTAGTATGCCCTAGAGCATATCATTTAGTATGTATCTTGTACATATTTTTATTAATAAAAGGCATTTCAACTTTTCTGTTTACATAATATATTTATGTGTAATAGAAAAGGTCCATTGATATTTTGTTAGAAATACTATTCTTAAGTTGTTAAGAATATGAGTGACAATATTTCTAGCACGAAGTATCATCAATAGATTCACAATCGAGGATACTTCATAATAAGGACATGACTTATCCAGAAAGATTGTATTCATGTTTGTTCCCAAGTTATTTATATGAGATATAAATAAGATGGAATGGTGAGTCTCATGCCATATAACAAACATGATAGGCACTTATAAATGATAAGTAGTAGAACCGGTGACACTTATGACAAGCACATGGAGTTTACTCTTGTCAATGTTTTGTCATAAATCATATCGATGCATATAATGTTTAGACACGAGATAGCACGATTATCTTGTATATAGGTAGTTTGAGTTTGATCTCGCTTTCATACTTGTACTGTGTATGGGTATATGGGCATGTGTTGGCTCCTACTAGTTATATATGGAGGTAGGTGTTGATCAAGATGGAATCTGTTCCTCTAAGTAAATAGAGATAAAATCCTATGTTCATTTAATTATTCTTGATGTTTCAAGTTCTGGCGGAGACAGATAGATTTATTCGAGAAAGAGTTTACGATGAGAAAATCTTTTAATCAAGAAGGAATTAAAAGAGAACATAATATTCATAGCAAATGGAGTTTGACATAAACCATGACTCGGCTTAAGTTGGGATTTTGTAATGAGAGATTCTAGTGCATGGTAACATATGATTATAGGTTCATTTAAGATAAACCTTATTACTAATTGGGTGGCCATGGCATGCTATGATAGGTATTAACCATGGTCTATGAGGTTCATAAAATGATTTAGAGAAATCATTTATGGTAAGAAAGAGTTCTGATGATATTAAGAGTTGATATCATGTCTCATTGCCAATTAGTGATGAGCCTAGTAAGTCACACACATACACAAGTTATCACCTAATTAAATATGATTTAATTAATTAATTAAAGATTTTAATTGATTAATTAAATAGGTTTGGTTTGCAATTAGTTTGCAAAGTCCCTAGCATGACTTGAAACCAAATCTAGATTATTGAATGTATAATATAAGTTAAATTTATATTTAAAGTGTTTAAATATGAATTTAATTAATGAGAAATTAATTAATAGAGAATAATTAATTAATTTATATTTGATATAAATTAATTAGAAGAAGAAAAATAATTATTTTGGGTTGAGAACTCAAAATTATGACACAGGGGCATTTTGGTCATTTTGCAGTGTGACACGTGGCACCATGAGATGGTGACACATGGCATAACACATAAGCTTGCCAAATGTTTTTTAATCATGTTAGATGATTAAAATCAAGATTACATATAGGTTTGACACTTGGCACAATGTGATTGGGTCACTTAAACCTAGAGCTAATCAAAGGGTGACATGTGGTAAGGGTTTAATGTGTTAACCTAGCTATTTAAGTGTTGTTATGAGAAAATAAAATACAACCAGCAGCCACACTCCTTGGTCACGCCATTTTGCAGCCCTCCTTCTATTCTTCTTCATCTCTCATCAATTCAAAGAGATTAGCCATCAATCTCTTGAATTAAGAACACTAGAAATTGTTTCTAGTGTCCTGTTTACATCTCTAATCTCTTAAAAGGAAGAACTTGAATTTCTAATTAATAGAAAAGGCTTTAGAAGCTGTTCAAGGGCTGCCATAGGTGTTCTTGGTGTGGACAAGCT
This sequence comes from Hevea brasiliensis, assembly GCF_030052815.1. Taxonomy (NCBI): domain Eukaryota; kingdom Viridiplantae; phylum Streptophyta; class Magnoliopsida; order Malpighiales; family Euphorbiaceae; genus Hevea; species Hevea brasiliensis. The sequence goes on along the minus strand of NC_079499.1, from coordinate 77,313,365 downwards.
GGAGGGACAACATCTGGTGTCCTGAAGACGAATCTCAAAGGCGCAGAACATTTGCGATTGCATTAAGAGGTTAGTGTAATCGTTCTTGATTTAATCTAGGGTTCTAAAATTAATCTGATTAATTTTAAAATCTTAAATGGCAAATACAGATCCAAAAACATATTAAAGGAGTTTTAATATGTTGTTTATCATTGAAATCAAATAGATAAAAATAAATCTTGCATGATGCATGTGACCCTAGGTGAAAATTTTTGAATTCAATGGTATAAACTTGTGTTTTTCACGCTTCTGTTCCTTCAATTGGTATCAGAGCCACTATATTTGCCATTTAGATTGTTTATTATATGATTTAATTGTGTGATTTGATCATGAGATGATTGATCTATTGCTGGTTGGATCAAGAGGTGTGGCGGCATGCTTGATGAACTCCAACATGGTGCGCATGGCTTTGGAAGATCATGGTGCGCATGGTTATTATTAAATTCTGCAATTGTTGCATGGTGAAAGGTTCATGATATTACTAATTAAAATGTTTAATTAGGAATTTTAATCATACAATTAAATTATGATTCAAATCAAAATTTTAAAAATTGTTTGAATGTGATTCAAATCTGAATTTTAAAAGTTGTTTGAATGTGATTCAAATCTGAATTTTTAAAGTTGTTTGAATCATATTTAAATCTGATTTTTTTTAAAATTGATTGAATAAAATTCAGATCTAATTTTTTAAAAAATGTTTGAATGTGATTCAAATCTGATTTTTTAAAAAATGTTTGAATGTGATTCAAATCTGAATTTTCGAAGTTGTTTGAATGTGATTCAAATATGAATTTTAAATTTGTTTGAATGAGATTCAAATCTGAATTTTTAAATTTATTTGAATCATATTCAAATCTAGATTTTTAAGTTGAATATGAGATATTCAATTTAATTTAAGTATGTATGTTTTATTTAATTGTTAAATAGTGATATGTATGATGGATGATCATGGACTATAAAAGACCAATGTGATTGGATTTGTTTCTTTTATGTTTCTTTGGGACTGTAAATTAATTAATTTATTTTAATATATTTTGGGCATGTATTATTAAGTTTGTAATAATTTTTGGGTTGTAATTTCATTTATTTAAGTTCTTGTAAATTCGCCTTGGTATGCCAAGGATTACTATGTAATATTGGATTGCAAGAAGTTCAAGGAGGTCAAGAGCATTGGTGGGACCAGTGGGAGGAATTCAAGATTATATGTTGATTATGTACTCCTTCAACAACTCTTGTAAAATGAATGAATGAAATGCACCTAGGAATGCCCTGATTCAATTCTTGGTGGCTCAGAATTAAATCCCTTAGAAAGTCCATGATCATACCATATTTACTGCTTATCCATGAATGCATGAGATGTATGGAAATGTATGCAATTATATGATATATGCATGCTAAATGGATAATGTGCAAAGTGAGACCTTAATAGTAATTAGAATGACCATAAAATCTTCCAAACAAATGATTAAGTTGGATATGCTATAATTAAAGTAATTATAACATAGGCCCTCCATTGGGGCAATTATTTTAAGAAATTTTAAATAGTTGTATGAGATGCAATTAATTTAAGAGATTTTCTTAAGAATAATTGTTAAGCATGAGATGTTCTAAATATGTAAATGGTTTGGTGGCCAATATTGGATGTACCTGAGGACATTAAAATTATTTACATAATTACTGGCTCAATGGGATCAACTTAACTAATGCAAGATAAGTCAATAATGGATGTACCTGATATTTTGAGCATTAGGGGCTAGGTAAAGGATTGAACCTCACATGAGATGTGATGGGCAAGGAGTTGCTCACTTATAGTTTATTGTAATTCCAGTAATGGATGTACCTGAGGATGATCAATAGAATTATAAGAATTCAATCACCCACTAGAAATCCATCCAACTAGGATTTCCGTTTCCTACTTTGGAAGTGTACGATTCGCTAAGTTAGTGGGAGGACCAATTTGATTAAAAGACCATAATCATTTTGGTTAATTACATGATACATTTACTAATTAATCTGGTTATTTTCTGCAGTTAATTTTCTGATAAAAATGAGCACAAAATAACCACCACCATCCAATATCCTTGCGAGCATACTTGATCACAATAGGTTGACAGGACCAAATCTGTCTGATTGGCTAAGAAATTTGAAGCTTGTCCTGAACCTTAAACATATAGGATATGTTCTAGATTCAAATGTTCCTGGTCCCTTACCTCCTGAGGCCACACAAGAGGAACATGATACTCTGGACAAGTGGAAGGAGCATGATATGAGAGCTAAGTGTTACATGCTTGCTTCCATGAGTAATGAGTTACAGAAGCAACATGAGAATATGCAGAGTGCGAGTGAGATCCTCCTTCACCTACAAGAGTTGTATGGTGAGCACAGCATGAATGCTAGGTATGAGATATCTAGACAGCTATTCCGTATGAGGATGTATGAGGGACAGAATGTTGGGGATCATGTCCATAAGATGATTCGGCTGATTGAGCAGTTGGAACATCTTGACTTCAACATGGATTTCCAACTACAGACGGATTTGATCCTTGATCCTTCACGAGTCTTTTGGGAATTTTGTGACAAATTTCCATATGACTAAATAGGAATGCACCTTAGCTGGTTTACTCAACATGCTGGTTATTGCCCAAAAGAATATGCCAGGAAATAAAGGGAAAGAGGTAGCTTTGGTTGCATATTCTTTTGCTGGAAAGTCCAACAAGAAGAAGGGCAATAAGAAAAAAAAAACCTCATATTCCTGGTCCTTCCAAGAAAATAGCTAAACAGAAAAGGAAGACTAAAGCTGATGGAGGCAAAGGAAAGTGTTTCCACTGCCAAAAGGATGGGCACTGGAAAAGGAACTGCCTAGAGTATCTTGCTTTTCTGAAGGACAAGAAGGATACACCTTCGGAAGGTATGTCCATATTTTGTTATTTAGATTCTGATGATACTCATAATTCATCTCTGACTTGGGTTTTAGATCTTTGGTGCAGTTCTCACATTTCTAATGATATGCGGGAACTAGCAAGCGATGGCGACTTGCGTTCTCAAGATATTAGAGTCCGAATTGGTAATGGCTCAACTGTTGAAGCTTTAGCCATAGGATCTAAATCTTTTTACATGTTTGGACATTTTTTGTGTTTGGATAATAATTTATATGTACCTGATGCTTTTAAGAACATCATTTCTATATCTAGTTTGACTAGAAATGGCTATGAATTGATGATGTTTGCAATATTTATTTTGGAAATAAATATGTTGGTTCGGGTTATAAGAATGATGGTCTTTATTATTTGGATAATAATGACAAACACAAATTGAATGCAAGTGATCTAAAAGAATGCTATGCCATGGTGAAAACCAACTCAAGTTCAAAATATATTTGGCACTTAAGATTATGTCATATTGCAGAAGATAGGATTGCAAAATTGGAGAAAATGGGGATTCTATCCTCATTGGGCTCTGAGCCTACTCCAACTTGTGAATCTTGCCTTGTGGTAAAATGACTAGATCACCCTTTGTTGGACAAGGGCTAAGAGCTGAAAATATTTTAGAGCTAATACATAGTGATGTATGTGGTCCATTTCAAGAAATGGCTAGAGGAGGTTTTCATTATTTTATTACCTTTACTGATGATAAATCAAGGTTTGGGTATTTGTATTTGATGAAATACAAACATGAATCTTTTAAAAAGTTCAAAGAATTTAAATCTGAAGTAGAAAATCAAACAGAAAGAATATTAAAGCTCTTGATTAGATCGTGGAGGTGAATATTTGAGTTGAATTTGATGAATACTTGAGAGAGCATGGCATTGTTTCTCACCGACTCTCCAAGAACGCGAATGGTGTATCTGAAGGAGAAAACGCACCTATTGGATATGGTACGTAGTATGATGAGCTATCTTGATATGCCAATCTTCTTTTGGGGATTTGCATTAGAATCACTTTGTATATTCGAATAGGATTCCAACAAAATCGTTTCTTCCACACCTTATGAGATATGGCATGGAAGAAAACCAAGTCTTAAGCATGTTAAGATTTGGGGTTGTATATATCAAAAGTGAACAACGATAAATTGGAGATCGGATCGTAAAAGGTCGATTTGTTGGATATCCGTAAGATAGTTTTGGATATTATTTTTAAATGCCTACTTCACAAAATGTTTTGATAAGTAGACATGACACAATTCTAGAACAGTTTGTTCAAGTAGGAGGCAAAGGAAGGCAAATAGAGTTAGAATTGGAGAATATCGATGGATATAGATCCATCTAGTCAACCAATACGTTGGTGAAACATCTCTATTCCTCGTAGAACAACCAGGGTATCTCACCCACCAGTGAGATATGGTTTTCTTCATGAAGAAGAACAAGAGTTGTCTACTCATGAAGAAGTAGATCATGGAGATGATCCACTTACCTACGAAGAAGCTATATCAGATATAGACTCTTCAAAATGGATATATGCTATGAAATCCGAGATTGATTCCATGTATAAGAATCAAGTTTGGGATCTTGTTGACCCACCTGAAGGTATTATACCTATAGGGAACAAATGGGTTTTCAATACGAAAATTGGTTCTGATGGAAAGGTAGAGACCTATAAGGCAAGGCTAGTAGCGAAAGGTTTTCGCCAAAGGCAAGGAATCGACTATGAGGAGACTTTCTCACCTGTTGCCATGCTTAAATCAATTAGGATTTTGTTAGCAATAGCTGTATACTATGATTATGAGATTTGGCAGATGGATGTCAAAACAGCTTTTCTCAATGGATACATTGAAGAAAACATTTTCATGGAACAACCTAGGGGATTTGAATCCCAAGATGGTTCCAAGGTATGCAAGCTAAAGCGATCCATTTATGGGTTGAAACAAGCTTCGAGGAGTTGGAACATCCGTTTTGATAAAGCCATTAAATCCTTTGGTTTTATCAAAAATGAGGATGAGCCATGTGTATGTAAGAAGGTTAGTGACAGTGCTATCACTTTCCTTGTCTTATATGTGGATGACATACTGTTGATGGGTAATGACACAGGTATGTTGACGACTATAAAGGTATGGTTGTCAAATACATTCTCCATGAAAGACTTAGGAGAGGCAACCTATATTCTTGGAATTCGCATCTATAGAGATAGAGCGAAAAGAATAATTGGTTTATCGCAAAGTCTATACTTGGAAAAGGTGTTAAAGAGGTTTAACATGCTTGATTCCAAGAGAGGATTGTTACCAGTGAGACATGGTATCCATCTTTCTAAAGAGATGTCTCCAAAGACACCTGAAGAAAGAGATAAGATGGCCAAGATTCCATATGCTTCGGCTATTGGAAGTTTAATGTATGCAATGTTGTGTACTAGGCCGGATATCGCATATGCTGTTACTTTGACTAGCAGGTACCAATCCAATCCAAGTTTCGAACACTGGATAGCTATCAAGAATATTCTTAAGTACTTGAGAAGAACTAAGGATTTATTCTTGATTTATGGAGGTGGAGACTTGCAATTGGATGGTTATACTGATTCTGATTTCAAACTAGATATCGATGATAGAAAGTCTACCTCTGGATATGTGTTCATTTGTAATGGAGGTGCAGTCAGTTGGAAGAGCTCCAAACAGAGCACGGCTGCAGATTCCACTGAGTATATTCTCGCATCGATCTCGCAAAGGAAGTCGTTTCGATAAAGAAGTTCGTGAAATTACAGTTCCTTCCATTGAGTCAGAGTTCCACTACGTGACAATAATGGAGCGATCATAGCTAAGGAACTAAGGTCTCACAAATCCAAACATATAGAAAGGCGCTACCACATTATCGAGAAATAGTTGGGCGAGGCGATGTAGCCATGCAGAAAATAACATCGGTGAAAATCCGATCCATTCACTAAGCCTATGTCACGGACTCGCTAGACCGACATCTTGAGAAGATAGGTCTAAGATATTATAATGAATGGCTCTAGTGCTAGTGGGAGATTGTTAGTAGTATGCCCTAGAGCATATCATTTAGTATGTATCTTGTACATATTTTTATTAATAAAAGGCATTTCCACTTTTCCGTTTACATAATATATTTATGTGTAATAGAAAAGGTCCATTGATATTTTGTTAGAAATATTATTCTTAAGTTGTTAAGAATATGAGTGACAATATTTCTAGCACGAAGCATCATAAATAGGTTCACAATCGAAGATACTTCATAATAAGGACATGACTTTTCCAGAAAGATTGTATTCATGTTTGTTCCCAAGTTATTTATGTGAGATATAAATAAGATGGAATGGTGAGTCTCATGCCATATAACAAACATGATAGGCACTTATAAATGATAAGTAGGCCGAACCAGTGACACTTATGACAAGCACATGGAGTTTACTCTTGTTAATGTTTTGTCATAAATCATATCAGTGCATATAATCTTTAGACCTGAGATAGCACAGTTATCTTGTATATAGGTAGTTTGAGTTTGATACTACTTTCATACTTGTACTGTGTATGCGTATATGGGCATGTGTTGGATCCTACTAGTTATATATGGAGGTAGGTGTTGATCAAGATGGAATCTGTTCCTCTAAGTAAATAGAGATAAAATCCTATGTTCATTTAATTATTCTTGATGTTTCAAGTTCCTGGCCAGGACAGATAGATTTATTCAGAAAAGAGTTTTTGATGAGAAAATCTTTTTAATCAAGAACCGGAATTAAAAGAGAACATAATATTCATAGCAAATGGAGTTTGACATAAACCATGACTCCAGCTTAAGTTGGGATTTTGTAACAGAGAGATTCTAGTGCATGGTAACATATGATTATAGGTTCATTTAAGGTAAACCTTATTACTAATTGGGTGGCCATGGCATGCTATGATAGGTATTAACTATGGTCTATGAGGTTCATAAAATGATTTAGAGAAATCATTTATGGTAAGAAAGAGTTCTGATGATATTAAGAGTTGATATCATATCTCATTGCCAATTAGTGATGAGCCTATTAAGTCACACACATACACAAGTTATCACCTAATTAAATATGATTTAATTAATTAATTAAAGAGTTTAATTGATTAATTAAATAGGTTTGGTTTGCAATTAAATTGCAAAGTCCCTAGCATGACTTGAAACCAAATCTAGATTATTGGATGTATAGTATAAGTTAAATTTATATTTAAAGTTTTTAAATATGAATTTAATTAATGAGAAATTAATTAATAGAGATTAATTAATTAATTTATATTTGATATAAATTAATTTGAAGAAGAAAAATAATTATTTTGGGTTGAGAACTCAAAATTAAGACACAGGGGCATTTTGGTCATTTTGCAGTGTGACACGTGGCACCATGAGATGGTGACACATGGCATAACACATAAGCTTGCCAAATGTTTTTTAATCATGTAAGATGATTAAAATCAAGATTACATATAGGTTTGACACTTGGCACAATGTGATTGGGTCACTTAAACCTAGAGCTAATCAAAGGGTGACATGTGGCAAGGGTTTAATGTGTTAACCTAGCTATTTAAGTATTGTTATGAGAAAATAAAGTGCAACCAGCAGCCACACTCCTTGGTCACGCCATTTTGCAGCTCTCCCTCTATTCTTCTTCATCTCTCATCAATTCAAAGAGATTAGCCATCAATCTGTTAAATTAAGAACACTAGAAATTGTTTCTAGTGTCCTGTTTACATCTCTAATCTCTTAAAAGGCATAACTTGAATTTCTAATTAATAGAAAAGGCTTTAGAAGCTGTTCAAGGGCTGCCATAGGTGTTCTTGGTGTGGACAAGCTAGAGGGACAACATCTGGTGTCCTGAAGACGAATCTCAAAGGCGCAGACACTGCGATTGCATCAAGAGGTTAGTGTAATCGTTCTTGATTTAATCTAGGGTTCTAAAATTAATCTGATTAATTTTAAAATCTTAAATGGCAAATACAGATCCAAAAACATATTGAAAGAGTTTTAATATGTTGTTTATCATTGAAATCAAATATATAAAAATAAATCTTGCATGATGCATGTGACCCTATGTGAAAATTTTTGAATTCAATGGTATAAACTTGTGTTTTTCACGCTTCCATTCCTTCAGCTGCTTCGGAAATATGTAAAATTTCAGTGGACTAATAAATGCCAACTGCGTTTCGATAAGTTAAAGAGGTGTCTGACTGAAGCTCCAGTCCTTACTTTACCTACACCCGGTAAAGAGTACACAGTTTATAGTGATGCTTCTCACAATGGGTTTGGCTGTGTATTGATGCAAGATCAGAATGTCATTGCTTATGCATCACGCCAGCTGAAACTGCATGAGAGAAACTACCTAACATATGACTTGGAGCTAGCAGCTATTGTTTTTGCTCTGAAGATCTGTAGACACTATTTGTATGGGGAGAAATGTTACATTTACGCAGATCACAAGCGCTTGAAGTATTTAGGCACCTAGAAGGAATTGAATTTGACGTAAAGGAGATGGTTAGAACTGATTAGCATATCGGTTAGCATGTGGGTCCTTTGGCATATCGGTTAGCATTACCTCCAAAGCTAGAAAGGATACACAGTGCCTTCCATGTGTCCATGTTAAGGAGGTATAGATCTGATCCATCTCATGTACTATCAGTTGAAGAGATTGACGTAAATCCAGACCTCTCATATGAGGAAAAACCCATAGAAATTCTAGCATATGAGGTGAAGCAGCTGAGGAATAAATAGATACACCAGGTTAAAGTGCTGTGGAACCATCATTCAGGTCAGGAAGCTACTTGGGAATGCGAAGAGGATATGAGGAGACAACACCCACAGCTGTTTAGAGAATGATGACAGGTAAAATTTCTAGACGAAATTTATTTGAAGGGGGGGAGAATTGTAACACTCCTATGTTCGGTAGTGAGTTCTACTGTTTCGGTGACAGTGTCTGTCCGGACAGCTAAGATGCCTAGAACTATGCTTAGAAATTAGTGAGGAGACATAAAATAATGAAATACAAGAAAAAAAAATACAAGAAAAACAAAGGAAAAATAATAGCAATGAAATGTAACCAAGTTAAACTAGCCGAGAACCCTAGCGATGGGTGACCGCACCGGGAAGTTGCGGCTTGGACCTTTGCCTAGCCCTGGACTGTGGGAAACCCTGCAAAATATTTTTAGGACTTAAATAAATGTCTATTGAAGTACAAATATCATTAAAAATATAAAAAAAATTAATTAATTAGTACAAAGAAAAACGAGAAATCGAGAAAACGACAAAACTCGGTGTTACCAAAAAATCGGGAATGCAACTCGAACAGGGGCATTGTGGTCATTTGACACCCCGAGTTGTCTTTTGACCAAAATTTCCATTAAAAATAATGATATTATACTTGGAAAATGTCATGAAAAATTAAAATGGTGGTACATAATCTAAATAACAAAAGATAGGAGAAAAATATGCAAAAATTGGAAATTAAATAAATAACTATTAAAACCTTTACTAGTGCTCCACTAACTTCAGCAAATGGACACCTAAAGGGACACATGGGAAGTGCAGAATTCATCTTCAACCTTAGGAAGAAAAACTAGCTGAAACCTTGGGAGAAAGCCTCCATGGACGTCCACACTTCAAGCTCCATGCAAGCATGTTTTAACCACTTTTTCCATTAGCTTTCTTCATTAAACTTGACCTCCATACCTTGGGCAGCATACTAGGAGCAAGAAAGTTAAGTTTTGGTGAGGTTTTGAAGAATTTCAAAAGTGGTAAGTATGTATTTTTAATTCTTGTTTCATTCATTAAACTTTGAATGGGTGTTGTGGTGAGTTGATTTGTGGAAGAAGTTTTAAAGTTTGATGTTTTAATGGAGATGTAACTTTTGACAGCCATGAAACCTCAATATGAACAGCTTGTTCTTGCATGTAAATATTGGTTTGAATGATGATTTAAATTTTTGATTGTATTGTAGTTGAATTCCATGAGTAAGGTTTAATTTGTAAGCTTGAAAATTGCAAATGGAGGTTGATGGGTATATGTAAACTTGTGGCAGCCTCATGAAGAAGATTGAAGTGTTTATGTTTCATGGAATGGTTTGTCGAACTATGTTACTTATGGTGGCAGCATGTGTGTGTTTAATTGTTAGGGTTTAAATATGAAAATGAGGTATGTTCATGTGGATTAATTGTTGTAAATGGTACTTTGGAAAATTTTGTATTATAGTGTGCATGTTGAGAGTGGTTACAAGCTGCCAAAATGACCAAAAATGTGTTGCTAAATGTGTTAATGTTATGGTACAAAGCAGAATTGGCATGGAAGAGTGAACTTGGTAAGCATAGGATGTGTAATTGGTAAAGGATGAACAAATTGTAATAGGGCAGTGTATGTTTTAGCTTAGAACCTTCAGTGTGTGGCTCCAATTAGTATGAGACCAATTGAAGGTGAAACTAGGCACAAAATGTGCCAACTTTCATGAAGGAAGCTTACCAAAATTCTGCCTAGAAGGTAACTTGAAAAATGACCAAATCCGGATTTGTGCTTTGAAAACCTGAAAATTGACCATTTGGGCAGCAGTTAGTTTTTTGGCCATAACTCACTCAAAACAGGTCCAATTGACCTGAAATTTTTACCATGAATAGTTGAGACATATATCTACAATTCTAATGAAGACACCAAAGCCCAGAAATTTCCAGAACGAAGCCAAAAAGCTTTCACAATTTCAAGTCCAAAAATTGGCCGAACCAAAAGTGACCTAAAAATGACCTAAAGTTACCATTTTAGTGCATTCTGTTCAGCATTGGTAAATTGACCATATCTCGGTCTACACAACTCATAATGACCTGAAATTTTGCCTCGCACGCAATAAGACATAGACCTATAAGTTTGTAGTTTTGACTAAAACCCGAAAACCGAGGGAACTAGTACATCCGTCTAGGTCAAATTACAATACCGAAATCCTGCAAATTACAATAAAATGCAATATATTTGAAAATGAATTGGGTAACATGTACTAACACTAAAAGGCTATAAAATGTGACATATTGGTAACATCAAACTTATTTCACCTAGAGTGCATCGAGGGTCAACATTTTAGGTTGACTAAGGGAAATAATAGTATTCAATAAACTAATTATTAAGCATTCTTATTAAAGACAGTTTAAGTTAGTACTGAAACACTTCAAATTGTTTGTTTGTAACACCCTCATTGTAGCAATTACGTACATTCTACTATTCCGGTGACCGGTGTCGGTCCGGACAGCTAGAACGTTCGGACTAATATTTAAACTAAAGTCAGGAACCATAATTAACTCAAATATTAATAAGAAAAATTTAGGAAAAATTTTAGAAATAAAATACAACCAAGTTAAACGAGCCGGTGCCCAAGCGATGGGTAACTAGAGGGAAGTTGCGGTTCTCGCAACGAGGAGCCCTAGACCCGGGGAAAAATTCATAAAATAATTTTTGGGACTCCAGAGAAGGGTCATTGAGGTTCCTATGGCATTAGAATGCCAAGAAAATATTTAGAAAAATTTTTCAATCGGTACAGACAATTTTGACCCGTTAAGCCAAACGGAGGGCATTTTGGTCATTTCGCCTTCAGAGGTGATTTTTGGCCAACTTGTCCAGTTGAGTAACTAATTATTATGACATAAAATATAAATAAACATTACTAAAAATTAAATTGAAAATGAGTAGTGAAGAAAAGAAAAGAAAAATAGTGGAAATTAGGGATAATGACATCACATGATGTCATTTACCTTCTCCCAACCAATCACCATTCAACAAGCTTTGTTAAATCACTTAAAAGAGTCAAAAGAAGACCAAAAAAATTCTTCTCTTCTTCTTCTTCTTCAGCCAAAACGTGAGTTTCTCCTCCATAACCCTCCATGAAAGTTTCCTTTAATTACTTCCATTTCCCATGAAATTCCACTACTAAACCCTAAGTCACCTTCATTAAAACTCGTCCACTCATCTTGGGGAAGTGTTTGGCAGCCTAGAAAAGGAAGGAAAGTGAAGTTTAAGCTTGGAAAATTCTGCCCTACAAGAGGTTAGTGCCTATTATGCATACATCTTTCTCTTTCCATGATTAGAGACCTAAAATAAGCAAGAATTTGTGAATTAAATGAAAGGAATTCATGTGTATGTATACAATGAATTTTGGCAGCCCTATTGAAGGAACAATAATGGAGTGTTTTGATGGATTTAAAGTGGATTAGAGATTATGTTTAAACCATGTATGCATGTGGTTAGTGAATGAGTTAGTTAATTAAAGCATGTTGTGAAAACTCATATGGAACTAGGGTTTTGAGAAGTGAAAATTTGGCTTGGCTTAGGAAATTATTAGAGAACATTTTAATGGTCAATTAGTGACCATTTTAGGTAAGTTGACCATAATTTGGACTGAAATATAGCATGGCAAAGTGAATGTGTAGGCTGCCTAAGGACAGCAGCAGAGTGGCTGAAATTCCAGCCTACTTGGACTGCCATATCTTTGGCTGTGTTGGTCCAATTGGTGTTTGGCCAATTGGACATAAAACTAGACTTATAATGGCACATTTTTGCTGAAGAAACCATGCCCAAAAGACCAAAGCAAGTAGACCAAATGTTGGCCCCAATCCGGATACCCTGCAACAGCACCTGCAGAAATGACCAAATGAACAGTAACTGTTCATTTGGCCATAACTCACTGTATAAATGGTCAATTGACCTGAAATTTTTACAGCAACAAGGTAAGACATAGACAAACAACTTTCATGAAGAAACATACCCCAAATTATGAGCAGAACCAATTCAAAAATGCAATCACAGTTACTGTTCATGTTACTGTAGACTTGGTAAATTCTGCAGAATTGAAATCCGGCCAGCTGTAGTTTTTGGACCATATCTGGAGCTACAAAACTCCAAATGGAGTGATTCAAAAAATGAAATTCAACTAGACAAAACAAGGAACAACTTTCATGTTTACCATTTCCTCAAATTCCCACTGCAACAGGGCTTAATGGAACAGTAAAATTAGGCTTCAAAAACTGAAAATTCTGCCCTTTTGGTTTTAAGCATAGAAATGGTAATGACAATCAATTCCAACAAGTTTTAAATACAAAATGTAGTATGTTTGGGGTGTTAAAACCAATACACCTATTTTCTATCCAAAAGTCAACATTTTTGTTGACCAATGAGGTGAATAGTGACACCAAAACTTGAAATTCAAAATTTGAAATTAGAAATGCATCTAGGAGACTTTAAATTGCAATTGGCAATTAATACTAGCAAATGTAAAACTCAAAATGTGGGATCTTGGTGTAATTAGAAGTAATATATCCCTTAAGTATGAAAAAGTCAACATTTTGGTTGACTAGTAAGGTGAATAGTAATCAAAATGAGTAACAAACTAAGATGAAGACCTAGAACCAATTCTAAGCTTAAATGCTTAGAATTCTATGACAAATGTGGACTATGCATCTTAGTCAAAACTGTTAAAAGGAAATTAAGAGCATAAATTTGAAATCCATGAAATTTTCATGGATTACTTGAAACATGATAAATAAGTCACCTAATTGATTTGAATAGATAGTTATGGGCTTATATGCCCATCACAAGTGGAATTCATAAAATATTAGTAACTCAACTTGAAATATAAAATTTGTAGTTACATAAGTAGATTCTTAAATGTATAAATGAGAAAGGAAAATGTTTTGAATACAATGGTACAGGTGAACCATTGTTTAGAATTGTGATCAATATGAATAACATAATGAATGAATAAATGAACTATATTAATGTATGAATGAGACATTAGTTCTCATTATTATAGAAAGGAGAAGTATTTTGAGTACAATGGTATAAAAGGATAATTGATGTGAATTGTGATCATATAAATGATCAAATGAATGTATGAATTATAATTGAAATTTCTCATGAAATAATAAATTCATAAAACACAATATATTAATATTTAATGATATTATGTGCCCTTGTATTGCCTAGACACGTGCGTCAGATTGGATAGATTGGCGTGCCAATAGGGTATTGTTTTAGCAGTACTGCGAAAGGCTTTATGCCTGTATTCATGGCTTTATGCCAACATTCATGGCTTTTATGCTCGATTATGTGTTATCATGGCTTTTTAGCCATACTGACTGCATACGTGGTTGACGTTCTGCGTCCCATGGTATGACGGCCCGAGGCCCCGCGGTGTCCAAAGGCCAACGACCGTTATCGATTTAGTCACTGTCAGAGGTTACTTGGGCAGTGTAATTTATTGAGTTAAGTTAAGAATATTAGCAATTAAAAATATTAGAAATTAAATAAAATAAATGAGTAAGATGACCTAAAATAAATTAGGATAGTTATTTATTAGAAAGAATCAAAATGAACTGGAAAGTTATCAAAATTTACTTATTATGAAATAATCTGAGACAACCTAGCAAGTATAGAGAAAATGCTAAAAGATTAGCAAAGAAAATTATAACATAAATAAATATTGCAAATGTGCTTATATAACAATATAAGCATAAATTTATTATTTTGAAATCATTTTTCTTTGTACATTATTACTGTACATTGGCAAATAAACACTTTCAAAGAAGACTAAATTAGGATATAACACATTAAATTTTAGAAACCGCATGTGAAGTATAAATAAATCTTGATTATTTGAATTATGTTTTATGTCTATCTTTATTTGTATATTATTTCCTTGTTATATTATTGCACCACTAAGCAGCAATGCTTAGCACGATGGAATTGTTTCCTCGCGCAGGTACTGAAGCTAGAACCCACTGGACGTTTGACTGGAAATTTTGAGAGTTTAGATCTGCAGAGTGTCAAAGGTTGTCACCTCCTCAGCAATGCATGTAGATAGGGCTCACATTAAGCATATCATGTATTTTGTGTATGTTAATTATTTCTTATATTGTAATATAAATTAGCAAATTGTAATTAATTTGTATATCATGTAAATTATGAAATTTTGTAATTATTTTGTAAATTATGTAAATTAAGGAAATTTGAAAATTTTGCTTATGTAATTTGAGCATGTTTACATACGAATTGAGTATGCATGGAAATGATTATGAAATTGAAATGTATGAATGAGATTTGAAATATGAGAAAATTATGAGAATGATTGATGAGATAATTATGATTAGCATGGATAAGACTTTATTCTGAAAATATTGTTGAAACTTTCAAACAGGTAAATAGTAAAACACGTCAACTGGTAATAAAATAGAGGAAACTCCGCTGGTTTCTCCGTTAAAAAAATAATTAATATTAAAATATAATGAGATCAAATTATGAAAGGAATAAAGTAAGATAAGATAGGGTGCTCCGGCACCGAATGTAGCACACTTTGCTCGGCTTCACTGTAGTCGGGTGAGGGGTGTTACAGTGTTTCAGTTAGCAAAGACTCAGGAAAGGGGAAGGAAACACTGAGTCAGGGCCAAGAGGTTGCACTTCAGAGGTTTGTGCACAACAGTTATTTTTTTTGAATTTTCAATTGAAATAAATTATGACAATTTGTATATTATTGCTGAAATTGTCAAAAATTTTGTTTGAATGATATTTGATGGATACTTATTGATTGAAAAATATTGCAAATGCTTTGAAACCATAGCTATCATGTATATTTGATTGAATTCCTCGCTAGCTTGTCTAGTGGGACAAATTGGCTTTGAATTCCCTCTCCGGCTGAAGTGTTGAGGTGTGTGCCAGTTAAGGACGAATAGGATGAGTACTCATTTATTTGCTAGCTAGCTAGCTATGTTATTCCTCATTAGCCATCGGCTCTTGGGATGAATTGGACTTTGGAACATGATTAAGCTGTGTGTGATTTATTGATATTTATTGTTATATTGTGAAATGGAGTTTAAATTCTTTATGACATTCACTGTCTTTGAATTTAACTATGGCTTTAAGTATCCACTATTTATATGACTTATGATTTGTGATTTAAAGTTGCATTGTGTTAATGTTATGCACCACTGAGACATTGGCTCAGCGATAGCTTTTCATTGCTGTCGCAGGTAGACAGACTGATAGGGCAGCAGACTAGGCTGCGAGTACTACACTGAGAGATCATTGGGTATGTTGAGTATACCATATTTTGCATTTTGTATTGTAACGTATGTTCACTGTATGTATATATTGTTCTTGGTTTTGAGCAGTTGTAAATTAAAATTGTACATTAAAGTTGTAAACTAAATTTGTAAATTATTTAGTTTGTAAATATTGTGATATATTCTTTTGTCTTAGCTTTTGAAAACACTGGAAAATTATTGTGGATTTGAGTTGACAATTATTGAGAAACTTATTGTGTTGATTGAATATTAGAGTTTGGGGATTGAACAAAATAACTGATGTGCCTTTTTACAGATTTTTGAAGAACTGTTTTATTCAAAATACATATGGCACTCTGCTAAAATTTTTATAGAAATTATTAATTCTTCAAATGAATTATTGGTTTCACTTTAGTTAAAAAAAAATTTTAACACCTGTAAATAGTGCTCACCACTGTAAAAAGAAGTAAGAAAAGGTTTAAAATCCCTTGTAGTGTATTTAATGGGTTATCAGTAGACGAAGTTGGTAATTCATTAGGTATGCTACGGGATCATGTTATGCCTTATGGAGGGGTAGTGTGTGACAAGGAAAAAAGATCAAAGGTCCACCTGCATAGAGTTCAGGTCAACCTCAAGGTCAGGGTCAGTTTTAGGGGCCCAGGCCACAGTTTACCCCTAGGAGAGGTCAGTCCACACCATCAGTGGGTAGCTCTCCAGGGACGGGGTTCAGGGGACCAACCCAGCATCTTCTACATGTTTGCATTGCCTGAAATGGCATAAGAGGGAGTGTTGGAGAGTGACTTGTGCCTGCTTAAGGTGTGGGTTGACAGAGCATTAGTTAAAGAACTGTCCACGCAGAATTGCTACTGCTGCTCCATCATAAGCAGACTGACCTGCTCCTGCACCACAAAGGGGTAGGAAATCTAGCAAATCTGAGGTAGTGGGACCATCATAGAGGCCTGCATCTGAGCCAGTAGAGAGCCCTGAGGGTAGAGCACCTGCCAGAACACCTGCCAGAGCTTATGCCATAAGAGCTTAGGAGGAGCAAGATGCCCTAGACATCATCAGGGGTACGTTCTCCCTCTACAATACATCTATGCATGCATTGGTGGATCCAGGATCTACTCATTCATACATCTGCATCAACCTACCCGTAGAAAGGGGGATATTAGTAGGGGAGAGTGACCAAGACATTCTGGTCACTAATCCATTGGGCCACAGTGTAATGGTGAACAAAGTATACAAGGGTTGCCCGTTAAGGATTCAAGGGTATGAATTCTTGACAGACCTGATTGAGTTGCCTTTCCATGAGTTTAACGCGATTTTGGGAATGGACTAGTTGTCAAGTCATCAGGCAATGGTTGATTATAAGTTGAGGAGAATCTCATTGAAAACTCCTGAGGGTAATGAGATTACAGTTGTGGGGGAAAGGACAAATTTATTGTCCAATGTCATCTCAGCCACAGTTGCAAGAAAATTGATGAGAAAATGCTGTAAAGCCTACCTAGCACATGTGGTGGATACTAGGCATGCTAAGCCAGATCTATGTGACATATCCACAGTTAGAGACTTCCTAGATGTGTTCCCTGAAGAATTGCCTGGCTTGCCACTAAAAAGGAAAGTTGAATTTGCTATTGAGATACTGCTGGGTACAGCACCAATCTCTATTGCTCCTTATAGGATGTCAGCCACAGAATTGAAGGAACTGAAAATCCAATTACAGGAGTTGTGTGACACCCCTTACCCGTCTACAATGTAGTCAAGCAAGTTATGCCACTCAGTGTGCCGAAGCGCTAATTTATGTTTCTATTACAATTTATCCCTTTATAATTCATTTATTTTCAATTTTGATAAATCTGAATTTAACTGCAAATTTTATAGAAAATCTAGCAGGGTGCCGGTTGTAAATTGGAAAAATAGTTCTTCTGAACCTGTTTAAAAACACTTCCAAAATAATTTCCAAATCCAAACTCCATTATATATATTCAAGCCAATCTCAAAATCTCAATCTCAATCACGATATTATTTTCAAAACTTTTCTGTTCACTTCATCACTTGAAGCATATTCACAAATAATTCTCAACATTTCATTTATCAACATATATAATGCAGAAAATCTCAATAATATGAAATTTCATATATTTACATTAATACATAATTACAGGAGTTTATAGTTACAATCCAAATTAATACAAAATGCCAAAATACAAAATACTCCCAAAATCCTATGTCCTACCATATGCACTGCAGGTGTGAGGTGACTCGGGACTCCGAATGCAAATCTAAAGGCTCACCCGATCTGATGTCTGCTGGGCTCACTAGCTAGGTCTCCAGTACCTGCGCGTGGCAAAATCGACGCGCTAAGTAATTTTGCTTAGTGGTGACAATATAAAATAAAATAAAATAAAATATGATAAAACAAAGATGCAAAATGTATGTTTACAATTTTTGGTAGACTTAACTTCTGATATTATTTGCATTATTATTCAATTAAAATTTTGATAAGGATCTTTAACATTGCCCGAGTAACCCATACTAATTGACTGGACTGGATAAATGGGTAAACTGGCACTGGGTACTAAGTACCTCGGACCATCACACCATCGGTCACATTGTGTCTCCCGGTGTACAACAGAACAGCTAATAAGCTGTAATAATGATCAGAGTTAAAACCCAAGTATATCAACTCAAATAACATAGCCAAAGGCTATTATTTCACAGAATGGCATGGAAAAGCCATGAAACACAGAATGGTATAAAGCCATATGCAATACTGCTAACAGAACCCTATTGGCATGCCAAGCTATCCAAACCAATCTTGTTAGGTATACTAGGGCATTTTACACTTTTGAGTTTTACAATTTTTGAATTTCAAGTTTTGGTGTTACTATTCACTTCATTAGTCAACCAAAATGTTGAATTTTGCATAGACAATAGGTACATTGGTTTTAATACTCCCAACATACCACATTTTGCATTCAAAATTTATTGGTATTGGTTGCCCATACCATTTTTAAGCTTAATTCTAATTGAGCAGAAATTTCAGTTTTCTTGCTTCATTTTTACTGTTCTATTAGTAATTTTTGCAGTGGGAATTTGACAAAATAATCAACATGAAAGTTATTCCTTATTTTGTCTAGTTGAATTTGGGGTAAGTTTCTTCATGAAAGTTGTTGGTCTATATCTCATCTTATTGCTGGTAAAATTACAGGTCAATTACACATATTCAAAGTTCTTAACATGAATTTAAAGAAAAATTCATGGTTAGGTCACTAACCTTTGTTGGAGAGTTTCCCTAGCTTAGAAAACTTCTTGATTTTCCTTTCTTTTTGCTGCCTAAAGTTTCCTCAAGGTGCTAGGTTAATTTTTGTGAAGAAGGCTAGGGTTTTGGAGTGAGATTTGGTGAGGTTGGGAGCTTGGGTGAGCTTTAATGGAGTTTTTCCTTCCTCTCTCTCTCTCTCCACGTTTTTGGCTGCCCCAAAGGTTGAAGAAGTCTGATTTTTTTTGTTCCATTTCCAGCCCATTTGTCTCTTTTAAGTGAGCTTATGCCATGTGTCAACATTGGGTTGGTTGGGAGACTTTTAATGACATCATTATGATGTCATAATTTCAATTTCTTCCATTTTTTTCCATCTTTTTTTTGTCTAATTAATTTCAATTAAATTTTTAATAATATTTATTCATATTTTATGTTATATAAATTATTTATTTAACTAGACAAGTTGGCCCGAAAATCATCTCTGAAGACGAAATGACCAAAATGCCCTCCGTTTGGCTTAACGGGCAAAAATTGTCTTTACCGATTGAAAATTTTTTTCTAAGTATTTTCTTGGCATTCTAATGCCATAAGAACCTCAATAACCCTTCTCTGGAGTCTCAAAAATTATTTTATAATTTTTCCCCCAGGTTTAGGGCTCCTGATTGCGAGAACCGCAACTTCTCACTGGGTTACCCATCGCTAGGGCACCAGCTCATTTAACTTGGTTGTACTTTATTTTTAAAATTTTTCCTAAATTTTTCTTATTAATATTTTAGTTACTTATGGTTCCTCACTTTAGTTTAAAATTTTTTTTTTTCCAAACGTTCTAGCTGTCCGGACCGACACTGGTCACCGGAACAGTAGACTGTACGGACTAGCTAAAATGAGGATGTTACAAGTTACTGGATAAGGAGTTCATATGCCCAAGTGTGTCACCATGGGGAGCTCCAATGCTGTTTCTAAAAAAGAAGAATGGGACTTTGAGGTTATGCATTGGTTACTGGTAGTTGAATAAAGTGACTGTGAATAATAAATATCCATTGCCTAGAATTAATGATCTATTTGATCAGTTGAAGGGAGCAGGAGTATTTTCTAAAATTGATCTCAGATTAGGGTATCATCAATTAAGGGTGAAGGATGTAGATGTGCCAAAGGCTGCATTCAGGACCCGGTACGGGCATTATGATTTTCTAGTGATGCCCTTTGGCCTAACAAATGCACCAACAGCATTCATGGACCTTATGAACTGTATCTTCCATGCATACCTAGATCGGTTCGAAGTGGTCTTTATTGATGATATTTTGGTGTATTCTAAGACCAGTGAAGAACATGATGAGCATTTGAGGATTGTTCTGCAAACCCTAAGAGAAAAGAAGCTGTATGCTAAGTTGTCCAAGTGTGACTTATGGATGAATGAAATTGCATTCCTTGGACACATAGTGTCAGCTAATGGGATTAGGGTGGATCGCAGGAAAATAGAAGTAGCGATGGAATAGAAGCCTCTTAGGAATACAACTGAGGTCAGAAGTTTCTTGGGGCTAGCTGCGTATTACAGAAGATTTGTGAAGGGATTTTCCTTAATAGCTGCTCCAATGACCAAGTTGTTACATAAGAATGTCAGATTTGACTGGAATGACAACTGTCAGACCAATTTTGAGAAGTTGAAGGCTATGTTGACAGAGCCACCTATGTTAACACAGCCAGTGTCGGGAAAGGACTTTATGATCTATAATGATGCCTCTCATAAGGGGTTAGGGTGTGTATTGATGCAAGAGGGGAAGGTGGTTGCTTATGCTTCTAGGCAGCTAAGGCCACGTGAATAGAATTACCCTACCCATGATCTTGAGCTTGCAGCAATTATCTTCGTACTGAAGATATGGAGGCATTACTTGTATGGTGAAAAGTACTACATTTACACACACCACAAAAGTCTGAAATACTTGCCAACCCAGAAGGAGCTCAACCTCAGACAGAGGCGATGGATTGAGTTCCTGAAGGACTATGATTGTGTGATTGACTACCATCCTGGGAAAGCAAATGTAGTTGCTGATACTTTGAGCAGAAAATCCATCACAGCTTTGAGATCATTGAATACCCGTCTATCTTTGGCTCGAGATGGAGCTATTTTGGCTGAGTTGCAACTGAGGCCAAACCTGCTACAACAGATTTAGATGGGCAGAAGGTAGATGAGAAGCTAAAAGCTATTATGAGCAAAATCCTAGAAGGAAAAGAAACTAATTATGAAGTGAAAACAGATAGGTGTCTGTATTACAAAGGAAGATTATGTGTACCAGATGATGGGGAATTGAAGGCCAGCATTCTCAAAGAGGCACACACTAGTGTTTATGCTATGCACTCAGGAAGTACAAAAATGTATCATGATCTGAAGCTTCAGTATTGGTGGCCTGGTATGAAGAAGGACATAGCTGACTATGTGACTAAATGCTTGACATGCCAGTAAGTCAAGGCAGAATACCAAGTTCCATCGGGTTTGCTACAGCCTATACGCATATCTGAATGGAAATGGGATCTAGTCACCATGGATTTTGTAAGTGGTCTACCTCTCACCCAGAAGAAGCATGATGTAGTATGGGTGATAGTAGATGTTAGTAGTATGCCCTAGAGCATATCATTTAGTATGTATCTTGTACATATTTTTATTAATAAAAGGCATTTCCATTTTTCCGTTTACATAATATATTTATGTGTAATAGAAAAGGTCCTTTGATATTTTATTAGAAATATTATTCTAAAGTTGTTAAGAATATGAGTGACAATATTTCTAGCACAAAGTATCATAAATAGGTTCACAATCGAGGATACTTCATAATAAGGACATGACTTTATGTAGAAAGATTGTATTCATGTTTGTTACCAAGTTATTTATATGAGATATAAATAAGATGGAATGGTGAGTCTCATGCCATATGACAAACATGATAGGCACTTATAAATGATAAGTAGGCCGAACCAGTGACACTTATGACAAGCACATGGAGTTTACTCTTGTCAATGTTTTGTCATAAATCATATCAGTGCATATAATCTTTAGACCTGAGATATTACAGTTATCTTGTATATAGGTAGTTTGAGTTTGATACTGCTTTCATACTTGTACTATGTATGGCTATTTGGGCATGTGTTGGCTCCTACTAGTTATATATGGAGGTAGGTGTTGATCAAGATGGAATCTATTCCTCTAAGTAAATAGAGATAAAATCCTATGTTCATTTAATTGTTCTTGATGTTTTAAGTTCCTGGCCAGAACAGATAGATTTATTCAAAAAAGAGTTTCTGATGAGAAAATCTTTTTAATCAAGAACTGGAATTATAAGAGAACATAATATTCATAGCAAATGGAGTTTGACATAAACCATGACTCCAGCTTGAGTTGGGATTTTGTAATAGAGAGATTCTAGTGCAAGGTAATATATTATTATAGGTTCATTTAAGGTAAACCTTATTACTAATTGGGTGGCCATGGCATGCTATGCTAGGTGTTAACCATTGTCTATGAGGTTCATAAAATGATTTAGAGAAATCATTTATGGTAAGAAAGAGTTCTGATGATATTAAGAGTTGATATCATGTCTCATTGCCAATTAGTGATGAGCCTAGTAAGTCACACACATACACAAGTTATCACCTATTTAAATATGATTTAATTAATTAATTAAAGAGTTTAATTGATTAATTAAATAGGTTTGATTTG
Source organism: Hevea brasiliensis (assembly GCF_030052815.1). Classification (NCBI taxonomy): domain Eukaryota; kingdom Viridiplantae; phylum Streptophyta; class Magnoliopsida; order Malpighiales; family Euphorbiaceae; genus Hevea; species Hevea brasiliensis. The sequence continues at coordinate 77,290,371 of NC_079499.1, read as the reverse complement.
TAATTAAATTGCTAAGTCCCTAGCATGACTTGTAACCAAATATAGATTATTGGATGTATAGTATAAGTTAAATTTATATTTAAAGTATTTAAATATGAATTTAATTAATGAGAAATTAATTAATAGAGATTAATTAATTAATTTATATAATTAATTTATATTTGATATAAATTAGAAGAAGAAAAATAATTATTTTGGGTTAAGAACTCAAAATTAAGACACAGGGCATTTTGGTCATTTCAAAGGGTGACACATGGGATTACACATAAGCTTGCCAAATGTTTTCTAATCATGTAAGATGATTAAAATTAAGATTAAATATAGGTTTGACACTTGGCGCAATGTGATTGGGTCACTAAAACCTAGAGCTAATCAAAGAGTGACATGTGGCAAGGGTTTAATGTGTTAACCTAGCTATATAAGTGTTGTTATGAAAAAGAAAAAACAACCAACAGCCACTCCTCTCCTTTGTCACGCCATTTTGAGGTTCTCCATCTATTCTTCTTCATCTCTCATCAATTCAAAGAGATTAGCCATCAATATCTTGAATTAAGAACACTAGAAATTATTTATAGTGTCCTGTTTACATCTCCAATCTCTTAAAAGGCAGAACTTGAATTTCTAAGTAATAGAAAAAGCTTTAGAAGCTGTTCAAGGGCTGCCATAGGTGTTCTTGGTGTGGACAAACTAAAGAGACAACATCTGGTGTCCTGAAGACAAATCTCAAAGGCGCAGACACGCTGCAGTGCATCAAGAGGTTAGTGTAATCATTCTTGATTTAATCTAGGGTTCTAAAATTAATCTGATTAATTTTAAAATCTTAAATGGCAAATACAGATCCAAAAACATATTAAAAGAGTTTTAATATGTTGTTTATCATTGAAATCAAATAGATAAAAATAAATCTTACATGATGCATGTGACCCTAGGTGAAAATTTTTGAATTCAATGGTATAAACTTGTGTTTTTCACGCTTTCGTTCTTTCAATTGGTATAAGAGCCACTATATTTGCCATTTAGTTTGATGTTTATATGATTTAATTATGTGTTTGATCATGAGATCAAAAGTTCATTGCTGGTTGTAAAGCCAAGGTGGCGGCACAAATGATGAACACCATGGTGCGCATGGTTGATGCACCAAAATGGTGTGCAAAGGTAAATCGATGGTGAATGTGCAATTGTTGTATGATCTAAAATCCATTTTAAGTCTAATTAAATTGTTTAATTAGAATTTTTATCACACAATTAAATTATGATTCAAATCAGAATTTTAAAAATTATTTGAATGTGATTTAAATCTGAATTTTAAAAGTTGTTTGAATGTGATTCAAATCTGAATTTTTTATGTTGTTTGAATCATATTTAAATCTGATTTTTTACAATGATTGAATAAAATTCAAATCTGATTTTTTAAAAAATGTTTGAATGTGATTCAAATCTGATTTTTTAAAAAATGTTTGAATGTGATTCAAATCTGAATTTTTAAAGTTGTTTGAATGTGATTCAAATCTGAATTTTTCAATTTGTTTGAATGAGATTTAAATCTGAATTTTTAAATTTATTTGAATCATATTCAAATCTGGATTTTTAAGTTGAATGTGAGATATTCAATTTAATTTAAGTATGTATGTTTTATTTAATTGTTAAATAGTGATATGCATGATGGATGATCATGGACTATAAAAGACCAATGTGATTGGATTTATTTCTTTTATGTTTCTTTGGGATTGTAAATTAATTAATTTGCTTTAATTTATTTTGGACATATATTCTTAAGTTTGTAATAATTTTTGGGTTGTAATTGTATTTATTTAAGTTCTTGTAAATTCACCTTGGTATGCCAAGGATTAATATGTAATATTGGATTGCAAGAAGTTCAAGGAGGTCAAGAGCATTGGTGGGACCAGTGGGAGGAATTCAAGATCAAGTGTTGATTATGTACTCCTTCAGCAACTCTTGTAAAATGAATGAATGAAATGCACCTAGGAATGCCCTGATTCAATTCTTGGTGGCTCAGAATTGAATCCCTTAGAAAGTCCATGATCATACCATATTTACTGCTTATCCATGAATGCATGAGATGTATGGGAATGTATGCAATTATATGATATATGCATGCTAAATGGATAATGTGCAAAGCGAGACCTTAATAGCAATTAGGATGACTATAAAATCTTCCAAACAAATGATTAAGTTGGAAATGCTATAATTAAAGTAATTATAACATAGGCCCTCTATTGGGGCAATTATTTTGAGAAGTTTTAAATAGTTGCATAAGATGCAATTAATTTAAAAGATTTTCTTAAGAATAATTGTTAAGCATGAGATGTTGTAAATATGTAAATGGTTTGGTGGCCAATAATGGATGTACCTGAGGACATTAAAATTATTTGCATAATTACTGGCTCAATGGGATCAACTCAACTAATGCAAGATAAGTCAATAATGGATGTACCTGAGATTTTGAGCATTAGGGGCTAGGTAAAGGATTAAACCTCACATGAGATGTGATGGGCAAGGAGTTGTTCACTTATAGTTTATTGTAATTCCAATAATAGATGTACCTGAGGATGATCAATAGAATTATAAGAATTCAATCACCCACTAGAAATCCATCCAACTAGGATTTCCGTTTTCTACTTTGGAAGTGTAGGATTCGCTAAGTTAGTGGGAGGACCAATTTGATTAAAAAACCATAATCATTTTGGTTATTTACATGATACATTTATTAATTAATCTGGTTATTTTCTGCAGATAATTTTTTGATAAAAATGAGCACAGAACAACCACCACCATCCAATATCCTTGCAAGCATACTTGATCGCAATAGGTTGATAGGACCTAATCTGTCTGATTGGCTAAGAAATTTGAAACTTTTCCTGAACCTTGAACATATAAGATATGTTATAGATTCAAATGTTCCTGGTCCTTTACCTCCAGAGGCCACACAAGAGGAACATGAAACTTTGGATAAGTGGAAGGAGCATGATATGAGAGCTAAGTGTTACATGCTTGCTTCCATGAGTAATGAGTTACAAAAGCAGCATGAGAACATGTTGAGTGCAAGTGAGATCCTCCTTCACCTACAAGAGTTGTATGTTGAGCACAGTAGGAATGCTAGGTATGAGATTACTAGACAGTTATTCCATATGAGGATATCTGAGGGACAAAATGTTGGGGATCATGTCCACAAGATGATTCGGTTGATTGAGCAGTTGGAACATCTTGACTTCAACATGGATTTCCAACTACAGACGGATTTGATCCTTCAGTCCCTCCCTGAGTCATTTGGGAATTTTGTGACAAATTTCCATATGACTAAACAGGAATGCACCTTAGCTGGTTTACTCAACATGCTGGTTATTGCCCAAAAGAATATGATGGGAAATAAAGGAAAAGAGGTAGCTTTTATTGCTTCTTCTTCTATTGGAAAGTCCAACAAGAAAAAGGGCAATAAGAAAAAGAAACCTCAAATTCCTGGTCCTTCTAAGAAAATAGCTAAATAGGAAAGGAAGACTAAAGTTGATGGAGGCAAAAGAAAGTGTTTCCACTGCCAAAAGGATGGGCACTGGAAAAGGAACTGCCCAGAGTATCTTGCTTCTCTGAAGGACAAGAAGGATACACCTTCGGAAGGTATGTCCATATCTTGTTATTTAGATTCTGATGATACTCATAGTTCATCTACAGCTTGGGTTTTAGATACTGGTGCCAGTTCTCACATTTCTAATGATATGTAGGAACTAACAAATAGTAGCAGCTTGCGTTCTCAAGAAATTAGAGTCCGGATTGGCAATGGCTCAACTGTTGAAGCTTTAGCCATAGGACCTAAATCTTTTTACATGTGTGGACATGTTTTGTGTTTGGATAATATTTTATATGTACCTGATGCTTTTAAGAACATCATTTCTATATCTAGTTTGACTAGAAATGGCTATGAATTTCAGTTCACAGATGATGTTTGCAATATTTATTTTGGAAATAAATATGTTGGTTCGGGTTATATGAATGATGGTCTTTATTATTTGGATAATAATGACAAACACAAATTGATTGCAAGTGATCTAAAAGAATGTAATGCCATGGTGAAAACCAACTCAAGTTCAAAATATATTTGGCACTTAAGGTTATGTCATGTTGCAGAAGATAGGATTGCAAAACTGGAGAAAATGGGAATTCTATCCTCATTGGGCTCTGAGCCTACTCCAACTTGTGAATCTTGCCTTCAGGGCAAAATGACTAGATCACCCTTTGTTGGACAAGGGCAAAGAGGTGAAAATATTTTGGAGCTAATACATAGTGATGTATGTGGTCCATTTAAAGAAATGGCTAGAGGGGGCTTTCATTATTTTATTACCTTTACTGATGATAAATCAAGATTTGGGTATTTGTATTTGATGAAATACAAATGAATCCTTTGAAAAGTTTAAAGAATTTAAATCTGAAGTAGAAAATCAAACAGGAAAGAGAATTAAAGCTCCTCGATCAGATCGTGGAGGTGAATATTTGAGTACTGAATTTGATGAATACTTGAGAGAGCATGGCATTATTTCTCAGCTGACTCCTCCAGGAACGCCACAGCTGAATGGTGTATCTGAAAGGAGAAATCGTACCCTATTGGATATGGTACGCAGTATGATGAGCTATACTGATATGCCAATCTTCTTTTGGAGATTTGCATTAAAATCAGCTTTGTATATTCTCAATAGGATTCCATTAAAATCAGTTTCTTCCACACCTTATGAGATATGGCATGGAAGAAAACCAAGTCTTAAGCATGTTAGGATTTGGGGTTGTCCAGCTTATATCAGAAAGCTGAACACTAACAAATTAGAGACCAGATCAGAAAAAGGTCGATTTGTTGGATATCAAAAAGATAGTTTTGGATATTATTTTTATTTGCCTACTTCACAAAAGGTTGTGATAGGTAGAGATGCCACATTTCTTGAACAACAGTTGTTCAAGAAGGAGGCAAAGGAAGGCAAATAGAATTAGAATTGGATAATTCTGACCAACCAACAGATCAGATGGATATAGATCCATATAGTCAACCCATACCCGTTGATGAAACATCTACAGCTGTTCCTCGTAGAACAACCAGGGTATCTCACCCACCAGTGAGATATGGTTTTCTTCATGAAGAAGAACAAAAGTTGTCTACTCATGAAGAAGTAGATCATGGAGATGATCCACTTACCTATGAAGAAGCTATAGACTCTTCAAATTGGATTGACGCTACGAAATCCGAGATTGATTCCATGTATAAGAATCAAGTTTGGGATCTTGTTGACCCACCTGAAGGTATTGTACCTATAGGGAACAAATGGGTTTTCAAGAAGAAAATTGGTTCTAATAGAAAGGTAGAGACCTACAAGGCAAGGCTAGTAGCAAAAGGGTTTCGCCAAAGGCAAGGAGTCGACTATGAGGAGACTTTCTCGCCTGTTGCCATGCTTAAGTCAATTAGGATTTTATTAGCAATAACTGCATACTATGATTATGAGATTTGGTAGATGGGTGTCAAAACAGCTTTTCTCAATGGATACATTGAAGAAAACATTTTCATGGAACAACCTAGAGGTTTTGAATCCCAAGATGGTTCCAAGGTATGCAAGCTAAAGCGATCCATTTATGGGTTAAAACAAGCTTCGAGGAGTTGGAACATCCGTTTTGATAAAGCCATTAAATCCTTTGGTTTTATAAAAAATGAGGATGAGCCATGTGTATATAAGAGGGTTAGTGACAGTGCTATCACTTTCCTTGTCTTATATGTGGATGACATACTGTTGATGGGTAATGACACAGGTATGTCACACCCTACCCCTCTATAAGGCATAACATGATCCCGTAGTATACCTAATGAATTACCAACTCCGTCTACTGATAACCCATTAAATACACTACAAGGGATTTTAAAAACTTTTCTTACTTCTTTTACAGTGGTGAGCACTATTTACAGGTATTAAAAACTTTGGTGAACTGAAGTGAAACAACTAACTTATTTGGTTTATTTGGAATTCCTGTAAAAATTTTGGCAAAGTGCCACCTGTATTTTGGACAAAACAGTTCTTCAGAAAAACCTGTAAAAAACACTTCAATATATTTTCAAATCTCAACTCCAACACATTTCTCAACACAACAATTTATCAACTCAATTCCATAGTGATTTTTCAAAGGTTGAGATATGAGGAATATAATACAATTTGTACAAGCCAAAACCACTCATAATTATTTTAGAAGTCAAATGTACAATTTGGATTTACAACTGCTCAAACCAACAACAAAATATACATACAGTGAATATACATTACAGTACAAAATGCCAAATGTGGTATACTCACTATACCCAAAAATCTCTCGCTGGCGGTATTAGCAGCCTAGTCTGCTGCCCTATCTGTCTGTCTACCTGCGACAGCAATAAAAAGCTATCACTGAGACAATGTCTTAGTGGTGCACAACATTAACCAAATACAAGTTTAAATCGCAATTCATAATTCAAATAAATGATGGATACGTAAAACCATAATTAAATTCAAGACAATAAATGTCATAAAGAATTTAACACAATATCACATTAAATCTCAGTAATCGAAACATAGTTAAATTCAAAAGACAGTAAATGTCAATAAGAATTTAAACTCCATTTCACAAATTATCAAATCGCATAATAACACAATTTAGTCAAATAATTTAAGAATACAGTGTTGCCAATTCATTCACATCTTAAGCCATGACACAAATTTTCGATCAATGCCGCGTTGTACACCACGACAAAGCAATCACAACCCCACTAATCGACATCAATGAGGAAGGGAGCTAGCTACATAATGAGTACTCATCCGATCACCTCAACTGGTAAACCAGAGAGGGAAAAATAAATGATCACGACTCCATAAATGGAGAAGGAAATTAAACGATCACAACCCCATAAATGGAGAAGGAATGATACGATACTGTCATGCTAAGTGTGAACACAAAATCAATTCCAAACATTTTATTCAAATGATTCGTGAGAATCCAATAAATTTCCCAAGTCATAATTTTATTCACAAAATGGCAACACAATTCATAATTAACTTCAATTTTCACAAATCACACTAAACCGATTTTTCCACAATTTCAAACCATTTACAATGCTTTTTAAGCAATGAGTATCCATCAATATCATTCAAATAATTTCTCACAGTTTCAAATCATTTACAATGCTTTTCAAGCAATAAATATCCATTCAAACACATTTCCACAATTTAAAACAATAATGTACAAATAGTCAATATTTATTTCAATTGAAAAATTCAAAAGAAATAGTTGTTGTGCACAAGCCTCTGATGACTGTTTCCCTAGTCTGGACTCAGTGTTTCTTTCCCTTTCCCTGAGTCTTTAGTAACTGAGAAACACAATTTGAAGTGTTTCAGTGCTAAATCAATTTGCCTCTAACGATAATGTTCGATAAATAATTCACTGAAGGCTATTATTCACTAAATACCTTTATTTACTTAATCACCTAATATACCGACCCTCGATGTATTCTAGGTAAATTAGGTCTTAGTGTCATTAATATGTCATATTCGATAGGGTTTTAGGGTTGGTACGTGTTACCAGACTCGTTTCCTTGTTTAGTGCATTTTAATGCAACTTGCTGGATTCCGGGATACTAGTTTGACCTAGCCGGACGGCCTAGTTCCCTCGGTTTTCGAGTTTTGGTCAAAACTACAAACTTGTAGATCTATGTCTTATGGACCGCGGTGCAGAATTTTAGGTCAATCCGAGTTAAGTAGACCAAGTTATGGTCATTACACTATTGCTGGTCAAATGGCATCAAGTTAGGTCAATTTTAGGTCAATTTGGTCAACTTTGGTTCGGCCAGTTTTTGGACCCGAACTTGTGCAAGCTTTTTGACTTGCTTGTGGTCATTTATGGGCTTTGGTGTCTTCATAAGACTTGTAGGTATGGGTCTTAACTATTCATGGTTAAAATTTCAGGTCAATTGGACCTGTTTTGAGTGAGTTATGGCCTAAACACTCACTGCTGCCCAATTGGTCATTTTTCAGGTCCTAATTGCACCTAATCCGAATTGGTCATTTTCATAGGTCACCTTGCAAGCAGAATTTTGGTATGTTTTCTCAATGAAAGTTGGCACATTTTGTGCCTAGTTTCACCTCCAATTGGTCTCATACCAATTGAGGTTACACGTTTAAACTTATTGTCTAAAATGTACACTGCCCTTGGTTACTTTGCTTAATACACATCAATTACACACATTTAACTTGCTCTACTTTAAATCCCCATACCTAATTCTGATTTTATACCATTCCATATTCATTTATCACTTCTTACTATGGTCAATTTGGACAGAATACAAATATTCTCAATACATCAAATACAACCCTAAACCACAAAGCCCAAATTTAGCAATATATGTACATAAATACACCTACTCATTACATATAATTTCCACTACTAATTTACATACACATTCATCAATTCTTCTATGTTAACATTCTGCCAACACTTCCATGAATATATACATTTATTCAAGTGTCCCCAAGCTGCCGAAAATCTTCTTCAACACCAAATTGCCCTACAATTCATCAATTCTCATCCAAGTGCCAAAAATCACCATATAAATATGAAGTAATTCACTAGGTTTATTAAATCATCATAACTAACATAATTCTCATCAAATATATGTACAATTACTTCATCAATACATGATTACATGGCTGCCCAAAAATGGATATCTCAATACTCTTCAAACTTAAAAATTTCCTTCACAAAACCAACACCCATAACATGTATACAAAGTTTACCAAAGAAATCTTCAAAAATGCTAACTTACCTTATGGTTGGAGCTTGTTAAACCTTGCTTAAACTTCTTAAATTTGGTATCAAACTCTTCTTTGTGATGTGTAGACAAACTTTAATGAAGAACCCTAGGTGATTGGAGTTGAAATGGAGGAGTGCATGGAGCTTGATTGAAAAATGGCCATGGAGGATTTTGGGGAGTTTTTCATTCATGGCAAATGGAGGTTTCAATGTTGAAGATGATCTTTTAGTGGAGCAATCTGCCCACTTATGCTTATTTTTAATTCATTTTATGATTCTTAGTGGTCCACTTACTTACTTTAAATCATATAATATGTTGAATTTCCACTTATTCCACATTAAACCCTTCATTTTTGCTATTTACTTTAGGTACCACTAAACTAATTTTTCATTTTATTTTCTAAGTGTAATATTATTTATTTTTAATGGACATTTAGGTCAAAAGACAATTCGGGATGTCAAATGACCATAATGCCCCTGTTCGGGTTGCATTCCCGATTTTTCGGTAATACCGGGTTTTGTATGTTTTTCGATTTCTCACTTTTCTTTATACTAATTATTTAATTTTTCTTTGATCTTCCTAATGATATTTATTCTTCAATAAGGTTCTATTTAAGTCCTAAAAATGTTTTCCAGGGTTCCCCGTAGTCCAGGGCTAGTCAACGGTCCACGCCGTGGCTTCCCAGTGCGGTCACCCATCGCTAGGGTTTCCGGCTCGCTTAACTTGGTTACTTTTCTTTGCTATGATTTTTCATTTGTTTTTCTTGTATTTTCTTTTCTTCTATTCCATTATTTTATGTCTCCTCACTCATATTGAAGTGTAGTTCTAGGCATCCTAGCTGTCCGGATAGCACTGGTCACCGGAGCAGTAGAACGCACTACCGAACTTAAGGGTGTTACAAGGTATGTTGACAACTATAAAGGTATGGTTGTCAAATACATTCTCCATGAAAGACTTAGGGGAGGCAACTTATATTCTTGGGATTCGCATTTATAGAGATAGAGCGAAAAGAATAATTGGTTTATCCCAAAGTCTATACTTGGAAAAGGTGTTAAAGAGGTTTAACATGCTTCATTCTAAGAGAGGATTGTTACCAGTGAGACATGGTATCCACCTTTCTAAAGAGATGTCTCCAAAGACACCTAAAGAAAGAGATAAGATGGCCAAGATTCCATATGCTTCGGCCATTAGAAGTTTAATGTATGCAATGTTGTGTACTAGGCCGGATATCGCATATGCTGTTAGTTTGACTAGTAGGTATCAATCCAATCCAGGTTTGGAACACTGGATAGCTGTCAAGAATATCCTTATGTACTTGATAAGAACTAAGGATTTATTCTTGATTTATGGAGGTGGAGACTTGCAATTGGATGGTTATACTGATTCTGATTTCCAATCAGATATCAATGATAAAAAGTCTACCTCTGGATATGTGTTAATTTGTAATAGAGGTGCAGTCAGTTTGAAGAGTTCTAAACAGAGCACGACTATAGATTCCACTACGGAGCCTGAGTATATTGCTGCATCAAAAGCTGCAAAGGAAGCTATTTGGATAAAGAAGTTCGTGACAGAATTTACAGTAGTTCCTTCCATTGAGTTAGCAGTTCCACTACACTGTGACAACAATGGAGCAGTCATACTGGCTAAAGAATCAAGGTCTCACCAGAAATCCAAACAGATAGAAAGGTGCTACCACATTATTAGAGAAATAGTTGGGCGAGGCAATGTAGCCATGCAGAAAATAGCATCAGCTAAAAATCCAGCTGATCCATTCACTAAGCCTATGTCACAGACTCAGTTAGACCGACATCTTGAAAAGATAGGTCTAAGATATTGTAATGAATGGCTCTAGTGCTAGTGGGAGATTGTTAGTAGTATGCCCTAGAGCATATCATTTAGTATGTATCTTGTACATATTTTTATTAATAAAAGGCATTTCCACTTTTCCGTTTACATACTATTTATGTGTAATAGAAAAGGTCCATTGATATTTTGTTAGAAATATTATTCTTAAGTTGTTAAGAATATGAGTGACAATATTTCTAGCACAAAGTATCATAAAAAGGTTCACAATCAAGGATACTTCATAATAGGGGCATGACTTATCCAGAAAGATTTTATTCATGTTTGTTTCCAAGTTATTTATATGAGATATAAATAAGATGGAATGGTGAGTCTCATGCCATATGACAAACATGATAGGCACTTATAAATGATAAGTGTGACACCCCTTACCCGTTTACAGTATACCCGAGTAAGCAATGTCACACGGTGCACCGGCACACTATAATATGCCTTATTTAATTTTTATCATGCTTTTGAATATAATTTGTGAAATATAATTTATTTAAGCCATTTATCGAAATTTTCATTTATTTGAGGTTCCGAAAATTTTAAAGAAAATCCGGCAGAGTACCGACTAAAAATGGAGAAAACAGTTCTTCGGAACCTGTTAAAAACACTTCCAATATTTGTATTCAATCATCTCAAACTCCAATATCCAAAATCTCAAAAATTTTCAATTTCGGTTCTCAACAACCTTTTCATTTCTCAAACATCCATTTCTCATAATGCTCATATACAACAATAAATAAATGCTCAAATTTTGCATTCATAACCATAACTTTCATTATTTACATGAACATCAAAATACATTACATAAGTTCAAATACATATGAGGAAGTAAAAATTAGCTACAAAATATCAAAATGACGCCTAGTGTCCTACCAATGCACTGCAGAAGTTGAGGTGACACGGACACTGTGCAGAACTGCAGGATGGACTCACCCAGTCAGTGGTCTACTGGGCTCACGATCTGTATCTCCAGAACCTACGCGTGGCAAAAGCAATGCGCTAAGCAATAATGCTTAGTGGTGCAATAATAAAATAAAGGAAATAGCAAGAAATAAATATGTAATGAATGTATATGTTATATTTGTTTGGTATTTGTATATCATTTACTTTGTCCACTTTTATTCATTTGGTTGCCCCAAGTAACCTACACTAGACGACTGGACTGGATAACGGGTAAACTGGCACTGGGTATCAAGTACCTCGGGCCGTCACACCATCGGTCACATATGCATCTCCCGGTGTGCAACAGAACGGCTAACAAGCTGTAACCAATATCAGGCACAAGGCCAAGTCTCAATGCAAGGTCAGAATGGCTAAAAGCCATAAAATCACGGAATGGCATATTGCCATGTGCAGTACTGCTAACTGAACCCTATTGGCATGCCAAACTATCCAAACCAATCTTGTTAGGTATACTAGGGCATTTGAAACTTTTAAATTCTTCAATTTGTGAATTTCATGTTTGTAGTGTTACTATTCACCTCATTGGTCAACAAAAATGTTGACTTTTGGATAGAAAATATGTACATTGACTTTGGCACTCCCAACATACCACATTTCATGTTTAAAACTTGTTAGAATTGGTCACCATTACTATTTCTAACTTAAAACCAAGAGGGCAGAAAATTTCAGTTTTTGTAGCATAAGTTTGCTGTTCCATTAAGCACTGTTGCAGTGGGAATTTGAAGAAATGACAAACATGAAAGTTGTTCCTTATTTTGTCTAGTTGAATTTCCTTTTTTGAATCACTCCATTTGGAGTTTTGTAGCTCCAGATATGGCTCAAAAACCACAGCTGGCCGGATTGCCAATCTACAGAATTGACCATATCTACAGTAACATGAACAGTGACTGTGGTTGCATTTTTGAATTGGTTCTGGCCATAATTTGGGGTAGGTTTCTTCATGAAAGTTGTTTGTATATGTCTTAACTTGTTGCTGTAAAAATTTCAGGTTAATTGACAAAATCTACAGTGAGTTATGGCTAAATGAACAATTTTACTGTTCATTTGGTCATTCTGCAGAATCAGTTGCAGGGTGTCCGGATTGGGGCCAACTTTTGGTCCTCTTGCTTTGGTCTTTTGGGCATGGTTTCTTCAGAAAAAATGTGCCATTATAAGCCTAGTTTCATGTCCAATTGGCCAAACACCAATTGGACTAACACAGCCCAAGTTATGGCAGTCCAAGTGGACTGAAATTTCAGTCACCCCGTCTTCCTAGGGCAGCCTACACATTCACTTTGCCATACTATTTTTCAGTCCAAATTGTGGTCAACTTACCTAAAATGGTCACTAATTGACCATTAAAATGTTCTCTTACAATTTCCTAAGCCAAGTCAAATTTTCACTTCTCAAAACCCTAATTCCCATATGAGTTTTCACAAATTCCTTATTCAACTCTTTCATTCTTTGTATATGTATATGTATACACTTTAAACATAAGCTCTAGTTCACTCTAAGTCCATCAAAACAATCAAAATAATTCCTTCACAAGGGCTGCCGAAAATTCATAGTATGTATACACATAATTCTTGTTCATTTTAGTTACAATTCTTACTCAATTCAAGTTACAAATCATAAAAATAAAGAGTTTTAAGTATCTAATGCACTAACCTTGAATAGGGCAGATTTTTCCAAGCTCAAACTTCACTTTCCTTCCTTTTCTAGGCTGCCAATAACTTTCCCAAGAGGTATGGACAAGTTTTAGTGAAGGTGACTTAGGGTTTAGTAGTGGAAATTCATGGGAAATGGGAGTAATGAAAGAAATTTCTATGGAGGGCTATGGAGAAGAGAGTCATGTCTTGAGGAAGAAGAAGAAGAGCAGCAGAATTTTTTTTTGGTCTTCTTGGTCTCTTTCATTAGTTAATTAGATGGTTGTTTATATGTGATTGGTGGGAGCTTTAAAATGACATCACCATATGTCATAAATGGGCATTTTTCTCATTTTCTATTCTTTTCTTCTCTACTTATTTTCAATTTAATTTTTAGCAATATTTACTCACATTTTATGTCATAATAATTATTTACTCAACTGGACAAGTCGGCCAAAAATCGTCTCTGAAGGCGAAATGACCAAAATGCCCTCCGTTTGGCTTAACGGGTCAAAATTGTCTGTACCGATTGAAAAATTTTTCTAAATATTTTCTTGGCATTCTAATGCCATAGGAACCTCAATGACCCTTCTCTGGAGTCCCAAAAATTATTTTATGAATTTTCCCCACGGGTCTAGGGCTCCTCGTTGCGAGAACCGCAACTTCCCTCTGGTTACCCATCGCTTGGGCATCGGCTCGTTTAACTCGGTTGTATTTTATTTCTAAAATTTTTACCAAATTTTTCTTATTAATATTTGAGTTAATTATGGTCCCTCACTGTAGTTTAAATATTTTTCCAGACGTTCTAGATGTCCGGACCGACACCGGTCACCGGAACAGCAGGATGTACGAGTTGCTACCGGGAGGGTGTTACAATAAGTAGGCCAAACCAGTGACACTTAAGACAAGCACATAGAGTTTACTATTGTCAATGTTTTGTCATAAATCATATCAGTGCATATAATCTATAGACCTGAGATAGCACAGTTATCTTGTATATAGGTAGTTTGAGTTTGATACTGCTTTCATACTTGTACTGTGTATGGGTATATGGCCATCTGTTGGCTCCTACTAGTTATATATGGAGGTGTTGATCAAGATGGAATCTGTTTCTCTAAGTAAATTGAGATAAAATCTTATGTTCATTTAATTGTTCTTGATGTTTCAAGTTCCTGGCCAGGACAGATTTATTCGGAAAAGAGTTTCTGATGAAAAAATCTTTTTAATTAAGAACTGGAATTAAAAGAGAGCATAATATTCATAGCAAATGGAGTTTGACATAAATCATGACTCCAGCTTGAGTTGGGATTTTGTAACAGAGAGATTCTAGTGCATGGTAACATATGATTATAGGTTCATTTAAGGTAAACCTTATTACTAATTGGGTGGCCATGGCATGCTATGCTAGATGGTAACCATGGTCTATTAGGTTCATAAAATGATTTAGAGAAATCATTTATGATAAGAAAGAGTTCTGATGATATTAAGAGTTGATATCATGTCTCATTGCCAATTAGTGATGAGCCTAGTAAGTCACACACATACACAAGTTATCACCTATTTAAATATGATTTAATTAATTAATTAAAGAGTTTAATTGAAGGAATGGAAGCATGAAAAACACAAGTTTATACAATTGAATTTAAAAATTTTCACCTAGGGTCACATGCATCATGCAAGATTTATTTTTATCTATTTGATTTCAATGATAAACAACATATTAAAACTCTTTTAATATGTTTTTGGATCTGTATTTGCCATTTAAGATTTTAAAATTAATCATATTAATTTTAGATCCCTAGATTAAATCAAGAACGATTACACTAACCTCTTGATGAGCTGTAGCGTGTCTGCGCCTTTGAGATTTGTCTTCAGGACACCAGATGTTGTCCCTCTAGCTTGTCCTCACAAAGAACACCTATGGCAGCCTATGAATAGCTTCTAAAGCTTTTTCTTTTAATTAGAAATTCAAGTTATGCCTTTTAAGAGATTAGAGATGTAAACAGGACACTAGAAACAATTTCTAGTGTTCTTAATTCAAGAGATTGATGGCTAATCTCTTTGAATTGATGAGAGATGAAGAAGAATAGATGAAAAACCTCAAAGTGGTGTGACAAAGGAGAGGAGTAGCTGCTGGCTGCTTTTCTTTTCATAACAACACTTAAATAGTTAGTTTAACACATTAAACCCTTGCCACATGTCACCCTTTGATTAGCTCTAGGTTTAAGTGACCTAATCACATTGTGCCAAGTGTCAAGCCTATATTTAATCTTGATTTTAATCATCTTACATGATAAAAAAAAAACATTTGGCAAGCTTATGTGTAATCCCATGTGTCACCATCTCATGGTGCCACGTTTCACACTGTGAAATGACCAAAATGCCCCTGTGTCTTAATTTTGAGTTCTTAACCCAAAATAATTATTTTTCTTCTTCTAATCAATTTATATCAAATATAAATTAATTAATTAATCTCTATTAATTAACTTCTTATTAATTAAATTCATATTTAAACACTTTAAATATAAATTTAACTTATACTATACATCCAATAATCTAGATTTGGTTTCAAGTCATGCTGGGGACTTTGCAATTTAATTGCAAACCAAACCTATTTAATTAATCAATTAAACTCTTTAATTAATTAATTAAATCATATTTAAATAGGTGATAACTTGTGTATGTGCGTGACTTACGAAGCTCATCACTAATTGGCAATGAGACATGACATCAACTCTTAATATCATCAGAACTCTTTCTTACCATAAATGATTTCTCTAAATCATTTTATGAACCTCATAGACCATGCTTAACACCTAGCATAGCATGCCATGGCCACCCAATTAGTAATAAGGTTTACCTTAAATGAACCTATAATCATATGTTACCATGCACTAGAATCTCTCTGTTACAAAATCCCAACTCAAGCTAGAGTCATGGTTTATGTCAAACTCCATTTGCTATGAATATTATGTTCTCTTTTAATTCCAGTTCTTGATTAAAAAGATTTTTTCATCAGAAACTCTTTTCCGAATAAATCTATCTGTCCTGGCCAGGAACTTGAAACATCAAGAATAATTAAATGAACATAGGATTTTATCTCTATTTACTTAGAGGAACAGATTCCATCTTGATCAACACCTACCTCCATATATAACTAGTAGGAGCCAACAGATGGCCATATACCCATACACAGTACAAGTATGAAACCAGTATCAAACTCAAACTACCTATATACAAGATAACTGTGCTATCTCAGGTCTAAAGTTATATGCATTGATATGATTTATGACAAAACATTGACATGAGTAAACTCCATGTGCTTGTCATAAGTGTCACTGGTTTGTCCTGCTTATCATTTATAAGTGCCTATCATGTTTGTTATGTGGCATGAGATTCACCATTCCATCTTATTTATATCTCATATAAATAACTTGGGAACAAACATGGATACAATCTTTCTGGATAAGTCATGTCCTTATTATGAAGTATCCTCGATTGTGAACCTATTTATGATACTTTGTACTAGAAATACTGTCACTCATATTCTTAACAACTTAAGAATAATATTTCTAACAAAATATCAATGGACCTTTTCTATTACACATAAATATATTATGTAAATGGAAAAGTGGAAATGCCTTTTATTAATAAAAATATATACAAGATACATACTAAATTATATGCTCTAGAGCATACTACTAATAATCTCCCACTAGCACTAGAGCCATTCATTACAATATCTTAGACCTATCTTCTCAATATGTCGGTCTAACTGAGTCTGTGATATAGGCTTAGTGAATGGATCAGCTGGATTTTCAGCTGATGTTATTTTCTGCATGGCTACATTGCCTTGCCCAACAATTTCTCTGATAATGTGGTAGCGCCTTTCTATGTGTTTGGATTTCTGGTTAGACCTTGGTTCCTTAGCCTATATGACTGCTCCATTCTTATCACGGTGTGGTGGAACTGCTGACTCAATGGAAGGAACTACTGTAAGTTCTGTCACGAACTTCTTTATCCAAATAGCTTCCTTTGTAGCATCTGATGCAGCAATATACTTAGCCTCTGTAGTGGAATCTGCAGTCGTGCTCTGTTTGGAACCCTTCCAACTGACTACACCTCCATTACAAATGAACACATATCCAGAGGTAGACTTTCTATCATCGATATCTGATTGGAAATTAGAATCAGTATAACCATCCAATTGCAAGTCTCCACCTCCATAAATCAAGAATAAATCCTTAGTTCTTCTCAAGTACTTAAGGATATTCTTGACAGCTATCCAGTGTTCCAAACCTGGATTGGATTGATACCTACTAGTCAAACTAACAGAATATGCGATATCCGGCCTAGTATACAACATTGCATACATTAAACTTCCAATAGCCGAAGCATATAAAATCCTAGCCATCTTATCTCTTTCTTCAGGTGTCTTTGGAGTCATCTCTTTAGAAAGGCGGATACCATATCTCACTGGTAACAATCCTCTCTTGGAATTATGGAGAATGTATTTGACAACCATACCTTTATAGTCATCAACATACCTGTGTCATTACCCATCAACAGTATGTCATCCACATATAAGATAAGGAAAGTGATAGCACTGTCACTAACCTTCTTATATACACATGGCTCATCCTCATTTTTGATAAAACCAAAGGATTTAATGGCTTCATTAAAACGGATGTTCCAACTCCTCGAAGCTTGTTTCAACGCATAAATGGATCACCTTAGCTTGCTTACCTTGGAACCATCTTGGGATTCAAAACCCCTAGGTTGTTCCATGAAAATGTTTTCTTCAATGTATCCATTGAGAAAAGTTGTTTTGACATCCATCTGCCAAATCTCATAATCATAGTATGCAGCTATTGCCAATAAAATCCTAATTGATTGAAGCATAGCAACAGGCGAGAAAGTCTCCTCATAGTCCACTCCTTGCCTTTGGCGAAACCCTTTCACTACTAGCCTTGCCTTATAGGTCTCTAAATTTCCATCAGAACCAATTTTCTTCTTGAAAACCCATTTGTTCCCTATAGGTACAACACCTTCAGGTGGGTCAATAAGATCCCAAACTTGATTCTTATACATGGAATCAATCTCAGATTTCATAGCATCAATCCATTTTGAAGAGTCTATATCTGATATAGCTTCTTCATAGGTAAGTGGATCATCTCCATGATCTACTTCTTCATGAGTAGACAACTCTTGTTCTTCTTCATGAAGAAAACCATATCTCACTGGTGGATGAGATACCCTGGTTGTTCTACGAGGAACAGCTGTAGATGTTTAATCAACGGGTATAGGTTGACTAGATGGATCTGTATCCATCTGATCTGTTGGTTGATCAGAATTCTCCAATTCTAACTCTATTTGCCTTCCTTTGCCTCCTTCTTGAACAAACTGTTGTTCAAGAAATGTGGCATCTCTACTTATCACAACCTTTTATGAAGTAGGCAAATAAAAATAATATCCAAAACTATCTTTTGGATATCCAACAAATCGACCTTTTTCTTATCTGGTCTCCAATTTATCAGTGTTAAGCTTTTTAATATAAGCTGGACAACCCCAAATCTTAACATGCTTAAGACTTGGTTTTCTTCCATGCCATATCTCATAAGGTGTGGGAGAAATTGATTTTGATGGAATTCTATTCAGAATATACAAAGCTGATTCTAATGCAAATCCCCAAAAGAAGATTGGCATATCAGTATAGCTCATCATACTACGTACCATATCCAATAGGGTACGATTTCTCCTTTCAGATACACCATTCAGCTGTGACGTTCCTGGAAGAGTCAGCTGAGAAACAATGTGAGGAACCATAATTAACTCAAATATTAATAAGAAAAATTTAGTAAAAATTTTAGAATTAAAATACAACCAAATTAAACGAGCCGGTGCCCTAGCAATGGGTAACCCAGAGGGAAGTTGCGGTTCTCGCAACTAGGAGCCCTAGACCCGGGGGAAAAATTATAAAATAATTTTTGGGACTCCAGAGAAGGGTTATTGAGGTTCCCATAGCATTAGAATGCCAAGAAAATACTTAGAAAAAATTTTCAATCGGTACAGACAATTTTGACCTGTTAAGCCAAATGGAGGGCATTTTGGTCATTTCGCCTTCAGAGGTGATTTTTGGCCGACTTGTCCAGTTGAGTAAATAATTAATATGACATAAAATATGAATAAACATTACTAGAAATTAAATTGAAAATGAGTAGTGAAGAAAAGAAAAGAAAATGAGGAAAAGGCTTATTTATGACATCATGGTGATGTCATTAAGAAAACTATAACCAATCACAATTAAGCAACCATTTGACTAACTAATAAAAGAGATAATTGAGAACAAGAAATAAAAAAAAAAAAAAAACCAGCAGCCACCTCTTTCCCCAAACCAGCCGAAACCCTTGCCCATTCTTCCTCCCTCCATTGTTGCTCAAATTGAGCTTGAAATCACCCAACATCCAACCATAAAATCCTAAGTCCCCTTCACTAAAATTAATCTACACATCCTAAGGGAGCTCTAGGCAGCCACAAAGAGGAGAAATTCTAAGGAAAATACAAGTCCAAGAAGTGCCAATTAAAGGTTAGTGCATATACACACCTAAAGCTCTTTATTTCTATGCTAAGGGACTTAAAATAAGTAAGGAATTGTAACTAAAATGAAAAAAAATTTATGTATATGTATGCCATGCATTTCGGCAGCCCTATTGAAGGAATAGAAATGGAGTGTTTGATGGACTTAGAGTGAACTAGAGCTTAGGGTTAAAGTGTATACATATATATATAGAGAATGAAAGAGTTAATTAGGGAAATTGTGAAAACTTTGAAATTTAGCTAGGGTTTAGGAATGAAAATTTGACTTGGCTTATGAAATGGTTAAAGAACATTTCAATGGTCAATTAGTGACCATTTGAGGTATGTTGAGCATAAATTGGACTGAAAAATGGCATGGCAAAGTGGAATGGTAGGCTGCCTAAAGACAGCAGCATGGTGGCTGAGATTCCAGCCCACTTACACAGCCATAACTTTGGCTGTGTAGGTCCAATTGGTGTTTGGCCAATTGGACATGAAACTAGGTTTATAATGGCACATTTTTTCTGAAGAAACCATGCCCAAAAGACCAAAGCAAGAGGACCAAAAGTTGGTCCCAATCTGGATACCCTGCAACAGCACCTGCAGAAATGACCAAATAAATAGTAACTGTTCATTTGGCGATAACTTACTGTAGATATGGTCAATTGACCTGAAATTTTTACAGAAACAAGATAAGACATAGACAAACAACTTTTATGAAGAAACCTACCCCAAATTATGGCCAGAACCTATTCAAAAATGCAATCACAGTCACTGTTCATGGTACTATAGATTTGGTAATTCTGCAGTTTTGGAAATCCGGCCAGCTGTGGTTTTTGGACCATATCTGGAGCTACAAAACTCCAAATGGAGTGATTCAAAAAAATAAATTCAACTAGACAAAATAAGGAACAACTTTGATTTTTTCCATTTCTTCAAATTCCCACTGTAACAGTGCTTAATAGAACAGTAAACTTAGGCTTCAAAAACTGAAATTTCTGCCCTCTTGGTTTTAAGTTAGAAATGGTAATAGTGACCAATCCCAACAAGTTTTAAATACAAAATGTGGTATGTTGGGAGTGCCAAAACCAATGTACCTAATTTCTACCTAAAAGTCAACATTTTTGTGGACCAAAGAGGTGAATAGTGACACCGAAACTTGAAATTCACAAAGTAAAGAATTTAAAAGTTCCAAATGCCCTAGTATACCTAACAAGATTGGTTTGGATAGTTTGGCATGCCAATAGGGTTCAGTTAGCAGTACTGCATATGGCAATATGCCATTCTGTGATTTTATGGCTTTTAGCCATTCTGACCTTGTATTGAGCTTTGGCCTTGTGCTCGGCGTTATCACGACTTGTTAGCTGCTACATGCCGGAGATGCATATGTGACCAATGGTGTGACGGCCCGAGGTACTTGATACCCAGTGCCAGTTTACCCGTTATCCAGTCCAGTCATCTAGTGTAGGTTACTTGGGCAACCAAATGAATGAAAGTGGACAAAGATAATGAAATAATGGATACACCAATACCAAACAAAGAAATCATACACATTCTATACATACTTATTTTCTGCTATTTTCTTTTATTATACTATTGCACCACTAAGCATTATTGCTTAGCGCATTGCTTTTGTCACGCGTAGGTACTGAAGATACAGATCGTGAGCCCAGTAGACCACAGACTGGGTGAGTCTGTCCGGCAGTTCTGCACAGTGTCCGTGTCACCTCAATTTCTGCAGTGCATTGATAGGACACTAGGTGTCATTTTGATATTTTGTAGGTAATTTTTACTTTCTCATATGTATTTGAACCTATGTAATGTATTCTGATGTTCATGTAAATAATGAAAGTTATGGCTATGAATGCAAAATTTGAGCATTTATTTATTGTTTGTATATGAGAAATGGATGTTTGAGAAATGAAAAGGTTATTGAGAACTGAATTTGAGAAATGTGGTGGAGATCTTGATATTAAGACTTTGTTGATGAATTGAAGTTGGGTTTGTTTGGAAATTATTTGGAAGTGTTTTTAACAGGTTCCGAAGAACTGTTTTCTCCATTTTTAGTCGGTACTCTGCCGGATTTTCCTTAAAATATCCGGAACCTCAACTAAATTATAATTTCAATAAATGAACTATATTTCACAAATTATATTCAAAACTTTGACAAAAAAAATTAATTAAGGTAAAATAGAGTGTGCCGGTACACCGTGTGACATAGCTTACTCGGATACACAGTAGCCGGGTAAGGGGTGTCACAAACAATGCTATGCTCTCTCAAGTATTCATCAAATAAAGTACTCAAATATTCACCTCCACGATCTGATCGAAGAGCTTTAATACTCTTTCCTGTTTGATTTTCTACTTTAGATTTAAATTCCTTAAACTTTTCAAAGGATTCATGTTTGTATTTCATCAAATACAAATACCCAAACCTTGATTTATCATCAGTAAAGGTAATAAAATAATGAAAACCCCTTCTAGCCATTTCTTTAAATGGACCACATACATCACTATGTATTAGCTCCAAAATATTTTCAGCTCTTAGCCCTTGTCCAACAAAGGGTGATCTAGTCACTTTGCCCTGAAGGCAAGATTCACAAGTTGGAGTAGGCTCAGAGCCCAATGAGGATAAAATCCCCATTATCTCCAGTTTTGCAATCCTATCTTCTGCAACATGACATAACCTGAAGTGCCAAATATATTTTGAACTTGAGTTGGTTTTCACCATGGCATTGCATTCTTTTAGATCACTTGCATTCAATTTGTGTTTGTCATTATTATCCAAATAATAAAGACCATCATTCATATAACCCGAACCAATATATTTATTTCCAAAATAAATATTGCAAACATCATCTGTGAACTGAAATTCATAGCCATTTCTAGTAAAACTAGATATAGAAATGATGTTCTTAAAAGCATCAGGTACATATAAAATATTATCCAAACACAAAACATGTCCAAACATGTAAAAAGATTTAGATCCTATGGCTAAAGCTTCAACAGTTGCGCCATTGCCAATCCGGACTCTAATATCTTGAGAACGCAAGCTGCGACTGTTTGCTAGTTCCTGCATATCATTAGAAATTTGATAACTAGCACCAGTATCTAAAACCCAAGCTGTTGATGAACTATGAGTATCATCAGAATCTAAATAATAAGATATGGACATAAGTTCCGAAGGTGTATCCTTCTTGTCCTTCAGTGAAGCAAGATACTCTGGGCAATTCCTTTTCTAGTGCCCATCCTTTTGGATCATAATTTTTAAAATTCTGTTTTGAATCATAATTTAATTGTTTGATGAAAACTACTAATTAAACACTTTAATTAGTCAAAGAATAGGCCTTAGATCATACGATAATTTCAGAATTAAAAGCCAAACCTTGAACCACCCATGGTAGCCAAATCATGCGCACCATTGATGGTTTTTTTTTCAAGTATGCCGCCACCTTGCTTTGCAACCAGCAATAATCTTTTGATCTCATGATCAAACACACAATTAAATTATATAATCAACAATCTAAATGGCAAATATAGTGGCTCTGATACCAATTGAAGGAACGGAAGCGTGAAAAACACAAGTTTATACCATTCAATTCAAAAATTTTCACTTAGGGTCACATGCATCATGCAAGATTTATTTTTATCTATTTGATTTCAATGATAAACAACATATTAAAACTCTTTTAATATGTTTTTTGAATCTTTATTTGCTATTTAAGATTTTAAAATTAATCAGATTAATTTTAGAACCCTAGATTAAATCAAGAACGATTACACTAACCTCTTGATGCACTGCAGCGTGTTTGCGCCTTTGAGATTCGTCTTCAGGACACCAGATGTTCTCCCTCTAGCTTGTCCACACCAAGAACACCTATGGCAGCCCTTGAACAGCTTCTAAAGCTTTTCCTATTAATTAGAAATTCAAGTTCTGCCTTTTAAGGGATTAGAGATGTAAACAGGATACTAGAAACAATTTCTAGTGTTCTTAATTCAAGAGATTGATGGCTAATCTCTTTGAATTGATGAGAGATGAAGAAGAATAGATGAAAAGTCTCAAAGTGGTGTGACAAGGAGAGGAGTGGCTGCTGGTTGCTTTTCTCTTCATAACAACACTTAAATAGCTAGGTTAACACATTAAACCCATGCCACATGTCACCCTTTGATTAGCTCTAGGTTTAAGTGACCCAATCACATTGTGCCAAGTGTCAAACCTATATTTAATCTTTATTTTAATCATCTTACATGTTTAAAAAACATTTGGCAAGCTTATGTGCAATCCCATATGTCACCATCTCATGATGCCATGTGTCACACTGTGAAATGACCAAAATGCCCCTGTGTCTTAATTTTGAGTTCTTAACCCAAAATAATTATTTTTCTTCTTCTAATCAATTTATATCAAATATAAATTAATTAATTAATCTCTATTAATTAATTTCTCATTAATTAAATTCATATTTAAACACTTTAAATATAAATTTAACTTATACTATACATCCAATAATCTAGATTCGGTTCAAGTCATACAAGGGACTTTGCAATTTAATTGCAAACCAAACTTATTTAATTAATCAATTAAACTCTTTAATTAATTAATTAAATCATATTTAAATAGGTGATTACTTGTGTATGTGTGTGACTTACTAGGCTCATCACTAATTGGCAATGAGGCATGATATCAACTCTTAATATCATCAGAACACTTTCTTACCATAAATGATTTCTCTAAATCATTTTTATGAACCTCATAGACCATGGTTAACACCTAGCATAGCATGCCATGGCCACCCAATTAGTAACAAGGTTTACCTTAACTGAACCTATAATCATATGTTACCATGCACTAGAATCTCTCTGTTACAAAATCCCAACTCAAGCTGGAGTCATGGTTTATGTCAAACTCCATTTGCAATGAATATTATGTTCTCGTTTAATTCCAATTCTTGATTAAAAAGATTTTTCTCATCAGAAACTCTTTTTTGAATAAATTTATCTGTCCTGGCCAGGAACTTGAAACATCAAGAACAATTAAATGAACATAGGATTTTATCTCTATTTACTTAGAGGAACAGATTCCATCTTGATCAACACCTACCTCCATATATAACTAGTAGGAGCCAACAGATGCCCATATACCCATACTCAGTACAAGTATGAAAGCAGTATCAAACTCAAACTACCAATATATAAGATAACTGTGCTATCTCAGGTCTAAAGATTATATGCACTGATATGATTTATGACAAAACATTGACAAGAGTAAACTCTATGTGCTTGTCATAAGTGTCACTGGTTCGGCCTACTTATCATTTATAAGTGCCTATCATGTTTGTTATATGGCATGAGACTCACCATTCCATCTTATTTATATCTCATATAAATAACTTGGGAATAAACATGAATACAATCTTTCTGGATAAGTTATGTCCTTATTATGAAGTATCCTCAATTGTGAACCTATTTATGATACTTTGTGCCACAAATATTGTCACTCATATTCTTAACAACTTAAGAATAATATTTCTAAAAAAATATCAATGGACCTTTTCTATTACACATAAATATATTATGTAAACAGAAAAGTGGAAATGCCTTTTATTAATAAAAATATGTACAAGATACATACTAAATGATATGCTCTAGGGCATACCACTAACAGGCTCTGATACCAATTGAAGGAACGGAAGCGTGAAAAACACAAGTTTATACCATTGAATTCAAAAATTTTCACCTAGGGTCACATGCATCATGCAAGATTTATTTTTATCTATTTGATTTCAATGACAAACAACATATTAAAACTCTTTTAATATGTTTTTGGATCTGTATTTGCCATTTAAGATTTTAAAATTAATCAGATTAATTTTAGAACCCTAGATTAAATCAAGAATGATTACACTAACCTCTTGATGCGCTGCAGCATGTCTGCGCCTTTGAGATTCGTCTTCAGGGTATCAGATGTTGTCCCTCTAGCTTGTCCACACCAAGAACACCTATGGCAGCCCTATAACAGCTTCTAAAGCTTTTTCTTTTAATTAGAAATTCACGTTCTGCCTTTTAAGAGATTAGACATGTAAACAGGACACTAGAAACAATTTCTAGTGTTATTAATTCATGAGATTGATGGCTAATCTCTTTGAATTGATGAGAGATGAGGAAGAATCGATGAAAAACCTCAAAGTGGCATGACAAAGGAGAGGAGTGGCTACTGGTTGCTTTTCTTTTCATAACAACAGTTAAATAGCTAGTTTAACACATTAAACCCTTGCCACATGTCACCCTTTGGTTAGCTCTAGGTTTAAGTGACCCAATCACATTGTGCCAAGTGTCAAACCTATATTTAATCTTGATTTTAATCATCTTACATGATAAAAAAAAACATTTGGCAAGCTTATGTTGAATCCCATGTGTCACCATCTCATGGTGCCACGTGTCACACTGTGAAATGACCAAAATGCCCCTGTGTCTTAATTTTGAGTTCTTAACCCAAAATAATTATTTTTCTTCTTCTAATCAATTTATATCAAATATGAATTAATTAATTAATCTCTATTAATTAATTTCTCATTAATTAAATTCATATTTAAACATTTTAAATATAAACTTAACTTATACTATACATCCAATAATCTAGATTTGGTTTTAAGCCATGCTAGGGACTTTGCAATTTAATTGCAAACCAAACGTATTTAATTAATCAATTAAACTCTTTAATTAATTAATTAATTAATATTTAAATAGGTGATAACTTGTGTATGTGTGTGACTTACTAGGCTCATCACTAATTGGCAATAAGACATGACATCAACTCTTAATATCATCAGAACTCTTTCTTACCATAAATGATTTCTCTAAATCATTTTATGAACCTCATAGACCATGGTTAACACCTAGCATAGCATGCCATGGCCACCCAATTAGTAATAAGGTTTACCTTAAATGAACCTATAATCATATGTTACCATGCACTAGAATCTCTCTGTTACAAAATCCCAACTCAAGCTGGAGTCATGGTTTATGTCCAACTCCATTTGCTATGAATATTATGTTCTCTTTTAATTCCAGTTCTTGATTAAAAAGATTTTCTCATCAGAAACTCTTTTCCGAATAAATCTATCTGTCCTGGCCAGGAACTTGAAACATCAAGAACAATTAAATGAACATAGGATTTTATCTCTATTTACTTAGAGGAACAGATTCCATCTTGATCAATACCTACCTCCATATATAACTAGTAGGAGCCAACAAATGCCCATATACCCATACACAGTACAAGTATGAAAGCAGTATCAAACTCAAACTACCTATATACAAGATAATTGTGCTATCTCAGGTCTAAAGATTATATGCACTGATATGATTTATGACAAAACATTGATAAGAGTAAACTCCATGTGCTTGTCATAAGTGTCACTGGTTCGGCCTACTTATCATTTATAATTGCCTATCATGTTTGTTATATGGCATGAGACTCACCATTCCATCTTATTTATATCTCATATAAATAACTTGGGAACAAATATGAATACAATCTTTCTAGATAAGTCATGTCCTTATTATGATGTATCCTCGATTGTGAACCTATTTATGATACTTTATACTAGAAATACTGTCACTCATATTCTTAACAACTTAAGAATAATATTTCTAATAAAATATCAAGGGACCTTTTCTATTACACATAAATATATTATGTAAACGGAAAAGTGGAAATGCCTTTTATTAATAAAAATATGTACAAGATACATACTAAATGATATGCTCAAAGGCATACTACTAACACATACAAAAGTTATCACCTATTTAAATATGATTTAATTAATTAATTAAAGAGTTTAATTGATTAATGTAACACCCCAAAGTTGGTAGTGCGTTCTGCTGCTCTGGTGACTAGTGTTGTCCGGACAGCTAGGATGCCAAGAACCGTACTTCGATATGAGTGAGGAGACATAAAATAATGAAATACAAGAAAAGAAAGTACAAGAAAAACAAAGGAAAAATGATAGCAAAGAAATGTGATCAAGTTAAACGAGCCGGGAAACCTAACGATGGGTGACCGCACCGGGAAGTCACGGCGTGGACCGTTGACTAGCCCTGGACTGCGAGGAACCCTGGAAAACATTTTTAGGACATAAATAGACCCTTATTGAAGTATAAATCTCATTAGAAAGATTAGAGAAAAATTAAATAATTAGTACAAAGAAAAGTGAGAAATCGAAAAACAGACAAAATATGGTGTTACCGAAAAATCGGGAACGTAACCCGAACAGGGGCATTATGGTCATTTGACATACCGAAGTTTCTTTTGACCTAAATGTCCATTAAAAATAATTAATATTACACTTGGAAAATAAAATGAAAAATTAGTTTAGTGGTACCTAATACAAATAACTAAAATCAAGGGCTTAATGTGGGATTAAGTGAAAGTTTACCTTAAAATATGATTTAAATTGTTTAGTGGTCCACTAAGAACATTAAAATGGTTAAATATATTCATTAGTGGGCAGATTCTTCCCACTCAAAAGGGTCATCTTCTTCATTCCATAACCCATGCCGAATTGAAGAGGAAAAGAAATCCTCCATAGCCATTTTTCATGCAAGCTTTCTTATCTCCCCATTTTCAACTCCAATCCCTTAAGTAGCTTTATGAAAAATGGTCTACACATCACAAGGAAGAGATTGATACCAATTTTGAGAAGTTTGGTGAAGGTTTAGCAAGTTACAATTAAAGGTAAGTTTGCATTTTTGAGAATTTCCTTGTTAAACTTTATGTTTATGTTATGGGTGTTAGTTTTGTGAAGGAAATTTTGAAGTTTAAATAGTTATTGAGATAGCCATTTTTGGACAGCCATGGGGTCACACATTTGATGATTTATTATGCATATAATTGATGAGAAATAATTTTGATCATGGTAAATTAATATCCTAATGAATTGTTTCACATATATATGGTGATTTTGGCACTTGGATGAGAATTGATGGATTGTAGGGCAATGTGGCGTTGAAGGACAATTTCGGCAGCTTGGGAACCCTTGCATAATTGTATGTATTGATGGAAGTATTGGCAGAATTGTGGCATTAAGGAATGAAGGATATGTGTATGAAATTATTGTGTAAAGTGTATGTGAGAATTAGTGGTGTTTAGGTGTGTATGTAATGGTATTGAGATATTGTAAATGTGAATTATATTGGTGTGTTGAGGGTAATGGTAATCTGCCCAAAATAATGTTAATGTAAAGTAGATTATACTGTGGTTAATGTACCAAAACAGATTGGTAGGGAAGTAAACAAATTGCAAAGTAAATGTGTGTAGTTGATGTGTGTTAAGCAAAGTAATCAAGGGCAGTGTACATTTTAGCCTATAACCTTAAATGTGTAACCTCAATTGGTATGAGACCAATTTGAGGTGAAACTAGGCACAAAATGTGCCAACTTTCATTGAGAAACCATACCAAAATTCTGCTTGCAAGGTGACCTAAGAAAATGACCAATTCGGATTAGGTACACTTGAGACCTAAAAACTGACCATTTGGGCAGCAGTGAGTGTTTAGGCCATAACTCACTCAAACCAGGTCCAATTGACCTGAAATTTTAACCAAGAATAGTTAAGACCCATACCTACAAGTCTTATGAAGACACCAAAGCCCAGAAATGACCATAAGCAAGTCAAACAACTTGCACAAGTTCGGGTCCAAAAACTGGCCGAACCAGAGTTGACCAAATTGACCAAAAATTGACCTAAAATGGTACCATTTGACCAGCAATAGTATAATGACCATAACTCGGTCTACTTAACTCGGATTGACCTGAAATTTTGCACCGCGGTCCATAAGACCTAGATCTACAAGTTTGTAGTTTCGACCGAGACCCGAAAACCGAGGGAACTAGATCATCCGGTTAGGTCAAACCAGTATCCCGGAATCCAGCAATTTGCATTAAAATGCACTAAGCAAGGAAATGACTTTGGTAAAACATACCAAACCTAAAGCCCTATCGAATGTGACATATTAACGACACTAAAACCTAATTTACCTAAAACGCAACGAGGGTCGGTATATTAGGTGATTAAGTGAATAATTGAGTTCAGTGCATTATTTACCAAACACCATCGATAGAGACAGTTTAATTTGGTACTGAAACACTTCAAATTGTGTTTCTCAGTTAACAAGGACTCAGCAAAAGGGAAAGAAATACTGAGTCAAGACCAGGAGACAAATATCAGAGGTTTGTGCACAACGGCTATTGCTTTTGAATTTTTCAATTGAAATAAATATTGAATATTTGTATATTATTGTTTTAAATTGTGTTTGTGCACAACAACTGTTTCTTTTGAATTATTTTCAATGGAAATAAATATTGACTATTTGCATATCATTGTTTTAAATTGTGGAAATGTGTTTGGTGGACACTTATTGATTGAAAAACATTGTGAATGGTTTGAAACTGTGAAAAATTGTTTGAATGATATTGATGGAAACTTATTGATTGAAAAGCAATCAGAAATGGTTTTTGTGGAAATTGAAGTTAATTATGAATTGGGTTGAAATTTTATGAATTAAACTATGAGTTTGGAAATTTATTGGATTCTCACGAATCATTTGAATAAAATGTTTGGAATTGATTTTGTGTTCACACTTAGCATGACAGTATCGTATCATTCCTTCTCCAATTATGGGGTTGTGATCGTTTATTTCCTTCTCCATTTATGGAGTCGTGATCGTTTATTTTTCCCTCTCTGGTTTACCAGTTGAGGTGATCGGATGAATACTCATTATATAGCTAGCTCCCCTTCCTCATTGATTTCGATTAGTGAGGTTGTGATTGCTTTGTCGTGGTGTACAACGCGGCATTGATCGGAAAAATTATGTCATGGCTTAAGTTGTGAATGAATTGGCAACACTGTATTCTTAAATTGTTCGACTAAATTGCATTATTATGTATTGTGAGATTGTGAAATTGATTTAAACTCTCATTGACATATACTGTCTTTTGAATTCAAACATGATCTGACTTATGGAAAATTATTGTGATATTGACAAATGGAGTTTAAATTCTTGTTGACATTTATTGTCTTGAATTTAACTATGATTTTAAGTATCCACTATTTACATGACTTATGAATTGTGATTAAATTGTATTTGGTTAATGTTGTGCACCACTGAGACATTGTCTCAAATGATAGCTTTTAATTGTCGCCGCAGTAGAGAGAGCAGGCAAAGCAGACTAGGTGCATATACCTCCAAATGAGAGATTTTTCGGGTATAATGAGTATACCAATATTTTGCATTTTATACTGTAATGTATGACACTGTATGTACATATTGTTTTTGGTTTTGAGCAGTTGTAAATTCAAATTGTACCTTGAAGTTGTAAAATAATTACGAGCTGTTTTGGATTGTAAAAGTTGTATTATATTTCCTTATCTCAGCTTTTGAAAAATCACTATGGAATTGAGTTGATAAATTGTTGTGTTGAGAAATGTGTTGGAATTGAGATTTGAAAATATATTGAAGTGCCTTTTTACAGGTTTTCTGAAGAACTGTTTTATCCAAAATATAGATGGCACTCTGCCAAAATTTTTACAGAAATTCGAAATAAATCAAATGAGTTAATTGTTTCACTTCAGTTCACAAAAGTTTTTAACACCTGTAAATAGTGCTCACCACTTTAAAAGAAGTAAGAAAAGTTTTTAAAATCCCTTGTAGTGTATTTAATGGGTTATCAGTAGACGGAGTTGGTAATTCATTAGGTATACTACGGGATCATGTTATGCCTTACTGAGGGGTAGGGTGTGACAATTAATTAAATAGGTTTGGTTTGCAATTAAATTGCAAAGTCCCTAGCATGACTTGAAACCAAATCTAGATTATTGGATGTATAGTATAAGTTAAATTTATATTTAAAGTGTTTAAATATGAGTTTAATTAATGAGAAATTAATTAATAGAGATTAATTAATTAATTAATTTATATTTGATATAAATTAGAAGAGGAAAAATAATTATTTTGGGTTAAGAACTCAAAATTAAGACACATGGGCATTTTGGTCATTTCGCAGTGTGACACGTGGCACCATGAGATGGTGACACATGGGATTACACATAAGCTTGCCAAATGTTTTTTAATCATGTAAGATGATTAAAATCAAGATTAAATATAGGTTTGACACTTGGCACAATGTGATTGGGTCACTTAAACCTAGAGCTAATCAAAAGGTGACATGTGGCAAGGGTTTAATGTGTTAACCTAGCTATATAAGTGTTGTTATGAAAAAGAAAAAACAACCAACAGCCACTCCTCTCCTTTGTCATGCCATTTTGAGGTTCTCCATCTATTCTTCTTCATCTCTCATCAATTCAAAGAGATTAGCCATCAATCTCTTGAATTAAGAACACTAGAAATTGTTTCTAGTGTCCTGTTTACATCTCTAATCTCTTAAAAGGCAGAACTTGAATTTCTAATTAATAGAAAAAACTTTAGAAGCTGTTCTAGGGCTTCCATAGGTGTTCTTGGTGTGGAAAAACTAGAGGGACAACATCTGGTGTCCTGAAGACAAATCTCAAAGGTGCAGACACGCTGCAGTGCATCAAGAGGTTAGTGTAATCATTCTTGATTTAATCTAGGGTTCTAAAATTAATCTGATTAATTTTAAAATCTTAAATGGTAAGTAAAGATCCAAAAACATATTAAAAGAGTTTTAATATGTTGTTTATCATTGAAATCAAATAGATAAAAATAAATCTTACATGATGCATGTGACCCTAGGTGAAAATTTTTGAATTCAATGGTATAAACTTGCGTCCTTCACGCTTTCGTTCTTTCAGTAGATAGATTGACGAAGTCAGCACACTTTCTGCCAGTTAGGACTGACTACTCACTAGAGAAGTTAGCAGAATTGTATATCAGTGAGATAGTTAGACTGTGTGGAATTCCACTTTCCATCATATATGATCGAGACCCAAGGTTTACATCTAGATTTTGGAAGAAATTGCATGAATCCTTGGGTACACAACTCCACTTCAGCATAGTTTTCCATCCTCAGACGGATGGGCAATCAGAAAAAGTAATCCAGGTAAACAGTTAAAACCAATTGAACTAATATACATATTGAACTGAAATGGTAATAATAATGTGAAATATATGTCAGGTCCTTGAGGATATGCTGAGGAGCTGTGTCATTGAGTTTGAGGGATTGTGATTAATACCTCCCACTGGCAGAATTTGCATACAATAATAGCTACCAATCTAGCATCCAAATGGCCCCGTATGAAGCACTGTATGGGAGGAAATGTAGAACTCTAGTGTGCTGGAATGAATTGGGTGAAGACAAACTGATAGGGCCAGACCAGGTGAAATAGACTAAGGAGAAGGTAAAGCTAATCAAAGCCAATTTGAAGGTTACCTCATACAGACAAAAATCCTATGCCGACTTAAAGAGAAAAGAAATAGAATATGCAGTTGGCAACAAAGTGTTCCTCAAGGTATCACTGTGGAAGAAGGTACTGAGGTTTGGAAGAAAAGGTAAGTTAAGCCCTAGGTTCATTGGCCCATATGAAGTCATTGAACGTGTGGGTCCAGTGGCCTACAGGCTAGCTTTACCACCAGAGCTGGACGAGATCCACAATGTATTCCACATGTCTATGCTAAGAAGATACTGCTCAGATCCTTCACATGTCATCTCCATGGAAGAAATTGAAGTACAACCGGATTTGACATGTAAAGAAGAACCCATACGAATCCTGGCTCGGGAAGTGAAAGAGTTGAGGAATAAGCAGATTCCACTGGTGAAAGTACTTTGGAGGTACTACAACACCAAGGAGGCAACATGGGAAGGTGAAGAGACGATGAGACAATAGTTCCCTCAACAGTTTACATCAGGTAAATTTCAAGGACAAAATTTAAATTAGAGTGGAAGAGTTGTAACACCCTCCCTATAGCAACTTCATACATTCTACTGTTCTGGTGATCAATGTCAGTCCGAACAGCTATAACGCCCAGAAAAATATTTAAACTAAAGCGAGGAACCATAATTAACTCAAATATTAATAAGAAAAATTTAGAAAAAATTTTAGAAATAAAATACAACCAAGTTAAATGAGCCGGTGCCCTAGCGATGGGTAACCCAGTGAGAAGTTGCGGTTCTCGCAACTAGAAGCACTAGATCAGGGGAAAAATTCATAAAATAATTTTTAGGACTCCAAAAAAGGGTCATTGAGGTTCCTCTGGCATTAGAACGCCAAGAAAATGCTTAGAAAAAATTTTCAATCTGTACAGACAATTTTAGTCTGTTAAGCCAAACAGAGGGCATTTTGGTTATTTCGCCTTTAGAGGTGATTTTTGGCCAACTTGTCCAGTTAAGTAAATAATTATTATGAAATAAAATGTGAATAAATATTGCTAAAAATTAAATTGAAAATGAGTAGAGAAAAAAAGGAAAGAAAATGGGATTAAATGACAATTTTAACATCACATGATGTCATCAACCCTTTCCCCACCAATCAACCTATTAAAAAAGGATAATTGAGACAAAAATAAACAAAAGCAATCAGATTCATCTCCTTCACCCAAACCATCCATTTCCTCTCCTCCACCCAAACCAGCCATTTCCTCTCCTCCATACCCAACCACCATTGAAAGCTTATCAAAGCTTCAATTCCCACCTTAAACCACCTCAAAACCCTAACTTGCCTTCATTAAAAATTATTCCTACCACTAGAGCAAGTCTTGGGCAGCCATTTGAAAGGAAGAAAGTAAAGTTTTTAAGTCTTGAAAAGTGACTAAGTGAAGGTTAGTGCCACTTTTGTTTATTTTTCTCTTATATATCTTTGTTACAACATTAATCTAAACTAGAAAATATGAAAATGGAACAAATTGAAATTGTGGAGTTAGGGTTTGGGAGAAACCTAGGTTTTGCTCATGTGTTGGTGAATGAAAGTTTAAATGGTCAATTAGTGACCATTTGGCTGTGTATGATGAAGAAATGAAGTGATTTGTGGGTTGGAATTTGAATTTGGGTGAGCTGCCTTGGCTGCCCTGCAGGTCTAGATGTGAGTCCAGCAGATTTGGATAGCTATAAATGGAGTTGTAGAGGTTCAATTGGTGCAAGGCCAATTGGACATGAAACTAAACACATAATGGCACCACTTTGGTGAAGAAACCCTGCCCAAAAAACCAAATCAAGTTGGCCTAAAAATTGCCCTAATCCGGGTGACTTGCATTTTGCCTGGGCAAAATGATTAAATTAATAGTATTTATTCATTTCATCATAACTCAGTGTAGAAAGGTCCAATTGACCTAAAATTTTACCAGCAGAAAGATGAGATATAGACCTACAACTTTCATGACGAACACAAATCCAAATTCTTTCCATAACCTAGTCAAATTGCCAACCGAACTTAGGTTACCAAATCTGGCAGAACTAGTTTTGCCCAGAATTTTGGATTCTGTCCAATCCGGCCAGTTATGGTGATTAGGCCATAACTTAAGTTACAAAACTCCAAATGGAGTGATTTAAAAAACGAAATATAACTAGACAAAATAAGGAACAACTTTCATGAAGACAGTTTTGCCAAATTCCTACTGTACAAATAACCAATGGAACAGTAAACATGAGGCTTGAAATCTGAAAATTTTGAATAACTAACACTAAGCTTATAAATGGTATTGGCAACCAATACCAATAATTTTAGAATGTAAAATGTGGTATGTTGGGAGTATTATAACCAATGTACCTATTATCTATGCAAAAGTCAACATTTTAGTTGACTAATGAAATGATTAGTAACACCTAAACTTAAATTTCAAGAATTGTACAATTTAAAAGTGTAACATGCCATAGTACACCTAGCAAGATTAGTTTGGATAGGTTGGCATGCCAATAGAGTTCAATTAGCAGTACTGCATATGGCACTATGCCATTCTGTGATTTTATGGCTTTTAGCCATTCTAACATTGTGTTGAGACTTGGCCTTGTGCCCTATGTTATTACAGCCTATTACTTGTTCTGTTGCACACCGGGAGATACACATGTGACCGATGGTGTGACGGCCCGAGATACTTGATACCCAGTGCCAGTTTACCCGTTTATCCAGTCCAGTCGTCCAGTATAGGTTACTTGGGCAACCGAAAATGAAAGTGGATAAATTTAATGAAATTATGAATATAACAAGTATATAATAAATAAGATTACCAATAATGATCGAAAAATGGTTTGCATAAGACATCAGAACATGCACTGCATATTTATTTTCTGTTATTTTTTTTTATTTTATTATTGACACCACTAAGCATTATTGCTTAATGTGTTGCTTTTGCCACGTGTAGGTTTTGGAGAGACCGACCGAGAGCTTAGTAGACTATACACTGGGTGAGACCTTCTGCAGATCAGCATAGTATCTGTGTCACCTCACCGATATTAGTGCATTGGTAGGACACTACGTTTCATTTTGGGTATTTTGTAATTAATTTTTATTTTCTCATATGAAATTGAAACTCATGTGATGTATTTTGTTACCAATGTAAATAGTGGAAATTATGTCTATGAATGAAAAAGTGAATATTTATTTATGATTTGCACTTGAATATCCTATGAAATGAATGAATGAAAATTGGGAGTATATTTGAGAAATATTAAGATTTTGTTGATGAAATGGAGTTTAGGATTGATTGAGAATTTTTGAAGTGTTTTTCTCAAGTTCTGAAAAACTGTTTTCTCCATTTGTAGCCGGTACTCTGCCGGATTTTCTATAAAATTTGTCAAACCTTAAATAAATTTATTATTTCAATAAATGACTTCAATGAATGATATTTCACGAATTATACTTCATAACTATGAAAGAAATAAATTAGGAAGGATAAAAATGATTGAAATAAAATAAGGTGTTCCGGTACACAGTGTAACATATCTTACTCGGCTATACTGTAGATGGGTAAGGGGTGTCATAGATTGAGAAAGAGAAAATGGATAGGATCCCTTATGCCTCCGCTATTGGATCTATCATGTATGCAATGCTATGTACAAGACCAAATGTATCTTATGCTTTAAGCATAACTAGTAGATACCATGCTAATCCAGGTGAACGTCACTGGACAACAGTAAAGAACATTCTTAAGTACTTGAGAAGGACTAAAGATATGTTTCTGGTCTATGGAGATGGTGAACTGGTAGTTCAAGGGTATTCCGATGCCAGCTTTCAATCTGACAAAGATGACAGCAAATCCCAGTCTGATTATATTTTCATACTTATGATGGTGCTGTGAGTTGGAAAAGTCTCAAACAAGAAACTATAGCAGATTCTACAACTAAAGCTCAGTACATCTCTACATCTGAGGCAACAAAAGAGGCTATTTGGATTAAAAAGTTCATCACTAAACTTGGTGTAGTTCCTAGCATTGTTGATCCAGTAACTCTGCACTATGATAGCAATGGAGCCATAGCACAGGCTAAGGAACCAAGGTCTCATCAGCGATCAAACATGCACTTAGGAGATTCCATTTGATCAGAGAGATCATTGAGTGAAAAGATGCAATGATAGAAAAGGTCCACACTGAAGAAAATCTTGCAGATCCTCTTACTAAGGCATTGTCCCAGCAAAGACACGATCACCAACTATAGGGTTATGGCATTAGATACATCCGTGATTGGCTTTAGAGCAAGTGAGATATTATTAGTGTATGTGCACTGCAACTAATTTGTTAATTGCAAGTGTGATCACTTAATTTATGTATATATACTTTATTCTTAATAAAATGCTGCTTTATCTTTAATGTTTAATTTAATTTTAATGAATATTAATTAATAAAGATAAAGTCCATGGGACTTATATGCATAGCAATGAAAATTATAATAATATTATAATTATGAGATTCAGACTGCATTATAACATTGTTCAAAAAATGTTCCTAGTCAATGTTATATCAAGATTGGACATTGATATAACTGTTGAGACCAGTACACGTTGCATTCTTTCCTTTATGAAAGGAAGCAGCAATTCTCATTAAGTTGAGGTATGTGAGATACCTAGAACCAAAGCGTAAGCGCTTGTGGTGACAAGTTTACTGAACTAACCCGCACGAGGATTCCATAGGGATGTTTACTCGTGTCTATAGAAAGACTT
This sequence comes from Hevea brasiliensis, assembly GCF_030052815.1. NCBI lineage: Eukaryota > Viridiplantae > Streptophyta > Magnoliopsida > Malpighiales > Euphorbiaceae > Hevea > Hevea brasiliensis. The sequence goes on along the minus strand of NC_079499.1, from coordinate 77,252,411 downwards.
ACGTGACAGTCGTGTAAATGATCCTTAGACTTGAGACATTAAGTTATCTTATATAAGAATTACTGTATTTTGATATTGCTCACATGTCATTCTATATAAAGATAATGAATGTGGCAACTGTTGGATATAGTATGAACTATCTGGAGATATTTAATTGTCAAGATAGAATTCATCACCTTAGGTAATTAAGGAAAATATTTCAATTGTTCTTGGCCAGTATGGATTGTCAAATCCTTGCGCAAGGAAAAATAAAATTGAGATCTTATTTAATTAATCAATCATACTGGAAGGACAAAAATGATTTATATATAGCAGACACATTCCATGCATCAATGTATAAATCGAAATATTATGATGAAGGGATATTAATTACACCGACAGACTAATCACAAAACGGTTAGTCAAAGCACTTTAACAAATTCTAATATTTGTGTGGTCGTTACACATTGCTAGATCTGAATAATGGACTACAAATATAATTAATCAATTGTGAATTGATGATAAAATTAAAGTATTAATTTTATTTAATTATATTTGTGGCCAACATATTAGGGACCTAATGGGTCACACACATAAAGACTGTAAGTGAGGAATTAAATTGGATTATCAAGTTGGACTTGATAAAAATAATTATAGAGACTTAAGGACTGAAGCATAAATTTTATTTTCACTGCTTAATGTCCTAATAATTAAGTGTAGACTTAATTTAAAGTTTCTAGAATTATAGGAATTAATTATGTGAATTACAATTTCTATAAGGGGTCAATTTATAATTAACAAATTTAAAGGGTTAAATTTATAATTATAAGAGGTAGTTCCCTATAAATAGGGAAGCTTGTCTTCCATTCTTGACAAGTGAAAAAAGAAAGAAAAGAGCTAGCACTCAAAACTCCCAATATTCTCTAAGAGTGTCATGGAGAATTTCCTCACAATCGGTTTGTGTGGATACCATCAGAAGCCGAACATCTGCATGGCTGGTGGTTTGCTACAACCCAACCCGGTGGTCAGAAAATTCCTCAAGCTGTTTGAGGTAATTTTGCTAAACAATAAAATTTTCATTATCACCATTCCATACTTAATTAAAGTTGATCTTGTTTAATTGAGAATTAATGCTTCCTAACAGTGGTATCAGAGCCATTTTAATTAATTGTGGAATGGTTTGTTGTTGCTGGTGTTAGTTTGAGTATTAAATTCATGTGATTATATATTGTTTCTCCCAATTTTTTTTTTCCTCTGCTTAAATTTGGATCTGAAAATTTTAAAGATTTCGGTTTTGTTTCTTATAGATTTTAATCTATGAAAATTAATTTTAATCAAAGTAATTTTGAAATTTTCCTCATAAAATTAAAAAGGAAAAATCTGGAATTTTCTTTTTATATTTTTGAAACTGTGACAACCCTTACCCGTCTACAGGGTAGCCAAGCAGGATATGCCACTCAGAGTGCCAGAGCACCAATTCATGTTTTAATTACAATTTATCCCTTTTAATTCATTTATTTATAATTTTTGATAAATCTGAATTTTTCCGAAATTTTTATAGAAAATCCGACAGAGTGCTGGCTATAAATTGGAAAAACAGTTCTTCTGAACCTGTAAAAAAAATACTTCCAATATAATTTCCAAATTTAGACTCCATTATACACACATATCTCAACTCAATCTCAAAATCTCAATACTATTTTCATAAATTTTTCTTTTCTGTTCACATCATCACTGGAAGCACATTTATAAACATTTCTCAACATGTCATTTCTCAACTACATTATACAGAAAATTTCAATAACATGAAATTTCATATATTTACATTCTGTTGCACACCGGGAGACACAATGTGACCGATGGTGTGATGGTCCAAGGTACTTAGTACCCAGTGCCAGTTTACCCGTTTATCTAGTCCAGTCGACTAGTATGGGTTACTCAGGCAATGATAATAAATTTTACCAAATTTTAATTGAATAATACTGCAATAAATATCAGAAATTAAGTCTACCCAAAAATGAAATCATACACTCTGTATAATTATTTTATTTTATTATATTTTATTTTATATTGCCACCACTAAGTAGAATTGCTTAGCGCGTCGCTTTTGCCACGCGCAGGTACTGGAGACCTAGCTGGGGAGCCCAGTAGACATCAGACCGGGTAAACTTTCAGACCTGCATCTGGAGTCCAGAGTCACCTCATATCCACAGTGCATATGGCAGGACATTAGGACTTTCGGTAGCATTTTGTATTTTGCATTTTGTATTAGTTTTGGATTGTAACTATAAACTCTTGTAACAACCCAAATAACATAGCCAAAGGCTATTATGTCACAGAATGGCATGGGAAGCCATGAAACACAGAATGGCATGGGAAGCCATGAAACACAGAATGGCATGAAGCCATATGCAGTACTGCTAACAGAACCCTATTGGCATACCAACCTATCCAAACCAATCTTGCTTGGTGTACTAGGGCATGTTACACTTTTAAATTGTATAATTTTAGAAATTTAAGCTTAGGTGTTACTATTCATTTCATTAGTCAACTAAAATGTTGACTTTTGCATAGGTAATAGGTATATTGGTTCTAATACTCCCAACGTACCACATTTTGCATTCTAAAATTGTTGGTATTGGTTGCTAATACCATTTTTAAGCTTAATGTTAATTGGACAGAATTTTCAGTTTTCAAGCTTTGTGTTTACTGTTTCATTAGTCATTTTTTCAGCGGGAATTTGGCAAAATGATCAACATAAAATTTGTTTCTTATTTTGTCTAGTTGCATTTCCTTTTTTGAATATCTCCATTTGGAGTTTTGTAGCTCAAGTTATGGCCCAAAAACCACAACTAGCCGAATTATGATTTTTCCAGAATTTCTGGACTGACCAAATCTACAGTGTTAGGAGCAGTATCTTCAGGTCACTTTTTGAATATGTTATGGTCATAATTTGGATTAGATTTCTTCATGAAAGTTGTTGGTCTATATCTCAGATTGTTGCTGGTAAAATTTCAGGTCAATTGGACCTTTCTACACTGAGTTATGACCAAATGACTAAATACTATTCATTTTGTCATTTTGCCCATGCAGAATGCAGGTCACCCGGATTATGGCAATCTTTTGGTCTCTTTGGTTTAGTTTTTTTGGCATGGTTTCTTCACCAAAGTTATGCCATTATGTGTCTAGTTTCATGTCTAATTGGCCTTGCACCAATTGAACCTCTACAATTCCAGTTATTGCTGCCCAAACCTGCTAGACTCATGCCCAGTCCTGCAGGTCACCAAGGGTAGCCACACCAAACTCCAATCCCACTACACAATTCACTTCATTTTTTATTTAAACAGAACCAAATGGTCACTAATTGACCATTAAAACCTACTTTCATCATCACATGACCCAAGTCTCATTTCCATGCCAAACCCTAACTCAAACATCACAAACCATGCATTATCATTGCATTTCATCATTCCACTTACAAGATGCATATTAAGGGCAGCCATACTAGCATGTTAGCTCAATAAAATTCATCACAAGCATACCCAACCAAGGCTGCTGAAATTTAGGGATGGCATACAAATGGTATTTCATCAATTTCTTTGTCATTTGCACTCATTCATAGTCCTTAAACATGAATTGAAAATGAAAACCAAGGTTAGGTCACAAACCTCTAATGGAGTCACCCCTCAAGCTTGAAAGAACTCTTCCACTTTACTTCTTTTTGTTCCCAAAAGCTTCACTAGAATGTAAGAACAAATTTTTATATTGCTAGGTTAGGGTTTTGTTGAGAAAAGACTAAGGAATTCAAGCTTTGTAAATTCAAAAATGGTGGAGTGAAAGGAGAGGCATGGGACGACAAAGGAGGAAGAAGAAATGGCTGTTGAAATTCTAGAATTTCTCTCCTTTTCTTTATCCTTTAATGTATTTTAATTACCTTCCTTTAGTTTGATTGGCCATCCTTTTTAATTACCTCATGCTTACATAAGCATGAGGTAATAAATCTCATTTTCTTCTCTTTTCTTGTTTACTTAATTTCAATTAAATTTTTAACAATATTTATTCATATTTTATGTCATAGAAATTATTTATGTAACTGGACAAGTTGGCCAAAAATCATCTCTGAAGACGAAATGACCAAAATGCCCTCTGTTTGGCTTAATGAGCCAAAATTGTGTGTATCGATAGAAAAATTTTTCTAAGCATTTTCTTGGCATTCTAATGCCATAAGAACCTCAATGACCCTTCTCTAGAGTCCTAATAATTATTTTATAATTTTTCCCCTGGGTTGAGGGTTGCTAACGGCCTTCACCGTCACTTCCCCTTCGGGTTACTCATCCCTGGTGTTTCGGCTCGTTAACCTTAGTGTATTTCGTTTCTAAAAATTTTTCCTTGATTTTTATGAGACTATTTAGTTTCTTTATAACTCCTCACTCTTGTCTATTTATAATTTCAGACATTCTAGCTGTCCGAACCGACATTGGTCACCGAAACAGTAGACTGTACAGACTAGCTAAAGTGAGGATGTTACAACTCTTCCACTCTAATAAAAATTTCGTCCTCAAAATTTACCTGATGCAAACAGTTGAGGAAACTGTTGCCTCATTGTCTTTTCACTTTCCCAAGTTGCTTCTTCAGTGTTGTGGTGCCTCCAAAGCACTTTCACCAACGGAATTTGTTTATTTCTCAGTTATTTCACTTCCCGAGCTAGGATCTGTATAGGTTCTTCTGTATATGTCAAGTCCGGTTGGATTTCAATCTCTTCCATGGAAATGACATGTGAAGGGTCTGAGCGATATGTTCTCAGCATAGAAACATGAAATACATTATGAATTTTATCCAGTTCTGGTGGTAAAGCTAGCTGATAGGCCACTGGTCTCACACGTTTAATGACTTCATATGGGCCAATGAACCTAGGGCTTAACTTACCTTTTCTCCCAAACCTCAGTACTTTCTTCCATGGTGATACTTTGAGAAACACTTTATCGCCAACTGCATACTCTATCTCTTTTCTCTTCAAGTCGGCATAAGATGTCTGTTTATCTGAGGCAACCTTCAGGTTAGCTTTGATTATCTTCACTTTCTCCTCAGTCTGTTTCACCAGGTCTGGTCCTACCAGCTTATCTTTGCCCAATTCAGTCCATCACACTGGGGTTCTACATTTCCTCCCATATAGTGCTTCATACGGAGCCATTTGAATGCTGGCTTGGTAGCTATTATTATATGCGAATGCTGCCAGTGGGAGATATCTATCCCAACTCCCCTCAAACTCAATGACACAACTCCTTAGCATATCCTCTAGGATCTATCACATAATTCACATTGTTATTATCATTTTAATTTATTAACTATGAAAATTCAATTAATTCTTAGGTTTACCTGGATTACTCGTTCTGACTATCCATCCGTCTGGGGATGAAAAGCTGTGCAAAAGCGGAGTTGTGTGCCCAAGGCTTCTTGCAACTTTTTCCAAAGTCTCGATGTAAACCTTGGGTCTCGATCATATATGATGGAAATTGGGATTCCATGCAGTCTAACTATCTCACTGATATACAATTCTGCTAGCTTCTCTAGTGAGTAGTAAGTCCTAACTGGCAGAAAAGTGCTGACTTCGTCAATCTATCCACTATCACCCATACTGCATCATGCTTCTTTTGCGTGAGAGGTAGTCCACTAACAAAACCCATAGTGACTCGGTCCCATTTCCATTCAGGTATGCTTATAAGCTATAGCAATCCTTATGGAACTTGATGTTCTACTTTAACTTGTTGACATGTCAAACACTTAGTCACATAGTCAGCTATATCCTTCTTCATACCAGCCCACCAATAATGAGGCTTCAAATCATTATACATTTTTGTACTTCCTAAGTGCATAGCATAAACACTAGTGTGTGCTTCCTTTAGAAAACTAGTCTTCAATTCCCCATCATCTGGTACACACACTCTTCCTCTGTAGTATAGACATCCATCTGCTTTCACCTCATAATCAGTTTCCTTTCCCTCTGGAATTTTACCCACAATGGCCATTAATTTTTCATTTGCCCTCTGCTCATCTTGTATCTGCTGTAGCAGGTTTAGCCTTACTTGCAACTCAGCCAAAATAGCTCCATTTTGAGCTAAGGACAAACAGGCATTTAGTGATCTTAAAGCTGTGATGGACTTCCTGCTCAAAGCATCAGTAACTACTTTTGCCTTCCCAGGATGATAATCTATCACACAATCATAGTCCTTTAGGAACTCAATCCATCGCCTTTGTCTAAGATTGAGCTCTTTCTGGCTTGGCCAATATTTTAGACTCTTGTGGTCTGTATAGATGTAGCATTTTTCACCATATAAATAATGCCTCCATATCTTCAGTGTGAAGATAATTGCTGCTAACTCCAAGTCATGAGTAGAGTAGTTATGTTCATGTGGCCTTAACTGCCTAGAAGCATAGGCGACCGCTTTCCCCTCTTGCATCAATACACACCCTAGCCCATTATGCGAGGTATCACTATAGACCACAAAGTCTTTTCCCGACACTGGCTGTGTTAACACTGTTGCTTTTGTCAACATAGCCTTCAGCCTCTCAAAACTGGCTTGGCACTTGTCGTTCTAGCCAAATTTCACATTCTTGTGCAATAACTTGGTCATTGGAGCAGCTATAAGAGAGAACCCCTTCACAAATCTTCTGTAATACCCAGCTAGCTCCAAGAAACTTCTGACCTCAGTTGTATTTCTGAGAGGCTTCCATTCCATCATTGCTTCTATCTTTTTGGGATCTACTCTAATCCCCTCATCTGATACTATGTGTCCAAGAAAGGAGATTTCACTCATCCAGAAGTCACACTTGGACAGCTTAGCATACAGCTTCTTTACTCGCAGGGTTTGCAAAACAATCCTCAAATGTTCATCATGTTCTTCCCTGGTCTTGGAATACACCAGAATATCATCAATAATGACCACTACAAACCGATCTAAGTATGGATGGAAGATAAGGTTCATAAGGTCCATAAATGCCGCTAGTGCATTTGTTAACCCAAATGGCATCAATAAAAATTCATAATGCCCATACCGGGTTCTGAATGCAGTTTTTGACACATCTGCATCCTTTACCCTCAACTGATGATACCCTGATCTGAGATCAATTTTTGAAAATACACTGGCTCCCTTCAACTGATCAAACAGATCGTCAATTCTAGGCAATGGATATTTATTCTTCACAGTTACTTTGTTCAACTGTCGGTAATCAATACACAATCTCAAATTTCCATCCTTCTTCTTCACAAACAGCACTGGAGCTCGCCATGGTGACACACTGGGGCATATGAACCCCTTATCGAGTAACTCCTGCAACTGAATTTTCAACTCCTTCAATTCAGTGGGCGCCATCCTATAAGGAGATAGAAATGGGTGTTGTACCCGGCATTACCTCTATAGCAAACTCGACTTCCCTTTTTGGTGGTAAACTTGGCAACTCTTCAGGAAATACATATGGGAAGTCTCTTACTGTGGATATATCACACAGGTTTGGCTTAGCCTGCCTAGTTTCAACCACATGTGCTAGGTAAGCTTTACAGCCTTTTCTCATCAATCTTTTTGCAACTGTGGCTGAGATAACATTGCACAGGAAATCTGTCCTTTCACCCACAACAGTAATCTCATTACCCTCATAAGTTTTCAGAGAAATCCTCTTCAATTTGCAATCAACTATTGCCTAATAACGTGACAACCAGTCCATTCCCAAAATCACGTCAAGCTCATGGAAGGGCAATTCAATTAGGCCTGCCAAGAATTCATACCCCTAAATCCTCAACGGGCAACCTTTATACACCTTATTCACTACCACACCGTGGCCTAGTGGATTTATGACCAGAATGTCTTGATCACTCTCCTCTACTGGAACTCCCCTCTCTATGGGTAGTTTGATGCAAATGTAGGAATGAGTGGATCCTGGATCCACCAATGCATGCATAAAAGTGTTGCAGTGGGAAAACGTACCCCTGATAACATCCGGGGTTTCTTGCTCTTCCTGAGCTCTAATGGCATAGGCCCTGGCAGGTACTCTAGTGTCTGGCCTCTCAGCTAACTCGGATGCAGGCCTCAATAATGGAACAACTGCCTCAGATTTATCGGGCTTCCTACCCCTTTGTGGTGTAGGAGTAGGTCTGTCAGCTTGTGTTGGAGCAACTATAGTAGTCCTCTTCGGACAATTCTTGATCTGATGTTCTGTAGATCCACACCGTAAGCATGCACTTGTCACTCACCAACAGTCCCCCTTATGCCACTTATGGCAGTACAGACAGGCAGAAGATGCTAGGGCTAGTCCCTTAAACACCGTCCCTGGAGAGCTGCCCACTGATGGTCTGGACTGGCCTCTCCTAGGTGTGAACTAGGGTCTGGGCCCCTGAGATTGACCCTGACCCTGTGTTGGTCCTGAACTCTAAACAGGAGGACCCTTACTCTTCTTACTGGAGCAGAAAATGTACTGGACTGACCCGGACCCCTCTTCTGCTGTCTTTCCCTTCTATTTTCTTCATTTATTCAGACCCTTTCCACTTTTGATGCAACATCTACTAGGTTAGCAAAATCTGTAATCTCCAATGCTGTGATCATGACTTTGATATTGTCATTGAGTCCTTCTTCAAACCTTCCGCACCTCTCTGCCTCTGTAGGGACTATCTCCCTCCCATACCGGCTCAGTTTGACAAACTCACGCTCATACTCTATCACTGACAATTGCCTCTGTCTCAGACTGATAAATTCTCTTCTTCGCTCTTCTAAATACACTTTGCTAACATATTTCTTCCTGAACTCTATGAAGAAGAATTCCCAGGTGATCCGTTCTGGTAGCACCTCACTGGTTATTATGTCCCACCATTGATATGCATCATCCTGAAGTAGGGATACAAAACCCTCCAGGTTCTGCTCGGGGGTGCAGTTAAGCTATTTCAGCACTCTAATGGTTCTATCCAACCAGTTTTCTGCTATCATGGGATCATCCTCCCTCTTCCAAAAGAAATCCACAGCCCCATATTTTCACAGTTTCTCCAGATGGGACTTCTGTGGTACAGGTGGAGGTTGTGGCTGTGGTTGTGGTGGTGGAATTGCCCCCATCATTTGCCGGTAGAATTCAGTCATTTGCTAAAAATAGTGCAAACTAAGGTTGGGCAGGTGCCTCAGATGCTGGTGGAACAGATTCTCCCCTGCCCCCAGATTTAGCCCTTGGTGGAGCACGACTCTCCACCTCTTCATCAACTGCTCTTTGAGAAGCAGGATCCATATCCTATTCAAAATAAGAAAACAAACAAATTTGCATCAGTGTCACCTCAACACTTACAAATGCAATGCAATGGTATGCACTCTATCTAGGCCCAGAAATTCCTAAACCGATGCTTTGATACCACTTAATGTGACACCCCTTACCCGTCTACAGGGTAGCCGAGTAGGATATGTCACTCAGTGTGCCGGAGCACCAATTCATGTTTTAATTACAATTTATCCCTTTTAATTCATTTATTTACAAATTTTGATAAATCTGAATTTTTCCAAAATTTTTATAGAAAATCCGACAGAGTGTCGGCTGTAAATTGGAAAAACAGTTCTAATATAATTTTCAAATCCATACTCCATTATACACACATATCTCAACTCAATCTCAAAATCTCAATAATATTTTCAGAAATTTTTCTTTTATGTTCATATAATCACTAGAAGCACATTCATAAACATTTCTCAACATTTCATTTATCAACATACATTATACAAAAAATTTCAATAACATGAAATTTCATATATTTACATTATTACATAATTACAAGAGTTTATAGTTACAATCCAAAATTAATACAAAATGCAAAATACAAAATGCTACCCAAAGTCCTAATGTCTTACCATATGCACTGCGGATGTGAGATGACTCTGGACTCCAGATGCAAGTCTGAAAGTTCACCTGGTCTGATGTCTGCTGGGCTCCCCAACTAGGTCTCTAGTTGCCACGCACTAAGCAATTCTGCTTAGTGGTGACAATATAAAATAAAATAAAATAATTATGCAGAATGTATGATTTCATTTTTGGGCAGACATAATTTCTGATATTTATTGTAGTATTATTCGATTAAAATTTGGTGAAATTTATTATCATTGCCTGAGTAACCCATACTAGTTGACTGGACTGGATAAAAGAGTAAACTAACACTGGGCACTAAATACCTTGGACAATCACACTATTGGTCACATTGTGTCTCCCGGTGTGCAACAGAACAACTAATAAGCTGTAATAATTATCAGGGATAAAACCCGAGTGTAACAACTCAAATAGCACAGCCAAAGGCTATTATGCCATAGAATGGCATGGGAAGCCATGAAACACAGAATGGCATGAAGCCATATGCAGTACTGCTAACAGAACCCTATTGGAATGCCAACCTATCCAAACCAATCTTGTTAGGTGTACTAAGGCATGTTACACTTTTAAATTGTATAATTTTAGAAATTTAAGTTTAGGTGTTACTATTTATTTCATTAGTCAACTAAAATGTTGAATTTTGCATAGGTAATAGGTACATTGGTTCTAATACTCCCAACATACCACATTTTGCATTCTAAAATTGTTGGTATTGGTTGCCAATACCATTTTTAAGCTTAATGTTAATTGGAAAGAATTTTCAGTTTTTAAGCTTTGTGTTTACTGTTCCATTGGTCATTTTTACAGTGGGAATTTGGCAAAATGATCAACATGAAAGTTGTTCCTTATTTTGTCTAGTTACATTTCCTTTTTTGAATTACTGCATTTGGAGTTTTGTAGCTCAAGTTATGGCCCTCAAACCACAATTGGCCGGATTATGATTTTTCCAGAATTTCTGGACTGACCAAATCTACAATTTTAGGAGCAGTGACTTCAGGTCACTTTTTGAATATGTTATGATCATAATTTGGGTTAGGTTTCTTCATGAAAGTTGTTGGTCTATATCTCAGATTGTTTCTGATAAAATTTCAAGTCAATTGGACTTCTCTAAACTGAGTTATGACCAAATGACTAAATACTGTTCATTTAGTCATTTTGCCCAGGCAGAATGCAGGTCACCCGGATTAGGGCAATCTTTTGGTCACTTTGGTTTGGTTTTCTGGGCATGGTTTCTTCACCAAAGTTATGCCATTATGTGTCTAGTTTCATGTCCAATTGGCCTTGCACCAATTGAACCTGTATAATTCCAGTTATTGCTGCCCAAACCTACTGGACTCATGCTCAGTCCTGCAGGTCACCAAGGGCAGCCACACCGAACTCCAATCCCACTATACAATTCACTTCATTTTTTATTTAAATAGAACCAAATGGTCACTAATTGACCATTAAAACCTACTTTCATCATCACATGACCATAGTCTCATTTCCATCCCAAACCCTAACTCAAACATCACAAACCATACATTATCATTGCATTTCATCACTAGTGTGCATAACATGTATGGGCCTTTAATTAGGAGTCGAGATGACACTAATGCAGATATGTTCTTTGTCTTTTTTATAGGATCAATGGCATCTGATCCTTCAGAGCACGAGCCCCCTAGACTGGTAGAGGAGGAGGTAGAGCCTTATACACCCGCACCTGCTCCTAGTCGTGAGCGAAGCAGTAGAGCAAAGTCATCCCATGGTGCTGTGGATAAAGCAAACTATGCCTTCTTAGAACAGATGACTTAGCTACTCTGTTAGGTCACCGGAGCCATACCTCAGCCACAGCCACAGCCACCTCCATCTCCACAACCACAGCCACCGCCACCATCACCAGTACAGCCATAGCCACCACCACCGCCTCCACAGCCACAGTCAGTACAAAGGTCCCCATTAGAGAGACTACAGAAATATGGGGCAGTTGATTTCAAGGGTAAGGAGGAGGATGATCCAACTACGGCAGAATATTAGCTAGAGAGGACAGAGAGGGTATTGTAGCAGCTACACTGCACCCCAGAGTAGTAGTTGAAGTGTGCTCTATCACTACTTCAAGAGGATGCATATTGGTGGTAGGTGACAGTGTCGAGAGTGGAACAGCCTGCACAGATCACCTGGGATTTCTTTTTGGCAAAGTTCAGAAAGAAATATATTAGCTATATATACTTAGAGGCTAGAAGGAGAGAATTCCTAGCATTGAGACAGAGGCAGCTTACAGTCTCCGAATATGAGGGGGAATTTGTGAGACTTAGTGGATATGCATTAAAGATAATGCCCAAAAAGGTTGATAAATGCAGGAGGTTTGAGGATAGATTGAATGACAGCATCAGACTGATAGTTACATCTCAGCACTTGACCGACTTCTCTTTATTAGTAGCATCAGCTCTGGATGTGGAGAGATTCAGAGATGAGGAGTAGTCCAAGAGGGACTGAAAAAGTAAGAGAGGTTCTAGATCTGGTCAGTCTAGTTCAGCAGCCACTGGTAGTAAGAAGCCCAAGGACTCTTAGGGTCAGACTCAGGGTCAAGGTAAGAAGCAAAGATCTCGGTTTGCTCCTAGGAGAGGAGGACAGTCTGGTGCATCAGTGGGTAGTTCTTCAGCTATAGCTACACAAGGATCAGCACCGATACCAGCTTATACACACTGTGGGAGAAGCCATCGAGGATAGAGTAGACTATTGACTAGGGGATGCTTCAGACATGGGTCTACGGATCACTTCTTAAAGGATTGTCCACAGAGGAGTGCTAGTGCTCCCACTGCTCCACCCTAGACAGAGAGGTCTACCCCAGCAGCACGGAGGGGTAAAAGACCTGCGAGGCCTGATACCACTGGTCCATCCCAGAGGCCTACTATAGAGACTGCTGAGAGGAAGAAGGTCAAGTAGCACTTCGTGCTTATGTTATGAGAGCTTGGGAGGAGCCAGAGCCAGCTGATGTCATAAAGGTACCTTCTTACTTCATGATTTATATGTGTGTGATTTAATTGATCCTGGTTCCACGCTCTCTTATGTGTGCATAACACCACCGGTTAGTAAAAAGGTACAGATAGAGGAGTTAGAGGAGGACATATTAGTTACTAACCCCTTAAGCTATAGTGTCATGGTGAAAAAGGTCTATAAGGGTTGTCCTTTGAGGATACAGGGTCATGAGTTTCAAACTGACTTGATTGAGCTACCATTCCATGAGTTTGATGTGATACTAGGAATGGATTGGTTATCAGGTCATCAGGCGATGGTAGATTATCGGCTTAAGAGGATTTCACTATAGACAGCAGATGGGGATGAGATTACAATTATGGGTGAAGGAACGGGTTATCTTTCTACTATCATATTAGCCACAGCAGCCAGAAGACTGATAAGGAAGGGCTGTGAGGCTTTTTTAGCACATGTGGTTGACAATAGGAAGACTAGCTCGAGCTTACCAGACATCCCCACTGTATGTGATTTTCTAAATGTATTTCCGAAAAAGTTGCTGGGTTTGCCACTAGAGAGAGAGGTAGAGTTTGCTATAGAGGTTATGCCAGGTACTGTACAAATTTCCATTGCTTCATACAGGATGGCACCCACTGAACTGAGAGAGTTGAAAGTTCAGTTATAGGAGCTATTGGATAAGGGTTTCATAAGCCCTAGTGTGTCAACATGGGGAGCATTGGTGCTGTTTGTGAAGAAAAAAGATGGTACACTACGGCTTTGTATAGACTACCGGCAGCTGAATAAGGTGATTGTGAAAACAAATATCCTTTACCACAGATAGATGATTTGTTTGATCAACTGAAGGGAGCCAGTGTTTTCTCCAAGATAGATCTCAGATCAGGTTATCACCAGCTAAGGGTAAAGGAGACAAATGTGCCTAAAACTGCTTTCAGGACCCAGTATGGACACTATGAGTTGCTAGTGATGCCATTTGGGCTAACGAATGCACTAGCAGTTTTTATGGACCTAATGAACAGTATCTTTCATCCTTACTTGGATCAGTTTGTAGTGGTCTTCATAGATAATGTTTTGGTGCATTCTAAGAACCGGGAGGAGCATGACGAACACCTGAGAGTGGTACTATAGACACTGCGAGAAAAGCAATTATATGCCAAGCTATCCAAGTGTGACTTCTAGTTAGATGAGATATCTTTCCTTGGACACATTGTATCAGCAGATGGGATCAGGGTAGATCCAAAGAAGATTGAGGCAATAGTTAAATGCAAGCCTCCTAAAAATGTAGTAGAGCTCAGACTCTTTTTGGGGTTAGCTGGTTACTAAAGAAGATTTGTGAAGGGATTTTCCCTTATAGCTACTCCACTGACCAAGTTACTGCATAAGAATACCAGGTTTGACTAGAATGACAAACGTCAAGCCAGTTTTGAGAAACTAAAGGCTATGCTTGTAGAGGCTCTAGTGTTGACATAGCCAGAGTCAGGAAAAGACTATGTGATCTACAGTGATGCCTCTCATAATGGGCTTTGATGTGTTCTGATGCAAGAAGGTAAAATGGCTACTTATGGTTCCAGACAGCTAAGGCTATATGGAAAGAACTACCCAACTCATGATCTGGAATTAGCAGCAATAATATTTGTATTAAAGATATAGAGGCATTAACTATATGGTGAGAAGTGCTACATATATACGGATCACAGTGGTCTGAAGTATTTGCCAACCCAGAAGGAACTCAATCTGAGACAGAGGAGATGGATTGAATTTCTTAAAGATTATGATTGTGTAATCGACTATCATCCTGGGAAGGCAAATGTGGTGGCTGATGCACTGAGCAGGAAGTCTCTAATGGCTTTTAGAGCATTGAATGTTCACTTGTCCTTAGCTCTAGATGGGACTATTTTGGCTAAGTTGCATGTAAAGCAAAGCTTGCTACAGCAAAAATAAAAAGCGTAGATAAGGGATGAAAAGTTAGTAACTGTTATGAGCAGAGTTAAAGAGGGGAAGGAGACTGACTGTGAGTTAAAGGAAGATGGACGCTTGTACTATAAAGGCAGAATATGTGTGTTAGGAGATGAAGAACTGAAGAAGAACATCCTAAAAGAAACACACAGTAGCTTCCATGCTATGCACCCAGGAAGTACCAAGTTGTGTCATGATCTGAAGGCACACTATTGGTCGCCTGCAATGAAGGAAGAGATTGGTGATTTTGTGACCAAATGTCTGACATGCCAGTAGGTTAAGGCTGAGCATCAGGTTCCATTAGGGTTGTTGCAACCTATATCCATACCAGAGTGAAAATGGGACCGCATCACCATGGATTTTGTCACTGGGCTGCCATTGACACAGAAGAAACATGATACCATTTGGGTAATTGTTGATAGATTAACGAAGTCAACTCACTTCCTACCAGTTAGAGCCGACAACTCACTAGAGAGATTAGTAGAAATCTACATAGTTGAGATAGTACGATTACATGGAGTGCCAACATCGATCATATCTGACCGAGACTCAAGGTTTACTTTGAGATTTTGTGTAACACCCCTATATTCGGTAGTGCGTTCTATTGTTCCGGTGACTAGTGTTTGTCCAGACAGCTAGAATGCCTGGAATTATACTTAAATGTTAGTGAGGAGACATGAAATGATGAAATAAATAAAAAGAAAATACAAGAAAAATTAAAGAAAAATAAAAGAGAGAAAATGAAACTAAGTTAAACGAGCTAGCGCCGCAGCGATGGGTGACCGCATGGAAAAGTTATGGCTTAGGCAATAACCGACCCCAAGACAACGGGGAACCCTAGGAATTAAGTTTTGAGACATAATTAAATACTTATTGAAGTATAATTGACATTAGAAATTTCTAAGAAAAATTAATGAATTAGTACAAAGAGAAAAACGAAAAAATCGAGAAGCCGACAAAAATCGGTGTTATCGGAAAATCAGGAATACAAACCGAATAGGAACATTTTGGTCAATTGACACCTAGAGTTGACTTTTGACCTGAATTTTCATTAAAAATAAGTGACAATAAAGTTGGAAAACCCCATGAGAAATGAAATTGCAAATGAAATATATAAATAAGGAAAATTAGGGGGTAAGAATTTGAATAATTGAAAGTTGAATTAAATTAATGTTATTCCTACAATAGTGGACCACTAAGCACTTTGTAAAGCATTAAAAATCTGGCATCTTCCACTAACTTTTGTAAAACCATCTTCTTCCTCAAAACTCACTTTGGCCGAACCAGATTTCTTCCAAAAGCTCATCCATGGCCGCCCCATCTACATGCTCTAATCTCCATGATCAAGCCATGGTTATTGCAAGTTGTCTTCACTAAAGTTGGAGTACACATCTTGGGCAGCATTTTGTTAGCAAAAAGGGAGAGATTTGAAGAAGTTTTGACAAGTTCTACTTGAGGTACATGTCCCATTTTTCTTCATTTCTTTGTTAAAGTTTATATTGGTGTTGTGGTGAGTGGATTTATGGAAGAAATTTTGAAGTTTGATGAATTATGAGAGGTTTTCCATTTTTGACAGCCATGGAAGTTCAAAGTGTTTAGCTTGCTTTTACATTTACTTGATGGGAAATCATGTTGATTAAGGTTATAAGATGTTTTAGCCAATGTATTTTATGTGTATGTGTGAATTGAGCAATTGAAATTAAGGGTTTGAAAGGGAAATCCAATACCTTAGTAAACTACTATTTTTAGGCAGCCTTTAAACTCATAAATTTACGTATGATATCATGAAACTTATTGATGAATTCTAGTGGTGATGATATAGGGGCAGTATGTATAATTGATGATGGAAGTTATATGTAATGGTTAGGAGTGTTATGTGTATATATTGTTTAGAATTGGATATTGTGAATTGAAAGTGTAATTGATGCATTGTCAATTGATTATGTTCTGCCCAAAGTGACTATAATGTTAAGTGATTGATGAATGTGGTAATGTACCAAATCAGAATTGGGTAGAGAAGTGGACTTATAGCAAGGTAAATGTGCAATTGATAGATGTTTAAGCAATGCATTTAAGGATAGTATGCAAATGAGCTTATAACCCTAAATGTGTAACCCCAATTGGTATGAGGCCAATTTGAGGCAAAATTGAGCACAAAATGTGCCAACTTTCATGTTGGGAGCATACCCAAATTCTGCCTATAAGTAACCTAAAAGAATGACCAAATCTGGATTAGCATAACATAGGAACCCAGAATTTGACCATATGATCAGTAGCCATTCAATTGGCCATAACTCACTCAAAACAAGTGCAAATGACCTGAAGTTTATACCGTTGGAAAGCTTAGACATAGGACTACAACTTTGGTGAAGACCACCAAGCCCAAAAATGCCAATTACCAAGTCAAAATGATCGCCAAAGTAGGGTTACAATAACTGGCCGAATTGACTTTGACCTAAAAATGACCTAAACTTTCTAATATAAGTGCAACTTGACAAGTAATAGTAAAATGAACATAACTTGGTCCATAGAACTCCAAATGACATGAAATCAGTCCCAAATTTTCAATAAGACATAGATCTACAATATTGATAATTTTACCAAAACCCAAAAATCAAGGGAACTAGATCAATTAACTTGATTAATTTGGCACACTAAATCTGGAATTAGTACATTTGACCATAAAATCTAGAAAATTCAAATAAGCATATCTCCCACCAGAAGTGTCCAATTTAAATGAGCCACACCAATCTAGAAAGCTAAGAAAGAGACCTAAAATATTGTTTCAGACAACTTTCTCAAATTATAAATGTATAAGGTCAAAATTTAAGGTCAAAACCATTGACCTAATTGATGACCATGCCAATATAGGATCTTTGAATCCAAGTTAACAATTTTTCTATAAAGAATTCTATAAGACTTGAAAAATGGTAAGCAAAATTTTTTGTTGTACCTAAGACATAGGGCAAAAATACTTATGAAGAATGCTAGACCTCAATGTGATTACAAACAGTCCAAATAAATTAGTAAATTCATAATCGAAAATGCTTAAAAGGGAAACTATAATTTAGATTTGACCTAGTTATGGTTAATTGACCATAACTTAAGCTATACAACTCCAAATGGAGTGATTCAAAAAGAAAATTAAAGAACACACAATGAGAAACAATTTAATGAGGAGAAATCTATTAAATTTACACTGTAGCTTGGTCCAATAGACAGTAAACATTGGCCATGAAATCTGGAAAATGGCAATAAAATGCAATAAGCTTTAAAATGAAATTGGTAACATATACTAACACTTAGAGACTATAAAATGTGACAAATTGAGAACATTAAAATTAATTCACCTAGTGTGTATTAATGGTCAACATTATATGTCACACCCTGTAACACCTTCCCTGTAGCAATTCCGTACATTCTACTATTCCGGTGACTGGTGTTAGCCCGGACAGCTAAAACGTTTGAAAAAAATATTTAAATTAAAGTAAGAAACCATAATTAACTCAAATATTAATAATAAAAGTTTAAGAAAAATTTTATAAATAAAATACAATCAAGTTAAATGAGTCGGTGCCCTAGCGATGGGTAACCTAGTAGGAAGTTGCGGTCCTCGCAACTAGGAGCCCTAAACCCAGGGAAAAATTTATAAAATAATTTTTGGGACTCCAGAGAAGGGTCATTGAGGTTTCTATTCCATTAGAATGCTAAGAAAATGCTTAGAAAAATTTTTCTATCAGTACAGACAATTTTGGTCTGTTAAGCCAAATAGAGGGCATTTTAGTCATTTGCCTTCAGAGGTGATTTTTGGCCGACTTGTCCAGTTAAGCAAATAATTATTATGACACGAAATGTGAATAAATATTGTTAAAAATTTAATTGAAATTAAATAGACAAGAAAAGGATAGAAAATGAGAGAAATTGAAATTATGACATCATAATGATGTCATTATAGTCCTCCCACCCAATCAAATGTTGACACATGGCACTAATTTGTTTAAAAAGACTTAATGGGTAGAAAAATAAAAAAAAAACATTTCACCTTCTTCTTCTTTCAAGGTGGCCGAAACTTCTTTAAGAGCTTCCACCATTTTTGTTCAATCTCACATTGATTTCCTTAAGCATTTCACCATAAAAACTATCCTTGTCTTCACAAAAAATTATCCATACATCTTGGGCAAGCTAAAGATAACAAAAAGAAGTAGAAAGAAGGAACTCTTGCAAGGTTGAAACTCACTTCATTAGAGGTTAGTGACTAAACTTGAGTTTTCTTTCTAATTCATGTTAAGGGAGCGAATTGTATGCAAAATTTACAAAGAAATGGAATAAATATTATGTGTATGCCATCCCACAATTTTTGGCTGCCTTGGATATGGTGAGGTTTTGAGGATTTCATGGAACTAGAAATGGTATTATGGCTGCCTTATCATTAGTCTCTTAAGTGAAATGATGAAATGCAAGTTAAATGGATGATTTGAGATGTTAGGGTTAGGGTTTGGATATAAAATGGAGACTTTGATCATGTAATGGTGAAAGTAAGTTTTAATGGTCAATTAGTGACCATTTAGTTATGTGTAAACAAGAAATGAAGTGGTTTGATTAGTAGGAATTGCAGTTAGTGTTGCTGCCTTGGCTGACCTACAGGACTAAGCATGAGTCCAGCAGATTTGGGCAGCAATAATTGCAGTTGTGTAGGTTCAATTGGTGCAAGGCTAATTGGACATGAAACTAGACACATAATGGCACAACTTTGGTGAAGAAATGCTGCCCATAAAACCAAACTAAGTTGACTTAAAAATTTCCCTAATCCAGGTGACCTGCAATTTGCCTGGGTAAAATGACCAAATAAATAGTGTTTAGTCATTTGGTCATAACTTAGTGTAGAAAGGTCCAATTGACCTGAAATTTTACCATAAAATAGCTGAGATATAGAATTACAACTTTCATGAAGAAACCTAACCCAAATTTTGATCATAATATGTTCAAAAGGTGACCTACAATCACAGCCCAAAACACTGTATATTTGGTCTGTCCAAAAAAATCTGGGAAATTGGCAATCCGGCCAGTTATGGTTTTTAGGCCATAACTTGAGCTACAAAACTCCAAATGGAGTGATTCAAAAAAAGAAATGTAACTAGACACAATAAGGAACAACATTCATGTTGACAACTTTGCCAAATTCCCACTGCAAAAATGACTAATAGAACAAATGATACAAAGCTTGAAATATGAAAATTTTAAACAATTAACATTAAGTTTAGAAATGGTATTGGCAACCAATACTAACAATTTTAGAATGTAAAATGTGGTATGTTGGGAGTATTAAAACCAATGTACCTATTGTCTATGCAAAATTCAACATTTTAGTTGCCTAATGAAATGAATAGTAACACTTAAACTTAAATTTAAAGAATTGTATAAATTAAGAGTGTAACATGCCCTAGTACACCTAGCAAGATTGGTTTAGATAGGTTGGCATGCTAATAAGATTTTGTTAGTAGTACTGCATATGGCTTCATGCCATTCTATGTTTTATGGCCTCATGTGCCATTCTATGATAAAATAGCCTTTAGCTATGTTAATTGAGTTATTATACTTGAGTTTTATCCTTCATGATTATTACAGCTTATTAGCTGTTCTGTTGCACACCGGGAGACACAATGTGATCGATGGTGTGATGGTCCGAGGTACTTAGTACCCAGTACTAGTTTACCTGTTTATTCAGTCAAGTCGACTAGTATGGGTTACTCGAGCAATGATAATGAATCTTATAAAATTTTAATCAAATTATACTATAATAAATGTCAGAAATTAAGTCTACCTAAAATGCAAATATACATTCTACATATTTATGTTATTTTAGTTATTCTATTTTATATTGTCACCACTAAGCATAATTGATTAGCGCGTCGCTTTTGCCACTCACAGGTACTGGAGACATAGCTGGGGAGTCCAGCAGACCTCATACTGGGTGAGCTTTCAGATCTGCACACAGAGTCCAGAGTCACCTCACATTGAAGTGCATTTGGTAGGACATTAGGCCACTTTTGGTATTTCGGTATTTTGTATTTTGTAAACTTCTGTAATATATATTATAAACTCATGTAATTTTGTTTTTGATGTAATTATCTATGAACTATGTTCAGTATTAAATGTGAGCATTTCTCATTGAATTGAGTGTGATATGAAATGAATTGAGTTTTGAGATACTGAAGTAATTTGAGAAATTGTTGAAAATATGTTGGTGGTTGACTGAGATTGAAATTATGATTATATTAGAAGTGTTTTAACAGATTCAGAAGAACTATTTTTCCAATTTATAGCCGGCACTCTGCTGGATTTTCTATAAAATTTGTGAAAAATTTAGATTAATAAAAAATTGTAAATAAATGAGTAAAAAAGGGTAAATTGAATTGAAATATGATTTGGTGCTCTGGCACATTGTGTAGCATATCTTGCTCGGCAAAACTGTAGACGGGTAAGGGGTGTCACATTTAGTGGTATCAGAGCTTCAGTTTAGGCATTTATGGGCCTAGATAGAGTGCATACCATTGCATTGCATTTGTAAGTATTCAGTTGACACTGATGCAAATTTATTTGTTTTATTATTTTGATCAGGATATGGATCCTGCTTCTCAAATAGCAGTTGATGAAGAGGTGGAGAGTCGTGCTCCACCAAGAGCCGAAATTGGGGACAGGGGAGAATCTGCTCCACCAGCAGCTTAGGCACCTACCTAACCTTAGTTTGCATTATTTCAGCAAATGACCGAGTTTTACCGGCAAATGATGGGGGTAATTCCACCACCACAACCACAGCCACAACCTCCACTAGCACCACAGAAGTCCCATATGGAGAAATTCCGAAAATATGGGGCTGTGGATTTCTTTGAGAAGAAGGAGGATGTTCCCATGACAGCGGAAAACTGGTTAGATAGAACAATCAGAGTGCTGAAACAACTTCATTGCACCCCGTGCAGAACCTAGAGGGTGTTGTGTCCCAACTTCAGGATGATGCATACCAGTGGTGGGACACAGTAACCAGTGATGTGCAACCGGATCAAATTACCTGGGATTACTTCTTAACAGATTTCAGGAAGAACTATATCAGTAAAGTGTATTTAAAAGAGAGAAGAAGAGAATTTATCAGTCTGAGACAAAGGCAACTATTAGTGCTAGAGTATGAGCGAGAATTCGTCAGACTGAACCGGTATGGGAGGGAGATAGTCCCTATAGAGGCAGAAAGGTGCAGAAGGTTCGAAAAAGGGCTTAATGGCAATATCAAAGTCATGATAATAGCATTGGAGATCACAGATTTTGCCAAATTAGTAGATGCTGCATCGAAAGCAGAAAGAGTCCAAAGAAATGAGCAAAATAAAAGGGAAGGACAGCAGAAGAGGGGTCCCGGTCAGTCCAGTTCATTTTCTGCTCCTAGTAAGAAGAGTAGGGATCCTCCTGCTCAGGGTTCAGGACAACCACAAGGTCAGAGTCAATCCTAGGGGCCCAGACCACAGTTTACACCTACGAGAGGCCAGTCCACACCATCAGTGGGTAACTCTTTAGGGACGGTGTTCAGGGGACCAGCCCCAGCATCTTCTGCCTATCTGTACTGCTAGAAGTGGCATAAGGGGGATTGTTGGTGAGTGACTGCTGCATGCTTACGGTGTGGATCTACAAAATATCAGATCAAAAATTATTCGAAGAGGACTGCTACAGCTGCTCCAACACAAGCAGACAGACCTTCTTTTGCACCACAAAGGGGTAGGAAGCCCGGTAAATCTGAGGTAGCTGGTCCATCACTGAGGCCTGCATCCGAGTCAGCTAAGAGGCTAGAGGCTAAAGTACCTGCCAGAGCCAATGCCATCAGAGATCAGGAGGAGCAAGATGCCCCTAATGTCATCAAGGGTACGTTCTCCCTCTACAACACATCTGTGCATGCATTGGTGGATCCAGGATCCGATCATTCATACATCTGCATCAAACTACCCATAAAGAGGGGAGTTTCAGTAGAGGAAAGTGATCAAGACATTTTGGTCACAAATCCACTAGGCCAAAGTGTCGTAGTGAATAAGGTGTATAAAGGTTGCCTATTGAGGATTCAAGGATATGAATTCTCAGTAGACCTAATTGAATTACCCTTCCATGAGTTTAACGTGATTTTGGGAATGGACTAGTTGTCACATCATCTGGCAATAGTTGATTGCAAATTAAAGAGGATTCCTATGAAAAATTCTGAGGGTAATGAGATTACTGTTGTAGGTGAAAGGATAGATTTCCTATCCAATGTTATCTCAGCCACAGTTACCAGAAGACTGATGAGAAACGGCTATGAAGCTTACCTAGCACACATGGTTGATACTAAGCAGGCTAAGCTGAATCTGTGTGATATACCCACAGTAAGAGACTTCCCAGATGTATTTCTTGAACAATTGCTTGATTTACCACCAGAAAGGGAAGTAGAATTTGCTATTGAAGTAATGCTGGGTACAGCACCAATTTCTATTGCCCCTTATAGGATGGCACCCATTGAATTGAGGGAGTTGAAAATTCAGTTGCAGGAGTTACTCGATAAGGGGTTCATACGCCCCAGTGTGTCGCCATGGGGAACTCCAGTACTGTTTGTAAAAAAGAAGAATGGAACCTTAAGATTGTGTATTGATTACCGGCAGTTGAACAAAGTAACTGTGAAAAATAAATATCTGTTGCCTAGAATTGATGATCTGTTTAATCTGTTGAAGGGAGCCGGTGTATTTTCAAAAATTAATCTCAGAACAAAGTATAATCAGTTAAGGGTAAAGGATGCAGATGTGTCAAAAACTGCATTCAGAACCCGGTATGGACATTATGAATTCCTAGTGATGCCGTTTGGGTTAACAAATGCACCAGCAGTATTTATGAACCTTATGAATCATATCTTCTATCCATACTTAGATCGGTTTGTAGTGGTCTTCATTGATGATATTCTGGTGTATTCTAAGACTAGGGAAGAACATGATGAACATTTGAGGATTGTTCTGCAAACCCTGCGAGAAAATAAGTTGTATGCTAAGTTGTCCAAGTGTGACTTCTGGATGAGTGAAATCTCTTTCCTTGGACACATAGTATCAGTTGAGGGGATTAGAGTGGATCCCAAAAGGATAGAAGCAGTGATGGAATGGAAGCCTCCCAGAAATACAACTGAGGTCAGGAGTTTCTTGGGGCTAGCTGGGTATTACAGAAGATTTGTGAAGGGATTTTCTCTTATAATTGCTCCAATGACCAAGTTGTTACACAAAAATGTGAAATTTGGCTGGAACGATAAGTGCCAAGCCAGTTTTAAGAGGCTAAAGGCTATGTTGACAGAAGCACCAATGTTAACACTGCCAGTGTTGGGAAAAGACTTTGTGGTCTATAGTGATGCCTCGCATAATGGGTTAGGGTGTGCATTGATGCAAGAGGGGAAAGTGGTCGCCTATGCTTTCAGGCAGTTAAGGCCACATAAACAGAACTACCCTACTCATGACCTGGAGTTAGCAGCAATTATCTTCACACTGAAGATATGGAGGGCATTATTTATATGGTGAAAATGCTACATATATACAAACCATAAAAGTCTGAAATATTTGCCAACCCAGAAGGAGCTCAATCTTAGACAGAGGTGATGGATTAAGTTCCTGAAGGACTATGATTGTGTGATAGATTACCATCCTAGGAAGGCAAATGTAGCTGCTGATGCCTTGAGCAGAAAGTCCATCACAGCTTTAAGATCACTAAATGCCCATCTATCCTTAACTCAAGATGGAGCTATTTTGGCTGAGTTACAAGAGAGGCCATACCTGCTACAGTAGATACAAGAGGGGCAGAATGCAAATGAAAAATTAATGGCTATTGTGGGTAAAATTCCAGAGGAAAAGGAAACTGATTATGAGGTGAAAGCAGATGGGTGTCTGTACTACAGAGGAAGAGTGTGTGTACCAGATGATGGGGAACTGAAGACTAGTATTCTGAAACAAGCACACACTAGTGTTTATGCTATGCACTCGCGAAGCACAAAAATGTATAATGATCTGAAGCCTTATTATTGTTGGCCTGGTATGAAGAAAGATATAGCTGACTATGTGACTAAGTGTTTGACATGTCAGCAAGTTATAGCAGAACATCAAGTTCCATCAGGATTACTATAGCCTATAAGCATACCTGAATGGAAATGAGATCGGGTCATTATGGATTATGTTAGTGGTCTACCTCTCACCCTGAAGAAGCATGATGCAGTATGGGTGATAATGGACCGATTGACAAAGTCAGCACATTTTCTACAAGTTAGGACTGACTACTCACTGGAGAAGATAGCAAAATTGTATATCGGTGAGATAGTTAGACTACATGGAATCCCACTTTCCATCATATCTAACTGAGACCCAAGGTTTACATCGAGATTTTGGAAAAAGTTGTAAGAAGCCTTGGGCACACAACTCCGTTTTAGCACAGTTTTTCATCCTCAGACGGATGGACAGTCAGAACAAGTAATCCAGCTAAACCTAGAACATTATTGAATTTTCACAATTTAGAAATTGAAATGATAGTAACAATGTGAATTATGTAATAGATCCTAGAGGATATGCTGAGGACTTGTGTCATTGAGTTTGAGGGGAGTTGGGATAGATATCTCCCACTGGCAGAAATTGCATATAATAATAGCTACCAAGCTAGCATTTAAATGGCCCTGTATAAAGCACTGTATGGGAGGAAGTGTGGAACCCCCGTATGTTGGACTGAATTGGGTGAAGATAAGCTGGTAGGACCAAACCTGGTGAAACAAACTAAAGAGAAAGTGAAAATAATCAAAGCAAATTTGAAGGTTGCCTCAGATAGACAGAAATCTTATGTCGACTTGAAGAGAAAAGAGATTGTAACACCCTCCCTGTACCAACTCCGTACATTCTACTGTTCCGGTGACCGGTGTCGGTCCGGACAGCTAGAACGTCCGGAAAAATATTTAAACTAAAGTCAGGAATCATAATTAACTCAAATATTAATAAGAAAAATTTAGTAAAAATTTTAGAAATAAAATACAACCAAGTTAAATGAGCCGGTGCCCTAGCGATGGGTAACCAGAGGGAAGTTGCGGTTCTCGCAACGAGGAGCCCTAGACCCGGGAGAAAAATTATAAAATAATTTTTGGGACTCCAGAGAAGGGTTATTGAGGTTCCCATGGCATTAGAATGCCAAGAAAATACCTAGAAAAATTTTTCAATCGGTACAGACAATTTTGACTCGTTAAGCCAAACGGAGGGCATTTTGGTCATTTCACTTTCCGAGGTGATTTTTGGCCGACTTGTCCAGTTGATTAAATAATTAATTTGACATAAAATATGAATAAACATTACTAGAAATTAAATTGAACTTGAGTAGTGATGAAAAGAAAAGAAAAATCAAAGAAAAGCTTATTTATGACATCATGGTGATGTCACAAAACCAGCAACCAATTGAGACTAAGAAATAAAAGAAAAACCAGCAACCACCCCCTTTTCCATTCCATCCGAAATCCCTATCCTTTCTCCCTCCATTAATCTTCAATCAAAAGCTTGATTTTTCCCTTGTTTACACCACAAAACCCTAACTTCTCTTCATTAAAGCTTTACCCCACATCTTAAACAAGCTCTTGGCAGCCAACAAGAGGAAAGAAATTGAAGTTTGGGGCTTGGAAAATTCTGCCACTTGAGGTTAGTGCACCTATATCCATTAAACTCTTTATTTTCATGGTTTGGGACTTGAAACTAGTAAGAATTGTGATTTAAATTAACAAAAACTTATGTGTATAACATCTTGAATTCCGGCTGCCCTAGCTATGGAATAGAGGGAAGTGTTTTGATGAGCTTAGAGTGAAATAGAAACCATGTTGAAGTGATAAACATATGAGCAATGCATTGGTAGCTACTAAGATACATGGCATAAACCATGAATTTGAATTAGGGTTTGGAAAGGTGAAAATGTGACTTGGCTTAGGAAATTATTAGAGAGCATTTTAATGGTCAATTAGTGACCATTTTAGGTAATTTGACCAACAAAGGGACTGAAAAATAGGATTCCAAAGTGAGGTTGCAGGCTGCCCTAGGACAGCAGCAGAGGGACTGAAAATTCAGTCCACTTGCACTGCCATAACTTGGGCTGTGTTGATCCAATTGGTGTTTAGCCAATTGGACATGAAACTAGGCTTATAATGGCACATTTTTGCTGAAGAAACCATGCCCAAAAGACCAAGGCAAGAGGACCAAAACTTGGCCCCAATCCGGATACCCTGAACTGATTCTGCAGAATTGACCAAATGAACAGTAACTGTTCATTTGGCCATAACTCACTGTAGATTTAGTCAATTGACCTGAAATTTTTACAGAAACAAGTTAAGACATAGAAAAACAACTTTCATGAAGGAACCTACCCCAAATTATGGCCAGAACCCATCCAACCAAGTGACTCTAGTTACTGTTCATGTTACTATAGATATGGTCAATTCTGCAGATTGGCAATCCGGCCAGCTGTGGTTTTTGGACCATATGTAGAGCTACAAAATTCCAAATGGAGTGATTCAAAAAAAGAAATTCAACTAGACAAAATAAGGAATAACTTTCATGTTTTATATTTCTTCAATTTCCCACAGTAACAGGGTCCAATGGAACAGTGAAATTGACTCACAAAAACTGAAAATTCTGCTTGTGTTGGTTTAAACTTTGAAATGGTATAAATGCTTAATGCCAACAAGTTTGGAATGCCAAATGTGGTATATTTGGGGTGTTAAAACCAATACACCCATTTTCTATCAAAAAGTCAACATTTTTGTTGACCAATGAGGTGAATAGTGACACCAAAACTTGAAATTCACAAATTAAAGAATTTAAAAGTTTCAAATGCCCTAGTATACCTAACAAGATTGGTTTGGATAGTTTGGCATGCCAATAGGGTTCAGTTAGCAGTACTGCACATGGCAATATGCCATTCTGTGATTTCATGGCTTTTAGCCATTCTGACTTTGTATTGAGACTTGGCCTTGTGCCTGATATTATTCTGACTTGTTAGTCATTACCTGCATCTGGGAGATGCATATGAGACCGATGGTGTGAAGGCCAGAGGTACAAGGAACCAAGTGCCAGTTTACCCGTTATCCAGTCCAGTCATCTAGTACAGGTTACTTGGGCAACTACATGAATGAAAGTGGACAAAGTAACGAAATGAATGGATATACAAATACAAAACAAACAAAACATCCACATGCAATACATATTTACTTCATGTTATTTCTTTTATTATATTATTGCACCACTAAGCATTATTGCTTAGCGCGTTGCTTTTGCCATGCGTAGGTACTGGAGATCCCGATCGTGAGCCCAGTAGACCACAGACTGGGTGAGTCCATCTGGCAGTTCTGCTCAGTGTCCGTGTCACCTCAACTTCTGTTGTGCATTGGTAGGACAATAGGTGTCATTTTGACATTTTGTAACTTAAACATTGATTTTTCTTCATATGTAATTAAACTTGTGTAATGTATATTGATGTTTATGGTAATTATGAAAATTGTACTTGTGAATGGAAAAGTAAATGTTTACTTGTGATTTATATGTGATCATCACATGTGATGGATGATTGAGTACTGGAATTGAAATGTTGTTGAGATCCTAATATTGAGATTTTATTGATAAATTGAAGTTGGGATTGTTTAGAAATTATTGGAAGTGTTTTTAACAGGTTCCGAAGAACTGTTTTCTCCATTTTTAGCCGGTACTCCGCCGGATTTTCTTTAAAATTTTCGGAACCTCAAATAAATAATAATTTCGATAAATGGCTTAAAAAAATCATATTTCATAAATTAGCTTCAAAAGCATGATACAAATTAAGTAAGGTATATTAGAGTGTGCCAGTACACCGTGTGGCATTACTTACTCGGGTATACTGTACACGGGTAAGGGGTGTCACATTTAGTGGTATCAGAGCACGGTTTAGGCGTTTCTGGTCCTAGATTGAGTCCATACCATGCATTGCATTTGTAGGAGTCGAGGTGACACTAATGCAGATCTGTTTGTCTTTCTTATTTTGAATAGGATATGGACCCTTCATCACAGAGAGCAGTCGAGGAGGAAGTGGAGAGTCATGCTCCACCTGCAGCAGATTGAGGCGGGGGTAGGGAGAACCTACTCCACCAGCTCAGCAGAGCACCTTTCGGCCTCCACAGGCCATGTTCCAACAAATGGCCGACTTCTTTAGACAAATGGCCGGAGTAATGCCAGCACCACCACCACCACCAGCTCCACAGCAGAAATCACACCTGGAAAGGCTAAGGAAGTTTGGAGCTGTGGACTTCTATGGCAAGAGAGAAGATGACTCATTGCGGTAGAGAATTGGTTGAACAGAACAGGCAGAGTACTAAAACAACTTCACTGCACTCCAGAGCAAAACCTGGAAGCTGCCATCTCTTTACTGCAAGATGATGCATATGAGTGGTGGGACACCGTGTCCAGTGAAGTGCAGATAGAAGCTGTAACTTGGGACTTCTTTCTTTCAGAATTTAAGAAGAAATATGTGGGTACTGTATATCTGGAAGAGAGAAGAAGAGAGTTTATTAACCTGAGGCAGAGACAGCTGTCAGTGGCCGAATATGAGAAGGAGTTTGTTCGATTAAGCCGTTATGGAAGGGAGATAGTCCCTAATGAAGCTGAAAGGTGCAAGAGATTTGAAGAGGGACTGAATGACAATATCAAGATACAGCTCACTGCCTTGGGAATCACAGAATTTACCAAGTTAGTGGAAGCTGCAATAAAGGTGGAAAAAGTGAGAATCAGTGAGCAGACCAGAAGGGATAGACAGCAGAAGAGGGGACCGGGTCAGTCCAGCTCATCTCCTGCATTTGGGAAGAAGTTCAAGGGTCCTCCTGCACAGAGTTCGGGTCAACCACAGGGTCAGGGTCAGTCTCAGGGGCCCAGGCCACAGTTCACCCCTAGGAGAGGTCAGTCCACACCATCAGTGGGCAGCTCTCCAGGGATGGGGTTCAGGGGACCAGCCCCAACATCTTCT
This sequence comes from Hevea brasiliensis, assembly GCF_030052815.1. Taxonomy (NCBI): domain Eukaryota; kingdom Viridiplantae; phylum Streptophyta; class Magnoliopsida; order Malpighiales; family Euphorbiaceae; genus Hevea; species Hevea brasiliensis. The sequence goes on along the minus strand of NC_079499.1, from coordinate 77,222,582 downwards.
GCATGTCCGCATTGCCTGAAATGGCACAAGGGGGAATGTTGGAGAGTAACTGGTGCCTGCTTGAGGTGTGGGTCAACAGAGCATCAGTTGAAGAACTGTCCACGCAGAACTACTACAGCTGCTCCAACACAAGCAGACAGACCTGCTCCTGCACCACCAAGGGGTAGAAGGTCTGGTAAATCCGAAGCTGTGGGACCATCTCAGAGGCCTGCATCTGAGCCAGCAGAGAGGCCAGATAACAGACCACCTGCCAGAAATTATGCCTTGAGAGCTCAGGAGGAGCAAGATGCCCCGGACGTCATCAGGGGTACGTTCTCCCTCTACAATACTCCTGTGCATGCATTGGTGGATCCAGGATCCACTCATTCCTACATTTGCATCAACCTACCCGTAGAAAGGGGGATACTAGTAGGGGAGAGTGACCAAGACATTCTGGTCACTAATCCATTGGGCCACAGTGTAGTGGTGAACAAGGTATACAAGGGTTGCCCGTTAAGGATTCAAGGGTATGAATTCTCGGCAGACCTAATTGAGTTGCCTTTTCACGAGTTTGACGTGATTTTGGGAATGGACTGGTTATCACGTCATCAGGCAATAGTTGATTGCAAATTGAAGAGAATTTCTTTGAAAACTCCTGAGGGTAATGAGATCAGCATTTGTGGGGAAAGGATGATTTTTGTCCAATGTTATCTCAATACGATTGCAAGAAGAATGATGAGAAAAGGCTGTGAAGCCTACCTAGCACATGTGGTGGATACTAGGCAGGCTAAGCCAAACCTGAGAGATATACCCACAGTAAGAGACTTCCCAGAGGTATTTCCTGAAGAGTTGCCTGGGTTACCACCAGAAAGGGAAGTCGAATTTGCTATTGAGACACTGCCGGGTACAGCACCCATTTCCATTGCTCCTTATAGGATGGCACCCACTGAATTGAGAGAGTTGAAAACTCAGTTGCAAGAGTTGCTTGATAAGGGGTTCATACGCCCCAGTGTGTCACCATGGGGAGCTCCAGTGCTGTTTGTGAAAAAGAAGGATGGGACTTTGAGACTTTGTATTGAATACCGGCAGTTGAATAAAGTGACTGTGAAGAACAAATATCCGTTGCCTAGAATTGATGATCTGTTTGATCAGTTGAAGGGAGCAGGAGTATTTTCTAAGATTGATCTCAGATCAGGGTAACATCAGCTGAGGGTAAAGGATGTAGATGTGCCCAAGACTGCATTCAGGACCCGATATGGGCATTATGAGTTCCTAGTGATGCCCTTTGGCCTAACAAATGCACCAGCGGCATTTATGGACCTTATGAACCGTATCTTCCATCCATACCTAGATCGGTTCGTAGTGGTCTTTATTGATGATATTTTGGTGTATTCCAAGACCAGGGAAGAACATGATGAGCATTTGAGGATTGTTCTGCAAACCCCGAGAGAAAAGAAGCTGTATGCTAAGTTGTCCAAGTGTGACTTTTGGCTGAATGAGATTGCATTCCTTGGACACATAGTGTCAGTTGATGGGATTAGGGTGGATCCCAAGAAGATAGAAGCAGTGATGGAATGGAAGCCTCCCAAAAACACAACTGAGGTCAGAAGCTTCTTGGGGCTAGCTGGGTATTACAGGAGATTTGTGAAGGGATTTTCCCTAATAGCTGCTCCAATGACCAAGTTGTTACACAAGAATGTCGATTTATTTGGAATGACAAGTGTCGGACCAGTTTGAGAGATTGAAGGCTATGTTGTGAGGCACCGGTGTTAACACGGCCGGTGTCGAGAAAAGACTTTGTGGTCTCTGGTGATGCCTCACATAATGGGTTAGGGTGTGTATTGATGCAAGAGGGAAGGTGGTCGCCTATGCTTCCAGCGACTAAGGCCACATGAGCAAATTACCCTACCCATGATCTAGAACTTGCAATTATCTTATGCTTGAAGATATGGAGGCATTACTTGTATGGTGAAAAGTGCTACATTTACACGGACCACAAGAGCACGAAATATTTGCCAACCTGAAGGAGCTCAACCTTAGACAGAGGCGATGGATTGAGTTCCTAAAGGATTATGACTGTGTAATTGACTACCATCCTGGGAAGGCAAATGTAGTTGCTGATACTTTGAGCAGAAAATCCATGACAGCTTTGAGATCATTGAATGCCCGTCTATCTTTAGTTCAAGATGGAGCTATTTTGGCTGAGTTGCAAGTGAGGCCAAACCTGCAACAGCAGATACTAGATGGGCAAAAGGCAGATGAGAAGTTAATGGCTATTATGAGCAAGATCTCAGAGGGAAAAGCAACTGACTATGAGGTGAAAGCAGATGGGTGTCTGTACTACAAAGGAAGACTGTGTGTACCAGATGATGGGGAATTGAAGACCAGTATTCTAAAAGAGGCACACACCAGTGTGTATGCTATGCACCCAGGAAGTACAAAGATGTATCATGATCTGAAGCTTCAGTATTGGTGGCCTGGTTTGAAGAAAGACATAGCTGACTATGTGACAAAATGCTTGACATGTCAACAAGTCAAGGCAGAACATCAAGTTCCATCGGGTTTGCTACAGCCTATACGCATACCTGAATGGAAATGGGATCGGGTCACCATGGATTTTGTAAGTGGTCTACCTCTCACCCGGAAGAAACATGATGCAGCATGGGTGATAGTTGATAGATTGACAAAGTTAGCACACTTTCTGCCAGTTAGGACTGACTACTCACTGGAGAAGTTAGCAGAATTGTATATCAGTGAGATAGTTAGACTGCATGGAATCCCACTTTCCATCATATCTGATCGAGACCCAAGGTTTACATCAAGATTCTGGAAGAAGTTGCATGAGTCCTTGGGTACACAACTCCACTTCAGCACAGCTTTCCATCCTCAGACGGATGGGCAATCAGAAAGAGTAATCCAGGTAAACAATTGAACCAATTGAATTAGTACAAATAATGAATTAAAATGATAACAATAACATGAAATATATGTCAGGTCCTTGAGGATATGCTGAGGAGTTGTGTCATTGAGTTTGAGGGAAGTTGGGATAGATACCTCCCACTGGCAGAATTTGCATACAACAATAGCTACCAAGCTAGCATCCAAATGGCCCCATATGAAGCATTGTATGGGAGAAAATGTAGAACTCCAGTGTGCTGGACTGAATTGGGCGAAGACAAACTGGTAGGCCCAGACCTGGTGAAACAGGCTGAGGAGAAGGTAAAATCAATCAAAGCCAATCTCAAAGTTGCCTCAGACAGACAGAAATCTTATGCCGACCTGAAGAGAAAAGAAATAGAATATGGGGTGGGCGACAAAGTGTTCCTCAAGGTGTCACCATGGAAGAAAGTGTTGAGGTTTGGAAGGAAAGGTAAGTTAAGTCCTAGGTTCATTGGCCCATATGAAGTTATTAAACGTGTGGGTCCACTGGCCTATAGGCTAGCTTTACCACCAGAGCTGGATAAGATCCACAATGTGTTCCACGTGTCTATGCTCAGAAGATACTGCTCAGATCCTTCACACGTCATCTCCAGAGAAGAAATTGAAATACAGCCGGATAACCTGAACTGATTCTGCAGAATTGACCAAATGAACAATAACTGTTCATTTGGCCATAACTCACTATAGATTTGGTCAATTAACCTGAAATTTTTACAGCAACAAGCTAAGACATAGACAAACAACTTTCATGAAGGAACCTACCCCAAATTATGGCCAGAACCCATCCAACCAAGTGACTCTAGTTACTGTTCATGTTACTGTAGATATGTTTACTTGTGATTTATATGTGATCATCACATGTGATGGATGATTGAGTACTGGAATTGAAATGTTGTTGAGATCCTAATATTGAGATTTTGTTGATAAATTGAAGTTGGGATTGTTTGGAAATCATTGGAAGTGTTTTTAACAGGTTCCGAAGAACTGTTTTCTCCATTTTTAGCCGGTACTCCGCCGAATTTTCTTTAAAATTTTCGGAACCTCAAATAAATAATAATTTCGATAAATGGCTTAAATAAATCATATTTCATAAATTAGCTTCAAAATAATGATACAAATTAAGTAAGGTATATTAGAGTGTGCCAGTACACCGTGTGGCATTACTTACTCGGGTATACTGTACACGGGTAAGGGGTGTCACAGAGATAGAGTATGCAGTTGGTGACAAAGTGTTTCTCAAAATCTCACCGTGGAAGAAAGTACTGAGGTTTGGAAGAAAGGATAAGGTAAGCCCTAGGTTCATCGGCCCATATGAAATCATTGAACGTGTGGGTCTAGTGCCCTACAGGCTAACTGTTCCACCAGAGCTGGATAAGAACCACAATGTGTTCCATGTGTCTATGCTAAGAAGATACTGCTCAGATCCTTCACATGTCATTTCCATGGAAGAAATTGAAGTACAACCAGACTTGACATATAAAAAAGAACCAATACGGATCCTGGCTCAGGAAGTGAAAGAGTTAAGGAATAAGCAGATTCCACTGGTGAAAGTGCTTTGGAGGAACCACAACACCGAGGAGGCAACTTGGGAAAGTGAGGAGACGATGAGGCAATAGTTTCCTCAATTGTTGGCATTAGGTAAATTTCGAGGACGAAATTTAAATTGGAGGAGAAGAGTTATAACACCCTCCCTGTAGCAATTCCGTACATTCTACTGTTCTGGTGACCAGTGTCGGTCCGGATAGCTAGAACGTTTGGAAAAATATTTAAATTAAAGTGAGGAACCATAATTAACTCAAATATTAATAAGAAAAATTTAGAAATAATTTTAGAAATAAAATACAACCAAGTTAAATGAGTCAGTGCCTTAGCGATAGGTAACCTAGTGGGAAGTTGCAGTCCTCGCAATTAGAAGCCCTAGACCTGGGGGAAAATTTATAAAATAATTTTTGGGACTCCAGAGAAGGGTCATTGAGGTTCCTATGCCATTAGAATGCCAAGAAATTGCTTATAAAAATTTTTCTATCGGTATAGACAATTTTGGTCTCTTGTGCCAAACGAAGGGCATTTTGGTCATTTCGCCTTCAGATGTGATTTTTGGCCGACTTGTCTAGTTAAGCAAATAATTAATATGATACAAAATTTGAATAAATATTGTTAAAAATTTAATTGAAATTAAATAGACAAGAAAAGGATAGAAAATGAGAGAAATTAGAATTATGACATCATAATGATGTCATTATAATCCTCCCACCCAATCAAATATTAACATATGGCACTAATTTGTTTAAAAAGACTTAATGGGCAGAAAAAGAGAAAAAAAACATTTCACCTTCTTCTTCTTTCAAGGTGGCCGAAACTTCTTCAAGAGCTTCCACCATTTTTGTTCACTCTCACCTTTATTTCCTTAAGCATTTCACCATAAAACCTATCCTTGTCTTCACAAAAAATTATCCATACATCTTGGGCAAGCTAAAGATAACAAAAAGAAGTAGGAAGGAGGAACTCTTGCAAGGTTGAAACTCACTCCATTAGAGGTTAGTGACTAAACTTGAGTTTTCTTTTCTAATTCGTGTTAAGGGAGTGAAATGAATGCAAAATTTACAAGGAAATTAAATAAATATTATGTGTATGCCATCCCACAATTTTCAGCTGCCTTGGATATGGTGAGGTTTTGAGGATTTAATGGAACTAGAAATGGTATTATGGCTACCTTAACATTAGTCTCTTAAGTGAAATGATGAAATGCAAGTTAAATGCATGATTTGAGATGTTAGGGTTAGGGTTTGGATATAAAATGGAGACTTTGATCATGTAATGGTGAAAGTAAGTTTTAATGGTCAATTAGTGACCATTTAGTTATGTGTAAACAAGAAATAAAGTGGTTTGATTAGTGGGAATTGCAGTTAGTGTTGCTGCCTTGGCTGGCTTGCAAGACTGAGCATGAGTCCAGCAGATTTGGGCAGCAATATTTGCAGTTGTGTAGGTTCAATTAGAGCAAGGCCAATTGGATATGAAACTAGACACATAATGGCACAACTTTGGTGAAAAAACCCTGCCCAGAAAACCAAACTAAGTTGACTTAAAAATTGCCCTAATCCAGGTGACCTGCAATCTACCTGGGTAAAATGACCAAATGAATAGTATTTAGTCATTTGGTCATAACTTAGTGTAGAAAGGTCCAATTGATGTGAAATTTTACCAAAAAATAGCTGAGATATGGACTTACAACTTTCATGAAGAAACCTAACACAAATTTTGATGATAATATGTGCAAAAGGTGACCTGTAATCACTGCGCAAAACACTATATATTTGGTCAGTCCAAAAAATTCTGGGAAGTTGGCAATCCGGCCAGTTATGGTGTTTAGGCCATAACTTGAGCTACAAAACTCCAAATGGAGTGATTCAAAAAAATAAATGTAACTAGACACAATAAGGAACAATGCTCATGTTGACAACTTTACCAAATTCCCACTGCAAAAATGACTAATGAAACAGTAAATACAAAGCTTGAAATCTGCAAATTTTAAACAATTAACATTAAGCTTAGAAATGGTATTGGCAACCAATACAAACAATTTTAGAATGAAAAATGTGGTATGTTGGAAGTATTAAAACCAATGTACCTATTGTCTATGTAAAAGTCAACATTTTAGTTGCCTAATGAAATGAATAGTAATTCCTAAACTTAAATTTCAAGAATAGTATAAATTAAGAGTGTAACATGCCCTAGTACACCTAGCAAGATTGGTTTGGATAGATTGGCATGCCAATTGGGTTCTTTTAACACCCTCCCTGTAGCAACTCCGTACATTCTACTGTTCCGGTGACCAGTGTCGGTCCGGACAGCTAGAACGTCCAGAAAAATATTTAAACTAAAGTGAGGAACCATAATTAACTCAAATATTAATAAGAAAAATTTAGTAAAAATTTTTGAAATAAAATACAACTAAGTTAAATGAGCCGGTGCCCAAGCGATGGGTAACCTAGTGGGAAGTTGCTGTTCTCGCAACTATGAGCCCTAGACCCGAGAGAAAATTTATAAAATAATTTTTGAGACTCTAGAGAAGGGTCATTGAGGTTCCTATGGCATTAGAATGCCAAGAAAATATTTAGAAAAATTTTTCAATCGGTACAGACAATTTTGACCCGTTAAGCCAAACGGAGGGCATTTTGGTCATTTCGCCTTCAGAGGTAATTTTTGGCCGACTTGTCCAGTTAAGTAAATAATTATTTTGATCTAAAATGTGAATAAATATTGTTGAAAAATTGAATTGAGAATGAGTAGAAAAGAAAGAAAAGAAAAATAAAGGAAATTAGGGATAATGACATCACATGATGTCATTTACTTACTCCCAACCAATCAAATTTCAACAAGCTATTAAACACCACATAAAAGAAGATAAAATGAAGGAAATAACTAAAAGCTATCAGCCACCTTCTCCCATCAAAACCAGCCGCACCACCATAGCCATGGAAGCCTCCATTTCTTTTTTTTTCTTCTAGCTTGGATTTCTCTCTATTCTTACACCAAAACCCTCAGGTCCCTTCACTAAAATTTGTGACCCAACCTTGCTAGAGTGTTTGGCAGCCAAGAAAACAAAAGAAAGTGAAGAATTCATAAGAGAAAATTCTGCCCTACTAAGTTCAGTGCTTATTTATGCATATATTAGGGACTTAAAATGAGTATGAAATTATAAATTAAATGAAATAGAACTTATGTGTATGTACACCATGGAATTTGGCAGCCTTAAAGAAGGGATAATATTGATTGTTTTGATGGGCTTAGAATGGACTAGAGATGATGTTTAAAGTATATATATATGGATAATGAATTGGTGAGTTTAACTAAGGTATCTTATGTGAATTTGAAATGGGGAATTGGGGTTTTGGAGAGAAACTTGGACCTTGCTTATGTAATGGTGAATGAACATTCTAATGGTCAATTAGTGAGCATTTTAGGTAAGTTGACCATAATTTCGAGTGAATTATAGCATTACAAACTGATTTGGTATGCTGCCTAGTGAGAGCAGTAGGTGTGGCTGTGAGTCCAGCCTGTTTGGACAGCCATAGCATGGGCTGTGTAGGTCCAATTGGTGTTTGTCCAATTGGACATGAAACTAGACACATAATGGCACAATTTTGGAGAAACCATGCCCAAAAGACCAAAGCTAGTGGACCAAAAACTTGCCCCAATCTGGATGTCCTGCAACCAGATTCTGCAGAATGACCAAATGAATAGTGATTGTTCATTTGGCCATAACTCATTGTAGAATGGCCCAATTGACCTGAAATTTTTACAGTAACAAGTTAAGATATAGACCAACAACTTTCATGAAGAAACCTACCCCAAATTATGACCAGAACTTATCCAACAAGGCAGTTGCAGTCACTGTTCACTGCGCTGTAGATATGGTCAGTTCTGAAATTTTTCAATCTGGCCAGTTGTGGTTTTTGGACCATAACTTGAGCTACAAAACTCCAAATGGAGTGATTCAAAAAAAGAAATTCAACTAGAAAAAATAAGGAACAACTTTCATGTTTATCATTTTCTCAAATTCCCACTGAAACAGTAACTAATGGAACAGTAAATTTAGGGTATAAAAATTGAAAATTCTGCTTCATTAGTGTTAAGCTTAGAAATAGTATTGGTGATTAATGCCAACAAGTTTTGAATGTAAAATGTGGTATGTTGGGAGTGTTAAAACCAATGTACCTATTTTCTATGCAAAAGTCAATATTTTTGTTGACTAATGAAGTGAATAGTAACACCAAAGCTTGAAATTCAAAAATTACAAAATTCAAAAGTATCAAATGCCCTAGTATACCTAACAAGATTGGTTTGGATAGTTTGGCATGCCAATAGGGTTCAGTTAGTAGTACTGCACATGGCATTATGCCATTCCATGATTTCATGGCTTCTAGCCATTCTGACATTGTGTTGATATTTGGCCTTGTGCCTATTGTTATTACAGCTTATTAGCTGTTCTGTTGCACACCGGGAGATGCATATGTGACCGATGGTGTGACGGCCCGAGGTACTAGATACCCAGTGCCAGTTTACCCGTTTATCCAGTCCAGTCATCCAGTATAGGTTACTTGGGCAACCAAAAGAATGAAAGTAGATAAATTTAACGAAATAATGAATATAACAAGTATAAAACAAGTAAGACATCGATACATTCAATGCATATTTATTTCTGTTATTTCCTTTTATTTTATTATTGGCACTACTAAGCATTATTGCTTAGCTCGTTGCTTTTGCCACGCGTAGGTTCTGGAGATACTGACCGAGAGCCCAGTAGACCACAGACTGGGTGAGACCTCCTGCAGCTCTACATAGTGTCCGTGTCACCTCACCATCTTCAGTGCATTGGTAGGACACTAGGTTTCATTTTGGTATTTTGTAATTAACTTTTGTTTCTTTTGTGTAAATGGAACTTATGTAATGTATTTTGATGTTAACATAAATAGTGAAAAATTGTGTTTATAAATGGAAATTAAGAAAATTTTTTTTTTTATTATTGCTTGTATATGAATGCTATGAGAAATGAATGTTTGAGTAATGGAAAGGTTGTTGAAAAATAATTGAGACCTTATTGATGATTATTGGAGTTGAGAGTGATTGGATATGAATATTGGAACTGTTTTTCATAGGTTCCGAAGAACTGATTTCTCCATTTTTAGCCGGTACTCTGCCTGATTTTCTATAAAATTTTCGGAATCTCAAATAAATTATAATTTCAATAAATGACTTAAATGAATTATATTTCATAAATTATATTCAAAACTATGAGAAAAATAAATTAAGGAAGAATAAAAATGATTAAGATAAAATAGAGTGTTCCGGTACACCTTGTGACATATCTTACTCAGATATACTGTAGACGGGTAAGGGGTGTCACATTTAGTGGTATCAGAGCACGGTTTAGGCTTTTCTGGGCCTAGATTGAGTCCATACCATGCATTGCATTTGTAAGAGTCGAGGTGACACTAATGCAGATCTGTTTGTTTTTGTTATTTTGAATAGGATATGGACCCTACATCTCAGAGGGCAGTTGAGGAGGAAGTGGAGAGTCATGCTCCACCTGCAACAGCTGAGACTTGGGGTAGGGGAGAACCTGCTCCGCCAGCTCAAGCAGAGCCTGCTCAGCCTCCACAGGCCATGTTCCAGCAAATGGCTGAATTCTTCAGACAAATGGCTGGGGTAATGCCAGCACCACTACGACCTCCACAACCAAAATCACACCTGGAAAAATTGAGAAAATTTGGAGCAGTGGACTTCTTTGGCAAGAGAGAAGATGATTATGTGGCAGCCGAAAATTGGTTAAACAGAACAGGAAGAGTTTTAAAACAACTCCACTGCACTCCAGAGCAAAAGCTAGAAGCTGCCATATCTCTGTTGCAAGATGATGCATATGAATGGTGGGATACTGTGTCTAGTGAAGTGCAACCAGAAGTAATAACTTGGGATTCTTCCTCTCCGAATTCAAGAAGAAATATGTGGGTAGTGTATACCTAGAAGAGAGAAGAAGGGAATTCATTAACCTGAGGCAGAGACAGTTGACAGTGGCCGAATATGAAAAGGAATTCGTCCGATTGAGCCGCTATGGAAGGGAGATAGTCCCTAATGAGGCCGAAAGGTGTAAGAGATTTGAAGAGGGATTAAATGACAACATAAAGATCATGATCACTGCCTTGGGAATCACCGACTTCACCAAGTTAGTGGAAGCTATAATAAAAGTTGAAAAAGTAAGAATAAGTGAGCAGACCAGAAGAGAGAGACAGCAGAAGAGGGGTCCAGATCAGTTTAGTTAATCTCCTGCATCTAGGAAGAAGTTCAAGGGTCCATCTGGACAGAGTTCAGGTCAATCACAAGGTCAGGGTCAGTCTCAAGGGCCCAGGCCATAGTTTACCCCTAGGAGAGGTCATTCCACACCATCAGTGGGCAGCTCTCCAGGGATGGGGTTCAGGGGACCAGCCCCAGCATCTTCTGCATGTCCACATTGCCTGAAGTGGCATAAGGGGGAGTGTTGGAGAGTGACTGGTGCCTGCTTAAGGTGTGGGTCGACAGAGCATCAGCTGAGGAATTGTCCACGCAGAACTACTACAGCTACTCCAACACAAGCAGACAGACCTACTCCTGCACCATAAAGGGGTAGGAAATCTAGCAAATCTGAGGCAGTGGGACCATCAAAGAGGCCTGCATCTGAGCCAGTAGAGAGGCCTGATAACAGACCACTTGCCAGAGCCTATGCCATGCGAGCCCAGGAGGAGTAAGATGCCCCGGACGTCATCAGGGGTATGTTCTCCCTCTAGAATACATCTATGCATGCATTGGTGGATCCAGGATCCACTCATTCATACATCTGCATCAACTTGCCTATAGAAAGGGGGATACTAGTGGGGGAGAGTGACCAAGACATTCTGGTCACTAATCCATTGGGCCACAGTGTAGTGTTGAACAAAGTGTACAAGGGTTGCCCGTTAAGGATTCAGGGGTACGAATTCTTGGCAGACTTGATTGAGTTGCCTTTCCATGAGTTTGACGTGATTTTGGAAATGGACTGGTTGTCACGTCATTAGGCAATGGTTTGATTGTAAATTGAAGAGAATTTCTTTGAAAACTCCTGAGGGTAATGAGATTACAGTTGTGGGGGAAAGGACAGATTTCTTGTCCAATGTTATCTCAGCCACAGTTGCGAGAAAACTGATGAGAAAAGGCTGTGAAGCCTACCTAGCACATGTGGTGGATACTAGGCAGGCTAAGCCAGATCTGTGTGACATACCCACAGTAAAGGACTTCCCAGATGTGTTCCCTGAAGAATTACCTGGTTTGCCACCAGAAAGGGAAGTTGAATTTGCTATTGAGACACTGCCGGGTACAACACCCATTTCCATTGCTCCTTATAGGATGGCACCCACTGAATTGAAGGAGTTGAAGACTCAGTTCCAAGAGTTGCTTGATAAGGGGTTCATATGCCCCAGTGTGTCACCATGGGGAGCTCCGGTACTGTTTGTAAGGAAGAAAGATGGGACTTTGAGGTTATGTATTGATTACTGGCAGTTGAATAAAGTGACAGTGAAGAAGAAGTATCCGTTGCCTAGAATTGATGATCTATTTGATCAGTTGAAAGGAGCAGGAGTATTTTCTAAAATTGATCTCAGATCAGGGTATCATCAGTTGAGGGTGAAAGATGCAGATGTGCCAAAGACTGCATTCAGGACCCGATATGGGCATTGTGAGTTCCTAGTGATGCCCTTTGGCCTAACAAATGCACCAGTAGCATTCATGGACCTTATGAACCGTATCTTCCATTCACACTTAGATCGATTCGTAGTGGTCTTTATTGATGATATTTTGGTGTATTCCAAGACCAGGGAAGAACATGATGAGCATTTGAGGATTATTATGCAAACCATGAGAGAAAAGAAGCTGTATGCTAAGTTGTCCAAGTGTGACTTCTGGTTGAATGAGATTGCATTCCTTGGACACATAGTGTCAGCTGATGGGATTAGGGTGGATGCCAAGAAAATAGAAGCACTGATGGAATGGAAGCCTCCCAGAAATACAACTGAGGTCAGAAGTTTCTTGGGGCTAGCTGGGTATTACAGAAGATTTGTAAAGGGATTTTCTTTAATAGCTGCTGCAATGACCAAGTTGTTACACAAGAATGTCAGATTTGACTGGAATGACAAGTGTCAGGCTAGTTTTGAGAAGTTGAAGGCTATGTTGACAGAGGCACCAGTGTTAACACAACCAATGTCAGGAAAGGACTTTGTGGTCTACAGTGATGCCTCTCAAAATGGGTTAGGGTGTGTATTGATGCAAGAGGGGAAGGTGGTCGCTTATGCTTCCAGGCAGCTAAGGCCACATGAACAGAATTACTCTACCCATGATTTAGAGCTTGCAGCAATTATCTTCGCACTGAAAATATGGAGGCATTACTTGTATGGGGAAAAGTGCTACATTTACACAGACCACAAAAGCTTGAAATACTTGCCAACCCAGAAGGAGCTCAACCTTAAACAGAGACGATGGATTGAGTTCCTAAAGGACTATGATTGTGTAATTGACTATCATCCTGGGAAGGCAAATGTAGTTGCTAATGCTTTGAGCAGAAAGTCCAACACAGCTTTGAGATCATTGAATGCCCGTCTATCTTTGGTTCGAGATGGAGCTATTTTGGCTGAGTTGCAAGTGAGGCCAAGCCTGTTACAGCAGATTTTAGATGGGCAGAAGGTAGATGAGAAGCTAAAGGCTATTATGAGAAAAATCCTAGAAGGGAAAGAAACTGACTATGAAGTGAAAACAGATGGGTGTCTGTACAACAAAGGAAGATTGTGTGTACCAGATGATGGGAAATTGAAGGCCAGTATTCTAAAAGAAGCACACACCTGTGTGCATGCTATGCACCCAAGAAGTACAAAAATGTATCATGATCTGAAACTTCAGTATTGGTGGCCTGGTATGAAGAAGGACATAGCTGACTATGTGACTAAATGCTTGACATGTCAGCAAGTCAAGGCAGAACATCAAGTTCCATCGGGTTTGCTACAGCCTATACGCATACTTGAATGGAAATGGGATCGGGTCACCATGAATTTTGTAAGTGGTCTACCTCTCACGCATAAGAAATATGATGCAGTATGGGTGATAGTGGATAGATTGACGAAGTCAGCACACTTTCTGCCAGTTAGGACTGACTACTCACTAGAGAAGCTAGCAGAATTGTATATTGGTGAGATAGTTAGATTGCATGGAATTCCACTTTCCATCATATCTGATCGAGACCCAAGGTTTACATCGAGATTCTGGAAGAAGTTGCATGAGTCCTTGGGTACACAACTCCACTTCAGATGACTTTCCATCCTCAAAGTGATGGGCAATCAGAAAGAGTAATCCAGGTAAACAATTGAAACCAATGGAATTGATACAAATATTGAATTAAAATGATAATAATAACATGAAATATATGTCAGGTCCTTGAGGATATGCTGAGGGGTTGTGTCATTGAGTTTGAGGGAAGTTGGGATAGATACCTCCCACTGGCAGAATTTGCATACAACAATAGCTACCAAGCTAGCATCCAAATGGCCCCATATGAAGCACTATATGGGAGGAAATGTAGAACTCCAGTGTGCTGGACTGAATTGGGCGAAGACAATCGGTAGGGCTGACACAGTGAAGCGCATCGAGGAGAAAGTAAAATTATTCAAAGCCAATCTGAAGGTTGCCTCAGACAGACATAAATCTTATGCCGACCTGAAAAGAAAGGAAATAGAATATGTGGTTGGCGACAAAGTGTTCCTCAAGGTGTCACCGTGGAAAAATGTATTGAGATTTGGAAGAAAAGGTAAGTTGAGCCCTATGTTCATTGGCCCATATGAAGTCATTGAACGTGTGGGACCAGTAGCCTACAGGCTAGCTTTACCACCAGAGCTGGATAAGATCCACAATGTGTTCCACGTGTCTATGCTAAGAAGATACCGCTCAGATCCTTCACATGTCATCTCCGGGGAAGAAATTGAAATACAACCGGATTTGACATATGAAGAAGAACCCATACGGATCCTGGCTTGGGAAGTGAAAGAGTTGAGGAATAAGCAGATTCCACTGGTGAAAGTGCTTTGGAGGCACCACAACACCGAAGAGGCAACTTGGGAAAGTGAAGAGACGATGAGGCAACAGTTTTCCCAACTATTTGCATCAGGTAAATTTCGAGGACGAAATTTAAATTAGAGGGGAAGAGTTGTAACACCCTCCCTGTAGCAACTCCGTACATTCTACTGTTCCGGTGACCAGTGTCGGTCCGGACAGCTAGAACGTCTGGAAAAATATTTAAACTAAAGTTAGGAACCATAATTAACTCAAATATTAATAAGAAAAATTTAGTAAAAATTTTTGAAATAAAACACAACTAAGTCAAATGAGCCGGTGCCCAAGCGATGGGTAACCCAGTGGGAAGTTGCGGTTCTCGCAACTAGCAGCCCTAGACTCGAGAGAAAATTTATAAAATAATTTTTGAGACTCCAGAGAAGGGTCATTGAGGTTCCTATGGCATTAGAATGCCAAGAAAATATTTAGAAAAATTTTTCAATCGGTACAGACAATTTTGACCCGTTAAGCCAAATAGAGGGCATTTTGGTCATTTTGCCTTCAGAGGCGATTTTTGGCCGACTTGTCCAGTTAAGTAAATAATTATTTTGATCTAAAATGTGAATAAATATTGTTGAAAAATTGAATTAAGAATGAGTAGAAAAGAAAGAAAAGAAAAATAAAGGAAATTAGGGACAATGACATCACATGATGTCATTTACTTACTCCCAACTAATCAAATTTCAACAAGCTATTAAACACCACTTAAAAGAGGATAAAATGAAGGAAATAACTAAAAGCTATCAGCCACCTTCTCCCATCAAAACTAGCCGCACCACCATAGCCATGGAAGCCTCCATTTCTTTCTTTTTCTTCTAGCTTGGATTTATATCTATTCTTACCCCAAAACCCTTAGGTCCCTTCACTAAAATTTGTCACCCAACCTTGCTAGAGTGTTTGGCAGCCAAGAAAACAAAAGAAAGTGAAGAATTCATAAAAGAAAATTATGCCCTACTAAGGTTAGTGCTTATTTATGCATATATCTCTTTTATTCCATGTTAGGGACTTAAAATGAGTATGAAATTATAAATTAAATGAAATAGAACTTATGTGTATGTACACCATGGAAATCTGCAGCCTTAAAGAAGGGATAATATTGATTGTTTTGATGGGCTTAGAGTGGACTAGAGATGATGTTTAAAGTATATATATATATGGATAATGAATTGGTGAGTTTAACTAAGGTATCTTATGTGAATTTGAAATGGGGAATTAGGATTTTGGAGAGAAACTTGGACCTTGCTTATGTAATGGTGAATGAACATTCTAATGGTCAATTAGTGACCATTTTAGGTAAGTTGACCATAATTTGGTGTGAATTATAACATTACAAACTGATTTGGTATGTTGCCTAGTGAAAGCAGTAGGTGTGGCTGTGAGTCCAGCCTGTTTGGACAGCTATAACTTGGGCTGTGTAGGTCCAATTGGTGTTTGTCTAATTGGACATGAAACTAGACACATAATGGCACAATTTTGGTGAAGAAACCATGACCAAAAGACCAAAGCTAATGGACCAAAAACTTGCCCCAATTCGGATGTCCTGCAACCAGATTCTGCAGAATGACCAAATGAACAGTGATTGTTCATTTGGCCATAACTCATTGTAGAATGGCCCAATTGACCTGAATTTTTTACAGCAACAAGTTAAGATATAGACCAACAACTTTCATGAAGAAACCTACCCCAAATTATGACCATAACTTATCCAACAAGGCAGTTGCAGTCACTGTTCACTCCACAAGTTTTGAATGCAAAATGTGGTATGTTGGGAGTGTTAAAACCAATGTACCTATTTTCTATGCAAAAGTCAATATTTTTGTTGACTAATGAAGTGAATAGTAAAACCAAAGCTTGAAATTCAAAAATTACAAAATTCAAAAGTATCAAATGCCCTAGTATACCTAAAAAGATTGGTTTGGATAGTTTGGCATGCCAATAGGGTTCAGTTAGCAGTACTGCACATGGCATTATGCCATTCCGTGATTTCATGGCTTCTAGCCATTCTGACATTGTGTTGATATTTGGCCTTGTGCCTATTGTTATTACAGCTTATTAGCTGTTGTGTTGCATACCGGGAGATGCATTTGTGACCGATGGTGTGACGGCCCGAGGTACTAGGTACCCAGTGCCAGTTTACCCGTTTATCCAGTCCAGTCGTCCAGTATAGGTTACTTGGGTAACCAAAAGAATAAAAGTGGATAAATTTAACGAAATAATGAATATAACAAGTACAAAACAAGTAAGACATCGATACATTCAATGCATATTTATTTCTGTTATTTCCTTTTATTTTATTATTAGCACCACTAAGCATTATTGCTTAGCGCGTTGCTTTTGCCACACATAGGTTCTGGAGATACTGACCGAGAGCCCAGTAGACCACAGACTGGGTGAGACCTCCTGCAGCTCTGTATAGTGTCCGTGTCACCTCACCATCTTCAGTGCATTGGTAGGACACTAGGTTTCATTTTGGTATTTTGTAATTAACTTTTGTTTTCTTTTGTGTAAATGGAACCTATGTAATGTATTTTGATGTTAACTTAAATAGTGAAAAAATGTGTTTATGAATGGAAATTAAGAAATTTTTTTTTTTTATTATTGCTTGTATATGAATGCTATGAGAAATGAATGTTTCAGTAATGGAAAGGTTGTTGAAAAATAATTGAGACCTTGTTGATGATTATTGGAGTTGAGAGTGATTGGATATGAATATTGGAAGTGTTTTTCACAGGTTCCGAAGAACTGATTTCTCCATTTTTAGTCTATACTCTGCCGGATTTTCTATAAAATTTTCGGAACCTCAAATAAATTATAATTTCAATAAATGACTTAAGGAAGAATAAAAATGATCAAGATAAAATAGAGTGTTCCGGTACACCGTGTGACATATCTTACTCAGATATACTGTAGACGGGTAAGGGGTGTCACAGTTCTGTTAGCAATACTGCATATGGCTTCATGCCATTTTGTGTTTTATGGCCTCATTTGCTATTCTGTGATAAAATAGCCTTTGGCTATGTTAATTGAGTTATTATACTTGAGCTTTATCCTTGATGATTATTACAGCTTATTAGTTGTTCTGTTGCACACCGGGAGACACAATGTGACCGATAGTGTGATGGTCCGAGGTACTTAGTATCCAGTGCCAGTTTACCTGTTTATCCAGTCCAGTCGACTAGTATGGGTTACTCGGGCAATGATAATGAATCTTATAAAATTTTAATTGAATTATACTACAATAAATGCCAGAAATTAAGTCTACCTAAAATGCAAACATACATTCTGCACATTTATGTTATTTTAGTTTTTTTTATTTTATATTGTCACCACTAAGCAGAATTGCTTAGCGCGTCGCTTTTTCCACTCGCAGGTACTGGAGACATAGCTGGGGAGTCCAGTAGACCTCATACTAGGTGAGCTTTCAGATCTGCACACAGAGTTCAGAGTCACCTCACATTTGCAGTGCATTTGGTAGGACATTAGGCCACTTTTAGTATTTCGGTATTTTATATTTTGTGAACTTCTGTAATGTATATTATAAACTCATTTAATTATGTTTTTGATGTAATTATCTATGAACTATGTTCAGTATTAAATGTGAGCATTTCTCATTGAATTGAGTGTGATATGAAATGAATTGAATTTTGAGATACTGAAGTAATTTGAGAAATTGTTGAAAATATGTTAGTGGTTGACTGAGATTGAAATTATGATTATATTTGAAGTGTTTTTAACAGATTCAGAAGAACTATTTTTCCAATTTACAGCTGGCACACTGCCGGATTTTCTATAAAATTTGCGGAATATTCAAATTAATAAAAAAATTGTAAATAAATGAGTAAAAAAGGGTAAATTGAATTGCAATATGATTTGGTGCTCCGGCACACTATGTGGCATATCTTGCTCGGCTACACTGTAGACGGGTAAGGGGTGTCACACACCCTACTCCATAAGATGTAACATGATCCCGTAGTACACCTAATGAATTATCGTACTTCGCCTACCGATAACCCATTAAATATACTACAAGGGATTTTAAATCAATTCGATTAAAATCTAGTGTTATAAAAAATTTTCAAAATTTCGGCAGAGTGTCGACTGTATTTTGAGAAAACAATTCTTCAAACCTAAAAAGGAAAACACTCCCAATATGTTTTCTCAAATACAACTCAAATAAACTTCATTTCATCTCATAATTCAATCTCAATATTAAAATCATTTCATTTTCAAACCAAACTCATCATAAAAGAAACATTTCATTGATTACAAGACTCAAAAATTAATATTACAAAACTATACAGGTCAATGAAATCTAAAATTTACATTACAATTATTTACATTTAATTACATACCAAATATTTTACAAGAGTTTTTATAGAACTGCTCAAATAATTTACATACATATATTTACATGCATACATCAAAACCTATGTACAAGGGTATACCTATCATATACCTGAAGCTGATATGAATGTATCTTCAAAAAAGCTTACTCAACTGCTCTATGCTCTTTCCACCTGCGACAGCATACGAAGCTATCGCTGAGTGGTAAACTCAGTGGTGCACATCTATAATTTAAAACATAGTACAATATACATTGATAAAATTATAACAATTAATTTGAAAGTCTCAAAATTCAACAAAATTCCAAAAGTCAAAATCTTCATTGCCAATAATATAAATCATTAGTTAAAATGACTTTGAGCAAGAAATTCAATTTATCAAATCATAACTGGACATTTAAAGTAATTCCAGCAATCATGGAAATAAAGATTAATTCCAACAAAATCAATTATGCATAAATCCCATTTGAAATCGAAATTCTTTACTATTAAAAAACCATTCTTTATCTCACTAACTATGCAAGACTAATCTGTAAGGGCCATCTTCAGGGTGATTCTAACTCCCTATGGTCGGGGACGTCGAATCAGATTCTAACTCCTTATGGTCGGGGAGGTTGAATCATTGTGCACAGTACACATCACAGTAATGAAACTTTCGAAAGGGCCATAACAAATAAAAACCTAGATGTAACCTCTAATAAGAGGAGAATCTAAGCTTGTGCACATACAATGGTAATCAAAACAAAGCTAACTTCACTGTCTCCTTAACAAATGAGAGAGACAGGTAATAACCTAGTCAAGCATCTATAGTGAGATATAAAACAATAGCATCAATCTCTTTGTCCTTTTTGTGAGCATAAATCACAATACAATTCAATTCAAAGTCAATTTCAATATCCAATAATTTTTATGCTCATCACAATTCAAAACATAAATTTGTATTTTTCCATGCAATTGCCCATCACAATTCAAAACATATTCTATCAAAATTTTCCAAAACATAATTTATTCAATCCACAATAATGCTTAGTACTTGTTGAAATACCATTTCACAAATCTAAATTTATACATACTATTATAATTTTAATAATTATTGAATTAAATTCAATACTTGATAAACATAATACATAAGGAAAATAACTTTATTTAATCATATAAAATATTCAGAACAAAATCAATTAAAAACTAGTTGTGCACAAACCTCTGATAAGTCACCTCTTGGCCTTGACTCAGTGGGTCTTTTTCTTTCCCAGTGTCTTTTATAACTGAAAAACATAATTTAAAGTGTTTTAGTACTCATTTAAATTGTTTCTAATATTAAGGTTCAATAATTAAATTTTATTAATACTATTCCTTTTATTAGTCAACCTAGAATGTTGACCTTTGTTGCACACTAGGTGAATTAGTTTTAATGTCACTAATATGTTCCATTTTTCATTCCTCGCATGTTGATATGTGTTGTCAATTTCATTTCAAAGTTTATTGCATTTTATTGTAATTATTCAGATTTCATGGCCAATGTTTATTTTCTATTGGACCAAGCTACAGTGTAAAGTTAATAGATTACTCTTCATTAAATTGTTTCTCATTGTGTCTTCTTTAATTTCGTTTTTGAATTACTCCATTTGGAGTTGTATAGCTCAAGTTATGGTCAATTGACCATAACTAGGTCAATTCTGAATTTTGGTTCCCTCACTAGGCAGTTTTAGTATTACACTATCCCAATTTTATTTGAGTAGGTTGCTACCATATTTAGGTCTATTACTCTTCATAGGATATGTTACTCTATGTCTTATGGTCACTAAGAATTTTTTATTATAATTTTTCAAGTCTTGTAGAGTTACTTATGGTCAAGTTGTTGGACTGACTTAATGTTC
The DNA here is from genome assembly GCF_030052815.1 of Hevea brasiliensis. Lineage (NCBI taxonomy): Eukaryota > Viridiplantae > Streptophyta > Magnoliopsida > Malpighiales > Euphorbiaceae > Hevea > Hevea brasiliensis. Next base: position 77,201,782 of record NC_079499.1, on the reverse strand, counting down.
TTATAGTGACAGGATGTTCAACTAGGGCAGTAGCTTTGACCCAATATTTGAGCTTCTTACATTCATAAGGTGAGGGAGAGGTCTAAAACAAAGTTTAAGGTCTATTTCTTAGCTTTCCAAAATGGTATGGCTCATTTTGTTTGAAGACTTCTAGTGGGAGTTATACTTAAAAAACTTTGCTGGAGTTAATGGTCATTTGAACCATTTCCAGATTTGGTATGCCAACTTAATCAAGTTAATTGACCTAGTTCCCTAAGTTTCTGGGTTTTGATCAAAATACCATTATTGTAGGCCTATGTCTTAGTGAAAATTTGGCGCTGGTTTTAAGCATTTGGAGTTATATGGACTAAGTTATGGTCATTTTACTATTGCTGGTCAACTTGCACTTATATTGCAAAGTTTAGGTCATTTTTTTTTTGGTCAAAGTCAATTCGGCTAGTTTTTGTAACCCAAATTGTGCAACCATTTTGACTTGGTTATGTTCATTTCTGGGCTTTGGTGTCTTCATAAGAGTTGTAGCTCTATATCTAAGCTTTCCACGGTATAAATTTCAGGTCATTTGGACCTATTTTGAGTGAGTTATGGCTAAAATACTAACTGCTATTCATATGGTCAAAATTCTGGGTTTTCATGTTATTCTAGGTAGAATTTGGACAAGCTCTCTACATGAAAGTTGGTCTATATTGAGTCTAGTTTTACCTCCAATTGGCCTCATACCAATTGGAGTCATAACTTTACACTTATAATCTAATTTATACACTACCAACAATCACAACCTGCATAAGAGAATTTACACTTCCAATTTGGCAATCCTCCTCCTCCCAATACTTCAATATTTATTCTTGGTACTTCTATATTTATTCAACACAATTCCAGCAAAGTAAATTGAGCAGAATACTCAAATAATATAGGCTTCCATGGCTGCCTAAAATTGGACAGTCCAATAACTCAACAATTCTATCAATTTTCATCACCAATCAGCTCATCTCAAGCTAAACATAAACTTTACTTAAGAAAGGAAGTAAATTGGACCCTTACCTCTTTTTGGAGCTTGGTCAAACCTTAACAAAACACCTTCTTTTTGCCTCCAATATGCTGCCCAAGGTATGAGGATAAAGTTTAATGAAAGAACCTTGAAGATTTCATGGCTTGATCTTGGTGGATGAGAGCTTGAAGCTTTGGCCATTCATGGAGTTTTTGAGAGGATTGGATTCTGCTTGAAGATGAAATGAAGAAGAAGAAGTGGTTGAAGTGGGATATCTGTCCACTTAATCAATATACAAATCCATAGTGCTCCACTAAGGTGGATTAAATGTTTAATAATCCAAATTTTCCCTTAATTGTAATTATGCCCCAAACTTCCATCATTTATCTTATGTACCATATTTTTAATTTTTATGACATTTTCAAAGTGTTCTATCACTCATTTTTAATGGACATTGAGGTTAAAAGGCAACTCTAGGTGTCAATTGGCCAAATGCCCCTATTCGGTTTGTATTCTTGATTTTTCAGTAACACCGATTTTTGTTTGTTTCTTGATTTTTCGTTTTTCTTTATACTAATTTATTAATTTTTCTTTGACATTTTTAATGTCATTTATACCTCAATAGATTTTTAATTAGGTCCCAAAAATATTTTCCAGGATTCCCGGAGGTCCAGGGCTAGTCAACGGTCCTCGCCGCAACTTCTTGGTGCGGTTACCCATCACTATGGTTTTTTGCTCGCTTAACTTAATCACATTTCATTGCTCTTATTTTTTCTTTATTTTTCTTGTATTTTCCTCTATTGTATTTCATTATTTTATGTCTCCTCACTAACATTTAAGTATAATTCTAAGCATCCTAGCTATTCAGATAGACACTGGTCACCAGAACAGTAGAACGCACTACCGAATATAGGGGTGTTACATTATAGGTTGACTAATGAAATGAATTGAAGGGAATAGTATTAAGAAAATTCATATATTGGATTTTATTGTTAGAAACAATTTAACTGAGTACTAAAACACTTTAAATTGTGTGTTTCAATTGAAAAGGTTATTAAAAAGCATAAGGAACATTGAGCTAAGGCCTAGAGGCGACTCAAATCAGATCTGTGCACAATACTTTTTATATTCACTGCTTTTACTAGAAAATTTATTTAGAGAAACTAGTTATGAATAATTTTTTATTGTTTTGGCTTTGGGAATTTTATTTGGAAATTATTGTGTTGCCTACTTTGTAAATGGAAATTTTGAGATAAAATGTAATTTGTGGTCTATATGAAATATTTAAATATTTTGATTTGAAATTTTTTTTGATTCACACTTGGCATGCCAATATCACTATGTTCCTCCTCCATTTATGGGGTGAGTATGACTATATTCCTCCCTCTTTGACTTACCAGTCTGAGGTGAGTATGGATGAGTACTCATTATCTAGCTAGCCACCTCCCTCATTGATTTCGATTAGTGGGGTGAGTATGACTTGTTGTGGTGTACAACAAGGCATGTTCGAAAAGTTTGTGTCACGAACTAAGTTGTGTTATTGATTAGTAACACTGTGTTATTCAATTGTTCGATCAAATTTGTATTATATGAGCTTTGAAAATTGTGACATAAAATGTGAATTATTTGAATTGTAAATTGTCAATAAAAGTTTTATATACCGCATTTTAAATTGTTATTGTGCACCACTGAGTAAATTTTACTCAGCAATAGCTTTTTCATTGCTGTCGCAGGTAGAGAAATAGATAAAGCAACAGAGTAGGCTGCTTGTGACTTCGCTTTGGGATTTTGCCGGGTATATTGAGTATACCACTTCCTAGTAAATATTATTGTAATGTATGTGAACTCTATGTATATATTGTACTTGATCTTGAGCAGTTGTAAAATAAAGTTATAAATTATTTTGGCCTGTCAAAATGTTGCATTACAATTCTCTTATTTCAGCTTTTGAAATACTTATTTATTTTGCACTTTATCTTTGGAATTGCTGAAAATGATATTGAATTGAGTTTGAACAGTGTTGAGGACATTGATTTGAGTTGAGCCATATTGGAGTTTGGGATTGAACAAATATATTGGAAGTGTTTTTTATAGGTTTTTGAAGAACTGTTTTGCTCCAAATACAGATGGCACTCTGCCAAAATTTTTATAGAAATTATTGATACTTCAGATTTGTTATTTGGTTTTACTTCAGTTAAAAAAAAAATTTTAACACCTGTCAAAAGTGCTCACCACTATAAAAAGAAATAAGAAAAGGTTTAAAATCCCTTGTAGTGTATTTAATGGGTTATCAGTAGACGAAGTTTGGTAATTCATTAGGTATACTATGAGATCATATTATGCCATACGAAAGGGTAAGGTATTAAATTTTGGAAGAAGCTACAGGAAGCATTAGGCACTCAACTGCACTTCAGTATGGCCTTTCATCCTCAGATGGATGGACAGTCTAAAAGGGTGATTCAAGTAACCCTTAGAACTTAGTGAATTGTTATAATTGTTAAAGGAATGATAATAATGACATGACATGAATGATATGATAGGTATTATAGGATATGCTTCAGAGTTGCATTATTGACTTTGAAGGAAGTTGGGAGAAGCTGAAGGAACGGAAGCGTGAAAAACACAAGTTTATACCATTGAATTCAAAAATTTTCACCTAGGGTCACATGCATCATGCAAGATTTATTTTTATCTATTTGATTTCAATGATAAACAACATATTAAAACTCTTTTAATATGTTTTTGGATCTGTATTTGCCATTTAAGATTTTAAAATTAATTAGATTAATTTTAGAACCCTATATTAAATCAAGAACGATTACACTAACCTCTTGATGCACTGCAGCGTGTCTGCGCCTTTGAGATTCGTCTTCAGGAAACCAGATGTTGTCCCTCTAGCTTGTCCACACCAAGAACACCTATGGCAGCTCTTGAACAGCTTCTAAAGCCTTTTCTATTAATTAGAAATTCAAGTTCTGCCTTTTAAGAGATTAGAGATGTAAACAGGACACTAGAAACAATTTCTAGTGTTCTTAATTCAAGAGATTGATGGCTAATCTCTTTGAATTGATGAGAGATGAAGAAGAATAGAGGGAGGGCTGCAAAATGGCGTGACCAAGGAGTGTAGCTGCTGGTTGTATTTTATTTTCTCATAACAACACTTAAATAGCTAGGTTAACACATTAAACCCTTGCCACATGTCACCATTTGATTAGCTCTAGGTTTAAGTGACCCAATCACATTGTGCCAAGTGTCAAACCTATATTTAATCTTGATTTTAATCATCTTACATGATTAAAAAACATTTGTCAAGCTTATGTGTAATCCCATGTGTCACCATCTCATGGTGCCACGTGTCACACTGTGAAATGACCAAAATGCCCCTGTGTCTTAATTTTGAGTTCTCAATCCAAAATAATTATTTTTCTTCTTCTAATTAATTTATATCAAATATAAATTAATTAATTAATCTCTATTAATTAAATTCTCGTTAATTAAATTCATATATAAACACTTTAAATATAAATTTAACTTATATTATACATCCAATAATCTAGATTTGGTTTCAAGTCATGCTAGGGACTTCGCAATCTAATTGCAAACCAAACCTATTTAATTAATCAATTTAAACTCTTTAATTAATTAATTAAATCATATTTAATTAAGTGATAACTTGTGTATGTGTGTGACTTACTAGGCTCATCACTAATTGGCAATGAGACATGATATCAATTCTTAATATCATCAGAACTCTTTCTTACCATAAATGATTTCTCTAAATCATTTTATGAACCTCATAAACCATGGTTAACACCTAGCATAGCATGCCATGGCCACCCAATTAGTAATAAGGTTTACCTTAAATGAACCTATAATCATATGTTACCATGCACTAGAATCTCTCTGTTACAAAATCCCAACTCAAGCTGGAGTCATGGTTTATGTCAAACTCCATTTGCTATGAATATTATGTTCTCTTTTAATTCCAGTTCTTGATTAAAAAGATTTTTCTCATCAGAAACTCTTTTCTGAATAAATCTATCTGTCCTGGCCAGGAACTTGAAACATCAAGAACAATTAAATGAACATAGGATTTTATCTCTATTTACTTAGAGGAACAGATTCCATCTTGATCAACACCTACCTCCATATATAACTAACAGGAGCCAACGCATGCCCATATACCCATACATAGTACAAGTATGAAAGCAGTATCAAACTCAAACTACCTATATACAAGATAACTGTGCTATCTCAGGTCTAAAGATTATATGCACTGATATGATTTATGACAAAACATTGACAAGAGTAAACTCCATGTGCTTGTCATAAGTGTCACTGGTTCGGCCTACTTATCATTTATAAGTGCCTATCATGTTTGTTATATGGTATGAGACTCACCATTCCATCTTATTTATATCTCATATAAATAACTTGGGAACAAACATGAATACAATCTTTACGATAAGTCATGTCCTTATTATGAAGTATCCTCGATTGTGAACCTATTTATGATACTTTGTGCTAGAAATATTATCACTCATATTCTTAACAACTTAAGAATAATATTTCTAATAAAATATTAATGGACCTTTTCTATTACACATAAATATATTATGTAAACGGAAAAGTGGAAATGCCTTTTATTAATAAAATTATGTACAAGATACATACTAAATGATATGCTCTAGGGCATACTACTAACAATCTCCCACTAGCACTAGAGCCATTTATTACAATATCTTAGACCTATCTTCTCAAGATGTCGGTCTAATCGAGTGCGTGACATAGGCTTAGTGCATGGACCATTGAATTTTTGATTGATGTTATTTTTCTGCATGGCTATATCGCCTTTGCCCAACTATATGTCTGATAATGTGGTAGTGCCTTTCTATGTGTTTGGATTTTGGTGAGACCTTAGTTCCTTAGCCTGTATGACTGCTCCATTGTTGTCACAGTGAAATGAAACTGCTGAATCAATGGAAGGAACTACTGTAAGTTCTGTCATGAACTTCTTTATCCAAACAGCTTCCTTTTGCAAAGATCTCGATACAAAGAATATACTCAGCCTCAGTAGTGGAATCTGCAGTCGTGCTCTGTTTGGAACTCTTCCAACTGACTGCACCTCCATTACAAATGAACACATATCCAGAGGTAGACTTTCTATCATCGATATCTGATTGGAAGTCAGAATCAGTATAACCATCTAATTGCAAGTCTCCACCTCCATAAATCAAGAATAAATCCTTAGTTCTTCTCAAGTACTTAAGGATATTCTTGACTGCTATCCAGTGTTCTAAACCTGGATTGGATTGATACCTGCTAGTCAAACTAACAGCATATGTGATATCCGGCCTAGTACACAACATTGCATACATTAAACTTCCAATAGCCGAAGCATATGGAATCCTGGCCATCTTATCTCTTTCTTCAGGTGTCTTTGGAGACATCTCTTTAGAAAGATGGATACCATGTCTCACTGGTAACAATCCTCTCTTGGAATCAAGCATGTTAAACCTCTTTAACACCTTTTCCAAGTATAGACTTTGGGATAAACCAATTATTCTTTTCGCTCTATCTCTATAGATGCGAATCCCAAGAATATAGGTTGCCTCCCCTAAGTCTTTCATGGAGAATGTATTTGACAACCATACTGTTATAGTCGTCAACATACCTGTGTCATTACCCATCAACAGTATGTCATCCACATATAAGACAAGGAAAGTGATAGCACTGTCACTAACCTTCTTATATACACATGGCTCATCCTCATTTTTGATAAAACCAAAGGATTTAATGGCTTCATCAAAACGGATGTTCCAACTCCTCGAAGCTTGTTTCAACCCATAAATGGATCGCTTTAGCTTGCATACCTTGGAACCATCTTGGGATTCAAATCCCTAGGTTGTTCCATGAAAATGTTTTCTTCAATGTATCCATTGAGAAAAGTCGCTTTGACATCCATCCGCCAAATCTCATAATCATAGTATGCACTATTGCTAATAAAATCCTAATTGATTTAAGCATGGCAACAAAGCAGAAAGTCTCCTCATCGTCTAGTCCTTGCCTTTGGCGAAACCCTTTCGCTACTAGCCTTGCCTTATAGGTCTCTACCTTTCCATCAGAACCAATTTTCTTCTTGAAAACCCATTTGTTCCCTATAGGTACAATACCTTCAAGTGGATCAACAAGATCCCAAACTTGATTCTTATACATGGAATCAATCTCGGATTTCATAGCATCAATCTATTTTGAAGAGTCTATATCTGATATAGCTTCTTCATAGGTAAGTGGATCATCTCCATGATCTACTTCTTCATGAGTAGACAACTCTTGTTCTTCTTCATGAAGAAAACCATATCTCACCGTGGGTGAGATACCACAGTTTTTCTACGAGGAACAGCTGTAGATGTTTCATCAATGGGTATAGGTTGACTAGATGGATTTATATCCATCTGATCTGTTGGTTGGTCAGAATTCTCCAATTCTAACTCTATTTGCCTTCCTTTGCCTCCTTCTTGAACAAACTGTTGTTCAAGAAATGTGGCATCTCTACTTATCACAACCTTTTGTGAAGTAGGCAAATAAAAATAATATCCAAAACTATCTTTTGGATATCCAACAAATCGACCTTTTTCTGATCTGGTCTCCAATTTATCGTCACCTTTTGATATAATTGGACAACCCCAAATCTTAACATGCTTTAGACTTGGTTTTCTTCCATGCCATATCTCATAAGGTGTGGAAGATATTGATTTTGATGGAATCCTATTCGAATATACAAAGCTGATTCTAATGCAAATCCCCAAAAGAAGATTGGCATATCAGTATAGCTCATCATACTACGTACCATATCCAATAGGGTACGATTTCTCCTTTCAGATACACCATTCAGTTGTGGCGTTCCTGGAGGAGTCAGCTGAGAAACAATGCCATGCTCTCTCAAGTATTCATCAAATTCAGTACTTAAATATTCACCTCCACGATCTGATCGAAGAGCTTTAATACTGTTTCCTGTTTGATTTTCTACTTCAGATTTAAATTCCTTAAACTTTTCAAAGGATTCATGTTTGTATTTCGTCAAATACAAATACCCAAACCTTGATTTATCATCAGTAAAGGTAATAAAATAATGAAAACCCCCTCTAGCCATTTCTTTAAATGGACCACATACATCACTATGTATTAGCTCTAAAATATTTTCAGCTCTTAGCCCCTGTCCAACAAAGGGTGATCTAGTCATTTTGCCTTGAAGGCAAGATTCACAAGTTGGAGTCGGCTTAGAGCCCAATGAGGATAGAATCCCCATTTTCTCCAGTTTTGCAATCCTATCTTCTACAACATGACATAACCTTAAGTGCCAAATATATTTTGAACTTGAGTTGGTTTTCACCATGGCATTACATTCATTTAGATTGCTATACTCTGGCCAGTGGAAACACTTTCTTACTGGCAATGGAAACACTTTCCTGTTGGTAGTGGAAACACTTTCCTGTTGGCAGTGGAGACACTTTCCTTTGCCTTTATCAGCTTTAGTCTTCCTTTTCTGTTTAGCTATTTTCTTGGAAGGACCAGGAATCTGAGGTTTCTTTTTCTTATTGCCCTTCTTCTTGTTGGACTTTCCAGCAGAAGAAGATGCAACCAAAGCTACCTCTTTTCCTTTATTGCATGGCATATTCTTTTGGGCAATAACCAAAGATGTTGAGTAAACCAGCTAAGGTGCATTCCTGTTTAGTCATATGGAAATTGGTCACAAAATTCCCAAAAGACTCAGGAAGGGACTGAAGGATCAAATCCGTCTGTAGTTGGAAATCCATGTTAAAGTCAAGATGTTCCAACTGCTCAATCATCCGAATCATCTTGTGGACATGATCCCCAACATTCTGTCCCTCAGACATCCTCATACGGAATAGCTATCTAGATATCTCATACCTAGCATTCCTGCTGTGCTCACCATACAACTCTTGTAGGTGAAGGAGGATCTCACTCGCACTCTGCATGTTCTCATGTTGCTTCTGTAACTCATTACTCATGGAAGCAAGCATGTAACACTTAGCTCTCATATCATGCTCCTTCCACTTGTCCAAAGTTTCATATTCCTCTTGTGTGGCCTCAGGAGGTAAGGGACCAGGAACATTTGAATCTAGAACATATCCTATATGTTCAAGGTTCAAGACAAGTTTCAAATTTCTTAGCCAATCGCATGATTAGGTCCTGTCAACTGTTGTGATCAAGTATGCTTGCAAGGATATTGGATGGTGGTGGTTGTTTTGTGCTCATTTTTATCTGAAAATTAACTGCAGAAAATAACCAGATTAATTAGTAAATGTATCATATAATTAACCAAAATGATTATGGTCTTTTAATCAAATTGGTCCTCCCACTAACTTAGCGAATCCTACACTTCCAAAGTAGAAAACGGAAATCCTAGTTGGATGGATTTCTAGTGGGTGATTGAATTCTTATAATTCTATTGATCATCCTCAGGTACATCCATTATTGGAATTACAATAAACTATAAGTGAGCAACTCCTTGCCCATCACATCTCATGTGAGGTTCAATCCTTTACCTAGCCCCTAATGCTCAAAATCTCGTACATCCATTATTGACTTATCTTGCATTAGTTAAGTTGATCCCATTGAGTCGATAATTATGCAAATAATTTTAATGTCCTCAAGTACATCCAATATTGGCCACCAAACCATTTACATATTTACAACATCTCATGCTTAACAATTATTCTTAAGAAAATCTCTTAAATTAATTGCATCTCATACAACTATTTAAAATTTCTTAAAATAATTGCCCCAATGGAGGGCTTATGTTATAATTACTTTAATTATAGCATTTCCAACTTAATCATTTGTTTGGAAGATTTTATAGCCATCCTTATTACTATTAAGGTCTCACTTTGCACATTATCCATTTAGCATGCACATATCATATAATTGCATACATTCCCATACATCTCATGCATTCATGGATAAGCGAAATATGGTATGATCATGGACTTTCTAAGGGATTCAATTCGAGCCACCAAGAATTGAATCGGGCATTCCTAGGTGCATTTCATTCATTCATTTTACAAGAGTTGCTGAAGGAGTACATAATCAACGCTTGATATTGAATTCTCCCACCGGTCCCACCAATGCTCTTGACCTCCTTGAACTTCTTGCAATCCAATATTACATAGTAATCCTTGGCATACCAAGGCGAATTTACAAGAACTTAAATAAATGAAATTACAACCCAAAAATATTACAAACTTAATAATACATGCCCAAAATAAATTAAAATAAATTAATTAATTTACAATCCCAAAGAAACATAAAAGAAATAAATCCAATCACATTGGTCTTTTATAGTCCATGATCATCCATCATGCATATCACTATTTAACAATTAAATAAAACATACATACTTAAATTAAATTGAATATCTCATATTCAACTAAGGTGCATTCCTGTTTAGTCATATGGAAATTGGTCACAAAATTCCCAAAAGACTCAGGAAGGGACTGAAGGATCAAATCCGTCTGTAGTTGGAAATCCATGTTAATGTCAAGATGTTCCAACTGCTCAATCATCCGAATCATCTTGTGGACATGATCCCCAACATTCTGTCCCTCGACATCCTCATACGGAATAGCTATCTAGATATCTCATACCTAGCATTCTCTTGTGCTCAACATACAACTCTTTTAGGTGAAGGAGGATCTCACTCGCACTCTGCATGTTCTCATGTTGATTCTGTAACTCATTACTCATGGAAGCAAGCATGTAACACTTAGCTCTCATATCATGCTCCTTCCACTTGTCCAAAGTTTCATATTCCTCTTGTGTGGCCTCTGGAGGTAAGGGACCAGGAACATTTGAATCTAGAACATATCCTATATGTTCAAGGTTCAAGACAAGTTTCAAATTTCTTAGCCAATCAGACAGATTAGGTCCTGTCAACTTGTTGTGATCAAGTATGCTTGCAAGGATATTGGATGGTGGTGGTTGTTTTGTGCTCATTTTTATCTGAAAATTAACTGCAGAAAATAACCAGATTAATTAGTAAATGTATCATATAATTAACCAAAATGATTATGGTCTTTTAATCAAATTGGTCCTCCCACTAACTTAGCGAATCCTACACTTCCAAAGTAGAAAACGGAAATCCTAGTTGGATGGATTTCTAGTGGGTGATTGAATTCTTATAATTCTATTGATCATCCTCAGGTACATCCATTATTGGAATTACAATAAACTATAAGTGAGCAACTCCTTGCCCATCACATCTCATGTGAGGTTCAATCCTTTACCTAGCCCCTAATGCTCAAAATCTCAGGTACATCCATTATTGACTTATCTTGCATTAGTTAAGTTGATCCCATTGAGTCAGTAATTATGCAAATAATTTTAATGTCCTCAAGTACATCCAATATTGGCCACCAAACCATTTACATATTTACAACATCTCATGCTTAACAATTATTCTTAAGAAAATCTCTTAAATTAATTGCATCTCATACAACTATTTAAAATTTCTTAAAATAATTGCCCCAATGGAGGGCTTATGTTATAATTACTTTAATTATAGCATTTCCAACTTAATCATTTGTTTGGAAGATTTTATAGCCATCCTTATTACTATTAAGGTCTCACTTTGCACATTATCCATTTAGCATGCATATATCATATAATTGCATACATTCCCATACATCTCATGCATTCATGGATAAGCAGTAAATATGGTATGATCATGGACTTTCTAAGGGATTCAATTCTGAGCCACCAAGAATTGAATCAGGGCATTCCTAGGTGCATTTCATTCATTCATTTTACAAGAGTTGCTGAAGGAGTACATAATCAACGCTTGATATTGAATTCCTCCCACTGGTCCCACCAATGCTCTTGACCTCCTTGAACTTCTTGCAATCCAATATTACATAGTAATCCTTGGCATACCAAGGCGAATTTACAAGAACTTAAATAAATGAAATTACAACCCAAAAATATTACAAACTTAATAATACATGCCCAAAATAAATTAAAATAAATTAATTAATTTACAATCCCAAAGAAACATAAAAGAAACAAATCCAATCACATTGGTCTTTTATAGTCCATGATCATCCATCATGCATATCACTATTTAATAATTAAATAAAACATACATACTTAAATTAAATTGAATATCTCATATTCAACTAAGGTGCATTCCTGTTTAGTCATATGGAAATTGGTCACAAAATTCCCAAAAGACTCAGGAAGGGACTGAAGGATCAAATCCGTCTGTAGTTGGAAATCCATGTTAATGTCAAGATGTTCCAACTGCTCAATCATCCGAATCATCTTGTGGTCATGATCCCCAACATTACGTCCCTCGGACATCATCATACGGAATAGCTATCTAGATATCTCATACCTAGCATTCCTGCTGTGCTCACCATACAACTCTTGTAGGTGAAGGAGGATCTCACTCGCACTCTGCATGTTCTCATGTTGCTTCTGTAACTCATTACTCATGGAAGCAAGCATGTAACACTTAGCTCTCATATCATGCTCCTTCCACTTGTCCAAAGTTTCATATTCCTCTTGTGTGGCCTCTGGAGGTAAGGGACCAGGAACATTTGAATCTAGAACATATCCTATATGTTCAAGGTTCAAGACAAGTTTCAAATTTCTTAGCCAATCAGACAGATTAGGTCCTGTCAACTTGTTGTGATCAAGTATGCTTGCAAGGATATTGGATGGTGGTGGTTGTTTTGTGCTCATTTTTATCAGAAAATTAACTGCAGAAAATAACCAGATTAATTAGTAAATGTATCATATAATTAACCAAAATGATTATGGTCTTTTAATCAAATTGGTCCTCCCACTAACTTAGCGAATCCTACACTTCCAAAGTAGAAAACGGAAATCCTAGTTGGATGGATTTCTAGTGGGTGATTGAATTCTTATAATTCTATTGATCATCCTCAGGTACATCCATTATTGGAATTACAATAAACTATAAGTGAGCAACTCCTTGCCCATCACATCTCATGTGAGGTTCAATCCTTTACCTAGCCCCTAATGCTCAAAATCTCAGGTACATCCATTATTGACTTATCTTGCATTAGTTAAGTTGATCCCATTGAGTCAGTAATTATGCAAATAATTTTAATGTCCTCAGGTACATCCAATATTGGCCACCAAACCATTTACATATTTACAACATCTCATGCTTAACAATTATTCTTAAGAAAATCTCTTAAATTAATTGCATCTCATACAACTATTTAAAATTTCTTAAAATAATTGCCCCAATGGAGGGCTTATGTTATAATTACTTTAATTATAGCATTTCCAACTTAATCATTTGTTTGGAAGATTTTATAGCCATCCTTATTACTATTAAGGTCTCACTTTGCACATTATCCATTTAGCATGCATATATCATATAATTGCATACATTCCCATACATCTCATGCATTCATGGATAAGCAGTAAATATGGTATGATCATGGACTTTCTAAGGGATTCAATTCTGAGCCACCAAGAATTGAATCAAGGCATTCCTAGGTGCATTTCATTCATTCATTTTACAAGAGTTGCTGAAGGAGTACATAATCAACGCTTGATATTGAATTCCTCCCACTGGTCCCACCAATGCTCTTGACCTCCTTGAACTTCTTGCAATCCAATATTACATAGTAATCCTTGGCATACCAAGGCGAATTTACAAGAACTTAAATAAATGAAATTACAACCCAAAAATATATTACAAACTTAATAATACATGCCCAAAATAAATTAAAATAAATTAATTAATTTACAATCCCAAAGAAACATAAAAGAAATAAATCCAATCACATTGGTCTTTTATAGTCCATGATCATCCATCATGCATATCACTATTTAACAATTAAATAAAACATACATACTTAAATTAAATTGAATATCTCATATTCAACTAAGGTGCATTCCTGTTTAGTCATATGGAAATTGGTCACAAAATTCCCAAAAGACTTAGGAAGGGACTGAAGGATCAAATCCGTCAGAGTTGGAAATCCATGTTAATGTCAAGATGTTCCAACTGCTCAATCATCCGAATCATCTTGTGGACATGATCCCCAACATTCTGTCCCTCAGACATCCTCATACGGAATAGCTATCTAGATATCTCATACCTAGCATTCCTGCTGTGCTCACCATACAACTCTTGTAGGTGAAGGAGGATCTCACTCGCACTCTGCATGTTCTCATGTTGCTTCAGAACTCATTACTCATGGAAGCAAGCATGTAACACTTAGCTCTCATATCATGCTCCTGACACTTGTCCAAAGTTTCATATTCCTCTTGTGTGGCCTATGGAGGTAAGGGACCAGGAACATTTGAATCTAGAACATATCCTATATGTTCAAGGTTCAAGACAAGTTTCAAATTTCTTAGCCAATCGCATGATTAGGTCCCGTCAACTGTTGTGATCAAGTATGCTTGCAAGGATATTGGATGGTGGTGGTTGTTTTGTGCTCATTTTTATCGAAAATTAATCGCAGAAAATAACCAGATTAATTAGTAAATGTATCATATAATTAACCAAAATGATTATGGTCTTTTAATCAAATTGGTCCTCCCACTAACTTAGCGAATCCTACACTTCCAAAGTAGAAAACGGAAATCCTAGTTGGATGGATTTCTAGTGGGTGATTGAATTCTTATAATTCTATTGATCATCCTCAGGTACATCCATTATTGGAATTACAATAAACTATAAGTGAGCAACTCCTTGCCCATCACATCTCATGTGAGGTTCAATCCTTTACCTAGCCCCTAATGCTCAAAATCTGTGTACATCCATTAGTGACTTATCTTGCATTAGTTAAGTTGATCCCATTGAGTCAGTAATTATGCAAATAATTTTAATGTCCTCAAGTACATCCAATATTGGCCACCAAACCATTTACATATTTACAACATCTCATGCTTAACAATTATTCTTAAGAAAATCTCTTAAATTAATTGCATCTCATACAACTATTTAAAATTTCTTAAAATAATTGCCCCAATGGAGGGCTTATGTTATAATTACTTTAATTATAGCATTTCCAACTTAATCATTTGTTTGGAAGATTTTATAGCCATCCTTATTACTATTAAGGTCTCACTTTGCACATTATCCATTTAGCATGCATATATCATATAATTGCATACATTCCCATACATCTCATGCATTCATGGATAAGCAGTAAATATGGTATGATCATGGACTTTCTAAGGGATTCAATTGAGCCACCAAGAATTGAATCAAGGCATTCCTAGGTGCATTTCATTCATTCATTTTACAAGAGTTTTGAAGGAGTACATAATCAACGCTTGATATTGAATTCCTCCCACTGGTCCCACCAATGCTCTTGACCTCCTTGAACTTCTTGCAATCCAATATTACATAGTAATCCTTGGCATACCAAGGCGAATTTACAAGAACTTAAATAAATGAAATTATAACCCAAAAAATATTACAAACTTAATAATACATGCCCAAAATAAATTAAAATAAATTAATTAATTTACAATCCCAAAGAAACATAAAAGAAATAAATCCAATCACATTGGTCTTTTATAGTCCATGATCATCCATCATGCATATCACTATTTAACAATTAAATAAAACATACATACTTAAATTAAATTGAATATCTCATATTCAACTTAAAAATCCAGATTTGAATATGATTCAAATAAATTTAAAAATTCAGATTTGAATCTCATTCAAACAAATTTAAAAATTCATATTTGAATCACATTCAAACAACTTCAAAAATTCAGATTTGAATCACATTCAAACATTTTTTTAAAAATCAGATTTGAATCACATTCAAACATTTTTTAAAAAATCAGATCTGAATTTTATTCAATCAATTTTAAAAAATCAGATTTGAATATGATTCAAACAACTTTAAAAATTCATATTTGAATCACATTCAAACAATTTTTTAAAATTCTGATTTGAATCATAATTTAATTGTGTGATAAAAACTACTAATTAAACACTTTAATTAGTCAAAGAATAGGCCTTAGATCATGCAACAATTGCAGAATTAAAAACTAAACCTTAAACCACCCATGGAAGCCAAACCATGCGCACCATTGATGGTGTTTTTCAAGTATGCCGCCAACTTGCTTTGCAACCAGCAATGAACTTTTGATCTCATGATCAAACACACAATTAAATCATATAAACATCAATCTAAATGGCAAATATAGTGGCTCTGATACCAATTGAAGGAACGAAAGCGTGAAAAACACAAGTTTATACCATTGAATTCAAAAATTTTCACCTAGGGTCACATGCATCATGCAAGATTTATTTTTATCTATTTGATTTCAATGATAAACAACATATTAAAACTCTTTTAATATGTTTTTGGATCTGTATTTGCCATTTAAGATTTTAAAATTAATCAGATTAATTTTAGAACCCTATATTAAATTAAGAACGATTACACCAACCTCTTGATGCACTGCAGCGTGTCTGCGCCTTTGAGATTCGTCTTCAGGACACCAGATGTTGTCCCTCTAGCTTGTCCACACCAAGAACACCTATGGCAGCTCTTGAACAGCTTCTAAAGCCTTTTCTATTAATTAGAAATTCAAGTTCTGCCTTTTAAGAGATTAGAGATGTAAACAGGACACTAGAAACAATTTCTAGTGTTCTTAATTCAAGAAATTGATGGCTAATCTCTTTGAATTGATGAGAGATGAAGAAGAATAGAGGGAGGGCTGCAAAATGGCGTGACCAAGGAGTGTGGCTGCTGTTTGTATTTTATTTTCTCATAACAACACTTAAATTGCTAGGTTAACACATTAAACCCTTGCCACATGTCACCATTTGATTAGCTCTAGGTTTAAGTGACCCAATCACATTGTGCCAAGTGTCAAACCTATATTTAATCTTGATTTTAATCATCTTACATGATTAAAAAACATTTGTCAAGCTTATGTGTAATCCCATGTGTCACCATCTCATGGTGCCACGTGTCACACTGTGAAATGACCAAAATGCCCCTGTGTCTTAATTTTGAGTTCTCAATCCAAAATAATTATTTTTCTTCTTCTAATTAATTTATATCAAATATAAATTAATTAATTAATCTCTATTAATTAAATTCTCGTTAATTAAATTCATATATAAACACTTTAAATATAAATTTAACTTATATTATACATCCAATAATCTAGATTTGGTTTCAAGTCATGCTAGGGACTTCGCAATCTAATTGCAAACCAAACCTATTTAATTAATCAATTTAAACTCTTTAATTAATTAATTAAATCATATTTAATTAAGTGATAACTTGTGTATGTGTGTGACTTACTAGGCTCATCACTAATTGGCAATGAGACATGATATCAATTCTTAATATCATCAGAACTCTTTCTTACCATAAATGATTTCTCTAAATCATTTTATGAACCTCATAAACCATGGTTAACACCTAGCATAGCATGCCATGGCCACCCAATTAGTAATAAGGTTTACCTTAAATGAACCTATAATCATATGTTACCATGCACTAGAATCTCTCACATAAAATCCCAACTCAAGCCGAGTCATGGTTTATGTCAAACTCCATTTGCTATGAATATTATGTTCTCTTTTAATTCCAGTTCTTGATTAAAAGATTTTTCTCATCGAAACTCTTTTACTGAATAAATCTATCTGTCTGCCAGAACTTGAAACATCAAGAACAATTAAATGAACATAGGATTTTATCTCTATTTACTTAGAGGAACAGATTCCATCTTGATCAACACCTACCTCCATATATAACTAATGTGAGCCAACGCATGCCCATATACCCATACATAGTACAAGTATGAAAGCGATCAAACTCAAACTACCTATATACAAGATAACTGTGCTATCTCAGGTCTAAAGATTATATGCACTGATATGATTTATGACAAAACATTGACAAGAGTAAACTCCATGTGCTTGTCATAAGTGTCACTGGTTCGGCCTACTTATCATTTATAAGTGCCTATCATGTTTGTTATATGGTATGAGACTCACCATTCCATCTTATTTATATCTCATATAAATAACTTGGGAACAAACATGAATACAATCTTTCTGGATAAGTCATGTCCTTATTATGAAGTATCCTCGATTGTGAACCTATTTATGATACTTTGTGCTAGAAATATTATCACTCATATTCTTAACAACTTAAGAATAATATTTCTAATAAAATATTAATGGACCTTTTCTATTACACATAAATATATTATGTAAACGGAAAAGTGGAAATGCCTTTTATTAATAAAATTATGTACAAGATACATACTAAATGATATGCTCTAGGGCATACTACTAACAATCTCCCACTAGCACTAGGGCCATTCATTACAATATCTTAGACCTATCTTCTCAAGATGTCGGTCTAACTGAGTCTGTGACATAGGCTTAGTGCATGGACCAGCTGAATTTTTTCAGCTGATGTTATTTTTCTGCATGGCTATATCGCCTTTGCCCAACTATATGTCTGATAATGTGGTAGTGCCTTTCTATGTGTTTGGATTTTGGTGAGACCTTAGTTCCTTAGCCTGTATGACTGCTCCATTGTTGTCACAGTGAAATGAAACTGCTGAATCAATGGAAGGAACTACTGTAAGTTCTGTCATGAACTTCTTTATCCAAACAGCTTCCTTTTGGCAAAGATCTCGATACAAAGAATATACTCACCTCGTAGTGGAATCTGCAATGTGCTCGCTTGGAACTCTTCCAACTGACTGCACCTCCATTACAAATGAACACATATCCAGAGGTAGACTTTCTATCATCGATATCTGATTGGAAGTCAGAATCAGTATAACCATTTAATTGCAAGTCTCCACCTCCATAAATCAAGAATAAATCCTTAGTTCTTCTCAAGTACTTAAGGATATTCTTGACTGCTATCCAGTGTTCTAAACCTGGATTGGATTGATACCTACTAGTCAAACTAATAGCATATGTGATATCTGGCCTAGTACACAACATTGCATACATTAAACTTCCAATAGCCGAAGCATATGGAATCCTGGCCATCTTATCTCTTTCTTCGGGTGTCTTTGGAGACATCTCTTTAGAAAGATGGATACCATGTCTCACTGGTAACAATCCTCTCTTGGAATCAAGCATGTTAAACCTCTTTAACACCTTTTCCAAGTATAGACTTTGGGATAAACCAATTATTCTTTTCGCTCTATCTCTATAGATGCGAATCCCAAGAATATAGGTTGCCTCCCCAAAGTCTTTCATGGAGAATGTATTTGACAACCATACTGTTATAGTCGTCAACATACCTATGTCATTACCCATCAAAAGTATGTCATCCACATATAAGACAAGGAAAGTGATAGCACTGTCACTAACCTTCTTATATACACATGGCTTATCCTCATTTTTGATAAAACCAAAGGATTTAATGGCTTCATCAAAACGGATGTTCTAACTCCTCGAAGCTTGTTTCAACCCATAAATGGATCGCTTTAGCTTGCATACCTTGGAACCATCTTGGGATTCAAATCCCCTAGGTTGTTCCATGAAAATGTTTTCTTCAATGTATCCATTGAGAAAAGCTGTTTTGACATCCATCTGCCAAATCTCATAATCATAGTATGCAGCTATTGCTAATAAAATCCTAATTGATTTAAGCATGGCAACAAAGTAGAAAGTCTCCTCATAGTCTATTCCTTGCCTTTGGCGAAACCCTTTCGCTACTAGCCTTGCCTTATAGGTCTCTACCTTTCCATCAGAACCAATTTTCTTCTTGAAAACCCATTTGTTCCCTATAGGTACAATACCTTCAGGTGGATCAACAAGATCCCAAACTTGATTCTTATACATGGAATCAATCTCGGATTTCATAGCATCAATCTATTTTGAAGAGTCTATATCTGATATAGCTTCTTCATAGGTAAGTGGATCATCTCCATGATCTACTTCTTCATGAGTAGACAACTCTTGTTCTTCTTCATGAAGAAAACCATATCTCACTGGTGGGTGAGATACCCTGGTTTTTCTACGAGGAACAGCTGTAGATGTTTCATCAATGGGTATAGGTTGACTAGATGGATTTATATCCATCTGATCTGTTGGTTGGTCAGAATTCTCCAATTCTAACTCTATTTGCCTTCCTTTGCCTCCTTCTTGAACAAACTGTTGTTCAAGAAATGTGGCATCTCTACTTATCACAACCTTTAGTGAAGTAGGCAAATAAAAATAATATCCAAAACTATCTTTTGGATATCCAACAAATCGACCTTTTTCTGATCTGGTCTCCAATTTATCGTCGACTTTTGATATAAGCTGGACAACCCCAAATCTTAACATGCTTTAGACTTGGTTTTCTTCCATGCCATATCTCATAAGGTGTGGAAGATATTGATTTTGATGGAATCCTATTCAGAATATACAAAGCTGATTCTAATGCAAATCCCCAAAAGAAGATTGGCATATCAGTATAGCTCATCATACTACGTACCATATCCAATAGGGTACGATTTCTCCTTTCAGATACACCATTCAGTTGTGGCGTTCCTGGAGGAGTCAGCTGAGAAACAATGCCATGCTCTCTCAAGTATTCATCAAATTCAGTACTTAAATATTCACCTCCACGATCTGATCGAAGAGCTTTAATACTGTTTCCTGTTTGATTTTCTACTTCAGATTTAAATTCCTTAAACTTTTCAAAGGATTCATGTTTGTATTTCGTCAAATACAAATACCCAAACCTTGATTTATCATCAGTAAAGGTAATAAAATAATGAAAACCCCCTCTAGCCATTTCTTTAAATGGACCACATACATCACTATGTATTAGCTCTAAAATATTTTCAGCTCTTAGCCCCTGTCCAACAAAGGGTGATCTAGTCATTTTGCCTTGAAGGCAAGATTCACAAGTTGGAGTCGGCTTAGAGCCCAATGAGGATAGAATCCCCATTTTCTCCAGTTTTGCAATCCTATCTTCTACAACATGACATAACCTTAAGTGCCAAATATATTTTGAACTTGAGTTGGTTTTCACCATGGCATTACATTCATTTAGATTGCTATACTCTGGCCAGTGGAAACACTTTCTTACTGGCAATGGAAACACTTTCCTGTTGGTAGTGGAAACACTTTCCTGTTGGCAGTGGAGACACTTTCCTTTGCCTTTATCAGCTTTAGTCTTCCTTTTCTGTTTAGCTATTTTCTTGGAAGGACAAGGAATCTGAGGTTTCTTTTTCTTATTGCCCTTCTTCTTGTTGGACTTTCCAGCAGAAGAAGATGCAACCAAAGCTACCTCTTTTCCTTTATTGCCTGGCATATTCTTTTGGGCAATAACCAGCATGTTGAGTAAACCAGCTAAGGTGCATTCCTGTTTAGTCATATGGAAATTGGTCACAAAATTCCCAAAAGACTCAGGAAGGGACTGAAGGATCAAATCCGTCTGTAGTTGGAAATCCATGTTAAAGTCAAGATGTTCCAACTGCTCAATCATCCGAATCATCTTGTGGACATGATCCCCAACATTACATCCCTCGGACATCCTCATACGGAATAGCTATCTAGATATCTCATACCTAGCATTCCTGCTGTGCTCACCATACAACTCTTGTAGGTGAAGGAGGATCTCACTCGCACTCTGCATGTTCTCATGTTGCTTCTGTAACTCATTACTCATGGAAGCAAGCATGTAACACTTAGCTCTCATATCATGCTCCTTCCACTTGTCCAAAGTTTCATATTCCTCTTGTGTGGCCTCAGGAGGTAAGGGACCAGGAACATTTGAATCTAGAACATATCCTATATGTTCAAGGTTCAAGACAAGTTTCAAATTTCTTAGCCAATCGCATGATTAGGTCTGTCAACTGTTGTGATCAAGTATGCTTGCAAGGATATTGGATGGTGGTGGTTGTTTTGTGCTCATTTTTATCTGAAAATTAACTGCAGAAAATAACCAGATTAATTAGTAAATGTATCATATAATTAACCAAAATGATTATGGTCTTTTAATCAAATTGGTCCTCCCACTAACTTAGCGGATCCTACACTTCCAAAGTAGAAAGCGGAAATCCTAGTTGGATGGATTTCTAGTGGGTGATTGAATTCTTATAATTCTATTGATCATCCTCAGGTACATCCATTATTGGAATTACAATAAACTATAAGTGAGCAACTCCTTGCCCATCACATCTCATATGAGGTTCAATCCTTTACCTAGCCCCTAATGCTCAAAATCTCAGGTACATCCATTATTGACTTATCTTGCATTAGTTAAGTTGATCCCATTTAGTAATTAATTATGCAAATAATTTTAATGTCCTCAAGTACATCCAATATTGGCCACCAAACCATTTACATATTTACAACATCTCATGCTTAACAATTATTCTTAAGAAAATCTCTTAAATTAATTGCATCTCATACAACTATTTAAAATTTCTTAAAATAATTGCCCCAATGGAGGGCTTATGTTATAATTACTTTAATTATAGCATTTCCAACTTAATCATTTGTTTGGAAGATTTTATAGCCATCCTTATTACTATTAAGGTCTCACTTTGCACATTATCCATTTAGCATGCATATATCATATAATTGCATACATTCCCATACATCTCATGCATTCATGGATAAGCAGTAAATATGGTATGATCATGGACTTTCTAAGGGATTCAATTCTGAGCCACCAAGAATTGAATCAGGGCATTCCTAGGTGCATTTCATTCATTCATTTTACAAGAGTTGCTGAAGGAGTACATAATCAACGCTTGATATTGAATTCCTCCCACTGATCCCACCAATGCTCTTGACCTCCTTGAACTTCTTGCAATCCAATATTACATAGTAATCCTTGGCATACCAAGGCGAATTTACAAGAACTTAAATAAATGAAATTACAACCCAAAAAATATTACAAACTTAATAATACATGCCCAAAATAAATTAAAATAAATTAATTAATTTACAATCCCAAAGAAACATAAAAGAAATAAATCCAATCACATTGGTCTTTTATAGTCCATGATCATCCATCATGCATATCACTATTTAATAATTAAATAAAACATACATACTTAAATTAAATTGAATATCTCATATTCAACTAAGGTGCATTCCTGTTTAGTCATATGGAAATTGGTCACAAAATTCCCAAAAGACTCAGGAAGGGACTGAAGGATCAAATCCGTCTGTAGTTGGAAATCCATGTTAATGTCAAGATGTTCCAACTGCTCAATCATCCGAATCATCTTGTGGACATGATCCCCAACATTCTGTCCCTCAGACATCCTCATACGGAATAGCTATCTAGATATCTCATACCTAGCATTCCTGCTGTGCTCACCATACAACTCTTGTAGGTGAAGGAGGATCTCACTCGCACTCTGCATGTTCTCATGTTGCTTCTGTAACTCATTACTCATGGAAGCAAGCATGTAACACTTAGCTCTCATATCATGCTCCTTCCACTTGTCCAAAGTTTCATATTCCTCTTGTGTGGCCTCTGGAGGTAAGGGACCAGGAACATTTGAATCTAGAACATATCCTATATGTTCAAGGTTCAAGACAAGTTTCAAATTTCTTAGCCAATCAGACAGATTAGGTCCTGTCAACCTGTTGTGATCAAGTATGCTTGCAAGGATATTGGATGGTGGTGGTTGTTTTGTGCTCATTTTTATCTGAAAATTAACTGCAGAAAATAACCAGATTAATTAGTAAATGTATCATATAATTAACCAAAATGATTATGGTCTTTTAATCAAATTGGTCCTCCCACTAACTTAGCGAATCCTACACTTCCAAAGTAGAAAACGGAAATCCTAGTTGGATGGATTTCTAGTGGGTGATTGAATTCTTATAATTCTATTGATCATCCTCAGGTACATCCATTATTGGAATTACAATAAACTATAAGTGAGCAACTCCTTGCCCATCACATCTCATGTGAGGTTCAATCCTTTACCTAGCCCCTAATGCTCAAAATCTCAGGTACATCCATTATTGACTTATCTTGCATTAGTTAAGTTGATCCCATTGAGTCAGTAATTATGCAAATAATTTTAATGTCCTCAAGTACATCCAATATTGGCCACCAAACCATTTACATATTTACAACATCTCATGCTTAACAATTATTCTTAAGAAAATCTCTTAAATTAATTGCATCTCATACAACTATTTAAAATTTCTTAAAATAATTGCCCCAATGGAGGGCTTATGTTATAATTACTTTAATTATAGCATTTCCAACTTAATCATTTGTTTGGAAGATTTTATAGCCATCCTTATTACTATTAAGGTCTCACTTTGCACATTATCCATTTAGCATGCATATATCATATAATTGCATACATTCCCATACATCTCATGCATTCATGGATAAGCAGTAAATATGGTATGATCATGGACTTTCTAAGGGATTCAATTCTGAGCCACCAAGAATTGAATCAGGGCATTCCTAGGTGCATTTCATTCATTCATTTTACAAGAGTTGCTGAAGGAGTACATAATCAATGCTTGATATTGAATTCCTCCCACTGGTCCCACCAATGCTCTTGACCTCCTTGAACTTCTTGCAATCCAATATTACATAGTAATCCTTGGCATACCAAGGCGAATTTACAAGAACTTAAATAAATGAAATTACAACCCAAAAAATATTACAAACTTAATAATACATGCCCAAAATAAATTAAAATAAATTAATTAATTTACAATCCCAAAGAAACATAAAAGAAATAAATCCAATCACATTGGTCTTTTATAGTCCATGATCATCCATCATGCATATCACTATTTAACAATTAAATAAAACATACATACTTAAATTAAATTGAATATCTCATATTCAACTAAGGTGCATTCCTGTTTAGTCATATGGAAATTGGTCACAAAATTCCCAAAAGACTTAGGAAGGGACTGAAGGATCAAATCCGTCTGTAGTTGGAAATCCATGTTAATGTCAAGATGTTCCAACTGCTCAATCATCCGAATCATCTTGTGGACATGATCCCCAACATTCTGTCCCTCAGACATCCTCATACGGAATAGCTATCTAGATATCTCATACCTAGCATTCCTGCTGTGCTCACCATACAACTCTTGTAGGTGAAGGAGGATCTCACTCGCACTCTGCATGTTCTCATGTTGCTTCTGTAACTCATTACTCATGGAAGCAAGCATGTAACACTTAGCTCTCATATCATGCTCCTTCCACTTGTCCAAAGTTTCATATTCCTCTTGTGTGGCCTCTGGAGGTAAGGGACCAGGAACATTTGAATCTAGAACATATCCTATATGTTCAAGGTTCAAGACAAGTTTCAAATTTCTTAGCCAATCGCATGATTAGGTCCTGTCAACCTGTTGTGATCAAGTATGCTTGCAAGGATATTGGATGGTGGTGGTTGTTTTGTGCTCATTTTTATCTGAAAATTAACTGCAGAAAATAACCAGATTAATTAGTAAATGTATCATATAATTAACCAAAATGATTATGGTCTTTTAATCAAATTGGTCCTCCCACTAACTTAGCGAATCCTACACTTCCAAAGTAGAAAACGAAATCCTAGTTGGATGGATTTCTAGTGGCTGATTGAATTCTTATAATTCTATTGATCATCCTCGGTACATCCATTATTGGAATTACAATAAACTATAAGTGAGCAACTCCTTGCCCATCACATCTCATGTGAGGTTCAACTTTACCTAGCCCCTAATGCTCAAAATCTCGTACATCCATTATTGACTTATCTTGCATTAGTTAAGTTGATCCCATTGAGTCAGTAATTATGCAAATAATTTTAATGTCCTCAAGTACATCCAATATTGGCCACCAAACCATTTACATATTTACAACATCTCATGCTTAACAATTATTCTTAAGAAAATCTCTTAAATTAATTGCATCTCATACAACTATTTAAAATTTCTTAAAATAATTGCCCCAATGGAGGGCTTATGTTATAATTACTTTAATTATAGCATTTCCAACTTAATCATTTGTTTGGAAGATTTTATAGCCATCCTTATTACTATTAAGGTCTCACTTTGCACATTATCCATTTAGCATGCATATATCATATAATTGCATACATTCCCATACATCTCATGCATTCATGGATAAGCAGTAAATATGGTATGATCATGGACTTTCTAAGGGATTCAATCGAGCCACCAAGAATTGAATCAAGGCATTCCTAGGTGCATTTCATTCATTCATTTTACAAGAGTTGCTGAAGGAGTACATAATCAACGCTTGATATTGAATTCCTCCCACTGGTCCCACCAATGCTCTTGACCTCCTTGAACTTCTTGCAATCCAATATTACATAGTAATCCTTGGCATACCAAGGCGAATTTACAAGAACTTAAATAAATGAAATTATAACCCAAAAAATATTACAAACTTAATAATACATGCCCAAAATAAATTAAAATAAATTAATTAATTTACAATCCCAAAGAAACATAAAAGAAATAAATCCAATCACATTGGTCTTTTATAGTCCATGATCATCCATCATGCATATCACTATTTAACAATTAAATAAAACATACATACTTAAATTAAATTGAATATCTCATATTCAACTTAAAAATCCAGATTTGAATATGATTCAAATAAATTTAAAAATTCAGATTTGAATCTCATTCAAACAAATTTAAAAATTCATATTTGAATCACATTCAAACAACTTCAAAAATTCAGATTTGAATCACATACAAACAGTTTTTAAAAATCAGATTTGAATCACATTCAAACATTTTTAAAAATCAGATCTGAATTTTATTCAATCAATTTTAAAATTCAGATTTGAATATGATTCAAACAACTTTAAAAATTCATATTTGAATCACATTCAAACAATTTTTTAAAATTCTGATTTGAATCATAATTTAATTGTGTGATAAAAACTACTAATTAAACACTTTAATTAGTCAAAGAATAGGCCTTAGATCATGCAACAATTGCAGAATTAAAAACTAAACCTTAAACCACCCATGGAAGCCAAACCATGCGCACCATTGATGGTGTTTTTCAAGTATGCCGCCAACTTGCTTTGCAACCAGCAATGAACTTTTGATCTCATGATCAAACACACAATTAAATCATATAAACATCAATCTAAATGGCAAATATAGTGGCTCTGATACCAATTGAAGGAACGAAAGCGTGAAAAACACAAGTTTATACCATTGAATTCAAAAATTTTCACCTAGGGTCACATGCATCATGCAAGATTTATTTTTATCTATTTGATTTCAATGATAAACAACATATTAAAACTCTTTTAATATGTTTTTGGATCTGTATTTGCCATTTAAGATTTTAAAATTAATCAGATTAATTTTAGAACCCTATATTAAATTAAGAACGATTACACCAACCTCTTGATGCAATCGCAATGTTCGCGCTTTGAGATTCGTCTTCAGGACACCAGATGTTGTCCCTCTAGCTTGTCCACACCAAGAACACCTATGGCAGCTCTTGAACAACTTCTAAAGCCTTTTCTATTAATTAGAAATTCAAGTTCTGCCTTTTAAGAGATTAGAGATGTAAACAGGACACTAAAAACAATTTCTAGTGTTCTTAATTCAAGAAATTGATGGCTAATCTCTTTGAATTGATGAGAGATGAAGAAGAATAGAGGGAGGGCTGCAAAATGGCGTGACCAAGGAGTGTGGCTGCTGTTTGTATTTTATTTTCTCATAACAACACTTAAATTGCTAGGTTAACACATTAAACCCTTGCCACATGTCACCATTTGATTAGCTCTAGGTTTAAGTGACCCAATCACATTGTGCCAAGTGTCAAACCTATATTTAATCTTGATTTTAATCATCTTACATGATTAAAAAACATTTGTCAAGCTTATGTGTAATCCCATGTGTCACCATCTCATGGTGCCACGTGTCACACTGTGAAATGACCAAAATGCCCCTGTGTCTTAATTTTGAGTTCTCAATCCAAAATAATTATTTTTCTTCTTCTAATTAATTTATATCAAATATAAATTAATTAATTAATCTCTATTAATTAAATTCTCGTTAATTAAATTCATATATAAACACTTTAAATATAAATTTAACTTATATTATACATCCAATAATCTAGATTTGGTTTCAAGTCATGCTAGGGACTTCGCAATCTAATTGCAAACCAAACCTATTTAATTAATCAATTTAAACTCTTTAATTAATTAATTAAATCATATTTAATTAAGTGATAACTTGTGTATGTGTGTGACTTACTAGGCTCATCACTAATTGGCAATGAGACATGATATCAATTCTTAATATCATCAGAACTCTTTCTTACCATAAATGATTTCTCTAAATCATTTTATGAACCTCATAAACCATGGTTAACACCTAGCATAGCATGCCATGGCCACCCAATTAGTAATAAGGTTTACCTTAAATGAACCTATAATCATATGTTACCATGCACTAGAATCTCTCTGTTACAAAATCCCAACTCAAGCTGGAGTCATGGTTTATGTCAAACTCCATTTGCTATGAATATTATGTTCTCTTTTAATTCCAGTTCTTGATTAAAAGATTTTTCTCATCGTAAACTCTTTCTCAATAAATCTATCTGTCCTGGCCAGGAACTTGAAACATCAAGAACAATTAAATGAACATAGGATTTTATCTCTATTTACTTAGAGGAACAGATTCCATCTTGATCAACACCTACCTCCATATATAACTAACAGGAGCCAACGCATGCCCATATACCCATACATAGTACAAGTATGAAAGCAGTATCAAACTCAAACTACCTATATACAAGATAACTGTGCTATCTCAGGTCTAAAGATTATATGCACTGATATGATTTATGACAAAACATTGACAAGAGTAAACTCCATGTGCTTGTCATAAGTGTCACTGGTTCGGCCTACTTATCATTTATAAGTGCCTATCATGTTTGTTATATGGTATGAGACTCACCATTCCATCTTATTTATATCTCATATAAATAACTTGGGAACAAACATGAATACAATCTTTCTGGATAAGTCATGTCCTTATTATGAAGTATCCTCGATTGTGAACCTATTTATGATACTTTGTGCTAGAAATATTATCACTCATATTCTTAACAACTTAAGAATAATATTTCTAATAAAATATTAATGGACCTTTTCTATTACACATAAATATATTATGTAAACGGAAAAGTGGAAATGCCTTTTATTAATAAAATTATGTACAAGATACATACTAAATGATATGCTCTAGGGCATACTACTAACAATCTCCCACTAGCACTAGAGCCATTCATTACAATATCTTAGACCTATCTTCTCAAGATGTCGGTCTAACTGAGTCTGTGACATAGGCTTAGTGCATGGACCAGCTGAATTTTTTCAGCTGATGTTATTTTTCTGCATGGCTATATCGCCTTTGCCCAACTATATGTCTGATAATGTGGTAGTGCCTTTCTATGTGTTTGGATTTTGGTGAGACCTTAGTTCCTTAGCTCAGATGATCGCTCCATTGTTGTCACAAAGGAAATGAAATCGCTGAATCAATGGAAGGAACCATCTGTAAGTTCTCCATGAACTTCTTTATCCAAATGACTTCCTTTGCAAAGATCTCGATACAAAGAATATACTCACCTGTAGTGGAATCTGCAATGTGCTCGCTTGGAACTCTTCCAACTGACTGCACCTCCATTACAAATGAACACATATCCAGAGGTAGACTTTCTATCATCGATATCTGATTGGAAGTCAGAATCAGTATAACCATTTAATTGCAAGTCTCCACCTCCATAAATCAAGAATAAATCCTTAGTTCTTCTCAAGTACTTAAGGATATTCTTGACTGCTATCCAGTGTTCTAAACCTGGATTGGATTGATACCTACTAGTCAAACTAATAGCATATGTGATATCTGGCCTAGTACACAACATTGCATACACTAAACTTCCAATAGCCGAAGCATATGGAATCCTGGCCATCTTATCTCTTTCTTCGGGTGTCTTTGGAGACATCTCTTTAGAAAGATGGATACCATGTCTCACTGGTAACAATCCTCTCTTGGAATCAAGCATGTTAAACCTCTTTAACACCTTTTCCAAGTATAGACTTTGGGATAAACCAATTATTCTTTTCGCTCTATCTCTATAGATGCGAATCCCAAGAATATAGGTTGCCTCCCCAAAGTCTTTCATGGAGAATGTATTTGACAACCATACTGTTATAGTCGTCAACATACCTATGTCATTACCCATCAAAAGTATGTCATCCACATATAAGACAAGGAAAGTGATAGCACTGTCACTAACCTTCTTATATACACATGGCTCATCCTCATTTTTGATAAAACCAAAGGATTTAATGGCTTCATCAAAACGGATGTTCTAACTCCTCGAAGCTTGTTTCAACCCATAAATGGATCGCTTTAGCTTGCATACCTTGGAACCATCTTGGGATTCAAATCCCCTAGGTTGTTCCATGAAAATGTTTTCTTCAATGTATCCAATGAGAAAAGCTTTGACATCCATCCGCCAAATCTCATAATCATAGTATGCAGCTATTGCTAATAAAATCCTAATTGATTTAAGCATGGCAACAAAGTAGAAAGTCTCCTCATAGTCTATTCCTTGCCTTTGGCGAAACCCTTTCGCTACTAGCCTTGCCTTATAGGTCTCTACCTTTCCATCAGAACCAATTTTCTTCTTGAAAACCCATTTGTTCCCTATAGGTACAATACCTTCAGGTGGATCAACAAGATCCCAAACTTGATTCTTATACATGGAATCAATCTCGGATTTCATAGCATCAATCTATTTTGAAGAGTCTATATCTGATATAGCTTCTTCATAGGTAAGTGGATCATCTCCATGATCTACTTCTTCATGAGTAGACAACTCTTGTTCTTCTTCATGAAGAAAACCATATCTCACTGTTGGGTGATATAGCCTCGTTTTTCTACGAGGAACAGTTTGTAGATGTTTCATCAATGGGTATAGGTTGACTAGATGGATTTATATCCATCCGATGCTGGTTGGTCGAATTCTCCAATTCTAACTCTATTTGCCTTCCTTTGCCTCCTTCTTGAACAAACTGTTGTTCAAGAAATGTGGCATCTCTACTTATCACAACCTTTAGTGAAGTAGGCAAATAAAAATAATATCCAAAACTATCTTTTGGATATCCAACAAATCGACCTTTTTCTGATCTGGTCTCCAATTTATCAGCGTTCAGCTTTTTGATATAAGCTGGACAACCCCAAATCTTAACATGCTTTAGACTTGGTTTTCTTCCATGCCATATCTCATAAGGTGTGGAAGATATTGATTTTGATGGAATCCTATTCAGAATATACAAAGTCGATTCTAATGCAAATCCTCAAAAGAAGATTGGCATATCAAGATAGCTCATCATACTACGCACCATATCCAATAGGGTACGATTTCTCCTTCGATACACCATTCGGTTGTATGCGTTCTGGAGGAGTCACCGAGAAACAATGCCATGCTCTCTCAAGTATTCATCAAATTCGATTTAAATATTCACCTCCACGATCCGATCGAAGAGCTTTAACATCGCTTTCTGCTTGATTTTCTACTTGATTTAAATTCCTTAAACTTTTCAAAGGATTCATGTTTGTATTTCACAAATACAAATACCCAAACCTTGATTTATCATCAAGAAAGGTAATAAAATAATGAAAACCCCTCTAGCCATTTCTTTAAATGGACCACATACATCACTATGTATTAGCTCTAAAATATTTTCACTCTTAGCCCTGTCCAACAAAGGGTGATCTAGTCATTTTGCCTTGAAGGCAAGATTCACAAGTTGAGTCGGCTTAGAGCCCAATGAGGATAGAATCCCCATTTTCTCCGCTTTGCAATCCTATCTTCTACAACATGACATAACCTTAAGTGCCAAATATATTTTGAACTTGAGTTGGTTTTCACCATGGCATTACATTCATTTAGATTGCTATACTGCCGCTGGAAACACTTTCTTCGGCAATGGAAACACTTTCTGTTGGTAGTGGAAACACTTTCTGTTGGCGGTGGAGACACTTTCCTTGCCTTTATCACTTTAGTCTTCCTTTCTGCTTAGCTATTTTCTTGAAGGACCAGAATCGAGGTTTCTTTTTCTTATTGCCCTTCTTCTTGTTGGACTTTCCAGTGAAGAAGATGCAACAAAGCTACCTCTTTTCCTTTATTGCTCGGCATATTCTTTTGGGCAATAACCAGCATGTTGAGTAAACTACCTAAGGTGCATTCTGTTTAGTCATATGGAAATTGGTCACAAAATTCCCAAAAGACTCGGGAAGGGATCAAGGATCAAATCCGTCTGTAGTTGGAAATCCATGTTAAAGTCAAGATGTTCCAACCGCTCAATCATCCGAATCATCTTGTGGACATGATCCCCAACATTCTCGCCCTCAGACATCCTCATACGGAATAGCTATCTAGATATCTCATACCTAGCATTCTGCTGTGCTCACCATACAACTCTTGTAGGTGAAGGAGGATCTCACTGCACTCTGCATGTTCTCATGTTGCTTCAGAACTCATTACTCATGGAAGCAAGCATGTAACACTTAGCTCTCATATCATGCTCCTTCCACTTGTCCAAAGTTTCATATTCCTCTTGTGTGGCCTCGGGAGGTAAGGGACCAGGAACATTTGAATCTAGAACATATCCTATATGTTCAAGGTTCAAGACAAGTTTCAAATTTCTTAGCCATTCGCATGCATTAGGTCCTCACAACTGTTGTGATCAAGTATGCTTGCAAGGACATTGGATGGTGGTGGTTGTTTTGTGCTCATTTTTATCCAAAATTAATCGCAGAAAATAACCAGATTAATTAGTAAATGTATCATATAATTAACCAAAATGATTATGGTCTTTTAATCAAATTGGTCCTCCCACTAACTTAGCGAATCCTACACTTCCAAAGTAGAAAACGGAAATCCTAGTTGGATGGATTTCTAGTGGGTGATTGAATTCTTATAATTCTATTGATCATCCTCGTACATCCATTATTGGAATTACAATAAACTATAAGTGAGCAACTCCTTGCCCATCACATCTCATGTGAGGTTCAACTTTACCTAGCCCCTAATGCTCAAAATCTCGTGTACATCCATTATTGACTTATCTTGCATTAGTTAAGTTGATCCCAATGAGTCAGTAATTATGCAAATAATTTTAATGTCCTCAGGTACATCCAATATTGGCCACCAAACCATTTACATATTTACAACATCTCATGCTTAACAATTATTCTTAAGAAAATCTCTTAAATTAATTGCATCTCATACAACTATTTAAAATTTCTTAAAATAATTGCCCAATGGAGGGCTTATGTTATAATTACTTTAATTATAGCATTTCCAACTTAATCATTTGTTTGGAAGATTTTATAGCCATCCTTATTACTATTAAGGTCTCACTTTGCACATTATCCATTTAGCATGCATATATCATATAATTGCATACATTCCCATACATCTCATGCATTCATGGATAAGCGAGAAATATGGTATGATCATGGACTTTCTAAGGATTCAATTGAGCCACCAAGAATTGAATCAGCATTCCTAGGTGCATTTCATTCATTCATTTTACAAGAGTTGCTGAAGGAGTACATAATCAACGCTTGATATTGAATTCCTCCCACGGTCCCACCAATGCTCTTGACCTCCTTGAAC
Source organism: Hevea brasiliensis (assembly GCF_030052815.1). Lineage (NCBI taxonomy): Eukaryota > Viridiplantae > Streptophyta > Magnoliopsida > Malpighiales > Euphorbiaceae > Hevea > Hevea brasiliensis. Next base: position 77,168,101 of record NC_079499.1, on the reverse strand, counting down.
TTCTTGCAATCCAATATTACATAGTAATCCTTGGCATACCAAGGCGAATTTACAAGAACTTAAATAAATGAAATTACAACCCAAAAAATATTACAAACTTAATAATACATGCCCAAAATAAATTAAAATAAATTAATTAATTTACAATCCCAAAGAAACATAAAAGAAATAAATCCAATCACATTGGTCTTTTATAGTCCATGATCATCCATCATGCATATCACTATTTAATAATTAAATAAAACATACATACTTAAATTAAATTGAATATCTCATATTCAACTAAGGTGCATTCCTGTTTAGTCATATGGAAATTGGTCACAAAATTCCCAAAAGACTCAGGAAGGGACTGAAGGATCAAATCCGTCTGTAGTTGGAAATCCATGTTAATGTCAAGATGTTCCAACTGCTCAATCATCCGAATCATCTTGTGGACATGATCCCCAACATTCTGTCCCTCAGACATCCTCATACGGAATAGCTATCTAGATATCTCATACCTAGCATTCCTGCTGTGCTCACCATACAACTCTTGTAGGTGAAGGAGGATCTCACTCGCACTCTGCATGTTCTCATGTTGCTTCTGTAACTCATTACTCATGGAAGCAAGCATGTAACACTTAGCTCTCATATCATGCTCCTTCCACTTGTCCAAAGTTTCATATTCCTCTTGTGTGGCCTCCGGAGGTAAGGGACCAGAACATTTGAATCTAGAACATATCCTATATGTTCAAGGTTCAAGACAAGTTTCAAATTTCTTAGCCATTCGCATGATTAGGTCCTGTCAACTCACAGTGATCAAGTATGCTTGCAAGGATATTGGATGGTGGTGGTTGTTTTGTGCTCATTTTTATCTGAAAATTAATCGCAGAAAATAACCAGATTAATTAGTAAATGTATCATATAATTAACCAAAATGATTATGGTCTTTTAATCAAATTGGTCCTCCCACTAACTTAGCGAATCCTACACTTCCAAAGTAGAAAACGGAAATCCTAGTTGGATGGATTTCTAGTGGGTGATTGAATTCTTATAATTCTATTGATCATCCTCAGGTACATCCATTATTGGAATTACAATAAACTATAAGTGAGCAACTCCTTGCCCATCACATCTCATGTGAGGTTCAATCCTTTACCTAGCCCCTAATGCTCAAAATCTCATGTACATCCATTATTGACTTATCTTGCATTAGTTAAGTTGATCCCATTGAGTCAGTAATTATGCAAATAATTTTAATGTCCTCAAGTACATCCAATATTGGCCACCAAACCATTTACATATTTACAACATCTCATGCTTAACAATTATTCTTAAGAAAATCTCTTAAATTAATTGCATCTCATACAACTATTTAAAATTTCTTAAAATAATTGCCCCAATGGAGGGCTTATGTTATAATTACTTTAATTATAGCATTTCCAACTTAATCATTTGTTTGGAAGATTTTATAGCCATCCTTATTACTATTAAGGTCTCACTTTGCACATTATCCATTTAGCATGCATATATCATATAATTGCATACATTCCCATACATCTCATGCATTCATGGATAAGCAGTAAATATGGTATGATCATGGACTTTCTAAGGGATTCAATTCTGAGCCACCAAGAATTGAATCAAGGCATTCCTAGGTGCATTTCATTCATTCATTTTACAAGAGTTGCTGAAGGAGTACATAATCAACGCTTGATATTGAATTCCTCCCACTGGTCCCACCAATGCTCTTGACCTCCTTGAACTTCTTGCAATCCAATATTACATAGTAATCCTTGGCATACCAAGGCGAATTTACAAGAACTTAAATAAATGAAATTATAACCCAAAAAATATTACAAACTTAATAATACATGCCCAAAATAAATTAAAATAAATTAATTAATTTACAATCCCAAAGAAACATAAAAGAAATAAATCCAATCACATTGGTCTTTTATAGTCCATGATCATCCATCATGCATATCACTATTTAACAATTAAATAAAACATACATACTTAAATTAAATTGAATATCTCATATTCAACTTAAAAATCCAGATTTGAATATGATTCAAATAAATTTAAAAATTCAGATTTGAATCTCATTCAAACAAATTTAAAAATTCATATTTGAATCACATTCAAACAACTTCAAAAATTCAGATTTGAATCACATTCAAACATTTTTTTAAAAATCAGATTTGAATCACATTCAAACATTTTTTAAAAAAATCAGATCTGAATTTTATTCAATCAATTTTAAAAATTCAGATTTGAATATGATTCAAACAACTTTAAAAATTCATATTTGAATCACATTCAAACAATTTTTTAAAATTCTGATTTGAATCATAATTTAATTGTGTGATAAAAACTACTAATTAAACACTTTAATTAGTCAAAGAATAGGCCTTAGATCATGCAACAATTGCAGAATTAAAAACCAAACCTTAAACCACCCATGGAAGCCAAACCATGCACACCATTGATGGTGTTTTTCAAGTATGCCGCCAACTTGCTTTGCAACCAGCAATGAACTTTTGATCTCATGATCAAACACACAATTAAATCATATAAACATCAATCTAAATGGCAAATATAGTGGCTCTGATACCAATTGAAGGAACGAAAGCGTGAAAAACACAAGTTTATACCATTGAATTCAAAAATTTTCACCTAGGGTCACATGCACCATGCAAGATTTATTTTTATCTATTTGATTTCAATGATAAACAACATATTAAAACTCTTTTAATATGTTTTTGGATCTGTATTTGCCATTTAAGATTTTAAAATTAATCAGATTAATTTTAGAACCCTATATTAAATTAAGAACGATTACACCAACCTCTTGATGCACTGCAGCGTGTCTGCGCCTTTGAGATTCGTCTTCAGGACACCAGATGTTGTCCCTCTAGCTTGTCCACACCAAGAACACCTATGGCAGCTCTTGAACAGCTTCTAAAGCCTTTTCTATTAATTAGAAATTCAAGTTCTGCCTTTTAAGAGATTAGAGATGTAAACAGGACACTAGAAACAATTTCTAGTGTTCTTAATTCAAGAAATTGATGGCTAATCTCTTTGAATTGATGAGAGATGAAGAAGAATAGAGGGAGGGCTGCAAAATGGCGTGACCAAGGAGTGTGGCTGCTGTTTGTATTTTATTTTCTCATAACAACACTTAAATTGCTAGGTTAACACATTAAACCCTTGCCACATGTCACCATTTGATTAGCTCTAGGTTTAAGTGACCCAATCACATTGCGCCAAGTGTCAAACCTATATTTAATCTTGATTTTAATCATCTTACATGATTAAAAATCATTTGTCAAGCTTATGTGTAATCCCATGTGTCACCATCTCATGGTGCCACGTGTCACACTGTGAAATGACCAAAATGCCCCTGTGTCTTAATTTTGAGTTCTCAATCCAAAATAATTATTTTTCTTCTTCTAATTAATTTATATCAAATATAAATTAATTAATTAATCTCTATTAATTAAATTCTCGTTAATTAAATTCATATATAAACACTTTAAATATAAATTTAACTTATATTATACATCCAATAATCTAGATTTGGTTTCAAGTCATGCTAGGGACTTCACAATCTAATTGCAAACCAAACCTATTTAATTAATCAATTTAAACTCTTTAATTAATTAATTAAATCATATTTAATTAAGTGATAACTTGTGTATGTGTGTGACTTACTAGGCTCATCACTAATTGGCAATGAGACATGATATCAATTCTTAATATCATCAGAACTCTTTCTTACCATAAATGATTTCTCTAAATCATTTTATGAACCTCATAAACCATGGTTAACACCTAGCATAGCATGCCATGGCCACCCAATTAGTAATAAGTTTTACCTTAAATGAACCTATAATCATATGTTGCCATGCACTAGAATCTCTCTGTTACAAAATCCCAACTCAAGCTGGAGTCATGGTTTATGTCAAACTCCATTTGCTATGAATATTATGTTCTCTTTTAATTCCAGTTCTTGATTAAAAAGATTTTTCTCATCAGAAACTCTTTTATGAATAAATCTATCTGTCCTGGCCAGGAACTTGAAACATCAAGAACAATTAAATGAACATAGGATTTTATCTCTATTTACTTAGAGGAACAGATTCCATCTTGATCAACACCTACCTCCATATATAACTAACAGGAGCCAACACATGCCCATATACCCATACATAGTACAAGTATGAAAGCAGTATCAAACTCAAACTACCTATATACAAGATAACTGTGCTATCTCAGGTCTAAAGATTATATGCACTGATATGATTTATGACAAAACATTGACAAGAGTAAACTCCATGTGCTTGTCATAAGTGTCACTGGTTCGGCCTACTTATCATTTATAAGTGCCTATCATGTTTGTTATATGGCATGAGACTCACCATTCCATCTTATTTATATCTCATATAAATAACTTGGGAACAAACATGAATACAATCTTTCTGGATAAGTCATGTCCTTATTATGAAGTATCCTCGATTGTGAACCTATTTATGATACTTTGTGCTAGAAATATTATCACTCATATTCTTAACAACTTAAGAATAATATTTCTAACAAAATATTAATGGACCTTTTCTATTACACATAAATATATTATGTAAACGGAAAAGTGGAAATGCCTTTTATTAATAAAATTATGTACAAGATACATACTAAATGATATGCTCTAGGGCATACTACTAACAGAAGCACCTTCCTTTGGTAGAGTTTGCTTATAATAACAGCTACAAAGCCAGCATAAAAATGGCTCCATACAAAGCATTGTAAAGGAGGAGATGCAAAAATCCTTTATGCTGGACAGAAATGGGTGTGGAGAAAGTAGTGAGCCCAGACTTGGTGAGGCAAACAGAGGAAAAAGTAAGGCTAATTAGAGACAACTTGAAAGCCGCTTCAGATAGACAGAAGTCCTATGCTAGCCTGAAGAAAAAAGACATAGAGTATGAGGTCGGCGATAAGGTGTTTCTCAAGGTATCACCTTGGAAGAAAGTGCTAAGATTTGGCAAAAATGATAAGTTAAGCCCTAGGTTTATTGGTCCATACAATGTCATTGAACATGTGGGTCCAGTATCCTATAGGCTAGCTTTACCACCTGAGCTGGATAAGATTCATAATGTGTTCCATGTGTCGATGCTCAGGAGATACAGATCAGATCCTTCACATTTCATTTCAGTAGAAGAGATAATTGTGCAACCTGACCTGACATATGAAGAAGAGCTGATTAGGATCTTGACATGGGAAGTAAAAAGAGCTCAGAAACAAGAGAATTCTACTGGTGAAAGTCCTGTGGAGACACCATGTAACACCCCTCACCCGTCTACAATGTAGCCGAGCAAGGCATGTCATACTTGGTGCCGGAGTACCCTATCTTATCTTACTTTATTCCTTTAATCATTTTCAAATTATTATCTTTTAATATCAATTATTTTTCGAAGGAGAAACTAATGAAGTTTCCCCTATTTCATTATCGTTTGACGTGTTTCAGTATTCACTTGTTTGAAAATTTTAATAATATTTTAAAATAAAAATGTCATCATTTCATGCATCATCTATTTATTTCAATTCCTTATTCAAATCTATACAATTTCATTCATATCCATTTCTATACATTCCCATTCATGCTCAACTCATACATAAAAATTTTCAATCTTCATTAATTTACATGATATACAATTTAATCACATATGAATTAACCGATTTATTAATTTACATCACATACCTATTAGTTACATTTTCATTATTTGCATTACAATACTATAACTAAGCATTTTATACAACACATAAATTATGACCTATATGGGCCCTATCTACATGAATTGCTGAGGAGGTGACAACCTTGAATACTTCAAACACTTATGTAGATCAGAACTCCAAAATCTCTGTTTAATATTCGCTAGCTTTACCTTCAGTACCTGTGCGAGGAAACAAATCCATCACGCTAAGCATTACTGCTTAGTGGTGCAATAATATAATAAGAAAATAATATATAATAAAAAAAAGAAATTGATCAAAATTTGGATACTCTGGAATTTAATCTAATTTTGTATAATACTTATAGTATTAACTATCATTTGTTCTAATTTATTCCTCTTCAGAAGCGCTCAATTCTTTCATAATAATTAAATTTTAATATCGTTCCAATTCATTTCAATTCTTTCTGCTAAATAACTAATCTAATTTATTTTAAATATTCTTACTCATTTATTTAATTACTAATATTCTTAACTTATTTTAATAAATTTCACTACCCAAGTAACCTATGACAGGCTAACTAAACTGGATAACAGGTCATTGGCACTGGACACCGCAGTGCCTCAAGCCGTCATACCATGGGACGTGGAACGTCAATCACGTATGCAGTCAGTATGGCTAAAAAGCCATGATAACATATCAATATGGCTAAAAGCCCTGATAACATATAATCGAGCATAAAAGCCATGAGTGCGTGCATAAAGCCATGAATACAGGCATAAAGCCTTACACAGTACAGCTAAACAATACCCTATTAGCATGCCAATCTATCCAATCTGACACATGTGTCTAGGCAGTACATGGGCACAAAGTACCATTAAGTGTTCATAAGTTTCATTATTTCATTATAGGTTCTAATTATAATTTCTAGCATTTTAATCTTTTTCATAATAGAAATATAAATCTCCAAGTCTAATATTTACATAATTTATGCATTCATCCTAATTTATATATTCATTATATTATCCATATTGATCACAATTCAAAACAACGGTTCACATGTACCATTGTAATCAAAACATTTTTTCGTTCTCATTTATACATTCAAAAATCTACTTATGTAATTACAAATTTTATATTTCAAGTTGAATTACTAATATTTTATGAATTCTATTTGTGATGGGCATATAAGCCCTAACTACCTATTCACATCAATTAGGTAACTTACTTTTAATGTTTCAAGCAATCCATGAACATTTCATGGATTTCAAATTTATGGCCTTAATTTCCCTTTAACAATTTTGACTAAGATGCATAGTCCACATTTGTCATACAATTCTAAGCATTTAAGAGCTTAGAATTGGTTCTACGTCTTCATCTTAATTTGCTAACTATTTTAATTACTATTCACCTTACTAGTCAACCAAAATTTTGACTTTTTTATACTTAATGGATATGTTAATTCTAATTACACCAAGATCCCACATTTTGAGTTTTACATTTGTTAGCATTAATTGTCAATTGCAATTTAAAGTCCCCTAGATGCATTTCTAAATTTTCAGTTTTGATTACCTAAGTTTACTGTTCCATTGGACAAATCTACAGTTGAAACTGGGCTAACTTTTCTTCATCAAAGTTGTTCATTATTGTGTCTTCTTTAATTCCCATTTTCAATCACTCCATTTGAAGTTTTCTCGCTCAAGTTATGCTAATTTCTTTAGGACTGGCCGGATTGGCATCTCCACAAAATTTCTGGGCAGAAATGGTTCTGGCAGTTTTGATACCCTCAATTTGGTTAGCAATTCAGATGGGTTATGGTCAGAATTTGGTTTGGTGTTCTTCATGAAAGTTGTTCTAAATTGTCTAAGATTTTCATTGATGTAAATTTTAGGTCAATTGGACATTTCTACACTGAGTTATGGCCAAATGAACAAACACTGTTCATTTGGTCACTTTTACTAGGTCCAAAATTGGTTACCCAGATTTGGCCAATTTTTAGGTCATCCTAAGTTTTTTTCTAAGCAAGGTTTCTTCATCAAAGTTGTGCCATTATGTGTCTAGTTTCATGTCCAATTAGCCTTGCACCAATTGAACCTACAGAACTCAAGTTAAAGCTTTCCAACCTTGTTGGACTCACACCTAGCCCTGTAAGTCACTCAAGGCAGCACCTCTAACCTCAATTGCCATGGAACAATTCACTTTATTTCCTACTCAAACACAACCAATTGATCACTAATTGACCATTAGAACTTACTTTCACCACTACATGAGCAAAATCATAAATTTATTGCCCAAACCCTAACCCTAAATTTTCAATTTTCCTACTCATGCATAACACTTGGACTTAAACCTCTAATCCATACACACTCCTCAAACACCATCATTAAACCAATTTAATTCAGTTAAAATAATCAAAATCATCACTCACTTAAAGCTCCCAAAATTCATGGTTGGTTATACATACATATTTTCTTTTATTCTTCAACAAATTGAACTCAATTTAGCTTTCTAAACAAAAGATAGGAAGGAAGGAAAGAAGTATATGCACTAACCTTGTTTGATGGAATTTCTAAGCTTTTAAAACTCTTTCTTTTCTCTTCCTTTTTGTTGTCTCAAGCTTGCTCTAGTTGCAAGGATAAATTTTGGTGAAGCAAGCTAGTGGTTTTGTGGTGAAATGGAGACGGAAATGGAGCTTTAGTTGAATTGACAATGTTGAAGGGTGTAGAAGAGAGAGTTGCGGCTGGGTTGAAGAAGATAGCAGATTGTTTCCTTCAATTTTTCTGCCCATTTTATGCTTTTAATTAAGTTTATAGATAGGTGTCACAATATGATTGGGTGGGGGCATTTTAGTGATATCATGTGATGTTATAATTCTAAATTTCCTTCATTTTCTTTCCTTTTCTTTTCTACTGATTTTCAATTTAATTTTTACCAATATTTATTTACATTTTATGCCATAATAATTATTTACTTAACTAGACAAGTCAATCAAAAATGATCTCTGAAGACGAAATGACCAAAATGCCCTCCGTTTGGCTTATTGAGCCAAAATCATCTGTACCGATCTAAAAATTTTTCTACTCATTTTCTTGGCATTCTAACGCCTTCAAAACCTCAATGACTCTTCTCTGGAGTCTTAAAAATTATTTAATGAATTTTCTCCCAGGTTTAGGGCTCCTAGCTGCGAAAACCGCAGCTTCCCACTACATTACCCATCACTAGGGCACCGGCTCATTTAACTTGATTGTATTTTATTCCTAAAATTTTTCCTAAATTTTTCTTATTAATATTTAAGTTATTTATGACTCCTCACTCTAGTCTAAATATTTTTTTCAAACGTTCTTGCTATTCAGACTAACACCGATCATCGGAACAATAGAATGTACGGAGTTGCAAAGGTTAAGGTGTTACACACTACAACACAGAAGAGGTGGCATGGGAGAGCAAGGCGACGATGAGGCAACAGTTCCCTCAGCTCTTCACATCAGGTAAATAAAGGAGCAGAAGCATGGAAAACACAAGTTTAGATCATTGAAATTCAAAATTTTTCATCTAGGGTCACATGCATCATGTAAGATTCATTTTTATCTATTTGATCAATGACAAACAGCATATTAAAACTCTTTTAATATATTTTGGATCTACATTTGCCATTTAAGATTTTAGAATTAATCTGATTAATTTTAAGAACCCTAGATTGGATCAAAACAGGTGCACTAACCTCTTGATGCACTGCAATGTGTTTGGCACCTTTGGGATGCGTCTTTAGGACACCAGATGTTGTCCCTCTAGCTTGTCCACACCAAGATCACCTATGGCAGCCCTTGAATAGCTTCTAAAGCTTTTTCTATGAATTAGAAAATCAAGTTTTACCTTTTGATAGATTGCATATGTAAACTGGACACTATAAACGATTTCTAATATTTTTAATACAAGAGATTGTTTGCTAATCTCTTTGAATTGATGAGAGATGAAGAAGAAGAGAGGGAGAGACAACCAAGGGGTGGTGGCACATTGGAGAACACAACAGCTTGTGTGTTTGTTCTTTCACCCTTATACTTATATAGCTAGGTCACCACTTAAAACCCTTGCCACCTGTAACCTTTTGATTAGCTCTAGGTTTAATTAACACAATAATATTATGCCAAGTGTCAAACCTATACTTAATCTTGATTTTAATCATCTTACGTGATAAAAAGACATATGGCAAGCTTATGTGTAATGCCATGCGTCACCATCTCATGGTGCCACATGTCACACTGTGAAATGACCAAAAAGCTCTTATGTCTTAATTTTGAGTTCTCAACCCAAAATAATTATTTCTCTTCTTCTAATCAATTTATATCTAATATAAATTAATTATTTAATCTTTATTAATTAATTTCCCATTAATTAAATTCATATTTAAACACTTTAAATAGAAATTTAACTCATACTATACATCCAATAACCTAGATTTGGTTTCAAGTCATGCGAGGGACTTTACAATCTAATTGCAAACCAAACCTATTTAATTAATCAATTAAACTCTTTAATTAATTAATTAAATCATATTTAATTTAGTGATTACTTGTATATGTGTGTGACTTACTAGGCTCATCACTAATTGGCAATGATACATGATATCAACTCTTAATATCATCCGAACTCTTTCTTACCATAAATGATTTCTCTAAACCATTTTATGCACCTCATAGATCATGATTAACACCTAGCATAGCATAACATGGCCACCCAATCAGTAATAAGGTTTACCTTAAATGAACCTATAATCATATGTTACCATGCACTAGAATCTCTCTGTTACAAAATCCCAATCCGAACTGGAGTCAAGGTTTATGCCAAACCCCATTTGCTTCTGTAACTTATTACTCATAGAAGCAAGCATGTAACACTTAGCTCTCATATCATGCTCCTTCCACTTGTCCAAAGTTTCATGTTCCTCTTAAGTGGCCTATGGAGGTAAGGGACCAGGAACATTTTAGTCTAGAATATATCCTATATGTTCAAGGTTCAGAACAGGTTTTAAATTTGTTAGCCAATCAGATAGATTGGGTCATGTCAACCTATTGCGATCAAGTATGCTTGCATGGATATTGGATGGTGGTGGTTGTTCTATGCTCATTATTATCAGAAAATTAACTGCAGAAAATAACCAGATTAATTAGTAAATATATCATGTAATTTACCAAAATGATTATGGTATTTTAATCAAATAGGTCCTCCCACTAACTTAGCGAATCCTACACTTCCAAAGTAGAAAACATAAATCCTAGTTGTATAGATTTCTAGTGGGTAATTGAATTCTTATAATTCTATTGATCATCCTCAGGTACATCCATTATTGGAATTAGAATAAACTATAAGTGAGCAACCCCTTGCCCATCACATCTCATGTGAGGTTCAATCCTTTACCTAGCCCCTAATACTCAAAATCTCAGGTACATCCATTATTGACTTATTTTGTATTTGTTAAGTTGATCCCATTGAGCCAGTAATTATGCAAATAATTTTAATGTCCTTAGGTACATCCAATATTGGCCATCAAACCATTTACATATTTACAACATCTCATACTTAACAATTATTCTTAAGAAAATCTCTTAAATTAATTGCATCTCATGCAAGTATTTAAAATTTCTTAAAATAATTATATCAATGGAGGACCCATGTTATAATTACTTTAATTATAGCATTTCCAACTTAATCATTTATTTAGAAGATTTTGTGGTCATCCTAATTACTATTAAGGTCTCACTGTGCACATTATCCAATTAGCATGCATATATCATATACTTGTATACATTCCCATACATTTCATGCATTCATGGATAAACAGTAAATGTGGTATGATCATGGACTCTCTAAGGGATTCAATTTTGAGCCACCAAGAATTGAATCAGGGCATTCCTAGGTGCATTTCATTCATTCAGATTACAAGAGTTGCTGAAGGAGTACATAACCAATACTTGATATTGAATTCCTCCCACTGGTCCCACCAATGCTCTTGACCTCCTTGAACTTCTTGCAATCCAATATTGCATAGTAATCCTTGGCATACCAAGGTGAATTTACAAGAACTAAATAAATGAAATTACATCCCAAAATTATTTCAACCTTAATAATACATGCCCAAAAATAAATTAAAATAAATTAATTAATTTACAACCTAAAGAAAACATGAAAGAAATAAATCTAATCACATTGGTCTTTTATAGTCCATGATCATCCATCATGCATATCACATTAAACAATTACATAAAACATACATACATAAATTAAATTGAATATCACATATTCAACTTAAAAATCCAGATTTGAATATAATTCAAAAAAATTTAAAATTCAGATTTGAATCACATTTAAACAAATTCAAAAAATTCAGATTTGAATCACATTTAAACAACTTTTAAAATTCAGATTTGAATCACATTCAAACAACTTTAAAAATTCATATTTGAATCTCATTCAAATAACTTTTAAAATTCATATTTAAATCACATTCAAACAACTTTAAAAATTCAGATTTGAATCACATTCAAATAATTTTTAAAATTCAGATTTGAATCAAAATTTAATTATGTGATTTAGAACTCTAATTAAACAATTTAATTAAACATAAAATGGACATAATTACGAGAATTAGATCATACAACAATTGCACAAATATTGCCCAAAACCATGCGCACCATAAGGGATGAACAAACCTTGCGCACACAATGGTGTTCATCACTAAGTCGCCACCTTTCTTTACAACCAGCAATAGATCTATCATCCCATGATTATACCACACAATTAAATCATATAATCAACAATCTAAATGGCAAATATTGTGGCTCTGATACCAATTTAAAGGAGCGGAAGCATGAGAAACACAAGTTTAGATCATTGAAATTCAAAATTTTTCATCAAGGGTCACATGCATCATGTAAGATTCATTTTTATCTATTTGATTTCAATGATAAAAAGCATATTAAAACTCTTTTAATATATTTTGGATCTAAATTTTCCATTTAAGGTTTTAGAATTAATCTGATTAATTTTAAGAACCCTAGATTAGATCAAAATAAGTGCACTAACCTCTTGATGCACTGCAGTGTGTTTGGCACCTTTGGGATGCATTTTTAGGACACCAGATGTTGTTCCTCTAGCTTGTCCACACCAAGATCACCTATGAGAGCCCTTGAACAGCTTCTAAAGCTTTTTCTATGAATTAGAAAATCAAGTTTTGCCTTTTGATAGATTAAAGATGTAAACTGGACACTAGAACCATTTCTAGTATTCTTAATTCAAGAGATTGTTTGCTAATCTCTTTGAATTGATGAGAGATGAAGAAGAAGAGAGGGAGAGGCAACCAAGGGGTGGCGGCACCTTTGAGAACATAGCAGCTTATGTGTTTGTTCTTTCATCCTTACACTTATATAGCTAGGTCACCACTTAAAATCCTTGCCAACTGTCACCTTTTGATTAGCTATAGGTTTAATTGACACAATGATATTATGCCAAGTGTCAAACCTATACTTAATCTTGATTTTAATCATCTTACGTGATAAAAAATACATATGGCAAGCTTATGTGTAATGCCATATGTCACCATCTCATGGTGCCACATGTCACATTGTGAAATGACCAAAAAGCTCTTATGTCTTAATTTTAAGTTCTCAAACCAAAATAATTATTTCTCTTCTTCTAATCAATTTATATCTAATATAAATTAATTATTTAATTTCTATTAATTAATTTTCCATTAATTAAATTCATATTTAAACACTTTAAATATAAATTTAACTCATACTATACATTCAATAACCTAGATTTGGTTTCAAGTCATGCTAGGGACTTTGCAATCTAATTGCAAACCAAACCTATTTAATTAATCAATTAAACTCTTTAATTAATTAATTAAATCATATTTAATTTGGTGATTACTTGTATATGTGTGTGACTTACTAGGCTCATCACTAATTGGCAATGAGACATGATATCAACTCCTAATATCATCTAAACTCTTTCTTACCATAAATGATTTCTCTAAACCATTTTATGCACCTCATAGATCATGATAACACCTAGCATAGCATAACATGGCCACCCAATCAGTAATAAGGTTTACCTTAAATGAACCTATAATCATATGTTACCGTGCACTAGAATCTCTCTATTACAAAAACCCAATCCGAGCTAGAGTCATGGTTTATGTCAAACCCCATTTGCTTCTGTAACTCATTACTCATAGAAGCAAGCATGTAACACTTAGGTCTCATATCATGCTCCTTCCACTTGTCCAAAGTTTCATGTTCCTCTTATGTGGCCTATGGAGGTAAGGGACCAGAAACATTTTAGTCTAGAACATATCCTATATGTTCAAGATTCAGAATAGGTTTTAAATTTGTTAGCCAATCAGATAGATTAGGTCATGTCAACCTATTGCGATCAAGTATGCTTGCATGGATATTGGATGGTGATGGTTGTTCTATGCTCATTATTATCAGAAAATTAACTGCAGAAAATAACCAGATTAATTAGTAAATATATCATGTAATTAACCAAAATGATTATGGTATTTTAATCAAATAGGTCCTCCCACTAACTTAGCGAATCCTACACTTCCAAAGTAGAAAATGGAAATCCTAGTTGTATATATTTCTAGTGGGTAATTAAATTCTTATAATTCTATTGATCATCCTCAGGTACATCCATTATTGGAATTACAATAAACTATAAGTGAGCAACTCCTTGCCCATCACATCTCATGTGAGGTTCAATCCTTTACCTAGCCCCTAATACTCAAAATCTCAGGTACATCCATTATTGACTTATCTTGCATTAGTTAAGTTGATCCCATTGAGCCAGTAATTATGCAAATAATTTTAATGTCCTTAGGTACATCCGATATTGGCCACCAAACCATTTACATATTTACAACATCTCATGCTTAACAATTATTCCTAAGAAAATCTCTTAAATTAATTGCATCTCATGCAAGTATTTAAAATTTCTTAAAATAATTACCTCAATGGAGGGCCCATGTTATAATTACTTTAATTATAGCATTTCCAACTTAATCATTTGTTTAGAAGATTTTGTTGTCATACTAATTACTATTAAGGTCTCATTGTGCACATTATGCAATTAGCATGCATATATCATATACTTGCATACATTCCCATATATTTCATGCATTCATGGATAAACAGTAAATATGGTATGATCATGGACTTTCTAAGGGATTCAATTTTGAGCCACCAAGAATTGAATCAAGGCATTCCTAGGTGCATTTCATTCATTCAGATTACAAGAGTTGCTGAAGGAATACATAACCAATACTTGATATTGAATTCCTCCCACTAGTCCCACCAATGCTCTTGACCTCCTTGAACTTCTTGCAATCCAATATTATATAGTAATCCTTGGGATACCAAGTTGAATTTACAAGAACTAAATAAATGAAATTACATCCCAAAATTATTACAACCTTAATAATACATGCCCAAAAATAAATTAAAATAAATTAATTAATTTACAACCCAAAGAAAACATAAAAGAAATAAATTCAATCACATTGGTCTTTTATATTCCATGATCATCCATCATGCATATCACATTTAACAATTAAATAAAACATACATACAAAAATTAAATTGAATATCTCATAATCAACTTAAAAATCCAGATTTGAATATAATTCAAAAAAATTTAAAAATTCAGATTTGAATCACATTCAAACAAATTCAAAAAATTCAGATTTGAATCACATTCAAACAACTTTTAAAATTCAGATTTGAATCACATTCAAACAACTTTAAAAATTCATATTTGAATCTCATTCAAATAACTTTTAAAATTCATATTTGAATCACATTCAAACAACTTTAAAAATTCATATTTGAATCCCATTCAAATAATTTTTAAAATTCAGATTTGAATCAAAATTTAATTGTGTGATTTAAAACTCTAATTAAACAATTTAATTAGACATAAAATGGACATAATTATGAGAATTAGATCATACAAAAATTGCACAAATATTGCCCAAAACCATGCGAACCATAAGGGATGAACAAACCTTGCGCACACAATGGTGTTCATCACTAAGCCGCCACCTTTCTTTACAACCAGCAATAGATCTATCATCTCATGATTATACCACACAATTATATCATATAATCAACAATCTAAATGGCAAATATAGTGGCTCTTATACCAATTTAAAGGAGCGGAAGCATGAGAAACACAAGTTTAGATCATTGAATTCAAAATTTTTCATCAAGGGTCACATACATCATGCAAGATTGATTTTTATCTATTTGATTTCAACGATAAACAACATATTAAAACTCTTTTAATATATTTTGGATCTACATTTTCCATTTAAGATTTTAGAATTAATCTGATTAATTTCAAGAACCCTAGATTAGATCAAAATAAGTGCACTAACCTCTTGATGCACTGCAGTGTGTTTGGCACCTTCGGGTTGCATTTTTAGAACACCAGATATTGTCCCTCTAGCTTGTCCACACCAAGATCACCAATGAGAGCCCTTGAACAGCTTCTAAAGCTTTTCCTATGAATTAGAAAATCAAGTTTTTCCTTTTGAGAGATTACAGATGTAAACTGGACACTATAAACCATTTCTAGTATTTTTAATTCAAGAGATTGTTTGCTAATCTCTTTGAATTGATGAGAGATGAAGAAGAAGAGAGGGAGACGCAACCAAGGGGTGGAAGGCACCTTTGAGAACACAGCAGCTTGTGTGTTTGTTCTTTTAACCTTACACTTATATAGCTAGGTCACCACTTAAAATCCTTGCCACTTGTCACCTTTTGATTAGCTCTAGGTTTAATTGACACAATCATATTATGCCAAGTGTCAAACCTATACTTAATCTTGATTTTAATCATCTTACGTGATAAAAATACATATGGCAAGCTTATGTGTAATGCCATGTGTCACCATCTCATGGTGCCACATGTCACACTGTGAAATGACCAAAATGTCCTTGTGTCTTAATTTTGAGTTCTCAATCCAAAATAATTATTTCTCTTCTTCTAATCAATTTATATCTAATATAAATTAATTAATTAATCTCTATTAATTAATTTCTCATTAATTAAATTCATATTTAAATACTTTAAATATAAATTTAACTTATACTATACATCTAATAACCTAGATTTGGTTTCAAGCCATGCTAGGGACTTTGCAATCTAATTGCAAACCAAACCTATTTAATGAATCAATTAAACTCTTTAATTAATTAATTAATTAAATCATATTTAATTTGGTGATTACTTGTATATGTGTGTGACTTACTAGGCTCATCACTAATTAGCAATGAGACATGATATTAACTCTTAATATCATTAGAAATCTTTCTTGCCATAATTGATTTCTCTAAACCATTTTATGCACTTCATAGACCATGGTTAACACCTAGCATAGCATGTCATGGCCACCCAATCAGTAATAAGGTTTACCTTAAATGAACCAGTAATTATATGTTACCATCCACAAGAATCTCTCTATTACAAAATCCCAATCTTAGTTGGAGTCATGGTTTATGTCAAACCCTATTTCGTATGAATATTATGTTCTCTTTTAATTCCAGTTCTTGATTAAAAGATTTTTCTCATCAGATACTCTTTTCTGATTAAATCTATCTGTTCTGGCCATGAACGTTAAACATCAAGAACAATTAAATGAACATAGGAGTTTATCCCTATTTACTTAGAGGAACAGATTCCATCTTGATCAACACCTACCTCCATATATAACTAGTAGGAGCCAACACATGCCCATATACCTATACACAGTACAAGTATGAAAGCAGTATCAAACTCAAACCACCTATATACAAGATAACTGTGCTATCTCAGATCTAAAGATTATATGCACTAATATGATTTATGACAATGCATTGACAAGAGTAAACTCCATTTGCTTGTTATAAGTGTCATTGGTTTAGCCTACTTATCATGTATAAGTGCCTATCATGTTTGTTATATGGCATGAGACTCACCATTCCATCTTATTTACATCCCATATAAATAACTTGGTAACAAACATGATTACAATCTTTCTGGATAAATCATGTCCTTATTGTGAAGTATCCTCGACTGTGAACCTATTTATGATACTTTGTGCTGGAAATACTGTCACTCATATTCTTAATAACTTAAGAATAGAATTTCTACCAAAATATCAATGGACCTTTTCTATTACACATAAATATATTATGTAAACAGAAAAGTGAAAATGCCTTTTTTTAATAAAAGATGTACAAGATACATACTAACTGATATGCTCTAGGGCATACTACTAACAGTAAATTTCAAGGATGAAATTTTTATTTAGAGGGAAAGAATTGTAACACCCTCACTGTAGATAGTCCGTACATTCTACTGTTCCGATGACTAATGTCTGTTCGGACTGCTAGAATGTCTGGAACTACACTTAAACTATAGTGAAGAGACATAAATTGATGGAATAAATGTTATGAAAATTAACAGAAAATAAAAGAAATGAATTGCTAATGGGTTAAACGAGCCGAGGTTCCAGCGATGGGTGACCGTACCAAGAAGCAACTATGAAGTCAGTTGCCGACCCCAGACCTGCGAGGAACCCTGACAAGTAAATATTTTGGATTAATTTAAGGTTTACTAAGGTCTAAATGACATTAAAAATTTCAAAGAAAATTTAAGAAAATTTATTAATTAGTACAAACAAAAATAACCCAACAAGCATAACGATGGGCATTTTGGTCATTTCAACCTCCGAGTGGGATTTTGACCTGAATGTCAATTAAAATGAGAGAGATTAAAATACATGAAATAAATTAAATTGTGAATTTATGTATAGAAATGGGAAAAGAAAAGAAAAGAAAAAGAAATAACTTTATTACATAAGCATGATGTCATAATGACATCATGAAAAATCCTAACCAACAAAATGTTAACAAATTATTAAAAGGAATAAGAAGAAAGATTAAAAGAGACAAAATAGACCAAAAGTGGTCATCTTCTTCTCTTCACTCACCATGGCCGAAACACCTTCATCAACTCTCTCCTCAATTTTCTTTTTTTAAAGCTTGATTTCCCTAAGGTTTCTACCCCAAAACCCTAAGTCACCTTCACTAAAAATTAATCCCACACCTAGATTAAGCTATTGGTAGCCAAGAAAGGAAGAAACAAAGAGGTTTTTATAAGTTCAAGAGGTGGCCATTAAAAGTTAGTGCACTATAACCTCTCCATCCACTTTTAGGTGTAACAAGCATACCAAATTAGGTAGAGCTTCATTAATTGAAAGAAATTGCTAAGAGAATGAACACTCCTATTTTCAGTAGCCACGAAATTCCCTAGGGTTTGATGTTTTTAATTGATAAAAATTGGTTCAATGATGATGTTTGATAAGTTGATATGCTTTAAAAGTTGAATGAATTGAATTTACACAAAATGGATAAATGAAATTAGGGTTTATGATCATGAATTGAGGATTTTGTATAATTGTTAGAATTTGACTATGTTGTGATGAATTGATGATATTTAGAAGTACCATGAATGCCAATTTTTAGTTTGGGAGATTAGAGGAAATGAATTGGTAGTGCATTTTCTATGCAGGTTGTGGGACTCTTTGAGTCCAGTGTGGTTTTTGACCGATAACTGAATTTGTACTGCTCTAATTGGTATGAGGCCAATTGAAGATGAAACTAGGGCCAAAATATTCCATTTTTCATGGAGAAACCATGCCCAAATTCTATCCATAAATTGACCTAATTACTGTTTGAATCTGGCTTACCAAATCTTCAACCTAGAAAAATGACTAAATGAATAGTACTAGTTCATATGGCCATAACTCCCTCTAGAAAGGTCTAAATGACCTGATTTTTATACCAGTGGAAAGCTTAAACATAGGAGTGCAACTTAAATGAAGAACACAGAACCCAGAAATGCCTCTAACCAAACCAAATTGCTAACACAAATTAGGTCACAAAACTGTCTAGAACCAAACTGCCAAGAATTTGCTGGACATAGGCCTACTCAATCAGTTTTGGCTAAAAGGCCATAACTTGTGTTAGTAGTATGCCCTAGAGCATATCATTTAGTATGTATCTTGTACATATTTTATTAAGAAAATGCATTTCCACTTTTCCATTTACATAAGATATTTATGTGTAATAGAAAAGGTCCATTGATATTTTGTTAGAAATATTATTCTTAAGTTGTTAAGAATATGAGTGACAATATTTCTAGTACAAAATATCATAAATAGGTTCACAATCGATGATACTTCATAATAAGGACATGACTTATCCAGAAAGATTGTATTCATGTTTGTTCCCAAGTTATTTATATGAGATATAAATAAGATGGAATGGTGAGTCTCATGCCATATAACAAACATGATAGGCACTTATAAATGATAAGTAGGCCGAACCAGTGACACTTATGACAAGCACATGGAGTTTACTCTTGTCAATGTTTTGTCATAAATCATATCAGTGCATATAATCTTTAGACCTGAGATAGCACAGTTATCTTGTATATAGGTAGTTTGAGTTTGATACTACTTTCATACTTGTACTGTGTATGGGTATATGGGCATGTGTTGGCTCCTACTAGTTATATATGGAGGTAGGTGTTGATCAAGATGGAATCTGTTCCTCTAAGTAAATAGAGATAAAATCCTATGTTCATTTAATTGTTCTTGATGTTTCAAGTTCCTGGCCAGGACATATAGATTTATTCAGAAAAGAGTTTCTGATGAGAAAATCTTTTTAATCAAGAACTGGAATTAAAAGAGAACATAATATTCATAGCAAATGGAGTTTGACATAAACCATGACTCCAGCTTGAGTTGGGATTTTGTAACAGAGAGATTCTAGTGCATGGTAACATATGATTATAGGTTCATTTAAGGTAAACCTTATTACTAATTGGGTGGCCATGGCATGCTATGCTAGGTGTTAACCATGGTCTATGAGGTTCATAAAATGATTAAGAGAAATCATTTATGGTAAGAAAAAGTTCTGATGATATTAAGAGTTGATATCATGTCTCATTGCCAATTAGTGATGAGCCTAGTAAGTCACACACATACACAAGTTATCACCTATTTAAATATGATTTAATTAATTAATTAAAGAGTTTAATTGATTAATTAAATATGTTTGGTTTGCAATTAAATTGCAAAGTCCCTAGCATGACTTGAAACCAAATCTAGATTATTGGATGTGTAGTATAAATTAAATTTATATTTAAAGTGTTTAAATATGAATTTAATTGATGAGAAATTAATTAATAGAGATTAATGAATTAATTTATATTTGATATAAATTAATTAGAAGAAGAAAATAATTATTTTGGGTTAAGAACTCAAAATTAAGACACAGGGGCATTTTGGTCATTTCACAGTGTGACATGTGGCACTATAAGATGGTGACACATGGCATAACACATAAACTTGACAAATGTTTTTTAATCATGTAAGATGATTAAAATCAAGATTACATATAGGTTTGACACTTGGCACAATGCGATTGGGTCACTTAAACCTAGAGCTAATCAAAGGGTGACATGTGGCAAGGGTTTAATGTGTTAACCTAGCTATTTAAGTGTTGTTATCAGAAAATAAAATACAACCAGCAGCCACACTCCTTGGTCATGCCATTTTACAGCCCTCCCTCTATTCTTCTTCATCTCTCATCAATTCAAAGAGATTAGCCATCAATCTCTTGAATTAAGAACACTAGAAATTGTTTCTAGTGTCCTGTTTACATCTCTAATCTCTTAAAAGGCAGAACTTGAATTTCTAATTAATAGAAAAGGCTTTAGAAGCTGTTCAAGGGCTGCCATAGGTGTTCTTGGTGTGGACAAGCTAGAGGGACAACATCTGGTGTCCTGAAGACGAATCTCAAAGGCGCAGACACGCTGCAGTGCATCAAGAGGTTAGTGTAATCGTTCTTGATTTAATCTAGGGTTCTAAAATTAATCTGATTAATTTTAAAATCTTAAATGGCAAATACAGATCCAAAAACATATTAAAAGAGTTTTAATATGTTGTTTATCATTGAAATCAAATAGATAAAAATAAATCTTGCATGATGCATGTGACCCTAGGTGAAAATTTTTGAATTCAATGGTATAAACTTGTGTTTTTCACGCTTCCGTTCCTTCAATTAGTATCAGAGCCACTATATTTGCCATTTAGATTGTTGATTATATGATTTAATTGTGTGATTTGATCATGAGATGATTGAACCATTGCTGGTTGGATCAAGAGGTGTGGCGGCATGCTTGATGAACTCCAACATGGTGCTCATGGCTTGGGAAGATCATGGTGCGCATGGTTGTTATTAAATTCTGCAATTGTTGCATGATGAAAGGTTCATCATATGACTAATTAAAATGTTTAATTAGGATTTTTAATCACACAATTAAATTATGATTCAAATCAGAATTTTAAAAATTGTTTGAATGTGATTCAAATCTGAATTTTAAAAGTTATTTGAATGTGATTCAAATCTGAATTTTTAAAGTTGTTTGAATCATATTTAAATCTGATTTTTTAAAATTGATTGAATGAAATTCAGATCTGATTTTTTAAAAAATGTTTGAATGTGATTCAAATCTGATTTTTTAAAAAATGTTTGAATGTGATTCAAATCTGAATTTTTGAAGTTGTTTGAATGTGATTTAAATATGAATTTTAAAATTTGTTTGAATGAGATTCAAATCTGAATTTTTTAAATTTATTTGAATCATATTCAAATCTAGATTTTTAAGTTGAATATGAGATATTCAATTTAATTTAAGTATGTATGTTTTATTTAATCGTTAAATAGTGATATGCATGATGGATGATCATGAACTATAAAAGACCAATGTGATTGGATTTATTTCTTTTATGTTTCTTTGGGATTGTAAATTAATTAATTTATTTTAATTTATTTTGGGCATGTATTATTAAGTTTGTAATAATTTTTGGGTTGTAATTTCATTTATTTAAGTTCTTGTAAATTCACCTTGGTATGCCAAGGATTACTATGTAATATTAGATTGCAAGAAGTTCAAGGAGGTCAAGAGCATTGGTGGGACCAGTTGGAGGAATTCAAGATCAAGTGTTGATTATGTACTCCTTCAGCAACTCTTGTAAAATGAATGAATGAAATGCACCTAGGAATGCCCTGATTCAATTATTGGTGGCTCAGAATTAAATCCCTTAGAAAGTCCATGATCATACCATATTTACTGCTTATCCATGAATGCATGAGATGTATGGAAATGTATGCAATTATATAATATATGCATGCTAAATGGATAATGTGCAAAGTGAGACCTTAATATTAATTAGAATGACCATAAAATCTTCCAAACAAATGATTAAGTTGGATATGCTATAATTAAAGTAATTATAACATAGGCCCTCCATTGGGGCAATTATTTTAAGAAATTTTAAATAGTTGCATGAGATGCAATTAATTTAAGAGATTTTCTTAAGAATAATTGTTAAGCATGAGATGTTGTAAATATGTAAATGGTTTGGTGGCCAATATTGGATGTACCTGAGGACATTAAAATTATTTACATAATTACTGGCTCAATGGGATCAACTTAACTAATGCAAGATAAGTCAATAATGGATGTACCTGAGATTTTGAGCATTAGGGGCTAGGTAAAGGATTGAACCTCACATGAGATGTGATGGGCAAGGAGTTGCTCACTTATAGTTTATTGTAATTCCAATAATGGATGTACCTGAGGATGATCAATAGAATTATAAGAATTCAATCACCCACTAGAAATCCATCCAACTAGGATTTCCATTTTCTACTTTGGAAGTGTAGGATTCGCTAAGTTAGTGGGAGGACCAATTTGATTAAAAGATCATAATCATATTTGGTTAATTACATGATACATTTACTAATTAATTTGGTTATTTCTGCAATTAATTTTCTGATAATAATGAGCACATAACAACCACTACCATCCAATATCCTTGCAAGCATAGTTGATCACAATAGGTTGACAGGACCTAATCTGTCTGATTGGCTAAGAAATTTGAAACTTGTCCTGAACCTTGAACATATAGGATATGTTTTAGATTCAAATGTTCCTGGTCCCTTACCTCCAGAGGCCACATAAGAGGAACATGATACTTTGGACAAGTGGAAGGAGCATGATATGAGAGCTAAGTGTTACATGCTTGCTTCCATGAGTAATGAGTTACAGAAGCAACATGAGAACATGCAGAGTGCGAGTGAGATCCTCCTTCACCTACAAGAGTTGTATGGTGAGCACAATAGGAATGCTAGGTATGAGATATCTAGACAGCTATTCCGTATGAGAATGTCTGAGGGACAGAATGTTGGGGATCATGTCCACAAGATGATTCGGCTGATTGAGCAGTTGGAACATCTTGACTTCAACATGGATTTCCAACTACAGACGGATTTGATCCTTCAGTCCCTTCCTGAGTCTTTTGGGAATTTTGTGACAAATTTCCATATGACTAAACAGGAATGCACCTAGCTGGTTTTACTCAACATGCTGGTTATTGCTCAAAAGAATATGCCAGGCAATAAAGGAAAAGAGGTAGCTTTGATTGCATCTTCTTCTACTGCAAATTCCAACAAGAAGAAGGTCAATAAGAAAAATAAATCTCAGATTCTTGGTCCTTCTAAGAAAATAGCTAAACAGAAAACAAAGACCAAAGCTGACAAAGGCAAAGCAAAGTGTTTCCATTGCCAGTAAGAAAGTGTTTCCACTGCCAACAGGAAAGTGTTTCCATTGCCAACAAGAAATTGTTTCAATTGCCAGTAAGAAAGTGTTTCCACTGCCCATAGTATAGCAATCTAAATTAATGCAATGCCATGGTGAAAGCCAACTCAAGTTCAAAATATATTTGGCACTTAAGGTTATTTCATGTTGCAGAAGATAGGATTGCAAAACTGGAGAAAATGGGGATTCTATCCTCATTGGGCTCTGAGCCTACTCCAACTTGTGAATCTTGCCTTCAGGGTAAAATGACTAGATCACCCCTTGTTGGACAAGGGCTAAGAGCTGAAAATATTTTGGAGCTAATACATAGTGATGTATGTGGTCCATTTAAAGAAATGGCTAGAGGGGGTTTTCATTATTTTATTACCTTTACTGATGATAAATCAAGGTTTGGGTATTTGTATTTGATGAAATACAAACATCAATTTTTTGAGAAGTTCAAAGAATTTAAATCTGAAGTAGAAAATCAAACAGGAAAGAGTATTAAAGCTCTTCAATCAGATCGTGGAGGTGAATATTTGAGTACTGAATTTGATAAATACTTGAGAGAGCATGGCATTGTTTCTCAGCTGACTCCTCCAGGAACGCCACAGTTGAATGGTGTATCTGAAAGCAGAAATCGTACCCTATTGGATATGGTACGTAGTATGATGAGCTATACTGATATGCCAATCTTCTTTTGGGGATTTGCAATAGAATCAGCTTTGTATATTCTGAATAGGATTCCATCAAAATCAGTTTCTTCCACACCTTATGAGATATGGCATGGAAGAAAACCAAGTCTTAAGCATGTTAAGATTTGGGGTTGTCCAGCTTATATCAAAAAGCTGAACACTGATAAATTGGAGACCAGATCAGAAAAAGGTTGATTTGTTGGATATCCAAAAGGTAGTTTTGGATATTATTTTTATTTGCCTACTTCACAAAAGGTTGTGATAAGTAGAGATGCCATATTTCTTGCACAACAGTTTGTTCAAGAAGGAGGCAAAGGAAGGCAAATATGAAGGAACGGAAGCGTGAAAAACACAAGATTATACCATTGAATTCAAAAAATTTTCGCCTAGGGTCACATGCACCATACAAGATTTATTTTTATCTATTTGATTTCAATGATAAACAACATATTAAAACTCTTTTAATATGTTTTTGGATCTGTATTTGCCATTTAAGATTTTAAAATTAATCAGATTAATTTTAGAACCCTAGATTAAATCAAGAACGATTACACTAACCTCTTGATGCAATCGCAAATGTCTCGCGCTTTGAGATTCGTCTTGAGGACACCAGATGTTGTCCTCTAGCTTGTCCACACCAAGAACAGCTATGTCAGACATTTAATAGATTCTTAAGCTTTTTCTATTAATTAGAAAATCTAGTTATGGATTTTAAGTGATTTTAGATGTAATGAGGACTCTATAAACAATTTCTAGTGTTCTTAATTCAAGAGATTGATGGCTAATCTCTTTGAATTGATAAGAGATGAAGAAGAAGAGATAAAAACCCTCAAAGTGGCGTGACAAAGGAGTGTGGCTGCTGGTTGTGTTTTATTTTCTCATAACAATACTTAAATAGCTAGGTTAACACATTAAACCCTTGCCACATGTCACCCTTTGATTAAGTGACCCAATCACATTGTGCCAAGTGTCAAACCCATATTTAATCTTGATTTTAATCATCTTACATGATTAAAAACATTTGGCAAGCTTATGTGTTATGCCATGTGTCACCATCTCATGGTGCCACGTGTCACACTACAAAATGACCAAAATGCCCCTGTGTCTTAATTTTGAGTTCTTAACGCAAAATAATTATTTTCTTCTTCTAATTAATTTATATCAAATATAAATTAATTAATTAATCTCTATTAATTAATTTCTCATTAATTAAATTCATATTTAAACACTTTAAATATAAATTTAACTTATATTATACATCCAATAATCTAGATTTGGTTTCAAGTCATGCTAGGGACTTTGCAATCTAATTGCAAACCAAACCTATTTAATTAATCAATCAAACTCTTTAATTAATTAATTAAATCATATTTAAATAGGTGATAACTTGTGTATGTGTGTGACTTACTAGGCTCATCACTAATTGGCAATGAGACATGATATCAACTCTTAATATCATCAGAACTCTTTCTTACCATAAATGATTTCTCTAAATCATTTTATGAACCTCATAGACCATGGTTAACACCTAGCATAGCATGCCATGGCCACCCAATTAGTAATAAGGTTTACCTTAAATGAACCTATAATCATATGTTACCATGCACTAGAATCTCTCTGTTACAAAATCTCAACTCAAGCTGGAGTCATGGTTTATGTCAAACTCCATTTGCTATAAATATTATGTTCTCTTTTATTTCCAGTTCTTGATTAAAAAGATTTTCTCATCAGAAACTCTTTTCTGAATAAATCTATCTGTCCTGGCCAAGAACTTGAAACATCAAGAACAATTAAATGAACATAGGATTTTATCTCTATTTACTTAGAGGAACAGATTCCATCTTGATCAACACCTACCTCCATATATAACTAGTAGGAGCCAACACATGCCCATATACCCATACACAGTACAAGTATGAAAGCAGTATCAAACTCAAACTACCTATATACGAGATAACTGTGCTATCTCAGGTCTAAAGATTATATGCACTGATATGATTTATGACAAAACATTGACAAGAGTAAACTCCATGTGCTTGTCATAAGTGTCATTGGTTCGGCCTACTTATCATTTATAAGTGCCTATCATGTTTGTTATATGGCATGAGACTCACCATTCCATCTTATTTATATCTCATATAAATAACTTGGGAACAAACATGAATACAATCTTTCTGGATAAGTCATGTCCTTATTATGAAGTATCCTCGATTGTGAACCTATTTATGATACTTTGTGCTAGAAATATTGTCACTCATATTCTTAACAACTTAAGAATAATATTTCTAACAAAATATCAATGGACCTTTTCTATTACACATAAATATATTATATAAACAGAAAAGTGGAAATGCCATTTATTAATAAAATATGTACAAGATACATACTAAATGATATGCTCTAGGGCATACTACTAACAAAATAGAGTTTGAATTGGAGAATTTTGACCAACCAACAGATCAGATGGATATAGATCCATCTAGTCAACCAATACCCATTGATGAAACATCTACAGCTGTTCCTCGTAGAACAACCAGGGTATCTCACCCTCCAGTGAGATCTGGTTTTCTTCATGAAGAAGAACAAGAGTTGTCTACTCATGAAGAAATAGATCATGGAGATGATCCAGTTACCTATGAAGAAGCTATATCAAATATAGACTCTTCAAAATAGATTGATGCTATGAAATCCGAGATTGATTCCATGTATAAGAATCAAGTTTGGGATCTTGTTGACCCACCTGAAGGTATTATACCTATAGGGAACAAATGGGTTTTCAAGAAGAAAATTGGTTCTGATGAAAAGGTAGAGACCTATAAGGCAAGGCTAGTAGCGAAAGGGTTTCGCCAAAGGCAAGGAATCGACTATGAGGAGACTTTCTCGCCTGTTGCCATGCTTAAATCAATTAGGATTTTATTAGCAATAGCTGCATACTATGATTATGAGATTTGGCAGGTGGATGTCAAAACAGCTTTTCTCAATGGATACATTGAAGAAAACATTTTCATGGAACAACCTAGGGGATTTGAATCCCAAGATGGTTCCAAGGTATGCAAGCTAAAGTGATCCATTTATGGGTTGAAACAAGCTTCGAGGAGTTGGAACATCCGTTTTGATGAAGCCATTAAATCCTTTGGTTTTATCAAAAATGAGGATGAGCCATGTGTATATAAGAAGGTTAGTGACAGTGCTATCACTTTCCTTGTCTTATATATGGATGACATACTGTTGATGGGTAATGACACAGGTATGTTGACGACTGTAAAGGTATGGTTGTCAAATACATTCTCCATGAAAGACTTAGGGGAGGTAACCTATATTCTTGGAATTCGCATCTATAGAGATAGAGCGAAAAGAATAATTGGTTTATCCCAAAGTCTATAATTGGAAAAGGTGTTAAAGAGGTTTAACATGCTTGATTCCAAGAGAGGATTGTTACCAGTGAGACATGGTATCCATCTTTCTAAAGAGATGTCTCCAAAGACACCTGAAGAAAGAGATAAGATGGCCAGGATTCCATATGCTTCGGCTATTGGAAGTTTAATGTATGCAATATTGTGTACTAGGCCGGATATCGCATATGCTGTTAGTTTGACTAGCAGGTATCAATCCAATCCAGGTTTAGAACACTGGATAGCTGTCAAGAATATTCTTAAGTACTTGAGAAGAACTAAAGATTTATTCTTGATTTATGGAGGTGGAGACTTGCAATTGGATGGTTATACTGATTCTGATTTCCAATCAGATATCGATGATAGAAAGTCTACCTCTGGATATGTGTTCATTTGTAATGGAGGTGCAGTCAGTTGGAAGAGTTCCAAATAGAGCACGACTGCAGATTCCACTATAGAGGCTGAGTATATTGCTGCATCAGATGCTGCAAAGGAAGCTGTTTGGATAAAGAAGTTCGTGACATAACTTACAGTAGTTCCTTCCATTGAGTCAGCAGTTCCACTACACTGTGACAATAATGGAGCAGTCATACAGGCTAAGGAACCAAGGTCTCACCAGAAATCCAAACACAAAGAAAGGCACTGCCACATTATCAGAGATATAGTTGGGCAAGGCGATATAGCCATGCAGAAAAATTAACATTAGCTGAAAAACCAGCTGATCCATTCATTAGGCCTTTGTAACAAGCTCAGTTAGACTGACATCTTGAGAAGATGAGTCTAAGGTATTGTAATGAATGGCTCTAGTGCTAGTGGGAGATTGTTAGTAGTATGCCCTAGAGCATATCATTTAATATGTATCTTGTACATATTTTATTAATAAAAGGCATTTCCACTTTTCCGTTTACATAACATATTTATGTGTAATAGAAAAGGTCCATTGATATTTTGTTAGAAATATTATTCTTAAGTTGTTAAGAATATGAGTGACAATATTTCTAGTACAAAATATCATAAATAGGTTCACAATTGAGGATACTTCATAATAAGGACATGACTTATCCAAAAAGATTGTATTCATGTTTGTTCCCAAGTTATTTATATGAGATATAAACAAGATGGAATGGTGAGTCTCATGCCATATAACAAACATGATAGGCACTTATAAATGATAAGTAGGTCGAACCAGTGACACTTATGACAAGCGCATGGAGTTTACTCTTGTCAATGTTTTGTCATAAATCATATTAGTACATATAATCTTTAGACCTGAGATAGCACAGTTATCTTGTATATAGGTAGTTTGAGGTTGATACTGCTTTCATACTTGTACTGTGTATGGGTATATGGGCATGTGTTGGCTCCTACTAATTATATATGGAGGTAGGTGTTGATCAAGATGGAATCTGTTCCTCTAACTAAATAGAGATAAAATCCTATGTTCATTTAATTGTTCTTGATGTTTCAAGTTCCTGGCCAGGACATATAGATTTATTCAGAAAAGAGTTTCTGATGAGAAAATCTTTTTAATCAGGAACTGGAATTAAAAGAGAACATAATATTCATAGCAAATGGAGTTTGACATAAACCATGACTCCAGCTTGAGTTGGGATTTTGTAACAGAGAGATTCTAGTGCATGGTAACATATGATTATAGGTTCATTTAAGGTAAACCTTATTACTAATTGGGTGGCTATGGCATGCTATGCTAGGTGTTAACCATGGTCTATGAGGTTCATAAAATGATTTAGAGAAATCATTTATGGTAAGAAAGAGTTCTGATGATATTAAGAGTTGATATCATGTCTCATTGCCAATTAGTGATGAGCCTAGTAAGTCACACACATACACAAGTTATCATCTATTTAAATATGATTTAATTAATTAATTAAAGAGTTTAATTGATTAATTAAATAGGTTTGGTTTGCAATTAAATTGCAAAGTCCCTAGCATGACTTGAAACCAAATCTAGATTATTGGATGTGTAGTATAAATTAAATTTATATTTAAAGTGTTTAAATATGAATTTAATTGATGAGAAATTAATTAATAGAGATTAATGAATTAATTTATATTTTATATAAATTAATTAGAAGAAGAAAATAATTATTTTGGGTTAAGAACTCAAAATTAAGACACAGGGGCATTTTGGTCATTTCACAGTGTGACACGTGGCACCATGAGATGGTGACACATGGCATAACACATAAGCTTGCCAAATATTTTTTAATCATGTAAGATGATTAAAATCAAGATTACATATAGGTTTGACACTTGGCACAATGTGATTGGGTTACTTAAACCTAGAGCTAATCAAAGGGTGACATGTGGCAAGGGTTTAATGTATTAACCTAGCTATTTAAGTGTTGTTATGAGAAAATAAAATACAACCAGCAGCCACACTCCTTGGTCACGCCATTTTGTAGCCCTCCCTCTATTCTTCTTCATCTCTCATCGATTCAAAGATATTAGCCATCAATCTCTTGAATTAAGAACACTAGAAATTGTTTCTAGTGTCCTGTTTACATCTCTAATCTCTTAAAAGGCAGAACTTGAATTTCTAATTAATAGAAAATGCTTTAGAAGTTGTTCAAGGGCTGCCATAGGTGTTCTTGGTGTGGACAAGCTAGAGGGACAACATCTGGTGTCCTGAAGACGAATCTCAAAGACGCAGACATGCTGCGGTGCATCAAGAGGTTAGTGTAATCGTTCTTGATTTAATCTAGGGTTCTAAAATTAATCTGATTAATTTTAAAATCTTAAATGGAAAATACAGATCCAAAAACATATTAAAAGAGTTTTAATATGTTGTTTATCATTGAAATCAAATAGATAAAAATAAATCTTGCATGATGCATGTGACCCTAGGTGAAAATTTTTGAATTCAATGGTATAAACTTGTGTTTTTCACGCTTCTGTTCCTTCAACTTGGTCTACAAAAATCCAAATGCAATGAAATTAGAGGAAAACTTTTCTTAAGACATAAATCTATAATATTGGTGTTTTGATCAAAACCCAGAAACCAAGGTAACTAGGTCAATTGACTAGGTCAAGTTAGTATGCAAATTTTGGAAATTGCCCAAGTGATCACTTGACCCCATAATAGTTTTTAGAGCATATCTCCCACTAGGAAACTTCAATTGGAATGAGCCAAACTGTTATGGAAACCTAAGAAACAGGGATCTAACTTTGTTGTAGAAACCTTTCTCAAATTATGAATGTAAGAATCCTAAAAGTTGAGTCAAACCACTGACCTGAACTGGAATCCTGTTGGCATAGGTACATGAGTCTGGGCTAGTTAATTGGCTATAAATAATTCTACAAAATTTAAAAAATTGTGATTCAAAATTCTAAGTGACCATAAGATATAGAGTAACAATTTCTATGAAGAACACTAAGCCTGAAAGTTGCTGCAACATGTCCAATTAATTAGGTAAAATGTAACTCCAAAATTTGCTTAGTTATGGAGCTAGAATAGGGATATGAACCAGTTGTGGTTATTTGGCCATAACTTGAGTTTTAAAACTCCAAAAGACATGATTCAAAAGAGAAAATAAAGACAAGACATAGAGGAACAACTTTCATGGTGGAAGTGTGGCCAAACAGTGGCCACAAACTGATCAAATTGATAGTTAAAATTAAGACACTGAAACTGAACCTAAAGAAAGGTTCATGAAATAATTTATTTTATGGTAGGGGCTTAATCTTAATAAATTTCCTAATGCATAAACTATATGAAAGTGCAAGTGGGACCTACTTTTCTACTACATAATGATACATGATATGAAATAATAAGTTCGAAATTAAGTAATAATGTTTAAATTGCCCAAAGTATACCTAGACTTATGTATATAGCTTGGATACCAATTAGGGACTACAGATTGCAGTACTGCTCATATGAATGATCATTGATAGACAACAAATGTCTGAGATGGTTATTCTACTGGCTTTATACCTGCCCGTTGGCCATAGTGCCTATTATCATTTCTAGCTTTATACCTACCCGCTGGCCTTGTGCCTGACATGACCGATGTATGCTTGATAGACATACGGATGTCTGACTAGTATACTCCCGGGTATCCAGTCTTTATAATCTGTTATAGATTACTTAGGCACTAATACAAATTTAATTAGATAGAATATGAAAGGAATAAATAGAGAAGATTTTGATAGATTTAATTTTTCCCAAAGTTTATTAAATATATGAAGGACCCAAAATACATGGAAATATATATAGCTTAGTTGTAACACCCCTATGTTCGGTAGTGCGTTCTACTGTTTCGGTGACCATTGTCTGTCCAGACAGCTAGAATGCCTAGAACTACACTTAAATATTGATGAGGAGACATAAAATAATGAAATACAAGAAAAGAAAATACAAGAAAAACAAAGAAAAAATAATAGCAATGAAATGTAACCAAGTTAAATGAGCCGAGAACCCTAGCGATGGGTGATCACACCGAGAAGTTGTGGCATGGACCGTTGACTAGCTCTGGACCGCGGGGAACCCTGAAAAATATTTTTAGGACTTAAATGAATATCTATTGAAGCATAAATATCACTAGAAATATAAAAGAAAAATTAAACAATTAGTACAAAAAAAAAACGAGAAATCGAGAAAACGACAAAACTCGGTGTTACTGAAAAATCAAAAATATAAACTAAAGAGGGGCATTTTGGCCATTTGACACCTAGAGTTGGCTTTTGACCTAAATTTCCATGAAAATAAAGTGGTATTAAAATTTGAAAATTTCATGAAAAATGAAAATTGGAATGAAATGTAATTAAGGGAAATTAAAGGGATAAAGTTTGGGATAATTAAAAGTTTAATTAAATTATTATTATTTTAAAATTAGTGGACCTTAGTGGGACATATATAAGCATATGAGACA
Source organism: Hevea brasiliensis (assembly GCF_030052815.1). NCBI lineage: Eukaryota > Viridiplantae > Streptophyta > Magnoliopsida > Malpighiales > Euphorbiaceae > Hevea > Hevea brasiliensis. The sequence goes on along the minus strand of NC_079499.1, from coordinate 77,134,655 downwards.
TAGTGGACAGCCATATTTCATCATCTTCATCTATTTAATTTCACTTTTTCAAATTCATTTTTTCTTCTCCATGAAAACTCCATAACCGGCCATGGAAGGAAGCTTCATGCAATCATCATCAAGCCAATTTCCACCCAAATTTCTTCATTAATCCTTGCCTACACACCTTGGGCAGCATATTGGTAGTAATTTTAAGGAGGTTTGGTGAGGTTTTGGTCAAGCTTCAAAAGTGGTAAGTGAGTGTTTTCAATTCTTATTTCATTAAAAGTGTAACCAAGGTTGTGGGTAGTTGATTTATGGAAGAATTTTTGAAGTTTGATGAATTAATGGAAATGTACATTTTGGCAACCGTGGAACCTCAATAAGAATAGCTTATTCTTGCATGTAAATATTGGTTTGAATGATGATTTAAATGTTTGATTGTATTGTACTTGAATTCCATGTGTAAGGTATGATTTGGAAGCTTAAAAAGTGAAAATGGCAATTGATGGGTATGTATAAATTTGTGGCAGCCTCATGAAGAAGATTGAAGTGTTTGAGTTCATGAAATATTGTTGAATTATGTTGTCATTGATAGCAGCATGTGTATATAAATAATTGTTTGAATTTGGACATGGAAAAGAGGTTTGTTCATGTGGTTGAATTATGGTAAATGGGACTTTGGAAAATTTTGTATTATATTGTGTATGTTGAAAGTGGTTACAAGCTGCCAAACTAACAAAAAATGTGTTGCTAAATGTGTTAGTGTTATGGTACAAACCAGAATTGACATGGATGTGTAACTTGGTAGGTGTTGAATGTGTCCTTTGGTATGTGATGAAGAGTGTGTAGCAGGGCACTGTGTGTTTTAGCTTAGAACCTTAAGTGTGTGACTCCAATTGGTATGAGACCAATTGGAGGTGAAACTAGGCACAAAATGTGCCAAGTTTCATGAAGGAAGCTTACCAAAATTCTGCCTAGAAGGTGACTTGAAAAATGACCAAATCCTGATTAGTGAATTGAAAGCCTGAAAATTGACCATTTGGGCAGTAGTTAGTGTTTTGACCATAACTCACTCAAAACAGGTCCAAATGACGTTAAATTTTTCCCACGAATAGTTTAGACATATATCTACAATTCTTATGAGGACACCAAAGCCCAGAAATGGCCATAACCAAGCTAAATAGCTTACAAAAGTTCAGGTACCAAAACTGGCAGAACCAAAATTGACCTAAAAATGACCTAAAGTTACCATTTTGATGCATTCTGTCTAGTATTGGTAAATTGACCATAACTTGGTCTACACAACTCAGAATGACCTGAAATTTTGCCCCGTGCGTAATAAGACATAGACCTACAAGTTTGTAGTTTGGACCAAAACCTGAAAACCGAGGAAACTAGGTCATCCGATTAGTTAAATTAATATACCGAAATCCGGCAAATTGCAATAAAATGCAATATACTTGAAAGTGAATTTGGTAACATCTACCAATACTAAAAGGCTATAAAATGTGACATATTGGTAACATTAAAACCTAATTCACCTAGAGTGCATCGAGGGTCAACATTTTAGGTTGAGTAAGGAAAATAATAGAATTCAATAAATTAATTATTAAGCCTTATTGTTCGAGACAGTTTAAATGAGTACTGAAACACTTCAAATTGTGTGTTTCAGTTAGCAAAGACTCAGGAGAGGGGAAGGAAACACTGAGTCAGGACCAAGAGACAATTATCAGAGGTTTGTGCACAACTAGTTTTTAACTGATTTTGTTCTGAATATTTCATATGATTAAATGACATATTTTTCTTATGTACTATGTTTAACAAGCATTGGATTTAATTCAATGATTATTGAAATTGTTATAGTATGTATGAATTTAGCTTTGTGAAATTGTATTTCCATAAGTTTTAAGCATTGTTGTGGATTGAATAAATTATGTTTTGGAAAATTGTGATAGAACATGTTTTGAATTATGATGCGTAATTTGCATGGAAAAATGCAAATTTATGATTTGAATTGTGATGAGCATAAAAATTATTGGATATTGGAATTGACTTTGAATCGAATTGTATTGTGATTTATGCTCACTAAAAGTATTGCGATATTGTTTTATATCTCACTATAGATACTTGACTAGGTTATTATCCGTCTCTCTCATTTGTTGAGAAGACAATGGAGTTAGTTGAGTTTTGATTGAGTTAGTTGTGTTTTGATTACTATGATACGTGCATAGGCTTAGATTCTCCTCTTATTAGAGGTTAGATCTAAGTTTTATGTTATGGCTCTTTCAGAAGATTCATTATTGTGGTGTGTAATGTGCACGATGATTTGACCTCCCCAACCATAGGGAGTTAGAATCCTATTCGACCTCCCCGACCATAAGGAGTTAGAATCACCCCGAAGATGGCCCTTTCGGATTAGTCTTGCATAGTTAGTGAGATAAAGAATGGTTTTCGAGATAAAGAATGTTTTTAAATTGTAAAGAATTGTGATTTCAATTATGATTTATGTATAATTGATTTTGTTGGAATTACCTTAAATGGGTAGTTATGATTTGTTAAATTAAATTTCGTGATCAATTCATTTTATACAAATGATTTACATTATTGGCAATGAATATTTTGAGTTTTGGAATTTGATGAGTATTCTAATTGTAACACCCCTATGTTCGGTAGTGCGTTCTACTGTTCCGGTGACCAGTGTTGTTCGGACAGCTAGGATGCCTAGAACTACACTTAAATATTAGTGAGGAGATATAAAATAATGAAATACAAGAAAAGAAAATACAAGAAAAACAAAGAAAAATAATAGCAATGAAATGTAGCCAAGTTAAACGAGCCGAGAACCCTAGCTGTCACACCCTACCCCTCCGTAAGGCATAACATGATCCCGTAGTATACCTAATGAATTACCAACTTTGTCTCCTGATAGCCCATTAAATACACAACAAGGGATTTTAAAATTTTTCTTACGTCTTTTTATAGTGGTGAGCACTATTTACAGGTGTTAAAAATTTTTTTTCAACAGAAGTGAAACAGCTAACACATTTGAATAATTAACAATTTCTGCAAAAATTTTGGCAGAGTGCCCTCTGTAATTTGAATAAAATGGTTCTTCAAAAACCTGTAAAAAGCACTTCAAATATATTTCTCAATCTCAAACTCCAACATCCAAATCAACACAATAAGTTTCTCAACATTTGTCTACTCAATCCACAATAATTTTCCAGAATTTTCAAAAACTGAGATAAAAGAAATATATCACAATATTTACAAACCAAAATAATTTACAACTTATTTTACAACTTCAATGTGCAATTTTAAATTTACAACTGCTCAAAACCAATACCACTATATACATACAGTGATCATATATTATAATACAAAATGCAAAATATGGTATACTCAATATACCCGATGATCTCTCACTGAAGCACTAGCAGCCTAGTCTGCTGCCCTGTCAGTCTGTCTACCTGCGACACCAATGAAAAGCTATCGCTGAGTAAAATTTACTCAGTGGTGGACAATAACAATTTGAAATGCAATATATAAATCTTTTATTGACAATTCACAAATCAAATGATTCACAATTCCATTTCACAATTTACAAAGTTCATATAACACAAATTTGATCAAATAACTGAGTAACACAGTTTTTCTAATCAATAACACAATTTGATCAAATAACTAAAGAATACAGTTTTGCCAATCAATAACACAATTTGATCAAATTACTGAAGAATACAGTGTTGCCAATCGATAACACAATTTAGGCCATTACACAATTTTCCCACACATGCCGTGTTGTACACCATGACAAGACACACTCACCCCAATAATCGAAATCAATGAGGGAGAAAGCTAGCTAAATAATGAGTACTCATCCATACTCGCCTCAGACTAACAAGTCAAAGAGGGAGGAATATAATATACTTATCAGAGCACTTCCAGGCGTTACGTATTGCCATCCCTGCAAGCTCCTGAGTTCACTCGTGAGAGTTCCCAAGAATCGTAGGCGTTACGTATCACCGTCCCTACTTTGCTCTGATAACACTAAACACATTTTATCTCAAAATTTCAACTTACAAATTAGGCAACACAATAATTTTCAAATAGAATTTCCAAAGCCAAAACAATCAAATATTATTCATAACTCATATCTCCAATAAATTTTCTAGTAAAAGCAGTGAATATAAAAGTATTGTGCACGGACACAATTTAAAACTATAATGTTCAAATAATTTTTTAAGTAGAAAATAAGAAATCAAAATTATTGTGCACAAACACAATTTAAAATAATAACATACAAATAATCATAATTCATTTTAATTGAAAAAATTCAAAAGAAATAACTATTGTGCACAAACTCAATTTAAAACAATAACATACAAATAATCATAATTTATTTCAATTAAAAAATTCAGAAGAAATAAATATTGTGCACAAACACAATTTAAAACAATAACATACAAATAATCATAATTTATTTCAATTGAAAAATTCAAAAGAAATAAATATTGTGCACAAACACAATTTAAAACAATAACATACAAATAATCATAATTTATTTCAATTGAAAAATTCAAAAGAAATAAATATTGTGCATAAACACAATTTAAAACTATAATGTTCAAATAAATTTTTAAGTAGAAAATAAGAAATCAAAATTATTGTGCACAAACACAATTTAAAATAATAACATACAAATAATCATAATTTATTTTAATTGAAAAATTTAAAAGAAATAACTATTGTGTACAAACATCTGATAACTGTCTTTTGGCTCTGACTCAGTGTTTCCTTCCCTTTCCCTGAGTCTTTGCTAACTGAAACACACAATTTGAAGTGTTTCAGTACTCATTTAAACTGTCTCTAAGAATAAGGTTCAATAATTATTTTATCGAATTCTGTTATTTCCTTAGTCAACCTAATATGTCGACCCTCAATGTAGTCTAGGTGAATTAGGTTTCAATGTTACCAATATGTCACATTTTATAGCCTTCTAGTGTTGGTACATGTTACCCAATTCATTTTCATGTATAGTGCAATTTGTCGGATTCCGGTATACTAATTTGACCTAACCGGATGAGTTAGTTTCCTCGGTTTTCGGGTTTCAGTCAAAACTACAAACTTACAGATCTATGTCTTATTGCACGCGAGGCAAAATTTTAGGTCATTTTGAGTTTACTAGACCAAGTTATGGTCATTTTACTATTGCTGGTCAAAGTGCATCAAAATTGGTCACTTTAGGTCATTTTAGGTCATTTTAGGTTCGGCCAGTTTTTGGACCCAAACTTGTGCAAGCTATTTGACTTGCTTATAGTCATTTCTGGGCTTTGGTGTCTTCATAAGACTTGTAGATATATGTCTCAACTATTTATGGTAAAAATTTCAGGTCAATTGGATCAGTTTTGAGTGAGTTATGGTCAATGCACTAACTACTACCCAAATGGTCAATTTTCAAGCCTTAAATGCACTAATCCGGGTTTGGTCATTTTTCAAGTTACCTTCCAAGCAAAATTTTGGTAAGCTTCCTCCATGAAAGTTGGCACTTTCTGTGCCTAGTTTCACCTCCAATTGGTCTCATACCAATTGGAGCCACACACTTAAGGTTCTAAGCCAAAACACACACTGCCCTATTGCACATTGTCCATCACTCATCAAAGGACACCTTTAACACTTACCAAATTACCCATTCATGCCCATTTCTAGTTTGTACCATAACCTAAACACATTTTACTTCATATTATTGGTCATTGTGGCAGCTTATAATCACACTCAATATGCACCTTATAGTACAGAATTTTTCAAGTTCAAATTACAAACAATTCAATCACCTAACCTAGCTCATTTACATTTCCAACCTCACACCTTCATACACATACACAAGCTGCCATAACAAGTACCATAATTCAATAATAATATTCCATAAACCAAACCATGAAACAACATTTTTATGGTCCACAATTCAAGCTGTTGATTTGTACCTCACTTTGAATAAAGTTCCAAGCTTCTAAATTCAAGTATGCATTCACATATACTTAGTATACATTACCCAATTTATTCCTACACATATAATGTGACACCCCTTACTCGTCTACAGTGTAGCCGAGCAAGTTATGCCACTCAGTGTGCCAGAGTACCAATTTATGTTTCTATTAAAATTTATCCCTTTATAATTCATTTATTTTCAATTTTGACAAATCTGAATTTATCCACAAATTTTATAGAAAATCCGGCAAAGTGCCGGCTGTAAATTGGAAAAACAGTTCTTCTGAACCTGTTTAAAAACACTTCCAAAATAATTTCCAAATCCAAACTCCATTATACACATTCAAGTCAATCTCAAAATCTCAATCTCAAATCACAATACTATTTTCAAAGCTTTTCTGTTCACTTCATCACTTGAAGCATATTCACAAATGATTCTCAACATTTCATTTATCAACATACATTATGCAGAAAATCTCAATAATATGAAATTTTATATATTTACATTAATACATAATTACAGGAGTTTCTAGTTACAATCTAAACTAATACAAAATGCAAAAATACAAAAAGGCCACCTATAGTCCTAATGTCCTATCATATGCAGTGCAGATGTGAGGTGACTTTGGACCCCGGATGCAGCTCTGAAGGCTCACCCCGTTTGATGTCTGCTGGGCTCGCCAGCTAGGTCTCCAGTACCTGCACGTGGCAAAAGCGACGCGCTAAGCAATTCTACTTAGTGGTGACAATATAAAATAAAATAAAATAAAATGGAATAAAATAATTATGCAAAATGTATGATTTTATTTTTGGGTAGACTTGATTTCTAGTATTACTTGCAGTATTATTCACTTAAAATTTGGTAATGTTTATTATTATTGCCCGAGTAACCCATACTAGTTGACTGAACTGGATAAACGGGTAAAACGACACTGGGTACTAAGTACCTCGGACCATTACACCATCGGTCACCTTGTGTCTCCCGGTGTGCAACAGAACAGCTAATAAGCTGTAATAATTATCAGGGATAAAACCCAAGCATATCAACTCAAATAACATAGCCAAAGGCTATTATTTCACAGAATGGCATGAGAAAGCCATGAAACACAGAATGGCATGAAGCCATATGCAATACTGCTAACAGAACCCTATTGGCATGCCAAGCTATCCAAACCAATCTTGTTAGGTATACTAGGGCATTTTACACTTTTGAGTTTTACAATTTTTGAATTTCAAGTTTTGATGTTACTATTCACTTCATTAGTCAACCAAAATGTTAACTTTTGCATAGACAATAGGTACATTGGTTTTAATACTCCCAACATACCACGTTTTGCATTCAAAAGTTGTTGGTATTGGTTGCCAATACCCTTTCTAAGCTTAATGTTAATTAAGCAGAATTTTCAGTTTTCATGCCTCATTTTTACTATTCCATTAGTCATTTTTGTAGTGAGAATTTGGAAAAAATGATCAACATGAAAGTTGTTCCTTATTTTGTCTAGTTGAATTTCGTTTTTTGAATCACTCCATTTGGAGTTTTGTAGCTCAAGTTATGGTCCAGAAACTACAACTGGCCTGATTGAAATTTTTCTGGACTGACCATATCTATAGTGCAGTGAATAGTGAATGCAACTCACTTGTTGGATAGGTTATGGTCATAATTTGAGTAAGGTTTCTTCATGAAAGTTGTTGGCCTATATCTCAGCTTTTTACTAGTAAACGTTCAGGTCAATTGGACTTTTCTACATTGAGTTATGGCCAAATGAATTTGGTCATTCTGCAGAAACAGACTGCAGGTCACCCGGATTAAGGCAAGCTTTTGGTCTACTTGGTTTGGTTTTATGGGCATGGTTTCTTCACCAAAGTTGTGCCATTATGTGTGCAGTTTCATGTCCAATTAGCCTTGCACTAGTTGAACCTCTACAATTTATGTTATGGCTGCCCAAACCTACTGGACTCAAGTCTAATTCTGCAGGTCACTCCATTCTGCAGGTCACTTTCATGGCAGCCACACCAAACCCAATCCCATCACTCAACACACTTCATTTTTAATTTAAACAGAACTAAATGGTAATTATTTGACTATTAAAACCTATTTTCATCATCACATGGTCAAAATCCCATTTTTCCACCCTAAACCCTAACTCACTCATTACCCTTCATGCATTTTCATTGCATTTCTTCAATCCACTTAGTAAATACATATTATGGGCAGCCATGATAGTCTTTTAATTTCATTAAACTCAGCACAATATAACCATAACCATGGCTACCAAAAATCTAGGGTTTACATACAAATGGTATTCAAAATTTTTTTTTTCTTTCTAATTTACACTCATTCAAAGTCCTTATCATGAATTTAAAGTAAAATTCATGGTTAGGTCACTAACCTCAAAGGAGTGATATTTTCCCACTTGCTAAAACTCTTGTTTTCCTCTTCTTTTTGCTCCCAAAAGGATCACCAAAGTGTAGGAGCAAGTTTTTGTGTTGAGAAATTTAAGTTTTAATGGATGGAAACCCAAGAAATCAAGCTTGGGTAAAGCTTGGCTATGGAGGGCTATGGTGGGAGAGGCCAAGAAGAAAAAGAAGAAGTGTCTTTTTTTTTTTTCTTCACTTTCTGCCCATTTATTCTCTTTTTATATACCTTGGTGACATGTGTCAACACTTGATTGGATTGGAGACTTTTAATGACATCCTTATGATGTCATTATTTCAATTTCTTTCATTTTTCCATCCTTTTCTTGTCCAATTAATTTCAATTAAATTTTTAACAACATTTAATCCTATTTTATGTTTTATAAATTCTTTATTTAACTAGACAAGTTGGCCCAAAAATCATTTCTAAAGACAAAATGACCAAAATGCCCTCCGTTTGGCTTAACGGGCCAAAATTGTCTTTACCGATTGAAAAATTTTTCTAAGCATTTTCTTGGCATTCTAATGCCATAAGAACCTCAATGACCCTTCTCTAGAGTCCCAAGAATTATTTTATAATTTTTCCTAATTTTTTCTTTTTAATTATTTGAGTTAATTTTTTTATTCTTCACTTTAGTTTAAATATTTTTCCGTACGTTCTAGCTGTTCGGACCGACACTAGTCACCGGAACAGTAGATTGTACGGACTAGCTAAAATGAGGATGTTACAACTCTTCCCCTCTAATAAAAATTTTGTCCTCGAAATTTACTTGATGCAAACAGTTGAGGGAACTGTTGCCTCATTATCTCTTCACTTCCCAAGTTGCCTCTTCAGTGTTGTGGTGCCTCCAAAGCAGTTTCACCAGTGGAATTTGTTTATTTCTCAGTTCCTTCACTTCCCGAGCTAGGATTTGTATAGGTTTACTGTGTATATCAAGTCCGGTCGGATTTCAATCTCTTCCGTGCAAATGACATGTGAAGGGTCTGAGCGATATCTTCTCAGCGTGGAAACATGGAATACATTATGAATTTTATCCAGTCCTAGTGGTAAAGCTAGCCGATAGGCCACTGGTCCCACACATTCAATGACTTCATATGGGCCAATGAACCTAGGGCTTAACTTACCCTTTCTCCCAAACCTCAGTACTTTCTTCCACGGTGAGACTTTGAGAAACACTTTATCGCCAACTGCATACTCTATCTCTTTTCTCTTAAAGTAGGCATAAGATTTCTGTCTATCTGAGGCAACCTTCAAGTTAGCTTTCATTATCTTCACTTTCTCCTCAGTCTGTTTCACCAGGTCTGGTCCTACCAGCTTATCTTCGCCCAATTCAGTCCAACACACTGGGGTTCTACATTTCCTTCCATACAATGCTTCATATGGAGCCATTTGAATGCTAGCTTGGTAGCTATTGTTATATGCGAATTCTGCCAGTGGGAGGTATCTATCTATTCCAACTCCCCTCAAACTCAATGACATAACTCCTTAGCATATCCTCTAAGATCTATCACATAATTCACATTGTTACTATCATTTCAATTTATTAATTGCAAAAATTCAATTAGTTCTTAGGTTTATCTGGATTACTCGTTCTGACTGTCCATCCGTATGGGGATGAAAAGCCGTGCTAAAGCGGAGTTGTGTGCCCAAGGCTTCTTGTAACTTTTTCTAGAATCTCATTGTAAACCTTGGATCTCGGTCAGATATGATGAAAAGTGGGATTCCATACAATCTAACTATCTCACAAATATATAATTCTGCTAGCTTCTCTAGTGAGTAGTCAGTCCAAACTGGTAGAAAATGTGCTGACTTTGTCAATCTATCCACTATCACCCACACTGCATCATGCTTCGTTTGGGTGAGAGGTAAACCACTAACAAAATCCATAGTGACCCAGTCCCATTTTCATTCAGGTATACTTATAGGCTGTAGCAATCCTAATGAAACTTGATGTTCTACTTTAACTTGCTGACATGTCAAACACTTAGTCACATAGTCAGCTATATCCTTTTTTATACCAGGCCACTAATAATGAGGCTTCAAATCATTATACATTTTTGTGCTTCCCGGGTGCATAGCATAAACACTAGTGTGTGCTTTTTCCAGAATACTAGTCTTCAGTTCCCCATCATCTGGTACACACACTCTTCCTCTATAGTACAGACACCCATCTGCTTTCACCTCATATTCAGTTTCCTTTCCTTCTGGAATTTTACCCACAATGGCCATTAGTTTTTCATCTGCCCTCTGCCCATCTTGTATCTGCTGTAGCAGGGTTGGCCTCACTTGCAACTCAGCCAAAATAGCTCCATCTTGAGCTAAGGACAGACAGGCATTTAGTGATCTTAAAGCTGTGATGGACTTCCTGCTCAAGCCATCAGCAACTACATTTGCCTTCCCAGGATGATAATCTATCATGCAATCATAGTCCTTAAGGAACTCAATCCATCGCCTCTATCTAAGATTGAGCTCCTTCTGGGTTGGCAAATATTTTAGACTCTTGTGGTCTATATAGATGTAGCATTTTTCACCATATAAATAATGCCTCCATATCTTCAGTGCGAAGATAATTGCTGCTAACTCCAGGTCATGAGTAGGGTAGTTCTGTTCATGTGGCCTTAACTGCCTGGAAGCATAGGCGACTACTTTCCCCTCTTGCATCAATACACACCCTAGCCCATTATGTGAGGCATCACTGTAGACCACAAAGTCTTTTCCCGACACTGGCTGTGTTAACACTGGTGCTTCTGTCAACACATCCTTCAGCCTCTTAAAACTGGCTTGGCACTTGTCATTCCAGCCAAATTTTATATTCTTGTGCAACAACTTGGTCATTGGAGCAGCTATAAAAGAGAACCCCTTTCACAAATCTTTTGTAATACCCAGCTAACCCCAAGAAACTTCTGACCTCAGCTGTATTTCTGGGAGGCTTCCATTCCATCACTGTTTCTATCTTTTTGGGATCTACTCTAATCCCCTCTACTGATACTATGTGTCCAAGGAAAGAGATTTCACTCATCCAGAAGTTACACATGGACAACTTAGCATACAGCTCCTTTTCTCCTAGTGTTTGCAGAATAATCCTCAAATGTTCATCATGTTCTTCCCTGGTCTTGGAATACACCAGAATATCATCAATAAAGACCACTACAAACCAATCTAAATATGGATGGAAGATACGGTTCATAAGGTCCATAAATGCTGCTGGTGCATTTGTTAACCCAAACGGCATCACTAAAAATTCATAATGCCCATACCGGGTTCTGAATGCAGTTTTTGACACATCTACATCCTTTACCCTCAACTGATGATACCCTGATCTGAGATCAATTTTTGAAAATACACCGACTCCTTTCAACTGATCAAACAGATCGTCAATTATGGACAACGGATATTTGTTCTTCACAGTTACTTTGTTCAACTGCCGGTAATCAATACACAATCTCAATGTTCCATCCTTCTTCTTCACAAACAGCACTGGAGCTCCCCCTGGTGACACACTGGGGCATATGAATCTCTTATCAAGCAACTCTTGCAACTGAGTTTTCAACTCCCTCAATTCAGTGGGTGCCATCCTATAAGGAGCAATAGAAATGGGTGCTGAACTCGGCATTACCTCAATAGTAACTCGACTTCCCTTTCTGGTGGTAAACTAGGCAACTCTTTAGGATATACATCTGGGAAGTCTTTCACTGTGGGTATATCACACAGGTTTGGCTTAGCTTGCCTAGTATCAACCACGTGTGCTATGTAAGCTTCACAGCCTTTTCTCATCAATCTTCTTGCAACCGTGGCTGATATAACATTGGACAGGAAATCTGTCCTTTCACCAACAACAGTAATCTCATTACCCTCAGAAGTTTTCAGAGAAATTCTCTTCAATTTACAATCAACTATTGCCTGATGACATGATAACCAGTCCATACCCGAAATCACATCAAACTCATGGAAGGGAAATTCAATTAGGTCTGCTGAGAATTCATACCCCTGAATCCTCAACGGGCAACCTTTATATACCTTATTCACTACCACACTGTGGCCTAGTAGATTTGTGACCAGAATGTCTTGATCACTCTCTTCTACTGGAACTCCCCTCTCTATGGGTAGTTTGATGCAAATGTAGGAATAAGTGGATCCTGGATCCACCAATGCATACACAGAAGTGTTATAGAGGGAAAACGTACCCCTGATGACATCCGGGGCATCTTGCTTCTCTTAAGCTCTGATGGCATAGGCCCTGGCAGATATTCTAGTGTCTGGCCTCTCAACTGACTCGAATGCAGGCCTCAGTGATGGACCAGCTACCTCAGGTTTACAGGGCTTCCTACCCCTTTATGGTGCAGGAGCAAGTCCGTCAGTTTGTGTTGGAGCAACAGTAGTAGTCCTCTTCGGACAATTCTTGATATGATGTTCTGTCGATCCACATAGTAAGCATGCACCGGTCACTCGCCAACTTTCCCCCCTATGCCACTTCTGACAGTACTGACAAGTAGAAGATGCAGGGGCTGGTCCCCTAAACACCATCCCTAGAGAGCTGCCCATTGATGGTGTGGACTGGCCTCTCTTAGGTGTGAATTGTGGTATGGGCCCCTGAGACTGACCCTGACCCTGTGGTGGTCCTGAACTCTGAGCAGGAGGACCCTTACTCTTTCATCGGGAGCAGAAATGTCTTTGACTGACCTGCACCCTCTTCTCACGCTTTCCCTTCTATTTTGTTCATTAATTCTGACCCTTTCCACTTTTGATGCTGCATCTACCAGTTTAGAAAAATCTGTGATTTTCAAAGCTGTGATCATGACTTTGATGTTGTCATTGAGCCCTTCTTCAAACCTTCTGCACCTCTTTGCCTTTGTAGGGACTATCTCCCTCCCATATCTACTCAATTTGACAAACTCATGCTCATGCTCAGCCACTGACAACTGTCTTTGTCTCAGACTGATAAATTCCCTTCTTTGCTCTTCTAAATACACTTTGCTAATATATTTCTTCCTGAACTCTGTGAGGAAGAATTCTCAGGTGATCCGTTCAGGTTGCACCTCACTGGTTACTGCCCTACCACTGCTATGCATCATCCTGAAGTAGGGACACAGCACCCACTAGGTTCTCGCTTTGGGTGCGCTTTAACTGCTTTCAAAGACTGATGATTCTATCCAACCAATTTTCTGTGGCCATGGGATCATATTCCCTCTTCCCAAAAAAGTCCACAGCAACATGCTTCCTTAATTTCTCCATATGACATTTCTGTGGTACTGGTGGAGGTTGTGGCTGTGGTTGTGGTGGTGGAATTGCCCCCATCATTTGCCAGTAAAACTCGGTCATTTGTTGAAATAGTGCAAACTGAGGTTGGGCAGGTGCCTCAGCTACTGGTGGAGCAAGTTCTCCCCCGCCCCAGATTCAGCCCTAGGTGGAGCATGACTCTCCACCTCTTCATCAACTGCTCTTTGCGAAGCAGGATCCATATCCTATTCAAAATAAAAAAAAATAAATAGATCTGCATCAGTGTCACCTCAATACTTACAAATGCAATGCAATGGTATGTACTCTATCTAGGCCCAGAAATGCCTAAACCGATGCTCTGATACCACTAAATGTGACACCCCTTACCCGTCTACAGTGTAGCCGAGCAAGTTATGCCACTCAGTGTGCCGGAGTACCAATTTATGTTTCTATTACAATTTATCCCTTTATAATTCATTTATTTTCAATTTTGATAAATCTGAATTTATCCGCCAATTTTATAGAAAATCTGGCAAAGTGCCGGCTGTAAATTGGAAAAACAGTTCTTCTGAAACTGTTTAAAAACACTTCCAAAATAATTTCCAAATCCAAACTCCATTATACACATTCAAGTCAATCTCAATCTCAAATCACAATACTATTTTCAAAACTTTTTTGTTCACTTCATCACTTGAAGCATATTCAAAAATGATTCTCAACATTTCATTTATCAACATACATTATGCAGAAAATCTCAATAATATGAAATTTCATATATTTACATTAATACATAATTACAGGAGTTTATAGTTACAATCCAAACTAATACAAAAAGCAAAAATACAAAAGGGCCACCTATAGTCCTAATGTCCTACCATATGCAGTGCAGATGTGAGGTGACTCTGGACCCCGGATGCAGCTCTGAAGGCTTACCCCGTCTGATGTCTGCTGGGCTCGCCAGCTAGGTCTCCAGTACCTGCACATGGCAAAAGCAACGCGCTAAGCAATTCTACTTAGTGGTGACAATATAAAATAAAATAAAATAAAATGGAATAAAATAATTATGCAGAATGTATGATTTTATTTTTTAGGTAGACTTGATTTCTGGTATTACTTACAGTATTATTCACTTAAAATTTGTTAAGGTTTATTATTATTGCCCGAGTAACCCATACTAGTTGACTGGACTGGATAAATGGGTAAATCGGCACTGGGTACTAAGCACCTCGGACCATCACACTATCGGTCACCTTGTGTCTCCCGGTGTGCAACAGAACAGCTAATAAGCTGTAATAATTATCAGGGATAAAACCCAAGCATATGAACTCAAATAACACAGCCAAAGGCTATTATTTCACAGAATGGCATGGGAAAGCCATGAAACACAGAATGGCATGAAGCCATATGCAGTACTCCCAACAGAACCCTATTGGCATGCTAAGCTATCCAAACCAATCTTGTTAGGTATACTAGGGCATTTTACACTTTTAAGTTTTACAATTTTTGAATTTCAAGTTTTGGTGTTACTATTCACTTCATTAGTCAACCAAGCATAGACAATAGGTACATTGGTTTTAATACTCCCAACATACCACATTTTGCATTCAAAAATTGTTGGTATTGGTTGCCAATACCCTTTCTAAGCTTAATGTTAATTAAGCAGAATTTTCAGTTTTCATGCCTCATTTTTACTATTCCATTAGTCATTTTTGCAGTGAGAATTTGGCAAAATGATCAACATGAAAGTTGTTCCTTGTTTTGTTAGTTGAATTTCTTTTTTTGAATCACTCCATTTGGAGTTTTGTAGCTCAAGTTATGGTCCAAAAACCACAACTGGCCGGATTGAAATTTTTCTGGACTGACCATATCTACAGTGCAATGAACAGTGACTGTAACTCACTTGTTGGATAGGTTCTGGTCATAATTTGGGTTAGGTTTCTTCATGAAAGTTGTTGGTATATATCTCAGCTTGTTGCTGGTAAAATTTCAAGTCAATTAGAACTTTCTACATTGAGTTATGGCCAAATGAACATTGTTCATTTGGTCATTTTGCAGAAACAGACTGCAGGTCACCCGGATTAAGGCAAGCTTTTGGTCCATTTGGTTTCATTTTATGGGCATGGTTTATTCACCAAAGTTGTGCCATTATGTGTCTAGTTTCATGTGCAATTGGCCTTGCACCAATTGAACCTCTATAATTTAAGTTATGGCTGCCTAAACCTGCTGGACTCAAGTCCAATTCTGCAAGTCACTCCATTCTGCAAGTCACTTTCATGGTAGCCGCACTAAACCCAATCCCATCACTCAACACACTTCATTTTTAATTTAAACAGAACTAAATGATCAATAATTGACTATTAAAACCTATTTTCATCATCACATGGTCAAAATCCTATTTTTCCACCCCAAACCCTAACTCACACATTACCCTTCATGCATTTTCATTGCATTTCTTCAATCCACTTAGTAAATACATATTATGGGCAGCCATGATAGTCTTTTAATTTTATTAAACTCAACACAATGAAACCCTAACCATGGCTACCAAAAATCTAGGGTTTACATACAAATGGTATTCAACATTTTTTTTTTCTTTGTAATTTACACTCATTCAAAGTCCTTATCATGAATTTAAAGTAAAATTCATGGTTAGGTCACTAACCTCAAAGGAGTGAGATTTTCCCACTTGCTAAAACTTTTGTTTTCCTCCTCTTTTTGCTCCCAAAAGGATCACCAAGGTGTAGGAGCAAGTTTTTATGTTGAGAAATTTAAGTTTTAATGGATGAAAACCCAAGAAATCAAGCTTGGGTAAAGCTTGGCTATGGAGGGCTATGGTGGGAGAGGTGATGCCAAGAAGAAGAAGTAGAGTGTTCTGATTTTTTTTCGTCACTTTCTGCCCATTTAGTCTCTTTTTATATACCTTGTTGACATATGTCAACACTTGATTGGGTTGGAGACTTTTAATGACATCCTTATAATGTCATAATTTCAATTTCTTTCATTTTTCCATCCTTTTCTTGTCCTTTTAATTTCAATTAAATTTTTAACAACATTTAATTATATTTTATGTTTTATAAATTATTTATTTAACTAGACAAGTAGGTCCAAAAATCATCTCTGAAGACGAAATGACCAAAATGCCCTCCATTTGGCTTAACGGGCCAAAATTGTCTTTACCGATTGAAAATTTTGTTTAAGTATTTTCTTGGCATTCTAATGCCATAAGAACCTCAATGACCCTTCTCTAGAGTCCCAAGAATTATTTTATAATTTTTCCTAATTTTTTTCTTATTAATTATTTGAGTTAATTTTTTTGTTTCTCACTTTAGTTTAAATATTTTTCTAAAAGTTTTAGCTGTTCGGACCGACATTAGTCATCGGAACAGTAAACTGTACAGACTAGCTAAAATGAGGATGTTACATATAAACACTTAATCAACCCTTTAATCTACTAGTTACAAGCAAGAATAAACTGCCCTTAAGGAGTTTCCATGGCTGCCAAAAATAAACACCCCCCTTAATACATCAATATCCAAAAATCTCTCCACAATTCAAGTACCCATAACATCCTCACAAACTTTAATGAAGCAATAAAAAAAGAAAACATACTTACCACTTTGGAAACTCTTCAAAACCTCTCCAAAACTTGGTCTTCTTATTGCCTATCTACTGCCCAAGGTGTATGGACAACTTTTAATGAAGGGAAGTGGAGAGAAAGAAGCTTGGATCACACTTGCATGGAGCTCCAAAACCATGCAGCAATGGAGTTTTTCCTTTCTCCATTTTTGGCTAGTTCTCCAAGGTTGAAGAAGAAGATGAATCTGCTATCCAAATGCAGATTAAGTGGTCCACTTTAGTGAGTTAGTGGAGCACTATTGTAAATTTAATGTTTATTTAATCATAACCTTCCTTATTCCCACATTCAGATCCTAACTTTAGCTATTTACATTAGGAACCACTAATTTAATTTTTCATGACATTTTCCAAGTGTAATATCATTTATTTTTAATGGACATTTAGGTCAAAAGACAACTAGGGGTGTCAAATGACCACAATGCCCCTGTTCGGGTTGCATTCCCGATTTTTCGGTAACACCGGGTTTTGTCCGTTTTTCGATTTCTCACTTTCCTTTGTACTAATTAATTAATTTTTCTTTGATATTTCTAATAGTATCTACACTTAATAGACATTTATTTAAGTCGTAAAAATATTTTCCAAGGTTCCCCGCGGTCCAGGGCTAGTCAACGGTCCATGCCGCGACTTCCCAGTGCAGTCACCCATCGCTAGGGTTCTCGGCTTATTTAACTTGGTTACATTTCATTGCTATCATTTTTCCTTTGTTTTTCTTGTATTTTCTTTTCTTGTATTTCGTTATTTTAATTCTCCTCATCCATATCTAAGTGTAGTTCTAGGCATCTTAGCTGTACGGACAACACTGGTCATCGGAACAGTAGAATGCACTACCGAACTTAGGGGTGTTACAATTCTCCCCCCCTTAAAATAAATTTCATCCATGAAATTTTACCCAATAGCCATGTTACAATAGTCATACGTTTATTTTCTCCTTTCTATATGATCGTATAATCTTCTTTCCCTCGAATTTGTATAAGACTTTTAATAATCTAATACAACATTTAATTTGTTTGTATAACATCAATCTTCTCTTACTATTGTGCTGTCTAATATTTCGGTTCATGTTCCTTCTTGAACGACCCTTAAGGTCATGTTAGAATGATTTATCTAGCCATTAGTCCTCTGACCATTCTAGTCAATAGTCTTCCTCACATTCTTAACATTTCTTTGCTATATCTGAACCAACTGTTCAAATTTTTATTTCCACAATTCTTTTTATCTATTAATATTCTATAACTTACTTCATTTTGTACTAAACTATAACCTTTCGATTTTCTAACTTTTGAGTTTTAAATCCCTAAGTAGGATTTTCAAACTTATTTCTAACAATTAAATTCTGTCCTGGCATAACTATACCAAAACAGATGCCGTTGGCAGCTATTCTCATCTTGGTGTACTATCAGGTAGTACGTAGCTCTACACAATAATCTCAAGTCAGTACTGTAATCTGCAGCTTACAGTATAAACATCAAGAACATTGTATAGTTACTACGGTACATCCCAATAGATCAAATTTTCTGATATTTTATCCTTTTCGAATTTACTGATATTCAAATTTTATTCTGATTACAATATCCATTAACAATTACTAACAGTAACATCCTTGCCCTCATCTAGAGAAATTCTATTACTGTAACTTACTTTTACGTCCTCTTGCCTTACATTAAGTAGGCTTGCCGTCTAGCTTTATAATTTATGGTGTGTTAGAAAATACTTGTCGCCGATAAACTCTTTCAAAACTAATTTCACTTATTATCACAATCCTTATCTTAAAGGACTAATCACTAATGCATCAAAATTTATTCCTCTGTAAAGGAATAACAACAGAACATATAATTCTAACACTAACATAAAAGTATGCAGATTCCAGGTCAAACAATACATAAATGAAGAGTGCCATCCTTCTTCTTAACAAAAATACTGGCGCTCCCCATGGTGACACAATAGAGCGGATGAAGCCCTTTTCAAGTAGTTCTTGCAACTGTATCTTCAACTCCTTCAACTCTGCTAGTGCCATTCAATATGATGTTATGGAGATTAGATCCACACCAAGCATGACATTAATTTCAAACTGCACCTCTCTTTCCGGAGGTAATCCTGGCAATTCATAAGGAAACACATCTAGAAAGTCATATACTGTAGGGATGTCCCTCAATGCTGGACTCCCTACTTGGGTCTCTACCACATGTGCCAAGTATGCTTCACACCCCTTTCTAATCATTTTTCTGGCTAGTGCAGCCGAAATGATGTTTGATGGCAATAGCTGCCTCTCCCCATGTATTACCACATCAATGTACTGAGGGAGACCAAAAGTGACTGTCTTCAATCTACAGTCAATCATGGCGTGATGCCTGGCTAACCAATCCATGCCTAAGATGATATCATAATCTCTGAAGGTCATTTCAACGAGATCAGATAGAAAAGTATGTCCTTGGATTACCAAAGGGCAATCCCTATACATTCTATTAACCCTGACCTCTTTTCCTAACGGACTGGTTATTAGCACCTCAAAGTTTTTTTTTTTTTGTATATGGAACAGCAATGCAATCAATGATGCTAGCACTCACATAAGAATGGGTAGAACTCGGATCAAATAACACAAACACATCTTGATTAAAAGTTGAGAAGGTACCAGCCACAACATCAGATGTCTCGACTTCTTCTCTCTGTCTCATTACGTAGACTCTGACTGAGCACTGTCTTGCTCTGATTGTTTCACTGTGCCTTGGCTGCCTGCTGGGTTACCTCTACCCCTGCCTCTACCTCTGCTGGGTGGTTGTGAACCTCTGGTGACAGGGCTCTAAACTAACCCTTCAGCAGTAGTAGGAGGTGGTCTAACTCTACGGGCACTGGTGCAGTCCATGGTAAAATGTCCTATGCCTCCACAGTTATAACAGGCTCCTATGGCCTTGTAGCATACCCCACCATGACTTTTACCATAAGTTTCACATTGGCAGGGAGGGTAGGAACTTCTAGTTGTTTGACGACTGGACCTTGGTGGTCTCTGCCTTGATGATCCACCTCTGTTATATCCCTGAGCTCAAGGCTCCTCAAATTCTTTTCTCTTCCTCAAATTACTACTTGAGCTCTGACCCATAGGTTTCTCCCTCTTCTCTATTTCATGTTGCCCTTGTGGGGGTTGGGTCTGTACTTAGGCTTGGGCTGACAGATTATTAGCCATTTATTGAAAGAAAGTGGCCATTTACTGGGCCATTTGTGCAGTAATTTGTACCGATAAAACTGGTACAGTCGGGCCTTCGACACTTTGTGGAGCTAAGGCCTCAACTTGTACCTCAGCCTCTATCGGTTGATCGACTGAACGATCACCCTCTTCCATAGTCAATTCGAGGATCTTAGACCTCCTGAACAAATAACACAAGGAGATTTCCTCCCGTTAGTGTATATTTATAATGTAATGTACTGTATGTATCAAACAATGATATTGAGCAGTTGTACTATGAAAAAAGAATATTCAAATTATAGGTGAAAACAGAATTTAAAAACTAACTCTGATACCACTAAAACATGTCACACCCTACCCTCCGTAAGGCATAACATGATCCCATAGTATACCTAATGAATTACCAACTTCGTCTCCTGATAACCCATTAAATACACTACAAGGGATTTTAAAATTTTTCTTACTTCTTTTTACAGTGGTGAGCACTATTTACAGGTGTTAAAATTTTTTTTGAACTGAAGTGAAACAGCTAACACATTTGAATAATTAACAATTTCTGCAAAAATTTTGGCTGAGTGCCCTCTGTAATTTGAATAAAATAGTTCTTCAAAAACCTATAAAAAGCACTTCAAATATATTTCTCAATCTCAAACTTCAACATCTAAATTAACAAATAAGTTTCTCAACATTTGTCTACCCAATTCACAATAATTTTCCAGTGTTTTCAAAAGCTGAGATAAAAGAAATATATCACAATATTTACAAACCAAAATAATTTACAACTTATTTTACAACTCTAATGTACAATTTTAAATTTACAACTGCTCAAAACCAATAACACTATATACATACAGTGATCATACATTATAATACAAAATGCAAAATATGGTATACTCAATATACCCGATGATCTCTCACTGAAGCACTAGCAGCCTAGTCTCCGCCTGTCATCATTTCACTCACACAAGAATGAAAAGCTATTGCTGAGTAAAATTTACTCAGTGCTGCACAATAACAATTTGAAATGTGATATATAAATCTTTTATTGACAATTCACAAATCAAATGATTCACAATTCCATTTCACAATTTACAAAGTTCATATAATACAAATTTGATCAAATAACTGAGTAACACAATTTTTCCAATCAATAACACAATTTGATCAAATAACTGAAGAATGCAGTTTTTCCAATCAATAACACAATTTGATCAAATTACAGAAGAATACAGTGTTGCCAATCGATAACACAATTTAGACCATGACACAATTTTTCCACACATACCGTGTTGTACACCACGACACGACACACTCACCCCAATAATCGAAATCAATGAGGGAGGAAACTAGCTAAATAATGAGTACTCATCCATACTCACCTCAGACTGACAAGTCAAAGAGGGAGGAATATAATGTACTTATCAGAGCACTTGCAGGCGTTACGTATTACCATCCCTGCAAGCTCCTAAGTTCACTCATGAGAGTTCCCAAGAATCGTAGGCGTTACGTATCGCTGTCCCTACGTTGCTCTGATAACACTAAACACATTTTATCTCAAAATTTCAACTTGCAAAGTAGGCAACACAATAATTTTCAAATAGAATTCCCAAAGCCAAAACAATCAAATATTATTCATAACTCATTTCTCCAATAAATTTTCTAGTAAAAACAGTGACTATAAAAGTATTGTGTACGGACACAATTTAAAACTATAATGTTCAAATAAATTTTTAAGTAGAAAATAAGAAATCAAAATTATTGTGCACAAATACAATTTAAAATAATAACGTACAAATAATCCTAATTTATTTTAATTGAAAAATTCAAAAGAAATAACTATTGTGCACAAACACAATTTTAAACAATAATATACAAATAATCATAATTTATTTCAATTGAAAAATTCAAAAGAAATAAATATTGTGCACAAACACAATTTAAAATAATAACATACAAATAATTATAGTTTATTTCAATTGAAAAATTCAAAAGAAATAAATATTGTGCACAAACACAATTTAAAACTATAATGTTCAAATAAATTTTTAAGTAGAAAATAAGAAATCAAAATTATTGTGCACAAACACAATTTAAAATAATAACATACAAATAATCATAGTTTATTTTAATTGAAAAATTCAAAAGAAATAACTATTGTGCACAAACCTCTGATAACTGTCTTTTGACTCTGACTCATTGTTTCCTTCCCTTTCCCTGAGTCTTTGCTAACTGAACCACACAATTTGAAGTATTTCCGTACTCATTTAAACTGTCTCTAAGAATAAGGTTCAATAATTAATTTATCGAATTCTATTATTTCCTTAGTCAACCTAAGATGTCGACCCTCGATGCAGTATAAGTGAATTAGGTTTCAATGTTACCAATATGTCACATTTTATAGCCTTTTAGTGTTGGTACATGTTACCCAATTCATTTCCATGTATAGTGCCCTTTAGTGCTGTAACACCCCTATGTTCGGTAGTGCGTTCTACTATTCCAGTGACAAGTGTTGTCCGGACAGCTAGGATGCCTAGAACTACACTTCAATATGAGTGAGGAGACATAAAATAATGAAATACAAGAAAAGAGAATACAAGAAAAAAAAAAAAAGAAAAATAATAGTAAAGAAATGCAATCAAGTTAAGTGAGCCGAGAACCCTAGCGATGGGTGACCGCACCGGGAAGCCACGGTGTGGACCGTTGACTAGCCCTGGACCGCGGGGAACCCTGAAAAAAATATTTTTAGGACTTAAAGAGACATCAATTGAAGTATAAATATCATTATAAATATCAAAGAAAAATTAAATAATTAGTACAAAAAAAAGTGAGAAATCAAAAAACGGACAAAACCCGGTGTTACTGAAAAATCGGGAGTGTAACCCGAACAGGGGCATTGTGGTCATTTGACATCCCGAGTTGTCTTTTGACCTAAATGTTCATTAAAAAAAACATGATATTACACTTGGAAAATGTCATGAAAAATTAATTTAGTAGTACTTAATGTAAATAGCAAAAATGGAGGGTAAATGGAGTAATTATCAATTAAAACATATAATATACTTTAATTAAGGTGAGTGGACCACTATGGGAATTAAATTAACATCTTATGGGTAGGTGTACTTCCTCTAAACATCATCTTCTTCATTTCTTTCATCCAAGCCGAAATGAAACCTTAGAAATCCACCATTGCCGCATTTGATTCAAGCTTCATCATCTCCTCCATTTCACCTCCAAACACCAAAGTTCCTTCACTAATCTTGATCCCCACCTCACACGGAAGAAGTAGGTACCAAAATCAAGGGAGTTTAGTGAAGATTTAACAAGCTTCATCAATAGGTAAGTTTGAGTTTTTGATTGTTGCTTTGTTAAAGCTTGTAAGGATGTTATGGGCATTTAATTTATGGAGAAATTTTTGAGGTTTGATGTTGAATGGGGATGTGTACTTTTGGCAGCCATGGAAATACTTTGAAGGCAGTTTATTTTTGCTTGTAAATGGTGAATTAAAGGATTGATTAAATGTTTATGTGTGTAGAAAATTGTTTGGGTGATGTATACTTAGTATATATAAATGTGAATTGAAATTTGAAGCTTGGAAATTAATGGAATGTAAAGGTACCATTGCGGCAGGTTGTTAACTGTTGAAGAATGCTGGAATTCATGCTTGGTTTATGGTATATTAATGTTGAATTATGTTGGATGTTATGGCAGTTTGAGTGTATGTATGATGGTGTGAAGTTCGATATGTAAAAGTGTTATGGTTAGGTGCTTGAATTGTTGTAAATTGAGTTTGACAAATTCTGCACTTTATGGTGTATGTTGAGTGTAATTGTGAGCTGCCAAAATGACCTATAATATGTTATGAATTATGTTTAGGTTATGGTACAAACCAGAATTGGCTTGAATGTTGAGTTTGGTAAGTGTTAAAAGTGGTCTTTGATGTGTATGAAAGAATGTAATAAGGCAGTTTGCATTTTGGGCTTAGAACCTTATGTGTGTGGCTCCAATTGGTATGAAACCAATTGGAGGTGAAACTAGGCACAAAATGTGCCAACTTTCATGAAGGAAGCTTGCCAAAATTCTGCTTGCAAGGTAGCTTGAGAAATGAGCAAATCCGGATTAAGTGCAATAAAGGCCTGAAAATTTACCAATTGGGCAGCAGTTAGTGTTTAGGCCATCACTCACTCAAAACAGGTCCAATTGATCTGAAATTTTAACCATGAATAGTTAATACCCATATCTACAAGTCTTATGAAGACACCAAAGCCAAGAAATGACCATAAGCAAGTCAAACAGCTTGCACAAGTTTGGGTCCAAAAACTGGCCGAACCAAAATTGACCTAAAATGACCAAAGTGACCAATTTTGATGCAATTTGACCAGTAATAGTAAAATGACCATAACTTGGTCTACATAACTCAGAATGACCTGAAATTTTGCCCCGCGTGCAATAAGACATAGATCTACAAGTTTGTATTTTTGACCGAAACCCGAAAACGAGGGAACTAGGTCATCCGGCTAGGTCAAACTAGTATCCCGGAATCCAGCAAATTGCAAGAAAATGCAAGATACATGAAAATGAATTTGGTAACATGTACCAACCCTAAAAGACTATTGAATGTGACATATTAGTAGCATTAAAACTTAATTTACCTAGAATGCATCGAGGGTCAACATATTAGGTTGACTGAGGAAATAATAGAATTCGATATATTAATTGTTGAACCTTATTCTTAGAGACAGTTTAAATAAGTACTGAAACACTTCAAATTGTGTTTCTCAGTTAGCAAAGACTCAGGGAAGGGGAAGGAAACACTGAGTCAGAGCCAAGAGATAGTTATCAGAGGTTTGTGCACAACTAGTTTTTAACTAATTTTGTTTGAATATTTCATATGATGAAATAACATATTTTTCTTATGTATTATGTTTAACAAGCATTGGATTTAATTCTATGATTATTGAAAATTGTTATAGTATGTATGAATTTAGCTTTGTGAAATGGTATTTCCACAAGTATTAAGCATTGTTATGGATTGAATAAATTATGTTTTAGAAAATTTTGATAGAACATGTTTTGAATTGTGATGGTAATTTTCATGGAAAATGCAAATTTATGATTTGAATTGTGATGAGCATAAAAATTATTGGATATTGGAATTGAATTTGAATCGAATTATATTGTGATTTATGCTCACTAAAAGGATTGTGATATTGTTTTATTTCTCAATATAGATGCTTGACTAGGTTATTACCCTTCTCTCTCATTTATTGAGAAGACAATGGAGTTAGTTGTGTTTTGATTACCATGGTACGTGCACAGGCTTAGATTTTCCTCTGATTTGAGGTTAGATCTAAGTTTATTTTATCATTATGGCCCTTGCGGAAGATTCATTATTGTGATGGTACTGTGCACGATGATTCGAGCTCCCCGACCATAGGGAGTTAGAATCTGATTCGACCTCCCCGACCATAGGGAGTTAGAATCACATCGAATATGGCCCTTTCGGATTAGTCTTGCATAGTTAGTGAGATAAAGAATGATTTTTGAGATACAGCATGGTTTTTGAGATACAAAATGGCTTTTGAATGGTAAAGAATTGTGATTTCAATTATGATTTATGTATAATTGATTTTGTTGGAATTACCTAAAAGGTTAGTTATGATTTGATAAATTGAATTTCATGATGGAAGTCATTTTATACAAATGATTCACATTATTGGCAATGAATATTTTGAGTTTTGGAATTTGATGAGTATTCAGATTTCCAAATTATTTACTGTAAATTTTGTCAATGTATATTGTACTATGTTTTAAATTATAGTTGTGCACCACTGAGTTCACCACTCAGCGATAGCTTTATATGCTGTCAAAGGTAAGAAGAGCATAGAGCAGTGAGTAAGTTCTTTGAAGACAATTTCAGATCAGCTCCAGGTATATTATAGGTATACCCATGTACATAGGTTTTGATGTATGCAAGTAATAATATGTATATAAATTATTTGAGCAGTTGTATAAAAACTCTTGTAAAATATTTTGGTATGTAATTAAATGTAAATTATTGTAAATGTAAGTTTGGGATTTCATTTATCTGAATAGTTTTGTAATATTAATTTTGAGTCTTGTAATCAATGACATGTTTCTTTTATGAGGAGATTGATTTGATTATTGAGATTTGAATTATGAGCGCAAATGAAGTTATTGAAGTTGTATTTGAGAAAACATATTGGGAGCATTTTCTTTTGCAGGATTGAAGAACTGTTTTCTCAAAATACAGCCGGCACTTTGCCGAAATTTTGAAAAAAATTTTATAACACCAGATTTTAATCGATGATTTAAATTTCACAAAAATTGTTTTTGAAAATCCCTTGTAGTATATCTAATGGGTTATTGGTAGGCGAAGTACGATAATTCATTAGGTGTACTACGGGATCATGTTACATCTTACGGGGGAGTAGGGTGTGACAAGTGCAATTTGTCAGATTCCGGTATACTAATTTGACCTAATCAGATGACCTAGTTCCCTCAATTTTCATTTGGTCATTCTGCAGAACCTGTTTGCAGGGTATCCGGATTGGGGCCAACTTTTGGCCCACTTGCTTTGGTCTTTTGGGAATGGTTTCTTCAGAAACATTGTGCCATTATAAGTCTAGTTTCATGTCCAATTGTCCAAACACCAATTGAACCTACACAGCCAAAGATATGGCTGTCCAAACAGGCTGGACTCACAGCCTCCCTGCTGCTGTCACTAGGCAGCCTACCAAAACACTTTGTAACACTCTAATGCACTTCAAATTATGGTCAATTTACCTCAAATGGTCACTAATTGACCATTAGAATGTTCTTTAACAATTTCATAAGCAAACCCTAATTTTGGTCAAGTCTCCAAGTTCTCAAAGTTTAAGTTATGCATTAAACTTACAATTTCAACTTAAATCATGTCCTTAAACATGAATTGAGTGAGAGAGAATAAATTGGGCACTAACCTTAGGAGGGCAGAATTTTCCCTTCAATTTCCTTCACTTTCTTTAATTTTCTTGGCAGCCAAACACTTTCCCAAGAGGTAAAATCAAGTTTTTGTGAAGAAGACTAAAGGTTTTATGGTGATTTTTCAAGAGAATTTGTAGTGAGAAGTTTGGAATAACAATGGTGAAGGGAGAGGGAAGAGAGAAATGGCTGAAGAAGATGTGGAATTGCAGAAATTGTTTTCATTTTTTGTCATTTTATCTCTTTTTAATTTGGCTTATTGAGTTGTGATTGGTGGAAGCCTTCCAAATGACATCATGTGATGTCATATTTAGGTTTTTCTTTCATTTTCTTTTTTTCTTTTCTCTACTCATTTTCAATTTAATTTTTAGCAATATTTATTCATATTTTAGATCATAATAATTATTTACTCAACTGGACAAGTCGGCCAAAAATCACCTCCGAAGGTGAAATGACCAAAATGCCCTCTGTTTGGCTCAACGGGCCAAAATTGTCTGTACCGATTGAAAAATTTTCCTAAATATTTTCTTGGCATTCTAATGCCATGAAAACCTCAATGACCCTTTTCTAGAGTCCCAAAAATTATTTTATAAATTTTCCCCTGGGTCTAGGGCTCCTAGTTGCGAGAACCGCAACTTCTCACTAGGTTACCCATCGCTTGGGCACCGGCTCATTTGACTTAGTTGTATTTTATTTCTAAAATTTTTGCTAAATTTTTCTTATTAATATTTGAGTTAATTATGGTTCCTCACTTTAGTTTAAATATTTTTCCGGACGTTCTAGCTGTCCGGACTGACAATGGTCACCGTAACAGTAGAATGTACGGAGTTGCTACCGGGAGGGTGTTACACTAAATTTGTTCTACACAACTTGGGCAGTAGATAGGCAGCAATAAAATTAAGTTTTGGTGAATTTTTGAAGAATTTCAAAAGTGGTAAGTATGTATTTTTTATTCTTGTTTCATTAAACCTCGAACGGATGTTATGGGTAGTTTATTTGTGGAAGAATTTTTGAAATTTGATGAGTTAATGGAGAGGCACATTTTGGCAGCCATGGAACTTCTATAAGAACAGTTTATACTTGCATGTAAATAGTGGTTTGAATGATGATTTATAGGTTTGATTGTATGGTACTTGAATTCCATGTGTAAGGTATGATTTTGGAAGCTTGGAAACTAATTGAAGGAGATGTACAAATCGGCAACTTTGAAGTGTAGACCAAAATGTGTTGTTTCATGGTTTGGTTTATGGAATTATATTGTTGAATTATGATGCTTGTTATGGTAGCATGTATATGTGTATAAAGGTTAGAAAATGGACATGTAAATGAGCTATGTCATGTGGTTAAATTGTTTGTAATTTGACTTTGGAAAATTCTGTACTATCATGTGCTTTTTGAGAATGGTTATAAGCTGCCAAAATAACCAAAAATGAGTTGCTAAATGTGTTTATGTTATGGTATAAACCAGAAATGACATGAAGGAAATAACTTGGTATGCATAGGATGTGTAATTGATGAGTGATGAACAATGTACAATAGGGCAGTGTATGTTTTGGGTTAGAACCTTAAGTGTGTGGCTCCAATTGGTATGAGACCAATTAGAGGTGAAACTAGGCACAAAATGTGCCAACTTTCATAAAGGAAGCTTACCAAAATTCTGCTTACAAGGTGACTTGAAAAATGACCAAATCCGGATTAGTGCATTGAAAGCCTGAAAATTGACCATTTGGGCAATAGTTGATGTTTTGGCCATAACTCACTCAAAACAAGTCCAATTGATTTGAACTTTTTACCATGAATAGTTAAGACATATATCTACAACTCTTATGAAGACACCAACACCCAGAAATGACCATAAGCAAGTCAAATAGCTTGCACAAGTTCAGATCCAAAAACTGGCCGAATCAAAAGTGACCTAAAAATGACATAAAGTGACCACTTTAATACATTCTGTCCAGCATTCATAAATTGACCATAACTTGGTCTACACAACTCAGAATGACCTGAAATTTTGCCCTGCGTGCAATAAGACATAGACCTACAAGTTTGTAGTTTGGACTGAAACTCGAAAACCAAGGAAACTAGGTCATCCGGCTAGGTCAAATTAGTATACCGAAATCTGATAAATTGAAATAAAATGCAACATACTTGGAAATGAATTTGGTAACATGTATCAATATTAATTCACCTATAGTGTATCGAGGGTCAACATTTTAGGTTGATTAAGGAAAATAATAAAATTTAATAAATTATTTATTGAACCTTATTGTTAGAGACAGTTTAAATGAGTACTGAAACACTTCAAATTGTGTGTTTCAGTTAGCAAAGACTCAGGGAAGGGGAAGGAAACACTGAGTCAAGGCCAAGAGATAGTTATCAGAGGCTTGTGCACAACAGTTATTTCTTTTGAATTTTTAATTGAAACAAATTATGACTATTTGTATATCATTGTTTTAAATTGTGAAAAATTGTTTGAATGATATGTGATGGATACTTATTGATTGAAAAACATTGTAAATGGTTTGAAACCACAACTATCATGTATATTTATTGAATTCCTCGCTAGCTTGTCTAGTGGGATGAATTGAATTCCCTCTTTGGCTGAAGTGTTGAGGTGTGTGCCTGTTGAGGAAAAATGGAATGAGTACTCATATAATTGCTAGCTAGCTATGTTATTCCTCACTAGCCATCGGCTTTTGGAATGAATTGAATTCCTCATTAGCCATCGGCTTTTGGGATGAATTGAACTTTGGCAACATGATTAAGTTATGTGTGTATGATTTATTGATATTTATTGTGATATTGTGAAATGGAGTTTAAATTCTTTATGACATTCATTGTCTTTGAATTTAACTATGGTTTTAAGTATCCACTATTTATATGACTTATGATTTGTGATTTAAAGTTACATTGTGTTAATGTTGTGCACCACTGAGACATTGGCTCAACGATAGCCTTTCATTGTTGTCACAGGTAGACAGACTGACAGAGCAGTAGACTAGGCTGCTAGGGCTACACTGAGAGATCATCGGGTATATTGAGTATACCATATTTTGCATTTTGTATTGTAATGTATGTTCACTGTATGTATATAGTGTTTTTGGTTTTAAGCAGTTGTAAATTAAAATTATACATTGAAGTTGTGAAATAAATTGTAAATTAATTTGGTTTGTCAATATTGTGATATATTTCTTTTATCTCATAATTTGAAAACACTAAAAAATTATTGTGGATTTGAGTTGACAAATGTTGAGAAACATATTGTGTTGATTAAATGTTGGAGTTTGAGATTGAGAAATATATTTGAAATGCTTTTTACAGGTTTTTGAAGAACTGTTTTATTCAAAATATAGATGGCACTCTGCCAAAATTTTTACAAAAATTACTAATAATTCAAATGTGTTAGCTATTTCACTTCAGTTCAAAAAATTTTTTAACACCTGTAAATAGTGCTCACCACTGTAAAAAGAAGTAAGAAAAGTTTTAAAATCCCTTGTAGTGTATTTAATGGGTTATTAGTAGACGAAGTTGGTAATTTATTAGGTATACTACAGGATCATGTTATGCCTTACAGAGGGGGAGGATGTGACACAGATTTCCAAATTATTTGCTGTAAATTTTGTCAATGTATATTGTACTATATTTTAAATTATAGTTATGCACCACTGAGTTCACCACTCAGCGATAGCTTTGTATGCTGTCGCTGGTGAAAAGAGCATAGAGCAATTGAGTAAGCTTCTTTGAAGAGACATTCAGATCAGCTCCAGGTATACCCATGTACACGGGTTTAGAGGTATGTATGTAATAATATGTATGTAAATTATTTGAGCAGTTGTGTAAAAACTCTTGTAAAATATTTTGGTATGTCATTAAATGTAAATTATTGTAAATATTTGAGATTTAATTTACTTGAATAGTTTTGCAATTTTTGAGTCTTGTAATTAATGAAATGTTTCTTTATGATGAGATTGGTTTGAAAATGAATTGATTGTTTATTGTGATTTGAATTGTGAGTTGAAATGAAATTGCTGGAGTTGTATTTAAGAAAACATATTGGGAGTGTTTTCTTTTGCAGGATTGAAGAACTGTTTTTTCAAAATACAGCCGGCACTTTGCCGAAACTTTGAAAAAATTTTGTAACACCAAATTTTAATCGATGATTTAAATTTCACGAAAATTGTTTTAAAATCCCTTCTAGTATATCTAATGGGTTATCGGTAGGCGAAGAACGGTAATTCATTAAGTGTACTACGGGATCATGTTACATCTTACGGGGGAGTACAGTGTGACATATTTAATGGTATCAGAGCAATGGTTTTAAAGTAAATTTCGAACTATTAGTATATTTTTGTCGGTAACTACAACTGCTCAAATGTTTGATACATATAGTATATTTACATCATAAATATGAACTAATATAGAGGAATCTCCTTGTGTTGGTTTTATAGGAAATATAAAATCCTGTGAAAAAAATATGGAAGAGAAGAATGAGGCAATAGAACAGTCTGTGGTGGCAGAAGTACAAGTTGAGGCCCTAGCCCCACAAACTATCAAAGGTTCGACTATACCAGTTTTACCGGTACAAATTACTGCACAAATGGCCCAGCAAATGGCCATTTTTTTTCAACAAATGGCTGATAATCTGTCAGCCCAAGCCTAAGTACAAACCCAACCCCCACAAGGGTAGTGTGAAATAGAGAAGAGGGAGAAACCTATGGGTCAGAGCTCGAATAGTCATTTGAGAAATAAAAGCAAGATATAAAAAAATAATTTCCTTTTAGGAAATGGGGCTAAATAGTGGCCACAAACTGTTCAAAGTGATATGCAAAGTTAAAATCTCAAAATTGAACCTAAAGAAAGGTTCTTGAAAAACATTGTTGGCTTATCCTTTTTAAGTCATTATAAACTAAATTACTTGAAACAGGTATGTGGCACCCACTTTCTCACTGTACATTAACATGGAAATTTCATTATCACTACATGCTAAATCACATGAAATAGTGATGTGGGACCCACCTTTTCCACAATACATGGACATGAAGATTTTGTTTGACAGTTGATAATGCTTAATTGCTCAAAGTAAACCTAGGCTTATGTATATTGTATGGATTGATTGGTATACCAATTAGGAATTACAGATAGTAGTACTGCCTACATGGAAAGTCATGGATTGACAACATATGCTGGATATGATTTTAAAAGACAATGAATATCGATATTAGGGGGCTTGCAGGGATGGCGATACATAATGCCTGCAAAGTGCTCTGATAGGTACCACGCAAGGGCTTGCAGGGACGGCGATACGTAATGCCTGCAGGTGCTTTGCTAGGTACCCTTAATTGCCACCAAAGACAGAGAAGAGGCTTGCGGGGATGGCTATACATAACGTCTGCAAGTGCTTTAATAGGTTACTTGAGCATAAATATAAGTAATGAGTTTTAAATTTAAATAATTACATGAAGAGACCACTTATATGACTTTAAAAGATAGAGAAGGAAATAAGTGTACAGATAAGATGTTAGAAAACCTAGTCCACGAGGTCATAACATAGTTACTATGTAATGTTCTCGATGTTTGTATTGTAAGCTACAGATTACAGTACTGACACAGGATTATTGTGTAGATCTACGTGCTTTCTCATGGTACAATAAAATAAGAATATTTGTAAGTAATATATAAATTGATACAGTTACACCCGAATAGAGTACTATTACGAGAAATAAATATGAAAATTTTAGTCAGAAATTTAAAACTTCAAAACTAGCTTGTCGAAAGACTACACTTATAAGGTAGCTAGAGTCAGTAACTCGGTTACAATAATGTGAACTACCTGTACCGCAGTAATTGCTATCAGTTTAGAGATATCAGTACGACTTATCATCCTCAAACGGATGGACAGTCGAAACAAGTTATTTAAGTAAATTCTGAAACTCATTGAGTTTCTGTAAACAATGAAATGAAATGATGATAATAACCTGTAAAATGTAATAAGCCCTCGAGAATATACTGAGAACTTGTATCTTTGAATCCGAGGGGAGATGGGACAGATACCTCCCACTAACATAATTTGTATACAATAATAAGTGTTAAGCTAGCATACAAATGGCACCCTATGAAACATTGTAAGGGAATGGATAACTATGGATTTTGTGATGAGTCTGAGGACACAGAATAGTCATGATGCAATATGGGTCATAGTTGATAGGCTAACCAAGTTTTCTCACTTTTTGCCAGTCCGAATGGACTATAGTTAGGGAGATTGGCCAGATTGTACATAAATGAGATTGTAAAACTGCATGGAGTGCCAGTATTGATTGTATTAGACAGAGATCCTAGGTTCACTTCTAGATTCTGAGGTAGTTTTCAGAGAGCCCTAGGAACTAGATTGAACTTTAGCACGGCATTCCACCCACAGAAAAATGGCCAGTTTAAGAGGGTAATTTAGATATTGGAGGATATGCTACGGGCTTATGTGATTGAGTTTGAAGGTAGTTGGGATACACACTTGCCTTTGATTGAGTTTGCTTATAACAACAGCTACCAATCAAGCATTGGGATGCCTCCATATGAAGCTTTGTATGGCAGGAAGTGCAGAACTCCCCTATGTTGGGATGAAGTAGGTGAAAGGAAGATGATTGGGCTAGAAATTGTTCAGCAGAAAGAGGAAAAGATTAGCTTGATCAGAAATCGACTCAAGGCTGCATCAGACCGTCAGAAGTCCTATGTCGATCTGAAGAGAAGAGATATTGAATATGCAGTGGGTACTAAGGTATTCCTTAAAGTTTCTCCTTAGAAGAGGACATGAGGAGACAAGACTACACTGCTCGTAAATCGATGCACAGTAAAATTTCGAGACAAAATTTATTTTAAGGGGGGGACAATTATAACACCCCTATGTTCGGTAGTGCGCTCTACTGTTCCGGTGACCAGTGTCTGTTCGGAAAGCTAGAATGCCTAGAACTACACTTAAATATTGATGAGGAGACATAAAATAATGAAATACAAGAAAAGAAAATACAAGAAAAACAAAGGAAAAATAATAGCAATGAAATGTAACCAAGTTAAACGAGCCGAGAACCCTAGCCATGGGTGACCGCACCGGGAAATTGCAGCGTGGATGTCACACCCTACTCCTCGTAAGATGTAATATGCTCCCGTAGTACACCTAATGAATTACCGTACTTCACCTACCGTTAACCCATTAAACATACTACAAGGGATTTTAAAACAATTTTCGTTCATTTTTAAATTAGTGGGTAAAATTTTTTTTTAGATTTTAAAAACCTTTATTTAAAGTCCAAACATAAATAAAATTTTTTTAGATATTTAAAATCTCTGCAATTTTTACAAAAATTTCGGCAGAGTGCTGTTTGTATTTTGAGAAAACAGTTCTTCAAAACCTGAAAATAAAGACACTCCCAATATATTTCTTAATCCCAACTCCATTATTCAATCTCATTTCACAAATTCGCATAAACCAGTCAATACACATTGTAAATTAAATCAAATATTAAAACATCTCATTGAGGTAAATAAATTAATTTTCACATTCATGGGAGCATTAAAATTTAATAGTGCAAAACTTTATAAGTATATAAAATCTCAAGATAATATTACAATAATTTGTATTTGTGACACCCCTTACCCGTGTACAGTATACCCGAGTAAGTAATGCCACACGGTGTACCGGCACACTCTAATATACCTTAATTAATTTTCATCAAAATTTTGAATATAACTTGTAAAATATAACTCATTTAAGTCATTTATTGAATTCATAATTTATTTGAGGTTCCGAAAATTTTATAGAAAATCCGGCGGAGTACCGGCTAAGAATGGGGAAAACAGTTCTTCGGAACCTGCTAAAAACACTTCCAATAAACAAATTCATTCATTCTCAACTCCAATATCACCATAAAACTCAATATCAAGATCTCAACAATTTTTCAATTTCAGGTCTCAACAACCTTTTCATTTGGTCAAACATCTTTCTCAGGGTTCTCATATATAAACAACAATTAAATATTCAAATTACTTCCATACATAATCATAAATCTTTATTATTTACATGGACCTCAAAATACATTACATAAATCCCAAATACATATGAGAAAATAAAAATTTAATTACATAATGACAAAATGACATCTAGGGTCCTACCAATGCACTGCAGGTGACGAGGTGACAAGGACAGTGTGCAGAACTGCAGGATGGACTCACCCAGTCTGTAGTCTACTGGGCTCACGATCGGGATCTCCAGTACCTACGCGTGGCAAAAACAACGCGCTAAGCAATAATGCTTAGTGGTGCAATAATATAATAAAAGAAAATAGCAAGAAAATAAATGTGTATGCTTTCTTTGTTTGGTATTGGTATATTCATTATTTCATTAACGTTGTTATCTTTTATTCATTTGGTTACCCCAAGAACCTACACTAGATGACTGGACTGGATAACGGGTAAACTGGCACTGGTACCTAGTACCTCGGGCCGTCACACCATCGGTCACATATGCATCTCGGTGTGCAATGTAGCTAACAAGTCAGAATAATATCAGGCACAAGGCCAAATCTCAATACAAAGTCAGAATGGCTAAACGCCATGAAATCACGGAATGGCATATTGCCATGTGCAGTACTGCTAACTGGACCCTATTGGCATGCCAAACTATCCAAACCAATCTTGTTAGGTATACTAGGGCATTTGAAACTTTTAAATTCTTCAATTTGTGAATTTCATGTTTTGGTGTTACTATTCACCTCATTGGTCAACAAAAATGTTGACTTTTGGATAGAAAATATGTACATTGACTTTGGCACTCCCAACATACCACATTTTGTGTTTAAAACTTGTTGGCATTAAGTGTTAATACCATTTCAAAGTGTAAACCAACACAAGCAGAATTTTCAGTTTTGGTGAGTCAACTTCACTGTTCCATTGGACACTATTACTGTAGAAATTTGAAGAAACGTAAAACATGAAAGTTGTTCCTTATTTTGTCTAGTTGAATTTCTTTTTTTGAATCACTCCATTTGGAGTTTTGTAGCTCTAGATATGGTCCAAAAATCACAGCTGGCCGGATGCCCATTCTGCAGAAAATACCATATCTACAGTAACAGGAACAGTGACTTCCACTGCCATTTGGGTTATGTTCTGGCCATAATTTGGGGTAGGTTTCTTCATGAAAGTTGTTTGTCTATGTCTTAACTTGTTGCTGTAAACATTTCAGGTCAATTGACCAAATCTACAGTGAGTTATGGCCAAATGAACAGTTACTGTTCATTTGGTCAATTCTGCAGAATCAGTTGCAGGGTGTCCGGATTGGGGCCAAGTTTTGGTCCTCTTACTTTGGTCTTTTGGGCATGGTTTCTTCAGCAAAAATGTGCCATTATAAGCCTAGTTTCATGTCCAATTGGCCAAACACCAATTGGACCAACACAGCCAAAGTTATGGCTGTGTAATTGGACTGAAATTTCAGTCCATTTGCTACTGTCCTAGGGCAGCTTGCAACCTCACTTTGCAATTCTATTTTTCAGTCCATTTAATGGTCAACTTACCTAAAACGGTCACTAATTGACCATTAAAATGATCTCTAATAATTTCCTAAACCAAGTTTACATTTTGCTCACAAAACCCTAATTCAAATTCATGTTTTATACAAGTTATCTTAGTTAACTTTTAATCCATTATTCTTGTGTTTATAACCTTCCAACATAACTCTAGTTCACTTTAAGCTCATAAAAACACTCCCTTCTATTCCATAGCTAGGGCAGCCGAAATTCAAGATGTCATACACATAGGTTTTTGGTTCATTTAAATTACAATTCTTACTAGTTTCAAGTCCTAAACCATGAAAATAATGAGTTTTTAAGATATAGATGCACTAACCTCAAGTGGCAGAATTTTGCAAGCCCCAATCTTCAATTTCTTTCTCTTTCTTGGCTGCCAAAAGGTTTAGCAAGGTGCTAGGGCAAATTTTAGTGAAAGGTCTCTAGGGTTTTAGGTTGACATGAGGAGGGAATTTAAGGTTTGGATTGAAAATCAATGGAGGGAGGAGAGATAGAGGTTTCGGCTGGTTGGGAGTTCAAAGGAAGAAGATGACATTTTTCTTATTTTGGGTCTTCTTTTATCTCTTTATTAGTTAGTCAAATAATGGCTAAATTTTGATTGGTCATAGTTTTTCTTAATGACATCATCATGATGTCATAAATACCCCTTTTCCTCATTTTCTTTTCTTTCCTCCATTACTCATTTTCAATTTAATTTCTAGTAATGTTTATTTATATTTTATGTTATATTAATTATTTATTCAACTAGACAAGTCGGCCAAAAATCACCTCTGAAGGCGAAATGACCAAAATGCCCTCCATTTGGCTTAACGGGTCAAAATTGTCTGTACCGATTGAAAAATTTTTCTAGGTATTTTCTTGGCATTCTAATGCCATGGGAACCTCAATAACCCTTCTCTGGAATCCCAAAAATTATTTTATAATTTTTCCCCCGGGTCTAGGGCTCCTCGTTGCGAGAACCACAACTTTCCTCTGGTTACCCATCGCTAGGGCACCGGCTCGTTTAACTTGGTTGTATTTTATTTCTAAAATTTTTACTAAATTTTTCTTATTAATATTTGAGTTAATTATGGTTCCTGACTTTAATTTAAATATTTTTCCGGACATTCTAGCTGTCCGGACCGACACTGGTCACCGAAACAGTAGGATGTACGGAGTAGTTACCGGGAGGGTGTTACAACTCTTCCCCTCTAATTTAAATTTCGTCCTCGAAATTTACCTGATGCAAACAGTTGAGGGAACTGTTGCCTCATCGTCTCTTCACTTTCCCAAGTTGCCTCCTCGGTGTTGTGGTGCCTTCAAAGCACTTTCACCAATGGAATTTGCTTGTTTCTCAACTCTTTCACTTCCCGAGCCAAGATCCATAGAGGTTCTTCTTCGTATGTCAAATCCGGCTGTATTTCAATTTCTTCTCTGGAGATGACATGTGAAGGATCTGAGCGGTATCTTCTGAGCATAGACACGTGGAACACATTGTGGATCTTGTCCAGCTCTGGTGGTAAAGCTAGCCTATAGGCCACTGGACCCACAAGTTCGATGATTTCATATGGGCCAATGAACCTAGGGCTCAACTTACCTTTTCTTCCAAACCTCAGTACTTTCTTCCACGGTGACACCTTGAGGAACACTTTGTCGCCAACCACATATTCTATTTCTTTTCTCTTCAAGTCGGCATAGGATTTCTGTCTGTCTGAGGCAACCTTTAAGTTGGCTTTGATTGATTTCACCTTCTCCTCAGCCTGTTTCACCAAGTCTGGCCCCACCAGTTTGTCTTCGCCCAATTCAGTCCAGCACACTGGAGTTCTACATTTTCTCCTAGACAGTGCTTCATATGGAGCCATTTGGATGCTAGCTTGGTAGCTATTATTGTATGCAAATTCTGCCAGTGGAAGGTATCTATCCCAACTTCCCTCAAACTCAATGACACAACTCCTCAGCATATCCTCAAGGACCTGACATATATTTCATGTTATTGTTATCATTTTAGTTCAATATTTGTATTAATTCAATTGGTTCAATTGTTTACCTGGATTACTCTTTCGGATTGCCCATCCGTCTGAGGATGGAAAGCTGTGCTGAAATGGAGTTGTGTACCCAAGGATTCATGCAACTTCTTCCAAAATCTCGATGTAAACCTTGGGTCTCGATCAGATATGATGGAAAGTGGGATTCCATGCAGTCTAACTATCTCACTGATATACAATTCTGCTAACTTCTCGGTGAGTAGTCGGTCCTAAGCGAGAAAGTGTCTTGACTTTGTCAATCTATCAACTATCACCCATCTTGCATCATGTTTCTTAGGGTGAGAGGTAGACCACTTACAAAATCCATGGTGACCGATCCCATTTCCATTCGGTATGCGTATAGGTGTAGCAAACCCGATGGAACTTAATGTTCGCCTTGACTTGCGACATGTCAAGCATTTAGTCACATAGTCGGCTATGTCTTTCTTCATACCATGCCACCAATAACGAAGCTTGGATCATGATACATCTTTGTACTTCACGGTGCATAGCATATACACTAGTGTGTGCCTCTTTTAGAATCTGGCCTTCACTTCCCCATCTTACGGTACACCTTTGTCTTCCTTTGTATCTGAGACACCCATCTGCTTTTACCTCATAGTCAGTTGCTTTTCCTTCTGGGATTTTGCTCATAATGGCCGTTAACTTTTCATCTGCCTTTTGCCCATCTAAAATCTACTGTAGCAGGTTTGGCCTCACTTGCAACTCAGCCAAAATAGCTCCATCTCGAATCAAAGATAGACGGGCATTCAATGATCTCAAGGCTGTCATGGATTTTCTACTCAAAGCATCAGCAACTACATTTGCCTTCCCAGGATGATAGTCAATCACACAATCATAGTCCTTCAGGAACTCAATCCATCGCCTCTGTCTAAGGTTGAGCTCCCTCTGAGTTGGCAAATATTTTAGACTCTTGTGGTCTGTATAAATGTAGCACTTTTCACCATACAAGTAATGCATCAATATCTTGATCACGAAGATAATTCTGCAAGCTCTAGATCATGGGTAGGGCGATTCTGTTCATGTGGCCTTAATCGCACGGAAGCATAGGCGACCACCTTCCCCTCTTGCATCAATACACACCCTAACCCATTATGAGAGGCATCACTGTAAACCACGAAGTCCTTTCCTGACACTGGCTGTGTTAATACGGGTCCCTCTGTCAACATAGCCTTCAACTTCTCAAAACTGGTCTGACACTTGTCATTCCAGTCAAATCTGACATTCTTGTGTAACAACTTGGTCATTGGAGCAACTATTAGGGAAAATCCCTTCACAAATCTTCTGTAATACCCAGCTAGCCCCAAGAAGCTTGACCTCGGTTGTATTTACGGGAGGCTTCCATTCCATCATCGCTTCTATTTTCTTGGGATCCACCTAATCCCATCGGTGACACTATGTGTCCAAGGAATGCAATCTCATTCACCAAAAGTTACACTTGGACAACTTAGCATACGACTTCTTTTC
This sequence comes from Hevea brasiliensis, assembly GCF_030052815.1. Classification (NCBI taxonomy): domain Eukaryota; kingdom Viridiplantae; phylum Streptophyta; class Magnoliopsida; order Malpighiales; family Euphorbiaceae; genus Hevea; species Hevea brasiliensis. The sequence goes on along the minus strand of NC_079499.1, from coordinate 77,094,197 downwards.
ATGAGTTTGCGAACAATTCTCAAATGTTCATCATGTTCTTCCACGGTCTTGGAGTACACGAATATCATCAATAAAAACCACTACGAACCGATCCGGTATGGATGGAAGATACGGTTCATAAGGTCCATGAATGCCTCTTGTGAATTTGTTAGGCCAAAGGGCATCACCAGGAACTCATAATGCCCATACCGGGTCCTGAATGCAGTCTTGGGCACATCTACATCCTTTACCCTCAACTGATGATACCCTGATCTGAGATCAATCTTAGAAAATACTCCTGCTCCCTTCAACTGATCAAACAGATCATCAATTCTAGGCAACGGATATTTGTTCTTCACTGTCACTTTATTCAACTGCCGGTAATCAATGCATAGCCTCAAAGTCCCATCCTTCTTCTTCACAAACAGCACTGGAGCTCCCCATGGTGACACACTGGGGCGTATGAACCCCTTATCCAGCAACTCTTGCAACTGAGTTTTCAACTCCCTCAATTCAGTGGGTGCCATCCTATAAGGAGCAATGGAAATGGGTGCTGTACCCGGCAGTGTCTCAATAGCAAATTCAACTTCCCTTTCTGGTGGCAAACCAGGCAACTCTTTAGGAAATACCTCTGGGAAGTCTCTTACTATGGGTATATTACTCAAATTTGGCTTAGCCTGCCTGGTATCCACCACATGTGCTAGGTAGGCTTCACAGCCTTTTCTCATCATTCTTCTTGCAGCTGTGGCTGAGATGACATTGGACAGAAAATCTGTCCTTTCCCCCACAACAGTGATTTCATTTCCTTCAGGAGTTTTCAGAGAAATTCTCTTCAATTTGCAATCAACTATTGCCTGATGACGTGACAACCAGTCCATTCCCAAAATCACGTCAAACTCGTGGAAGGGCAACTCAATTAGGTCTACTGAGAATTCATACCCTTGAATCCTTAACGGGCAACCCTTGTATACTTTATTCACCACTACACTGTGGCCCAATGGATTAGTGACCAGAATGTCTTGGTCACTCTCCCCTACTAGTATCCCCCTTTCTACGGGTAGGTTGATGCAAATGTAGGAATGAGTGGATCCTGGATCCACAAATGCATGCACAGGAGTATTGTAGAGGGAGAACGTACCCCTAATGACGTCCGGGGCATCTTGCTCCTCCTGAGCTCTCAGGGCATAATTTACGGCGGGTGGTGCATTATCGGCCTCTCTGGCTCGGATCTGAGCCTCGTGATGGTCCCACTGTGTCAAATTTGCCAGATTTTCTACCTCTCTGTGGTGCAGGAGCAGGTCTGTCTGCTTGTGTTGGAGCAGTTGTAGTGGTTCTGCGTGGACAATTTCTCAGCTGATGCTCTGTCGACCCACATCTCAAGCAGGCACCAGTTACTCTCCAACACTCCCCCTTGTGCCATTTAAGGCAGTGTGGACATGCATAAGATGTTGGGGCTGGTCCCCTGAACCCCATCCCTGGAGAGCTGCCCACTGATGGTGTGGACTGACCTCTCCTAGGGGTGAGCGTGGCACTGGGCCCCTCGGTGATCGACCACGTGGCTGAGCTGAACTCTGTGCAGGAGGACCCTTGAACTTCTTCCCAAATGCAGGAGTTGAACTAGACTGACATGGGCCCCTCTTCTGCTGTCTTTCCCTTCTAGTCTGCTCGCTGATTCTTACTTTTTCCACCTTTATTGCAGCTTCCACTAACTTGGTAAATTCTGTGATTCCCAAGGCAGTGAACTGTTGAAGGAACGGAAGCGTGAAAAACACAAGATTATACCATTGAATTCAAAAATTTTCACCTAGGGTCACAAGCACCATGCAAGATTTATTTTTAACTATTTGATTTCAATGATAAACAACATATTAAAACTCTTTTAATATGTTTTTGGATCTGTATTTGCCATTTAAGATTTTAAAATTAATCAGATTAATTTTAGAACCCTAGATTAAATCAAGAACGATTACACTAACCTCTTGATGTGCTGCAGCGTGTCTGCGCCTTTGAGATCGTCTTGAGGACACGGATGTTGTCCCTCTAGCTTGTCCACACCAAGAACACCTATGGCAGCCCTTGAACAGCTTCTAAAGCCTTTTCTATTAATTAGAAATTCAAGTTCTGCCTTTTAAGAGATTAGAGATGCAAACAGGACACTAGAAACAATTTCTAGTGTTCTTAATTCAAGAGATTGATGGCTAATCTCTTTGAATTGATGAGAGATGAAGAGAAATAGCTGGAGAGGCTCAAAGTGGCGTGACATATGAGAGGAGAGGCTGCTGGTTATGTTTTCTTTTCATAACCACACTTAAATAGCTAGGTTAACACATTAAACCCTAGCCACATGTCACCTTTTGATTAGCTCTAGGTTTAAGTGACCCAATCACATTGTGCCAAGTGTCAAACCTATATTTAATCTTGATTTTAATCATCTTACATGATTAAAAAACATTTGGCAAGCTTATATGTTATGCCATGTGTCACCATCTCATGGTGCCACGTGTCACACTGCAAAATGACCAAAATGCCCCTGAGTCTTAATTTTGAGTTCTTAACCCAAAATAATTATTTTCTTCTTCTAATTAATTTATATCAAATATAAATTAATTAATTAATCTCTATTAATTAATTTCTCATCAATTAAATTCATGTTTAAACACTTTAAATATAAATTTAATTTATACTACACATCCAATAATCTAGATTTGGTTTCAAGTCATGCTAGGGACTTTGCAATTTTATTGCAAACCAAATCTATTTAATTAATCAATTAAACTCTTTAATTAAGTAATTAAATCATATTTAAATAGGTGATAACTTGTGTATGTGTGTGACTTACTAGGCTCATCACTAATTGGCAATGAGACATGATATCAACTCTTAATATCATCAGAACTCTCTCTTACCATAAATGATTTCTCTAAATCATTTTATGAACCTCATAGACCATGGTTAACACCTAGCATAGCATGCCATGGCCACCCAATTAGTAATAAGATTTACCTTAAATGAACCTATAATCATATGTTACCATGCACTAGAATCTCTGTTACAAAATCCCAACTCAAGTGAGTCATGGTTTATGTCAAACTCCATTTGCTATGAATATTATGTTCTCTTTTAATTCCAGTTCTTGATTAAAAGATTTTTCTCATCGAAACTCTTTTACGAATAAATCTATCTGTCTGGCCAGGAACTTGAAACATCAAGAACAATTAAATGAACATAGGATTTTATCTCTATTTACTTAGAGGAACAGATTCCATCTTGATCAACACCTACCTCCATATATAACTAGCAGGAGCCAACACATGCCCATATACCCATACATAGTACAAGTATGAAAGCGATCAAACTCAAACTACCTATATACAAGATAACTGTGCTATCTCAGTCTAAAGATTATATGCACTGATATGATTTATGACAAAACATTGACAAGAGTAAACTCCATGTGCTTGTCATAAGTGTCACCGTTCGACCTACTTATCATTTATAAGTGCCTATCATGTTTGTTATATGGCATGAGACTCACCATTCCATCTTATTTATATCTCATATAAATAACTTGGGAACAAACATGAATACAATCTTTACGGATAAGTCATGTCCTTATTATGAAGTATCCTCGATTGTGAACCTATTTATGATACTTTGTGCTAGAAATATTGTCACTCATATTCTTAACAACTTAAGAATAATATTTCTAACAAAATATCAATGGACCTTTTCTATTACACATAAATATATTATGTAAACGGAAAAGTGGAAATGCCTTTTATTAATAAAATTATGTACAAGATACATACTAAATGATATGCTCTAGGGCATACTACTAACAATCTCCCACTAGCACTAGAGCCATTCATTACAATACCTTAGACCCATCTTCTCAAGATGCGGTCTAATCGAACTGTGACAAAAGCTTAGTGAATGGATCATTTGGATTTTTCGGTGATGCTATTTTTCTGCATGGCTATATCGCCTTGCCCAACTATATCTCACGATAATGTAGTAGTGCCTTTCTATGTGTTTGGATTTTGGTGAGACCTTAGTTCCTTAGCAGTAATGTTGCTCCATTGTTGTCACGATGTAATGGAGCTGACTCAATGGAAGGAACTCTCGTAAGTTACATCACGAACTTCTTTATCCAACGACTTCCTTTGCGGCATCGATGCGACAATATACTCGACCTCGATAGTGGAATCTGCGATCGTGCTCTGTTTGGAACTCTTCCAATGATCGCACCTCCATTACAAATGAACACATATCCAGGTAGACTTTCTATCATCGATATCTGATTGGAAATCAGAATCGGTATAACCATCCAATTGCAAGTCTCCACCTCCATAAATCAAGAATAAATCCTTAGTTCTTCTCAAGTACTTAAGGATATTCTTGACTATCGATGTTCCAAACACGGATTGGATTGATACCGCTAGTCAAACTAACGACATATGCGATATCAGGCCTAGTACACAACATTGCATACATTAAACTTCCAATAGCGAAGCATATGGAATCGCCATCTTATCTCTTTCTTGGTGTCTTTGGAGACATCTCTTTAAAAGATGAATACCATGACTCAATTGTAACAATCCTCTCTTGGAATAAAGCATGTTAAACCTCTTTAACACCATTTCCCAGTATAGACTTTGCGATAAACCAATTATACTTTTCGCTCTATCTCAATAGATGCGAATCCCAAGAATATAGGTTGCCTCCCCTAAGTCTTTCATGGAGAATGTATTTGACAACCATACCTTTATAGTCGTCAACATAACTGTATCATTACCCATCAACAGTATGTCATCCAGATATAAGACAATGAAAGTTATAGCTTTGTCACTAACATTCTTATATAGTCATGTCTAATCCTCATTTTTGAAAAATACTAATGATTTTATGGCTTGATCAAATCGGATGTTCCAACTCCTCGAAGCTTGTTTCAACCCATAAATGGATCGCTTTAGCTTGCATACCTTGGAACCATCTTGGGATTCAAATCCCCTAGGTTGTTCCATGAAAATGTTTTCTTCAATGTATCCATTGAGAAAGGCTGTTTTGACATCCATCGCCAAATCTCATAATCATAGTATGCACTATTGCTAATAAAATCCTAATTGATTTAAGCATGGCAACAAAGCAGAAATTCTCCTCATAGTCTATTCCTTGCCTTTGGCGAAACCCTTTCGCTACTAGCCTTGCCTTATAGGTCTCTACCTTTCCATCGAACCAATTTTCTTCTTGAAAACCCATTTGTTCCCTATAGGTACAATACCTTGGTGGGTCAACAAGATCCCAAACTTGATTCTTATACATGGAATCAATCTCGGATTTCATAGCTTCAATCCATTTTGAAGAGTCTATATCGATATAGCTTCTTCATAGGTAGGTGGATCATCCCCATGATCTACTTCTTCATGAGCGCACAACTCTTGTTCTTCTCCATGAAGAAAACCATATCTCACCGGTGGGTGAGATACCTGGTTGTTCTACGAGGAGCGACTTTAGATGTTTCATCAATGGGTATAGGTTGACTAGATGGATCTATATCCATCTTATATATTGGTTGGTCAGAATTCTCCAATTCTAACTCTATTTGCCTTCCTTTGCCTCCTTCTTGAACAAACTGTTGTTCAAGAAATGTGGCATCTCTACTTATCACAACCTTTTGTGAAGTAGGCAAATAAAAATAATATCCAAAACTATCTTTTGGATATCCAACAAATCGACCTCTTTACGATCCGGTCTCCAATTTATCGGTGTTGACTTTTGATATAATTTGGACAACCCCAAATCTTAACATGCTTAAGACTTGGTTTTCTTCCATGCCATATCTCATAAGGTGTGGAAGAAAGCGATTTTATGGAATCCTATTCGAATATATAAAGTGATTCTAATGCAAATCCCCAAAGGAGATTGGCATATCGGTATAGCTCATCATACTACGTACCATATCCAATAGGTACGATTTCTCCTTCAGATACACCATTCAACCGTGGCGTTCTGGAGAGTCGGTGAGAAACAATGCCATGCTCTCTCAAGTATTCATCAAATTCGATTACTCAAAAATTCACCTCCACGATCTGATCTACGAGCTTTAATATTTTTTCCTGTTTGATTTTCTACTTCAGATTTAAATTCTTTGAACTTTTCAAAAGATTCATGTTTGTATTTCATCAAATACAAATACCCAAACCTTGATTTATCATCAGTAAAGGTAATAAAATAATGAAAGCCCCCTCTAGCCATTTCTTTAAACGGACCACATACATTACTATGTATTAGTTCCAAAATATTTTTAGCTCTTAGCCCTTGTCCAACAAAGGGTGATCTAGTCATTTTGCCTTGAAGGCAAGATTCACAAGTTGGAGTAGGCTCAGAGCCCAATGAGGATAGAATCCCCATTTTCTCCAATTTTGCAATCCTATCTTCTGCAACATGACATAACCTTAAGTGCCAAATATATTTTGAACTTGAGTTGGTTTTCACCATGGCATTGCATTCATTCAGATTGCTATAATCTGGCCAGTGGAAACACTTTCTTACTGGCAATGGAAACACTTTCCTATTGGCAATGGAAACACTTTCCTGTTGGCAGTGGAAACACTTTCCTTTGCCTTCATCAGCTTTAGTCTTCCTTTTCTGTTTAGCTATTTTCTTGGAAGGACCATGAATCTGAGGTTTCTTTTTCTTATTGCCCTTCTTCTTGTTGGACTTTCCAGCAGAAGAAGATGCAACCAAAGCTACCTCTTTTCCTTTATTGCTCAGCATATTCTTTTGGGCAATAACCACATGTTGAGTAATTCGGCTAAGGTGCATTCTGTTTAGTCATATGGAAATTTGTCACAAAATTCCCAAAAGACTCGGGGAAGGGTGAAGGATCAAATCCGTCTGTAGTTGGAAATCCATGTTGAAGTCAAGATGTTCCAAGCTGCTCAATCAGAATCATCTTGTGGACATGATCCCCAACATTACATCCCTCGGACATCCTCATCTGGAATAAGCTGTTTAGATATCTCATACCTAGCATTCCCTCTGTGCTCACCATACAACTCTTGTAGGTGAAGGAGGATCTCACTAGCACTCTGCATGTTCTCATGTTGCTTATGTAACTCATTACTCATGGAAGCAAGCATGTAACACTTAGCTCTCATTTAATGCTCCTTCCACTTGTGCAAAGTATCATGTTGCTCTTGTGTGGCCTCTGGAGGTAAGGGACCAGGAACATTTGAATATAGAACATATCCTATATGTTCAAGGTTCAGACAAGTTTCAAATTTCTTAGCCAATCATGATTAGGTCTGTCAACTGTTGTGATCAAGTATGCTTGCAAGGATATTGGATGGTGGTGGTTGTTTTGTGCTCATTTTTATCGAGAAAATTAAGCTGCAGAAAATAACCAGATTAATTAGTAAATGTATCATGTAATTAACCAAAATGATTATGGTCTTTTAATCAAATTGGTCCTCCCACTAACTTAGCGAATCCTACACTTCCAAAGTAAGCGGAAATCCTAGTTGGATGGATTTCTAGTGGGTGATTGAATTCTTATAATTCTATTGATCATCCTCAGGTACATCCATTATTGGAATTACAATAAACTATAAGTGAGCAACTCCTTGCCCATCACATCTCATGTGAGGTTCAATCCTTTTACTAGCCCCTAATGCTCAAAATCTCAGGTACATCAAATATTTACTTATCTTGAATTATTTAAGTTGATCCCATTGAGCGATAATTATGCAAATAATTTTAATGTCCTCAGGTACATCCAATATTGGCCACCAAACCATTTACATATTTACAACATCTCATGCTTAACAATTATTCTTAAGAAAATCTCTTAAATTAATTGCATCTCATGCAACTATTTAAAATTTCTTAAAATAATTGCCCAAATGGAGGGCTTATGTTATAATTACTTTAATTATAGCATTTCCAACTTAATCATTTGTTTGGAAGATTTTATAGCCATCCTAATTACTATTAAGGTCTCACTTTGCACATTATCCATTTAGCATGCATATATCATATAATTGCATACATTCCCATACATCTCATGCATTCATGGATAAGCGATAAATATGGTATGATCATGGACTTTCTAAGGGATTCAATTCAGAGCCACCAAGAATTGAATCAGGGCATTCCAAGTTGCATTTCATTAATTCAATTTAGAAGAGATGCTGAAGGAGTACATAATCAACACGTGAGATTGAATTCCTCCCACTACCACCAATGCTCTTGACCTCCTTGAACTTCTTGCAATCCAATATTACATAGTAATCCTTGGCATACCAAGGCGAATTTACAAGAACTTAAATAAATGAAATTACAACCCAAAAATATTACAAACTTAATAATACATGCCCAAAATAAATTAAAATAAATTAATTAATTTACAATCCCAAAGAAACATAAAAGAAATAAATCCAATCACATTGGTCTTTTATTGTCCATGATCATCCATCATGCATATCACTATTTAACAATTAAATAAAACATACATTCTTAAATTAAATTGAATATCTCATATTCAACTTAAAATTCCAGATTTGAATATGATTCAAATAAATTTAAAAATTCAGATTTGAATCTCATTCAAACAAATTTAAAAATTCAGATTTAAATCACATTCAAACAACTTCAAAAATTCAGATTTGAATCACATTCAAACATTTTTTAAAAAATCAGATTTGAATCACATTCAAATATTTTTTAAAAAATCAGATCTGAATTTTATTGAATCAATTTTAAAAAATCAGATTTAAATATGATTCAAACAACTTTAAAATTCAGATTTGAATCTCATTCAAACAACTTTTAAAATTCAGATTTGAATCACATTCAAATATTTTTTAAAATTCTGATTTGAATCATAATTTAATTGTGTGATTAAAACAACTAATTAAACACTTTAATTAGTCAAAAAATAGGCCTTAGATCATACAACAATTGCAGAATTAAAAGCCAAACCTTGAATCACCCATGGAACCATTGTTGCCGTCACCAATGGTGGCTTCTCCATGTGTGACGCCACATCTCATGATCCAACCAGCAATGAATCTCTTGATCTCATAATCAAACACACAATTAAATTATATAATCAACAATCTAAATGGCAAATATAGTGGCTCTGATACCAATTGAAGGCAGGCGTGAAAAACACAAGATTATACCATTGAATTCAAAAATTTTCACCTAGGGTCACAAGCACCATGCAAGATTTATTTTTAACTATTTGATTTCAATGATAAACAACATATTAAAACTCTTTTAATATGTTTTTGGATCTGTATTTGCCATTTAAGATTTTAAAATTAATCAGATTAATTTTAGAACCCTAGATTAAATCAAGAACGATTACACTAACCTCTTGATGTCTCGCAGCGTGTCTGCGCCTTTGAGATCGTCTTGAGGACACGGATGTTATCCCTCTAGCTTGTCCACACCAAGAACACCTATGGCAGCCCTTGAACAGCTTCTAAAGCCTTTTCTATTAATTAGAAATTCAAGTTCTGCCTTTTAAGAGATTAGAGATGCAAACAGGACACTAGAAACAATTTCTAGTGTTCTTAATTCAAGAGATTGATGGCTAATCTCTTTGAATTGATGAGAGATGAAGAGAAATAGCTGGAGAGGCTCAAAGTGGCGTGACATATGAGAGGAGAGGCTGCTGGTTATGTTTTCTTTTCATAACCACACTTAAATAGCTAGGTTAACACATTAAACCCTAGCCACATGTCACCTTTTGATTAGCTCTAGGTTTAAGTGACCCAATCACATTGTGCCAAGTGTCAAACCTATATTTAATCTTGATTTTAATCATCTTACATGATTAAAAACATTTGGCAAGCTTATATGTTATGCCATGTGTCACCATCTCATGGTGCCACGTGTCACTGCCAAAATGACCAAAATGCCCCAGAGTCTTAATTTTGAGTTCTTAACCCAAAATAATTATTTTCTTCTTCTAATTAATTTATATCAAATATAAATTAATTAATTAATCTCTATTAATTAATTTCTCATCAATTAAATTCATATTTAAACACTTTAAATATAAATTTAATTTATACTACACATCCAATAATCTAGATTTGGTTTCAAGTCATGCTAGGGACTTTGCAATTTTATTGCAAACCAAATCTATTTAATTAATCAATTAAACTCTTTAATTAAGTAATTAAATCATATTTAAATAGGTGATAACTTGTGTATGTGTGTGACTTACTAGGCTCATCACTAATTGGCAATGAGACATGATATCAACTCTTAATATCATCAGAACTCTCTCTTACCATAAATGATTTCTCTAAATCATTTTATGAACCTCATAGACCATGGTTAACACCTAGCATAGCATGCCATGGCCACCCAATTAGTAATAAGATTTACCTTAAATGAACCTATAATCATATGTTACCATGCACTAGAATCTCTCTGTTACAAAATCCCAACTCAAGCTGGAGTCATGGTTTATGTCAAACTCCATTTGCTATGAATATTATGTTCTCTTTTAATTCCAGTTCTTGATTAAAAGATTTTCTCATCGAAACTCTTTTACGAATAAATCTATCTGTCTGGCCAGGAACTTGAAACATCAAGAACAATTAAATGAACATAGGATTTTATCTCTATTTACTTAGAGGAACAGATTCCATCTTGATCAACACCTACCTCCATATATAACTAGCAGAGCCAACACATGCCCATATACCCATACATAGTACAAGTATGAAAGCGATATCAAACTCAAACTACCTATATACAAGATAACTGTGCTATCTCAGGTCTAAAGATTATATGCACTGATATGATTTATGACAAAACATTGACAAGAGTAAACTCCATGTGCTTGTCATAAGTGTCACTGGTTCGGCCTACTTATCATTTATAAGTGCCTATCATGTTTGTTATATGGCATGAGACTCACCATTCCATCTTATTTATATCTCATATAAATAACTTGGGAACAAACATGAATACAATCTTTCTGGATAAGTCATGTCCTTATTATGAAGTATCCTCGATTGTGAACCTATTTATGATACTTTGTGCTAGAAATATTGTCACTCATATTCTTAACAACTTAAGAATAATATTTCTAACAAAATATCAATGGACCTTTTCTATTACACATAAATATATTATGTAAACGGAAAAGTGGAAATGCCTTTTATTAATAAAATTATGTACAAGATACATACTAAATGATATGCTCTAGGGCATACTACTAACAACTGTATCTTGATATTGTCATTCAGTCCCTCTTCAAATCTCTTGCACCTTTCAGCTTCATTAGGGACTATCTCCCTTCCATAACGGCTTAATCGAACAAACTCCTTCTCATATTCGGCCACTGACAGCTATCTCTGCCTCAGGTTAATAAACTCTCTTCTTCTCTCTTCCAGATATACAGTACCCACATATTTCTTCTTGAATTCGGAGAGGAAGAAATCCCAAGTTACAGCTTCTGGCTGCACTTCACTGGACACAGTGTCCCACCATTCGTAGGCATCGTCTTGTAACAAGGATACAGCAGCTTCTAAGTTCTGCTCTGGGGTGTAGTGAAGTTGTTTTAGGACTCTGCCTGTTCTGTTCAACCAATTCTCGGCTGCAACAGAGTCATCTTCTCTCTTGCCATAGAAATCCACTGCCCCAAACTTTCTTAGCCTTTCCAGGTGTGATTTCTGCTGTGGAGCTGGTGGTGGTGGTGCTGGCATTACCCCGGCCATTTGTCTAAAGAAATCGGCCATTTGTTGGAACATGGCCTGTGGAGGTGGCGAGGCTCTGCACTGGCTGGCGGAGTAGGTTCTCCCCTACCCCCAGTCTCAGCTGCTACCGGTGGAGCATGACTCTCCACTTCCTCCTCAACTGCCCTCTGAGATTAAGGGTCCATATCCTATTCAAAATAAGGAAAACAAACAGATCTGCATTAGTGTCACCTCGAATCTTACAAATGCAATGCATGGTATGGACTCAATCTAGGACCAGAAATGCCTAAACCGTGCTCTAATACCACTAAATGTGACACCCCTTACCCGTGTACAGTATACCCGAGTAAGTAATGCCACACGGTGTACCGGCACACTCTAATATACCTTAATTAATTTTCATCAAAATTTTGAATATAACTTGTAAAATATAACTCATTTAAGTCATTTATTGAATTCATAATTTATTTGAGGTTCCGAAAATTTTATAGAAAATCCGGCGGAGTACCGGCTAAGAATGGAGAAAACAGTTCTTCGGAACCTGCTAAAAACACTTCCAATAAACAAATTCATTCATTCTCAACTCCAATATCATCATAAAACTCAATATCAAGATCTCAACAATTTTTCAATTTCAGGTCTCAACAACCTTTTCATTTGGTCAAACATCCCTTTCTCAGGGTTCTCATATATAAACAACAATTAAATATTCAAATTACTTCCATACATAATCATAAATCTTTATTATTTACATGGACCTCAAAATACATTACATAAATCCCAAATACATATGAGAAATAAAAATTTAATTACATAATGACAAAATGACATCTAGGGTCCTACCAATGCACTGCAGGTGACGAGGTGACAAGGACAGTGTGCAGAACTGCAGGATGGACTCACCCAGTCTGTGGTCTACTGGGCTCACGATCGGGATCTCCAGTACCTACGCGTGGCAAAAGCAACGCGCTAAGCAATAATGCTTAGTGGTGCAATAATATAATAAAAGAAAATAGCAAGAAAATAAATGTGTATGCTTTCTTTGTTTGGTATTGGTATATTCATTATTTCATTAACGTTGTTCACTTTTATTCATTTGGTTGCCCCAAGTAACCTACACTAGATGACTGGACTGGATAACGGGTAAACTGGCACTGGGTACCTAGTACCTCGGGCCGTCACACCATCGGTCACATATGCATCTCCCGGTGTGCAACAGAACAGCTAACAAGCTGTAAATAATATCAGGCACAAGGCCAAATCTCAATACAAAGTCAGAATGGCTAAACGCCATGAAATCACGGAATGGCATATTGCCATGTGCAGTACTGCTAACTGGACCCTATTGGCATGCCAAACTATCCAAACCAATCTTGTTAGGTATACTAGGGCATTTGAAACTTTTAAATTCTTCAATTTGTGAATTTCATGTTTTGGTGTTACTATTCACGTCATTGGTCAACAAAAATGTTGACTTTTGGATAGAAAATATGTACATTGACTTTGGCACTCCCAACATACCACATTTTGTGTTTAAAACTTGTTGGCATTAAGTGTTAATACCATTTCAAAGTGTAAACCAACACAAGCAGAATTTTCAGTTTTGGTGAGTCAACTTCACTGTTCCATTGGACACTGTTACTGTGGAAATTTGAAGAAATGTAAAATATGAAAGTTGTTCCTTATTTTGTCTAGTTGAATTTATTTTTTAGAATCACTGCACTTGGAGTTTTGTAGCTCTAGATATGGTCCAAAAACCACAGCTGGCCGGATGCCCATTCTGCAGAAAATACCATATCTACAGTAACAGGAACAGTGACTTCCACTGCCATTTGGGTTAGGTTCTGGCCATAATTTGGGATAGGTTTCTTGATGAAAGTTGTTTGTATATGTCTTAACTTGTTGCTGTAAAAATTTCAGGTCAATTGACCAAATCTACAGTGAGTTATGGTAAAATGAACAGTTACTGTTGATTTGGTCAATTCTGCAGAATCAGTTGCAGGGTGTCCAGATTGGGGCCAAGTTTTGGTCCTCCTGCTTTGGTCTTTTGGGCATGGTTTCTTCAGCAAAAATGTGCCATTATAAGTCTAGTTTCATGTCCAATTGGCCAAACACCAATTGGACCAACACAGCCAAAGTTATGGCTGTGTAATTGGACTGAAATTTCAGTCCATTTGCTGCTGCCCTAGGGCAGCTTGCAACCTCATTTTGCAATTCTATTTTTCAGTCCATTTAATGGTCAACTTGCCTAAAATGGTCACTAATTGACCATTAAAATGCTCTCTAATAATTTCCTAAACCAAGTTTACATTTTGCTCACAAAACCCTAATTCAAATTCATGTTTTATACAAGTTATCTTAGTTAACTTTTAATCCATTATTCTTGTGTTTATAACCTTCCAACATAACTCTAGTTCACTTTAAGCTCATAAAAACACTCCCTTCTATTCCATAGCTAGGGCAGCCGAAATTCAAGATGTCATACACATAGGTTTTTGGTTCATTTAAATTACAATTCTTACTAGTTTCAAGTCCTAAACCATGAAAATAATGAGTTTTTAAGATATAGATGCACTAACCTCAAGTGGCAGAATTTTTCCAAGCCCCAAACTTCAATTTCTTTCTCCTTCTTGGCTGCAAAAAGGTTTAGCAAGGTGCTAGGGCAAATTTTAGTGAAAGGTCTCTAGGGTTTTAGGGTGAAATGAGGAGGGAATTTAAGGTTTGGATTGAAAATCAATGGAGGGAGGAGAGATAGAGGTTTCGGCTGGTTGGGAGTTCAAAGGAAGAAGATGACATTTTTCTTATTTTGGGTCTTCTTTTATCTCTTTATTAGTTAGTCAAATAATGGCTAAATTTTGATTGGTCATAGTTTCTCTTAATGACATCATCATGATGTCATAAATACCCCTTTTCCTCATTTTCTTTTCTTTCCTCCACTACTCATTTTCAATTTAATTTCTAGTAATGTTTATTCATATTTTATGTTATATTAATTATTTATTCAACTGGACAAGTCGGCCAAAAATCACCTCTGAAGGCGAAATGATCAAAATGCCCTCCGTTTGGCTTAACGGGTCAAAATTGTCTGTACCGATTGAAAAATTTTTCTAGGTATTTTCTTGGCATTCTAATGCCATGGGAACCTCAATAACCCTTCTCTGGAATCCCAAAAATTATTTTATAATTTTTCCCCCGGGTCTAGGGCTCCTCGTTGCGAGAACCGCAACTTCCCTCTGGTTACCCATCGCTAGGGCACCGGCTCGTTTAACTTGGTTGTATTTTATTTCTAAAATTTTTACTAAATTTTTCTTATTAATATTTGAGTTAATTATGGTTCCTGACATTAATTTAAATATTTTTCCGGACATTCTAGCTGTCCGGACCGACACTGGTCACCGGAATAGTAGGATGTACGGAGTGGTTACTGGGAGGGTGTTACAGTATTTGATTACAATCGAAATATATATGTATTACAAAAGAGTTGGTACAACTGCTCAAAGGAAATTTCATACATATAATTATAGAATTACATCAAAAGCTAATGTACAAGGGTATACCTATGATATACCTGAGGATAATCTCACCGTGTCTTTCAGTAATCTCGCTCAGCTGCTCTATATTTGTTTTCACCTGCGACAACATACAAAGCTATCGCTGAGTGGTAAACTCAGTGGTGCACAAACTAATAATTTAAAACTTAATATAAATTATTCTTAACAATTCATAATGAATAAAAATTTAAAATTTCTAAATTCTTCAAAATCCATGACATTCAAATATCATTATTTTCATTCATGCAAATTATTCATATGAATAACATTTTGATTAAATAGTAACCATTTATCTACGTTTCTTTTAAATCCTGAAACAATATAAAAATATTTTGAATCACTGATAAATTATTTATTTCAATCACAATTTATCCAATTATGCATAATTTAAAGGGCGTTGCCAACAATTCACACAGTTGAACCCATGACCCAAATTTCAAATAGATGCCGTGTTGTACACCACGACATTTCACATTCTCCCAATAACCGAGGCTAAAAGGGAGGAACAAAGACTAGCTAGTATATATGAGTACTCATTCAAACTCTTCCCCAACTTGTAAGCCAAAGAAGAAGGAACTCGCCCCATCTAGTGGAGGAGATATCTCACTAGACAAGCTAATGAGAATTCACAATAAATTTTGCCATGTCAACTGTGGTTTCAAATCATATTCAAAACAATTTCTATTTACAAAGTATTTACAAATCATCAACATATTGAATCATCATAAATTCATGCTCAAGGTTGGCAACACATCAAACTTAAAATTTATAATCCTCAAAATCATGCAATAAATTCTTAAATGAATAAGAAAATTTACATTTAATTTATACAATTTCATTCAACAAATTAAAATTCTCAACACAACAAAATTATAAATCATAAAATAAACTTATTCAAATCAATTTATAAGTGAAAAGTAACAAAATAGTTAGTTGTGCACAAACGTTAAGCGAGTCGCCTCTTGGCCTTGACTCGATGTCTCGTGTTCTTTTCTGGTATTCTTTTCCACTGAAACACACAGTTTCATAGTGTTTCAGTATCACCATTTATCATAAATCCAAAAATAAATTCAAATCTACTTATACCTAGCTTTAATATGCTAAACTTAACATTCTTTAAAATTTGTATTTCAGGGTTACTATTCATGATACTATTCAAGTCAATTTGTTGACTTTCTAAGGCTTAATAGGTATGGGAATTCCAACTTCGCTCACACACCACATTTTGGTTACTAAATTTGTTAGTTTTGGTTGTTTACTCAAATTGCAAGTCTTTTAGGCAAATTTGCAAATTTTCACTTTTGGTGTCTTAGGTTGCACTCATTTTTCTTTTAGAATTTGGCAGAACTTCCTTCATAGAAAATGTTCCCTATTATCTTAACTTTATTCTCCTTTTTGGATCACTCCAATTGGAGTTTTTTAGCTCAAGTTATAGCCATTTGAACCATGGCTGCCGGATTGGACTTAACCCAGATTTCTAGGCAAATTCTTGTTCTGGCAGTTTTAGGTTACCAACTTTGGGTGGCCAAATGACTTGGTTAATGGCATAATTTGGGTTTGTGTTCTTCATGAAAGTTTTAGGTCTATATCTCAGATACCCACTAGTAAAAGTTCAGGTCATTTAGAACTGCCTAACTCAAGTTATGGCCAAATGAATAAATACTGTTCATTTGGTCATTTTTGTACAGGTCAGACTGAGAAAATCCGGATTTGGTCAATTTGTTCACTAGGTTTTGGTCACTTTTTGGGCATGATTCCTAAATGAAAATTGTGTCATTTTGTGTCTATTTTCATTCCCAATTGGTCTCATACCAATTGGACTTGTAAATTTTTAGTTTTGGTCCCTCAAAGGGACCTTGGTCCTGCTATTTGCAGCATGACCACATTCAATCCGAATTTAAACTCAATTCCAACGCTTCCAACACACTTCATTTGGTCACAAATGACCATTTCTCACCTCAAACTACGTCAAACACACCATTTGACCATTCTTCCAATTTTTGGCTTGCAAAACTCTAGGTGCCAAACCCTAGTTCACATTTTTGTCACATTTACTTGATTCAAAGTATACCAACATCATTCCTTAACTCAAGTAAGCTTCCTAACATATTTAATTCAATCAAAACACATGCATTTCCATTACAAACCCTAGCCGCCAGAATTTTTATCTAGTCCTCCAAATAAGTTTTCTTTTCATTTTATGTTAATTTCTAAGTTCTTTATGCTATACGTACATTAATTAAACTAAAAATTTGAAGTTTGAATTAGTAACCTTATGCAGAATTTTCTTCCCTTCAAACTCTTCCTTTATTCTTCTTTTTGTTGTCAAGTTCTCTACCGAAGCTTGAAATCAAGATTTAATGTTGGAGGTTTAACTTTCTATGATGGGATTTAGGGTTTGCTTAAGCTCAAAATGAGCTTTAATGGAGGTTTTAGTGAAGGAGAGGGAGAGAGAGAGTGAGGAAGGCAAGGTTAAAGAAATGGGACTTTTTGCATTTTTTTTTTCTTTTCTTTTATCAAATTTATCCTCTTGGAAGACCAAATTTATCCAATTTTTAATTTTTAATTATATTAGTATTTATGACATCATGCATGATCTCATGCATGATGTCATCTCTTTTCACTTTTTTCATTTTCTTTTTATTTTTCTATTTATTTTTCTATTAGTTTTTTAATTTAATTTTCAATTCCGGAATTTTCTTTTCTCCGATTTTATTTGACAGTTAGGTCAGGAGTCAGCTCTCGGGGTCAATTGACCAAATTGTCCCTCGCTGGTTCAACCCGATTTATAAATAATTCAATATTTCTTCCAGCTCCTTGACCTAATTATTTGACTGGCTTAACAATTCTGTTTTGTGATTTTCTCTTTTTCACTGTGTTCATAATGGTCCGAAGGACAGCGGCATCACATTTTACGGTTTGAAATTTGAGTTTAAATCGATTTCGCAGTCGTTCCCCAGAAGGTCACCCATCGCTGTGACTCTCGGCTCGTTTAACTTTTTATATTCCGTTTTTCTTATTTATACTTAACTAATTGACAATTACTATTTATTTTCAATCAGGGCTTTTCTAGGTGTCTTAAACACAGTTCTAATCCTTTTAATTGTCCGGACCGATACCGGTTACCGGAACAATAACATATACCAGGCTATGCAAATAAGGGTGTTATAGTGGACCGTTGACTAGCCCTGGACCGCGGGAAACCTGGAAAAATATTTTTATGACTTAAATGAACATCTATTGAAGTATAAATATCATTAGAAATATCAAAGAAAAATTAAATAATTAGTACAAAGAAAAACGAGAAATCGAAAAAATGACAGAACTCGGTGTTACCGAAAAATTGGAAATATAAACCGAAGAGGGGCATTTTGGTCATTTGACACCTAGAGTTGGCTTTTGACCTAAATGTCCATGAAAATAAAGTGGTATTAAAATTTGAAAATTTCATGAAAAATAAAATTGGAATGAAATGTAATTAAGGGAAATTAAAGGGATAAAGTTTGGGATAATAAAAAGTTTAATTAAATTATTATTATTTTAAAATTAATGGACCTTAGTGGGACATATATAAGCATATGAGACAAAGTGGATAGCCATATTTCATCATCTTCATCTCTTTAATTTCACTTTGCCGAATTCATTTTTTCTTCTCCATGAAAACTCCATAGCTGGCCCTAGAAGGAAGCTTCATGCAATCATCATCATGCCAATTTCCACCCAAATTTCTTCATTAATCCTTGCCTACACACCTTGGGCAGCATATTGGTAGTAATTTTAACGAGGTTTGGTGAGGTTTTGGTCAAGCTTCAAAAGTGATAAGTGAGTGTTTTCAATTCTTGTTTCATTAAAAGTGTGACCAAGGTTGTGGGTAGTTGATTTGTGAAAGAATTTTTGAAGTTTGATGAATTAGTGGAAATGTACATTTTGGCAGCCATGGAACCTCAATAAGAATAGCTTATTCTTGCATGTAAATAGTGGTTTGAATGATGATTTAAATGTTTGATTGTATTGTACTTGAATTCCATGTGTAAGGTATGATTTGGAAGCTTAAAAAGTGAAAATGGCAATTGATGGGTATGTGTAAATTTGTGGTAGCCTCATAAAGAACATTGAAGTGTTTGAGTTCATGAAATATTGTTGAATTATGTTGTCATTGATGGCAGAATGTGTATATAAATAATTGTTTGAATTTGGACATGGAAATGAGGTATGTTCATGTGGTTGAATTATGGTAAATGGGACTTTGGAAAATTCTGTATTATAGTGTGTATGTTGAGAGTGGTTACAAGCTGCCAAAATAACCAAAAATGTGTTGCTAAATGTCTTAGTGTTATGGTACAAAGAAAAATTGGCATGGATGTGTAACTTGGTAAGTGTTGAATGTGTCCTTTGGTATGTGATGAAGAGTGTGTAGTACGGCAGTGTGTGTTTTAGCTTAGAACCTTAAGTGTGTGACTCTAATTGGTATGAGACTCGCTGCAGGTGAAACTAGGCACAAAATGTGCCAACTTTTATGAAGGAAGCTTACCAAAATTCTGCCTAGAAGATGACTTGAAAAATGACCAAATCCGGATTAGT
Source organism: Hevea brasiliensis (assembly GCF_030052815.1). NCBI lineage: Eukaryota > Viridiplantae > Streptophyta > Magnoliopsida > Malpighiales > Euphorbiaceae > Hevea > Hevea brasiliensis. The sequence continues at coordinate 77,074,363 of NC_079499.1, read as the reverse complement.
GAATTGAAAGCCTGAAAATTGACCATTTGGGCAGTAGTTAGTGTTTTGACCATAACTCACTCAAAACAGGTCCAAATGACCTAAAATTTTTGCCATGAATAGTTTAGATATATATCTATAATTCTTATGAAGACACCAAAGCCCAAAAATGGCTAGAGGCAAGCCAAAAAGCTTGCACAAGTTCAGGTACCAAAACTAGCCGAACCAAAAGTGACTTAAAAATGACCTAAAGTTACCATTTTGATGCATTCTGTCCAGCATTGGTAAATTGACCATAACTTGGTCTACACAACTCAAAATGACCTGAAATTTTGATCCGCGTGCAATAAGACATGGACCTACAAGTTTGTAGTTTGGACCAAAACCTGAAAACTAAGGGAACTAGGTCATCCGGTTAGGTCAAATTAGTATATCGAAATCCGATAAATTGCAATAAAATGCAATATACTTGAAAGTGAATTTGGTAACATGTACCAATACTAAAAGGCTATTAAATGTGACATATTGATAACATTAAAAACTAATTCACCTAGAGTGCATCGAGGGTCAACATTTTAGGTTGACTAAGGAAAGTAATAGAATTCAATAAATTAATTATTAAGCCTTACTGTTAGAGACAGTTTAAATGAGTACTGAAACACTTCAAATTGTGTGTTTCAGTTAGCAAAGACTCAGGGGAGGGGAAGGAAACACTGAGTCAGGACCAAGAGACAATTATCAGAGGTTTGTGCACAACTAATTTTTAACTGCTTTTGTTCTGAATATTTCATATGATTATATGACATATTGTTCTTATGTATTATGTTTAACAAGCATTGGATTTAATCCAATGATTATTGAAATTGTTATAGTATGTATGAATTTAGCTTTGTGAAATGGTATTTCCACAAGTTTTAAGCATTATAGTGGATTGAATAAATTATGTTTTAGAAAATTGTGATAGAACATGTTTTGAATTGTGATGGGCAATTTGTATGGAAAAATGCAAATTTATGATTTGAATTCTGATGAGCATAAAAATTATTGGATATTGGAATTGACTTTGAATCGAATTGTATTGTGATTTATGCTCACTAAAAGGATTGTGATATTGTTTTATATCTCACTATAGATGCTTGACTAGGTTATTACCCGTCTCTCTCATTTGTTGAGAAGACAATGGAGTTAGTTGTGTTTTGATTACCATGGTACGTGCACAGACTTAGAATCTCCTCTTATTAGAGGTTAGATCTAAGTTTTATGTTATGGCCCTTTCGGAAGATTTATTATTGTAGTGTGTACTGTGCACGATGATTCGACCTCCCCGACCATAGGGAGTAAGAATCCGATTCGACCTCCCCGACCATAGGGAGTTAGAATCACCACGAAGATGGCCCTTTCGGATTAGTCTTACATAGTTAGTGAGATAAAGAATGGTTTTCAAGATAAAGAATGTTTTTGAATAGTAAAAAATTGTGATTTTAATTATGATTTATGTATAATTGATTTTGTTGGAATTACCTTAAATGGGCAGCTATGATTTGTTAAATTAAATTTCGTGATCAAAGTCATTTTATACAAATGATTTACATTATAGGCAATGAATATTTTGAGTTTGGAATTTGATGAGTATTCAGATTTCCAAATTATTTGCTGTAAATTTTGTCAATGTATATTGTACTATGTTTTAAATTATAGTTGTGCACCATTGAGTTCACCACTCAGTGATAGCTTTGTATGTTGTTGCAGGTGAAAAGAGCATAGAGAAATTGAGTAAGCTTTTTTGAAGAGCCATTCAGATCAGCTCCAGGTATACCCATGTTGTAACATCCTCATTTTAGCTAGTCCGTACAGTCTACTGTTCCGGTGACCAGTGTCGGTCCGGACAGTTAGAACGTTCGGAAAAAAAAATATTTAAACTAAAGTGAGGAACCATAAGTAACTCAAATATTAATAAGAAAAATTTAGGAAAAATTTTAAAAATAAAATACAACCAAGTTAAATGAGCCGGTGCCCTAGCGATGGGTAACCTAGTGAGAAGTTGCGGTTCTCACAACTAGGAGCCCTAGACCTGGGGGAAAAATTATAAAATAATTTTTGGGACTCCAGAGAAGGGTTATTGAGGTTCTTATGGCATTAGAATGCCAAGAAAATACTTAGAAAATATTTTCAATCGGTAAAGACGATTTTGGCCCGTTAAGCAAAATGGAGGACATTTTGGTCATTTCGTCTTCAGAGATGATTTTTGGGCCAACTTGTTCAGTTAAATAAATAATTTATATAACATAAAATATGATTAAATGTTGTTTAAAAATTTAATTGAAATTAATTAGACAAAAAAAGGATGGAAAAATGGAAGAATTGAAATTATGACATCATAATGATGTCATTAAAAGTCTCCAACCCAATCAAGTGTTGACACATGGCACCAAGGTATTTAAGAAGACTTAATTGGCAGGAAAAGAAAGAAAAGAAGTCCAAAAGTCGTGAACCACCATCTGCTCTTCTTCTCTCCTTCCTTGCCTCCCCCTTTGCCCTCCATAACCAAGCTTTACCAAGCTTGATTTCTTGGGTTTCCATCCATTAAAACCTAAATTTCCCAACACAAAAAAATTGTTCTATCATCTTAATGATCCTTTTGGGAGCAAAAAGAAAAGGAAAGGAAGAACTTTAGCAAATTGAAAAGCTCACTCCTTTAAGGTTAGTGACCTAACCCTAAATTTTTTACTTTGAATTCATGTTTAGGGACTTGAACAAGTGTGAATTGCAAAGAAAAATTATTGAATACCATTTGGATGGAAACCCTAGATTTTGGCCAACCATGGTTAGGGTTTGATTGGGTTGAGTTTAATGAAGTTAAAAGACTATTATGGCTGCCCACAACATGTATTTACTAAGTGGATTGATGAAATAAAAGTTAAATGCATGATTTGAGAAGTTAGGGTTAGGGTTTGGGTATAAAAATGGGATTAAAATAGGTTTTAATGGTCAATTAATGACCATTTAGTTCTGTTTAAATAAAAAATGAAGTGTGTTGAGTGATGGGATTGGGTTTGGTGTGGTTGCCATGAAAGGGACCTGCAGAATGGATTGACCTGCAGAATTGGACTTGAGTCCAGCAGGTTTGGACAGCCATAACTTGAATTGTAGAGTTCAATTGGTGCAAGGCCAATTGGACATGAAACTAGACACATAATGGCACAACTTTGGTGAAGAAACCATGCCCATAAAACCAAACCAAATGGACCAAAAGCTTTCCCAAATCTGGGTGACCTGCAGTCTATTTTTGCAGAATGGCCAAATGAACAGTGATTGTTCATTTGGCCATAACTCAATGTAGAAAGGTCCAATTGACCTGAAATTTTACCAGAGACAAGCTAAGATATAGAACAACAACTTTCATGAAGAAAACTACCCCAAATTATACCAGAACCTATCCAACAAGTGAGTTGCAGTCGGTGACCTGCAGTCTGATTCTGCAGAATGACCAAATAAACAGTGATTTTTCATTTGGCCATAACTCAATGTAGAAAGCTCCAATTGACCTGAAATTTTACCAGCAACAATCTAAGATATAGACCAACAACTTTCATGAAGAAACCTACCCCAAATTATGACAAGAACCTATCCAACAAGTGAGTTACAGTCACTGTTCACTGCACTGTAGATATGGTCAGCCAAGAAAAATTTCAATCCGGCCAGTTGTGGGTTTTGGACCATAACTTGAGCTACAAAACTCCAAATGGAGTGATTCCAAAAAGGAAATTCAACTAGACAAAATAAGGAACAACTTTCATGTTGATCATTTTGCCAAATTCCCACTGCAAAAATGACTAATAGAACAGTAAAAATGAAGCAAGAAAACTGAAATTTCTGCTCAATTAGCATTAAGCTTAGAAATGGTATGGGCAACCAATACCAACAAATTTTGAATGCAAAATGTGGTATGTTGGGAGTATTGCTGTTCTTGGCTGACCATATCTACAGTGTACTGTAGATATGGTCAGGTTTGGATAGCTTGGCAAGCCAATAGGGTTCTGTTAGCAGTACTGCATATGGCTTTATGCCATTCTGTGTTTCATGGCTTGCCCATGCCATTCTATGAAATAATAGCCTTTGGCTATGTTATTTGAGTTGATATACTTGGGTTTTAACTCTGATCATTATTACAGCTTATTAGCTGTTCTGTTGCACACCGGGAGACAGAATGTGACCGATGGTGTGATGGTCCGAGGTACTTAGTACCCAGTGCCAATTTACCCGTTTATCCAATCCAGTCAATTAGTATGGGTTACTCGGGCAATGTTAAAGAACCTTACCAAAATTTTAATTGAATAATAATGCAAATAATATCAGAAGTTAAGTCTACCAAAAATTTTAAATACACATTTTACATCTTTGCTTTATTTTATTTTATTTCATTTTATTTTATTTTATATTGTCACCACTAAGCATAATTGCTTAGCGCGTCACTTTTGCCACGCGCAGGTACTGGAGACCTAGCTAGTAAGCCCAGCAGGCATCAGACCGCGTGAGCCTTCAGATTTGCATCCGGAGTCCCGAGTCACCTCACACCTGCAGTGCATATGGTAGGACATAGGATTTTGAGAGTATTTTGTACTTTGGCATTTTGTATTAATTTGGATTGTAACTATAAACTCCTGTAATTATGTATTAATTTAAATATATAAAATTTCATATTATTGAGATTTTCTACATTATATATGTTGATAAATGAAATGTTGAGAATTATTTGTGAATATGCTTCAAGTGATGAAGTGAACAGAAAAGTTTTGAAAATAATATCGTGATTGAGATTGAGATTTTGAGATTGACTTGAATATATATAATGGAGTTTGGATTTGGAAATTATTTTGGAAGTGTTTTTAAACAGGTTCATAAGAACTGTTTTTCCAATTTACAGCCGGCACCCTGCCGGATTTTCTATAAAATTTGCGGTTAAATTCAGATTTATCAAATTTGAAAATAAATAAATTATAAAGGGATAAATTGTAATAGAAACATAAATTGGTGCTCCAGCACACTGAGTGGCATAACTTGCTTGGCTACACTGTAGACGGGTAAGGGGTGTCACACATGTACACGAGTTTTGATGTATGTATGTAATAATATGTATGTAAATTATTTGAGCAGCTGTATAAAAACTCTTGTAAAATATTTCGGTATGTAATTAAATGTAAATTATTGTAAATGTAAATTTGTGATTTAATTTACTTAAATAGTTTTGTAATATAAATTTGAGTCCTGTAATCAATGAAATGTTTCTTTATGATGAGATTGGTTTGAAAATGAATTGATTGTTTATTGAGATTTGATTTGTGAGTTGAAATGAAGTTATTGGAGTGTTATTTGAGAAAACATATTGGGAGTATTTTCTTTTGCAGGATTGAAGAACTGTTTTCTCAAAATACAACCAGCACTTTATTGAAATTTTGAAAAATTTTTATAGCACTAGATTTTAATCGATGATTTAAATTTCACGAAAATTATTTTAAAATCCCTTGTAGTATATCTAATGGGTTATCGGTAGGCGTAGTACGGTAATTCATTAGGTGTACTACTGGATCATGTTACATCTTACGGGGGAGCAGGGTGTGACGTTAGTTATTCTCGGTTATTTAATTGCTTTTATTTTACATTATGTACCATTAAGCATTTCACTTAGCACATTGACTTTCCATCTTGTAGGTACTGGAGACCAGTTACAGACATAGCAGCAGCCGCAACAGTAGTGCTTTGACAGCGTTTGACCAGATCTGCCATTATCTGCTAGTCACCTCAGCAGTTGTATTTTGTTGGTAAGACCCATGTATTAGATTTTATATTTTTGGGTATATTGTACATAAACAGATTGTAAATATATTTTGGATTGTAAATAAAATTGTAGATTATTGTGTATAACTTTTTATATGAATGAAATATATAACATTTTCTTGAAATTACATGAGTAATTATGAATAACATGATACATAATAAAATGAATAGAATATGAATTATGTTAATAGGTGAATAGTGGAATCTACCAGATACTAATTGTAACATCCCCACTATACATGTTCTGTACGTTCTGTTGCTCCGGTGATCTAATGCCAGTCCGGGCAAGTCAAAATATCTGGAACTATACTTCGGTGATAGTGAACAGACATATAATGATGAAATAAATAAAAAAAATACAAGAAAAATTAAAGAAAAAATAAAAGAGAGGAAATGAAAATAAGTTAAACGAGCCGGCACCATAGCGATGGGTGACCGCACCGGGTAGTTACGGCGAAGGAAATTGTCGACCCCAGGACTACGTGGAACCATCGGAATTAAATTTTGGGACATAATTAAAGGTTTATTGAAATGTAATTGAAACTAAAAATATCAAAAAAAAAATTTAATAAATTAGTACAAAGAAAAACGAAAAATCGAGAAACAGACAAAAATCAGTGTTACCAAAAAATCGATAATACAACTCGAAGAAGGGCTTTTTGGTCATTTGACACCTAGAGTTACCTTTTGACCTCAATTTCCATTAAAAATAAATGATATTACACTTTGGAAATGTCATGAAAAATTAAAATGAGGTACATTATATGAATGGTGAAAGAAATGGAGCTTAAAATCCAAATAATGAAACTTTGAATAATTAAACAATAAAAGAAACCTTAGTGCTCCACTAACCATGAATTATGGGACCTAGATAAAGCAAAGTGGACAGAATTTCAGTCCATCTTCATCCTCCCAAATAACCAGCCCAAGCTCACCATGGAAGAACTCCATAGCCAACTATGGAAGAACCACCATGCAATCATGATCTAGCCATCCTTTTTCACTAGTGTCTTCATTAAAGCTTGCATTCAACTTGAGGAAGCCATTGGCAGCAAGAAGAAAGGGATTTAGTGAGTTTTTAACAAGCTCCAAAAGAAGTAAGCGTTCAAATCCCCTCCCTTGCTTTAGTAAACTTCATGTTTAGGTTGAGGTGAGTTGAATGGTGAAGAGAATGGAAGAATTTATTGAGTTATGGTATTGTTCAATTTTGGCAGCCATGAGAACCTATGTTGCTTGAGTTTTTCTTACCTCTAATGGATGGAAAAATAGTATTGATTTAGTCATTTTAAAGTTGTAGTAATTTAGTTTCCATGTATATGTACATTGAGTACTTGAATTTGAAGGTTTGGAAAGCAATTTGTATATCTTAGCAAACTGCCACTTTTGGCAGCCTTTAAATTCATGAATTAGTATTTTGTTTCATAAATTTTCTTGATGAATTATGGTGAAGATGAATTGAGGGCAGTGTATGTGAAGTAATGGTTGGGAGATATATGTTATAATCAAGTGTTTTCGTGTACATATATTATATTGAATTTAACTTTGCAAATTAGGGTTGTATAATGTACATGGAGCACTTGTATATTCTGTCCAAATAGACATGATTGAGATATGATGAATGGTATAGAAGTGTTATGAATGTATATATGTAGTTTTGGGAGGAGGAGAAGTGTCATTTGAAAGTGTTCTTTGTGTGCAGATTTTTTTTTGTGAAGGCAGTAGGTAAATTGAACCCTAAGTGATAATTGGTAACCCCAATTGGTATGAGGCCAATGGGAGGTGAAACAAGACACAAAATAGGACAACTTTCATGTAGAAATGTTGCCAAAATTCCACCTAGAAACTGATCTTAAAAATGACCTAATCTGGAATTGGTAAGTGCAGGCCCAGATTTTTTACCATATGAATAGTAGTCACTAAGATGGCCATAACTCACTCAAAATAGGTCCAAATGAGCTGCAATTTTTACCATGGAAAGCTTAGATATAGAGCTACAATTATTATGAAGACATCAAAGCCCAGAAATGGCCAGAACTAAGTCAAATTGCTTGCCCAAATTCGGGTACTAAAACTGCCAGAACTGAATTTGACCTAAAATTGACCAAATCTTGCACTAAAGATGCAATCTGTCCAGCTTTAGTAAATTGACCATATCTTGGTCTATACAACTCAGAATGACCAAAAATTTTTGCCAAAAGTTCAATAAAACATAGAGCTACAATTTTTCTTCTTTGACCGGAAGCTAAAAACCAAGAGAAATAGGACATTAAGCTAGACTAATCTAGCACACTAAAACTGAAAATTTGATATTTACATACAATGAAGCTTGAAGTAATTTGGCAATGAATGCGAACTTGTGAAAAGGGTAAATTGCACTATATTGGCAGCATATTGAATTACAAATTGTCACATGTTGATGCTAGAATCAACTTATCCATATTTCCTAAAAAGGTCAACATTTACATTGACTTGTGAATTACAAGATAACTAGCAAACTCAAGAAAATGAAGAATTAAACAATTAATTTTGTAATATGCCCTAGTTTGCCTAGTTAACTAGTTTGGATAGGTTGGCATGCCAATAGGATTCTGATAGCTATTCTGTAAATGGCTTTATGCCTTACTATGTTTTTACGGCATTTTATGCCACACTGTGACTTTAATAGCCTACGACTATACATATTGTGTTATTACACTTGTCTTATCACCAGATTGACTATATGGCTTTTTAGCCACAATGTTTACACCTCGGGAGACACTTTATGACCGATGGTGTGACGGCCCTAGGTACTAGGTACCCAATGCCAGTATATCCATTTATCCAGTCTGGTCAGTGTATAGGCTACACGGGCAGTTAAGTTAAGCACTATTAAATTCAAATAATTAAATTTAGTTTATTGACATACAATACCACCAAAATTAGCAAAAAAATGAAAGGTTAGCAAATAAAAGTAGAATCAGCAACTGCAAAGAATATCGATGTTATAAATTCATAAATAATTCATTTATTTTATTTTAGTATATATTTCTTTATATTTTGCACCACTAAGCAGAATTGCTTAGCACGTTGCTTTTGCTACGCGTAGGTATTGGAGACACAGCAAGGGAGCCCAGCAGACCTACGGCCGGGTGAGACATCAGATCTGCACAGAAGTCCAGAGTCTACACTACACTGCATACATAGTAGGACTTAGGATCTTGTGTAATGACTATCAGTTGTATTTTGACATTTTGTTATGTAGTATGTATATCATAAAACTGTCAGGTTTGTAATAATTTGTACATATTAAACTCCTATGGAGAGTGTTTGGATGAATGTAAATTAAGATGGATTGTATTTTGAAACTATGAAATTTTGAGATTGAAAAATTAGTTGGAAGATTGAGATTATCATATTGAACTATTTTTAACAGATTTAGAAGGACAGATTGTTCAAAATACAGATGGCACCTTGCCAGAATTTTATTACCATTTTTGAAACACTAATTTTATTAAAGTATGAAAATAGAACCAACATGATATGAATTTTATAAAAAAGACTTCTTAAAATCATATTGAGTTCAGGAAATGAAATAATCACAGACTAGGTACTCTGGCACGCAGTGTAGCACGCCTTGCTCGGCTATACTATAGACGGGTGAAGGGTGCTACATTTAGTAGCATCATATCACGGTTTAGGCATTTCTGCACCTAGATAGATTGCATATCATGCATTGCATTGTAAGTGGTATGATGACTCTAATGCAGATCTTTTGATTTATTATTTTGATCAGAATATGGACTCTACATCGCAGAGAGCAGTCGATGAGGAGGTGGAGAGTCATGCTCCATCTATGACTAAACTAGGAGACAGGAGGGAACCTGCTCTACCAGTACCAGATGCAACAGCCACATTTCAGCAAATGGCTGAGTACTTTAGAAAGATGATAGGAGTTATGCCACCACCCTTACCTCTACATCAAAAATCTCATATGGAAAAACTCAGGAAGTTTAGAGTAGTGGATTTTCTGGGCAAAAGGGAAGATGATTCTATCACAGCTGAAAACTGGTTGCATAGAACTGGAAGAGTCTTGAAACAACTTCATTATACTCCAGAGTAGAATTTGGAAGCTGCTGTATCACTACTCCAAGATGATGCATACCAATGTTGGGATACAGTAACTAGTGAGGTGCCACAAGAACAAATAACTTGGGATTTCTTTCTCAATGAGTTTAGAAAGAAGTATATGGGCAGTGTATACCTAGAAGAGAAGAGAAGGGAGTTTATTACCCTACGCTAGAAACAGCTGACAGTGGCTGAATATGAAAGAGAATTTGTCAGACTGAGTCGCTATGGGTGGGAAATAGTCCCTAATGAGGTCAAAAGATGCAAAAGATTTGAGGAAGGACTCAAAGATGACATTAAAGTAATGATTACTGCCTTGGGGATTACAGAGTTTGCCAAGTTAGTGGAAGCCGCACTGAAGGTCAAAAAAGTTACAATAAATGAGCAGAGTAGAAGGGACAGACAGCAGAAAAGAGGTCAGGGTCAGACCAGTATATCTTCTGCCCCTAGTAAGAAATTTAGAGGTTCGCCTACTCAGAGTTTCAGTAGAGCACCAAGTCAGGGTCAGTCACAAAGGCCCAAATCTCAGTTTGCAGCGAGTAGAGGCCAGTCCACACCTTCAGTGGCTAGCTCTCCAAGGACAGGGTTCAGGGGACTAGCCCGAACAGTATCTATTGCTTACCCACATTGCCAAAAATGACATAAGGGGGAATGTTGGAGGATGATAGGTGCTTGCTTATGGTGTGGGTCTATAGACCACCTAGTCCGAGATTATCCATGCAAAACTGCTACATCCACTCCGGTATCAACTGTTAGGCCTGCCCCTCCAACTCCAAGGGGTAGAAATTTGGGTAAGGTTGAGGCAGCCGGTACTTCACAGAAACCTGTATTAGAGTCCGCGGAGAGAGCAGAAGGTAGAATACCAGCCAGAGCCTATGCTATAAGGGCACAGGAGGAACAAGATGCTCTAGATGTCATCAAGGGAATGTTCCTTCCCTATAATACTTCTGTGCATGCATTAGTGGATCCTGGATCTACTCATTCATATATTTGTATCAAGCTGCAAGTAAAAAGGGAATACTAGTAGAGGAAAGTGACCAAGACATCCTGGTCACAAATTCGCTAGGCCACAGTGTGGTTGTAAACAAGGTATATAAGGGCTGTCCATTGAAGATTCAAGGGAAAGAGTTCTGTAACATCCCCACTGTACGTGTTCTGCACGTTATGTTGCTCCAGTGGCATAATACCAGTCCAGGCAAGTCAGGATGTCTAGAACTACACCTCGGTGATAGTGAACAAACATATATTGATGAAATAAATAAAAAAAGAAAATATAAGAAAAATTAAAGAAAAATAAAAGAGAGGAAATGAAATTAAGTTAAATGAGCAGGCACCGCAGCGGTGGGTGACCGCACTGAGAAGGTCATTGCCGACCTCAGGACTGCGGGGAACCCTCGAAATTAAATTTCAGAACGTAAGTAAAGGTTTATTGAAATATAATTGGCACTAGAATTATCAAAGAAAAATTAATAAATTAGTACAAAAAAAAATGAAAAATCGAGAAACAGACAAAAATCGGTGTCATCGAAAAATCGGGAATTCAACCCGAAGAGGGGCATTTTAGCCATTTGACACCTAGGGTTTCCTTTTGACCTCAATGTCCATTAAAAATAAATGATATTGCACTTAGAAAATGTCATGAAAAATTAAATTGTGATACATTATAAGAATAGTGTAAGAAATGAGGTATAAATTGAATAATTAAAATCTTAACATATAAAATAACTTAATTAAAATGAGTTAAGCACTGAGGGGTATTTTAAAAACCTAAAGGACATGTGTATGTTCACAAAACAATTCAGTTTCTACATCATCTTCTCCAGTCGAAATGAACCTCCATGGAAGCACCATTGCCGTCACATATGCAAGCTCCATTGATGCATGATGAAGCCATCCTTTCCACTTGGTTCCTTCATTAAAACTTGCCTACTCACCTTGGGGAAGATATTGGCAATAAGAAAAACAAGATTTGGTGAAGTTTTAAGGAAGCTCTCAAGTGGTAAGTGTCCAAATCTTCTCCCTAGCTTTAGTAAACCTTGTGTTTAGGTTGAGGTGAGTAATTTGGTGAAGAGAAATGAAAGAAATATTGAGATATGAACTTGTCAATTTTCGGTAGCCATGAAGGTTTGTTGTATTTTGAGTTTTTATTACCTCTAATGTATGGGAATTAAGGTTGATTAACTAAAATAGAAATTATTGTAGGTTAATGTCCAAGTATGTGCATGTTAGTGCTTGAATTAAGGGTTTGAAAATGGGACTTTGATGCTTTGGCAAACTGCTATGTTTGGTAGCCTATAATATCATGAATTTGTGTGTGTGAATATGAAGTTTATTAATGAAATATGATGGTGTTGAATTGTGGACAGTTTATATAATTGCCATGGAAGTGTATGTGTAATATTGATATTGAGGTATGTTGAATTTTGGTGGAAGTGAATGTTAAACTTGAATGGTGTATTGTGTGCATTGAGCACTTGAGTGTTCTGCCCAAAATGTTTGTTCAAATTGTGTACAATATACAAAGAAGTGCCATGATAGAATATTGAAGCATTGGGAGGAGGAGGATTGTCAAAGTTGGAAGTGTGATGTTCAAATGCAGGTTGTGTATGTTGGCAGCACCTAAATTAGGTCATAAGTGCAAAAATGTGAACCCAATTGGTATGAGGCCAATCGGGGGTGAAACTAGACACCAAATAGGCCAACTTTCATGTAGAAATGTTGCCAAAATTCTGCCTAGAAACTGACCTTAAAAATGACCAAATCTGGAATGGCAACCTTACAAACCCAGATTTTTGACCATATGAACAATAGTCATTAGGATGACCATAACTCACTCAAAACAGGTCCAATTGACCTAAAATTTTTACCATGGATAGCTTAGACAAAGAGATACAATTATTATGAAGACACCAGAGCCCAGAAATGGCCAGAACCAAGTCAAATAGCTTGCACAAGTTCGGGTGCAAAAACTGCTAGAACTAAATGTGACCTAAAATGGACAAAATTTTGCACTAAAGGTGCAATCTGTCCAGCTTTAGTAAATTGACTATATCTTGGTCTATACAACTCAGAATGACCTAAAATTTTGCCCAGAGTACAATAAGACATAGAGCTACAATTTTGATTGACCAGAAGCTAAAAACCATGAGAAATAGGATTTTAAGCTAGACCAATCTAGCACACAAAAATTGAGAATTTGACATTTACATATAGTGATGCTTGAGGTAATTTGGCAATGAATGCCAACTTGTAAAAAGGGTGCATTATATTGACAGCATATTGAATTGTAAAATTATGATATGTTGATGCTAGTAACAACTTATCTATATTACCTAAAAAGGTCAATATATGCATTGACTTATGAAATAACATAAGAGCTAATAAACTCTAGAAATTGAAGAATTAAACAATTAATTTATAATGTGCCTTAGTTTGCCTAGTTGACTAGTTTGGATAGGTTGGCATGCCAATAGGATTCTAATAGCTATTCTGTAAATGGCTTTATGCCATACTATGTTTTTACAGCATATTATGCCACACTGTGACTTTAATAGCCTACGGCTATGCATATTGTGTTATTATACTTGGCTTATTGCCAGATTGACTATATGGCTTTTTTAGCCACACTTCTTGCACACCAGGAGACACTTTGTGACCGATGGTGTGATGACCCGAGGTACTAGATACCCAGTGCCAGTATATCCGTTTATCCAGTTTGATCAATGTATAGGCTACACAGGTAATTTATTTAAGCACTATCAAATTCAAATAGTTAAATCCAGTCTTCTAACATACAGCACTACTAAAATTAGCAAATATTGAAATGTTAGCAAATAAAGGTAGAATCAACGATTGTAAAGAATACCGATGTCATAAATTCGTTTACTTAATTTTAGTGGAAATTTCTTTATATTTGGCACCACTAAGCAAAATTGCTTAGCGCGTTGCTTTTGTAACGCGTAGGTATTGGAGACACAACTGGGGAGCCCAGTAGACCTACGACTGGTTGACACATTAGATCTACACAGGAGTCCAGAGTCATCTGCACTACATTGCATACATGGCAGGACTTAGGATATCTTCTATTTTGTACTTATGTTATATTTTTGAAATTTGGCCCTGTATTTTATAATATTATGAAAGCTCTAAAGTTTGTAATATTTTGTACATATTAAATAACATAGAGATTTTTTGGATATATTTAAATTATTATGGACTATATTATGGAACTATTTAATGACTGTGAAAGTCTATTGACTTTATAGAGAAATCGAGACTGTGAAATAGTTGAGATTTTGATATTATCATATTAAACTGTTTTTAACAGGTTTGGAAGGACAGTTTGCCTGACATACAGACGGCACCTTACCAAATTTTTATTACTATTTTTGAAATACTGATTTTATTAAAGTATGAAAATAGTATTAGCATGATATGAATATTACATAAAAGACTTCTTAAAATCAAATTGAGTTCAGGAAATAAAATAATCACATACTAGGTGTTCCAGCACGCCGTGTAGCATGCCTTGCTCGGCTATACCATAGACGAGTGAGGGGTGTTACATTTAGTGGTATCAGAGCATGATTTAGGTGTTTCTGGACCTAGATAGTTTGCATATCATGCATTGCATTGTAAGTGTTAAGATGACTCTAATGCAGATTTTTTGATTTGTTTTGTTATTTTGATCAGAATATGGACTCCACATCGCAGAGAGCAGTCGATGAGGAGGTAGAAAGTCATGCTCCATCTATAACTGAACCAAGAGACAGGACGGAACCTACTCCACCAGTACCAAATGCACCAGCCACATTTCAGTAAATGGTTGAGTTCTTTAGATAGATGGCAGGAGTTATGCCACCATCACCACCTCCACATCAAAAATCTCATATGGAGAGACTCAGGAAGTTTGGAGCAGTAGATTTTCTGAGCAAAAGGGAAGATGATTCTATCACAGTTGAAAACTAGTTGGATAGAACTGGAAGAGTCTTAAAACAACTTCATTGTACTCCAGAGCAGAATTTGGAAGCTGCTGTATCACTACTACAAGATGATGCATACTAATGGTGGGATACAGTAACTGGTGAGGTGCCATCAGAACAAATAACTTGGGATTTCTTTCTCACTGAGTTCAGAAAGAAGTATGTGGGCAGTGTATACCTGGAAGAAAAGAGATGGGAGTTTATTACCCTAGGCTAAAGACAGCTGACAGTGGCTGAATATGAAAGAGAATTTGTCAGACTGAGCCGCTATGGGCGGGAAATAGTCCCTAATGAGGCAGAGAGATGCAAGAGATTTGAGGAAAGACTCAATGATAACATTAAAGTAATGATTATAGCCTTAGGGATTACAAAGTTTGCCAAGTTAGTGGAAGCCACACTAAAGGTCAAAAAAGTTAGAATAAATGAGCAGAGCAAATGGGATAGACAGTAGAAAAGAGGTCAGGGTCAGACCAGTACATCTTTTGCCCCTAGTAAGAAATTCAGAGGTTCACCTAGTCAGAGTCTCAGTAGAGCACCAAGTCAGGGTCAGTCACAGAGACCCAAATCTCAGTTTGCACTGAGGAGAGGCCAGTCCACACCTTCAGTGGCTAGCTCTCTAGGGACAGGGTTCAGGGGACCAACCCCAATAGTATCTGTTGCTTGCCCACATTGCTAAAAATGGCATAAGGATGAATGTTGGAGGATGATAGGTGCTTGTTTATGGTGTGGGTCTACCGACCACCTAGTCCGAGATTGTCCTCGCAGAACTGCTACATCTACTCCGGTATCAACTGACAGGCCTGCCCCTCCAACTCCAAGGGGTAGAAAGCCGGGTAATGCTGAAGCACTCGGTACTTCATAAAAACCTATATCAGAGTCTTTGGGGAGAGCAGAAGGTAGAAAACCAGCCAGAGCCTATGCTATAAGGGCACAAGAGGAACATGATGCTCCAGATGTCATCAAGGGTACGTTCCTCCTCTATAATACTTTCGTGCATGCATTAGTGGATCCTGGATCTACTCATTCATATATTTGTATCAAGTTGCCTGTAGAAAGGGGAATACCAGTAGAGTAAAGTGACGAAGACATCCTGGTCACAAATCCGTTAGGCCATAGTGTGGTAGCAAACAAGGTGTATAAGGGCTGTCCATTGAAGAATCAAGGGAAAGAGTTCTCAGCAGACTTAATCGAACTGCCTTTCCATGAGTTTGATGTGATTTTGGGAATGGATTGGTTATCCCATCATCAGGCAATAGTAGATTGTAAATTGAAGAGAATCTCTCTAAAAACTGCTGAGAACAAAGAAATAACGGTTGTGGGTGAAAGGGCAGATTTCTTGTCCAATGTCATCTCAGCTACAGTTGCAAGGAGATGGTTGAGAAAAGGGTGTGAAGCCTATCTTGCACACGTGGTTAACACTAGGCAGGGTAAACTTAACTTGGCTGACATATCCACAGTAAGGGATTTCTCTGAGGTATTTCCAGAGGAATTGCCTAGTTTGCCACCAGAAAGGGAAGTTGAATTTGCTATTGAGCTTATGTTGGGTACAACTCCGATTTCAATTGCTCCATATAGGATGGCACCTGCTGAATTGAAAGAGTTAAAAATCCAGCTGCAAGAATTACTAGACAAGGGGTTCATACGCCCCAGTGTGTCACCGTGGGGAGCTCCGGTACTATTTGTAAAGAAGAAAGATGGGACACTAAGGTTATGTATTGACTACCGGCAGTTAAACAGAGAAACAGTGAAGAACAAGTATCCATTGCCTAGAATTGATGATCTGTTTGATCAGTTGAAGGGAGCCGGTGTGTTTTCTAAGATTGATCTCAGATCAGGGTATCATCAGCAAAGGGTTAGGGATACAAATGTGCCTAAGACTACATTCAGAACCCGATATAGGCATTATAAATTCATAGTGATACCATTTGGGTTAACAAATGCTCTAGCAGCATTCATGGACCTTATGAATCGTATCTTCCATCCATATTTAGATCGGTTCATAGTGGTCTTCATTGATGACATCTTGGTGTATTCCAAGGATAAAGCAAAACATGATGAGCATTTGAGAATTGTTCTACAGACTCTAAAAGAGAAGAAAATGTATGCTAAATTGTCCAAATGTGAGTTATGGTTGAATGAGATTGCATTCCTTGGACATGTAGTATCAGCTGAAGGGATTAGGGTGAATCCCAAGAAGATTGAAGCAGTGATGGAATGGAAGCCTCCCAGAAATACAATTGAGATCAGAAGTTTCTTGGGGTTAGCTGGATATTATGGAAGATTTGTAAAGGGATTTTCCCTGATAGCTGCTCCAATGACCAAATTACTACACAAGAATATGAAATTTGACTGGAATGACAAGTGTCAAGCCAGTTTTGAGAGGCTAATGGCTATGTTGACAGAGGCACTAGTGTTAACACAGCCAGTGTCGAGAAAAGACTTTATAGTCTACAGTGATGCCTTACATAATGGGTTAGGTTGTGTACTCATACAAGAATGGAAAGTGGTCGCATATGCTTCCAGGCAGCCAAGGCCACATGAAAAGAATTACCCTACTCATGATTTGGAGTTAGCAGTAATTATCTTCGCATTGAAGATATGGAGGCATTACTTGTATGGAGAAAAATGCTACATATACACAGACCATAAGAGTCTGAAATATCTGCCAAACCAGAAGGAACTTAATTTGAGACAAAGGTGATGGATTGAATTCCTGAAATATTATGATTGTAAGATTGACTACCACCCTGGGAAGGCAAATGTAGTCGCTGATGTCTTAAGCAGAAAATCTATTGTAGCATTAAGATCTCTGAATGCCCAATTGTCCTTAACTCATGACAGAGTTATTTTGGCTGAGTTGCTAGTAAAGTCGAATCTGTTACAACCGATACAGGATAGGTAGAAGATAGATGAGAAATTAATGGCTGTTATGGGTAAAATCACTGAGGGAAAGGAAACTAAATATGAAGTGAAAGAAAATGGGTGCCTTACTATAAAGGAAGAGTGTGTGTACCAAATGATAAAGAGTTGAAAACCAGTATTCTGAGAAAAGCACATAACAGTGTGTATGCTATGCACCCAGGAAGCACAAAAATGTACCGTGACTTGAAACTTCGATACTGGTGGCCGAGTATGAAGAAGGACATAGCCGACTATGTAACTAGATGCTTGACATGCCAGCAAGTCAAAGCAGAACATTAAGTTCCATCAGGTTTGTTACAACCCATAAACATACCTGAATGGAAATGGGACCGAATCACTATGGACTTTGTCAGTGGTCTACCTCTCACTCAGAAGAAGCATGGTGTAGTATGGGTGATTGTGGATAGGTTGACCAAATCAGCACATTTTCTGTCAGTCAGAACTGACTACTCACTGGAAAAGCTAGTAGAATTGTACATCAGTGAGATAGTTAGATTACATGGAATTCCGCTTTCCATTATATCTGATATAGACCCGTGATTTACATCTAGATTTTGGAAGAAATTACAAGAATCCTTGGGCACACAACTCCATTTTAGTACGGCTTTTCATCCTCAGACTGATGGACAGTCAGAAAGAATAATCCAGGTCCTCGAGGATATGCTGAGGAGTTGTGTTATTGAGTTTGAGGTATGCTGGGACAGATACCTTCCATTGGCAGAATTTGTATATAACAATAACTATCAAGCTAGCATACAAATGGCACCCTATGAAGCACTGTATGGGAGAAAATGCATAACGGCTATATGTTGGACTGAATTGGGTGAAGATAAGCTAATGGGGCCAGACTTGGTAAAACAGACAGAGGAAAAGGTGAAACTGATAAAGGCCAATTTGAAAGTTGCCTCAAACCGACAGAAATCTTATGCTAACTTGAAAAGAAAAGACATTGTGTATGAAGTTGGCGAGAAGGTATTTCTCAAAGTATCACTTTGGAAGAAAGTGTTGAGATTCAGGAAAAAAGGGAAAATTAAACCCTAGGTTCATTAGCCCATATGAAGTTATTGAACATGTGGGACCAGTAGCTTACAGATTAGCCTTACCACCTGAGCTGGACAAGATACACAGTGTGTTCCATGTCTCGATGCTCAGAAGATACAGATAAGATCCTTCACATGTCATCTTAGTAGAAGAAATTGTTGTACAACTTGACCTGACATATGAAGAAAAACCAATTAAAATCATGGCAAGAGAGGCAAAAGAGCTCAGAAAAAAACAATTCCACTAGTGAAAATCCTATGGAGGCACCACAACACGAAAGAGGCAACATGGGAGAGCAAGGAGACAATGAGGCAACAGTTCCCTCAGCTCTTTGCATCGAGGACAAAATTTTTATTTAGAGGGGAAGAATTGTAACATCCCCACTATACGTGTTCTGTACATTCTATTGCTTCAGTGGTATAATATCAGTCCAGGCAAGTCAGGATGTCTGGAACTGCACCTCGGTGATAGTGAACAGACATATATTGATGAAATAAATAAAAAAAGAAAATACAAGAAAAATTAAAGAAAAATAAAAGAGAGGAAATGAAACTAAGTTAACCGAGCCAGCACAAAAGCGATGGGTGACCGCAGCGGGAAGGCCGTTGCCGACCCCAGGACCATGGGGAACCCTCGAAATTAAATTTCGGGGCGTAATTAAAGGTTTACTGAAATATAATTGACACTAGAATTATGAAAGAAAAATTAATAAATTAGTACAAAGAAAAATGGAAAATCGAGAAACAGATAAAAATTGGTGTTACCAAAAAATTGGGAATACAACCCGAAGAGGGGCATTTTGGTCATTTTACACCTAGGATTGCCTTTTGACCTCAATATCCATTAAAAATAAATGATATTTCACTCAGAAAATATCATGAAAAATTAAATTGTGATGCATTATAAGAATAGTGCAAGAAATGGAGCATAAATTGAATAATTAAAATCTTAACATATAAAATAACTTAATTAAAAGTGAGTGGAGCACTAAGGGGCATTTTAAACACCTAAAGGACATGTGTATGTCCACAAAACAATTCAATTTCTGCATCATCTTCTCCAACCAAAATGAACCTCCATGGAAGCACCATTGCCGTCCCACATGCAAGCTCCATTGGTGCATGATCAAGCCATCTTTTCCACTTGGTTCCTTCATTAAAACTTGCCTACTCACCTTGGGGAAGATATTGACAACAAGAAAAACAAGATTTGGTGAAGTTTTAAGGAAGCTCTCAAGTGGTAAGTGTCCAAATCTTCTCCCTAGCTTTAGTAAGCCTTGTATTTAGGTTGAGGTGAGTTATTTGGTGAAGAGAAATGAAAGAAATATTGAGATATGAACTTGTCCATTTTTGGCAGCTACGAAGGTTTATTGTATTTGAGTTTTTCTTACCTCTAATGGATAGGAATTAAGGTTGATTAACTCAAATAGAAGTTATAGTAGGTTAATGTCCAAGTATGTGCATGTTAGTGCTTGAATTAAGGGTTTAAAAATGGGACTTTGATACTTTGGCAGACAGCAATGCTTGGCAGCCTATAATATCATGAATTTGTGTGTGTGAATGTGAAGTTTATTAATGAAATATGATGTTATTGAATTGTGGGCAGTTTGTACAATTGCCATGGAAGTGTATGTGGAATATTGATATTGAGGTATGTTAAATTTTGGTGGAAGTGAATGTTGAACTTGAATGGTGTATTGTGTTTATCGAGCACTTGAGTGTTCTATCCAAATGTTTGCTGGAATTGTGTACAATATACACAAAAGTGCCATGATTGACAATTGAAGTATTGGGAGGAGGAGGATTATCAAAATTGGAAGTGTGATATTCAAATGCATGTTCTGTATATTGGCAGCACCTAAATTAGGTCATAAGTGCAAAACTGTGAACCCAGTTGTTATAAGGCCAATGGGGGGTGAAACTTGACACCAAATAGGCCAACTTTCATGTAGACATGTTGCCAAAATTCTGCCTAGAAACTGACCTCAAAAATAACCGAATCCGAAATGGCAACCTTGCAAACCTAGATTTTTTACCATATAAACAGTAGTAATTAGGATGACCATAACTCACTCAAAATAGGTCCAATTGATCTGAAATTACCATGGATAGCTTAGACATAGAGCTAAAATTCTTATGAAGACATCGAAGCCCAGAAATGGCAAGAACGAAGTCAAATAGCTTACACAAGTTCGGGTACCAAAACTGCCAGAACTAAATGTGACCTAAATGGACCAAATTTTTGCACTAAAGGTGCAATCTGTCCAGCTTTAGTAAATTGACCATATCTTTGTCTATACAACTCAGAATGACCTAAAAATTTGCCCAGAGTGCAATAAGACATAGAGCTATAATTTTGATTCTTTGACTAGAAGCTAAAAACAAAGAGAAATAGGACTTTAAGCTAGACTAATCTATCACACAAAAATTGAGAATTTGACATTTACATACAATGATGCTTGAAGTAATTTGGCAATGAATGCCAACTTGTAAAAAGGGTAAATTGCATTATATTGACAGCATATTGAATTTTAAATTGTGATATATTGATGCTAGAAACAACCTATCTATATTATCTAAAAAGGTCAACATATGCATTGACTTATGAAATAACATAATAGCTAGTAAACTCTAGAAATTGAAGAATTAAACAATTAATTTATAATGTGCCCTAGTTTGCCTAGTTGACTAGTTTGGATAGGTTGGCATGCCAATAGGATTCTGACAGCTGTTCTGTAAATAGATTTATGCCATATTGTGTTTTTATGGCATATTATACCGCATTGTGACTTTAATAGTCTACGGCTATACATATTATGTTATTATACTTTGCACACCGGGAGACACTTTATGACTGATGGTGTGACAGCCCTAGGTACTTGGTACCCAGTGCCAGTATATCCGTTTGTCCAGTCTGGTCAGTGTATAGGCTACACGGGCAGTTTATTTAAGCACTATCAAATTCAAATAGTTAAATCCAGTCTTTTGACATACAGCACTACCAAAATTAGCAAATATTGAAATGTTAGCAAATAAAGGTAGAATCAACAATTGTAAAGAATACCGATGTCATAAATTCATTTACTTTATTTTAGTGTAAACTTCTTTATATTGGCACCACTAAGCAAAATTACTTAGCGCGTTACTTTTGTAACGTGTAGGTATTGGAGACACAGCTGGGGAGCCCAGCAGACCTACTACTGGTTAAGACATTAGATCTGCACAGGAGTCCAGAGTCACCTGCACTACATTGCATACATGGTAGGACTTAGGATATCTTGTATTTTGCACTTCTATTGTATTTTTGAAATTTGGCCCTGTATTTCGTAATGTTATGAAAGCTCTAAAGTTTGTAATATTTTGTATATATTAAATAACATGGAGATTTTCTGGATATTTTAAAATTATTATGGACTGTATTATGGAACTGTTTAATGACTGTGAAATCTATTGACTTTACAGAGAAATCGAGACTGTGAAATAGCTAAGATTTTGATATTATCATATTAAAATATTTTTAAGAGGTTTGGAAGGACAATTTGTTCGAAATATAGACGGCACTTTGCCAAATTTTTATTACCATTTTTGAAACACTGATTTTGTTAAAGTATGAAAATAGTATCAGCATGATATGAATATTACATAAAAGACTTGTTAAAATCAAATTGAGTTTAGGAAATGAGATAATCACATATTAGGTGTTCCGGTACGCCGTGTAGCACACCTTGCTCAGCTATACTGCAGACGGGTGAGGGGTGTTACAAGTTCTCAGCAGACTTAATCGAGTTGCCTTTCTATGAGTTA
Source organism: Hevea brasiliensis (assembly GCF_030052815.1). NCBI lineage: Eukaryota > Viridiplantae > Streptophyta > Magnoliopsida > Malpighiales > Euphorbiaceae > Hevea > Hevea brasiliensis. The sequence goes on along the minus strand of NC_079499.1, from coordinate 77,051,697 downwards.
GATGTGATTTTGGGAATGGACTGGTTATCCCATCATCATGCAATGGTAGATTGTAAATTGAAGAGAATCTCTCTGAAAACTGCTGAGACTAAAGAAATAACAGTTGTGGGTGAACAGATAGATTTCTTGTCCAATGTCATGTCAGCTACAGTTGCAAGGAGATGGATGAGAAAAGTGTGTGAAGCCTATCTGGCATATGTAGTTGATACTAGGCAGGGTAAACTTGACTTGTCTGACATACTCACAGTAAGAGATTTCTCTGAGGTATTTCCTAAGGAATTGCTTAGTTTGCCACCAGAAAGGGAAGTTGAATTTGCTATTGAGATTATGCCAGGTACAGCTCCAATTTCAATTGCTCCGTATAGGATGGCACCTGCTGAATTGAAAGAGTTAAAAATCTAGCTGCAAGAATTACTAGACAAGGGGTTCATACGCCTCAGTGTGTTATCGTGAGGAGCTCTGGTACTGTTTGTAAAGAAGAAAGATAGGACACTTAGGTTATGTGTTGACTACCGGCAGTTAAACAAAGTAACAGTGAAGAACAAATATCCGTTGCCTAGAATTGATGATCTGTTTGATCAGTTGAAGGGAGCCGATGTGTTTTCTAAGATTGATCTCAGATTAGGGTATCATTAGCTAAGGATTAGGGATGCAGAAGTGCCTAAGACTACATTCAAAACTCGGTATGGGCATTATGAATTCCTGGTGATGCCATTTGGGTTAACAAATGATCCAGCAGCATTCATGGACCTTATGAACCATATCTTTGATCCATACTTAGATCGGTTTGTAGTGGTCTTCATTGATGACATCCTGGTGTATTCCAAGGATGAAGCAGAACATGATAAGCATTTCAGAATTGTTCTGCAGACTCTAAAAAAGAAGAAACTGTATGCTAAATTGTCCAAGTGTGAGTTCTGGTTGAATGAAACTGCATTCATTGGACATGTAGTATCAGCAAAAGGGATTAGAGTGAATCCCAAGAAGATTGAAGTAGTGATGGAATGGAAGCCTTATAGAAATATAACTGAGATCAGAAGGTTCTTGGGGTTAGTTGGATATTATAGAAGATTTGTAAAGGGATTTTCCCTGATAGCTGCTCCAATGACTAAATTACTACACAAGAATATGAAATATGACTGGAATGATAAATGTCAAGCCAATTTTAAGAGGCTAAAGGCTATGTTGATAGAGGCACCAGTGTTAACACAGCCAGTGTCAGGAAAGGACTTCGTAGTCTATAGCGATGCCTCACATAATGGGTTAGGGTGTGTACTCATGCAAGAAGGAAAAGTAGTCGCAAATGCTTACAAGTAATTAAGGCCACATGAAAAGAATTACCCTATTTAAGATTTGGAGTTAGCAGCAATTATCTTCGCATTGAAGATATGGAGGCATTACTTGTATGGAGAAAAATGCTTCATATACACAGACCATAAGAGTCTAAAGTATCTACCAACCTAGAAGGAACTTAATTTGAGACAGAGGCAATGGATTAAATTCCTGAAAGATTATGATTGTGTGATTAACTACCACGCTGGGAAGGCAAACGTAGTCGCTGATGCCTTAAGCAGAAAATCTATTGTAGCATTAAGATCTCTGAATGCCCAACTGTCCTCAACTCATGACGGAGTTATTTTGGCTGAGTTGCAAGTGAAGCCGAATCTGTTACAACAGATACAGGATGGGCAGAAGACAGATGAGAAATTAATGGCTGTTATGGGCAAAATCACTGAGGGAAAAGATACAGAATATGAAGTGAAAGAAAATGGGTGCCTGTACTATTAAGAAAGAGTATGTGTACCAGATGATGTGTATGCTATGCACCCAGGAAGAGTGTGTATGCTATGCACCCAGGAAGCACAAAAATGTACCATGACCTAAAACTTCGATACTGGTGGCCAGGTATGAGGAAGGACGTAGCTGACTATGTAACTAGATGCTTGACATGTCAGTAAGTCAAAGCAGAACATCAAGTTCCATCAGGTTTGTTACAGCCTATAAACATACTTGAATGGAAATGGAACCGAGTCACTATGGACTTTATCAGTGGTCTACCTCTCACTTAGAAAAAGCACGATGCAGTATGGGTGATTGTGGATAGGTTGACCAAATTAGCACATTTTCTGCCAGTTAGAATTGACTACTCACTGGAATAGCTAGCAGAATTATACATCAGTGAGATAGTTAGACTACATGGAATTCCACTTTCCATTATATCTGATAGAGACTTGAGGTTTACATCTAGATTTTGGAAGAAATTACAAGAATCCTTGGGCACACAAGTCCATTTTAGTATGGCTTTTCATCCTCAGACAGATGGACAGTTATAAAGAATAATCCAGTTAAATTTTGAAACACATTGAGTTATTGCAAACAATAAACTAATAATGATAATAATAACCGAATATATGTGATAGGTCCTCGAGGATATGCTGAGGAGTTATGTTATTGAGTTTGAGGGAAGCTGGGACAGATACCTTCCACTGGCAGAATTTGCATACAATAATAGCTATCAAGCTAGCCTACAAATGGCACCCTATAAAGCACTATATGGGAGAAAATGCAGAACACCTGTATGTTGGATTGAATTGGGTGAAGATAAGCTAATGGGGCCATACTTGGTAAAATAGACAGAGTAAAAGGAGAAACTGATAAAGGCCAATTTGAAAGTTGCCTCAGACCAACAAAAATCTTATGCTGACTTGAAAAGAAAGGACATTGAATATGAAGTTAGCGAGAAGGTATTTCTCAAAGTATCAACGTGGAAGAAAGTGCTGAGATTCGGGAAAAGGGAAAATTAAGCCCTAGGTTCATTGTTTTAATTTCTCCACCAAAAACTCTTAAATAAACCTAGAAAAGAAGATTGAAGAAGGAGTTGGGAAGGAAAGTGAAGAGATTTGAAGACTTGGAATTCAAAGTAAAGGTTAGTGATTTTCCTCAAATTCTTTCTATTTTTATGAGTTAGATGCATGAAATAAATTGAAATTGATGAAATTATATAGAGAAACTTAGAAATTTATTCGTGTATGGACTTATGGGAAATTTGGTAGCCATGGGAATAGTGGGGTTTATGGTGTTTTAGTAGAATTAAAGGTGAATGGGAGCTTGAATGAGTTGAGTGATTATGTTTATATACTTTAAATGAATAAAAAGTAACAAAATTAGTGAGTTAGGGTTTTGGACCTAGGGTTTGGGAGACAAAATTTGGAGAATTGGTCAAATGGTGTGTTTGACCTTGTTTGAGCGGAAAAATGGTCATATGTGACCAATTGTGGTATGTTGGAAGTGTAGGAATCAAGTGGAAATTTGGATTGGTTATGGGCAATCTGCAGGCAGTAGGACCAAGGTCCCTTTTAGGGACCAAAACTGAAAAATTACCAACCCAATTGGTGTGAGTGAAATTGGAAATGAAACTAGACACAAAATGGCACATTTTTCATTTAGGAATCATGCCCAAAAAGTGACCATAGCATAGTGAATAAATTGGCCAAATCCGGAAATGGGTGTTCTACCCTGTACAAAAATGACCAAATGAACAGTGTTTGTTCATTTGGTCATAACTTGGGCTAGGCAGGTCCAAATAACTTCAACTTTTACCAGTAAAAAGTTGAGATATAGACCTACAACTTTCATGAAGAATACAAATGCAAATTATGTACTTAACCAAGTCATTTAAACACCCAAAATTTGTGACCTAAAACTGCCAGAACCAGTTTTGGTGCCAAGAAATCTGGGTTAGGCTAATCCAGCCAGCCATGTTCAAATGGCTATAACTTGAGCTACAAAACTCTAAATGGAGTGATTCAAAAAGAGAAATAAAGTTCAGATAATAAGGGACAATTTCTATGAAGAAACTTGGCCAAATTCTAACAGCAACATGACCAATAAAACAATACAAAATAGGTCACCAAAACTGAAAATTTGAAAGTTTGCCTAAAAGACTTAAGTTTTGAGAAAATAACCAAAACCAACAAGTTGTGTAACCAAAATGTGGTATGTGAGTATAGTTGGAGTTCTCATACCTTTTAAGCATAAGAAAGTGAATATTTTGACTTGAATAGTATCGTTAATAGTAACCTTAACATAAAAATTTTCAAGAATGTAAGTTTAAGCATACTGGAGCTAGAATTGAACACATATAAATTAATTATTGAAATTATTGTGAGATGAGATACTGAAACACTATAAATTTCGTGTTTCAACTGAAAAAGGCCTGATAAAGGATATGGCAAACTGAGTCAAGGCCTAGAGGCGACTCACATCAGGTTTGTGTACAATAAACCTTAATTTACCATTTTCTCATAGAAAATTTGTTTAATTGTGCATTGTGAAATTATTGTGTTAATTATGAGTTTTGAGAACTACTGTGTTGCCACTTTGGAAATGGAAATTTGACTTTAGAAATTAATAGTGTTTTGCAAAGATATTTAAATAACTTGATTTCAATTGTTTTTAATTCACACTTGGCATGGCAATATTAATATGTTCCTCCTCCATTTGTGGGGTGAGTTTGATATTTGATCACTTTCCTCTCTCTCTGGCTTCCCAGTCTAAGGGGTGAGTTTGGATGAGTACTCATTAGCTAGCTAGCCACCTCCCTCATTGATTTCGATTAGTGGGGTGAATTTGCCTTATCGTGGTGTACAATACGGCATGTTTGAAAATTTTGTGTCATGGCCTAAGTTATGTTATTGATTGGCAACACTATGATTATTAAATTATTTGATCAAATTTGTGTTATATTAAGCTTTGAAAATTATGATTTGCTATAAATGTGATTTGAAAAATTATGAAATGTGATTGTGAGATTTTTGAATTACGAATTGTTCATAAATATTTTATATTTTGCATTTTGTATTTTATTGTGCACCACTGAGTATTTTTATACTCAGTGATAACTTTCTTTGCTGTCGCAGATAGAGACAAGTAAAAAGCCATAGAGTGAGCTACTGATTGTTGGGACTTCACTGATCTTTTTGTACGGGCATTTATTTATACCCTTGTAGTTATTTGATATAAATATTGTAATGTCATATGTATTAATGTAAAGTTGAGTAGTTGTACAGTAAATTGTAATAATGTTTTTTTGGATTTTCTTTTAATAAATTAAGATCTGTATTTGTAAATTTAGTACTATTTTCAATGTGAATGAATTTGTGAAATATTTTGAGATGACAAATTTTTGGTTGAGTTGTGGAATTGAATTAAATTGTGTTGACTTGAGTTGATTTGGGTTGGGAGTTGTGAAAATAATTATTGGAAGTGTTTTTACAGGTTTTTGAAGAACTGTTTTTTCAAAATACAGACGGCACTCTGCCGAAATTTTATTAAAATTTGTGGAAAAATAAAAATGGACAAAATTTTTTACTAGTTTTGAAACTTTAATTAAATGTTTTTAATTCCTGCTAAAATGCTCACCACTTTCAAAATGTAAGAAAATGGTTTTAAAATCCCTTGTAGTGTACTTATTGAGTTATCGGTAGGTGAAGTTCGGTAGTTCATTAGGTATTTTACGGGATCATGTTATGCCTTACAGAGGGGTAAGGTGTGACATGTTTTAGTGGTATCAGAGCATAGTTTTGCAATGAATTTTGACTATGTATGTGAATATTTCTTTGATAAATACAACTGCTCAAGTGTCTTTAATTGATACATATGACATATTTACATCATAAATATGCACTAACGGAGGTCAACCTCCTTGTGTTTGATCTCAGGAAGTAGAAATTTTTGAGAAATAGAATGGAAGAGGGAGATCATTCCATGGAGCAATCTGTCGAGGCTGAGGTCCAAGGGGAAGCCCCAGCACTCCAGAACATGAGTGGGTCAGCCACTCCAGCTCCTACTCCAGCACCGCAGTTTCCTGCTTAGTTTGCACAGCAGATGGCTGCATTTTTCTAGCAAATGGCGGGAAATGTGCCACCTCAAGCTCAGATGCAAGCACCTGCAGCTCAACCACAGCCCTCGGCTCGACAAAATGAAAAATTAATAAAATTTGGGGCCACCGAGTTTAAGGGCACTGTGGATCCACTGGAGGCAGAACAGTGATTAGAAAGAATGGAACGGGTTTTCAGAAAGCTGTAGTGTGTGGAAGAGTTGAAGTTTGAATATTCAGTATCACTTCTGTAAGGGGATGCATATGAGCGGTGGAAGACCATCCCCCATAGCCTGGTAGAGCCACCAGTCCTCACATGGGCAGACTTTTTAAGGGAATTTGGGCAAAAGTGGGTCCTCGATACTTATGTAGACATGAAGTTGTAAAAGTTTTTAAGTCTGAAGTAAGGGGATAGAACTGTAGCAGAGTATGAGTGAAATTTCTCTCGACTAAGCCACTATGTTGGAAGTTTGGTCACCACCCCCAGAGACCGGTGTAAGAGGTTTGAGGCTGGGTTGAGGCCTAGCTTGAGAATGCAAGTGGTAGGGTTTCAACACCAAAATTTTTCTGAATTAATTTCACAAGCCCTGGAACTGGAAAGGATAGAATTAGAATGGGTAGTGAAGAGTATAAAAAAGAAAGAGAAAACTGAAAAGGTTACTGGCCAAGCTACTGAGAGTGGTTCTGGGAAAAGAAAACATTTTGGAGGATCTAGCTCACGCGAATCCGGTAGAGGTAGATCTTCTGGACAAAAATCACCCCGATTCGATCAGCAAACTCAGCAAACACACAGAAAAATGCTGTCGGATTGACTTGTGAAACTTGTGGTAAACCACATGGTGGAGTATATTATAGAGCTATAGGAGCATGTTTTAATTGTGGAGGGACTGGTCATTTTGCTAAGGATTATGTAAGTCCACATCTTTATGGATCATTTACCACGTCAAAAGGATCAGACCAAGTTTCTACCCCGAAGAGTTCACCAACAGTTGGTAGAGGCAGAGGCAGAGGTAGGGGTAGTACACTTGGAAGTCAAAGTACTGTGAATCAGCTAGGACAAGGTGATGCTCCAGCTAGAGTATGCACTATACGACAGAGGGATGAGGATGAGACTTCTGACATTGTAGTTGGTATTTTCTTATTTCTTAATTAAGGTATGTATATGTATAAAAGTCAATTTTGATGTGTTAGTGATTAGTCTTTTAAGATAAGAATTACGATAATAAGCGTGACTGGAATTAATTTTGGAAAAGTTTATAGTGAGAGACATCTCCTAGACAACGATAAACTATAAAGTTAATTAGTAAACCTAATTAAGTAAGGCAAGAGGAGCTAAAAGTAAGTTATAGTAATATAGTTACCTTAGATTCGGGTAAAGGTATTACTGCTAATAGATGTCAGTGGGCGCCATAATCAAAATAAGTTTAAGATATTAGTGGATTTGAAAGAAATAAGGTATAGGGAAGTTTGATCTATTGGGATGTATCATAGTAACTATGCAATATTCTTGATGTTTGTACTGTAAGCTATAGATTACAGTACTGACTTGGGATTTATTGTGTAGAGCTACGTACTATCCAATAGTACACAAGGATAAGAATAGTTGCAAACGGTATCTGTTTTGGTATAGCTATGATAAGATAAAGTTTTCTTATTGGAAAGGAGTTTGAAAATCCTAACCTGGGATTTAAAACTCTAAAGTTAGAGTATTGAAAGGTTATAGTTCAGTACAAAAGAAAGTAATGACTACACATCAGTGCAAAATAAGCTATAGAATATTGATAGAAAAAAAAAAGATTACAAAGGAAATTAATTGCTAAAGCAACAGTAAGAAAAGATTATAATTGTATAAACAAATTAAACATTACATGAGATTATTAGAAGTCTTACACAGACTCAAAGGAATGAAGATCATAAGATTATGTAAAAAGGAGAAAGACTAAGTTCTCATTATCTAGGATCATATGAAGTCCTAGAAAAAGTAGATCCATTAACACACAGATTTGCTTACCCCTAGAGTTGAAATGAATTCAAAATTAACTTATAACAGAAGCTCATAAGGAACTTGGTACACGAGGTGAGCAATCGATATGTAAATATTATTAGTTAAAGTGCTACGAACCATCATTCCGACGATGAGGCTACATACAAATGTTAGAAAAAGATGAGAAAATAACGCATATGACTAATTAAGGATAGATAGTGAGCAGAATTTCGAGGACGAAATTTCTTTTAAGGGGGACAGAATTATAACACCCCTATTGGCATAGCCTAGTATATTTTACTATTTCGGTGACCGGTATCAGTTCGGACAAGTAAGAGAAGTAGAACCACATCTAAGACACCTAGTTAAGCCCTAAAAACAAATAATTAGTAATTGCCAAATAGTTAAGTATAAAGAAGAAAAACAAAGCGTAAGAAGTTAAATGAGTCGAGAGTCACAACGATGGGTGATCTTCTCAAGAAGGATTGCGAGGTCGATTTAAACTCAAATTTCTAACCGTAAAATGTGACGCTGCGGTCTTTAGGACTATTGCGAACACAATGGTCAAATAATTAGGTCAGGGATCCAGAAGAAATATTGAATTATTTGCAAACTAGGTCGAACCGACGACGGGCAATTTGGTCAATTGACCCCTGAAGCTGACTCCTGACCTGACTGTCAAATAAAATCGGAGAAAAGAAAATTTTGGGATCAAGAATTAAATTAAAAGAACCAAAGAAAAATGAATGAAAAAAAAAGGGGGAAAAGAAAAAGTTGAAAAAAGTGAAAAGGTTTATTACATCATGCATGACATCATGCATGATGCAATAAATTTAATAACTAAAAATTTGAAATTTTCATTGGATAATTGTGAATTAAGTTAGATTAAAAATGCATAAAAGGAAAGAAAAAAAAATGAAAGTTAAAACAATTGATAACATCATCATGCATGACATAATGCATGACCTAATAAAACTATAATTTTAAATTTGAAAATTTGGATAATTACTTATAAAGTAACCAATTAAAATTAAAAAGAGAAAATTTTGTCATCTTCCATTTCACTTTGCCGTCCCTCCTTCATCCTCACTCCTCTCTCTCATTTTTCTTTTCCTTTCTTCCATTAAAGCTCTCTTTGAGCTTTTGAAATCGTAAAACTAACCCAAAATTGTTTTAATTTCTCCACGAAAAACTCTTATATAGACCTAGTAAAGAAGATTGAAGAAGGAATTGGGAAGGAAAGTGGAGAGATTTGAAGATTTGGAATTCAAAGTAAAGGTTAGTGATTTTCCTTCAAATTCTTTCTATTTTTATGAGTTAGATGCATGAAATAAATTGAAATTGATGAAATTATCTAAAGAAACTTGGAAATTATTCATGTATGGACTTATGGAAAATTTGGCAGCCATGGGAATAGTGGGGTTTATGGTGTTTTAGTAGAATTAAAGGTGAATGGGAGCTTGAATGAGTTGAGTGATTATGTTTATATACTTTGAATGAATAAAATGTAACAAAATTAGTGAGTTAGGGTTTTGGACCAAGGGTTTGGGATACAAAATTTGGAGAAATGGTCAAATGGTGTGTTTGACCTTGTTTGAGCTGAAAAATGGTCATATGTGACCAATTGTGGTATGTTGGAAGTGTGGGAATCAAGTGAAAATTTGGATTGGTTATGGGCATTCTGTAGGCAGCAGGACTAAGGTCCCTTTCAGGAACCAAAACTAAAAAATTACCAACCCAATTGGTGTGAGACCAATTGGGAATGAAACTAGACACAAAATGGCACATTTTTCATTCAGGAATCATGACCAAAAAGTCACCATAGCATAGTGAACAAATTAGCCAAATCCAAAAATGGGTGTTCTGCTATGTAAAAAAATGACCAAGTTCATTTGGCCATAACTTGGGCTAGGTAGGTCCAAATAACCTGAAATTTTTTCAATAAAAAGCTGAGATATAGGCCTACAACTTTCATGAAGAACACAAACCTAAATTATACCCTTAATCAAGTCATTTAGACACCCAAAATTAGTGACCTAAAATTGCCAGAACCAGTTTTGGTGCCGAGAAATCTAGGTTAGGCCAATCCGGCCAGCCATGTTCAAATGGCTATAACTTAAGCTACAAAACTCCAAACGGAGTGATTCAAAAATGGAAATAAAGTTAAAACAATAAGAAACAATTTCTATGAAGAAAACTTGGCCAAATTCTAACAGTAATATGACCAATGGAACAATACAAAATAGGTCACCAAAGCTAAAAATTTGAAAGTTTGCCTAAAAGACTTAAGTTTTGAGAAAATAACCAAAACCAACAAGTTAGGTGACCAAAATGTGGTATGTGAGTATAGTTGGAGTTCTCATACCTTTTAAGCATAAGAAAGTCAATATTTTGACTTGAATAGAGTCGTAAATAGTAACCTCAACATAAAAATTTTTAAGAATGTAAGTTTAAGCATATTGGAGCTAGAATTGAACATATATAAATTAATTGTAGGAATTATTGTAACACCCTGAACCTCCGAGTTATGGATAGTACTATTTTTGGTCCATGACTAGTACTATTTAAAGACACCTTGAAGATCAAAAATAAATAGAAAATTAATTAAGATAGACACAATAAAAATTCAAGTGACCCAAAAATATATTGTAAAAAAGGGATTATGACCCAATAAGGGGCATTTTAGTCAATTCACTTTAAGAGTTGATTTTTAACCAAAATGTCAATTTAATTAAATGAAAATAAAATATTGAATTATGAAGAAATATTGAGGGAAAAATTAGAGTAAAAGTGAAAAGAAAATAAAAGAGGCAAAAATCTAGAATTTTAAATTCCATTTTTTGACCAAATTAAAATTTAAGGGACTAATGGGCTTTGGACAACTCATTAAATGAATTAAAAAGGAATAAATAAGTATAAAAGAAGACAAAAACTCCCTTTCTTTCCCATTTAGTTACCACCCACTCTCTTTCCTTCTCTCTTTCTTTCATTCTTCTTCTTCCTTCTTTCTCCATTGACACCCATTCTCAAAACTCAATTCCTTTCTTTTCCTCTATAGGTTTTGCATCTAATTGGTAGAGACCATCAAATTAATATTTGATTTAAAGATTAAAAGCAAGGGAAAACAAGATATTAGAAGAAAATTAAAGATTTGGAGAGTTGGAAGGAAGTCATCAAGAGGTAAGTTCTTTAATGCTCATTTTGTTATAAAAATCTTAAATTAAGTTAGATTATGATGAAATTTCATAAGAAAATGAAAGGAAACATGCATGGAACCTAAACTAGGGTTTTGGCCAAATTGGAGAAAAATTAGGGTTTGATATATTTCAATGAAAATGATGATGAAATCAAGCTTAGTTGAAGTAGTATGCATGATTAGAGCAAAGAAATTGCCTGAAATGTGCATAAATTAAATTATGGAAGATTAGGGTTCATGGGAAAATTGGGTTTTGGTGCTAGAGAGTGAAATTGGTGTGTTTAGTGTTAAATTATGGTCATTTGAGGTTTATTTAGCTTGAATTGACATTGGGTTGATGAATGGAGGCAATGAAATGATAGGATTAGAGAAATCGCAAACTTTGGTGTTTGAAAATTGTAGGTTTTGTGCTAGGAAGTGCCATTGATGTGTTAATGCTAAATTATAGTCATTTTTAGTAAATTAAATGTGAATTGAGGTTGGTTAGTGGAAGTAATTAAACAAATGAAAAATTGAACTTAGGGCAGAATTTTGTACACTGAATTTAGTGTGTTTGGAAGCCCATAACTTAAGCTACACATCTCCAATTGGTGTGAAACCAATTGAAAACGAAACTTAATAAATAGGGCTAGAATTTCATGGAGATACCTTGCCCCGAAAATGACCTTAAGCTATCCGAAATGAGCCTTAAACTTGGAGACAGAAATCTGGAACCTGCAGAATTTGACCATATGAACAGTAAAGTTTGCATGGCTATAACTCTCTCTAGAAAACTCCGATTTAGGCGATTCTTGAACCGATGGAAATCTAAGACAAAGTAGAACATTTTATATGAAGAACTTGAGGCCAAATTATGGACTTAACCCAATTAAATTGCTGAGCAAAGTTGAATCACTGAATCTGCAGAATTGCAGATTTACCATATGAACAGTAAATTTTGCATGGCCATAACTCTCTCTAGAAAACTCCAATTTAGGCGATTCTTAAACCGATGGAAACCTAAGACATAGTAGAACATTTCGTATGAAGTGGATCGATAAATCTGCTAGAACTAAATCTGCAGCATGAATAGTGATGTGAACAGTAATTGTGTTTTGGGCATAACTTGAGCTAAACAGCTCGGAATTAGGCGATTCGAAAAGGAAAATAAAGTTAAGACCTAGATGAACAATTTTCATGGAGAACACCTCACCAAATTATGATTGAAACTAGGTAAAAATTGGGTTCAAAGATTGGGGCACTAAGTTGTCCAAAACCAAAATTTTAAAAAATTTGCAAAGCTAACTTGAGATGCATTAGACATACATGTAATGAGTTTTTGGTAGCAATTGAGATTGGTATTGAGGTATTTTATTTGTGTATTTTCAGTAGAAAAAAAAGTTGGAACGGACAAGGAATAGTGAGTAAAGAGAAATGAGAGCATTGAAGGTTTGTGCACAACTAAACTTTTCTTCATTTTTAAACTTGTAAATTGCTTGGAATGTGTTAAATTGAATGACTTTGCTTTGAACAAGTTTACTTTGACTGAAATATGGTTTTTCTCTTCCATTTAAGAAATTTGGGTGTTGCCATCTTTATATGAATATTATGATGAATTTAAATGTGTTTATTTGTTTATAAATGTGATTGTTGAGTGGGAAATTTTTGGAAACTGTTTTGAAACCATAGTTAGCATGACAGTCCCTTTCAGAACTCCTCAGTAGTAACGGCTACTTGGGGTTGATAATTGATATTGATTATGTCTCCCATTAATAACGGTTAGTGGGGTAAGACTACATGAGTACTCATTAGCTAGCTAGCCCTTCCCTCACTAAAAAGAGTTAGTGAGGTTGAGATTGCTTTGTTGTGGTGTACAATACAACACTGATCGTGAAATTTTGTGTCATGGCCTAAACTGTGTGTTGATATTGACAACACTAATGCTTTGTGAATTATGATTTATGAAGTGTGATTTCTCATTTGCAATGTTATTCTAATAAATGGCTCTTATGGACTTAGAACTGTTGTGAAGTTTTCATGCTTAAAAAAAATGTGATTTATTATGCTTTGACAAATTGTGTTTTACCTTAAGTTTTAAAGTTATTAGTTGTGCACCACTGAGTGATATACTCAGTGATAGCTTCTTTATCTTTATTGCGGTAAGGGAAAGAGAGAAGGTCACGAGTGAGAGACTTGGAAGCAGCATTTTAGTATTGTTTGTGGGTATATATTGTAGGTATGCCCCTGTAATTTCCTTTTGATGTATTTTGTACATATATATGGATGTACGGACATTGAGCAGTCTGTATTTAAAAACATTGCATTGCTATCACATTTTAAGCTTCTAACTATTTTGTATTTTACTTTAAGACTTATGAAAATGTAACTTTTGAAATATTTAGTCTATCATTATTTCCAATGAATGTTTACATGTAATTTTAACTATTCTCATGCAGTTTTCTGCAAAAGAATTAATAAGATAAAAAGCTATGATTTGTTTTAAAATCCTTTGTAGCATAAGTAATGGTTTATCGGTAGGTGGAGTTTGGTAATTCCTTAGGTATGTTACGAGAATATGTCATGCCTTACCAGGGATAAGGTGTGACATGTTAAGTGGTATCAGATCTTTGGTTTTCAGACATGTTTTGAAATTGCATTATTGAAAATTTTTTATAAGTACAACTGCTCAATTGTCATTATTGATACATATAGTGCATTACATCATAAATATAGACTAATGGAGGGTAATCTCCTTGTGTTGGTTGTTCAAGAAGTAGAATTCCCTGTGTGAAATTGGGATTATGATGTGCTAGTGACTAGTCCTTTAGGACAAGAGGTTAGGGTAAACAAATTGTGTGAAGATTGTCCTTTGGTGATCCAAGGACATACATTCCTGTCAGACTTAATTGACATGCCCTTTCGAGATTATGATATCATCTTGGGCATGGATTGGTTAGCCAGGCATTACACCATGATCGACTATAGACTGAAGACAGTCACTTTTGGTCTTCCCAAGTATACAGACATAGTGATACACGGGAAGAGGCAGTTATTACCATCCAACATCATTTCAGCTGCACTTGCTAGAAAGATGATTAGAAATGGATGTGAAGCTTATCTAGCTCATGTGATAGACACCCAGGTGGGGAGTCCAGATCTTAAAGATATTCCTATAATATGGGATTTTTCGGATGTCTTTCCGGAAGAATTGCAGGGATTGCCTCCAAAAAGAGTGGTGCAGTTTGAAATTGAGACTATGCCTGGTGTGGAGCCAATCTCCATCACTCCTTCTAGGATGGCACCTACTGAGTTGAAAGAGTTGAAGGTGCAATTGCAGGAATTATTAGATAAGGGTTTCATCCACCCTAGCGTGTCACCTTGGGGAGCACCAGTATTATTTGTGAAGAAAAAGGATGGTACTCTCCGCCTATGCATAAACTATAGATAGTTGAATAAGGTGACCATAATGAATAGATATCCTCTGCCACGGATTGATGATTTGTTTGATCAGTTGAAGGATGCGACTGTATTCTCCAAAATTGACTTGAGATCAGGCTACTATCAGTTGAGGGTGCAGGAGCAAAGTATTCCTAAAATTGCCTTTAGGACTCAGTATAGCCACTATGAGTTATTGGTAATGCCATTCGGGTTGATTAATGCTATAGCTGCTTTTATGGGCCTGATGAACACTATCTTCAGGCCATATTTGGACCAGTTTGTTGTGGTGTTCATTGATGATATTTTGGTGTACTCAAAGAATGCAGAGGAACACGACAAGCACTTGAGGATAGTATTGCAGACTTTAAGGGAGAAGCAGTTGTATGCCAAACTGTCAAAATGTGAAGGAGATTTCATTTTTGGGGCATATTGTATCTACAGAAGGTATCCAGATGGATCCTAGCAAAGTAAAAGCCATTCTTAATTGGAAGCCACCTAGAAATGTCACGGAAGTTCGGAGTTTCCTTGGTTTAGCTGGGTATTACCGAAGGTTTGTGAAGGGATTCTCCATGCTAGCATCTCTACTGACCACGCTACTTAGGAAGGATGTAAAATTTCAGTGGAATGATCGATGCAAGGAAAGTTTTGATGAGTTAAAGAGGCGTTTAACTGAAGCTCCAATCTTAACCATGCCCACTTTGGGTAAGGAGTATACCATATACAATGATGCTTCTCATAACGGATTAGGCTATGTGTTGATTCAAGATATAAACGTCATTGCCTATGCTTCACGCCAGCATAAGCTGCATGAGAGGAATTATAGTACACATGACTTGGAGCTAGCAGCCATTATCTTTGCCTTAAAGATCTGGAGACATTACTTGTATGGAGAGAAATGTTATATATACACAGATCATAAAAGTTTGAAATACTTGGGCACACAGAAGGAGTTAAATTTGAGGCAGAGGAGATGGTTAGAGCTGATAAAAGATTATGATTGCTTGATAGACTATCAGCCTGGAAACGCAAATGTTGTGGCTGATGCTTTAAGTCGTAAGACTATGGCTGGTTTGAGGGTTTCTCCTTTGTCCATGGGGCATGAATTAAGGGCATTGCATGCTAATTTGGAGATTAATAAAGATGGGCAGATGGTAGCTACTTGGCAAGTGAAGCCAATGCTGGCAGAACAAATTAAACCAGTTGCACAGAAGGATGATAAGTATGTGAAGTTGATGGAAAAGGCTCAAGATGGCAAGAAACCAGAATTATCAGTAAATGGTGAGAGCTTGTTGTTATATAAGGGCAGAATGTGCATTCCTAAGAATGTTGAACAGAGGCAGACCATTTTAAAGGAAGCACATGATTCACCTTTTGCAATGCCCCCCGGTGGAACCAAAATGTGCAGAAGTGTGAAAGAGCACTATTAGTGGAGAGCAATAAAGAAAGACATTGTAGAATATATTGCCAAATGCCTAACTTGTCAGCAAGTAAAGGCAAAACACCAAGTGCCTACAGGGTTGCTACAGCCATTGCCAATTCCCGAGTGGAAATGGGAAAGAATCACTATGGATTTCGTGACAGGACTTCCACGTACACAAAAGAATCATGACGCAGTTTGGGTTATTGTTGATAGATTGACCAAGTCTGCACACTTTTTGCTAGTAAGGATGGATTACAGCCTGGAAAGATTGGCCAAACTGTACATTGATGATGTTGTGAGGTTACATGGAGTGCCAGAGTCTATTGTGTCAGACAGAGACCCAAGGTTCACTTCTAGATTCTGGGGTAGTCTCCAAAAAGCCCTAGGAACTAGATTGAACTTCAGTATAGCATTTCATCCACAGACAGATGGCCAATCTGAAACGATCATTCAAATTTTGGAGGATATGCTTTGGGCCTGTGTGATTGAGTTTGAAGGGAGTTAGGACACACACTTGCCTTTAATTGAATTTGCCTACAACAACAGCTATCAGTCAAGCATCGAGATGCCTCCATATGAAGCGCTTTATGGAAGAAAGTGTAGAACTCCCTTGTGTTGGGATGAAGTGGGAGAGAGGAAGTTGATTGGCCTAGAATTAGTGCAGCAGACGGAAGAAAAGGTTAAGCTCATTAGAGATAGACTCAAAGTTACAACGGATAGACAGAAGTCTTACATTGACATAAAGAGAAGAGATATTCGGTACAGTATGGGTGACAAGGTGTTCTTGAAAGTTTCCCTATGGAAGAGAACCATGAGGTTTGGTAGAAAGGGGAAACTAAGTCCTTGCTTCATTGGGCCGTATAAGGTTCTAGAAAGAGTGGGTCCATTGGCATATAGACTTGCACTGCCTTCGGAGTTGAAAAAGATTCACAATGTCTTTCATGTCTCCATATTGAGGAGGTACAGATCAGACCCTCTCACATTTTGCCAGTAGAGGAGATTGAGGTGAATCCAGACTGACATATGATGAAGAGCCCATAAAGATCTTAGCATATGAGGTAAAACAGCTGAGGAACAAACAGATACCTCTAGTCAAAGTGTTATGGAACCATCATTCAGGCCAGCAGGCTACATGGGGCATGAGGAGGACATGAAGCGACAACACCCACAGCTATTCAGAGACTGAGACCAGGTAAATTTCGAGGACGAAATTTATTTTTAAGGAGGGGAGAATTGTAACACCCTGAACCTCTGAGTTATGAATAGTACTATTTTTGGTCCGTGACTAGTACTATTTAAAGACACCTTGAGGATTAAAAATAAATAGAAAATTAATTGAGATAGACATAATAAAAATTCAAGTGACCCAAAAATATAAGGACTCATCGGGTATATTGTAAAAAAGGAATTATGACCCGATAAAAGGCATTTTGGTCAATTTACTTTAAGAGTTGATTTTTGACCAAAATGTCAATTTAATTAAATGAAAATAAAATATTGAATTATGAAGAAATATTGAGGGAAAAATTAGAGTAAAAGTGAAAAGAAAATAAAAGAGGCAAAAATCTAGAATTTTAAATTTTATTTTTTGACCTAATTAAAATTTAAGGGACCAATGGGCTTTGGACAACTCATTAAATGAATTAAATAGGAATAAATAAGTATAAAAGAAGACAAAACCCTCCCTTTCTTTCCCATTTAGTTACCACCCACTCTCTTTCCTTCTCTCTTTCTTTCTTTCTTCTTCTTCCTTCTTTCTCCATTGACACCCATTCTCAAAACTCAATTCCTTGCTTTTCCTCTATGAGTTTTGCATCTAATTGGTAGAAAGCATCAAATTAATATTTGATTTAAAGATTAAAAACAAAGGGAAACAAGAGATTAGAAGAAAATTAAAGATTTGGGGAGTTGGAAGGAAGTCATCAAGAGGCAAGTTCTTTAATGCTCATTTTGTTATACAAACCTTAAATTAAGTTAGACTATGATGAAATTTCATAAGAAAATAAAAGGAAACATGCATGAAACCTAAACTAAGGTTTTGGCCAAATTGGAGAAAAATTAGGGTTTGATATATTTCAATGAAAATGATGATGAAATCAAGCTTAGTTGAAGTAGTATGCATGATTAGAGCAAAGAAATTGCCTGAAATGTGCATAAATTAAATTGTGGAAGATTAGGGTTCATGGGAAAATTGGGTTTTGGTGCTAGAGAGTGAAATTGGTGTGTGTAGTGTTAAATTATGGTCATTTGAGGTTTATTTAGTTTGAATTGACATTGGGTTGATGAATAGAGGTAATGAAATGGTAGGATTAAGGAAATCACAAACTTTGGTGTTTGAAAATTATAGGTTTTGTGCTAAATGTCGTAAGGTGTTTTGCGGTCGCCTGGACGAACACTCACCGAAGTGGGAAAGAGTGAGGAGTCGCCACTTTAATTTTGAGGGAAATTAAAGAAAACCATTTGTGAAAATAAATTAAAATGAAACCACTTCAAAAACAGAGATTCTAGGTTCGGGGTCCGTAAATGGGTGGGGAAGGTGTTAGGCACCCCACCTCGTCCCTTAATGAGGGTGAGCAGATTTAACCTTACACTTTTATAAATTAAAATCGATGGTTAGGGGGGTTAGAATGAAGATGTTAATTCCTTTAATAAAAGGAAATATTTGATTTTTCACTAATTCGGGTTACCCAGATACATAAATAAATGAGACGACCCTTAGTGAGTTTGTCACACCCTACCCCTCTGTAAGGCATAACATGATCCCGTAGTATACCTAATGAATTACCAACTCCGTCTACTGATAACCCATTAAATACACTACAAGGGATTTTCAAAACTTTTCTTACTTCTTTTACAGTGGTGAGCACTATTTACAGGTGTTAAAAACCTTTTGATCAAGTGATAAACCGACACATTTGACTTAATTGGAGTTTCAGAAAATTTTGGCAGAGTGCCATCGTATTTTGGATAAAAAAAAGCACTTCAATATGTATTTGCAAATCTCAACTCCAATATATTTCTCAACACAACATATTTCTCAATTCAAATCCATAGTGATTTTTCAAAGACTGAGATACAAGAAATATAATACAAAACTATTTAAGTAAATGAAATCTCAGATTTACATTCACGATAATTTACATTTAATTACATACCAAAATATTTTACAAGAGTTTCTATACAACTGCTCAAATAATTTACATACATATTATTACATGCTTACATCAAAACCTATGTACATGGGTATATCTATGATATAGAATGTATCCTCAAAGCAACTTAATCATCGCTCTATGCTCTTCTTACATGCAAAGCTATCATTGAGTGGTGAACTGGTGCACAACTATAATTTAAAACATAGTACAATATACATTGACAAATTTTACAGTAAATAATTTGAGAATCTGAATACTGATCAAATTTCACAACTCAAAATATTCATTGCCAATAATGTAAATCATTTGTATAAATGACTTGGAGCACAAAATTCAATTTATCAAATCATGACTATCCATTTAAGTAATTCCAACAAAATCAATTATACATAAACCGTAATTGAAATCACCATTCAAAAGCCATTCTGTATCTCAAAAATCATTATGTAACTCAAAAATCATACTGTATCTCAAAAGTCATTATGTATCTCAAAAATCAACCTTTATCTCACTAACTATGCAAGACTAATCCGAAAGGGCCATATTCGATGTGATTCTAACTCCCTATGGACGGGGAGGTCGAATCTGATTCTAACTCCCTATGGTCGGGGAGGTCGAATCAGCGTGAACCGGACCATCACTCTAATGAATCTTCCGCAAGGGCCATAACGATAAAATAAACTTAGATCTAACCTCAAATCGGAGGAAAATCTAAGCCTGCACGTACCATGGTAATCAAAACACAACTATCTCCATTGTCTTCTCAACAAATGAGTGAGACGGGTAATAACCTAGTCAAGCATCTATAGTGAGATGTAAAACAATATTACAATCCATTTAGTGAGCATAAATCACAATACAATTCGATTCAAAGTCAATTCCAATATCCAATAATTTTTATGCTCATCACAATTCAAATCATAAATTTGCATTTTTCCATGAAAATTACCATCACAATTCAAAACATGTTCTATCACAATTTTCCAAAACATAATTTATTCAATCCATAACAATGCTTAATACTGGTGGAAATATCATTTCACAAAGTCAAGTCATACATACTATAAATATTTCAATAACCATTGAATTAAATCCAAGGCCTGTTAAACTTAGTTCATAAGAAAATATGTAATTTAATCATATGAAATATTCAAACAAAATCAGTTAAAAACTAGTTGTGCACAAACCTCGATTGTTTCCTTCCCTTTTGAGTCTTTGGTAATCGAGAAACACAATTTGAAGTGTTTGATTACTAATTTAACTCTATCGATGGTTTTTGGTAAATAATGCACTGAACTCAATTATTCACTTAATCACCTAATATACCGACCCTCGTTGCGTTTTAGGTAAATTAGGTTTTAGTGTCGTTAATATGTCACATTCGATAGGGTTTTAGGTTTGGTACGTTTTACCAAAGTCATTTCCTTGTTTAGTGCATTTTAATGCAAATTCTTTGGTTTGACCTAATCGACGATCTAGTTCCCTCGGTTTTCGGGTCTCGATCGAAACTACAAACTTGTAGATCTAGGTCTTATTGCACGCGGTGCAAAATTTCAGGTCAATCCGAGTTAAGTAGACCAAGTTATGGTCATTACACTATTGCTGGTCAAGTGGTACCATTTTAGGTCAATTTTAGGTCAAATTGGTCAATTCTGGTTCGGCCAGTTTTTGGACCCGAACTTGTGCAAGTTGTTTGACTTGCTTATGGTCATTTCTGGGCTTTGGTGTCTTCATAAGACTTGTAGGTATGGGTCTTAACTATTCTTGGTCAAAATTTCAGGTCAATTGGACCTGGTTTGAGTGAGTTATGGCCTAAACACTCACTGCTGCCCAATTGGTCATTTTTCAGGTCCTAATTGCACCTAATCCGAATTGGTCATTTTTTTAGGTCACCTTGCAAGCAGAATTTTGGCATGGTTTCTCAATGAAAGTTGGCACATTTTGTGCCTAGTTTCACCTCAAATTGGTCTCATACCAATTGAGGTTACACATTTAAGGTTATAGGCTAAAATGTACACTGCCCTCACTATGCCTTTCACACCCCACTTCAAACACACATTTAACTTGCAAAGTTTACTTCCATACCCTACCAATCTGTTTTGGTACATTACCAAAAGCATTATCTACTTTACATTAAAATTATTTTGGGCAGATTACCATTACCCTCAACACACCAAATATCATTCATAATTACAATTTCTAATTACCATTACAAACACACCTAACCATTACAAATTTTACATACACTTTACAATATCAATCTACATACATCTCATCAACCTTCTAGGTCAATATTCTGCCCACACTTCCTTCAATATATACCATTACTCAAGTGTCCCCAAGCTGCCGCAAACCATTCTTCAACATCAAAGTGCCATCCAATTTACCAATTCCCATCCAAGTGCATAAATCACCATATATATGTGAAATAATTCACTAGGATATTAAATCATCACAACCAACATAATTCTCATCAATTATATGTACAAATACTTCATCAATACATGATTACATGGCTGCCCAAAAATGGATATCTCAATACTCTTCAAACTTAAAAATTTCCTTCACAAAACCAACACCCATAACATGTATACAAAGTTTATCAAAGAAATCTTCAAAAATGCTAACTTACCTTATGGTTGGAGCTTGTTAAACCTTGCTTAAACTTCTCAAATTTGGTATCAAACTCTTCCTTGTGATGAGTACACAAACTTTCATGAAGAAAGGTGTGGGAAAAGGAGGCTTGATCATGGGATTATTAAGCTTTGAAGGTGGGTGGCCATGGGAGTTTTCTTTGGAGAATTTGGTACGGCATGGTGATTCCAAGTGAGGAAGATGAAATTGCTGATGGTATAATAGGTGTACACCTGCCCCATTTAGCCTTTAATTAATTCTTTAGTGGTCCACTTGCTTAGATTAAATCATATAATAAGTTAAATGTTTTATTTACACCATTTTCACTCCACTTTTGGTTATTTGTATTAGGTACCCCCAAATTAATTTTTCATTTTATTTTCTAAGTGTAATATTATTTATTTTTAATGGACATTTAGGTCAAAAGACAATTGTCAAATGACCATAATGCGTCGCATTCGATTTTGGTTTTGTCCGATTTTCGATTTCTCACTTTTCTTTGTACTAATTATTTAATTTTTCTTTGATATTTATAATGATATTTATACTTCAATAAATATTTATTGGAGTCCTAAAATATTTTGGTTCCTAGTCAACGGTCCAAGCCGTGATTTCCCGGTGCGGTCACCCATCGCTAGGGTTCTCGGCTCGCTTAACTTGGTTACATTTCTTTGCTATTATTTTTCCTTTGTTTTTCTTGTATTTTCTTTTCTTGTATTTCATTATTTTATGTCTCCTCACTCACATTGAAGTGTGGTTCTAGGCATCCTAGAACTTAGGGGTGTTACAGAGTTGGTGTTGTGTATCAGTTTTGTTTAGGGGGTTACTTTATGTATTGTGCTATTTTAGTTTGGATTTGAGAAAATCTGGGTAAAAGTTTTTCCGATCACTGGGGATACTCTATTTAAAGTTTGAATGATGGATCTTGGATAAGAACTCTCCTCCGATCTCCACATATTTATTAAAATTTTGGTTAAGAATCGGATAAGAACTCTCCTCCGATCTCTTTAAATGATTATTAAAAGTTTTGATTGAAGATCGGATAAGAACTCTCCTCCAATCTTTTTTTAATATTTATTAAAACTCTTAATTGAGAATCGGATAAGAACTCTCCTCCGATCTCTTTAAATATTTATTAAAAGTTTTGATTGAAGATCGGATAAGAACTCTCCTCCGATCCTTTTTAATATTTATTAAAACTCTTAATTGAGAATCGGATAAGAACTCTCCTCCGATCTCTTTAAATATTATTAAAACTTTTAATTGAGAATCGGATAAGAACTCTCCTCCGATCTCTTTAAATATTTATTAAAACTTTTAATTGAGAATCGGATAAGAACTCTCTCCGATCTCTTTAAATATTTATTAAAATTTTGTTTGAGAATCGGATAAGAACTCTCCTCCGATCTCTTTTAATATGCATTAAAATTTTCGTTCAAAATCGGATAAGAACTCTCCTCCAATCTCTTTTAATATGCAATTTTAGAGTTTTGATAAAGGATCTCGGATAAGAACTCTCCTCCGATCTCCTATTTGGTTTGGATGAGGATCAGGTAAGAACTCTTCCCCCGACCTCTCGAACTTTAATTATGTTCGTATCGCGCAAGGGCCTTGGGCTAAGGGTTCTGGCATCTGAAGACACTGGGAAACCGGATTAAGCTTCTTTTAACTCATCGGTATCTTGTGACTAGATAGGGGAAACCAGACTTAATTTTTACCGATCTCCTATGTGTTCGCCTTACTAGTACCTTTCGGCAAGCCATATTTGCTCTATTCGATTTTACTCCGACTCCCCACCTTACCCAGTCACCTTCTTGAGCTAGTTTAGTGGCTCGTCTTTATAATTTTCTCTAATTTATTATCCAAACTTTTATTTAAAGAAACTCTTATGTTAAGATACAGTTACCAGCATTTTATCAAACTACCTATATGCTACCCGTAACCAGAATATCTATATTAAGAAATAATAAAAGACCAGGAACAAATAAATAACATGAACTGGTGTATCAAAAGATAAACTCAAGAGAATAACCACCTACGTGGGACCTTCTAACATAAGACAAACTTTAACGAAAATTACGAGCATAAAAAAAAGAAAATAAAAACAAACATTGAATAGGGCAACGGTTCAGACACTCACCTATAGGAAGTTGAACCTATTGAACTAACTATGGAGTCACGAATGTTGCAGAGTTGCGTGCTAATAATCTGGGGACTAATGTTCGCCTTGGAATGAAGAATACCAAGTTAGAATGTAATCGAATCGCAATGACAATGAATAAGATTGAGCTCGGAAAATGAAAGTGGATATAAAAGTGATGAACACAGAACTGGAACTAAGAAAGGGTATCACAAAGTAATGAACGAACTGAAAATAGAGAGTTTCAGTATTCAATACTTCTTCAAAGAAAATACTTTAGAAAACTAGTTTCTGAAGTTTTTCCTATTTTCGAAGGCTTAAAAATTGCAGAGTAGCAAAACTGAATTAAGTTTCAGAGCTTTTCCACTATAGTCACCACCCTTTTCTTCTTCCTCCTATCAACAGTTTTCATGCAGGTATTTATAGGGAACGTGTGCTCCCAATGAAGGGTCAGGATTCTCCTTGAGGGAGATGGAAGATTTGGATTTTAAAGGACATGATCTAATGTTTGGAAATCAAAGAGAATCAAAATGAACGGCTAAGATCCTTTTCAGAATATTTGTCCTTTCTCTCTTCTAATCTGACAGCCCAAAATTTTCTTGTCAAGGGCGATCCGAGGGCTGGGAATGAAAAGCGCCGGTCTTGTCGTCTTCTTCTTTGACCCAAGGGCTCCGGACTTGTCCTTACAAGTAAGATCAACGGTGGAGATTGGGATGTACAGGACTGTCATGACATACTCTGGCACCTGTCAGCAATGTGGGCGATTCTACGTGCGGAGGAGATTTGATCTCGTCTGCAATGCTTTAACTACCTCAGCTCTGATTATGATAACAGTCATGGGAAGTTGTCTTATTCTCTTTGCATTCCGATCTCCCCTCCCTTCCGATCTTTCCAATATGCTCTTTTTCCAATCTCTCATGCAGGGCCCCTCTCCTGATCTCTCTCATTCCAAAGTCTTCTCCTTTGTCTGGGTCAGTTCAGTCAAGGCATTTATTCTTTCAATTTTCGAGGTGTCCGCTTCGTTTTCTGCTAGCAATAAATGCTCATACCTTCTCTATATATACCTCCGACAGGAAATCCTCCCGCATTTCATTTTCTCCTCTTTCTTTCTCACTTTTCCTGTTCTAACTGCTCCGATAATAATCCCGGCCATGATAGCCGCTTTTGATCTTTTTCTGGCTATTCACCTTGTTCACTGACTGAAAATTTTCGACCCTGGTGATCAGAAAATTACTATGGCCATATTTGATGACAGTGAGAGGACCGGACTAATTTACCGATCTAGATCGAGAATATTGATCGTGCCAATCTCGAGTCGGTCGACCGATATGATCGGCGAACTGATTTCGGGCAAGAAGACTGCTAATTTCCCTCCTATTATTGGTGACTGCCCTTCAAAGTACATTCGGCCCCTCACCACATTGGGTGTTCCGACAGATGATGACCTCTCTCATCCTCATGAGAGTCATAATCCCCCCATCTGAGCTGTACATCTGTCCAATGTCGATGGCTGGTCTCCTGATCCAACACATCTTTTGATTCAGCCACGAGACTAGGCTTTGACATAGGTCTTTGTTAGATGGGATGTACTGCCGATCTCTAGAGATCACCCAAATGATGTAATCTAACCTTTAATGTAATTCGATCTCTTGAGATCGCCCAAATGTTGTAACTTGACCTTTAATGTAATCCGATCTCTTGAGATCGCCCAAATGATGTAATTCGACCTTTTGGAAATGAAAATTTATTTTGACAATTATCATTTTATTATTATTGCATTTGTTATTTTCCGATCTCTGATGTGTTTATTTGATCCGACTCCTAATTGAATAGTCCTTAACTGATCTGTAGTTCTAAACAACCACCTTAATCTGCCGGTCTTTCCAGAATATTCGTGAGACGTGTCAGAAAAAGCTGGCGAATCTCGCTAACCGATGCGCTGCTTGGAACACTGTGAGCATTTAATGCTCAGACGGGTATAAATAGGGGATGGGTTAGCCAGTTGCTCCCTTATATCATTTTCAACCTCTCGCGAGTGATTCCAAAATCCTCTCATTTTTTGAAGTTCTTCCGACACCGATCACACTCCGGTAAGGGTTTTGATCTTTCTTTTAGTTTAAATTTTCTCTTTTCTTTGAAAATGAGCGGCGCCGAGGGTCAGAGAGCGGCGAGCCCCCCTTTCGTTCATGTCTCGTGGTCGTCAGATGAAGTTGAGGTGGTCGGATAGAGCGGGCGATCTGAACCTCCTACATCCTCTGTTCTAGCTCGTGGTCAAATGGCACCCTCAAGACAAACGCATTCTTCAGGGAGAGAAAACCTTCCCGTGGATGAGCTGTCGTCAATCCTTCAAGAAATCGATCTATAAACATTTAGGCAAGAATATAACCTTTGGGTTGACTCATACGAACTCATCAGATGCCATGGTGATCTCCGAGCTGATCACTTCTTCGAAGAAAATGATATGATCATGGTATACGAAGAGCAATTAAAAGCCGGGCTGCGATTTCCTCTTGATGACTTCTTCAAGGTAGTTCTAAAATTCCACCAAGTCTGCATAGCTCAAGTTCACCCGAACTCATGGCAGATCCTGGTAGCCTTCAGAGGTCTATGCCGATCTAAGGGACTCAGTCCTACAGCGAAGGTGTTCGCCGAGCTACACAGGCTAACTCGTCAAAAGGACGATGAATACTAGTTCTTTCAGGTGAAACCACATTGTGGGCTTTTTACCGACCTGCCCTCCTCCCTGAAGAATTGGAAGAATCACTTTTTCATTTTGAGGAGCAAGGCTCCGAGCGGTTTTGAGGGTTTCTCGTGTAGCTGGCTGCATCAGGGCCCATTACTTCCAAAGCGCATCACCCTGAATAGGGAAGAGGGCATAATGGTGATGGAACTGAAAGATCAAGCGGCCACACAGAAGTTCTCTTGTTTAGATGCAGTGACGGCCAAACTGCATTATTGGACAATGCAGCTGATTACCGGCGAAGAACGTGGGCTTCAGCTCTCTGACCTCGGCTTCAGTACTTTCTATATCTCTAATCTTTGGGCCTTAGCGAACTCACTGACCTTTTCTTTATGCAGGCATGGTGGGCAGCGAGGCTTCCAAGGAGAGCCAAAAGCAGAAGAGAGAGGTCTCCAGAAAGGTGCGGGAGATGAAGTATGCCAAGGCCTCTCAGACACCAAGGCACGATCCGGGGGAGACACAGGGAGGCTCGTCCCGACCCTCAGGACCGTCGATCCCTGACATAGAAGTGGTTCAGTCTCCTCCTCGTCAGGAAGAGCCGCCACCACCCCCTCCAGTTGCTTCGAGTGCAAAAGGGGGTCCTTCCCAACCTCCTGCGAGGACCCTTTCCCGTGGCACTCAAGTCCTAATCCACTCGCTGGAGAAGAACCGCACGGTTTGGGAGAATCCGGGCTTGGCTAAGGTCTTGGGGACCTCAATCTGCCTTCAGGAGGATCTGGATAGGCTGTCCTCGAAAAGTCTTGATGATATCCTGACCCGGACTATGAGCCTGAACGTGGAGAGTTTGGTGAACCAACACATTGTCCGGGAGAAGGCTCACCGTATGAGGCAGGAGATCAAGAAGGTGGGTCAGGAAGCCGTTTCCCTCCAATCCCAACTTTCATCCTCCCAAAACTACATAGCTGAAATTGAGGGGCGGATGAAATTCCACGAGGATAAACTGGCCGAGCAAGCTCATGTTCTTGAAGAGGTTCGGGCGCTCCGAGCAGCTGATGTCGCTCGCCTCACTGAGGAACTCAAAGCAAAAGAGGAAGAGGCAGTGACAAAGGAGGCTGACGCCTATGTGAATGCCCATGGGGATCTCTTAGCCGAGCTTAAGAAACGTTATCCCATGGAGGACATTTCCTGGATGGTGGACCTGGCTCCCCAAGAAGAAGAGGATAGCGAGGAAGAGGCTGAGGGTGATAGAGAGGGTGAACAAGATGTAGAACAGGCTGGGGGTGATCCTCCAGCCGAATGACTTGTATTTTTATTTTGAAATGAAATGAAGTTCTTTTTTATGTTCAATGACTGGATGAGATCGGAAAGTATCTAAGTTGCATAAGCGCCTGATTGCCTGAACATATTAGAATAACTTGAAAGCAATTATTAATCTATGTATGAGAGATCGGTAAAACATTATAAACATGAGATCGGCCTAAACCGAGAATAAACACTGAATGGAACTTTAGATTATTAAAATTGGAAACCTAATCTGAACACTTAAGATCGGAAGGACCATTAAGCCGAATTAAACTTTAACTTTATTGAACAACTATCTGCAATATTTATGAAAGGGGGATCGGATAGCATGAAGATCTAATGTTAGTTCAATTTCGTTTGACAAGAGATCGGAAGGACCATTAAGCCGAATTAAAACTTTAACTTTATTGAACAACTATCTGCAATATTTATGAAAGGGGGATCGGATAGCATGATGATCTAATGTTAGTTCAATTTCGTTTAACAAGAGATCGGATGTGTGATTGACTGGCCGGGAAACTTGGTAATTGATTTGAGAGATCGGTAAGGAAGGAGATCTGTTACTGGTTTTGATTTCTTATAAGGAGTGATCAGAAATGTGATTAGTTGGCAAAGAGACTTGACATTGGTTTAATCCCAAGGAGGAGAGATCGGAAATGAATTGAATGGCGAGGAGGCTCGGTGCTGGGGTTCGATTTCAAGGTCCATTGATTTCGGGGATAGGCCAAAATATGGTGTCGACAGCTGCCCCTCTTTACATAATTTCTATTGAAGGGAAAAATTTTCCCGTGTAGGAATTATGTAAAGATTCAGACCCATATTTTGGTCGATTGGGTATTGAAATGTTAAAACTCAAAATCAAGGTTAGGAAACTAAAATGAACTTAGGTCAGCGACCCCAGGGCTGGTAACAGGAATTCAAATGCTAAAAAACTAAAATCAACCCAGATCAAAGAACCAGAAATTAAAAAAATAAAATCAACTGGGATCAGGGAACCAGAGGTTGATAACAGAAAATTTAAATGCTGGAAATTAAAAATCAACTTAGATCACGGAACCAGAGGTTGATAACAGAAATTTAAATGCGAGAAATTAAAAATCAACCTAGATCAAGGAACCAGAGGTTGATAACGGAAATTTAAATGCTGGAAATTAAAAATCTACTTAGATCAAGGAACCAGAGGTTGATAACAGAAATTTAAATGCTGGAAATTAAAAATCAACTTAGATCAAGGAACCAGAGGTTGATAACAGAAATTTAAATGCGAGAAATTAAAAATCAACTTAGATCAAGGAACCAGAGGTTGATAATAGAAATTTAAATGCGAGAAATTAAAAATCAACTTAGATTAAGGAACCAGAGGTTGATAACATAAATTTAAATGTGAGAAATTAAAAATCTTACAAAGCAAGTCTAACCTGACACAAGAAGTTCTACTGCGATGAAGTGTACTTAACAGGGTCTCGAAGGTCAACGATTAATGGATGACGAGTTACAAGACTTAACCTAAAATTTCCCCGGATGACCCTTTTTCTGTTCTCGACTTTCTTTTTGTTTTGTGGAAAGCGCCCTTACGGGTTTTCACTTTCCCTTCCTCCCATTCAGCTAGAAGCGCTCTTCTGGGTTTTCACCCCTAGTTTTTTTTTTTTTTTTTTCACCCATTCCCTGCAAGTTTCTTAGCAAAGTACGTGAGGTTATCAACATCCAAATCCTAATCTTATAATAAAATTTTAACAAATTAATAGCGCATAGGAAACAGCATTAGAGTGTGAGTGTGTGAGAAAGATAAAGCAAAAAGATAAATTAAAATGTGAAAAAGATAGATTGAAGTGAAAGGATGACTTTATTAGGGCTTTAATATGGCTAAGGAATAAAAGGCACAGTTTCAAAGAAAAGCAGGATACAAGGTTAGATCTCACAAATTTCTTATAGTTAACTTTGAAGTCTCTTAACTGCCAATATTTCAAGTATTCTACTAATGGGGATTCATGTCGCGATGATTTATTTTCCTTCCCTGGTCCCATATCTTCTTCCTTATTTCTTCATTTTCCTGGTTCTAAGGGCGCCCTTTCGGGTTTTCACCCTTACATTTTTTTTTTCTTTTTACTCGCTCTTTCAGGGTGCCCTTTCGGGTTTTCACCCTTCACTCATTTTATAGAAAGCGCCCTTTCGGGTTTTCGTCTTCTTTCGCACAATTTGCTAGAGGCGCCCTTTCGGGTTTTCACCCCTACCCCTTTTTTTTTTTTTTTTTTTTGCTAGGCATAATATCTCCGGACAGTGTCGGCATTCACGGGTTTTGGGAATTCTTCACCATCCATATGGGTCAGGATCAGGGCCCCACCAGCAAACGCCTTTTTAACCACGTAGGGTCCCTCATATGTTGGTGTCCATTTCCCTCGGGCATCATTTTGATTCGGAAGCACCTTTTTCAGGACTAGATCCCTGGGTTGAAATTCATATGGGCGAACGCCTTTATTAAATGCCCTGGCCATTCTGCTCTGGTATAATTGCCCATGACATATTGCCGCTAGCCTCTTCTCTTCTAGCAAATTTAATTGGTCCAACCTCGACTGGATCCACTCTGACTCATCAATCCCTGATTCCTTCAGAATTCTTAGGAAGGAATTTCCACTTAGATAGGTAGTACAGCTTCCATCCCGTAAACTAGCGAGTATGGGGTTGCCCCAGTTGATGTCCTTACGAAGTCTGGAATGCATGAACGGCGTAGGGAAGCATATCATGCCAATCCCTATAGGTGACTGTCATTTTCCAGATTATCTTCTTGAGATTTTTATTTGCGGCTTCCACTGCTCCATTCATCTGGGGACGGTATGGTGAGGAGTTAAGATGTCTGATCTTGTATTGATCACATAAAATCTAGATCTTTGGACCATTCAAATTCTTGGCATTGTCAGTGACGATTTCACTGGGAAGGCCATGTCGGCAAATGATATTATTTATAAGGAACTTGAGAAATGTGTTCTGCATGATGTGGGCATATGATGTCGCTTCGACCCATTTAGAAAAATAGTCAATAGCTACTAAGATAAATCTATGTCCATTGAATGCCTTGGGGTTGATGGGACCAATCACATCGATGCCCCACATTGCGAAAGGCCATGGTGAGACAAGGTTGAACAGTTTGTAAGGCGGGACGTTTATCGGATCTCCGTAGATCTGACATTTGTGACACTCTCGAAAGTATTCAATGCAATCCTTCTCCATAGTAGTCCAGAAGTATTCCCGTCTCAAGATTTGCTTAGCCATCATATGCCCATTAGCATGGGTAGCACAGTTCCCCTCATGAATTTCGAAAAGGATCTTCTTTGCTTCTTTTGCATCCACACATCTCAACAATTCGCCGTTTGAGCTCCTTTTGTATAGGATTTCTCAATTGGGGAAATATCTCAAAGCTAATCTTCGGATCATTCTTCTTTCGTTTCTACTTGCCCCTGGAGGGAATTCTCTGGTTTTGATGTAAACCTGGATGTCATGATACCAAGGTTTACCATCTTTTTCTTCTTCGATCATAAAACAGTATGCTGGCTCATTCCTTGTTTTAATCTGCAATTCTTGAGTCATCTGCCCTTCTTCTATCTGAGCCATGACAGCTAGGGTGGCTAAGGCATCCGCGAATTGGTTTTTATCCCGACTGAGGTGAGTGAAAGAAATTTCTTCAAATTTCTTGATCAACTCCAGTAGGTATTTCTGATACGGGATTAACTTCGGATCCTTGGTTTTCCATTCACCCTTGATTTGATAGATGATCAAGGCTGAATCCCCATATACTTCCAACTTCCCAACTTTCTTTTCAATGGCAGCCTATAAACTCAGCACACAGGCTTCGTATTCTGCGATATTGTTGGTACATTCAAACCTTAATTTGATGGCCATTGGGAAGTGTTTCCCACCAGGTGATACCAGTACTGCCCCAATTCCATTACCAGACAAATTAACAGCTCCGTTGAAATACATTTCCCACACATCAGCTGGCTCTTTTTCTTCACTGTCGACTTCATTAACATGCTCACCAGGGAATTCAAAATCCAGGGCTTCATAATCCTGGATTGGGTTTTCTGCTAGGAGATCAACGATTGTGCTACCCTTTACTGCCTTCCGGGTCATATAGACAATGTCATATTGAGAGAGTATGACTTGCCATTTGGCTATCCTTCCCAGCACAAATGGGCTTTCGAACATATACTTAATAGGATCCATCCTAGAGATAAGCCAGGTCTTATGATTCAGCATGTAGTGTTTTAGTCGATTTGCTGTCCAAGCTAATGCGCAACAAGTTTTCTCTAGGAAAGAGTACCTTGACTCACAATCATTGAACTTCTTACTCAAATAGTAGATAGCTCTTTCCTTTCGACCAGTGTCATCATGCTACCCTAAAACACATCCCATTGAATTCTGTTGGACAGCCATGTATAGAATCAACGGTCTTCTCGCCACCGGAGGAACCAATACTGGTGGGTTTGACAGGTATTGCTTAATTCTCTCGAAAGCCTCTTGGCAAACTGAATCCCATTGAGCGGTGTTGTTCTTTCGGAGTAATCTAAAGATAGGCTCAGCTTTAGCAGTGAGGTTGGAAATAAATCTTGAAATGTAGTTCAGCTTTCCCAGGAAACTGCGCACCTACCTTTCTGTCTTTGGGGATGGCATCTCTTGAATAGCTCGAACTTTCTCTAGATCTACTTCTATTCCCTTCTCACTCACTACGAATCCTAACAACTTCCCAGATTTAGCTCCGAACACACATTTGGCAGGGTTCAATTTTAGCTGATACTTCCTGAGTCTCTCGAATACTTTTCTTAGCACCTGCACATGGCTTTCTCCTTCCCTGGATTTGATGATCATATCATCCACGTACACCTCCACTTCTTTGTGCATCATATCGTGGAATAATGTGACCATAGCACGTTGGTAGGTAGCGCCTGCATTCTTTAAGCCAAATGGCATGACCCGATAACATAATACCCCCCATTGAGTGATAAAAGTAGTTTTTTCCTTGTCTTCCTCATCCATTGGGATTTGGTTGTATCCAGATGCCCCATCGATACACGAACATCTGCCCAATCCAGCAGCATTGTTTACTAACACATCTATGTGTGGAAGAGGGAAATTATCTTTCAAGCTTGCTTTATTAAGATCCCTGTAATCAACGCACACCCTGACTCTTCCGTCCTTCTTCATTACCGGGACGACATTAGCTATCCATTTAGAATATTTGACTACTTCCAGAAACCCAGCATCATATTGCTTTTTGACTTCGTCCCTAACTTTGAGTAGCATGTCAGGGTTCATTCTTCTTAGTTTTTGCTTTACCGGGACTGTCCCTGGAATTAGGGGAATTTTGTGCGTCACAATCTAGGGGTCTAAGCCAGTCATTTCATCATAATTCCATGAAAATACATCCAAAAATTCTTTGAGCAAACTGACCATATCTTCAAACTCTCCACTCTCCACAACCTTAAGTTCCCTTTTTATTTCTTCTGTGCCTAAATTCACGGTGTGTGTTTCATCCCCGCAAGAGACTAGGGAAGGTTCATCTCTTTCATCCCTTTCTTTTACGAGTTCTCCCTCAGAATCACTTGAAGTAATGGCAGTTATGGGGATTTCAAAATTAACCGGAGGAATTTTTGAGTCTATTGAGTTATTAGGTGTTAATTGATGAACGGTCCTGAAGAAATGAAAGCGGAATATATGATAAGAATGGATTTCAAAAGGAAAGGAAAAGATAATTGAATATAAAATGCGCTATTAATTCATTAATACTTATATCATAAGAAAAGGGTCCATTTACAGTATTACACTTGCCACCATGGACAAAATGATCAAGTGTAGATAACCAAAGGTACTTTACTCGAAATTGAGTACAGGGATGTCCTCTGCTATCCAGTTGTCTAGTTTTCTCCCTTCAGCCATTGGCGAGACTAGAGCTTCATACAAGGAATCGAGATGGATGACATCAATGGATGGTTCATCGGGTGATTCTTCGGTTTCCGCCAGGTTTTCAATAACCGGCTTGGTGAAAACCTCTGTGATTTTTGGGACTACTTTCATTTTCCCGATTATCTGATCAAACCTTTAATCTCGAAGCATATTTCTCATCCAGAATCGTCCATCTATGAGAGCGTCTTCCTCATAACCCAAGCCATAATGGCCAACCTTCTGGATGGCTGGTATAAGTTCGACAATCCCTTGCAATGTAGCGCCTAACCCCTTGCCTTTTTCATAACCATTTTTTAACATCACCTTTGCTACCATAGCCGTAGCCCCTTCGTCCCTCAGGATAGTTTCTTGCAACTCCAGAGCTTGAAAAGAGCTCTCCAATGATTCCTCAGCCGCTTCCACATAAGGAAGTGATTGCGGCTTGATGACCAGCATGGCTTCCTCCCCTTTCACCATGATGATTTTACCGTCCATAATATATTTGATCTTCTGGTGTAAAGTCGAAGGAACGGCATTTGCAGAATGGATCCAAGGCCTTCCCAGCAACATAGTGTATGCAGGTTCAATATTCATCACTTGGAACATGACGTTAAAGGTGCATGCGCCGATTTGGAATGGCAAGTCAATGTCTCCCAGTACCTCCCTCCTTATGCCATCAAAAGCTCTTACCACCATAGCACTTTGACATATGCTTGACCGGTCGACCGGTAGCCTAGCCAAAGTGGCATTAGGCAAGATGTTGAGTGTGGATCCATTGTCAATAAGGACCTTAGCAACTATACAACCTTTACACTTCACTGTCACATGCAGAGCCTTAGTGTGCGTTAAGCCTGCAGGATCTATTTCTTATTCTGAGAAAGTGACAAAACTGGATGCCTGAATTTATCCCACTATTTTCTCGAACTGTCTCGGTGTGATGTCGGGGTTCATGAAGGCCTTTCGCAGGATCTTTTGCAAGGCTTGGCGATGTACTTCTGAGCTAAAATCAAGGATAATAGTGAAATTCGAGCAGGTGTCTTTCTTAATTGTTCAATAATGTCGTACTCACTTTGCTTCATTATTTGAAGCAACAGCTCCTCCTCTTCTCTTGATCCGGTAGGTTCTTCTCCCTCCGTTTTCTAAACCTCCTCTTCCGTATTCTCCTGTGACTCTCCCATTTTTACTTTCCCTCTCTTCTTTTCTTTCTCTTCGCTCCCGTAACATCTCCCACTTCGAGTTATAAACTCAACTTCTGGCTCAAGTGGGGAAGATTTATAAGTCATCTTGAAGTGCTCATGAGGAGTGAAGCATGGTTTAGGAGGTGCCGGGGGTGAAGCAAGGCTAGGAGCAGGTATACTGCTTAATGCTCTATAACACCCTAGGCAAATCCCACATCGACAAAACACGGGAGAGATGCTGGGTTTATAAGTCGGTGGTTCGTAACCCCTATTGACGCGTTTTAAAACCGTAAGGGCTTCGCCCCAGAGCGGACAATATCACTAGTGGGCCGGGCCATTACATTTGTGGTATCAGAGCACGGTTTAGGCATTCCTAGGCATAGATAGACGAAAAGGGATAGTGTGCATAACATGCATTGCATTCATATGAGTTAAGGTGACGCTAATGCAGATCTATTTTCTTGGTTATTTTAGGTTAAGGTATGGACTCAGAATCGCAGAGGGCAGTAGAAGAAGAAGTAGTAAGCCGTATCCTGACTGGGAGTGATATTGGAAATCGGGGAGATACTGCTCCACCAGTGCAAGAGGTGCCTGTACAACCCCAACAGGCCTTGTTTCAGCAGATGACTAGATTCTTTCGATAGATGACTGGGGTTATTCCACCACTGTCTCAGCAGAAATCATCTCTAGGAAAAATTAGCAAGTATGGAGCTATAGATTTCAATGGTAGAAAGGAAGACGATTCTTCAGCGGATGAGTATTGGTTAGAAAGGACTGAAAGAGTCCTGCAGCAGCTCCATTGCACACCAGAACAAAGTTTGAAGTGTGCAGTTTCATTGTTACAAGAAGCTGCATATCGGTGGTGGGATGTTGTAACCAAGGTAGTGCCACCAGACGACGTAACTTGGGAATTCTTTCTGATACAGTTCAGAAAGAAATATATTAGCTATGTTCATAAAGAGGAACAGAAGAGGAGTGGCGATCAGCAAAAGAAGAAATTTGGACAGTCTAGTAATAAGAGGCCGAGAGAACAGTTAAGTCAGACATTTGATCAAAGTAGGAGATCCAGACCCAGACCTATGCCCAGAAGAGATCGACCACAAACACTAGTAGTGAGTGCGCCAGGATTAGCAAGAAAATGTGGCCATTGTAACAAGTGGCATAAAGGTGAATGTAGGGGATTGACTAGAGCCTGTTATAGATGTGGGGCCATAGACCATCGTCTGAAAGATTGTCCTAAGAGGAATTTACCACAAACCCAGACAAAGTTCGTGGAAGGACCAAGTACAATAGTAACACCACTTCCAAATGTCACCCAAGCCGGAGAGGAGCAAGAAGCCCCAGATGTGAATTTAAGGTAAAGTATTTCCTTTATGATATGCCTAAGTGTATAATGATATATTCGAAAAGACTAAATTGTACCATATATATAAAAGAAGTAGACAGAGGGAGTAATATAAAGGTAAAAGAATTATCTCAGAATCCAAAACACCTAGTAAATTTCGAGAACGAAATTTAAATTAGAGGGGAAGAATTGTAACACCCTCACTGTAGCAATTACGTACATTCTACTGTTCCGGTGACCGGTGTCGGTCCGGATAGCTAGAACGTCAGGAAAAATAATTAGACTAGAGTGAGGAGTCATAAATAACTCAAATATTAATAAGAAAAATTTAGAAAAAATTTTAGAAATAAAATACAACCAAGTTAAATGAGCCGGTGCCCTAGCGATGGATAACTCAGTGGGAAGTTGCGGTTCTCGCAACTAGGAGCCCTAGACCCGGGAGAAAATTCATAAAATAATTTTTGGGACTCCAGAGAAGGGTCTTTGAGGTTCCTATGGCATTAGAATGCCAAGAAAATACTTAGAAAAATTTTTCAATCGGTACAGACAATTTTAGTCTGTTAAGCCAAACGGAGGGCATTTTGGTCATTTCACCTTCAGAGGTGATTTTTGACCGACTTGTGCAATTAAGTAAATAATTATTATGATCTAAAATGTGAATAAATATTGTTCAAAATTTAATTAAAAATGAGTAGAAAAGAAAATGAAATAAAATATAAATTATGGCATCATTATTGTGTCATTAAAAGTCCACTAATCATATTGTAACACACACCTTATAAACTAATTAAAAAGGGATAAAATGAGTTAAAATGAAAAACAACAATCTGCTGCCCTTCTTCTTCAACCAGCCGAAACTCTCTCCCTCTCTATTCTCCATGGATGCTTTTACTTCTCTCTAAAAGTTCCTTGTAAACACACCACAAAATCACTTGTTGATTTCACAAAAATTGCTCCTTGCAACTAGAACAAGCCTAAGGCAGCAAAAGAAAAGGAGAGAAAGATTTTTCTTCAAGCTTGGGTTGACACACACAAAGGTTAGTGCTTTAACTTATAGTTATTTCTGTGTTTTATGAAAGAAATTAGTAAATCCTAAAACTAGGTGCCATAGGAAATTATAGATGAGTGAAAATCTAGAATCTGTACAGTATATGCGTGAACAGTAAATTTTAAAATTTCATAACTGGAGTTAGGTATCTCAAATCAGGGTGATTTTTATGTCAAAAGAAACCTTAAGGAATTTTCTAAAACTTTGTAGTTTTATGGCAGACCTGATTCTAATGTTAGGTTAGGGTTTGAGGACAAAACATTTTATTGCTCAGATGTGGACTATGTTCTGCTGATTTCCTGCAACAGGACAGCCACCTTCAATAAATCATAACTAGAGCCACAAAACTCGAAATGATGTGATTCTTGAGTCCTTGAAACGCATATTGAATGCTCTAAAACTTTGTAGTTATGGCCAAGAGCTAATTGTGATAGCTGCTAGTTGATATTTTTGCATTTCCTTACTACTATCCTGCATGTACTGGATTCTGGACAGGTTGCACCTTTTTAATTAGTTCTGCAATTTCCGATCTGATTTTGATGTGATTCCAATTGGAGATTGAGTTAAACATATGAAGGTTGATTTCTGGAAAATATGGTCTTGAAATCTTGTTTCTATAAATTATGGTGATTATTTTTGCACCCTGTTTCTGCATGCTGATTGTGCACTCAGTGCACTATTCATTCTAGTAACATGTATATTGCATGAGCTAGAAATTTTAGAGGAAAAATGATTAAGCATGCTTTGATTTAATGAAGTTACATGTAGAAATTAATAAGGTGGAGGCCTATTTCTGGTCTAGAAATGAGTGACATGAGGAAATTGAGTGAATGGGCTGCCCTTGGTGACCTGCAGGACTGGGCATGAGTCCAGCAGGTTTGGGCAGCAATAACTTGAATTGTAGAGGTTCAATTGGTGTTTGGTCAATAGGACATGAAACTAGACACATAATGGCACAACTTTGGTGAAGAAACCATGCCCAGAAAACCAAACCAAGTTGACCAAAAGTTTGCCCTAATCCGGGTGACCTGCAATCTGCCTGGGCAAAATCACCAAATGAACAGTATTTGGTCATTTGGCCATAACTCAATGTATAAAGGTCCAATTAACCTGAAATTTTACCAGCAATAAGCTGAGATACAGACCAACAACTTTTATGAGGAACATAAATCC
The DNA here is from genome assembly GCF_030052815.1 of Hevea brasiliensis. Lineage (NCBI taxonomy): Eukaryota > Viridiplantae > Streptophyta > Magnoliopsida > Malpighiales > Euphorbiaceae > Hevea > Hevea brasiliensis. The sequence goes on along the minus strand of NC_079499.1, from coordinate 77,013,213 downwards.
AAATTCTGACCATAACCTAGTCAAATTGCCAACCAAACTTAAGTCACAAAATCTGGCAGAACCAAATTGCCCAGAAAATCTGGGTACAGGTCACTCCGACCAGTTATGGTAAAATGACCATAACTTGAGCTACAAAACTCCAAATGGAGTGATTCAAAAAGGGAATTAAAGAAGACACAATAAGGAACAACTTTGATGAAGAAAGGTTAGCCCAGTTTCCACTCTAAAATTGTCCAATGGAACAGTAAACTTAGGTAGCAAAAACTGAAAATTTAGAAATGCATCTAGGGGACTTCAAATTGCAATTGGCAATTAATACTAGCAAATGTAAAACTCAAAATGTGGGATCTTGGTGTAATTAGAATTAATATATCCATTAAGTATAAAAAAGTCAACATTTTTGTTGACTAGTAAGGTGAATAATAATCAAAATGATTAGTAAATTAAGATGAAGACCTAGAACCAATTCTAAGCTTAAATGCTTAGAATAGTATGACAAATGTGGACTATGCATCCTAGTCAAAATTGTTAAAAAGAAATTAAGGCCATAAATTTGAAATCCATAAATATTCATGGATTACTTGAAACATGAAAACTAAGTCACCTAATTGATGTGAATAGATAGTTAGGGCTTATATGCCCATCGCAAATGGAATTCATAAAATATTAGTAACTCAACTTGAAATATAAAATTTGTAATTACATAAGTAGATTCTTGAATGTATAAATGAGAAAGGAAAAATGTTTTGAATACAATGGTACATGTGAACCATTGTTTAGAATTGTGATCAATACGAATAACATAATGAATGAATAAATGAACCATATTAATGTATGAATGAGATTGTAGAGAGGAGAAGTATTTTGAGTACAATGGTATAAAAGGATAATTGACTGAATTGTGATCATATAAATGATCAAATGAATGTATGAATTATAATTGAAATTTATCATGAAATAATGAAGTCATAAAACACAATATATTAATATTTAATGATATTATGTGCCCTTGTATTGCCTAGACATGTGTGTCAGATTGGATAGTTTGGCATGCCAATAGGGTATTGTTTTAGCAGTACTGCGAAAGGCTTTATGCCTGTATTCATGGCTTTGTGCCCGTATTCATGGCTTTATGCCCGCATTCATGGCTTTATGCCTGTATTCATGGCTTTTATGCCCGATTATGTGTTATCATGGCTTTTTAGCCATACTGACTGCATACGTGGTTGACGTTCCACGTCCCATGGTATGACGGCCCGAGCCACCGCGGTGTCCAATGCCAACGACCCGTTATCCAGTTTAGTCAGCCTGTAATAGGTTACTTGGGCAGTGAAATTTATTGAAATAAGTTAAGAATATTAGTAATTAAAAATATTAGAAATTAAATAAATGAGTAAGATGACCTAAAATAAATTAGAATAGTTATTTATTAGAAAGAATCGAAATGAACTAGACCGATATCAAAATTTACTTATTATGAAAAAATCTAAGACAACCTAAAAAGTATTGAGAAAATGCTAAAAGATTAGCAAAGAAAATTATAACATACGTAAATATTGCAAATGTGACTTACATGATAATATAAGCATAAATTTATCATTTTTAGATCATTTTTCTTTGTACATTATTACTGTACATTGGCAAAATAAACACTTCCAAAGAATACTAAATTAGGATAAAACATATTAAATTTTAGAAACCGCATGTGAATTATAAATAAAACTTAATTATTTGAATTATGTTTTATTTTTATCTTTATTTGTATATTATTTCCTTGTTATATTATTGCACCACTAAGCAGCAATGCTTAGCGCGATGGAATTGTTTCCTCGCGCAGGTACTGAAGTTAAAGCCCAGCGAATACTAAACAGAGATTTTGGAGTTCTGATCGATCTGTAGAGCGTTCAAGGTTGTCACCTCCTCAGCAATGCATGTAAATAGGACTCACATTAAGCATATCATGTATTTTGTGTATGTTATTTATTTCTTATATTGTAATATAAATTAGCAAATTGTAATTAATTTTATATCATGTAAATTAAAGATTTATTTAATTATTGCAAATGATGTAAATTAATGCAAATTTGAGAATTTTGTTATAAGAGTGGAGCATGAATGAATTTGTATAAATGAGTATAGATTTGAATTACATAATGATTTTTCAAATGATGATATGAGTATGGAAATGATTATGAAATTGATTAGCATGGATGATATTTTTTTTTTTTATTTTAAAATATTGTTGAATTTCAAACAGGTTAATATTGAAATACGCAAAACGATAATAAAATAGGGGAAACTCCACTAGTTTCTCCATCAAAAAATAATTAATATTAAATTAAACGAGTTCAAAATTATTAAAAAAAATAAAGTAAGATAAGTTAGGGTGCTTCGGCACCGATTGTAGCACGCCTTGCTTGGCTACACTGTAGTCGGGTGAGGGGTGTTACATGCTCCTTGGGTGAAGACTTGGAAATTATAATTCCAAGGTACGGCATGGGTGTTTGTGACAGGGAGGTGAGGCGGGGTTCGGATGATTGTTACTAGTGGTAAGGATGCTGGGCAGAGAAGGTCATTCTGTGATTAGAGGCATTTTGGCCAAATCGGGCTGCATTTACTCCACCCTCCATCTTCGACCTTGTTTGGCATCTTAAGACTTTGAGGGACAGTAAGTTCTGAACCTCTTGCTTGAACTCTTCACAATTTTGCAGCTCGTGGTTAGCTGCCATTCCATTATAGGGGCATCCCGTCTTATCTTCAGGTTCTGGTGCTTGAGGGTAGAGGTAACCTTCCCTCTCTGCCATTCTAAAAATTTCCTCAAAGTGAGGAATCAGCTCATCTACCTCCAGGGTTGACCCTTCTCCTTCCGCATCTATCATATTCACGCCATTGCCCGTACTATGGTTGGGTAATGGGTTTAAGGTAAGATTGGGGAGGGAACCATTCCCTTCGATTTTCAACCATCCATTCCTGATTAGGGCATGCACCCTCCCCCTGAGTGCCCCACAATTATCAGTAGAGTGCCCCTGTGCCCCTCCATGATACTCACACCAGGCGCTGGCATCATACCACCTGGGGTATGGCAGCTGAATTGGGTCAAGGGGAATCGGTACTATTTGGTTTATACCGATAAGGTATCGATATATTTCGCTAAGTGGCAGGGGAAGAGGTGGATCAGGATTTCTTGGTGGTCTGGGGTTATTTTGAGGTGGTCTGGGTTGAGTAGGTTGAGGAGGTGGTCTGGGCTGATAGTTTGTCGGTGGTGGATACTGTGGGCATGGATGAGGATAATTTGGGAAAGGGGGTGGAAGGTTTGCAATGGTTTGGCCATGAGGGGGAGGATATGGCCGGTAGTTATTTGGAGGAAATGAAGATTGGGTGTTCTGTCGGGTGATGGAATGCACATCACCCTCTTTCTTCTTGTCAAAACTGGCAGTTTTCTTTATAGGATTCTCAGTCAACTCCTGCAGTCATCCCATCCTTAAGTTAGCTTCTATCCTTTCACTAGCTTGGATGATGTCCGATAAACTATTAGAAGTGTTTCCAATCATCAGATTGAAGTATGGAGACTTTAATGTCTCGATGAACAGGGAGCAAAGCTCATTATCAGTAACCGGAGGATATACTTCTGCCGCTTTCTCTCTCCACCTCTGGACATATTCTTTGGAGCTTTCCCTGTCTCTCTGCACTAGGTTTTGGAGGTCTCTCCTTGTGGGGGCCATGTCGTAGTTGAACTTGTATTGTTTTACGAAAGCGTCAGCTAAATTCTTCTAGGAGAGCAATTTGCTCCTGTCCAACTGAATGCACCATCTCAGGGTTGCCCCGGAGAGGCTCTCATGGAAGAAGTGGACTAGAAGTCTGTCATCTTCTGTCAAGGCAGACATTTTGGCAATGTAGGTGGCCAAGTGAATGTGGGGATCTGAGTTCCCGGTGTACTTGTCAAAGCCCGGGACCTTAAACTTAGGCGGTACCACCACATCAGGCACCAATCTCAATGACGCCACATCAACTGAACCATACATGTTCAATCCCTCTATCGCTCTTAATCTCTCTTCTAGAGCAGATAGCTTCTCATTTTCTCTCGTCTTGTCTCCCCCCCCCCCCCCTCTATGCATGAAATACTCCCCTAGCTGGGATGTCACACCCTACTCCCCCGTAAGATGTAACATGATCCTGTAGTACACCTAATGAATTATCGTACTTCACCTACTAATAACCCATTAGATATACTACAAGGGATTTTAAAAACAATTTTTATGAAATTTAAATTATCGATTAAAATCTGGTGTTATAAAATTTCTTCAAAATTTCGGCAAAGTGCCGGCTGTATTTTGAGAAAACAGTTCTTCAATCCTGCAAAAGAAAATGCTCCCAATATGTTTTCTCAAATACAACTTCAATAACTTCATTTGCACTTATAATTCAAATCTCAATAATCAAATCAAGCTCCTCATAAAAGAAACATTTCATTGATTACAAGACTCAAAATTAATATTACAAAACTATTCAGATAAATGAAATCCCAAACTTACATTTACAATAATTTACATTTAATTATATACCAAAATATTTTATAAGAGTTTTTATACAACTGCTCAAATAATTTACATACATATTATTACATGCATACATCAAAACCTATGTACATGAGTATACCTATAATATACCCGAGTCGATCCAAATGTCTTCAAAGAAACTTACTCATCGCTCTATGCTCTTTTACTGCGACAAAGATACAAAGCTATCATTGAGTGGTGAACTTCGATGGTGCACAACTATAATTTAAAACATAGTACAATATACATTGACAAAATTTACAGCAAATAATTTAGAAATCTGAATACTCATCAAATTCCAAAACTCAAAATATTCATTGCCAATAATGTGAACCATTTGTATAAAATGACTTTGATCATGAAATTCAATTTACCAAAACATAACTAACCATTTAGGTAATTCCAACAAAATCAATTATACATAAATCATAATTCTTTACAATTCAAAAGCCATTCTGTATCTCAAAAACCATTATGTATCTCAAAAATCATTCTGTATCTCAAAAACCATTATGTATCTCAAAAATCATTCTGTATCTCAAAAATCATTATGTATCTCAAAAATCATTCTTTATCTCACTAACTATGCAAGACTAATCAGAAAGGGCCATGTTCGATGTGATTCTAACTCCCTATGGTCGGGGAGGTCGAATCAGATTCTAACTCCCTATGGTCGGGGAGGTCGAATCATCGTGCACAGCACCATCACAATAATGAATCTTCCGCAAGGGCCATAACGATAAAATAAACTTAGATCTAACCTCAAATCAGAGGAAAATCTAAGCCTGTGCACGTACCATGGTAATCAAAACACAACTAACTCCATTGTCTTCTCAACAAATGAGAGAGACGGGTAATAACCTAGTCAAGCATCTATAGTGAGATATAAAACAATATCACAATCCTTTTAGTGAGCATAAATCACAATATAATTCAATTCAAAGTCAATTCCAATATCCAATAATTTTTATGCTCATCACAATTCAAATCATAAATTTGCATTTTTCCATGAAAATTACCATCACAATTCAAAACATGTTCTATCACAAATTTCCAAAACATAATTTATTCAATCCATAACAATGCTTAATACTTTTGGAAATACCATTTCACAAAGCTAAATTCATACATACTATAACAATTTCAATAATCATTGAATCAAATCCAAAGCTTGTTAAACATAATACATAAGAAAAATATGTCATTTAATCATATGAAATATTCAAAACAAAATCAGTTAAAAACTAGCTGTGCACAAACCTCTGATAACTGTCTCCTGGCCTTGACTCAGTGTTTCCTTCCTTTTTTCCTGAGTCTTTGCTAACTGAGAAACACAATTTGAAGTGTTTCAGTACTCATTTAAACTGTCTCTAACGATAATGCTTGATAATTAATTCACTGAATTCTAATATTTGATTAGTCAACCTAATATGTCAACCCTCAATGCATTCTAGGTAAATTAGGTTTTAATGTCATTAAATTTTAGGGTTGGTACATGTTACCAAGTTCATTTCCATGTATACTGCATTTTCTTGCAGCTTGCTGGATTCCGGGATACTAGTTTGACTTAGCCGGACGACCTAGTTCCCTCGGTTTTCGGGTTTTGGTCAAAACTACAAACTTGTAGATCTATGTCTTATGGAACGCGGGGCAAAATTTCAGGTCATTCTGAGTTATGTAGACTAAGTTATGGTCATTTTACTATTGCTTGTCAAATTGCACCAAAATTGGTCATTTTAGGTCACTTTAGGTCATTTTAGGTTCGGCCAGTTTTTGGACCCGAATTGTGCAAGCTTTTTCACTTGCCTATAATCATTTCTGGGCTTTGGTGTCTTCATAAGAGTTGTAGATATAGGTCTTAACTATTCATGGTCAAAATTTCAGGTCAATTGGACCTGTTTTAAGTGAGTTATGGTCTAAATACTAACTGCTGCCCAAATGGTCAATTTTCAGGCCTTATTTGCACTTAATCCAGATTTGGTCATTTTTCAAGCTACCTTGCAAGCAGAATTTTGGCAAGCTTCCTTCATGAAAGTTGGCACATTTTTTGCCCAGTTTCACCTCCAATTGGTTTCATACCAATTGGAGCCACACACTTAAGGTTCTAAGCCCAAAATGCAAACTGCCTTATTACATTTCCTTCATACACATCAAAGACCACTTTTAACACTTACCAAACTCAACATTCAAGCCCATTCTGGTTTGTACCATAACCTGAACATAGTTCACAACATATTATTGGTCATTTTGGCAGCTTACAATTATATTCAACATACACCATAAAGTGCAGAATTTATCAAACTCATTTACAACAATTCAAGCACCTAACCATAACACTTTTACATGTCCAACTTCACACTATCACACACATACCCAAACTGCCATAATAACCAACACAATTCAACATTAATATCTATAATCCAAACATGAAATAACATCCTTATGGTTCAGCAAACCAGGCTGCCATTTCATGTATTACATTCCCATAATTTCCAAGCATTCAAATTTCAATACACATTCACATACACTAAGTATACATCACCCAAATAATTTCCTACACCATTTACATTTAATCAATCCTTTAATTCACCATTTACAAGCACAAATAAACTGTCTTCAAGGTGTTTCCATGGCTTCTAAAATTACACTTCTCCATTCAACATCAAACCTCAAAAATCTCTCCATAAATCAAACACCCATAACATCCTTACAAACTTTAATTAAACAATAATAAAAAACACAAACTTACCACTTTGGAAAGTCTTCAAAACTCCACAAAAACTTTCATTTCTTGCTGCCTATCTACTGCCCATGGTGTGGTGGTTACTTTTAGTGAAGAAACCCTAACCACTTGAAGCTTGGATCATGGATGCATGAAGCTCACAAATGGGACAACAATGGTGGTTTGGGAGAAAAGTTGGATTCGGCAACTTTGAAGAATTTGTGGAAGAAGAAGATAAAATGGCTAGTGGTCCACTAATCTATTCCATAATAATTTTTTAAGGTGTCCATAGTGCTCCACTAATCTTTTTTTAACCTTATTATAGTTTAAAGTTTACATAATTGCACTTAATCCCCACATTTCCCTAAATTTCATTACCCATTTAATTTCCTTTTTCATGGGGTCCCCAAATTTAAATACCATTTATTTTTAATGGACATTTAGGTTAAAAGGTAACTCGGGGTGTCAAATGACGACAATGCCCCTGTTCGGGTTGCATTCCCAATTTTTCGGTAACACCGGGTTTTGTCCGTTTTTCGATTTCTCACTTTTCTTTGTACTACTTAATTAATTTTTATTTGATATTTCTAATGGTATTTATACTTCAATTGATGTCTCTTTAAGTCCTAAAAAATATTTTTCAGGGTTCCCCGCGGTCCAGGGCTAGTCAACGGTCCACACCGCTACTTCCCGGTGCGGTCACCCATTGCTAGGGTTCTCGGCTTGCTTAACTTGGTTACATTTCTTTGCTATTATTTTTCCTTTGTTTTTCTTGTATTTTATTTTCTTGTATTTCATTATTTTATGTCTCCTCACTCATATCGAAGTGTAGTTCTAGGCATCCTAGCTGTCCGGACAACACTGGTCACTGGAACAGTAGAACGCACTACCGAACATAGGGGTGTTACAATTCTCCTCCCCTAAAATAAATTTCGTCTCGAAATTTTATCTAGAATTAGTCTCTGAACAGTTGTGGGTGCTGTCTCCTCATATCCTCTTCACGTTCCCAAGTAGCTTCTTGGCCTGAACGATGGTTCCATAGCACTTTAACTAGGTGTATCTGTTTATTCCTCAGTTGCTTCACCTCATAAGCCAGAATTTCTATGGGTTCTTCCTCATATGAGAGGTCTGGATTTTACCTCAATCTATTCAACTGATAGTACATGAGATGGGTCTGATCTGTACCTCCTTAACATGGACACATGGAAGACACTGTGTATCCTTGCTAACTTCGGAGGTAATGCCAACTGATATGCCAAAGGACCCACTCTTTCCAGAACCTCATATAGTCCGATGAAACGAGGACTCAGTTTCTCCTTTCTGCCAAATCTCATAATTCTCTTCCAAGGAGAAACTTTGAGGAATACTTTATCACCCAATGCATATTCAATATCTCTTTTCTTCATATCAACATAGGACTTCTGACGGTCTGATGCAGCCTTGAGTCTATCTTTGATCAGTTTAATCTTTTCCTCTGTCTGCTAAACAATTTCAGGCCCAATCATCTTTCTTTCACCTACTTCATCCTAACATAAGAGAGTTATGCACTTCCTGCCATACAAAGCTTCATATGGAGGCATTCCAATGCTTGATTGGTAGCTGTTGTTATAAGCAAACTTAATCAAAGGCAAGTGTATATCCCAACTACCTTCAAACTCAATCACACAAGCCTGTAGCATATCCTCCAATATTTGAATTATTCTCTCAGACTGGCCATCTGTCTGTGGGTGGAATGCCGTGCTGAAGTTCAATCTAGTTTTTAGGGCTCTCTGAAGACTACCCCAGAATCTAAAAGCGAATCTAGAATCTCTGTCTGATACAATTGATACTGGCACTCCATGTAGTTTTACAATTTCATTTATGTACAATCTGGCCAATCTTCCCAGGCTATAGTCCATCTAGACTGGCAAAAAGTGACCAGACTTGGTTAGTTTATCAACTATAACCCATACTATATCATGACTATTCTGTGTCCTCGGAAGTCTCATCACAAAATCCATAGTTATCTATTCTCTTACTATGTTTCATAGGGTGCTATTTGTATGCTAGCTCGACACTTATTATTATATACAAATTCTGTTAGTGGGATGTATCTGTCCCATCTCCCCTCGGATTTAATAGCACAAGTTCTCAGTATATTCTCGAGGGCTTATCACATATTATAGGTTATTATTATCATTACATTTCATTATTTACAGGAACTCAATGAGTTTCAGGATTTACCTGAATCACTTATTTCGACTGTCCATCCGTTTGAGGATGATAAGTTGTACTGATATCTCTAAACTTATAGCAATTACTGTGGTACAGGTATTTTACATTATGGTAACTGAGTTACTGACTCCAGCTACCTTACAAGTGTAGTCTTTCAACAGGCTAGTTCTGAAGTTTTAAATTTCTAACTAAAATTTGCACATTTATTTCCAGTAATAGCACTCTATCCGGGCGTAACTGTACCAATTTATAGATTACTTACAATTATTCTTATTTTATTGTACCACGAGGAAGCACGTAGCTCTACACAATAATCCCGTGTCGGTACTGTAATTTGCAGCTTACAATACAGACATCAAGAACATTATTACATAGTCACTGAATTATAGCCTCATGGACTAGGTTTTCTAACATCTTATCTTTCTCGAATCCACTAATATCCCAAACCAATTTTGATTACAATATCCATTAATAATTACTAACAGTAACATCTTTGCCCTCATCTAGAGCAATTTTATGACTGTAACTTACTTTTAGGTCCTCTTGCCTTACATTAAGTAGGCTCGCCAATTAGCATTATAATTTATGGTATGTTAGAAAATACTTTTAGCTAACAATTCTTCCAAAATTAATGTCAATCATACTTGTTATTGTAGTTTTGATCCTAAAAGACTAGTCACTAACGCATTAAAATTTATTCCCCTGTAAAGGAATAGCAACAAAACATAGAATTCTAACACTAACATATAAATAAGTAGTGCTGGGATCAAATAATAACTCATTGTTTCTTTTAAAAATTAAGAACTTACCAGCAGCTACATCCAAAGTTTCTGCTCTTTCTCCTTGGCGCATAGTGGACGCTCTGACTGGTGCGCTACTATATTCGGGTTGATTCACTGTGTTATAGTGGTGAGGAGTACCAACTCTATTTCTATCTCGACCCTGACTGACGGTCTGTGAACTCCGGAGAGAAGATCGAGGTGCTCTAGTACAATCTTTAGCAAAGTGTCCAAGTTTTTCACAATTGTAGCAGGCTCCAGAGGCCTTACGATAAATACCTCCATGTAGCTTACCACAAACATGGCAGAAACGGGCAGAATAGGAACTTCTGGTTGTTCGACGACTAAATCTTGATGTTCTCTGCCCTAATGATCCGCCTCTATCATATCTCTGAGCTCGAGGTTCCTCAAATTCTTTTCTCTTCCTCAAATTACTGCTCGACCTCTGACCCGTAGATTTCTCCCTCTTCTCTATTTCACACTGCCCTTGTGGGGTTGGAGTGCAGACTTAGGCTTGGGTGATAGATTATCGACCATTTGTTGGAAGAAAGTGGCCATTCTTTGGGCCATTTGTGCGATAATTTGTCTTGGTAAAGCTGTACAGATTGGGCCTTCGACACTTTGTGGAGCTGGGGCCTCAACTTGTACTTCTGCCATCACAGACTGTTCTATTGTCTCATTCTTCTCTTCCATATCTTTTCACAAGATTTTCTATTCCTGTACAACCAACATAAAGAGATTCCTCTCCATTGGTTCATATTTATGATGTAAATGTACCATATGTATCAAACATTTGAGCAGTTGTAGTTACCGACAAAAAGATTTCAAATTCACAGTTCGAAATTTACTTTAAAACCATTGCTCTGATACCACAAAACATGTCACACCCTACTCCCCCGTAAGATGTAACATGATCCCGTAGTACACCTAATGAATTTTCGTACTTCGCCTACTGATAACCCATTAGATATACTACAAGGGATTTTAAAAATAATTTTTATGAAATTTAAATCATCGATTAAAATCTGGTGTTATAAAATTTTTTCAAAATTTCGGCAAAGTGCCGGCTGTATTTTGAGAAAACAGTTCTTCAATCCTATAAAAGAAAATGCTCCCAATATGTTTTCTCAAATACAACTTCAAATACAACTTCAATAACTTCATTTGCACTTATAATTCAAATCTCAATAATCAAATCAAGCTCCTCATAAAAGAAACATTTCATTGATTACAAGACTCAAAATTAATATTACAAAACTATTCAGATAAATGAAATCCCAAACTTACATTTACAATAATTTACATTTTATTACATACCAAAATATTTTACAAGAGTTTTTATGCAACTGCTCAAATAATTTACATACATATTATTACATGCATACATCAAAACCTATGTACATGGGTATACCTATAATATACCTAGAGTTGATCTGAAAGTGTCTTCAAAGAAACTTACTCACTGCTCTATGCTCTTTTTACCTGCAACAGCATACAAAGCTATCGCTGAGTGGTGAACTCAGTGGTGCACAACTATAATTTAAAACATAGTACAATATACATTGACAAAATTTACAACAAATAATTTGGAAATCTAAATACTCATCAAATTCCAAAACTCAAAATATTCATTGCTAATAATGTGAACCATTTGTATAAAATGACTTTGATCATGAAATTCAATTTACCAAATCATAACTAACCATTTAGGTAATTCCAACAAAATCAATTATACATAAATCATAATTCTTTACTATTCAAAAGCCATTCTGTATCTTAAAAACCATTATGTATCTCAAAAATCATTCTGTATCTCAAAAACCATTATGTATCTCAAAAATCATTCTGTATCTCAAAAATCATTCTTTATCTCACTAACTATACAAGACTAATTCAAAAGGGCCATATTCGATGTGATTCTAACTCCCTATGGTCAGGGAGGTCGAATCAGATTCTAACTCCCTATGGTCGGGGAGGTCGAATCATCGTGCATAGTAACATCACAATAATGAATCTTCCGCAAGGGCCATAACGATAAAATAAACTTAGATCTAACCTCAAATCAGAGGAAAATCTAAGCCTGTGCACGTACCATGGTAATCAAAACACAACTAACTCCATTGTCTTCTCAACAAATGAGAGAGACGGGTAATAACCTAGTCAAGCATCTATAGTGAGATATAAAACAATATCACAATCCTTTTAGTGAGCATAAATCACAATATAATTCAATTCAAAGTCAATTCCAATATCCAATAATTTTTATGCTCATCACAATTCAAATCATAAATTTGCATTTTTCCATGAAAATTACCATCACAATTCAAAACATGTTCTATCACAAATTTTCAAAACATAATTTATTCAATCCATAACAATGCTTAATACTTGTGGAAATACCATTTCACAAAGCTAAATTCATACATACTATAACAATTTCAATAATCATTGAATCAAATCCAATGCTTGTTAAACATAATACATAAGAAAAATATGTCATTTAATCATATGAAATATTCAAAACAAAATCAGTTAAAAACTAGCTGTGCACAAACCTCTGATAACTGTCTCCTGGCCTTGACTCAGTGTTTCCTTCCTTTTTCCCTGAGTCTTTGCTAACTGAGAAACACAATTTGAAGTGTTTCAGTACTCATTTAAACTGTCTCTAACGATAATGCTTGATAATTAATTCACTGAATTCTAATATTTGCTTAGTCAACCTAATATGTCGACCCTCGATGCATTCTCGGTAACTTAGGTTTTAATGTCATTAATATGTTACATTCGATAGTACTTGAGGCTTGGTACATGTTACCAAGTTCATTTCCGTGTATACTGCATTTTCTTGCAACTTGCTGGATTCCGAGATACTAGTTTGACCAAGCTGGACGACCTAGTTCCATCGGTTTTCGGGTTTCGGTCAAAACTACAAACTTGTAGATCTATGTCTTATGGAACGTGGGGCAAAATTTCAGGTCATTCTGAGTTATGTAGACCAAGTTATGGTCATTTTACTATTGCTGGTCAAATTGCACCAAAATTGGTCATTTTAGGTCACTTTAGGTCATTTTAGGTTCGGCCAGTTTTTGGACCCGAACTTGTGCAAGCTTTTTGACTTGTCTATTGTCATTTCTGGGCTTTGGTGTCTTCATAAGACTTGTAGATATAGGTATTAACTATTCATGGTCAAAATTTCAGGTCAATTGGACCTGTTTTGAGTGAGTTATGGTCTAAATACTAACTGCTGCCCAAATAGTCAATTTTCAGGCCTTATTTGCACTTAAACCGGATTTGGTCATTTTTCAAGCTACCTTGTAAGCAGAATTTTGGCAAGCTTCCTTCATGAAAGTTGGCACATTTTGTGCCTAGTTTCACCTCCAATTGGTTTCATACCAATTGGAGCCACACACTTAAGGTTCTAAGCCTAAAATGCAAACTGCCTTATTACATTTCCTTCATACACATCAAAGACCACTTTTAACACTTACCAAACTCAACATTCAAGTCAATTCTGGTTTGTACCATAACCTAAACATAGTTCACAACATATTATAGGTCATTTTGGCAGCTTACAATTATATTCAACAGACACCATAAAGTGCAGAATTTATCAAACTCATTTACAACAATTCAAGGACCTAACCATAACACTTTTACATGTCCAACTTCACACCATCACACACATACCCAAACTGCCATAATAACCAACACAATTCAACATTAATATTCTATAATCCAAACATGAAATAACATCCTTATGGTTCAGCAAACCAGGCTGCCATTTCATGCATTACATTCCCATAATTTCCAAGCATTCAAATTTCAATACACATTCACATACACTAAGTATACATCACCCAAATAATTTCCTACACCATATACATTTAATCAATCCTTTAATTCACCATTTACAAGCACAAATAAATTGTCTTCAAGGTGTTTCCATGGCTGCCAAAAGTACACTTCTCCATTCAACATCCAACCTCAAAAATCTCTCCATAAATCACACGCCCATTACATCCTTACAAACTTTAATTAAACAATAATCAAAAACACAATTTACCACTTTGGAAATTCTTCAAAACTCCACAAAAACTTTCCTTTCTTGCTGCCTATCTACTGCCCATGGTCTGGTGGTTACTTTTAGCGAAGAAACTCTAACCACTTGAAGCTTGGATCATGGATGCATGAAGCTCACAAATGGGACAACAATGGTGGTTTGGGAGAAAAGTTGGATTCGGCAACTTTGAAGAATTTGTGGAAGAAGAAGATAAAATAGCTAGTGGTCCACTAATCTGTTCCATAATAATTTTTTAAGGTGTCCATAGTGCTCCACTAATCTTTTTTTAACCTTATTATAGTTTAAAGTTTACATAATTGCACTTAATCCCCACATTTCCCTAAATTTCGTTACCCATTTAATTTCCTTTTTCATGGGGTCCCCAAATTTAAATACTATTTATTTTTAATGGACATTTAGGTCAAAAGGCAACTCGGGGTGTCAAATGACCACAATGCCCCTGTTCGGGTTGCATTCCCAATTTTTCGGTAACACCGGGTTTTGTCCGTTTTTCGATTTCTCACTTTTCTTTGTACTACTTAATTAATTTTTATTTGATATTTCTAATGGTATCTATACTTCAATTGATGTCTCTTTAAGTCCTAAAAAATATTTTTCAGGGTTCCCAGCATTCTAGGGCTAGTCAACGGTCCACGCCGCGACTTCCCAGTGCGGTCACCCATCACTAGGGTTCTCGGCTCGCTTAACTTGATTACATTTCTTTGCTATTATTTTTCCTTTTTTTTTCTTGTATTTTCTTTTCTTGTATTTCATTATTTTATGTCTCCTCACTCATATCGAAGTGCAGTTCTAGGCATCCTAGCTGTCCAGACAACACTGATCACTGGAACAGTAGAACGCACTACCAAACATAGGGGTGTTACATGGGAAATGAAGGGCGAAATGAACCGGAGCGATCAGGATTGAAGGGTATGGCTCTGCATTTGGGACAGTCGGGTAATGGGAGAAAGATGGATCATTATTCAAGGGAGCCGGATTGATGGTGATTGTCAGATCCGGGATAGGTGGTTGAAAAGTGAAAGAGGTTGCAGCATGATGAGAATCAACTGTTGTAGGAGGTGGGGGAGGTAGTGGTAAATTAGGCTCTGAAGCAGGCTTATTATGGGACATCTCTCTCATTAGTCTCATGAGCTCTGAGACCTGGTCTTTCAATTCGGACACTTGTCCCTGTAGGTTCTGGACTTTTTCCTGGTCTTCCATTAGCCTTTTTGTTCGTGACCTTGTTAAGTACACTCGTCTGGGTTGAATTGTGTGTCTGGTTAGGCTTGCTTTGTTTGAAGCAATGTTGATTTTCTGTAGGAGTAAAAAGGAAATTTTTAGTGAATTTTGAATTTTGTTAAAAATTAAAAGGGTCCTGGTGTGGACAAAGGATACGGTGGCATCTGAGAGCTAAGAATGAAATCTGCAGAAGAATAATTGCATCAATTTTATCATGGCATCGTTCGATAGTCCGACAGTGAATGACTGGATTGAATGCGCGTTTATGATACCTGTCCATATGGCACATCCAATTTTTCCCATAACCCTAGCGAGGGGGTTCCTACGGGAGTCATACTATCCATTCACAATTTGCTAAACAATGGCCCAAAGTTGTTCCATTAATTGAATAATTCATACATGGCATTCTTTACATCGGTCTAGGCTCAGGGAGGTTCTTTATAATGTAATGGCATTTCCTGAGATATTCATAAAGCCTTTCTTCTTGTCTGGCGGGGTTGAATATCCTCAAGGCATATTCGGATTCTGGTAATAGTTCTTGTTTCCCTTGTGCTACCATTCTCTACAGCTGGTCAACATTTTCTTTTAGCTCTTGATAGAGAGTGGCTTGTCTTTCTGTTGCTTTCCTTTCTTTAGCACATTCTCTCAGGATATCGTCGATAAGCTGTGCTTGCCCCTTCAGTTCAAGCTTTTTCTTTTTGCTTTCTTGTTTATACTCCTCTATGAGTATCTCCTAGTATTTCATTTCTTCCTGAAGCTTACCATTCTGTACTTCTGCTTCTTTCATTGTAGCTTGGAGAGAGCTCTTTTCCCTTTCCCATCATGTTTCTTGTTCTTCAAACCTTATTTTTTCGGTCCTTGCCTCTTCCCTGAGCCTTCTTACTTTTCTTTTGAGGATCTGCTATTGGTCCTCTAACTGTTTTATTCGTTCTTGTAATTGCAATTTTTCGGTATTCGCCTTTTATAGAGAATCGGCCAAACGAGCACTAGCCTCTTCTGAAAGGATGTTTTGACAGGGATCGCTGCCTTCGAATTTGGTTGGACCTGCAGTTAGGTGTCCTTGTTCCCTGCCAGCCCTCCATTTGAGGTAATCGCTCGTGGCACTCGAACCTTTAGGCGACCTTTCCATTATAGTGATGTTTTCCCAGGATCTGCGAGCTATCTTCAATTCTTCCTCATCATTGAGCTCATGGTAGAAATGACCTTGGTGTATTCTTCAATGTTGATTCTGAAATGGGTTGAGCCGAACTGTCTCATTACTAATGCTGGAGTGCAACTTGTGTATCCAATCACTCCGATTAGGAATACTGATTGATTACCCCCCGTGCTGACCAAAATGGGTTGACTCGACGTCCACAATTTCTTCCAATAGTAGTCGTGGCTGTTGAAGCTCAGAATCCGTTCTTGCCATTGTAGCTCATCCTTTGGGCTAATTACTAATCTGGTCATCTTCTGGATAAGAGGTTGATCAAGATACCATGTTAACCCCTTCGTCTCCACAGGACACATATGACTGATGATCCAGAGGTGCAACAATTGAGAACAGCACTTAGTGGATCCCTTGCCTTGTTGTCTGCAGTAAGTAAGGGTTAATAAAGTCTCGGCAAGAATTGCCGGTACTGGATTGACCTTCTGTTTTTTTACTGCCCAGAATATCTCTGCAACGCCGCCGGCTATGATTCCCGAAGGTCCAGGGAACAAGATCAGGCCATAGATCCCCAAGGCGAGCACCAATGAAGCTTGATCCCACTGTTCATTTTGGATGTATTGATCCAACCACTTCTTGAGATAAGTCCAATACCATCCATGCGTGTTGCCTTTGACAGTTTCCCTCGCCTTTGCTTCTTTTGGGGGAATCCCCATCATATGTGCGAACCGTTTCCAGGTCTGCCTATGCTCAAGGTGTAGGTAGATCCGATTCTGAGCTGCATAAGGAATTTCTAGCAATGCCTGATATTCTTCCATAGTGGGAGCAGTATCGATATCGTTGAAAGAGAACACCCCATACTTAGGATTCCAAACTGACAGCATGGCCTTTAATGCCGGGACTTGGACTTTGACTCGTATCAAGGTTGCAATCCTCCCATATTTCTCCTCAAATCGTGCCTTGACCTGATCGGGAAATGACCTCCAACCATTAGATAAACCCTCGAGACTGTTCATTCTGACCTCAACTTTGCTCAGGTCCAATGGAGATAATAAGCTAGTATGTCCCCTAGTGATATCACTTCGTAGGGGCACTAAATTATGAGGCGGTTCAGGCCATGGTCTAGCATTCTATTATGGTTTAAGAACTTCGTCTGCCGACTGACTCGAGGATGCCATGTTTTAAAAAAATGCTTATCCTTTTTATAGACCTTAATTTGGTGATGCCTGTAGGAAAAACTTGTTAGCAGGGTAAATTCAGGTAATTTTGAATTATACTGTTGGCAGAGTGACACCTACACATTTATCAAAGTAGGAAAGTGTGTAGGTTTTCCTAATAGTATGATTCAAGATTACCCTCAAAAATAAGAACAAAATAAAACACAAGCAGAATAGGGTAAGAGTAAGTATGCCCCTTTTGTCCTAAAATAGGGAGAGTCCAAGTACCAGCTAGGTGCTACCTAATTGGATAGTTCTATCTTATAAGGTAGTTTGCTACGGCTTCCAGCTATCGTGATAGTTTAGCTCAAGGTCTAATTTTCTAAAAGCCACAGGTTCCCAAATTGCCCCTACTGTAAACAATAGAGCCCCATTCTATCACCATGATACTAACGGGAGAGTTCCACGGGTATCACAGTAAATAGAATGAGTTTCAATCTGAGCAGAAGCCTTCACGGATACTAACGGGGTAAAACCCACGGGTACCGCTACATGACTCCCTCCTATTTTCCTAAAAGGGTAAGAAAGCCCGGGTATAGAGCTGGAGTGTGTGAGGACATTGCGTGAGTGTTCAGTGTGTGAAGGGACACCTTTACCTCTTCCCAGTATGGGGGAGTTTTTCCCCTTTTCTTTTTAGACGAAGAGCACTGTAGGAGATAAGACAATCAAGAAAAGCAAAACAATTAGTAAAAATAACAATAATTAACATATGGAATTTGTAAATTAAGCCCACCTAACTATGGTTTGAGCATAAAATTAAATCTACTTTTGGACCTCTGAACCGGGGTTAAGGTGGAAACAGAGTCCCCAGTGTAGTCGCCAAGCTGTCGCAAGGTGTTTTGCGGTCGCCTGGATGAACACTCACCGAAGTGGGAAAGAGTGAAGAGTCGCCACTTTAATTTTGAGGGAAATTAAAGAAAACCATTTGTGAAAATAAATTAAAATGAAACCACTTCAAAAACAGAGATTCTAGGTTCGGGGTCCGCAAACGGGTGGGGAAGGTGTTAGGCACCCCACCTCGTTCCTCAATGAGGGTGAGCAGATTTAACCTTACGCTCTTTATAAATTAAAATCGATGGTTAGGGGGGCTAGAATGAAGATGTTAATTCCTTTGATAAAAGGGAATATTTGATTTTTCACTAATTCGGGTTACCCATACACATAAATAAATGAGACGACCCTTAGTGAGTTGGTGTTGTGTATCAGTTTTGTTTAGGGGGTTACTTTGTGTATTGTGCTATTTTAGTTTGGATTTGAGAAAATCCGGGTAAAAGTTTTTTCGATCTCTGGGGATACTCTATTTAAAGTTTGAATGATGGATCTCGGATAAGAACTCTCCTCCGATCTCCACATATTTATTAAAATTTTGGTTGAGAATCGGATAAGAACTCTCCTCCAATCTCTTTAAATGATTATTAAAAGTTTTGATTGAAGATCGGATAAGAACTCTCCTCCGATCTTTTTTTAATATTTATTAAAACTCTTAATTGAGAATCAGATAAGAACTCTCCTCCGATCTCTTTAAATATTTATTAAAAGTTTTGATTTAAGATCGGATAAGAACTCTCCTCCGATCCTTTTTAATATTTATTAAAACTCTTAATTGAGAATCGAATAAGAACTCTCCTCTGATCTCTTTAAATATTTATTAAAACTTTTAATTGAGAATCGGATAAGAACTCTCCTCCGATCTCTTTAAATATTTATTAAAATTTTGGTTGAGAATCGGATAAGAACTCTCCTCCGATCTCTTTTAATATGCAATTTTAGAGTTTTGATGAAGGATCTCGGATAAGAACTCTCCTCCAATCTCCTATTTGGTTTGGATGAGGATCAGGTAAGAACTCTTCCCCCAACCTCTAGAAAACTCCAATTTAGGCAATTCTTAAACTGATGGAAACCTAAGACATAGTAGAACATTTCGTATGAAGAACATTAGACCAAATTATGGACTTAACTTGATCAAATTACTGAACGAAGTTGGATCGATAAATCTGCCAGAACTAAATATGCAGCATGAATAGTGACGTGAACAGTAATCGTGTTTTGGGCATAACTTGAGCTAAACAGCTCCGAATTAGGTGATTCAAAAAGGAAAATAAAGTTAAGACCTAGATGAACAATTTTCATGAAGAACACCTCACCAAATTATGATCAAAACTAGGTAAAAATTGGGTTCAAAGATTGGGGCACCAAGTTGTCCAAAACCAAAATTTTCTAAAATTCGCAAAGCTAACTTGGGATGCACTAGACATGCATGTAATGAGTTTTTGGTAGCAATTGAGATTGGTATTGAGGTATTTTATTTGTGTATTTTCAGTAGAAAAAAAAAAGTTAGAATGGACAAGGAATAGTGAGTAAAGAGAAAGGAGAGCATTGAAGGTTTGTGCACAACTAACCTTTTCTTCATTTTTAAACTTGTAAATTACTTGGAATGTGTTAAATTAAATGGGTTTGCTTTGAATAAGTTTGCTTTGACTGAAATATGGTTTTTGTCTTACATTTAAGAAATTTGGGTGTTGTCACCTTTATATGGATATTATGATGAATTTAAAAGTGTTTATTGGTTTATAAATGTGATTATTGAGTGGAAAATTTTTAGAAACTGTTTTGAAACCACAGTTAGCATGACAGTCCCTTTTGGAACTCCTCAGTAGTAACGGCTACTTCGGGTTGATAATTGATATTGATTATATCTTCCATTAATAACGGTTATTGGGATAAGACTATATGAGTACTTATTAGCTAGCTGGCCCTTCCCTCATTAATAATGGTTAGTGAGGTTGAGATTACTTTGTCGTGGTGTACAACACGACACTGATCGTAAAATTTTGTGTCATGGCGTAAACTGTGTGTTGATATTGGCAACACTAATGCTTTGTAAATTGTGATTTATGAAGTGTGATTTCTCATTTGCAATGTTATTATAATAAATGGCTCTCATGGACTTAAAACTATTGTGAAGTTTTCATGCTTAAGAAAAATGTGATTTATTATGCTTTGACAAATTGTGTTTTACCTTAAGTTTTAAAGTTATTAGTTGTGCACCACTGAGTGATATACTCAGCGATAGCTTCTTTATGCTATCGCAGGTAAGGGAAAGGAGAAGGCTGCCGAGTGAGAGACTTGGAAGCAGCATTTTAGTATTGTTTGTGGGTATATATTATAGGTATACCTCTGTAATTTCCTTTTGATGTATTTTGTACCTATATGTATGGATGTACAGACATTGAGCAGTTTGTATTTAAAAGCATTGCATTGCTATCACATTTTAAGCTTCTAACTATTTTGTATTTTACTTTGAGACTTATGAAAATGTAACTTTTGAAATATTTAGTCTATCATTATTTCCAATGAATGTTTACATGTAATTTTAACTATTCTCATGCAGTTTTCCGCAAAAGAATTGATAAGATAAAAAGCTATGATTTGTTTTAAAATCCTTTGTAGCATAAGTAATGGGTTTTTGGTAGGTGGAGTTCGGTAATTCCTTAGGTATGCTACGGGAACATGTCATGCCTTACCAGGGATAAGGTGTGACAATTATTGTGAGATAAGATACTGAAACACTATAAATTTCGTATTTCAGCTGAAAAAGACCTGGAAAAGGATAGGGCAAACTGAGTCAAGGCCTAGAGGTGACTCATATAAGGTTTGTGCACAATAAACCTTAATTTATCATTTTCTCATAGAAAATTTGTTTAGTTGTGCATTATGAAATTATTGTGTTAATTATGGGTTTTGAGAAGTACTGTGTTGCCACTTTGGGAATGGAAATTTGACTTTAGAAATTGATTGTGTTTTGTATAAAATATTTGAATAACTTGATTTAAATTGTTTTTAATTCACACTTGGCATAGCAATTTTAATATGTTCCTCCTCCTAGGGTGAGTTTGATATTTGATCACTTTTCTCCCTCCCTGGCTTCCCAGTCTGAGGGGTGAGTTTGGATAAGTACTCATTAGCTAGCTAGCCACCTTCCTCATTGATTTCGATTAATGGGGTGAATTTGCCTTGTCGTGGTGTACAATATGGCATGTTTGAAAATTTTGTGTCATGGCCTAAGTTGTGTTATTGATTGGCACCACTATGATTATTAAATTATTTGATCAAATTTGTGTTATATTAAGCTTTGAAAATTATGATTTGCTATAAATGTGATTTGAAAAAATTATAAAATGTGATTGTGAGATTTTTGAATTACGAATTGTTCATAAATGTTTTATATTTTGCATTTTGTATTTTATTGTGCACCACTGAGTATTTTTATACTCAGCGATAGCTTTCTTTGCTGTCGCAGATAGAGACAAAAAAAAAGTCGTAGAGTGAGCTACTGATTATTGGGACTTCACTAATCTTTTTGTACGGGTATTTATTTATACCCTTGTAGTTATTTGATGTAAATATTGTAATATCATATGTATTAATGTAAAGTTAAGTAGTTGTACAGTAAATTATAATAATGTTATTTTGGATTTTCTTTTTATAAATTAAGATCTGTATTTGTAAATTTAGTACTATTTGCAATGTGAATGAATTTGTAAAATATTTTGAGATGACCAATTTTTGGTTGAGTTGTGGAATTGAATTAAATTGTGTAGACTTGAGTTGATTTGGGTTGGGAGTTGTGAAAATAATTATTGAAAGTGTTTTTACAGGTTTTTGAAGAACTCTTTTCTCAAAATATAGACGACACTCTGCCGAAATTTTATTAAAATTTGTGAAAAAATAAAAATGGACAAAAATTTTTACTAGTTTTGAAACTTCAATTAAATGTTTTTAATTCCTACTAAAATGCTCACCACTTCCAAAATGTAAGAAAATAATTTTAAAATTCCTTGTAGGGTACTTAATGAGTAATGATATATAAAATGGGGGAACTAATCACTAGAGGTGCCTTTTGATGGAATGGCCTGAAGAGTTGGAAGAACTCTAGGGTTAAGCGTGCTCGCTTGAGAGAAATCCTAGGATTGGTGACCTCCTGGGAAGTTCTCCATTCCACCTATGGGACAAAATCGTGAGGCTTATGGCCAAAGTGGACAATTCCTCTAATGGTTGAAGCCCGACCATTACATAATTATGATAACCAAACCCCTAAATAGATTTTGTACTTTGATAATTAAGTTGATTGATTATTTTAAAAATTATGACCACATCTATTGAAAGAATAAAATCAGCTCTTTTAAAATATATGAATTTGGCTAATAAAATTTAAAATTTAGGGCATTTGGTTATCATAATTATTAATTTAGTTGTCAAAATTTAAATTTCTCTAAATTAATTTTGGGTTTGGCTATAATTATTGAAGGTTTGAATTTATGATTCAAAATTGGAACTTTTAGATATAATTGCAAATCATTACAAATGTTTGGCTTGTATGTCCAATAGCAAATTTGATTTTATAAAATAGATACAATTGTATCCAATGTCAAACAATATGATACCAAAACTAAAACTGAAACTTTATGTGAAAATTGCAAATTAACAAAAAAGTTTAGCATTTTTTTTTATTTTTTATCTAATTGCCCTTAAATTAATCATGTCAGCAATTTTTAAAGATTATTTTTCATATTAAATGGGTTTAATTAGTGTTAATTTGGATGATTAAGATGTAACATGGCACCTCTACCAGGCTTTAAAGATGCAAGTAATAGTAGGATTCAACTATAAATATGTCTGAACTTTAGGTTATATTTATTACAAAAATAGTTTGAGATACGATAGGTAGAGTTATATATATATATATATATATATATATATATATATATATATATAATTCTCATTGAAATTTGAATAATCGTATAAAACTTGTTATGATTATTACCCGTAAGCCAATGTAGTTATTGTATATTATAGTCCAAACATTTAGGAATTTATAGTAGTCCCCCTCATTCCATCAATTAAAAAAAAAAAAAACACTCCTAATGTATTGGCAGTGCGTTAATTTTAAAAGTCCATAGCTGGAACAAGGAAAAAAAAAAGTAAATGATTATTTAATCTTAGGTCTTGAGCATATTAGTCGCTTCAATTTTTATTTTAAAACTTACATGAATTAGTCTTAGATTTCAACATTGTCAAAATGATCAAAGTTGTGAAAATAACATAAATACTTTTGTTAATTAATATAAATATAAAATTACTTTCACCTCTACCTCTTTATGATTTATCTAATTTTTCCTTTGCTTTTGCCCTTCTTTTTGCTTATGTCAAGACCCACCCTTTCCCTTTTCTCCTTCCCTTTGTCCCCCCTTCTCCTTCAACCAAGTTTGGAACATTCTCTATCATAGAACAATTAGAATAATTTATGTGAAATAATTAGTTTTTAAGTTACGTAAAAAACTACAATCATTCCCTATATTTTTTTTATGTAAAATAATTTAATTCTTAAAATTTCATTCCATTAACAAAATGGTCATTCCATATAAATTATTGCTAATTTAAAATAATTAAGTTATTAAATTATTGCTAATTTAAAATAATTAAATTATTAAAATTTTGTTTGATTAATAAAATAGTCCTCCATCTAAATTTTATATTTAAGTAATTATTTATTTTTTATTTAAATAATTATATATTTTTAATCATTATAATTTACTCCTTACCATATAGAACTAATTAAATATAAAAATATTCTTTATTAATATAAAATAATTTATACAGATATAAATAATCATTTATTAAGTAAAAATATATTTATATAATTATTTAATACATATTTTCAATAAATAAAAAATAGTTGCCGATTAAAATATTGATAAAGAAAAAATGAACAATTTAATTTTAATTTTATTTAATCATATAAATAAAAAGAAAATAAATTTAAAATATAATTTTCTTGAAAGTATCTATATAAATGTCACGACCCAACCTATGGGCCGGACCGGCACTAGGACCTGGGCCAGCTTAAAGCCCCCGAGGCCCGTAGTAAGCCTAACTGTTCATTAACCCAACTCTAAGGCCCATTGGGCCCAAATTCAAGAAAACAAACGGACAGAGTCCGGCCATAAAATGGACTTTCCAACGGGGAGTTTTCGACTCACCCGACCTGTAAACACAATAAACAATCCATTGGGGAGCTCAGCTCACCCTCCACATACTCATCAACATAATAATAAATGGGAGCTCAGCTCCCTCATCCAATCCATCAAAACAGACTTAAAATATTAAGTTTACAGGTCCAACATGATAATAATATTACAGACCAAATTCAAATAATTACTGCTAACACATGCGGAAATTCTAGGAGTAACTAAAATTACACAAATATTAATGAACAACCTGCGAAGTAGAAAAGCAGGTTAACCCTGAACAAAATATCCTCCTGTGGCCTGTAAAAATTTTTGAACAGGAGTGAGCGTTCGACTCAGAGAGTAAAATATCAATTTTAACCATAATCTCTATAACTATCTGTAACTAATGCACCCTGTAGAGTGAAATGCAACATCAACATCATATTCACATCATAGCATCAAAAAGGTAATTTGGAGCACTCACACACCCTGTAGCATCAATCATAATATATTGGGAGCTGATCCCCTATACAGCTCTCTTAAATCCAACCT
Source organism: Hevea brasiliensis (assembly GCF_030052815.1). Taxonomy (NCBI): domain Eukaryota; kingdom Viridiplantae; phylum Streptophyta; class Magnoliopsida; order Malpighiales; family Euphorbiaceae; genus Hevea; species Hevea brasiliensis. The sequence continues at coordinate 76,987,717 of NC_079499.1, read as the reverse complement.
GGTGCCAGCGAAGAACTCAAGCCGGACTTTCGCTTAATAAACCAAATCGAGGGTTCCAGCGAAGAACTCAAGCCGTGACTACCCCTCGAAGGAACGGGTCCCAGCGAAGAACTCAAGCCGTGACTACCCCGTCCTATCCATAGTCCACACCACATCACACGCACGCCAACACACGCTGCTTGCTCCAAATTACCACAACAACACTCATGGCACATTTACAGTTATGAATGCAACATAATTCGTGCCTAGAGTTTAACTACATAAATATATGCATATAAGTGATGCATGGGCATGCTAAACATATAATAATATCGGAATTACAATTAAAATTAATATTTTACTCACAAACTTGACGACAAATTACTGTGGCGGCTGGGCGGAGGAAGAAGGCTGTCCCGGCTCACCTGACAATTACATTACATCTATTTAATAAATTTGACTCAATACAAACAAAGAAAAAGATCAAGTACGTCCTAAGTCGTGCCGAAAATCCGGCAGAGTCTCCCCTATACCTAGGACCTACCCAACCTGCAAAAGGGCTAAGAACGCACTTCTATACTCACAATCCATACATCAACAGTTCAATCATATCACACAGCCCCTCCTGGGCCCATCAAATCAGTCATTCATCACAATACGCAAAATTCCAATTTTGTCCTTATTATAGATCATTTTTGCAAAAATTGCTCAAACAAGCTCTAAAAATTATAAAACTTTGCCCCGCGGTCCTTAGCAATATTACTAAGCTATTGCAAAAAGAATCGTAATTTTCTAAGCTACCACGAATATTTTATGGATTTTTAATCCTAATTAAGCACTAGAAAATTACGAAAAAACAAGGTTCGGGTTTACCTTTGCCGATTCCGACTTCGGGAACGCGCTCGGGACGTCTGACAATGGGGGGCTAGCCAAAACCTCGGTCCAATTCGGAGACTTTTCCGTGCAGTGCATGCGGCTGAAATTTGCGAACTTGGTCAATGCCGAATTTCCGCGAATCGAGGATACCTACACGAAGCCCATAACACGGGGGTTAGTACATAAATTTTTCAGAATTTGCTAAGCTCATTTAATGGTCGAAAATACACTGCGAAGTTTCGTGGGACCCACCGAAAAACGGTGTCGGAAAAATTCAAAATTTATGTCGTTGCGAAGGTCTCGACGAATGGAGCGTGCTGGTGGCCTCGGTTTCCTCGTCGGATTCACGGTTTTCGAGAAATTTAGCCCAAAAGTCGAAATGGGCTAAAATCTTCCCGAGCAAAAATCGGACAATCCGCTCGATGGATTTCGGCGTTCTTGGTGTCTATGGAAAGCTCTCGCCGAGTAGATGATTTTGGACACAAGACCCGGTCCAATCGGTGGCCGGATCGGCCGGATTTGGCCGAGGAAGTCGAAGCGACGCCGGGGATGTTTCGCGCGGCGTTTTCCGGCTTTTTGGCGGCCATTGGCTGGTGTGGCGCTTTGGGCCGTCATTGGTGCTGGGTGCGGCTAGGGCGGAGAGAGAAACGAGAGAGAAAGAGAGAGGGACGGCAGCGGGAGAAGAAAAAGGAAGAAGGAAAAGGGTAGGTCCGATTCGGCCGTCCGATCCGTCGATTCGATTGGGCCGGTTCGATTCATGATACAAAATTTTGAATTTTTACTCTGCCTCGGGACCGAAAACGAGGTCTAAAAATTCCGAAAAAATTTCATAAAACTCAGAAAAATACGTAGACTCCAAATATATTTTTAGTTTTGCCACGTGGTCTTTAAATTAATTTTTAAAAATCATCAAAGTTTATATTTTCAGAAAATCGAACCCGATTTTTAAAATTCAAAAAATCTCAAAAAAATTCCTAAAATTTAAATAAAATTAAAATATCAAAATACTCATAATTAATAAAATTTTGGGGTGTTACATTCTTCCCCCCTTACAGAAAATTCGTCCTCGAATTTTTACACAAGGCAGAATAAAGCACATGACTATACATTGAACAAATAGGGGTACTTGCTACGCATGTCCCGTTCTGACTCCCAGGTGCACTCTTCCACTGACTGACTCCTCCACAAAACCTTAACCATAGGGATCTGTTTTGATCTCAGCTGTCTCATTTGGTAGTCCACTATGGCTACAGGCTGCTCCTCAAATGTCAAATTTTCTTTTAGCTCTATCACATCCGGCTGCAGTACATGAGAAGGATCGGGAATGTATTTCCTGAGCATGGAGATGTGAAACACGGGATGAACGTGAGAGAGGTTGGGTGGTAGCTCCAACCGGTAGGCAACTGCTCCAACTCTATCCGTAACCTCAAAAGGTCCGATATACCGAGGTGCCAACTTGCCCTTCTTTCCGAATCTCATGACTCCCTTCATTGGAGATACCTTCAGGAATACATAGTCGCCCACTGCAAACTCCACATCCCTCCGTGCGGGTGCATAACTCTTACGCCATCGAAAATTGTTTTCAGTCGTTCCCTGATTAAGGGAACCATCTCTGAAGTGTACTGCACCAGGTCTACATCATGCACCTTCGCTTCCCCCATTTCTGTCCAACACAGAGGAGACCTACACTTTCTTCCATATAGTGCCTCATAGGGTGCCAACCCTATGCTGGAGTGATAACTGTTGTTGTAGGCAAACTCCACCAAAGCTAGCTGCTCATCCCATTGACCTCCAAAATCCAAAACACTCATGCGAAGCATGTCTTCCAGTGTTTGGATTGTCCTTTCAATTTGTCTGCATGCGAGGGTGGAAAGTCATCTTGAAGTTCAGCGTGTGCCAAGTGCCTCCTGCAACTTTCTCCAAAACCGAGAAGTGAATGGGGCCCTCTGTCGGATATTATGGGCGGAACTCCATGCAATCGACTATTTCTCGAATGTAGAGCCGGGCATCTTGTGCCACAGAGTATGTAGTCTTTACAGGTAAGAAGTGAGCTGATTTGGTCAAGCGGTCTACAATTACCCATATCGAATCATATCCTCGCGTGGTACGAGGCAACCCAGTCACAAAATCCATAGTAATCATTTCCCACTTCCATTCTGGGATAGGGAGCTCTTGCAGCTTCCCTGACGGTCTCTGGTGTTCAAATTTCACCTTCTGACAAGTCAAGCACTTGGACACAAAGTCGGCTATGTCTCTCTTCATGCCATTCCACCAATAGCTATCTTTCACATCATGGTACATCTTGGTGGAACACAGGTGAATCTTGTCTGATGTATAGTGTGCCTCTCGCATGATTTCATTCCTGAGGTTGTCCACATCGGGCACACATATCCTAGAACCTTGCACTAGGGTGCCATCATTGGCAAACCCAAACTCACCACCTTCACCTTGCTGTACTCTTTCTATGATCTTCATCAATTGTTGGTCTCTGTGCTGGGAAACTCTAACTCTGTCCCTCAAGTCTGGCCTCACTGAAAAGTGAGCCAACAATACCCCCTCATCTGAAAGATCTAGGATTAAACCTTGATCCATCAACTCATGTACCTCCTGAATCAATGGTCTCTTCTCTACTGAAATGTGCCTAAATCGCGGAAGATTTTACGCTCAAGGCATCTGCTACAACATTGGCCTTCCTGGTGGTGGTACTGGATGGTGCAATCATAGTCTTTCAGAAGCTCCATCCATCTCCTCTGTCTCAAGTTCAAGTCCCTCTGCTGGAAGATGTACTTCAAACTCTTATGGTCGGTGTATATCTCGCACACTTCACCATACAGGTAGTGTCTCCAGATTTTTAGTGCAAAGACTACAGCCGCCATTTCCAAATCATGGGTGGGGTAGTTCTGCTCATGCCTCTTCAGCTGCCTTGAAGCATAAGCCACTACCTTTCCATTCTGCATCAAAACACACCCTAGGCCAACTCTGGAGGCGTCACAATACACGGTGTATCCTTCACCACTCGCAGGTAGTGTCAACACAGGGGCAGTGGTTAGACACTCCTTAAGCTTTTGGAAACTCTCCTCACAGTCATCTGTCCAAATGAATGGAACATTCTTCCTGGTCAACTTAGTTAGGGGAGCCGCTATCCTAGAGAAATCTTGTACAAAGCGCCTATAGTAGCCAGCTAAACCCAGAAAACTTCGCACCTCAGTGGATTTGTAGGCCTAAGCCAATCGATTCTGACTTCAATTTTCTTGGGATCCACTTGAATGCCGTCACTAGAAACCACGTGTCCCAAGAATGAGATGCTTTCTAGCCAAAATTCACATTTTGAAAATTTGGCATATAGTTGGTGCTCCCTCAACGTCTGCAACACCATCCTCAAGTGCCACACGTGTTCTTCCTCGGTCCGAGAGTACACCAAAATGTCATCTATGAATACGATGACAAAACGGTCCAAAAATGGCTTGAACACCCTGTTCATCAAGTCCATGAAGGCTACTGGTGCATTAGTGAGTCCAAAAGACATCACCAAGAACTCATAATGACCATACCTTGTCCTGAAAGCCATTTTGGACACGTCCTCATTCCTGATTCTCAACTGATGGTAGCCTGATCGCAGGTCTATCTTGGAAAAGAATCTAGCCCCTTGGAGCTGATCAAACAGGTCATCGATCCGAGGAAGTGGATACTTGTTCTTCACAGTCACCTTGTTCAGCTGTCTATAGTCAATACACAACCTCAATGACCCATCCTTCTTTCTCACGAATAGAACAGGAGCACCCCAGGGTGAAGTGCTCGGATGTATGAAACCCTTGTCCAAAAGCTCCTGTAGTTGCTCCTTCAGCTCTTTCAATTCTGCTGGTGCCATCCTGTAAGGTGGCATCGATATGGGGTTTGTACCCGGCACAACATCAATGCAAAACTCTATTTCCCTTCCTGGTGGCAACCCTGGAAGCTCCTCAGGGAAGACATCCATGAATTCTCTGACAACAGGAACATTTTCCATGCTGACACCTTCTACAGATGTATCTCTCACCAATGCCAAATACCCTTGGCATCCACGCCTCAACATTTTTCTGGCACTAATTGCTGACACCAAATTATATGGAGCCACGCTCCTGTCACCATCAAAGCTAAACTCTTCCACACCAGGTATGTGGAAATACACCTTTGTTCCTGCGGTCTAAGGTGGCATAATGAGTTGCCAACCAATCCATCCCGTGATTACATGAAATCCATTACTGGTAGAGGAACCAAGTCTGCTGGGAGGATCTTTCCATCCACTACCACTGGGCTACCCGGAAATACCATGTCTACATCTATGTTGTCACTAAGTGGGGTAGCTACTGACAAAGGGCATTCTAAAGTTGTGGGGTTTCTACCCAACCTCATGGCAAACAGAGGGGAGACAAATGAGTGCGTAGCACCCGGATCTATCAAAACACGAGCCTCATAAGAACAGACCAGAAGAATACCTGCCACAACTGCATTTGAAGCTTGAGCATCCTGGTGGGTCAGGGTGAAAACCCGAGCTTGACCCCTACCCTGAGTGGCGTAACCACGATCGCTTCTACCTCTCGACCGCCTCCAAATCCACGTCCCCCTTGTCCTCGGCCCTGTTGGCCATTGAACTGACTGCCTGCCATGTTGGAAGCGCTCGGATACAACTGTCGAGGAACATTCGCAACAGAACCCTGTGACCCCATCTGTGCCTCGCTGAACATGGGGCATTCTCTAGCAAAGTGACCCGGTTGGCCACACCTGAAGCATACTCCTGATCCCATCAAACAAGGTCCTGAATGTCCTCTTCCACACTGTGCACAAGGTGCCAAGGAGGATCTTGAGCGGACCAGGCTGCTGTACCCGAATCGTGACCACCGCTGGATCCGTACCACAGTGCAGATCCTCGTGGTTTGTGTCTAAAACCACTTTTCTGGTTCCTACTCTTTCCTCTGTAATTACTCTGGCCACCACTATTCGGAGTACCCATGGAAGGGACACCTGAGGAACCCTCTGCTCTGTTTTTCTTTGCTCTTCCGCTGTCATCTACAGCATAACTGATCTCAATCTGTCTAGCTCGATCAACCACCACATCAAAAGACTGATCAGACATCATGGCCAGGTTTGCATATCTCCTGTCAAGCCCCTTTAGGAATCTTTTCACCTTCATAGTCTCTGTAGATACTGTTGTAGGGGCATATCTGCTCAATTCCAGAAATTATGTAGCATATTCATCTACAGACCTGCCATTCTGTCTTAAGGCCTCAAAGGCCCACTGCTTCTGATCTCTGAAGCTTTCTGGCACAAACCGATTGATAAAAAGTTCCACAAACTGAGCCCATGTCAAACCCTCCATCCGGGGTAACACGTAGTCATTCATCCATTGTCTAGGCATGGGCCCCATGACGTGCTGCATACACTCTATCAATCTTCTATCAGTCAACTGTAATTCTGTTCCTGCCTGTCTGCAGGAATCCAAAAACCGATATGCATCGTCTGACACATCATAGGTACCAGGCACCAACTTCTTGAAATTTATGATCTGTTTGTAAGATTCCTCTCTTGGTGCGGTGGACTGCTGCTGCTGTGGAGGATGGACCATATACTGAGCCATCATGTCGATGGTTCTCTGCAGACCAGCTAGAGTAGCTGCCATGGGGTCCATGGGACCCTGTGCCATGAAAGACTGTTCCTGAACTGTGGGTAGCTGCTCTTCTACTTGAGCAGCTCTAGGCCTCCTACCCCGCCTCCTCGGGGCAGGCGCCTCATCCTGTGCTGACACCTCGTCAGGCACATCCGCTCGTGTAGTGGCAGCTCTCACCTTCTACGCATTTTCCTGAAATTCAGCAGCATTAGCCCACAAAATTCAAAACTGCACATTACACAGCTCTATAGACTCATATTTACACACAATATATGAAGCAGAAACTAGAAGCAAAGACGACAATGCAAGACGAATATGGACCATATTTTTCCGCATGTGACTCCTATTAGACTCTTCCCAACACTTTAGACAACATTCCCTAAGAATCTGGAGCCTAAGCTCTGATACCACATCTGTCACGACCCAACCTATGGGTCGGACCGGCACTAGGACCTGGGCCAGCTTAAAGCCCCCGAGGCCCGTAGTAAGCCTAACTGTTCATTAACCCAACTCTAAGGCCCATTGGGCCCAAATTCAAGAAAACAAACGGACAGAGTCCGGCCATAAAATGGACTTTCCAACGGGGAGTTTTCGACTCACCCGACCTATAAACACAATAAACAATCCATTGGGGAGCTCAGCTCACCCTCCACATACTCATCAACATAATAATAAATGGGAGCTCAGCTCCCTCATCCAATCCATCAAAACAGACTTAAAATATTAAGTTTACAGGTCCAACATGATAATAATATTACAAACCAAATTCAAATAATTACTGCTAACACATGCGGAAATTCTAGGAGTAACTAAAATTACACAAATATTAATGAACAACCTGCGAAGTAGAAAAGCAGGTTAACCCTGAACAAAATATCCTCCTGTGGCCTGTAAAAATTTTTGAACAGGAGTGAGCGTTCGACTCAGAGAGTAAAATATCAATTTTAACCATAATCTCTATAACTATCTGTAACTAATGCACCCTGTAGAGTGAAATGCAACATCAACATCATATTCACATCATAGCATCAAAAAGGTAATTTGGAGCACTCACACACCCTGTAGCATCAATCATAATATATTGGGAGCTGATCCCTATCTGACTCTCTTAAATCCAACTCGGTGCAGTGAAGAACTCAAGCCGGACTTTCGCTTAATAAACCAAATCGAGGGTCCCAGCGAAGAACTCAAGCCGTGACTACCCCTCGAAGGAACGGGTCCCAGCGAAGAACTCAAGCCGTGACTACCCCGTCCTATCCATAGTCCACACCACATCACACGCACGCCAACACACGCACACTGCTCCAAATTACCACAACAACACTCATGGCACATTTACAGTTATGAATGCAACATAATTCGTGCCTAGAGTTTAACTACATAAATATATGCATATAAGTGATGCATGGGCATGCTAAACATATAATAATATCGAAATTACAATTAAAATTAATATTTTACTCACAAACTTGACGACAAATTACTGTGGCGGCTGGGCGGAGGAAGAAGGCTGTCCCGGCTCACCTGACAATTACATTACATCTATTTAATAAATTTGACTCAATACAAACAAAGAAAAAGATCAAGTAAATCCTAAGTCGTGCCGAAAATCCGGTAGAGTCTCCCCTATACCTAGGACCTACCCAACCTGCAAAAGGGCTAAGAATGCACTTCTATACTCACAATCCATACATCAACAGTTCAATCATATCACACAGCCCCTCCTGGGCCCATCAAATCAGTCATTCATCACAATACGCAAAATTCCAATTTTGTCCTTATTATAGATCATTTTTGCAAAAATTGCTCAAACAAGCTCTAAAAATTATAAAACTTTGCCCCGCGGTCCTTAGCAATATTACTAAGCTATTGCAAAAAGAATCGTAATTTTCTAAGCTACCACGAATATTTTATGGATTTTTAATCCTATTTAAGCACTAGAAAATTACGAAAAAACAAGGTTCGGGTTTACCTTTGCCGATTCCGACTTCGGGAACGCGCTCGGGACGTCTGACAATGGGGGGCTAGCCAAAACCTCGGTCCAATTCGGAGACTTTTCCGGTAACGGGTCTGTCTGGCCCGAAATTTGCAGACCCGGTCAACTGTCGAATTTCCGCGAATCGAGGATACCTACACGAAGCCCATAACACGGGGGTTAGTACATAAATTTTTCAGAATTTTCTAAGCTCATTTAATGGTTGAAAATACACTGCGAAGTTCCATGGGACCCACCGAAAAACGGTGTCGGAAAAATTCGAAATTTATGTCGTTGCGAAGGTCTCGACGAATGGAGCGTGCTGGTGGCCTCGGTTTCCTTGTGGGATTCAAGGTTTTCGAGAAATTTAGCCCAAAAGTCGAAATAGGCTAAAATCTTCCCGAGCAAAAATCGGACAATCCGCTCGATGGATTTCGGCGTTCTTGGTGTCTATGGAAAGCTCTCGCCGAGTAGATGATTTTGGACACAAGAAACGGTCCAATCGGTGGCGGATCGGCGGATTGTCCGAGGAAGTCGAAGCGGCCTTGCAGGGACGTTACGCGGCGTTCCGTCCGTTTAGGCGGACGTGGGCCATTGCTGGCTGGCCAGCGCTGCTTCAGCTCGGGTCAGGCTGCGTGGCTAGGGCGGAGAGAGAAAGCGAGAGAAAAGAGAGAGACGACGCGCGGAGAAGAAAAAGGAAGAAGGAAAAGGGTCGTCGGTCCGATTCGAGGTCCGATCCGGTCCGGTCGATTCGGCCGATTCAGATACAAAATTTTGAATTTTTACTCTGCCTCGGGACCGAAAATGAGGTCCAAAAATTCCGAAAAAATTTCATAAAACTCAGAAAAATACGTAGACTCCAAATATATTTTTAGTTTTGCCACGTGGTCTTTAAATTAATTTTTAAAAATCATCAAAGTTTATATTTTCGGAAAATCGAACTCGATTTTTAAAATCCGAAAAATCTCAAAAAAATTCCTAAAATTTAAATAAAATTAAAATATCAAAATACTCATAATTAATAAAATTTTGGGGTGTTACAATAAATTATAAATAGATTATAACTTTACATATTATGTACATTGTCAAAATAAATTACATTGAATCATAAAAAAAAATTTCCTTACATACTTTTTCTTGGAAAATAAATTATTTGTTAATTAAAAATCACTATAAACAAAATTAATTCTTTATAAACCCATAAACCGTATATAATATAACAAATTATAAATTTAGAAAACATATTGATTTGTATATTATTTATTTTGAACAATTTAGAAAAGCTTTTTATTTTCTAATTGTCACACCAGAAAAGCGTACTTAAATATAAAATTTGAATTGAGACACCAATTTATTGGAAAATAAAATTTGAGTAACATAATATCATACTTTGATGTAATAACCATTTTATTAACATAATAAAATTTTAAATACTAAATTATTTTTAATAAAAAAATATAGAGACTGACTTATAATGTTTTCTTTTTTACATTTCTTAGGGACTCGCTTATGATTTAACCAACTTTATTCTATTTTACCAAAAAATTCTACGGCTAGAGTCATATAGCTCTAAAAAAAAAAAGTAAAAGTGAATAATAATAATAATAATAATAATAATAATAATAATAATAAATTTTTAAATTTTATATAATAGAATAATCAATACAATAAATAATAATATTTAATATAGAATATAATTATAATGTAGAATATGGAATAAATATAGAATATAATTCCAATACAGAATATAGATTAACTATAGAGTAATAATATAATACATAAGATTATAGAATGGAACGTTATTCATAAAGCAAGAATTTCCGCATCAATTAAGAAAAATGGACCGCCAATTATAATTCTATGCTCAAGCCAATAGATGCATAGGCTATGGTAGCCACTGCTAAAGTTGATATAGTTTGGAATGGCCAGTTTTTCTTTTGGTAGAGTTGGTACAGTGTACTGAGTTAAAATATCCATCAAAGTAATAAAAAATAAATAAATAAGCAAACAAACAAACACACACAATGAGGTGGTCCTAGCTGAAGCACACATGTTCATCTACTATAGCTGTAGAAAACATTAATGGCAATCACATTAAATCCTCAGTACACAATTTATTGTTATTAGCTTTTAATAATCCTTTCAAAAATTCAAGAAAATCTGAGTATCCCTCCCATGCATTTACGGCAATATATGCATTGTCTTATTGTCTTACTGCATTCTAGTCAGAGATCACGTAAAACAAACACTTTGAATTCAGTAAATCACACTTTGAATACAGTAAATTCTTTCAATGCTTCTATGCATCACCTTATAAAGGTGGCTATAGCTTCATTATCCTGTGACTACTTTGAACAGTGGTTTTGTACGCCCTTTTTCATGTGACCTTCTCTTATCACTCTGCGTCACCACCCTCTCTTGCCTGTGAGTTGCTTCAATATAGTCCTATTTAACTCCTTTATATATTCCTTTTACCTGTGTTCTGCTTCATATACTTGCCATATCAAGCTAAACTAAAGGAAAACATAGAAACACAGCGGAAGCATAAAAATTTCATCAAAAGCCATGAAAGGTTCTGTTTGTGTTGCTCTATTAGTCATTGCTCTTCTCTCTCTTCCTGCTGTAATATCTTCAAGGCACATTGGCGGGCCACGGACACGTAAGTTCTCCCTCTTTCTCTCTCCCTTTTATATCAGCACATTCTTATATGAACTTACTAACCGTTTGGATTAGCTGAATTGGTACATGGATCATTGAAAAGCATGCAAAAACATTTTGTAAAGAACCTTCATTACAAGTCATTTTTTTTTTTATATATATATTATGCTTAATTCTTGGTGTCTAACAAAGCAGAATAGAAAAAAAATAATAATAATAAAAATAAAAATAAAAATAAAAATAAAAATAAAATCTTATAACCAATCTATCTAATTTGAAATTAAGGTTTAATTGTTGTTATTGTTGTATATCCCTTCAATTCTCTGCCCATTTTGTTAATGGAAGTTTAGTTCATTTTAGTGGAATTCTGATGCAAATTTAATTCCTCATCTAATGTGTTCCTTGTAATTATTATTAATTTGTCAACAGAACGTGGGCATCACCATTCTTCACAGCCTAGGACACAAGATGTGGTCGTGGCAAATCCAAGTTTCTACAGGGAAATGAGGCCAACAAAGAGAAGAGGACCTGACACAGTCCAGATTGCAGGGTCAAGACTTCCTGATTGTTCCCATGCATGTGGGTCATGCCGCCCATGTAGGCTTGTAAGGGAGAGCTTTTTCTGTGCATCACTTGCAGAGGCTGAGACTTGTCCTATGGCTTATAAGTGCATGTGTAAAAACAAGTCTTATCCTGTACCATGATCTTTAGTTAACTAATTATCTATATCATCTCTTTTTAATATAGGCTTGATTACTGTAAGTATAGTAGGTTATTAGGATTTAGGAATCCATTTTTTTTTTTTTAAACCTAGCTTGTACTGGAAGCGTGGCTTTCTTTGTGTAATCATAGAGTTTCTGTTCGTTGTTTTATCAACTTTTTTTTTTTTAATTTTTTGATCTTTTAAGGTGTGGTATTATAAATTAATATACGAGAATGAATTTAATGACCGGCATTTAATTAAATATTTATATGTAAATTCATACACTTATTATATAAATTTTAATTAAATCTACATAAATTTTATTATAATTATTTGATACAATGATTATAAAACTTGTTCTGGTGTTAAACTTATATTAAATTCATTCATTTTCTTTTAATAGAATTGAAGAGAAAACATGCATCAGCATTCGCTACTCGAATCTTTTGAAATATAATGAAGCTAATATTTCACCACTAAAATTATTGATTTAATATTGAATTTTTCTTTTTTAGATTCAGTCTACTATTAACTCAAAATATAAGATATATGGTGAGATTCACCTATTAAATATGTGAGTCTCATATATTTGTATTTTAAATTTATAATAGACCGGATATAACCAAGGATTTTCCTAGGCAAGAATTAAGCAATAAGAAGCTCTGACCTAAATGCTTTGAAATGGTTGCAAATTGTGTTACACCTAAACTTCAAGAGGGCTTAATTTTGATAATAATAAAATTTAATAAAATTAATTTAATAAATTTGCTAGATGGCTAAAGATATTAGAAAATAAAAAGAATATGCTTAAAAAAGTTGCAAACAGATACAAGTCCCTTTAACTTTTAGGTTTAGCTTATATATGTACAAAGAAAAAAAGAAAAAAAAAAAAAAAAAATATATATATATATATATATATATATATATATATATAAATTCATACACTTATTATACAAATTTTAATTAAATCTACATAAATTTTATTACAATTATTTGATACAATGATTATAAAACTTGTTATGGTGTTAAACTTATATTAAATTCATTCATTTTCTTTTAATAAAATTGAAGAGAAAACATGCATCAGCATTGTTACGCAAATGTTTTGAAATATAATGAAGCTAATATTTCACCACTAAAATTATTGATTTAATATTGAATTTTTCTTTTTTAGATTCAGTCTACTATTAAATCAAAATATAAAATATATGGTGAGATTTACGTATTAAATATGTGAGTCTCATATACTTGTATTTTAAATTTATAATAGATAGGATATAACCAAGAATTTTTCTAGGCAAGAATTAAGCAATAAGAAGCTCTGACCTAAATGCTTTGAAATGGTTGCAAATTGTGTTACACCTAAACTTCAAGAGGGCTTAATTTTGATAATAACAAAATTTAATAAAATTAATTTAATTAATTTGCTAGATGGCTAAAGATATTAGAAAATAAAAAGAATATGCTTAAAAAAGTTGCAAACAGATACAAGTCCATTTAACTTTTAGGTTTAGCCTATATATGTACAAAGAAAAGAAGAAAAATGTATATATATAAATATATATACATATATATACATACATATATACATATATATATATATACATATTATTGAAGTATATATTATTGAAGTATATATATATATACATATGTATATATGTATATATATATACTTCAATAATATATACTTCAATAATATGTATATATATATGTATATATATATGTATATATACTTCAATAATTATATGTATATATGTACATATATATATGTATATATGTATATATATATGTGTATATGTACATATATACACACATATATATGTATATATATATATATATGTGTGTATATATGTACATATACACATATATATATACATATATATATATATATATATATATATGTATATATATATATATATATATATACACATATATATACATATATATATAATAAAATTAATTTAATAAATTTGCCAGATGGCTAAAGATATTAGAAAATAAAAAGAATATGCTTAAAAAAGTTGCAAACAGATACAAGTATATATATATATATATATATATATATATATATATATATACACATATATATAATGTCTATTTGTTGTAAATACTACAATTAAGTGGATGTCCATAATCTCTGCCCAATTAAATTTTTTAAACTCATAAGACATTTATACTTGATGACTAATTGAATTCATTTATGGTGGAAATCCTATAAGAAGATGCTGCATCCAAGGCATGTTGAAGATGAGTAATTAAAAGTATTCTCTCATTACTAAAATAATTTTTATTTTCTCTGTTAAATTATTTATATTTTTATTATATTTCTTTTAATTCTTCTTTAATTTATAACATGTTGTCGGCATGAATTTGCTTCACAATTTTAAATTTAAATTAAAAGTTTATTTTCTTATTCTTAATAAAGTAATTCTTTCTATATTATTATTTTATAAATTTATTATATATGTTTTACAATATTATATGTGCATTTAAGTATGTATGTTTTTTAACAAAATTATTGGTAATTTTATTTCCCTAATATATGCCCATATATTCATAATAATCAATATTGATTGGTTAACTTGGTAAGTTGTTAGTTAGGATAATGAATTATTTTACTAGTTATTTAACATCTCATTAACAATTTATAATTATGAATTCATAATGTTATCTCTATTATTCTGGTTATATTTATGTTTAATATTTAATCATTAGTTATTTTATCATTTGATTTATTTCTTTTGAATAAGATTTAAAAAAAAAATAAATTTATAATATTAAAAAAATTCTTTATTATTTGTAATGTATCGTTAATTATTTAAAACTTTTAATTAGTTTATTTATTTTAGTTAAAGTTATCTATAATTTATTCTAATTATTATTGTTGTTTTATATTAGCTTGCGTCATGTTAAATCTTAGTAATCTCGAGTTTGCGGTCCTTGGCATAACTGGCGAGAATTAATTATCATGGGTGCTTGATGTTAAAATTCACCTTGATGCTATGGATCTTGGGCATACAGTCCAAGTAGGAAAACAAGCATCATCCCAAGATAAGGCAAAAGCAATTATTTTTCTTTGTAATCATTTACATGAAGAGTTAAAAGTAGAATATTTAATAGGAAAAAATCCACTTGAATTGTGGAATAATTTAAAAGAATGATATGACCACCATAAAACAAACTTAATGCTCATTATGATTGTATGCATTTATGGTTACAAGATTTTAAAACATAAGTGAGTACAATTCTATAATTTTTAAAATAAGTTCTGAATTAAAATTATGTGGGAAAACATTACAGGTGAGGACTTATTAGAAAAAAAGAAACCTTTTTAACTTTTCACGCTTCAAATGTATTCCTGCGGTAGCAATATTGTGAAAAGGGTTTTAAAAAATATTCACAATTGATCTCATGCTTCTTGTACCTGAGCAAAATAATGAGTTACTGATGAAAAATAATGAAGCTCGTCCTACTGGATCTACTTGATCCTTGAAGTGAATGTAGCAATACATAATCATGATCGCATCATAGTCGTGGTCGTGGTCGTCGTCGTGGTTGTGGCCAAGGAAGAGGACGTAATAATTACAGTTATTGTAATGGTGGCAATAATAAAAATTCCCCCCATCAAGTGGAATAATTATGCAGAAAAAGAGAAAGATAAGAGTGCTCAAAATTACACTTCAAAAGGTATAGAAATTTCATGTTATTGATATGGCATGAAAGGCCATTGGTCATGTACCTGTCATAAGTCTGAGTATCTTGTTAAGCTTTATCTAGCCTCCATAAAAACAAAAGAGAAAAATGTAGAGGCCAATTTAACATATCAAAATGATGATGTTAAGGTAAATTTTGTATATAAAGATGATGATTTCAATGGAATTACTGATACAACACATTTGGATGTAGCAGACTTCTTTGAAAATCATGAGTGAAAATTGAAATAAAAAAATATTTGAAATAATATTTATTTTTTATGGAATGATTGTTATTTTATTTTATTTGGTGTACTTTACTAAGTGTAGTTATATATTTTTTATTTTCTTATGAATATTTACATAACTCTTATATATATATATATATATATATATATATATATATATATATATATATATATATATATAAGGTGGTAGAACCAGCCACAACAATAATAATTAATAAGCAAAGATTAAAATAGAGTGGTAGAACCAGCCACAACGATAATAATAAATAAGAAAGGATTAAAATGGGCAGTAGAACCAGCCACATCAATAATAATTAAACTCAAAGATCAACATATCTTAGCAAAATATATTGAAACTTTAAAACTGATACTTACATAGGAGACAGAATTTAAGTTAAATGGTTAAGGAAAACAAGATAAAAAGATGAAAGGCATCAGCTAAAGGAATTTGAAAGGGAAGAGGGCTCTTAAGGTTTAGTGTATTCGATGCCTAAGTAAAAGCAGAATTCTCCTTTTATAGTTGAAGGAGAAGTCTTTTATAATTATTGGATTTTACTGTGATACATGTGAAGCTTCTACTATAGTCATGTAAAAGCATAATTTATGGCAAGTGAAAGACTTTTTACTATAGCCATGTGAAACTTTAAAAATTTTATTCCTGGCAAGTAAAAATTATTGTTTCTTTTAGCGCATGCTTGGAGAGACTTTAAAGTTTAAAAGTTATGGCTGATACTATTGATGCTTTAATGAAGTGAAAATTCCAAAACAGTCATCTTCATTATCATTAGCAAGGCTGATTACCTCTAAGGATGAGCTGGCTTTGCTAAAAGTTGCTAACGCAGAGGCATCTGACTTACTTGATAAGAGTTGTTTCATAATTATAAAGTACTTTTCTTCTATTTTGGCTTGAGCAAGAAAGGAACTTGCATGAGATTTTTGAGCAAGAAAAGTTGAGCCAGATGCAATTTGCTAATGGTCCTTGGACTGTTTGAGAAACAATTCTTCTACAGCTACAAAGGAGGCTTTCTAATTCTTTTGAAATTTAAACCACCATTTGACCTTGAATCTTTCGATCAGAATAGGGCCTTGAAGTAGTTGATCAGTTTTGAATCCATAGTCCTAACCAAGTACCTAAGGGAAAAAAAAAATTGAAGCAAAAAGGATTAAAGGGTGGAAAAAGTCTTCTTCCACTAAGGGGATGTATCTGGCTTTAAAAGTTGTATCTTCTTGATAGATATCAGAAGGCAAAATTTCAGGTGTGGCTCCCATCCAATTACACCACTGAGCAAACCATCTTGGAAAGCAGAATTTTGAAATGGTGTTGAAAAAGAAGATCCATTTATGAGTTTGGTTAGGATTCTGGATAAGGAAGGCATTAATCTAGGCTTGGTGGTAATCCTAATAATTGAAAGTTCGGTTGGAAGGTAGGCTTTTTCCGAATTTGGCTTGAAATTTTCTAGGAAGTGAAAGGTCTTGTCCCTAATCCATAGGCTCAATAACTTTGCAGATTGTGCAGGTTGAGTAGTTTGGGAGAGGGGAATTTTTTAGGAAGTGTTTAATTTTAACCGAGCCAGTTTCAATCAAAATGCTTTGGTAATAAGCTAGGTCTTATGAACGATCCCATGGTTTATAATACTAGGAAGTAAAAAACTTTGTTGCACATAAACTTAGGTTAGTATCATAAAAACATCTTCAATAGTTAAAATGCTTTGATAAGTTTTTTTTGAAAAATATTGTCAAGGAGAACTAGTGTTTTGAGAAAAATTTTATGAAACAATTGGGTCCTTCGATTTTAAAGTTAAATTAGTTTGGAAAACAACTTTTGGTTGAGAAAGAGTTTTTGGTTTTTGAACAATAGTCTCTTTCTCGAAATTTTTAGTAGCTGCAACTTTATAGAAACCTTTAGAAAGGATTCCCTTAGGACTTGACAAAGTTCAAGATGGTTAATGAGGTTGGCTAACCATTCTTGCACTTGGCTTTCTAGTGGATTTAAGTTTTGTGAAGTAGAGGGGCTTTCATTTTGAAGTTGATCAATTTTTCTCTGGAATAGAGTATTCTAGGAAACAATGGGGTTTTGGGACATTAGCTTTGGTTGACTCAACATAAGGCTCTGGGATTGACCTCTGGGTTTGGTTTTGAGACTTTTACTTGGATAAAGAAGCTTTAGAGGAAGAGAACTTTGACTTAGATTCTTTAGTTTCTTTGGGTAGATTTCCAGGAGGCTTCAAGGAATCATGGTGAGGGGTTTACAAAAATTCACAAGTTAAAAAGTTAGGGACAAAATTCATATCTTTTCTAATATATTCAATATCAAAATCAAAAATACTTAAAATAGCTTCCCATGTAGCAAAATTCTATTTTGAAGTAATGTTTTGAACATCTTTTTTCAAAATCTCTTTTGTAGATTTACAATATATTTTCAGAAGAAACTTTTGATTTAATAAAGTACTTTGAAACTTTTGAATACATATAATAATAGATAAAATCTCTTCTTTGATGGTAGAGTAGTTCTTTTGGGTACTATCCCAATGTCCAGAAACATACTGAACTATGCATTCTTTATTATTCTTCTTTTGCTTTAATATTCCTCCATATCATAATTCAGAGGCATCAGTTTCAACAATCTTAAAAGCATTAATTAGGGTTGGCTAAGTGTAAGTAGGGAATTTTTTTAATTTAGGCTTTAATTTTCTGAACAATAAGAGTATTTTCCTATGTCAAAGGCTTTGAATTTTTCTTTAATCTTTCATAAAGAGGTTGAAGTAGTCTGTTAAGATTTAGATAAAAATCTAAAACATAGTTTAAACAACCTAAAAATCTTTATAGCTGAGTTTTTTCTAGTATTTTGTCGAGAAACTTATCAATAAAAGCAAGGTATCTTTCTATTGGTGAAATTGTGCCATTTGAGATATAGTATCCTAAGAATCTAATCCTACTCTGAAAGATACTTATCTTAGACTTACAGATAACCAAGCTATTCTTTTGGGCAATAAACTGTAATGCCCTGAATTTACAGACCGTATTCAGTATATTTCAGTGAGAAACCAAATATTTAATATAGTATGTAAATTGGATAAAATAAGGGGTAAAATTAAAAGTTTTGAAAAAGATACTTATGGACTTTATTGCAAAATTAATGAAGTTGGGGGGGGGGGGGTTGGAATTAAAATTTTCTAACTTAGCATCTAAATAAGTTTAATTAAAGTCATTAAGTGTGTTAATTAAGTTAATTAATCATCAATTAAAAATAGAAATGTGGACCAATGGTAAAGAAACACATATTAAGAATAGAAAAATATCTAGAGCACATAAAAACAAAATTATCTTCTTCTTCCTTATACTTCAGCTGGCCATCTCTTTCTCTACTTCTCCATTTTTCTTTCATCTAATCTCAAATACCAACCATAATTCATGCATCTAAGATGTTGTTTTGTGTTGGAATTGCAGAATTGATGATCAACATATGAAATCAAAGTGAAAGAGAAGGAAGAATCAAGAAATTGTGAGCTGATTTCAAGTGGCAGAATTGTTGGGGTGGAATCAAGACCATACACTGAATTAGCTTGGGAATTTTTAATGAAAAGTGGTTGAAATTGAGAGTAATTTGCTGAAACTAAGTTGAGGTAAGTGCTTGTCTAAGCTTATTAGCAAAATTGTTACTTTATGCATCCTTGAATGGTGACTGCCAAGATTAGTGAATCCAGTGAGTAGTCTGTACTAATTTAGCTATAAGTTAAGTTATAGAGCTCCAATTGAGATGTAATCTACCAAAATTTTCTTAAGATATAGATCTACAATTTCTATGTTTTGACCCGGACCTAATTCTTAGGTCAAAGTGGTTGAAATTTTAGAGAAATTTGGATTTGCAAAACTGGAATTCTTGGAATTCCAGCAAATTAGTCCTATGACCTCCGTGTAGTAAATAGGACATATCTCTCTTTGTACATCTCTAATTGAGGTGCTACAGAAGCTTTGGAAACTTAAGACATAGGCCTAAAATTTTGCTTTAGAGACCTGTACAAATTCTGGGTGTAAAGTGCTTGAATGTTGAGTGCAATCTTGAATTGGAAATCTGGAAACTTGGAATTCTCAAGACAATGCATCTGTGAACAGTAGCTAGTAATTTAGCTATAACTCACAATATAGTCCCAAATTAGGTGATTCTTAAACCATTGGAAACTTAAAACATATAGGAACATTTCTTATGAAGACTACTTTGATGGAATCTATCTTTAAAATGGTCAAATTGGCCTATGAATAGGAATCATGAATTCTGATTGTAGCCAGACCTGGTGAGGTAGAAACTGGACAGTATATAGAAAAAAAATCATAACTTGAGATCTAAATGTTTAAATGGTTTGATTCTTGATTTAAATGAAAGATAAGACACCATGTTATAAATTGTATGAAGACCATAGGAGCAAATTCTGTCTTTAGGGTGCCTAGAGAATTAATAGAAAATAGGGTACCAAATAGGTGCCTCTCTTAAAATGATAGCTCAACTTTTTGAACATTTTATGAATAAAGGGTTATAAATGAATTTCGACATGTTTAAATGCTAATCAAATTGATTTCTATTGAAAGTTAAGACATAAATTGACATGTTTTATAAAAGAAATTGATCTTAAAAATGCCTTTATCTAGGTTTAATTGTGATTGCAAAATGAGTTGTGAAATCTGCCTTATTGGAGAGTGATGTGATTGATTCTAAATGCTATGGAATAAGATACTGCTACTTTGCTAAATGAAATGATAAGTTGTATAATTATGCTCTTATTGGGAATATGCAAATGATTATGTGATGATAAGAATTGATGTTATGAGAGTCACTACTTTACTTAAATTAAATGACATGTTACGTGGTTATGTCCTTATTCTAAATATATAAATGATTATTTGATGATGACAAATGATGTTAAAATGATGAATGACAATCCTTTATGGATGTAAGAATAGTTGAATTGTCTAAGACCATGTTATATAACTATTAAGGCCCAAAATTCCATCTAGCTCAAAAGTTAAAATTAGATAGTTTGGCATGCCAAATAGGGAAGTAAGTTAGCAGATTTGCAAAATGAATTGAACCTATATCTTTGATGATTTAAAGATAGCATCTGAAAGACTTCTTCAAACATATGACAGGGGCTATCACATAGGCTCCACAGAGAAGTCATCTAGAAAAACTTAGGAAGCATGGGGTAGTAGATTTCTACGGCAACAAGGATGATGATTCCTCCATTGCTGAATTCTAGTTAAAAAGGATAGAAAGGGTTTTACAACGGCTCCACTGCACACCAGATTAGAGTTTAGAGTGTACGGTATCTCTATTATAAGAAGAGGCATACCAGTGGTGGTTGACAACAATTGATCATGCAGAGAAGGCACAACCTCTTCAGGACATTACCTGGGATCTTTTCTTGGTTGAATTTAGAAAGAAATACATCTGTCAACTGTATTTGGAAAATAAGAGGAGGGAGTTTATTTAGTTGAGGCAGAGAGAATTATCATTCACTGAGTATGAGAGAGAATTTATTAGACTCAATAGATGTGCTAGAGTGATAGTTGCCATTGATGAGATCAGATGTAGGAGGTTTGAGGATGGTTTGAATGATTACTTTAGACTCCAGCTCACTGGGATGCAGATAGGCAACTTTTCCAGATTGGTGTCAGCTGCCTTAAACATTAAATGGATTAAGGCAGAAGAATAAAGTAGAAAGAATAGAGATCAGAAGAGGGGACAACCTAGCAATATCTCCTCCAGTAATAAGAAGATGAGGGGACCTCAGAGTCAGACAATAGCTCACAGTACTAGGCAGGGGACCCCATTTAGGCATGGCCCACAATAACAAGATTCCATTGCTAGTTCACTAGCTGCTGGTGATTAACATTTGCACCGTGTAAGCATTGTGGCCATCCTCACACAGGCACTTGCAGGAAAATGATGGGGGCTTGTTTCAAATGTGGGGCCACTGATCATTTGAAGAAGGATTGTCCTCAGTTGAAGGGTACTAATGCACCATGGATTCAGACATAGGCATCCACACCTGGTACTTTGAGAGGCAAGAAGCTAGGTAGAGTAGAACTAGCTGGGACCAGTCAGAGAGGGGTATCAAAGACAGTTAATAGACCCCAGGAAAATAGAGCCCCAGCTAGAGCATATGCAATGAAAGCTTGAGAGGATCAAGAAGATCCTAATGTGATAATTGGTAAATTTCTATTATTTGATGCTAATGTTATGCATTGGTTGATTCGGGATTTACACATTCTTATATCTGCGCCACTACACCAAGTGAGAAAGGTTTAAGTGCTGAATTATTATCAGATGATGTATTGGTAACTAATCCCATAGGACAGAGCGTAACCATAAACAAGGTGTTTAGAGATTGCCCAGTTAGGGCGCATGATAGGGAATTTCCTGCTGGCTTGATAGAATTGCCTTTCAATGAATTTGATGTTATCTTGGGTATAGATTGGTTAGCTAAACATCAGGCTATGGTTGATTGCAAATTAAAAAGGGTTGTGTTGAAAGCTTCTGATAATTCTAATGTGGCTGTATATGATGAGAGATAGAATTTACTGTAAAATGTGATCTCAGCTATTACAGCTAGGAAGTTAATTTAAAAGGAGTGTGAGACATTTTTAGCACATGTCATAGACACTAGAAAAGAAGGTTTGAATATTCAGGATATTCCTATAGTCAATGAATTTCTGTATGTATTACCTGAAGAGCTTAGTTATCCTTAGGAGAAATTGAAACAGTATGTTTAGAGTCTAAAGATTTAAGTAAAAAAGCTTTAATTTTGCAAAAGGGTTCTTCTTTAAGTTGGAGGTCATGGAGTCTTCTGTTAAGCTTGTAATATTTTGCAATGTGACATTTCTTGCCACATTTGTAACAAGGAACATCTTTTCTGGAAGTGGGTTCTTGTGGCTTTGAGTAAGGATTTCGATGTTTTTGGATGTAAAGCTTTTCTAATTGGTGAGAATGTTTATATTTAGAATAGTGTTTTTTATGCTTTTGAGATCTTTTGGTTTGGCAATCCTAGCAAGGTTTGGAGTTTGAAGAGGATGGCTTTTGATAATAGATGTTAAATTATTGGCAAAAAGTTGCAAGCTCTATCTTGGTCTTGTGTATTTCCCATTTCTGCTGCTTTTAAAGCTTAAGATAATGGCAAATTTTTAAGCCTTCTTTCTGGGTATGACTAATGAGCTCACCATAGGTTAACTAATCATAGGGAATTTGCTCATTATAATGTTCTTTAATTTTACTTTGAACCTATTCTCCAAGGAGAGAGGGGAGACCAGCAAGAAACTTCTCTTTCAAAAAATGCTAGTTGGAGTCTTCACGGAGCATAACCCTTGGAAGGAAAGTATTTTTATACCATTTAAAATCACTAAGCTTCTTACACCTAAGGTTAGAGAGAAGCTCGGCATTTTTGTCTTTAAAGTGTAATGGATCTCCAACAAAATGAAGAGTAAGTGCAAGAATGAGGGTAGCAACAACATTCTAAATTGGTTTACAATTTTCATCAAGAATTAGTTCTTGGTCTTCATCAAGTTTTATTGACTTTAAAATCTCTAGCAAGCTTTTGTTGAGTGTTTGCTGGTTTTACAACCTCGCAAGTGCACGGATCGCTAACAAGCAATAAAGTGATAAGTAGAGTATCATTCCCACGAGGACCTTTGTTTAGCAAGTACCAATCTACAAAGTAATTTTGATCGTCTAGGCTATTGAATATTTAGGGAATGAAGTTTGTTAACTTTAAACACTAGAACAATAAACTTAAAATGAAGTGATCTATTTTTGGAATAATCCTGGAATTAGAATTTCACACTTGAATCTTATTAGGGATGTTATCTCGTTTATTTACTGAATTGAGGTTCGTTTTCATTGATGAAAATTAGCCCTAAGTTATCCTAAATCCTCTCTCAAGGCATCTAGGGTGTATTTTAATCAACCCAAACCCTACTTTCGTGGTGATCAAATTAATTAAAATCCTTTAAGACCTTTGACCAATTTTTACGTTCCACAAAGGTATCAGCCTATGTCTAGGTAAGATTTCTTAGGTTCAAAATCTTGATTTTCTAATGTTAATCTTCACCTTTCAGTCCTTCAATCAACATCTACAATCATGTCTAAGTGGGTACCATCACATAGCATGCATTAGGATAACAAGAAATCAAATTAATAAATGAATCTCAAATCCAGTAAATAAAACTCAATGTTCATCCATAATAATAATTACAAGCATTACTGTCCTAAATCCAGAATAAGGAAACTACTCACTCATGGTGAGTTCAGCAAACATCATAATAAAAGGTAAAAACAATAAAAAGAAGATCATGTAAAAGAAATAAAGCAATAGAAATCTGTCTAGGGAGATGAAACAAAAAAAACCAAAGATAGTTGCAGTTTTAATCTTGTGGAACTTCAGCTGGAGAACTTCTTTTGGTACTGATGCGGAACCGGACAGCCGCAGCCTTCAGCAACACTCCCGACGACAGTCGTCTTTTTCTGAGGAACCCCTCTTTTGACGTTTTCTTTTCTATTTATATTGGTAGCTCTAGGGTTAGGTTGCTCTGAGTCCAAAGGGCCTTAGGAGTCTCATTTTTATTCGAAAACAGGAGGGAAATTCGAGTTATAAAATTGGCTACAGTATAGTACACGGCCCGTGTGTCACTACACAGGTCCCGCAGAGTAGGGCCGTGTAACTTGCTGGAGGAGTTTCGAGTGGTCTTGTTTTGGCATAGAAAGTTACACAGGTCTGTGCCAACTATACGAGCCTGATTGCACGGGCCGTGTACTATTGTTCCCATAAGTTTCTTCAAGCTTGCGTTCGGCAGAGACTTACACAGGTCCCTGCAGATTACACGGGTCTCATTACACGACCCGTGTACTTGTGTTTCTCATCGATTCTCTTGGCTTTCTTTTGACAGAGATTTACACGGGTCTGGGGCTTGGTTTACATGACCCGTGTACTTTGCATCAGTAGCAATTCTCTATCTCTTGACTCTTCCAAGCTTTTCTTGCACTCCTATACTTTTGTAGCTTCACCCAAACACCTGAAATGATGTAGAAAACATGGAATTAAGGGCTTTACAATAGAAATTAAGAAAACTAATGAAATCAACTATTATGCATGAAAATACTTGCCTAAATGCTATGAAATAGAATGCAAATGTGCTTAAAAACATCTATACAGTTCAAGTGTATCAACTACCCCTAAACTCAAACTTTTGCTTGTCCTCAAGCAAAGCAAAATTCTGTTTTAAAACACATTTCCTGGGATACTTAGAAATATAACCATCAATTTAATAAGCATAGAATTGAACTCCTCCAACCTTCATACCAATTTCCCTCTTTCATGGTATAAGGGTTCTAACAGCTGCCTGTTTGGAACTTCACCTCGTTTCATGGTATTTCGACTAATTATTCCTCTATACAAGACCATTAATAAGCCATAAACAACCTGTTTTATCGGGATGGAATTAAAAAACACTAACTCCCCCAAATCTTCCTCTTTCATAAGTAATTGAGATGAAGTATTTCAATTCTAACTCCATAGGCATATCTCAATTTTCTATCTCCACTAATGTAGCATGTGCTTTTTCAAAAGATCAAAAGGTCTTTAAAAGATTTGTAATAGGGCTAGAGGGATAAACTTAGTTACCAATGAAAGGTTTTTAGAGAATGCAAATATGAGGATAGCATGTATGCATAAAATCCAAGTATACTGAGTTTGTTTCTACATATTTTGTGTGGAGAGGAAAGGCTTTTGGCTTTTTATATTGCTAAGCATGCTTCTATGACACTTATCTTGGGACTTCTTTTCTTTTTCCTTTTTTTCCTCTCCCCTAGCTGGGTTGGAAAGGCAAATTTTTCTTTGGCTTCAATTGCACACTCACATTCTTTCTTTAGTTCAACATCCTCTTTTCATTTTCTTTATGTATTTTGCTTCCTTAAAAGGGTATGGTAGGTGTTTAGGTTAGGGGCTAGGTGAATAACATGGGTAAGCAATAAATTTTAAGGGATGAACATAGGCTTCAAGTTGGCTACAAGGGATATACATTTTAATTTAGGGTTGGCTAAGGCTTAGTGAGGCTATATCAAATAATGCCTTAATCATCTCTTTATCAAGCATATGCTAGGATTTCGCCTTGATAGATCTGAGAGATATGTTCTAGAGCTAGTAAGGCAATATTTGAGTTTGCTTGTGTTTCAAAAGTTGTTCTCCTAATTTTACAAGTTCAATGTGATAAATTAATAGTTATGAAGACGTTTAGCTAGTCTAGTTCCATAAAAGAGATTAGCTTCATCATAAATAACATGTTAGAATCCCTTTTTGCCCATTTAGATACGTTCATTCCTTTATCCCATGGAGTCCAATTATTAGCTTACTGAAAATTTGGTTATAGTGCTAAGTTTCACAATTTGCAATCCAAAAATTTTCAAAAATTCTCCAAAATTTTTGATACATAGGAATAATGTAGCTGAATTTAAACAATGCAATGATGTGCATGTAATGATATGCAAGTGCAAATGCAAAGGTATCCCCCCACCCCCCCCCAAACTAAAACCAGACATTGTCCTCAATGTTAATATAATGTGCAAAATCAGATCAAACGTACAAAAATTTTAAGGAAGCATAATATTTATTAAGCATGGTAAATTTTTGAACAAAAAGCAAATAAAAGAGACATACGGTTGCAAGTTAAAACTAGGGCATGTAATATATTACAATAAAGATTCTATCCTATAGTCTTAGCTCTAAAAGGCCTCTGATGATGATGATGGTGATCCTTGCTCCTCTTCCTCCTCATCCTCCTTATTCAATTTGTCCATTAGTATGTCCAGCTTATTATGTGCTTCTTGGAGGCTGTCTTTGATAGCTCGTATCCTGCCATATATTGTGGTCTCCATGCATTGCAGGTATGCAAGGACCGGATCTGTCGGTGGTGGTGTGTATGGGGCACTCGAATGGGGGATTCTTCGAACATCTGCCCTTGCCCTTCTTCTTGAGGCTGTGAAGTCTCACCAGGTCTCTCCCTTGCTTTGTCTCTCCGAGGGATGGTGTTTTCTTTGGCGTCTACCAAGTAGCATTTGTTGCCCACCTTCTTACATATGCCCATGGATATGTAGATAGTTTGATTAATTCTCGATGTCCCAGTAACAAAGCGCAGTTTGTGATGTCCTGGAACAAAGCCAAATGGAGGGCAATGGTGGTGACAAGGCCTCCAAGCACAATGTGCCCGGTAGTCTATTGGCAGAGCCATCGAAGATGGTTGCACAAGAAGAACCTAGTGTTGCACCGCTGTCCGGTGACCATACACCATAAAAAGAAAAGCTCGTTGGCTTTGACAACGCCAAGGCTATCGCCATGGCCCATGATGGTGTGGGCGGCGAACCGATGCATGTATCGCAATGCTAAACTAGTGATGCCCATTGATTTGGATTTGCTGGAGTTGTAGGGCTCTGTGTTTGGTGCAATGGAATCTCAAAAGTTGATGTTGTTGTACAGCATGCGATTCCTTGGGATTTCTTGGTGGCCGGTACTCTCAAAGCCGAAGATGGCATTGAACTCGTCCATGTTCATTACCCGGTCTACACCAAGTAGGCGAAACTCAATTCTGCCCCTGTCCTCCCTATCGGTGGGCCATAGGTTGGCCTTGAAACTACGCAAAAATTCCAGCATTGTGTCTTTGTAGGCCGAAAATTGGAGTTGGGCGAACCTTGTCCACCCAATGCTGTCAAGTAGCCCATTGATTTCTTTTTGCAACCCAATTTGCTCTAAGAGCGGAAAATCCATATATTTGGTGGAGGACATTTTTCAAGCGTGAAGTCGGGTGCACATTGCTTTGTGGGCATCATCTCGAAATCCCTAAGGAATAGAGATTTCGGGTTATGGAGCAGGTTATGGCTGTGGTTGAGGTAGAGGAGGGGCTTGTTGAGATGATTGGGGAGTGGCTACTCTCAATCTTGGGCATTGGCTTGGAGGCTGGGGTGGAGAAGGTGAGGATTCTCCTCTTTGCCTTGAAGAAGAGTTGATCCTTCTTGCAGATCTCTTTGCAGGAGCCATGGGTTTGTTTTTAGGAAGGAGAAGAGTAGGATTTTAGTGAAGGGAGATGAGATTTAAGAGGTTTTTATAGGCTAGGAAGGGAGTAGATGAAGGGTTTTGTGTTTATGAAGGGTTTTAATGCTAAGGGTGTATTTAAAGAGCCGTTAGGACTCTTCATTTTGTGCTTTTTGCGCCCCAGGAGTCACGTTTGCAGCGAAATACACAGGTCGTGTATCACTACACGGGTCCCAACATGTAGGGCCATGTAAATTTCTGCCTGAAATTTTCAAAATCTATCATAGTACACGGCCTGTGTAAATCATCTCTGGGACCCGTGTAACTTTCTGTCTCTTGGGTTACCTTACTGGATATGTTACACGGCCCGTGTAAAATTCAATTAGCCCTGTGTAACCTTTTGTCTCTTAGTTATTCTACTAGAGACATTACACGGTCCGTGTAAAGAGGGATGTGGACCCGTGTAATTTTCTGT
Organism: Hevea brasiliensis; assembly: GCF_030052815.1. Classification (NCBI taxonomy): domain Eukaryota; kingdom Viridiplantae; phylum Streptophyta; class Magnoliopsida; order Malpighiales; family Euphorbiaceae; genus Hevea; species Hevea brasiliensis. The sequence goes on along the minus strand of NC_079499.1, from coordinate 76,959,399 downwards.
CTCCCAAAGGGTCAAGATTGCATGAAATTTATGGACTTCCAGAAAGTTACACGGGGTGTGAACTACAAGTACACGACCTATGTAATTTTCTGATTTTTCAAATCTTTGGCAAATGAAAAATTTTGTCATTATAACACATGAAATGGATGCAAAGATTAACAATAGAGTTACTTCCCCGATTTTGTTCAATTTTTCCTTTTGTGGTTTTGACTTGGTGATTCCCTTCCTCTCTTGATCTTTATTCTCCTTTTCAAAAAATCCTACAAAATGAAATGCTAATGAGTATGAAACAAAAATTCAATATTGAAGAAAAAGAAAAGAAGAAAAGTTTAGAAAAATTTTGGGTAGCCTCTCAAAAAGTGCTTGTTTATAGTCTTTAGCTGGACTTTGCTTGTTTATGGTCTGTCAGTAGGAGAATTGAGAGTGCAATTTACTCCCGTTTCTATGGGTTCTCCTTGAAAGTAAGGCTTCAGCCTCTACCCATTGACTTTGAATGCACCTGAGGTTTCGCTCCATACCTTTACTGCTCCATATGGGAAGACTTGGGTGACGTTGAAAGGTCCAAACCATCTTGATTTCAGCTTTCTCGGAAAAGAGTTTCAATCGAGAGTTGAACAAGAGGACAAGATCTCCTTCTTTTATCTCTTTCCTTACCATGCGCCTATCATGCCATCTTTTTGTTTTATCCTTGAAGATTTTGGCATTTTCGTATGCATCCTATCGGATTTCTTCCAACTCATTCAGTTGTAAGACCCTTTTCTCACCAGCATCTTTAAGGTCGAAGTTTAAGATCTAAATTGCCCAGTAAGCTTTATGCTCAAATTCAATAGGGAGATGACATAATTTTTCATAAACCAGACAGAAGGGTATTGTGCCAATTGGGGTTTTGTATGTGGTGCAGTATGCCGAAAGTGTATCATCTAACTTTATGCACCAGTCCTTCCTGGATCTGTTTACGGTTTTCTCCAGAATCTGCTTCAGTTCCCTATTTGAGATTTCTACTTGACCGCTGGTTTGAGGATGGTAAGGTGTGGCCACTTTGTGAGTCACTCTATACTTTTTTAGTAGTGTTTCAAATTATTGGCTGCAGAAGTGACTTCCTCCATCACTGATTATTGCTCGTGGTGCTCCAAATCTTGTGAAAATATTTTTCTTAAGGAACCTTGTGACCACTCTAGCATCGTTGGTTGGTCTCGCAATTGCTTCTACCCATTTTGATACACAATCAACTCCAACCAGAATATACTTGTTTCCACGAGAAGAGGGAAATGGGCCCATGAAGTCTATTCCCCATACATTAAACAATTCTATCTCAAGTATACCATGCAGTGGCATTTCATTTCTTCTTGAGCTGTTACCTGTTCTTTGGCATTGATCACAACCTAGCACAAAGGATCTTACATCCTTAAACAGATGTGGCCAGTAAAACCTTGCTTGCAAAATTTTTGCTGTAGTTTTTGAGGTGCCGAAATGTCCTCCATATAGTGATGAATGACAGTGATAAATGACACTTTCCATATCTTCCTTTGGTATGCATCTTCTTATCAGCCCATCATTACATCTCTTATATAGTAGAGGTTCCTCCCATAAGTAATATCTCACATCATGTAGGAATTTCTTCCTTTGCTGATAGGTCATGTTTGGAGGTAGTATCCTGCATACAAGAAAGTTAACAAAATCAGCGTACCATGAAGCATTGGAGAATGCAAGTAATTGCTCATCAGGAAATGAATCATCAATTGGCAAATCTTCGAAGTCCTCCATGTACTCCAATTTTAGTCTGGAAAGATGGTCAGCTACTACATTTTCATATCCCTTTTTGTCCTTTATTTCAAGGTCAAATTCTTGTAGGAGTAGGATCCATTGAATCAGCCTTGGTTTTGCTTCCTTCTTGTTCAAAAGGTATCGGATTGCAGCATGATCTATAAATACAATGACTTTTGACCCAATGAGGTAAGATCTGAACTTGTCCATTACAAATAACACTACTAGGAATTCCTTTTTTGTGGTGGCATAATTGATTTTCGCATCATCTAATGTCTTGCTAGCATAGTAAATAGCATGGAGTTTTTTTATCCTTTCTTTGCTCAAGCACTGCTCCAACTGTAAAGTCGCTCGCGTCGCACATAACTTCGAATGGTAGCTCCCAATTCGTTGGCTACATTATTGGTGCTGATATCAGGGCTTCTTTTATCCTATTAAAGGAAACAAGGCAATTTTCATCAAAATCAAAGGGAACATCTTTGCTTAACAAGTTAGTAAGCGGCTTAGCTATTTTGGAAAAGTCCTTGATAAATCTTCTATAGAATCCTGCATGTCCCAAAAAGCTTCACACTCCTTTGACTGATGTTAATGGAGGCATGTTTTCAATGATCTCAATTTTTGCCTTATCTACTTTAATTCCTCTTTCTATTATCAAATGTCCCAAAACTATACCTTCCCTTACCATAAAATAGCATTTTTCCCAATTTAGGACCAGGTTTGATTCCTCACATCTTTACAGCACCTTAGATAAATTAGCTAGGCAATCATCAAAAGTAGTTCCACAGACAGAAAAATCATCCATAAAAAACTTCCATGATATCTTCAATATAATCAGAAAAAGATAGGCTTCATGCATCTTTGAAAAGGTAGCAGGGGCATTACAAAGGCCAAAAAGCATTCTCCTATATGCAAATGTTTCATAGGGACAAGTGAATGTTGTCTTTTCTTGATCTTTTAGGTGAATAGGAATTTGAAAGAATCTCGAATACCCATCTAGATAACAGAAATAGGAGTGTTTTGCCAATCTTTCTAACATTTGGTCAATAAAAGGGAGAGGAAAATGGTCTTTTTCTGGTGGCATGGTTCAATTTCCTATAGTCTATGCACGTTTGCCAACCAGTGACTACTCTGGTAGGGATTAGTTCATTGCTTGCATTTTGGATAACAGTTGTCCCACCTTTCTTGGGAACTACATGTACTGGACTAACCCATTTGCTATCAGAGATTGGGTATAAGATACCTATATCTAGAAGTTTTAAAATTTCTTTCTTGACTACATCTTTCATGTTTGGGTTAAGTCTTCTTTGGTGTTCGATTGTGGGTTTACTATTTTCTTCCATGGGTATCCTATGCATGCAAATCGAAGGGTTGATTCCCTTCAGGTGTTCTATCTTATATCCTATGGCCTTGATATGGATCCTAAGTTCTCTTAGCAATTTTTCCTCTTCTAGTTTAGACAGGCTAGCATTGATTATAACAGGATATTTAGAATTTGAGTCCAGAAATGCATACCTTAGCAAGGGCGGGAGAGGTTTAAACTGTACCTGTTTGGCATTTTCTTGGAGCTTACCTTCAGTTTGTTCCTCCTTCAACTCCTCCATCTCGGAAGCTTTAGCTAATGGTAGGGCTGGATGAGCTACTAACTGTTGTGCACAGGCTGCTATTTCTGTATTTTCATCATCCATAGTGTGGCTGTGCATAATACATGCTTCAAGAGGATCTTTAAGATGTGTCTCATGAAATTCCTTTTCAACATGTTCATTAATTGTGTTGACTTTGAAGCATTCATCAGGTTCAAATTTGTGTTTTATTGTGTCGAACAAGTTGAACTCCACTTCTTCTTCTCCTACTTTGAGAGTTAGTCACCCATTTTTGACATCTATGATAGCTCCGGCAGTTGCCAAGAATGGTCTTCCCAAGATGATAGGAATTTTAACATCTTCTTCCATCTCAAGGACATCAAAATCCACTGGAATGAAGAATTTGCCCACTTTAATTGGAATGTTCTCTAGTATTCCTATAGGATATTTAATAGATCTATTAGCCAATTGCAATGAGATTGATATAGGTTTCAGTTCCTCGATCTCCAGCTTTTTGCATATTGATAGAGGCATTAAACTGACGCTTGCCCCAAGATCACAGAGAGCTTTATCTATTTTCTTATCACCAATTAGGCAAGGTATGGAGAAGCTTCCTAGATATTTTAACTTTGGAAGCAGTTTATTTTGCAGTATGGCACTGCATTCACCTATTAGAGCTACTGTTCCATAGTCTTCTAGCTTTCTCTTCTTTGACAGAATTTTCTTAAGAAATTTGGCATATGATGGCATTTGAGAAAGTGCTTCAGTGAAGGGGATGTTGATGTAGAGTTTTTGTAAAACTTCCAAAAACTTCCCAAACTGCTTGTCTAATTTGGCTTTCTAAAATCTCTGAGGAAAAGTTAGGGGAGGCTGGTATGGTTCTGGTAATTTCTTTATCTTCCTCGCTTCCTCTTCCTGATCTTTCTTAGCTTCTTCCTCCTTTTTCTCTGCTTGGTCTTTAGATTTTTCTATGGTTCCCTCTATCGGTTCCACCTCTGGTTTTACTAAAGTTCTCCCACTCCTCAGTGTAACTGCCTCACAATGCTCCCTTGGATTCATTTCTGGTTGGCTAGGCAGTTTGCCAGCAGCCTTACTGGAGGAGCTTGCTTACTGAGCGATCTGATTCTCAAGCATCTTGTTGTGAGTAGCAAATTGGTCCACTTTGGAAGTCAGCTATTTAATCAATTCAGTTTGTTGTTGTTGAGCTGCTAGGAACCCTTCCATCATGGTTTCCATAGCCATTTCCAGTTTAGGTTGTTGGTGCTAGAGAGGTGGTGGTGGCTGTGCAAAGTTTTGACCTCTGTTCTGAAATCCAGGGGGTGCTAGTGATTTGTACCCTTGTTGCTTGTTTATTGGCTGGTTCTGCTGATTGGACCATGAGAAATTTGGGTGGTTCCTCCATCTAGGGTTGTAAGTATTTGAATATGGATTGTTGGGTTGCCTCTGGTTGAAGTTTCCTTCATTATTCACATAGTTCATCTGTTCCGAGGAAGGTTCATTGAAATTGTTGTATTCTGAATTTATGTATCCCCCTCTATAGCTGTCTTCATGTTGACTGTTTGTACTAACTGCGTTGGCTTGCATCTTCTCGAGTTTCCTTGTGAGCTGATCGAATTGAGCATTTATCATGCTTAGGGCTTCTACTTCTAGTACACCTGCAGTTTTCCTTGCATTTCCTCTTTCAGTCGACCAGTCATAGTTATGGTATGCCACCCTTTCTAGAAGTTCAAGTGCTTGTGGCACTGTTTTCTCCATTAGATCACCTTCTGCAGTTGAATCAACTGTGCTCCTTATAGAGGGTAGTAACCCATTATAGAAGTGTTGCATTAATAGCCAATCTTCTATATCATGGTGTGGACATTCACTTTACAGATCTTTATATCTTTCCCATGCGTTATATAGTGATTCTCCTTCCTTTTGTCTGAAGGTGTTAAGCTCAAGTCTTATTTTTGCACTCTTTACAGGTGGAAAATACCTTGCTAGAAAAACTTGAGAGAGATTCTCCCAATTAGTGAACGTTCCAGCTGGTTGCGAATGTAACCACTTCCTTGCTCTATCCTGAAGGGAGAATGGGAATGCTCTGAGTCTTATTGCTTGATCAGACACTCCATTCATCTTGAATGTATCACATAGGGCAAGAAAGCACTGGAGGTGATAGTGTGGGTCTTCTGTAGGCAAACCTGCAAACTGAGTTTGTTGAATCATTGGAGCCATGCTGGTTTTAGTTCAAAGTTGTTGGCTTCCACTGTGGGTCTAGTGACACTGGGCTGAAATCCTTAGACAGATGGAGCTTTGTAATCTCTCAAGAGTCTCGGTCTATCATTATTATCGCCCATGGTTGGAAATTCGGGATCTCCTTGACTGTGCTCTTAATGTTTCCTTTCCCTCCTAATGGCTTTTAGAGTTCTGTCTATCTCTGGATCACAGTCCAATATTTCTTCTTCTGGCCTTGTTCTGGTCATATACCAGATTAAGAACCTGAGAGAAAAGAAGAAAAATATAAGTAGTAAAATAAAATTATATAATAAATATAATTGCCTAAATCAGCTAAATTGCCTATCGCTTGATATCACTATAGCCAAAGACTCCCCGGCAACGGCGCAAAAAACTTTTTTGCTGGTTTTACAACCCCGCAAGTGCATGGATCGCTAATAAGTAATAAAGTGATAAGTAGAGTCTCATTCCCACAAGGACCTTTGTTTAGCAAGTACCAATTTACACAGTAATCTTGACTATCTAGTCTATCGAATATTTAGGGAATGAAGTTTATTAACTTTAAACACTAGAATAGTAAACTTAAAATGAAGTGATCTATTTTTGGAACAATCCTGGAATTAGGATTTTACACTTGAATCTTATTAGGGATGTTATCTCGTTTATTTACTGAATTGAGGTTCGTTTTCTTTGATGAAAATTAGCCGTAAGTTATCCTAAATCCTCTCTCAAGGCATTTAGGGTGTATTTTAATTAACACAAACCCTACATTTGTAACATCCTCCCGGTAGCAATTCCGTACATCCTACTGTTCCGGTGACCGGTGTCGGTCTAGACAGCTAGAACGTCTGGAAAAATAATTAAATTTAAGTGAGGGACCATAATTAACTCAAATATTAATGAGAAAAATTTAGTAAAAATTTTAGAAATAAAATACAGTTAAGTTAAAAGAGCCGGTGCCCAAGCGATGGGTAACCAGAGGTAACTTGCGGTTCTCGCAACGAGGAGCCCTAGACCCGGGGGAAAAATCATAAAATAATTTTTGGGACTCCAGAGAAGGGTTATTGAGGTTCCTGTGGCATTAGAATGCCAAGAAAATATTTAGAAAAATTTTTCAATCGGTACAGCCAATTTTGACCCATTAAGCCAAACGGAGGGCATTTTGGTCATTTCGCTTTCCGAGGTGATTTTTGGCCGACTTGTCCAGTTGAGTAAATAATTAATAAAACATAAAATATGAATACAAATTACTAGAAATCAAATTGAAAATGATTAGTGGAGGAAAGGAAAGAAAATGAAGAAAAAGCTCAATTATGACATCTTGATGATGTCATTTACAAATTGTGACCAATCACAAATAAGCTACCATTTGACTAAACTATTAAAAGACATAAATGAAGACCAAAATAACACAAATTACAGCAGCCATTCTTCTTCTTCTTCTTCCCCAAAACGTGACTCTTCCCATCTCCCTCCATTGATGAGCTTGGCAAGCTCATGAAACCCTAAACTCCCACCATGTTTCCTTGAGTTCCCAACACTAAATTTTACCCTAGAACCTTGCTTAATATTTTGGGAGCTAAAAGAGGAGAAGAAATTGAAGTTTTGGGTTGGCTTGGATTTAAGCTACAAGAGGTTAGTGCACTATATATCAAAAACTCTTTAATTTCATGCATAGGAACTTGAATTTAGCAAGAATTTGTAAATTAAGTGGATGAAATTTATGTATATGTACTCCATAAATTTCGGCTGCCCTAGGGAGAAATAGGATTGAGTATTTTTGAATGGACTTGGAATGAATTAGAAATCATGAATAAAGTATATAAATATAAGGAAATGAGTTAGTTAGTCAACTAGGGTAACTTGTACAAAATCTTGAATTTGAGCTAGGGTTTTGGGAGTAAAGTGTGGACTTGGATTATGAATTGATTAGAGAACATTTTAATGGTCAATTAGTGACCATTTTAGGTAGATTGACCAACAAATGGACTGAAAAATGAGATTGCAAAGTGAGGTTGCAAACTGCCCTAGGACAGCAGCATAGGGACTAAAAATTCAGTCCCTTTGCACTCCATAACTTGGGCTGTGCTAGTCCAATTGGTGTTTGGCCAATTGGACATGAAACTAGGCTTATAATGGCACATTTTTGCTGAAGAAACCATGCCCAAAAGACCAAAGCAAGAGGACCAAAACTTGGCCCCAATCCGGATACCCTGAAACTGCCTCTGCAGAATTGACCAAATGAACAGTAACTGTTCATTTGGCCATAACTCACTGTAGATTTGGTCAATTGGCCTGAAATTTTTACAGCAACAATTTAAGACATAGACAAACAACTTTCATGAAGGAACCTACCCCAAATTATGGCCAGAACCCATTCAACCAAGTGACTCAAGTTACTGTTCATGCACTGTAGATATGGTAAATTTCTGTAGAATGCATATCCGGACAGCTTGGGTTTTTGAGCCATATCTGGAGCTACAAAACTCCAAATGGAGTGATTCAAAAAAGGAAATTCAACTAGACAAAATAAGGAACAACTTTCATGTTTTACATTTCTTCAAATTCCAACAGTAACAGTGTCCAATGGAACAGTGAAGTTGACTCACCAAAACTGAAAAATCTGCTCCTTTGGTTTAATGCTTGGAAATGGTATTAACACTTAATGCCAACAAGTTTTAAACACCAAATGTGGTATGTTGGGAGTGCCAAAGTCAATGTACACATTTTTATTCTAAAAGTCAACATTTTTGTTGACCAATGAGGTGAATAGTGACACCAAAACCAAAAATTTGCAATTTTGCCAAAATGACATAAACTTTGAGAAAGTGACCAAAACTAACAAGTTTTGAATACAAAATGTGGTATGTTGGGAGTATTAAAACCAATGTACCTATTGTTTATGCAAAAGTCAACATTTTAGTTGACTAATGAAATGAATAGTGACATGAAAACTTGAAATTCAAAAATTGTGAAACTTAAAAATGCAAAATGTCCTATTATGCCTAATGTGATTGTTTTGGATAGTTTGGCATTCCAATAGGGTATTGTTTTAGCGATCGCGAAAGGAAAGGCTTTTATGCCTCTATTCATGGCTTTATGCCCGTATCCATGGCTTTTATGCCCGTATTCATGGCTTTTATGCCGATTATGTGATATCATGGCTTTTTAGCCATACTGACTGCATACGTGGTTGACGTTCGCGGTCCCATGGTATGACGGCCCGAGGCACCGCGGTGTCGGTGCCAACGACCGTTATCGATCCGATCGTTCAGTATAGGTTACTTGGGCATGGAAAAGTATAACTGTAAATGAACCGATTGTTAAAGAAAATACGAAAATTAAATATCAGGAATGATTACGATAGAATACAAAGAAACTCAAGATCATGAAGAAAATAATTAACAAAATGCATGAAGAAGTTAATATCATAAAACGTAATTAGCCCTCGACTAAACACTAAGTTGGTAATTATTCAGTTCTTATGAACACAATGGCTAAGAAATTATGATTTTTATATTGCATATTATTTCTTTCTATTTTATTATTTGCACCACTAAGCTTTATGCTTAGCGCTTTGCAACGCGTAGGTATCGAAGATTGACAGAGCGCCATGAGACCACGATTCGGTAAGGCGGTTCCACGATTACGCATAGTGTACGTGTCACCTCACCTGTCGTGATGCATTGGTAGGACGCTAGATGTCATTTTGGTATTTTGTAATTGATTTTATTTTCTCATATGTATTTGAAACTTATGTAATGCATTTTGATATTCATGTAAATAATGAAAAGTGCGGTTGTAAATGGAAAAGTGAATGTTTATATATGAATTATGCATGGTATCATTTGAGATGGATGAATGAGAACTGAGATTGAACATTATTGAGAATTTGATAAATGGAGTTGAGATGATGGAAAATGAATATAGGAAGTGTTTTTCACAGGTTCCGAAGAACTGTTTTCTCCATTTTTAGCCGGTATTCTGTCGGATTTTCTTTAAAATTTTCGGAACCTCAAAGAAATAATAATTTCGATAAATGGCTTAAAATGAATTATATTTCACAAGTTATATTCAAAATTATGATAAAAAAATTAATTAAGATAAAAATAGAGTGCTCGGCACACTGAGTGGCATAACTTGCTCGGCTACACTGTAGTCGGGTAAGGGGTGTCACATTTAGTGGTATCAGAGCACGGTTTAGGCGTTTCTGGGCCTAGATTGAGTCCATACCATGCATTGCATTTGTAAGAGTCGAGATGACACTAACGCAGATCTGTTTGTCTTTGTTAAATAGGATATGGACCCTTCATCGCAGAGGGCAGTGGAAGAAGAAGTAGTAAGTCATATCCCGACTGGGAGTGATATTGGAAATCGGGGAGATCCTGCTCCACCAGTGCAAGAGGTGCCTGTACAACCCCAATAGGCCTTGTTTGAGCAGATGACTGGATTCTTTCGACAGATGACTGGGGTTATTCCACCACTATCTCAGCAGAAATCACCTCTTGGAAAAATTAGGAAATATGGAGCTGTAGATTTCAATGGTAGAAAGGAAGACGATTCTGCAGCGGCTGAGTATTGGTTAGAAAGGACTGAAAGAGTCCTGCAGCAGCTCCATTGCACACCAGAATAGAGTTTGGAGTGTGCAGTTTCTTTGTTACAAGAAGCTGCATATCGGTGGTGGGATGTCGTAACCAAGGTAGTGCCACTAGCCGACGTAACTTGGGAATTCTTTCTGATAGAGTTCAGAAAGAAATATATTACCTGTGTTCATGAAGAGGAACAGAAGAGGAGTGGTGATCAGCAAAAGAGGAAATTTGGACAGTCTAGTAATAAGAGGCCGAGAGAACAGTTAAGTCAGACATATGATCAAAGTAGGAGATCTAGACCCAAGCCTATACCCAGGAGAGATCAACCAGAAACACTAATAGTGAGTGCGCCAGGATTAGCAAGAAAATGTGGCCATTGTAACAAGTGGCATAAAGGTGAATGTAGGGGATTGACTGGAGCCTGTTATAGATTTGGGGCCATAGACTATCGTCTGAAAGATTGTCCTAAGAGCAATATACCACGGACCCAGACAGAGGCCGTGGAAGGACCAAGTACAACAGTAACACCGCTTCCAAATGTCACCCAAACCGGAGAGGAGCAAGAAGCCCCAGATGTGAATTTGAGGTAAAATATTTCTTTTATGATATGCCTAAGTGTATAATGATAGATTCGAAAAGACTAAATGGTACCATGTATACAAAAGAAGTAGACAGATGGAGTAATAGAAAGGTAAAAGAATTATCTTAGAACCAAAAAAACATCCAGTAAATTTCGAGGACGAAATTTAAATTAGAGGGGAAGAGTTGTAACATCCTCCCGGTAGCAATTCCGTACATCCTACTGTTCCGGTGACCGGTGTCGGTCCGGACAGCTAGAACGTCTGGAAAAATAATTAAATTTAAGTGAGGGACCATAATTAACTCAAATATTAATGAGAAAAATTTAGTAAAAATTTTAGAAATAAAATACAGTTAAGTTAAAAGAGCCGGTGCCCAAGCGATGGGTAACCAGAGGTAAGTTGCGGTTCTCGCAACGAGGAGCCCTAGACCCGGGGGAAAAATCATAAAATAATTTTTGGGACTCCAGAGAAGGGTTATTGAGGTTCCTATGGCATTAGAATGCCAAGAAAATATTTAGAAAAATTTTTCAATCGGTACAGCCAATTTTGACCCGTTAAGCCAAACGGAGGGCATTTTGGTCATTTCGCTTTCCGAGGTGATTTTTGGCCGACTTGTCCAGTTGAGTAAATAATTAATATAATATAAAATATGAATAAACATTACTAGAAATCAAATTGAAAATGATTAGTGGAGGAAAGGAAAGAAAATGAAGAAAAAGCTCAATTATGACATCTTGATGATGTCATTTACAAATTGTGACCAATCACAAATAAGCTACCATTTGACTAAACTATTAAAAGACATAAATGAAGACCAAAATAACACAAATTACAGCAGCCATTCTTCTTCTTCTTCTTCCCCAAAACGTGACTCTTCCCATCTCCCTCCATTGATGAGCTTGGCAAGCTCATGAAACCCTAAACTCCCACCATATTTCCTTGAGTTCCCAACACTAAATTTTACCCTAGAACCTTGCTTAATATTTTGGGAGCTAACAGAGGAGAAGAAATTGAAGTTTTGGGTTGGCTTGGATTTAAGCTAAAAGAGGTTAGTGCACCATATATCAAAAACTCTTTAATTTCATGCATAGGAACTTGAATTTAGCAAGAATTTGTAAATTAAGTGGATGAAATTTTTGTATATGTACTCCATAAATTTCGGCTGCCCTAGGGAGAAATAGGATTGAGTGTTTTTGAATGGACTTGGAATGAATTAGAAATCATGAATAAAGTATATAAACATAAGGAAATGAGTTAGTTAGTCAACTAGGGTAACTTGTACAAAATCTTGAATTTGAGGATGGGTTTTGGGAGTAAAGTGTGGACTTGGATTATGAATTGATTAGAGAACATTTTAATGGTAAATTAGTGACCATTTTAGGTAGATTGACCAACAAATGCACTGAAAAATGAGATTGCAAAGTGAGGTTGCAAACTGCCCTAGGACAGCAGCATAGGGACTGAAAATTCAGTCCCTTTGCACTGCCATAACTTGGGCTGTGCTAGTCCAATTGGTGTTTGGCCAATTGTACATGAAACTAGGCTTATAATGGCACATTTTTGCTGAAGAAACCATGCCCAAAAGACCAAAGCAGGAGGACCAAAACTTGGCCCCAATCCGGATACCCTGAAACTGCCTCTGCAGAATTGACCAAATGAACAGTAACTGTTCATTTGGCCATAACTCACTGTAGATTTGGTCAATTGGCCTGAAATATTTACAGCAACAAGTTAAGACATAGACAAACAACTTTCATGAAGGAACCTACCCCAAATTATGGCCAGAACCCATTCAACCAAGTGACTCAAGTTACTGTTCATGCACTGTAGATATGGTAAATTTCTGCAGAATGCATATCCGGACAGCTTGGGTTTTTGAGCCATATCTGGAGCTACAAAACTCCAAATGGAGTGATTCAAATAATGGAATTCAACTAGACAAAATAAGGAACAACTTTCATGTTTTACATTTCTTTAAATTCCAACAGTAACAGTGTCCAATGGAACAGTGAAGTTGACTCACCAAAACTGAAAAATCTGCTCCTTTGGTTTAATGCTTGGAAATGGTATTAACACTTAATGCCAACAAGTTTTAAACACCAAATGTGGTATGTTGGGAGTGCCAAAGTCAATGTACACATTTTTATTCTAAAAGTAAACATTTTTGTTGACCAATGAGGTGAATAGTGACACCAAAACCAAAAAATTAGCAATTTTGTCAAAATGACCTAAACTTTGAGAAAGTGACCAAAACTAACAAGTTTTGAATACAAAATGTGGTATGTTGGGAGTATTAAAACCAATGTACCTATTGTTTATGCAAAAGTCAACATTTTAGTTGACTAATGAAATGAATAGTGACATGAAAACTTGAAATTCAAAAATTGTGAAACTTAAAAATGCAAAATGCCCTAGTAGGCCTAATTTGATTGGTTTGGATAGTTTGGCATGCCAATAGGGTATTGTTTTAGCAGTACTGCGAAAGGAAAGGCTTTTATGCCTGTATTCATGGCTTTATGCCCGTATCCATGGCTTTTATGCCCGTATTCATGGCTTTTATGCCGATTATGTGATATCATGGCTTTTTAGCCATACTGACTGCATACGTGGTTGACGTTCTGCGTCCCATGGTATGACGGCCCGAGGCACCGTGGTGTCCAGTGCCAACGACCCGTTATCCAGTCCAGTCGTTCAGTATAGGTTACTTGGGCATGGAAAAGTATAACTGTAAATGAACTGATTGTTAAAGAAAATACGAAAATTAAATATCAGGAATGATTACGATAGAATACAAAGAAACTCAAGATCATGAAGAAAATAATTAACAAAATGCATGAAGAAGTTAATATCATAAAACGTAATTAGCCCTCGACTAAACACTAACTTGGTAATTATTCAGTTCTTATGAACACAATGGCTAAGAAATTATGATTTTTATATTGCATATTATTTCTTTCTATTTTATTATTTGCACCACTAAGCTTTATGCTTAGCGCGTCGCTTTTGCAACGCGTAGAGTGCGAAGATTGAAAGAGCGCCATAGACCACGATTCGGAAGGCGGTTCACGATTCTGCATAGTGTCATGTCATCTCACCGTCGCAGATGCATTGGTAGGACGCTAGATGTCATTTTGGTATTTTGTAATTGATTTTATTTTCTCATATGTATTTGAAACTTATGTAATGTATTTTGATATTCATGTAAATAATGAAAAGTGTGGTTGTAAATGGAAAAGTGAATGTTTATATATGAATTATGCATGGTATCATATGAGATTGATGAATGAGAACTGAGATTGAACATTGTTGAGAATTTGATAAATGGAGTTGAGATGATGGAAAATGAATATAGGAAGTGTTTTTCACAGGTTCCGAAGAACTGTTTTCTCCATTTTTAGCCGGTATTCTGCCGGATTTTCTTTAAAATTTTCGGAACCTCAAAGAAATAATAATTTCGATAAATGGCTTAAAATGAATTATATTTCACAAGTTATATTCAAAATTATGATAAAAAATTAATTAAGATAAAAATAGAGTGCTCGGCACACTGAGTGGCATAACTTGCTCGGCTACACTGTAGTCGGGTAAGGGGTGTCACATTTAGTGGTATCAGAGCACGGTTTAGGCGTTTCTGGGCCTAGATTGAGTCCATACCATGCATTGCATTTGTAAGAGTCGAGGTGACACTAACGCAGATCTGTTTGTCTTTGTTAAATAGGATATGGACCCTTCATCGCAGAGGGCAGTGGAAGAAGAAGTAGTAAGTCATATCCCGACTGGGAGTGATATTGGAAATCGGGGAGATCCTGCTCCACCAGTGCAAGAGGTGCCTGTACAACCCCAACAGGCCTTGTTTGAGCAGATGACTGGATTCTTTCGACAGATGACTGGGGTTATTCCACCACTATCTCAGCAGAAATCACCTCTTGGAAAAATTAGGAAATATGGAGCTGTAGATTTCAATGGTAGAAAGGAAGACGATTCTGCAGCGGCTGAGTATTGGTTAGAAAGGACTGAAAGAGTCCTGCGGCTCCATTGCACACGAGCGAGTTTGGAGTGTGCGGTTTCTTTATTACAAGAAGTGCATATCGGTGGTGGGATGTCGTAACCAAGGTAGTGCCACCAGCCGACGTAACTTGGGAATTCTTTCTGATAGAGTTCAGAAAGAAATATATTACCTGTGTTCATGAAGAGGAACAGAAGAGGAGTGGTGATCAGCAAAAGAGGAAATTTGGACAGTCTAGTAATAAGAGGCCGAGAGAACAGTTAAGTCAGACATATGATCAAAGTAGGAGATCTAGACCCAAGCCTATACCCAGGAGAGATCAACCAGAAACACTAATAGTGAGTGCGCCAGGATTAGCAAGAAAATGTGGCCATTGTAACAAGTGGCACAAAAGGTGAATGTAGGGGATTGACTGGAGCCTGTTATAGATGTGGGGCCATAGACCATCGTCTGAAAGATTGTCCTAAGAGGAATATACCATGGACCTGCATGCAGGCCGTGGAAGGACCAAGTACAACAGTAACACCACTTCCAAATGTCACCCAAGCCGGAGAGGAGCAAGAAGACCCAGATGTGAATTTGAGGTAAAATATTTCTTTTATGATATGCCTAAGTGTATAATGATAGATTCGAAAAGACTAAATGGTACCATGTATACAAAAGAAGTAGACAGATGGAGTTATAGAAAGGTAAAAGAATTATCTTAGAACCAAAAAACATCCAGTAAATTTCGAGGACGAAATTTAAATTAGAGGGTAAGAGTTGTAACATCCTACCGGGAGCAATTCCAGTACATCCTCTCATTCGGTGACCGGTGTCGGTCCGGACAGCTAGAACGTCTGGAAAAATAATTAAATTTAAGTGAGGGACCATAATTAACTCAAATATTAATGAGAAAAATTTAGTCAAAATTTTAGAAATAAAATACAGTTAAGTTAAAAGAGCCGGTGCCCAAGCGATGGGTAATCAGAGGTAAGTTGCGGTTCTCGCAACGAGGAGCCCTAGACCCGGGGGAAAAATCATAAAATAATTTTTGGGACTCCAGAGAAGGGTTATTGAGGTTCCTATGGCATTAGAATGCCAAGAAAATATTTAGAAAAAAATTTTCAATCGGTACAGCCAATTTTGACCCGTTAAGCCAAACGGAGGGCATTTTGGTCATTTCGCTTTCCGAGGTGATTTTTGGCCGACTTGTCCAGTTGAGTAAATAATTAATATAACATAAAATATGAATAAATATTACTAGAAATCAAATTGAAAATGATTAGTGGAGGAAAGGAAAGAAAATGAAGAAAAAGATCAATTATGACATCTTGATGATGTCATTTACAAATTGTGACCAATCACAAATAAGCTACCATTTGACTAAACTATTAAAAGACATAAATGAAGACCAAAATAACACAAATTACAGCAGCCATTCTTCTTCTTCTTCTTCCCCAAAACGTGACTCTTCCCATCTCCCTCCATTGATGAGCTTGGCAAGCTCATGAAACCCTAAACTCCCACCATATTTCCTTGAGTTCCCAACACTAAATTTTACCCTAGAACCTTGCTTAATATTTTGGGAGCTAAAAGAGGAGAAGAAATTGAAGTTTTGGGTTGGCTTGGATTTAAGCTACAAGAGGTTAGTGCACTATATATCAAAAACTCTTTAATTTCATGCATAGGAACTTGAATTTAGCAAGAATTTGTAAATTAAGTGGATGAAATTTATGTATATGTACTCCATAAATTTTGGCTGCCCTAGGGAGAAATAGGATTGAGTGTTTTTGAATGGACTTGGAATGAATTAGAAATCATGAATAAAGTATATAAACATAAGGAAATGAGTTAGTTAGTCAACTAGGGTAACTTGTACAAAATCTTGAATTTGAGCTAGGGTTTTGGGAGTGAAGTGTGGACTTGGATTATGAATTGATTAGAGAACATTTTAATGGTCAATTAGTGACCATTTTAGGTAGATTGACCAACAAATGGACTGAAAAATGAGATTGCAAAGTGAGGTTGCAACCGCCCTAGACAAGAAAGATAGGGACTGAAAATTCAGTCCCTTTGCACTACCATAACTTGGGCTGTGCTAGTCCAATTGGTGTTTGACCAATTGGACATGAAACTAGGCTTATAATGGCACATTTTTGCTGAAGAAACCATGCCCAAAAGACCAAAGCAAGAGGACCAAAACTTGGCCCCAATCCGGATACCCTGAAACTGCCTCTGAAGAATTGACCAAATGAACAGTAACTGTTCATTTGGCCATAACTCACTGTAGATTTGGTCAATTGGCCTGAACTTTTTACAGCAATAAGTTAAGACATAGACAAACAACTTTCATGAAGGAACCTACCCCAAATTATGGCCAGAACCCATTCAACCAAGTGACTCAAGTTACTGTTCATGCACTGTAGATATGGTAAATTTCTGTAGAATGCATATCCGGACAGCTTGGGTTTTTGAGCCATATCTGGAGCTACAAAACTCCAAATGGAGTGATTCAAAAAAGGAAATTCAACTAGACAAAATAAGGAACAACTTTCATGTTTTACATTTCTTCAAATTCCAACAGTAACAGTATCCAATGGAACAGTGAAGTTGACTCACCAAAACTGAAAAATCTGCTCCTTTGGTTTAATGCTTGGAAATGGTATTAACACTTAATGCCAACAAATTTTAAACACCAAATGTGGTATGTTGGGAGTGCCAAAGTCAATGTACACATTTTTATTCTAAAAGTCAACATTTTTGTTGACCAATGAGGTGAATAGTGACACCAAAACCAAAAAATTAGCAATTTTGCCAAAATGACCTAAACTTTGAGAAAGTGACCAAAACTAACAAGTTTTGAATACAAAATGTGGTATGTTGGGAGTATTAAAACCAATGTACCTATTGTTTATGCAAAAGTCAACATTTTAGTTGACTAATGAAATGAATAGTGACATGAAAACTTGAAATTCAAAAATTGTGAAACTTAAAAATGCAAAATGCCCTAGTAGGCCTAATGTGATTGGTTTGGATAGTTTGGCATGCCAATAGGGTATTGTTTTAGCAGTACTGCGAAAGGAAAGGCTTGTATGCCTGTATTCATGGCTTTATGCCCGTATCCATGGCTTTTATTCTCGTATTCATGGCTTTTATGCCGATTATGTGATATGATGGCTTTTTAGCCATACTGACTGCATACGTGGTTGACGTTCTGCGTCCCATGGTATGATGGCCCGAGGCATCGCGGTGTCCAGTGCCAACGACCGTTATCGATCCACTGCTCAAGATAGGTTACTTGGGCATGGAAAAGTATAACTGTAAATGAACTGATTGTTAAAGAAAATACGAAAATTAAATATCAGGAATGATTACGATAGAATACAAAGAAACTCAAGATCATGAAGAAAATAATTAACAAAATGCATGAAGAAGTTAATATCATAAAACGTAATTAGCCCTCGACTAAACACTAAGTTGGTAATTATTCATATCTTATGAACACAATGGCTAAGAAATTATTATTTTTATATTGCATATTATTTCTTTCTATTTTATTATTTGCACCACTAAGCTTTATGCTTAGCGTCGCTTTGCAATGCGTAGGTATCGAAGATTGGACAGAGCGCCATGAGACCACGATTCGGTAAGGCGGTTCACGATTCTGCATAGTGTGCGTGTCACCTCACCGTGTGATGCATTGGTAGGACGCTAGATGTCATTTTGGTATTTTGTAATTGATTTTATTTTCTCATATGTATTTGAAACTTATGTAATGTATTTTGATATTCATGTAAATAATGAAAAGTGTGGTTGTAAATGGAAAAGTGAATGTTTATATATGAATTATGCATGGTATCATTTGAGATGGATGAATGAGAACTGAGATTGAACATTGTTGAGAATTTGATAAATGGAGTTGAGATGATGGAAAATGAATATAGGAAGTGTTTTTCACAGGTTCCAAGAACTGCTTTCTCCATTTTTAGCCAGATTCTTTGGATTTTCTTTAAAATTTTCGGAACCTCAAAGAAATAATAATTTCGATAAATGGCTTAAAATGAATTATATTTCACAAGTTATATTCAAAATTATGATAAAAAAATTAATTAAGATAAAAATAGAGTGCTCGGCACACTGAGTGGCATAACTTGCTCGGCTACACTGTAGTCGGGTAAGGGGTGTCACATTTAGTGGTATCAGAGCACGGTTTAGGCGTTTCTGGGCCTAGATTGAGTCCATACCATGCATTGCATTTGTAAGAGTCGAGGTGACACTAACGCGGATCTGTTTGTCTTTGTTAAATAGGATATGGACCCTTCATCGCAGAGGGCAGTGGAAGAAGAAGTAGTAAGTCATATCCCGACTGGGAGTGATATTGGAAATCGGGGAGATCCTGCTCCACCAGTGCAAGAGGTGCCTGTACAACCCCAACAGGCCTTGTTTGAGCAGATGACTGGATTCTTTCGACAGATGACTGGGGTTATTCCACCACTATCTCAGCAGAAATCACCTCTTGGAAAAATTAGGAAATATGGAGCTGTAGATTTCAATGGTAGAAAGGAAGACGATTCTGCAGCGGCTGAGTATTGGTTAGAAAGGACTGAAAGAGTCCTGCAGCAGCTCCATTGCACACCAGAACAGAGTTTGGAGTGTGCAGTTTCTTTGTTACAAGAAGCTGCATATCGGTGGTGGGATGTCGTAACCAAGGTAGTGCCACCAGCCGACGTAACTTGGGAATTCTTTCTGATAGAGTTCAGAAAGAAATATATTACCTGTGTTCATGAAGAGGAACAGAAGAGGAGTGGTGATCAGCAAAAGAGGAAATTTGGACAGTCTAGTAATAAGAGGCCGAGAGAACAGTTAAGTCAGACATATGATCAAAGTAGGAGATCTAGACCCAAGCCTATACCCAGGAGAGATCAACCAGAAACACTAATAGTGAGTGCGCCAGGATTAGCAAGAAAATGTGGCCATTGTAACAAGTGGCATAAAGGTGAATGTAGGGGATTGACTGGAGCCTGTTATAGATGTGGGGCCATAGACCATCGTCTGAAAGATTGTCCTAAGAGGAATATACCACGGACCCAGACAGAGGCCGTGGAAGGACCAAGTACAACAGTAACACCACTTACAAATGTCACCAAAGCCGGAGAGGAGCAAGAAGCCCCAGATGTGAATTTGAGGTAAAATATTTCTTTTATGATATGCCTAAGTGTATAATGATAGATTCGAAAAGACTAAATGGTACCATGTATACAAAAGAAGTAGACAGATGGAGTAATAGAAAGGTAAAAGAATTATCTTAGAACCAAAAAACATCCAGTAAATTTCGAGGACGAAATTTAAATTAGAGGGGAAGAGTTGTAACATCCTCCCGGGAGCAATTCCGTACATCCTACTGTTCCGGTGACCGGTGTCGGTCCGGATAGCTAGAACGTCTGGAAAAATAATTAAATTTAAGTGAGGGACCATAATTAACTCAAATATTAATGAGAAAAATTTAGTAAAAATTTTAGAAATAAAATACAGTTAAGTTAAAAGAGCCGGTGCCCAAGCGATGGGTAACCAGAGGTAAGTTGCGGTTCTCGCAACGAGGAGCCCTAGACCCGGGGGAAAAATTATAAAATAATTTTTGGGACTCCAGAGAAGGGTTATTGAGGTTCCTATGGCATTAGAATGCCAAGAAAATATTTAGAAAATTTTTTCAGTCGGTACAGCCAATTTTGACCCGTTAAGCCAAACGGAGGGCATTTTAGTCATTTCGCTTTCCGAGGTGATTTTTTGCCTACTTGTCCAGTTGAGTAAATAATTAATATAACATAAAATATGAATAAACATTACTAGAAATCAAATTGAAAATGATTAGTGGAGGAAAGGAAAGAAAATGAAGAAAAAGCTCAATTATGACATCTTGATGATGTCATTTACAAATTGTGACCAATCACAAATAAGCTATCATTTGACTAAACTATTAAAAGACATAAATGAAGACCAAAATAACACAAATTACAGCAGCCATTCTTCTTCTTCTTCTTCCCCAAAACGTGACTCTTCCCATCTCCCTCCATTGTTGAGCTTGGCAAGCTCATGAAACCCTAAACTCCCACCATATTTCCTTGAGTTCCCAACACTAAATTTTACCCTAGAACCTTGCTTAATATTTTGGGAGCTAAAAGAGGAGAAGAAATTGAAGTTTTGGGTTGGTTTGGATTTAAGCTACAAGAGGTTAGTGCACTATATATCAAAAACTCTTTAATTTCATGCATAGGAACTTGAATTTAGCAAGAATTTGTAAATTAAGTGGATGAAATTTATGTATATGTACTCCATAAATTTCGGCTGCCCTAGGGAGAAATAGGATTGAGTGTTTTTGAATGGACTTGGAATGAATTAGAAATCATGAATAAAGTATATAAACATAAGGAAATGAGTTAGTTAGTCAACTAGGGTAACTTGTACAAAATCTTGAATTTGAGCTAGGGTTTTGGGAGTAAAGTGTGGACTTGGATTATGAATTGATTAGAGAACATTTTAATGGTCAATTAGTGACCATTTTAGGTAGATTGACCAACAAATGGACTGAAAAATGAGATTGCAAAGTGAGGTTGCAACTGCCCTAGGATACAGCATAGGGACTGAAAATTCAGTCCCTTTGCACTGCCATAACTTGGGCTGTGCTAGTCCAATTGGTGTTTGGCTAATTGGACATGAAACTAGGCTTATAATGGCACATTTTTGCTGAAGAAACCATGCCCAAAAGACCAAAGCAAGAGGACCAAAACTTGGCCCCAATCCGGATACCCTGAAACTGCCTCTGCAGAATTGACCAAATGAACAGTAACTATTCATTTGGCCATAACTCACTGTAGATTTGGTCAATTGGCCTGAAATGTTTACAGAAACAAGTTAAGACATAGACAAACAACTTTCATGAAGGAACTTACCCCAAATTATGGCCAGAACCCATTCAACCAAGTGACTCAAGTTACTGTTCATGCACTATAGATATGGTAAATTTCTGCAGAATGCATATCCGGACAGCTTGGGTTTTTGAGCCATATCTGGAGCTACAAAACTCCAAATGGAGTGATTCAAAAAAGGAAATTCAACTAGACAAAATAAGGAACAACTTTCATGTTTTACATTTCTTCAAATTCGAACAGTAACAGTGTCCAATGGAACAGTGAAATTGACTCACCAAAACAGAAAAATCTGCTCCTTTGGTTTAATGCTTGGAAATGGTATTAACACTTAATGCCAACAAGTTTTAAACACCACATGTGGTATGTTGGGAGTGCCAAAGTCAATGTACACATTTTTATTCTAAAAGTCAACATTTTTGTTGACCAATGAGGTGAATAGTGACACCAAAACCAAAAAATTAGCAATTTTGCCAAAATGACCTAAACTTTGAGAAAGTGACCAAAACTAACAAGTTTTGAATACAAAATGTGGTATGTTGGGAGTATTAAAACCAATGTACCTATTGTTTATGCAAAAGTCAACATTTTAGTTGACTAATGAAATGAATAGTGACATGAAAACTTGAAATTCAAAAATTGTGAAACTTAAAAATGCAAAATGCCCTAGTAGGCCTAATGTGATTGGTTTGGATAGTTTGGCATGCCAATAGGGTATTGTTTTAGCAGTATTGCGAAAGGAAAGGCTTTTATGCCTGTATTCATGGCTTTATGCCCGTATCCATGGCTTTTATGCCCGTATTCATGGCTTTTATGCCGATTATGTGATATCATGGCTTTTTAGCCATACTGACTGCATACGTGGTTGAAGTTCTGCGTCCCATGGTATGACGGCCCGAGGCACCACGGTGTCCAGTGCCAATGACCCGTTATCCAGTCCAGTCGTTCAGTATAGGTTACTTGGGCATGGAAAAGTATAACTGTAAATGAACTGATTGTTAAAGAAAATACGAAAATTAAATATCAGGAATGATTACGATAGAATACAAAGAAACTCAAGATCATGAAGAAAATAATTAACAAAATGCATGAAGAAGTTAATATCATAAAACGTAATTAGCCCTCGACTAAACACTAAGTTGGTAATTATTCAGTTCTTATGAACACAATGGCTAAGAAATTATGATTTTTATATTGCATATTATTTCTTTCTATTTTATTATTTGCACCACTAAGCTTTATGCTTAGCGCGTCGCTTTGCAACGCGTAGATCTGAAGATTGACAGAGCGCCATGAGACCACGATTCGGTAAGGCGGTTCACGATTCGCATAGTGTGCATGTCACCTCACCTGTCGATGCATTGGTAGGACGCTAGATGTCATTTTGGTATTTTGTAATTGATTTTTTTTTTCTCATATTTATTTGAAACTTATGTAATGTATTTTGATATTCATGTAAATAATGAAAAGTGTGGTTGTAAATGGAAAAGTGAATGTTTATATATGAATTATGCATGGTATCATATGAGATGGATGAATGAGAACTGAGATTGAACATTGTTGAGAATTTGATAAATGGAGTTGAGATGATGGAAAATGAATATAGGAAGAGTTTTTCACAGGTTCCGAAGAACTGTTTTCTCCATTTTTTGCCGGTATTCTGCCGGATTTTCTTTAAAATTTCCGGAACCTCAAAGAAATAATAATTTCGATAAATGGCTTAAAATGAATTATATTTCACAAGTTATATTCAAAATTATGATAAAAAAATTAATTAAGATAAAAATAGAGTGCTCGGCACACTGAGTGGCATAACTTGCTCGGCTACACTTGTGAGTCGCACCGCCGGCCTCTAGGGGGGTACGCCGGCAAGATGGCCACCCAGAGAGGGGCTTGAGCTGGGGCCCGCTAAGTCGGGATGTGACAATAAAAAGGCGCCTTTTTTATTGTCACACGGCAGTGGCGGCTCAAGCCTATGAGTGGCCATCTTGCAGTGCCTGCGGCGATAACTCAAAGATCTGTCGCTTTGGTGGAGTTCAATTCGCCTGCGAGCTAGGATTCGAACCCATATCACCTCACGGATTTGCTTCGCCTCTTACCAATTGAGCAGCTCAATTGGTAAGAGGCGAAGCAAATCCGTGAGGTGATATGGGTTCGAATCCTAGCTCTGCAGGGCGAAGGGATTGAACTCCACCAAAGCGGACAGTACCGATTTGAGTTGCATCGCCGGCCTCTAGAGGGGTACGCTGGCAAGATGGCCACCCATAGAGGGGCTTGAGCTGGGGCCCACTAAGCTGGGGTGTGACAGCTTTCGTGGTGATCAAATTAATTAAAATCCTTTAAGGCCTTTGACCAATTTTTAGGTTCCACAAAGGTATCAGCCTTTGTTCATCCATAAATTTTAACTAATTTTTAGGTCAGATTTCCTAGGTTCAAGATCTTGATTTTATAATGTTAATCTTCACCTTTCAGTCCTTCAATCAACATCTATAATCATGTCTAAGTGGGTACCATCACATAGTATGCATTAAGATCATAAGAAATCAAATCAAGAAACGAATCTCAAATCTAGTAAATAAAACTCAATGTTCATCCATAATAATAATTGCAAGCATTACTCTCCTAAATCTAGAATAAGGAAACTACTTACTCATGGTGAGTTCAGCAAACATCATAATAAAAGGTAAAAACAATAAAAAGAAGATCATGTAAAAGAAATAAAGCAATAGAAATCTATCTAGGGAGATGAAATGAAGAAACCGAAGATAGTTGTAGCTTTGATCTTGTGAAACTTCAGCTGGAGAACTTCTTTTGGTACCGATGTAGAACTCGACAGCCACAGCCTTCAACAACACTCTCGACGACAGTCGTCTTTTTCCGAGAAACCCCTCTTTTGACATTTTCTTTTCTATTTATATTGGTAGCTCTAGGGTTAGGTTGCTCTAAGTCCAAAGGGCCTTAGGAGTCTCATTTTATCCAAAAATAGGAGGAAAATTCGAGTTATAAAACTAGCTGCAACATAGTACACGGCCCGTGTGTTACTATATGGGTCCCGCAGAGTAGGGCTGTGTAACTTGCTGAAGGAGTTTCGCGTGGCCTCGCTTTGGCACAGAAAATTACACGGGTCCATGCCAACTGCACGGGCCTGATTACATGAGCCGTGTACTGTTGTTCCCATAAGTTTCTTCAAGCTTGCGCTCGGCAAAGACTTACACGAGTCCCTGCAGATTACACGGGTCTCATTACATGACTCGTGTACTTGTGTTTCTCATCGATTCTCTTGGCTTTCTTCTGGTAGAGATTTACATGGGTCTGGGGCTTGGTTTACATGACTCGTGTACCTTGCATCAGCAGCAATTCTCTATCTCTTGACTCTTCCAAGCTTTTATTGCACTCCTATACTTCGGTAGCTTCACCCAAACACCTAAAATGATGCAAAAAACATGGAATTAAGGGCTTTACAATAGAAATTATGAAAACTAATGAAATCAACTATTATGCATGAAAATACTTGCCTAAATGCAATAAAATAGAATGCAAATGTGCTTAAAAACATCTATACAATTCAAGTGTATCATTAAGGAGTGAGATAGTAATCCCAACATCCTTTAAGTTGTCCCAAGAATCTTGCTATAAGAAGTTCGATAATGGCTTGGTTAGAGGTGCTTGTTTGGGTCTGATAAGCATTAGCCGCTTTAGTCATTTGCTAGAAGATGTTAAGGATGTTATACTCAGACATTCCATCTATGTTCTATTCATAGAGAAAGGAAGCATTATAATGGCTTTGAGAAAGGGCACCTGATTTGTCTTCAATGTTGATATCCGAGGCAATAGCTCTTGGATAATAGAGCTGTTGAGAGTTCTGCCAATGGACTTTGTTGATCTCTAGGGGAGAATGTAACACCCTCCCTGTAGCAACTCCGTACATTCTACTGTTCCGGTGACCAGTGTTGGTCCGGACAGCTAGAACGATCGAAAAAATATTTAAACTAAAGTGAGGGACCATAATTAACTCAAATATTAATAAGAAAAATTTAGTAAAAATTTTAGAAATAAAATACAACTAAGTCAAATGAGCCGGTGCCCAAGCGATGGGTAACCCAGAGGGAAGTTGCGGTTCTCGGAACTAGGAGCCCTAGACCCGGGGAAAAATTCATAAAATAAATTTTGAGACTCCAGAGAAGGGTCATTGAGGTTCCTATGGCATTACAATGCCAAGAAAATATTTAGAAAAATTTTTCAATCGGTACAGACAATTTTGACCCGTTAAGCCAAACGGAGGGCATTTTGGTCATTTCGCCTTCAGAGATGATTTTTGGCCGACTTGTCCAGTTAAGTAAATAATTATTATGATCTAAAATATGAATAAATATTGCTAAAAATTAAATTAAAAATGAATAGAAAAGAAAGAAAAACAAAATGACTTAAATCCTTAATTATGACATCACTATGATGTCATTTAAATGCCCTCCACTAATCAACATTCAACAACACAACAAAAATTCTTTAAAAAGGGAAAAATGACAAATTAAGAAACCAATTTCTGGTTTCTTCTTCCTCTTCAAGCCGTGACCCTCTCTTCCATCTCCCTCCATTAAAATTTCTTTCATCACTTCCATTTTCCCATGATTTTTCACTACAAAACCCTAGACATCATTCATTAAAACTTGTCTATACCTCTTGGGGAAGTGTTTGGCAGCCTAGAAAAGGAAAGAAAGTGAAGTTTAAGCTTGAGAAAATTCTGCCCTACAAGAGGTTAGTGCCTATCTATACATAAATCTCTCTTATTCCATGTTAGAGACTTAAAATGAGTAAGGATTTGTGGATTAAATGAATAAAATTCATGTGTATGTACACTATGAATTTCGGCAGCCCTAAGGAAGGGATAAGATTGATTGTTTTTGATGGACTTAGAGTGGACTAGAGATCATGATTAAAGAATATATATATGTGGATAATGAATTAGTGAGGTAATTAAGGTATCTTGTGCAAATTCATAATGGGAATTAGGGTTTTGGGGGTGAAACTTGGACTTTGCTCATGAAATGGTGAGTGAACATTCTAATGGTCAATTAGTGACCATTTGAGGTAAGTTGACCATAATTTGAAGTGAATTAGGGTATTACAAAATGAATTGGTATGCTGCCTAGTGAGGGCAGCAGGTGAGGCTGTGAGTCTAGCATGTTTGGACTGTCATAAATCTGGCTGTGTAGGTTCAATTGGTGTTTGGCCAATTGGACATGAAGCTAGACACATAATGGCACAATTTTGGTGAAGAAACCATGCCCAAAAGACCAAAGCAAGTGGACCAAAAACTGGCCCCAATCCGGATGTCCTACAACCAGATTCTGCAGAATGACCAAATGAACAGTAAGGCCATAACTCATTGTAGAATGGCCCAATTGACCTGAAATGTTTACAGCAACAAGTTAAGATATAGACAAACAACTTTTCTGAAGAAACCTACCCCAAATTATGACCAGAACCTATCCAACAAGGCAGTTGCCACTGCTCAAAGGTACGATAGATATGGTCAGTTCTGCAATTTTTCAATCTGGCCAGCTGTGGTTTTTGGACCATAACTGGAGCTACAAAACTCCAAATGGAGTGATTTAAAAAAAGAAATTCAACTAGACAAAATAAGGAACAACTTTCATGTTTATCATTTTCTCAAATTCTCACAGCAACAGCAACTAATGGAACAGTAAATTTTAGGTATGAAAACTAAAAAATTCTGCTCCCTTAGTTTAAGCTTAGAAATGGTATTGGTGATTAATGCCAACAAGTTTTGAATGCAAAATGTGGTATGTTGGGAGTGTCAAAACCAATGTACCTATTTTCTATGCAAAAGTCAACATTTTTGTTGACTAATGAAGTGAATAGTAACATCAAAACTTGAAATCCAAAAATTGAAGAATTCTAAAGCATCAAATGCCCTAGTATACCTAACAAGATTGGTTAGGATAGTTTGGCATGCCAATAGGGTTTAGTTAGCAGTACTGCACATGGCATTATGCCATTCTGTGATTTTATGGCTTTTAGCCATTTTGACATTGTGTTGAGACTTGGCCTCGTGCCTCATATTATTTACAGCTTGTTAGCTGTTCTGTTGCACACCGGGAGATACATATGTGACCGATGGTGTGACGGCCCGAGGTACTTGATACCCAGTGCCAGTTTACCCGTTTATCCAGTCCAGTCGTTCAGTTTAGGTTACTTGGGCAACCAAAAGAATGAAAGTGGATAAAATTAACGAAATAAATGATTATAACGAGTACAAAACAAGTAAAACATCGATACATTCAATACATATTTATTTCTATTGTCTTTTTATTTTATTATTGGCACCATTAAGCATTATTGCTTAGCGCGTTGCTTTTGCCACGCGTAGGTTCTGGAGATACTGATCGAGAGCCCAGTAGACCGCAGACTGGGTGAGACCATCCTGCAGCTCTGCGTAGTGTTCGTGTCACCTCACCATCTTCAGTGCATTGGTAGGACACTAGGTTTCATTTTGGTATTTTGTAACTAATTTTTATTTTATCATATGTAATTGAACTTATGTAATGTATTTTGATGTCCATGTAAATAATGAAAATTGTGGTTATGAATGTAAAATTTGAGTGTTTATTTATTGCTTGTATATGAGTATCATGAGAAATGAATGTTTGAGTAATGGAAAGGTTGTTGAAAATCATATTAAGACTTTGTTGATAAAATGGAGTTGGGATTGTTTGGAAATGATTTTGGAAGTGTTTTTCACAGGTTCCGAAGAACTGTTTTCTCCATTTTTAGTCGGTACTCTGCCGGATTTTCTATAAATTTTTCGGAACCTCAAATAAATTATAATGTCAATAAATGACTTAAATGAATTATATTTCACAAGTTATATTCAAAACTATGATAAAAATTAATTAAGAAAAAATAGAGTGTTCCGGTATACCGTGTGACATAACTTACTCGGATATACTGTAGACGAGTGAGGGGTGTCACATTTAGTGGTATCAGAGCACGGTTTAGGCGTTTCTGGGCCTAGATTGAGTCCATACCATGCATTGCATTTGTAAGAGTCGAGGTGACACTAATATAGATCTATTTGTCTTTCTTATTTTGAATAGGATATGGACCCTACATCTCAGAGGGCAGTTGAGGAGGAAGTGGAGAGTCATGCTCCACCTGCAGCAGCTGAGACTGGGGGTATGGGAGAACCTGCTCCTCCAACTCAAGCGAGCTCGGCCTCCTCCACAGGCCATGTTCCAGCAAATGGCCGAATTCTTCAGACAAATGGCCGGGGTAATGCCAGCACCACCACCACCTCCACAACCAAAATCACATCTAGAAAAATTGAGAAAGTTTGGAGCAGTGGACTTCTTTGGTAAGAGAGAAGATGATTCTATTGCAGCCGAGAATTGGTTGAATAGAACAGGCAGAGTTTTAAAACAACTCCACTGCACCCCAGAGCAAAATTTAGAGGCTGCTGTATCTCTGTTGCAAGATGATGCATATGAATGGTGGGACACGATATCCAGTGAAGTGCAGCCAGAAGTTATAACTTGGGACTTCTTCCTCTCTGAATTAAAGAAGAAATATGTGGGTAGTGTATACCTGGAAGAGAGAAGAAGAGAGTTCATTAATTTGAGGCAGAGACAGCTGTCAGTGGCCGAGTATGGGAAGGAATTCGTCAGATTGAGCCGCTATGGAAGGGAGATAGTCCCTAATGAGGCCGAAAGGTGTAAGAGATTTGAAGAAGGATTAAATGACAATATAAAGATCATGATCACTACCTTGGGAATCACAAACTTCACCAAGTTAGTGGAAGCTGCAATAAAGGTTGAAAAGGTTAGAATAAGTGAGCAGACCAGAAGAGAGAGACAGCAGAAGAGCGGCCCAGGTCAGTCTAGTTCATCTCCTACATTTGGGAAGAAGTTCAAGGGTCCACCTACACAGAGTTCAGGTCAACCACAAGGTCAGGGTTAGTCTCAGGGGTCCAGGCCACAGTTTACCCCTAGGAGACGTCAGTCCACACCATCAGTGGGCAGCTCTCCAGGGATGGGGTTCAGGGGACCAACCCCAGCATCTTCTGCATGTCCACATTGTTTGAAATGGCATAAGGGAGAGTGTTGGAGAGTGACTGGTGCCTGCTTAAGGTGTGGGTCAACAGAGCATCAGTTGAAGAACTGTCCACGCAGAACTACTACAACTGCTCCAACACAAGCGGACAGACCTGCTCCTGCACCACAAAGGGGTAGGAAATCTGGCAAATCTGACGCAGTGGGACCATCACAGAGGCTCAGACCGAGCCAGAGAGGCTCGATAAGACCACCCGCGAGCTTATGCCATGAGAGCTCAGGAGGAGCAAGATGCCCCGGACGTCATAAGGGGTACGTTCTCCCTCTACAATACATCTGTGCATGCATTAGTGGATCCAGGATCCACTCATTCATACATCTGCATCAACCTACCCGTAGAAAGGGGCATACTAGTAGGGGAGAATGACCAAGACATTCTGGTCACTAATCCATTGGTATTTTGTAACTAATTTTTATTTTATCATATGTAATTGAACTTATGTAATGTATTTTGATGTCCATGTAAATAATGAAAATTGTGGTTATGAATGTAAAATTTGAGTGTTTATTTATTGCTTGTATATGAGTATCATGAGAAATGAATGTTTGAGTAATGGAAAGGTTGTTGAAAATCATATTAAGACTTTGTTGATAAAATGGAGTTGGGATTGTTTGGAAATGATTTTGGAAGTGTTTTTCACGAGTTCAAGAACTGCTTTTCCATTTTTAGCCAGATCACGGATTTTCTATAAATTTTTCGAAACCTCAAATAAATTATAATGTCAATAAATGACTTAAATGAATTATATTTCACAAGTTATATTCAAAACTATGATAAAAATTAATTAAGAAAAAATAGTGTTCCGGTACACCGTGTGACATAACTTACTCGGATATACTATAGATGGGTAAGGGGTGTCACAGAGAATCTTCTTAAAAAGCATTTTCTTCATCAGAAGATTATTCTATAACATTGACAGAGGCTTTAAGAGTGTCTAGAATTATAACATTGGACTTTATCGAAGTTAAGGGACCAAGTTGATTTAGGCGATCCTGAATTATTCGAAGGAATTCTTCTCTATTTCTCTGCTAAAACTGAGATAGAGAAGTTTTTGACATTTCAAAAGGCTTGAAAACTAGAGCTTTCATCTTTGAATCAGCAGATGAAGTAATCACAGTGGGATGCTCGATTTGCTTTTGAGTATCACTTAATTGGTTTCCAATAGTATGAAGATGATTATTAGTCTAGTTGTTTTATTGAACAATATTCTTAAGATCTCTGTTCGTATCTTTCTCACTTTTGACTTTAAAAGGTAAAGTAATAAGGGTGGCTTTATGGTGTTTAAACTGGAGTCCTCTAAGGGGCAGATGAATAGACTAAATCATTCATTCTTTGGGGTTAGGAAGGTATTTTGGAGATTGGGTTTAAGGATTTTGCAAAAGGATATTCTGGATTATTTTTAGAAGCATAAATTTCAAACCAGAAAAAAAAATTATATATATGCGCTTGATGCTCATGAACGAATGCATAAAGTTTTCGTGGATCTCACTTCTCTGATTCAAGAAATGTTTAAAAAACCAAAGTTTTTTTTTTTCTCATGATTATGGGAAGCATAAAAATCTTTTCAAAGATCAGCTTGAATGACTTGAAATTCCTTTGGAAGGACATTAATTTCGGCATCATATGCTTAGTCACAGAGGAGAAGGTTAGAGATATAGGTCTTGCCTATTCTTTAGGAGTGGAATGATAGGTTTAGGTATGGTGGTAGTATAGTCAGCACTCTGCATTAAAGTTCTTGGTATGTTAGAAGTTGAGTATCTAGGTAAATCTAGTATTTGGTTAAAATATTCTTGAGTGGTCGAGAACTCAATAATAGAAGGTGTTTGAGTGATAGGTAAGTTTATTACAAAGGGTAGGTTTGAACTTTACCTAATTCAATGTTTCAGAAGAGAAGGCAGCATCATAAGAGGGTTTTGAGCTCATGGATTTTCTAGTAAAGGATAAATTTACTTTTCCATCTAGGTATCTGGTAATTTGTTTAAGATGTGTGTTTGGGCTTATGGAAGACATACGTTTGGGTTTTGAGGCTCCTTCTAATATCCATTCTTTTGGGAGAGATACTTCATTCCATTTGATAGACTTAGGAATGATAACATTGGCTTTAATAAGGTCTATTTCGAGGAGAAAGGTGTCTCCTTTCTTACTGTGAATAAAAGTTTTAGAAGCAAAAGTGGTTATCATGGCTTTATAATAAACTTTAAAAATTAAAGCAACGGGAATAGATCTAGGAAGCATTTTATAGTTATGAGTTTTTATTCGCAAAATGAGACTATCAAGCAAATTCTTATCATTCAAAACTATAGTTAAATTTGGATAACACTTAAAAGAAATTGGGCCAGTTCATAAACTAGACTCAATAGAACTGAGCAAAGAATCTTGAAAGTAAAAAAATCATGCATCTCTTAAGACAGTTAAAACTGAGGTGTTCAGGCCTTCTTTAGTTAAAGGCTTTATTTCTAATTGTACTAATCCTATATGGACATAATTGTATCCTTTGGCTTTATGCATGTTTAAAGAAGACTGAATTAAAAGCTTTATGATTTCAAAGGGCTTTGTAATATGAATGTCTCTTTTTTCAGTTTTAATACCATAATCTATATTGTTAAAGAAGTTAAACTTGCTTTGTTTAGGGATCTGATCTTTCTAGACTTTAGAAAGTTCCCAATTATCTATTGACTTTTTAAAATCTTTAATAATTAATTCTTCACTATTTATTATCTTCTCCCTTGTTCTTGAGGTAGAAGAGCTAGAAAAAAATTGATTCCTACAAAGTATATCTATGATTTAATTTCTTTTAATCAATACATTCTCTACATTAGGACGAGTTAATTTGGATTTATAGCCTCCACTACTGGACCATACAACTAGTAACTTAAGTCCTCAAAAGAGCTTAGGAATACAAAGATCAAAATAGATCAAATCAAAGAGAAAAAGAGCAGCAATCCTTCTATCCCTTGGCTCTGATAACAATAAAAGCCCAAATCCAAGGGATATATATTTATATATTCAACTAGTAACTCAAGTCCTCAAAAGAGCTTAGGAATATAAAGATCAAAATAGATCAAATCAAAGAGATAAAGAGCAGCAATCCTTCTATCCCCTGGCTCTGATAACAATAAAAGGCCAAATCCAAGGGACATATATATATATATATATATTAGTGAAGAATATGGATATTTCCCAATCGTAATGTTAGACCCAAGATCAATAATGAAGACATTTGTCTCCTGGATAGTGCTACAACACATGCTATACTTGCAGTTGAAAAATATTTTTCTCACTTGCTAAAAAGAGCTACCAATTTTAATACATTATCAGGTAGCACAAAAAATAATTGAAGGCTCTAGAAGGGCTACTATATTATTACTTGAAGGGATGAAACTTGTTGTTAGACTTACGGGTCTTAATCTATATTTTGATGATAATAAAAAACTAGTGTGCTACTAATCTATCTCAGAAGTGTTTGTGTTGAGATTGTAAGTCCCAAGTTCAAAATTGAGAAATTACTTAAAATCAAGATTAAAAGAGAGCAAGAAATTGAAGTAAATATTAAGGAGACACTACAATATAAATTTTTCTTTTATCTTGTAAATCTCAATCGGTTGGTTATGGTGGCTCAAGTTTAGGTTTCTCTAACTTTGTTAGTGTCTCTATTTTTAACTTTTTCTTGAACAAGGGGAGTAAAATGAAATTTTCAATTTTGGAAAATGAAAATTTGTTTTTGAAAGTATTTTTATTGAAAAATTTATCAAATTACCTTTTCAACAGTTCAAACGGATCAAAAATCCAAGTTCAAGTCAAAAAGTTATGAGTTTGTGAATCTCTAAACTTCTTAGTGTCTCTATTTTTAACTTTTCTTGACCAAAGAGGAGTAAAGTGGAATTTTCACTTTTAGGAAATGCAAATTTGTTTTTGAAAGTGTTTTATTGAAAAATTTATCAAATTTATCTTTCCAACGATTTAAACGGATCAAAAATATGAGTTCGGGTCAAAAAGTTATGAGTTTTTAAAGCCTGAGTGCCCTTTTGTCCAGAGAGCACTTTGGCAGCCAAAAGTGGTAATTTTGACAGCAAAAGTTCACTCCTTAATTGATGGTTTTTTAGTGTTTAAATCTTTTTTGTCCAGCATGTACTTTGGTAATCGAAAGTGGGAACTTCAGCAGCCGAAGTTCACTTTTTGAATGGTGTTTTTTTAGTGCTCCAACCTTTGGTAGCCAAAGTAAAGAACATTGGCAGCCAAACCTGGGTTTCTAAAACTTGATAAAATAGAGTTTTGGGAGGTTGAATTACTATATTTGCATTTAATGCACCCTCAATAGTCATTTTCTTGCAAAAACTATAAATAGAGGCCATTTATGACCGGAGGAAGTTAACAATAACTATTTTTTTAAGAATTTATTGAGTTAAAAAGATTTTTCCCTCCTTTCTCTCTCTAGAACTTGAGCTATCATAATTAATTATTGAGTGCTTGATATTTTGAGTTGTAATTTCATTTTTCTGAGAATTAGTTCAAGGTTATTGTGAGCATTCATTGAAACTTGAGTGTGATAGAGCATTAAATTCCTCTAAGTGCATAGGGATTTGTAAAAGAGCAAGGGTTTGCTCTTGTGATGATTGTAAGAGGTTTATGTTAATAGTATGCCCTAGAGCATATCATTTAGTATGTATCTTGTACATGATTTTATTAATAAAAGACATTTTCACTTTTCCGTTTACATAATATATTTATGTGTAGTAGAAAAGGTCCATTGATATTTTGTTAGAAATTTTATTCTTAAGTTGTTAAGAATATGAGTGATAGTACTTCTAGTACAAAGTATCATAAATAGGTTTACAATCGAGGATACTTCACAATAAGGACATGACTTATCCAGAAAGATTGTATTCATGTTTGTTCCTAAGTTATTTATATGAGATATAAATAAGATGGAATGGTGAGTCTCATGCCATATGACAAACATGATAGGCACATATACATGATAAGTAGGTCAAACCAATGACACTTATGACAAGCACATGGAGTTTACTCTTGTCAATGTATTATCATAAATCATATCAGTGCATAAAATCTTTAGACCTGAGATAGCACAGTTATCTTGTATATAGGTGGTTTGAGTTTGATACTGCTTTCATACTTGTACTGTGTATGGGTATATGGGCATGTGTTGGCTTCTACTAGTTATATATGGAGGTAGGTGTTGATCAAGATGGAATCTGTTCCTCTAAGTAAATAGGGATAAAATCCTATGTTCATTTAATTGTTCTTGATATTTCAAGTTCCTAGCCAGGATTGATAGATTTAATCAGAAAAGAGTTTATGATGAGAAAATCTTTTAATCAAGAACTAAAATTAAAAGAGAACATAATATTCATAGCAAATGGGGTTTGACATAAACCATGACTCCAGCTTGAATTGGGATTTTGTAACAGAGGGATTCTAGTGCATGGTAACATATGATTATAGGTTCATTTAAGGTAAACCTTATTACTGATTGGGTGGCCATGGCATGCTATGCTAGGTGTTAACCATGGTCTATGAAGTGCATAAAATGATTTAGAGAAATCATTTATGGTAAGAAAGTGTTCTGATAATATTAAGAGTTGATATCATGTCTCATTGCCAATTAGTGATGAGCCTAGTAAGTCACACATATGCACAAGTAATCACCAAATTAAATATGATTTAATTAATTAATTAAAGACTTTGATTGATTAATTAAATAGGTTTGGTTTGCAATTAGATTGCAAAGTTCCTAGCATGACTTGAAACCAAATATAGGTTATTGGATGTATAATATAAATTAAATTGATACTTAAAGTATTTAAATATGAATTTAATTAATGATAAATTAATTAATGGAGATTAATTAATTAATTTATATTTGATATAAATTGATTAGAAAAAGAGAAATAATTATTTTTGGGTTGAGAACTCAAAATTAAGACACAAGGGCATTTTGGTCATTTCACAGGGTGACATGTGGCACCATGAGATGGTGACACATGGCATTACACATAAGCTTGCCAAATGTTTTTTTATCATGTAAGATAATTAAATTAAGATTAAATATAGGTTTGACACTTGGCATAATGTGATTGTGTCAATTAAACCTAGAGCCAATCAGAATGTGACAAGTGGCAAGGGTTTTAAGTGGTGACCTAGCTATATAAGTGTAAGGATGAAAGAACAAAACACAACCAGCTGCTATCTCCCTTTGTGACACCGCCCTTGAGGCTACCATTCTTTCTTCTTCTTCGACTCTCATCAATTCCAAGAGATTAGTAAACAATCTCTTGAATAAAAAATACTAGAAACTGTTTCTAGTGTCTTGTTTACATTTTTAATCTCTTAAAAGGCAAAACTTGATTTTCTAATTAAAAGAAAAAACTTTAGAAGCTGTTCCAGGACTGCCATAGGTGATCTTGGTATGGACAAGCTCGAGGGACAACATCTGGTGTCCTAAGTTTAGGTACCCTCATCCACATCAATTTTTGTCTTGGCAGTTTTTAGGAAAGGTCTTCCAAACAAAATCAAAGCTAAATTTGATGAGAGAGCACTATCATCCTCCATATCCAGAATGTAAAAATCTATAGGAAAAATCAATCGTCCAACCTGCACCAACACATCCTCAACTACTCCTAATGGGTAAGCATTAGAACGATCAGCTAACTGAATAATGACACTGGTTTCTTTCAAAGGACCCAAATTTAAAGTTTGAAAAACTGAATTTGATATAACATAAATAGATGCTCCTACATCTACCATTGCACTTTCAAATTTAGAATCACCTATTCTGCAGGGAATAGAAAATGAACCTGGATCCTTATACTTAGGGGGTAATTTTTACTGAATTAATGTTGACACATTTTCCCCCACACTGATCTTTTTATTATTCCTCAACTTGCGCTTTGTAGTGCATAACTCCTTAAGGAATTTGGCATACCTGGGAACTTGTTTGATCACATCCAGGAAAGGTATATTGATCTCTACCTTCCTGAAAGTCTCCAAAATTTCTTTCTCTTGTTCTTCTTTCTTTGTCTTGGCCAACCTGCAGGGGAATGGAGGAAGAATATAATTATTAACCTTATTTAGTTTAGGTTCAGTATTTACCTCAATTTCAAGAACTTCAGACTCTTTTTCTCCTTGCTTCTTCTTTTTTATTGGCTCATGTGGAGTCTAATTATCAACTTCTTTCTCACTCCGCAATAGTATCGCACTTGCATTTTCTCTGGGGTTCATGACTATTTGTGATGGGAGCTTTCCAGAACCTTGAGCTTCCAGCTTACTCACAGATGAGGCTAACTGACCAATCTGCCTCTCTATGCTTTGAATGCTATTTATGGTCTCCTGTTGAAACTGTTGTGTATTGGTAGCGAAAGCCTTAACAATTTCATCAAGTGACATACCTTGATTTGAGGGAGGTGGAGGTGGAGGTGGAGGTCGTTGATTCAATTGTGGTCTCTGCTGATGGTATCGGTTTTGCATCGGTTGATTCCCATAACTCAGATTAGGATGATCTCGCCATCCTAGATTATAAGTATTAGAAAAGGGATCATACTTGTGTTGTGGCTGTATATAATTTCCTACTGCATTAACATAATGCATTGATTCATCCTCTTGTAACGCAGGACACATATCAGTAGCATGACCCAAACCCGAACAAATTTCACATACCTTAATAGTTTGTATTTTTCCTACAGCCAATTGCCTTACCAAAGAAGTTAAATCAGAAATCTGTTTCTCAAGGTTAGATGTACTTACCTCATTAACCTTCTTAGGTGCGTGATCCATTCTTATTCCAAACTGCTGAGAGTTTGTTGCCATGCTAGCAATCAGCCTCCTTGTCTCTTCTGGTGTCTTTTCAACCAAAGCTCCTCCCCTAGCAGCATCTATCATACTGCGGTCCATTGGTAGAAGTCCCTCATAGAAATATTGAATCAAAAGCTATTTCACTTATTTGATGATGGGGACAACTTGCACACAACTTCTTAAATCGTTCCCAATATTCATACAAGCTCTCTCCATTGTACTGCTGGATGCCATAAATTTCTTTTCTTATGTTGGCAGCATGAGAAATAGGAAAATACTTCTCTAGAAATATCTGCTTC
The DNA here is from genome assembly GCF_030052815.1 of Hevea brasiliensis. Lineage (NCBI taxonomy): Eukaryota > Viridiplantae > Streptophyta > Magnoliopsida > Malpighiales > Euphorbiaceae > Hevea > Hevea brasiliensis. The sequence continues at coordinate 76,921,522 of NC_079499.1, read as the reverse complement.
ATTCCATTCCATGAGTTGACAGATCCAGAAGGAAGGTAATTTAACCAATCCTTAGCTGTGCCCTCCAGTGAGAAGGGAAAAGCTCGAAGCTTGATTTGATCCTCTGAAACTCCTTGAGGTTTCATGCTGGAACACACAACATGAAATTCCTTTAGATGCTTATGTGGATCCTCACCTGCAAGACCATGAAATTTAGGTAACAAATGGATTAGCCCAGATTTTAACTCAAAAGCAACATTTAAAGTAGGGTATTGAATACACAAAGGCTATTGGTTTAGATCAGGAGTAGCCAGCTGTTTCAAGGTTCTAGCAGCCATGGTTTCGTTTTCGGAATTTGATTCTGAATCCAAATCCGAATCCGAACTTAATTCCTTTGGAGATTGGACTCCTTCAGATGTACTCGGAATCTGCCTAGTTTGCTTAGCCAATTTTCTCAACCATTTAGCTATTTTTTCTACTTCTGGATCAAAGATCAACTCACCAGATTGAGAAATTCTTGTCATAAACAAAAAGAAATCAAAGTAAAAATAGAAAAATGCCTCAAAACCCTAGATAACAATCGAATTTGGCCTCAAGAGGATGGGGCCAAAGAATCCTATGGATTGATTGGTTTTGATCAGAGCGTTATTTCCTTCAAAATAGGTATGGGCCACCCTCCAAATTCAACCAAAATTCTTAATGAACAGTAACACCGTAATTTTTTTTTTTTCAAAAACCTGAAAAATAGCAACACTTCACAAACAGAATTAATAACAAAATATTCTAACACTAAAAACACGAATTCCAATAAATTTTAATCCTCGGCAATGGCGCCAAAATTCTTGATGGTTGCCAAATCCACCAGAAATTTAATTAACTGAAATTATCAGTTGTGAAATATTTTCTGTAAGAAGAAGTGGTAAGCCCAGGTCGAACCCTAGAGACTGAATTATTAAATTTTAAGCACTTGTGTAATGGAAAAAAAAAAAGAAACAAAGGTTCGTGGGGAATAATTCACAATCCAAAGAAGAAATCAAAAATCCAAAATTTAAGATCTAAAATTTAATAAGAGACTCTCGAATTAAACAAACTTCAATCTAAGGTAATTCTCATTCCAATGCATTGATTTGATCATAGACAAAGGAAATACAATTATCTCTCATTGAATACTTAACGTAAATTTACCAAACAGTGAGATAAACCCTTGACTTCCCTATACTCATCAATTTGAGCCCAGCACTTTTGTTAACTCTAATTATTAACTGAATTGGTATTAAGCAATTCTCATTAAATTAATAACTACTTTAAGAATAGGAAGTAGTTAAGCTGAATAACAATTTATGAAGCACAAATCATTTAATTCACCCTGTTGTTTCCTTAGGTTATTATCGAAAACTGGGATCATAATCAATAAAACCTAATTGCTACTCATGTTCAATCTTACATAACAATTACAGATTATGAAGATGAACTAGCAATTGACCACATCAAACAATTAACTAATAGGCCTTTTTAGCAAATCATTCAGTAGATCAAAGACAATAAAATTAGAAAATAATAGATATTCAAAAAGATATAAATTAAATTAAGAATTTGGTCTTACAAATCACACAAAAAAACTTGAATCCCATGAACAGAATTAAAAACTTAGCCACTCTTGTTTATGGCTTACAGAAAAATAAAGGAAAAATAAAGAAGATATCTAAAAAGAGAATGGAGAACGAAGGTCTTCTATGGAGAACGAAGGTCTGAATTGGGATGCTTTTAGCTGCTGCCTAAAGATGTATTTATAGTAAAAAACCTAATCTCAAAGATAGGAACCAAACTGGGAAAAGTTTTGAAATTTAAAAAGGCAGATTTTCAGCCTGCATTCACATTTTTGGAATCAAGGCTGATTTTCAGTGACTTTCTTTCCGAATCTGCCTCTGCCCTCTTCAGGAAAGTTGTAGCCCTATTTCTTAGCTTTACAACGGGTACTCATTTGCCCAAATATGAGGTCTACAGCCCAAGTTATGGCCAAAAAACTGAGACTGGTTCAAACAGACAGTCCAGCACATAGTGACAACTTCATTACCATTTTTGACAATTAAAATGGCCTTATCTCACATCCAGCCCTTCATAGAAGTTGTAGAGGTGGCTCTTAAGGTTCAATTGGGATTTTCCTTGCTTCATTTGGATGTCTGAAACTCTAGATACAAAATAAATACTGAAACTGGTCGTGACACATTGAGTTTGGGCTTTTGCAATAGACCCATAACTCATTTTGTCAACCTTGGAGACTGATTTGGGCTTTGGTCCCTCTTTATCATTTAAAGTGCTCTATCTTAGCTTTTCAATAGATTAAATAGCACTCAAATTAGAGACCCACAACTTTAGAAACACCTAAAAAATACAGCAAAGGTAAAATGCTAAAAATTTCTCCATTTAACACAATTATTCCACAATTATCTAAAAATATGCCTAGATGATAAATATATTTTAACCAACTGAATTAAACATAAAAATACACTAAAAAAACTAAATGTGATGGGAGTAAAATTAATAAATTATGCACTTATCATAACTTTATAGAGATTATAAGAGGAATTAAATCCCTTAGGGAGATATTCACAAATAAGGAGCTAGTAAAGAAGATTCTAAGAAGTCTTCCTAAGGAGTGGTTACCCAAAGTAAATTCACTCAAGGATTCCAAGGACTTGAGCAAGGTACAAATTGATAAGCTCTTGGGAAATCTCATTGACTATGAAATAACCCTCAAAAGAGAGCAAGTGGAGGAACCCAATAAAACCAAGAAGAACATTGCCTTCAAAGTATCTTTTAAAAACTCAAGTGATGGAGATAATGAGTTTGATGAGGAAGAGTTGGCTCTAGTGACAAGGGGAATAAGGAAGATGCTCTTCCAAAAACAGGAAGTTCATCCCAAATAGGAACTTCAAGAAGGACAAGGGTGAAAATAGCAAGAGGGATCCTCCCATATGCTTTGAATACAACAAGCTGAATCACATTATAATGGATTGTCCCAAATTGAAAAAGCCTTCCAAGAAGTTCAAGAAGAAGGCACTTAAAGCAACATGGGATGAATCAAGTGACTCTGAAGATGAGGAGATTGGTAATCAAGTTGCCCAAATGTGCTTAATGGCAATGTAGGAAAGCTCCAATGAGGTAACTTTAAATGATGATGTTGTTGAATTTTCTTATAATGAACTAGTTAGTGCTTTTAAAGTTATGAATGATGGACTAGTAAGTCACAAGAAAAACGAAAAGTGAGTTTGCTAGTTTAAAGAAGGAGAATGAGACCTCATCTAAGGATGATAGACTTTAGATAATAACATGCAAAAATCCTTAGATGAGCTCTCATTAGAAAATGAGAAGTTGAAGAATGAAATTGCTGAGTTAAGAACTACTATTTCCAAATTTCCTAAAGGAAAGGACAAACTTGATGTAATTATAGACTCTCAAAGGTCTCCTAGCATCAAGTTTGGACTTAGCTATAGCAAATTTGCCTAAGCACCTCCTTTCAAGACCATCTTTGTTAAAGCCTCTAGTTCTACTAACTTAGTTCCCAAGTGCCTAGTCCAAAGATGCCCAATCCTAAAGCATAAGAACCAAAGATATCTAGTGGATATGAAACTAGAAAAACTTTATTTCATCAACATGCTCCTAGACAAAATGTGAATATGACATATACATTTAAGAGAATTACATCTAGGCCAAACTTTTTATAGGGGATATGCTATTAGGCCTCATGACTATCATCACACTCACAATGCCTCATGCTCACATGCATATAATGGACACAAAAAGAATGGTCTCATGAGAACATATGCACATTCTCATGCATATAGATCAAGAATAAGAAGGTTTAATGGCCATTGTCACTATTGTGGCAAGTTTAATTACACCAACTATAAGTGTGCCATTAGGAAAGTCCATCTTAGATTTGGTAAAATATTTGATTCAAATGATGGAACTATTACCCCCAAGGACCTAGGTACATTTGGATGCCTAAAGTAAATTGAATTATCTTTTGTAGGTGTGCTTGAAATCCTCTAAGCTTTAAAGTAAGTGGTATTTGGATAGTTGATGTTTAAGACACATGATTGAAAATGCCAACCCTTTCCTTTCACTTGAAAAGAAAAATAGAGGTGGGCAAGTGACTTCTAGTGATAATGGTAAAGGTAAAATTATGGGGATAAGTAAGATTGGTGAGGAAAACTCTCATATTCTTGACAAAGTACTTTTAGTTGATGGTTTAAAACACAATTTGCTTAGTGTTAGTCAATTATGTGATAAGGGTTGTAGAGTTTCTTTTGAGTCTAAATCTTGCTTTGTGTCTATAATGTGTGATAACAAAATATTGTTTATTAGTGAAAGAGTTGAAAAATATTTATATAATTGATTTGCATGCCTTGTTTAACAAAGATGTCAAGTGTTTTGTTTCTATTAGTAATGGCTCTTGGACATAGCATAGAAGGCTTGCACATGCTAGTGTGGACCTTCTTACAAACTTGAACAAGGATGAGCTAGTTGATGGGCTACCAAAGAACAAGTTTGAAAAGGACAAAGTGCATGATGCATGCCAAATGGGTAAGCAAGTCAAGAGCTCTTTTAAATCTATTCATAAGGTATCTGCTTCTAAACCCCTTCAATTATTGCATATGGATTTATTTGGTCCTATTAGAGTAGCCATTTTAGGTGGTGCATATTATACTTTTGTGATTGTTGATGACTATTTTAGGTATACTTGGGTTGCATTTATTGCTCACAAGGATGAATGTTTTGATATTTTTGAGAGATTTTCAAAAAGGGTTCAAAATAAAAAAGGTTTTTAAATTTCTTCCATTAGGAGTGATCATGGTAGAGAATTTGAAAATGAGAGATTTGAAAAGTTTTATAACTCACTAGGGATCACTCACAACTTTTCTTCTCCTAGGACTCCCCAACAAAATGGTGTTGTTGAAGGAAAAAATAGGACTCTTTTAGACATGGGGAGGACTATGTTAAATGAATATAACTTGCTTATTTATTTTTGGGCGAAAGTTATTAATATAGCTAGTTATGTTTCAAATAGAGTTTTGATTATATCTTTTTTTGAAGGAAACCCCTTATGAGCTATGGAATGGCAAGAAACCTAAAGTAGGTTATTTTAGAGTTTTTGGTTGTAAATGCTTTATTTTGAATACTAAAGATAATCTAGATAAATTTGGCTCTAAAATCGATGAAGGTATCTTCTTGGGGTGTTCTATATCTAGTAAAGTATATAGAATCTTCAATAAGAGAACTTTAGTTGTTGAAGAGTCAATGCATGTTGTATTTGATGAAGCTAACCCCTTTAGTCCTAGAAAGGATATTTCTTGTGATGATGATGTTAGTCATATGCCCTAGAGCATATCATTTAGTATGTATCTTGTACATATTTTATTAATAAAAGGTAATTTCACTTTTCTATTTACATAATGTATTTATGTGTAATAGAAAAGTTTCATTGATATTTTGTTGGAAATTTTATTTTTAAGTTGTCAAGAATATGAGTTACAGTATTTCTAGCACAAAGTATCACAAATTGGTTCACAATCGAGGATACTTCACATCAAGGACATGACTTATCCAGAAAGATTGTAATCATATTTGTTCCCAATATATTTATATGAGATACAAATAAGATGGAATGGTGAGTCTCATGCCATATAATAAACATGATAGGCACTTATACATGATAAGTAGGCTGAACCAGTGACGCATATGACAAGCACATAGAGTTTACTTTTGTCAATGCATTGTCATATATCATATCAGTGCATATAATCGTTAGACCTGAGATAACATAGTTATCTTGTATATAAGTGGTTTGAGTTTGATACTGCTTTCATACTTGTACTGTGTATGGGTATATGGGCATGTGTTGGCCCCTACTAGTTATATATGGAGGTAGGTGTTGATCAAGATCGAATCTGTTACCCTAAGTAAATGGGGATAAAATCCTATGTTCATTTAATTATTCTTGATATTTCAAGTTCCTGGCCAGGACAGACATATTTGATCAGAAAAGAGTTTCTGACAAGAAAATCTAATTAATCAATAACTGGAATTAAAAGAGAACATAATATTCATAGCAAATGGGGTTTGAAATAAACCATGACTCCAGCTTGAATTGGGATTTTGTAACAGAGAGATTCTAGTGCATGGTAACATATGATTAAAAGTTCATTTAAGGTATTCCTTATTACTGATTGGGTGGCCATGGCACGCTACTGTAGGTGTCAATCATGGTCTATGAGAAGCTTAAAATGATTTAGAGAAATCATTTATGGTAAGAAAGAGTTCTGATGTTATTAAGAGTTAATGTCATATTTCATTGCCAATTAGTGATGAGCCTAGTGAGTCACACACATACACAAGATAATCACCAAGTGAAATGTGATTTAATTGATTAATTAAAGAGTTTCATTGATTAATTAAATAGTTTTGGTTTGTATTAAGATTGCAAAGTCCCTAGCATGACTTAAAACCAAATATAGGTTATTGGATATATAGTATAAGTTAAATTTATATTTAAAGTGTTTAAATATGAATTTAATTATGATAAATTAATTAATAGAAATAATTAATTAATTTATATTTGATATAAATTGATTTGAAGAGGAGAAATAATGATTTTAGATTGAGAACTCAAAATTACAACATAAGGGTAATTTGGTCATTTCACATGGTGACATGTGGCACCATGAGATGGTGACACATGGCATCATAGTTTGTCATTTGTCTTCCTATCATGCAAGTTGATCAAATTCAAGATTAAGTCTAGCTTTGACACTTGGCTTAATGTGATGAAGACAATTAAAAATAAGATGCAATGTGGTGGTGACATGTGACATAGGGTTTAAGTGATTACTTGACCTAATTATATAAAGTGATGTTATAAGAAAATAAAATCAGCCAACACTCTCATATTCTCTCAAAGGTGGCGACACCTCTTCTTCTCCCTCTCCTCTTCATCTTTTCTCATTATTTCAAAGAGAATTGCCCAAATTCCTTTGAATTAAAATTGTTAGAAATTGTTTCTAGTGTCCTATACACGCATACAACCTCTCTAAAGGTAAGAACCCGATTTATAATTGGTTGGCAAAGGCTTGAGAAGCACATTGGGGGCTGCCCATTGGTGATCTTGGTGTGGATAAGATTCAAATATGAATTTTTAAATTTGTTTGAATGAGATTCAAATCTGAATTTTTAAATTTGCTTGAATGAGATTCAAATATGAATTTTTAAATTTATTTGAATGAGATTCAAATATGAATTTTTTAGTTGAATATGTGATATTCAATTTAATTTCAGTATGTATGTTTTATTTAATTTTTAAATGGTAATATGCATGATGGATGATCATGGACAATAAAAGACCAATGTGATTGCATTTATTTCTTTTATTTTTCTTTGGGTTGTAAAATAATTAATTTTATTTTTGGTGGCATGTATTATAAGTGTTGTAATAATTTGGGTTATAATTTCATTTATGTAAGGAATTTAAAGTTCATATTCTTATAAATTCACCTTAGTATGCCAAGGATTATAATGTAATTGGATTACAAGAAGAGCAAGGAGGTCAAGAGCATTGGTGGGACTAGAGGGAGGAATTAAAGATCAAGTGTTGATTATGTACTCCTTCAGCAACTCTTGTAAAATGAATGAATGAAATGCACCTAGGAATGCCTTGATTCAATTCTTGGTGGCTCAGAATTGAATTCTTTAGAAAGTCCATGATCATACTATATTTATTGTTTATCCATGTATGCATGAGATGTATGGGAATATATGCAAGTATATGATATATGCATGCTAATTAGATAATGTGCAAAGTGAAACCACAATAGTAATTAAGCCGACCATTAAATCTTCCAAACAAATGTTTAAGTTAGAAATGGTATAATTAAGTTAATTATATCATGGGACCTCTATTGAGGTAATTATTTTAAGAAATTTTAAATATTTGCATATGATGCAATTAATTTAAGAGATTTTCTTAAGAATAATTGTTAAGCATGAGATGTTGTAAATATGTTAATGGTTTGGTGGCCAATAATGGATGTACCTGAGGACATTAAAATTATTTGCATGTTTATTGGCTCAATAATGGATGTGCCTGAGATTTTGAGCATTAGGGGCTAGGCAAAGGATTGAACCTCACATGAGATGTGATGGGCAAGGAGTTGCTCACTTATAGTGTAACACCCCTATTTGTATAGCCTGGTATATTTTACTATTTCGGTGACCGATGTTGGTCCGGATAATTCAGGAGATTAGAACCACATCTAAGACACCTAGTTAAGCCCTAAACACAAATAATTAGTAATTGTCAATTAGTTAAGCATAAATAAGAAAAACAAAACATAAGAAGTTAAATGAGCCGAGAGTCACAGCGATGGGTGACCTTCTCGGGAAGGACTGCGAGGTTGATTTATACTCAAATTTTGAACCGTAAAATGTGACGCCGTAGTCCCTAGGACCGGTCAAATAAATCACAAAAAAGAAATGTTAAGCCGGTCAAATAATTAGGTTAGGGATCCGAAAGAAATATTAAATTATTTGCAAACCGGGTCGAACCAGCGAGGGGCAATTTAGTCAATTGACTTCTAGAGTTGACTCCTGACCTAACTGTCAAATAAAATCAGAGAAAAAAAATTTCAAAGTTAGAAATTAAATTAAAGAACTAATGAAAAACTAAATAAAAAAAAGGAAAAAGAAAAAGTGAAAAAGTGATGACATCATGCATGACATCATGCATGATGCAATAAACATTATAATTAAAATTTTAATTTTTGGATAATTGTGGTCTTCGTAAAGGTTAAAAACATAAAAGAAAAAGAAAAAAAAAAAAAAAAACAAAAAAGCCTTCTTCCTTCCTTCACCAGGCCGTCCACTTCTCCTTCACCCTTTCCCTCACAAAAACCTCCATTGAAGCTCATTTTTTAGCCTGAAGAAAACCAAATCCCACCATAGAAAATTTACCTACCATGATTAAACCTTGTTTGGGCAACTAGAAAAGAAGATTGATCAAGAAAGTTTGGAAGAAGAGTGAAAGATTTGGAAATTTGAAATTCAAAGTGAGGTTAGTAATCTAAACTAGAATATTTTAGTTAAATGTTTATGTTCTTAGTTGAATAAACCTAGAAATATATTTAAAATGAAAATAAAACATCTTTGGAGGACTATGTGTGATTTTGGCCAGCCATAGATTTATGAGAATATGATGTGTTTTGTAACACCCCTATGTTCGGTAGTGCGTACTACTGTTCCGGTGACCAGTGTTGTCCGGACAGCTAGGATGCCTAGAACTACACTTCGATATGAATAAGGAGAAATAAAATAATGAAATACAAGAAAATAAAATACAAGAAAAATAAAGGAAAAATAATAGTAAAAAAATGCAATCAAGTTAAGCGAGCCGAGAACCCTAGCGATGGGTGACCGCACCGGGAAGTCACGGCGTGGACCGTTGACTAGCCCTGGACTGCGGGGAACCCTAGAAAATTTTTTTAGGACTTAAATAGACCTCTATTGAAGTATAAATATCATTAGAAATATTAAATAAAAATTAAATAATTAGTACAAAGAAAAGTGGGAAATCGAAAAACGGACAAAACCCGGTGTTACCGAAAAATCGGGAATACAATTCGAACAGGGGCATTGTAGTCATTTGACATCCCGAATTGTCTTTTGACCTAAATGTCCATTAAAAATACATGATATTACACTTAGAAAATATAATGAAAAATTAAATTAGGAGTACCTAATGTAAATAGCCAAAAGTGGAGTGAAATTTGGGTAATTAGCACTTAAATAATATTAAATCAATTTCTTATGTGAGTGGACCACTAAGGGATTATAATATGCATTAAGTAGGCAGATTACTCCACTAAAAATTCATCTTCAACCTTTGAAGACCACCATTGCCATAAAGAAAGCTTTAGAAACCACCATTGTTGTCCCATTTGTGAGCTTCATGCATCCATGATCCAAGCTTCAAGTGGTTAGGGTTTCTTCACTAAAAGTAACCACCAAACCTTGGGCAGCATTTAGGGAGTGAGAATGGTAAGTTTTGATGAGTTTTTAAGAAGCTTCAAAATAGGTAAGTTTGTAAGGATATTATGGGTGTTTGATTTATGGAGAAATTTTTGAGTTTTGATGTTGAATGGGAATGTGCACTTTTGGCAGCCATGGAAGCACCTTGAAGGCAGTTTAATTGTGCTTGTAAATGGTGAATTAAATGATTGATTAAATGTATATTGTGTAGGAAATTGTTTGGGTAATGTATACTTAGTATATGTAAATGTAAAATGAGATTTGAAGCTTGGAAAGTAATGGAATGTAAGTGTACCATTGTGGCAGTTTGCTAACTCTTGAGGAATGCTGGAATTCATGCTTGGTTTATGGAATAATCATATTAAAATGTGTTGGTTGTTATGGCAGTTTGAGTGTATGTATGGTGGTGTGAAGTGGGACATGTAAATGAGCATGAATTAGTGATTGAATTGTTGTAAATTGAATTGGACAAATTCTGCAGTTGTTGGTGCACATTGAATGTAATTGTAAGCTACCAAAATGACATATAATATGTTGTAAATTATGTTTAGGTTGTGGTACAATCAGAATTGGTTTGAATGTTAAGTTTGGTGAGTGTTAAAAGTGATGCTTGATGTGTATGCAAGATTTGCAATAAGGCAGTTTGAGTTTTAGGCCTAGAACTTTAATTGTGTGGCTCCAATTGGTATGAGACCAATTGGAGGTGAAACTAGGCACAAAATGTGCCAACTTTCATGAAGAAAGCTTACCAAAATTCTGCTTGCAAGGCAGCTTGAAAATTGACCAAATCCGGATTAAGTGCAAGTAAGGCCTGAAAAGTGACCATTTGGGCAGCAGTTAGTGTTTAGGTCATAACTCACTCAAAACAGGTCCAATTGACCTGAAATTTTAACCATAAATAGTTAAGACCTATATCTACAAGTCTTATGAAGACACCAAAGCCCAGAAATGACCATAAGCAAGTCAAACAGCTTGCACAAGTTCGGGTCCAAAAACTGGCCGAACCTAAAATGACCAATTTTGGTGCAATTTGACCAGCAATAGTAAAATGACCATAACTTGGTCTACATAACTCAGAATGATCTAAAATTTTGCCCCGCGTTCCATAAGACATAGATCTACAAGTTTGTAGTTTAGACCGAAACCTGAAAATCGAGGGAACTAGGTCGTCCGGCTAGGTCAAACTGGTATCCCAGAATCCAGCAAATTGCAAGAAAATACAGTATACATGGAAATGAACTTGGTAACATGTACCAACCCTAAAATACTATCGAATGTGACATATTAATAACATTAAAACCTAATTTACCTAGAATGCATCGACGGTTGACATCTTAGGTTGACTAAAGAAATAATAGAATTCGATAAATTAATTATTAAACCTTATTCTTAGAGACAGTTTAAATGAGTACTGAAACACTTCAAATTGTGTTTCTCAGTTAGCAAAGACTCAGGAAAGGGGAAGGAAACACTGAGTCAGAGCCAAGAGACAGTTATAAGAGGTTTGTGCACAGCTAGTTTTAACTGATTTTGTTTTGAATATTTCATATGATTAAATGACATATTTTTCTTATGTATTATGTTTAACAAGCATTGGATTTGATTCAATGATTATTGAAATTGTTATAGTATGTATGAATTTAGCTTTGTGAAATGGTATTTCCACAAGTATTAAGCATTGTTATGGATTGAATAATTATGTTTTGGAAAATTGTAATAGAACATGTTTTGAATTGTGATGGTAATTTTCATGGTAAAATGCAAATTTATGATTTGAATTATGATGAGCATAAAAATTATTGGATATTGGAATTGAATTTGAATCGAATTATATTGTGATTTACGCTCACTAAAAGGATTGTGATATTGTTTTATATCTCACTATAGATGCTTGATTAGGTTATTACCCATCTCTCTCATTTGTTGAGAAGACAATGGAGTTAGTTGTATTTTGATTACCATGGTACGTGCACAGGCTTAGATTTTCCTCTGATTTGAGGTTAGATCTAAGTTTATTTTATAGTTATGGCCCTTGTGGAAGATTCGTTATTGTGATGGTACTGTGCACGATGATTCGACCTCCCCGACCATAGGGAGTTAGAATCTGATTCGACCTCTCTGACCATAGGGAGTTAGAATCACATCGAATATGGCCCTTTCGGATTAGTCTTGCATAGTTAGTGAGACAAAGAATGATTTTTGAGATACAGCATGGTTTTTGAGATACAGAATGGCTTTTGAATGGTAAAGAATTGAGGTTTCAATTATGATTTATGTATAATTGATTTTGTTGGAACTACCTAAATGGTTAGTTATGATTTGATAAATTGAATTTCATGATCGAAGTCATTTTATAAAAATGATTTACATTATTGGCAATAAATATTTTGAGTTTTAGAATTTGATGAGTATTCAGATTTCCAAATTATTTACTATAAATTTTGTCAATGTATATTGTACTATGTTTTAAATTATAGTTGTGCACCACTGAGTTCACCACTCAGCGATAACTTTGTATGCTGTCGCAGGTAAGAAGAGCATAGAGCAGTGAGTAAGTTTCTTTGAAGACACTTTCAGTTCAGCTCCAAGTATATCATAGGTATACCCATGTACATAGGTTTTGATGTATGCATGTAATAATATGTATGTAAATTATTTGAGCAGTTGTATAAAAACTCTTGTAAAATATTTTGGTATGTAATTAAATGTAAATTATTGTAAATGTAAATTTGGAATTTCAATTATCTGAATAGTTTTGTAATATTAATTTTGAGTCTTATAATCAATGAAATATTTCTTTTATGAGGAGATTGATTTGATTATTGAGATTTGAATTATGGGTTCAAATGAAGTTATTGAAGTTGTATTTGAGAAAACATATTGGAAGTGTATTCTTTGCAGATTTTGAAGAATTGTTTTCTCAAAATACAACTGGCACTTTGCCGAAATTTAAAAAAAAAATTTATAACACCAGATTTTAATCGATGATTTAAATTTCATGAAAATTATTTTAAAATCCCTTGTAGTATATTCAATGGATTATCGATAGGCGAAGTACGGTAATTCATTAGGTGTACTACGGGATCATGTTACATCTTACAGGGGAGTTGGGTGTGACATGTTTTGTGGTATCAGAGCAATGGTTTTAAAGTAAATTTTGAACTGTGAATTTGAAATCTTTTTGTCAGTAACTACAACTGCTCAAATGTTTGATACATATAGTACATTTACATCATAAATATGAACTAGTGGTGAGGAATCTCCTTGTGTTGGTTGTACAGGAATAGAAAATCCTATGAAAAGATATGGAAGAGAAGAATGAGACAATAGAACAGTTCGTGATGGCAGAAGTACAAGTTGAGGCCCCAGCTCCACAAAGTGTCAAAGGCCCGACTGTACCAGTTTTACCAGTACAAATTACTGCACAAATGGCCCAGCAAATGGCTGATAATCTGTCAGCCCAAGCCCAAGTACAAACCCAACCCTCACAAGGGCAGTGTGAAATAAAAAAGAGGGAGAAATCTACAGGTCAGAACTCGAGCAGTAATTTGGGGAAGAGAAAAGAATTTGACGAACCCTGAGCTCAGAGATATGATGGAGGCGGATCATCAGGGCAGAGAACACCAAGATCTAGTCGTCGAACAACCAGAAGTTCCTATTCTGCCCGTTTCTGCCATGTTTGTGGTAAACTACTGTCGCAAAGGGATTTTGCGGTCGCCTGGACGATCACTCACCGAAGTGGGAAAAGTGAGGAGTCGCCACCTTAGTTTTGAGGGAAACTAAAGAAAACCATTTGGGAAGATAAATTAAAAATGAAACCACTTCAAAACAGAGATTCTAGGTTCGGGGTCCGTAAACGGGTGGGGAAGGTGTTAGGCACCCCACCTCGTCCCTTAATAAGGGTAAGTAGATTTAATTTTGCATTCTTTATAAATTAGTTAGGAGGGCTTGAATGGGAATGTTAATCCTTTTGGCTAAAGGAACATTTGATTTTTCACTGAATTTGGATCACCCAGATACACAAGTAAATGAGACCACCTTAGTGAATTGACGTTACGAATTTTTTAGTTTTGAGATTATTTTGCGTATGGGTTAAGATTTGGTGTGAGAATCGGATAAAAACCCTCCTCCGATCTCTATTTAATGGTTATTTATTAAAACCTTGAGTAGAGACCAGATAAGAACCCTCCTCCGATCTCTATTTAATAGTTATTAAAATTTTGAGTTGAGACCAGATAAGAACTCTCCTCCGATCTCTATTTAATGGTTATTTATTAAAACTTTGAGTGGAGACCGGATAAGAACCCTCCTCCGATCTCTATTTAATAGTTATTAAAATTTTGAGTTGAGACCGGATAAGAACTCTCCTCCGATCTCTATTTAATGGTTATTTATTAAAACCATGAGTAGAGACCGGATAAGAACCCTCCTCCGATCTCTATTTAATAGTTATTAAAATTTTGAGTTGAGACCAGATAAGAACTCTCCTCCGATCTCTTTTAGATTAACAGGAGCCTGAAAGGGACTTTCCCGATCTCCTGATTTTAATTTCACTACATGACATAAGAGCCTAAAGCTAAGGATTCTGGCATTCAAAGATGCTGGGGATAAGGCTTCTCGATACCTTTTGGCTAGATGGGGAAAACTAGACTTGATTTACCGACCTTCCATGTATTCATTTTACCAATATCTATTAATGACCGATATATTCTGTTTTGTTTATTTTGGTTTTATTCCAACTTTGTGACCTCTTTGTCGAATTGCTGTTAACGTCAGCCTAATAGTTTGGCTATCTTCCTGACGCGTTATTCAGGTTCTCTCTTTTAAAAGAGACCCCTAAGTTGCAGTTACCTACGTCTTGCCTGACCATTTACACGCTACTAGGAACCAGAAAAACTTGCATTCAGAAATGACGAAGATTAATAAAATGACGGACTAATCACTAAAGAGATAACTCGAGAGTAACATTATTTAGGGTCCTTTTGCACAAAATGGACTTGGAGAAAATCACATACGTAAGAAGAACAAAGAAAGTGCGAAAAATAAATGTAAACACTTAGTAAAACAGCAATATGAGCTCTTACCTGTGAGGCGCCAAATCTACTGAAATAGCTACGGGGTGGCAAATAGAGATAAGACAGTGGACTGATTAGCCTGAGAGCTGATGCTCACCATGAACTGGAGGGTGCTTAGCTGAAATGCCGTCAGATTAAGATAAAAACCGAGTGGGATGAAGTTGAGCTTGGACAATGGGAATAAAAACAGAGATGATAAAGGGCTGAAAATGAGAGTATGACCAGATAATGAACAAACTGGAAATGTAGAGTTCCAGTATTCAGAATCCTTTTCAAGAAACACTTCAGAAAACTAGTTTCAAAAGTTTTTCCAATCAACACTTCAAAGTAGCGGAATAACAAACTGAATGAAGTTTTCAGAGTTCTTCCGCTATAATAACAGCCTCTCTTTTTGTCCGTCCCTCCTTTGAACAGTTTTTCATGCAGGTATTTATAGGAATCGGGCGCTCCCCGTGGAGGGTCAGGATTTATTTTGAGGGAGATGGAGGGTCAAGATTTCGAAGGACATGATCGGATGTCCAGGAATTAAAGAGAATCAAAATGAATGGCTGAGATCCCTCTTCAAAACGTTTGTCCTTTTCTTCTTTCAATCTGACGGTCCCAGATCTTCTTGTCCGGAACGATCTAAGGGCTAAGAGCGAAAGATGCTGGTATTGTTGTCTTCTCTCTTGATCCAAGGGTTCCGGGTTTGTCCTTACAAGTGGGATCAACGGTGGAGATTGGGATGTACAGGACTGTCATGACATACCCTGGCACCTGTCAGCATTGCGGGCGATTTTTAGGCTTGCGGTGGAGATCTCGTCTGCAACGCTTTAACTACCTCGGCTCTGATTCTGACGACGGTTATTTGGGATTTATCTTATTCTTTTTGCCTTCCGATCCCTCCTCTTTCTGATCTCTTTCACATGTTCTTTCCGATCTTTCATGCTGGTCTCCCATCTTCCGATCTATTATTTCGATCTTTCCCTTCCTTAGGTCCGGTCTGGTCAAAGCATTAATTGCCCCTCGATTCCCGAAGCGTTCGCTTCGTTTTCTGCTCAGCAATAAATGCTCATTTTCCCCTATATATACCCCAGTTGACAGAGACATTTCCTTCATATGATTTTCCTCTCTTCCTTTCTTATTTTCCCTGTTCTAGCTGCTCTGGTGGAAGTTCCGGCCATGATTGTGGTTTTTGATCCCTTTTCGATGAGCTTCTTTAACCACCGGCTGAAAATTTACGATCCCGGTGATCGCATGACCCTAACTGACGATGGTGAGAGAACTGGATTTGACCGATCTGTATTGCAGACTTCGGTTGTACCAATCTCGAGTCGCTCAACTGAGTTCATTCGGCTTCTCATCACATTGAGTGTTCCGACAGCGGTTTCCTCCCACATTGGGTGTTCCGACAGCGGATGAAGCATCCGGTCGGCAATATCCTTGGGATCAGTTATAAACTTATCCTTAGATCAGCCTTTTGATATAATCAGATCTCCAATGTATTCCGATCCTTAGAGATCGCCCAGATGATGTAATCTGTTAATGTAATCAGATCTCTAGAGATCGCCCAAATGATGTAGTTAGACCTTTATTGTACTCCGATCCCTAGAGATCGCCCTAATGATGTAATCCGATCTTTTGGAAATAAAAGTCTTGTTTCTCCAATTATTATCTTATTGATTTTTTTCCGATCTCTGATATATTTGTCCGATCTGGTTCCTAACAAAACGACTCTTAACTGATCCTTCATTCAAAACATTCAACTTATTATGTCGATCTCCAGTTAACCGATCTCGGAATGTTCGAGAGACGTGTCAGAACAATAGCGAATCCGTTAACCGATGCCTTTGCATGGAACATCGTGAGCATTAAATGCTCGGACGAGTATAAATAAGGGACAGGGTTAGCCATTTGCTCTCTCATTCCATTTTCAGCCTCTTGCTCACAACTTCAAAGTTCTCTCATTTTCTCAAGTTCTTCCGACGCCGATCAGACTCGGTAAGGGCTTTGATCTTCTTTTAGTTTAAGTTCTTTATTTCCTTTGAAAATGAGCGGTGTCGAAGGTCGAGAGCGGCGAGCCCTCCTTCCATTCGATTCTCATGGTCGTCGATGAAGAAGAGGTAGTCGGGCCAAGCACGCAACTGAACCCCTAGGGTCTCTTTCGGCTCGGGGCGGATCATACCATCAAGGCGTGCACTGTTTGAGGAGGAGACTCTCCTATAGGCGAGCTACCGTCGGTTCTTGAGAATCGATCTACAATCGTTTAGCCAAGAATACAACATTCGGCCCGATTATGACGAGCTAATCAAGTGCCACGGCGATCGTCGTGTCGATCAGTCTTTTGATGAGGAAGACATGGTGATGGTGGACGAGGAACGCTTAAAGGCCGGTCTTGGTTCCCTCTAGATGACTTCTATAAGCGTGTCCTAAAACTTCACCGAGCATGCATTGCTCAAATTCACCCTAACTCGTGGCGGATCTTGGTAGCCTTCCGAGGTCTATGCCGAGCTAAGGGAATCAGACCTATGGCTAAGGTGTTCGCCGAACTGCACAGACTAACTCGCCGAAAGGATGACGAACACTGGTTCTTTCAGCGAAGCCTCATTGCGGCTCTTTTCCGATCTGCCCTCATCCCTTAAGAATTGGAAGAACCGTTTCTTCATTCTGAGGAGCAAAGATCCGAGCTGCTTTGAGGACTTCCCCCGTAGCTGGTGGTACCAGGGGCCTTTGCTTCCGAAGCATATTACCCTGAACCAGGAGGAAAGCTTAATAGTGATGGATCTGAAGAGTCTGGCCGCCACTCAAAAGTATTCTTGTTTTGATGCGGTGACTGCCGAGTTGCACCATTGGACTATTCAACTGCTCACCGGCCAAGACCGCGAACTTCCGCTCTCTGACCTCGGCATTGGTATTTTCTATATCTCAGCTCTCAGGACCTTAGCAATCTCACTGACCTTTTCTTTGTGCAGGTATGGCGGGTGGTGAGGGTTCTAGGAAGCGGAAGAAGGACAAAGAGATCTTCCGGAAAATAAAGGAGATGAAACGTTCGGAAATGCTTCGAACACCTGGTCATGAATCTGGGGAAGTACAAGGGGACCCGCCTCAACCTTCGGATCTGCCGACCGCTGAAGCTGTCCGATCTCCTCCTAGATTGGAAGAGTAGCCTCCGGCTCTTCCAGTTGTTCCAAGCACGGAAAGGGGTCCTTCTCAATCTTCTGGGAGGACCTCTTCTCGTGGCGTTCAAAAGCTAATCGAGTCCCTGAAGAATAACCGGACTGTTCGGGAGAACCCTGGTTTTGCCGAAGTCTTGGGGTCTTCCATCTTCCTCCGGGAGGATCGGGACAGGCTATCCTCGAACAGCCTTGATGATATCTTGACTCAATCCATGAGCCTGAACGTGGAGTGCCTGGTGAATCAGACCATGGTTTGGGAAAAGGTTCAGCGTCTGGGTAAGGAGATCGGGAAGAAAAATCAGGAAGTGGCTTCCCTCCGATCCCAACTCTCATCCGCTCGGGATTATATATCTCAAGTTGAGGGACGGGCGAAGTTTTATGAAGACAGGCTGGCCGAACTGAATCTTGTTCTGGCTGAAAGGAATCGGGTTCTCGGAGAAGTCCAGGCGCTACAGGCCAACGAAGCTGCTCAGGTCGCCCAACTCATCGAGGAGCTTAAAGAGAAAGACGGGAGCTTAAGGAGAAGGATGAAGAGATGGTGACGGGAATAGCCGGGGCCTATGTGAATGCTCACAAGGACCTCTTGGCCGAACTCCAGAAGCGTTACCCAGAGGAGGACTTCTCTTGGATGGCCGACCTGGCTCCTGGGGGTGATGATGAGGACAGTGACGAGGAAGCCGGGGGTGAGAGAGAGAGTGAGCAAAATGTAAATCAGGTTGGGGGTGACCCTCCAGCTGAATAGCTTGTACAAAAAAAATGAAACGAAATGGGATGTCTCTTTTGTTCAATGAATGGATGTGATTGGAAAATCTCTGAATTGCCTAAGTATTTGATTGTATGAGCATAGCGAAACAAAAACTAAATGCAATTATTAATCTAAGTATAAGAGATCGGAAAGCACAATAAGCATGAGATCGGTGGGGAAGAAATGCTGAATGGGACTTGATTAAAATTGAAAATTTAACTTGAACATTTAAGATCGGAATCCTCATTAAACCGAACCAAAACCTTAGCTCTTATTCTTTCGAAAAGGAGATCGGCAATAAAACTGGTAAGAAAAGATCTAGTGCCAGTTCATTTCGTTTATTAGGAATATACTTGACGGGTCCTGAGTTTCGACAATGGGTTTGAGAGATCGGTGAGCGATAGACTGGTAAAGCTTTGGTGATCGAGAACTTAACAATTTGATTTAATTCTTTGCGGGAGAGATCGGAATTGTGATGACCTATCAAAGAGGGATCGGAAATGTGATTAGCTGTCCGAAAGAGACTTAGTACCGGGGATCGGTTTCAAAGTTTTATTGATTTTGGGGATCGGCCAAAATATGGTGTCGACAGCTGCCCCTCTTTACATAATTTCTATTAAAGGAAAAAAAAAATTTCCGTGTAGGAATTATGTAAAGATTCAGACTCATATTTTGGACGATTAGGTGTACCTAAGTTAACGACCTAGAAATTGGCAACGGAAGTTGGAATACTTAGAAAATTAAAAACCAACTTGGATCAAGAAACCAGAGGTTGATAGCAGGAAAATTAAATTGCAGGAAATTAAAATCAACTTAGATCAAGGAACCAGAGGTTAATAACAGGAAAATTAAATTGCAGGAAATTAAAATCAACTTAGATCAAGGAACCAGAGGTTGATGACAAGAAATTTAAATTGCATGGAATTAAAATCAACTTAGATCAAGGAACCAGAGGTTGATGACAGGAAATTGAAATTGCAAGAAATTGAAATCAACTTAGATCAAGGAACCAGAGGTTGATAACAGAAATGTAAATTGCAAGAAATTAAAATCAACTTAGATCAAGGAACCAGAGGTTGATGACAGGGAATTTAAATTGCATGGAATTAAAATCAACTTAGATCAAGGAACCAAAGGTTGACGACAGGAAAATTAAATTGCAGGAAATTAAAATCAACTTAGATCAAGGAACCAGAGGTTGATGACAGGAAATTTAAATTGCATGAAATTAAAATCAACTTAGATCAAGGAACCAGAGGTTGATAACAGAAATGTAAATTAAGTTCAACTTAGATCAAGGAACCAGAGGTTGATAACAGAAATGTAAATTGCAAGAAATTAAAATCAACTTAGATCAAGGAACCAGAGGTTGATGACAGGGAATTTAAATTGCATGGAATTAAAATCAACTTAGATCAAGGAACCAGAGGTTGATGACAGGAAATTTAAATTGCATGAAATTAAAATCAACTTAGATCAAGGAACCAGAGGTTGATGACATAAATGTAAATTGCAAAAAATTAAAATCAACTTAGATCAAGGAACCAGAGGTTGATGACATAAATGTAAATTGCAAAAAATTAAAATCAACTTAGATCAAGGAACCAGAGGTTGATGACAGGAAATTTAAATTGCATGGAATTAAAATCAACTTAGATCAAGGAACCAGAGGTTGATAACAGAAATGTAAATTGCATGGAATTAAAATCAACTTAGATCAAGGAACCAGAGGTTGATAACAGAAATGTAAATTGCATGAAATTAAAATCAACTTAGATTAACGAACCAGAGGTTGATGACAGGAAATTGAAATTGCAAGAAATTGAAATCAACTTAGATCAAGGAACCAGAGGTTGATAACAGGGAATTTAAATTGCATGGAATTAAAATCAACTTAGATCAAGGAACCAGAGGTTGATGACAGGAAATTTAAATTTCATGAAATTAAAATCAACTTAGATCAAGGAACCAGAGGTTGATGACATAAATGTAAATTGCAAAAAATTAAAATCAACTTAGATCAAGGAACCAAAAGTTGATAGCCGGAAAATTAAATTGCAGGAAATTAAAATCAACTTAGATCAAGGAACCAGAGGTTGATGACATAAATGTAAATTGCAAAAAATTAAAATCAACTTAGATCAAGGAACCAGAGGTTGATGACAGGAAATTTAAATTGCATGGAATTAAAATCAACTTAGATCAAGGAACCAGAGGTTGATAACAGAAATGTAAATTGCATGGAATTAAAATCAACTTAGATCAAGGAACCAGAGGTTGATAACAGAAATGTAAATTGCATGGAATTAAAATCAACTTAGATCAAGGAACCAGAGGTTGATAACAGAAATGTAAATTGCATGGAATTAAAATCAACTTAGATCAAGGAACCAGAGGTTGATGACATAAATGTAAATTGCAAAAAATTAAAATCAACTTAGATCAAGGAACCAGAGGTTGATAGCAGGAAAATTAAATTGCAGGAAATTAAAATCAACTTAGATCAAGGAACCAGAGGTTGATGACAGGAAATTTAAATTGCATGGAATTAAAATCAACTTAGATCAAGGAACCAGAGGTTGATAGCAGGAAAATTAAATTGCAGGAAATTAAAATCAACTTAGATCAAGGAACCAGAGGTTGATGACATAAATGTAAATTGCAAGAAATTAAAATCAACTTAGATCAAGGAACCAGAGGTTGATAACAGTAAATTTAAATTGCATGGAATTAAAATCAACTTAGATCAAGGAACCAGAGGTTGATAGCAGGAAAATTAAATTGCAGGAAATTAAAATCAACTTACAAAGCAAGTCTAACCCTGACACATGAAGTTCTTTCCCTGACGAAGTGTACTTAGCAAGATACCGAAGGCCGATGATTAATGGAGGAGGAGTTGCAAGACTTGACCCATGATCCCATTCCTTCGGATGCCCCTTTTCTGTTCCCGACTTTCTCCTTATTTTACGGAAAGCGCCCTTGTGGGTTTTTACTTTCTTTTCGTCCATTCGACCAGAAGCGCCCTTTCGGGTTTTCACTCCTAGTTTTTTTTTTTTGAAGGCCATTCCCTGCAAATCTCATAGTAAAGTACGTGAGGTTATCAATTTTCGAATTCAAATCTTATGGCAAAAATTTTAACTAATCAATAGCGCATTAAACAAAGAGAAAGGATAGTATTTAAAAAGTGAGTAAACAGGAAGACAAAAGCAGAAGGAATAAAGTATAATTTTATTATGGCTTTAGGAAAAATAGGGATAGACTTTCAAAGGAAAAGGAAAGGTACAAGGATAGATCTCACATATTCCTTATAATTGGTTTTGAAGTCTTTTAACTGCCATTATTTCAAGTTCTCTGAAGCCTCATGCCACGACAGTTTCCTCTCCATCCTCGGTTTCATATCCCCTTCCTTATTTCTCCATTTTGGTTCTTGGGGCGCCCTTTCGGGTTTTCATCCCAATTTTTTTCTTTTTTTTTTTTTTTTTTTTTTTTTTTTTTTTTTTTGGGATGCCCTTTAGGGTTTTCATCCTTCACTCATTCTATGCATAGTACCTCTTGACAGTGTCGGCATTCACAGGTCTCGGGAATTCTTCACCGTCCATGTGGGTCAAGATCAAGGCTCCTCCAGAAAATGCCTTTTTAACCACATAGGGTCCCTCATAGGTTGGTGACCATTTGCCCCGGGGATCGTTTTGGTTCGGCAGCACTTTCTTCAGTACTAGGTCCCCGGGTTGGAATTCGCGTGGGCGGACACCTTTATCAAATGCCCTAGCCATTCTCCTCTGGTATAATTGCCCATGACATGCTGCTGTTAATCTTTTCTCGTCCAGCAGGTTTAACTGATCTAACCTTGACTGGATCCATTCTGATTCATCAATTCCTGATTCCTTCAGAATCCTTAAGGAAGGAATTTCGACCTCAATAGGTAATACTGCTTCCATCCCGTAGACCAGTGAGTATGGAGTTGCCCCGGTTGAGGTCCTCACGGAAGTCCGGTATGCGTGAAGAGCGTAGGGGAGCATATCATGCCAATCCCTATATGTGACCGTCATTTTCTGAATTATCCTCTTGAGGTTTTTGTTTGCGGCTTCCACCGCTCCATTCATCTGGGGACGGTATGGGGAGGAGTTGAGATGTCGGATTCTGTATTGATCACACAGTTTCTGAACCTTCGGACCATTCAAGTTCTTGGCATTATCAGTGACAATTTCATTCGGGAGGCCATGCCGGCAGATGATGTTGCTTTTGAAGAATTTAAGAAACGTGTTTTGCGTGATGTGAGCATACGACGTTGCTTCGACCCATTTGGAGAAATAGTCGATGGCCACTAGGATAAATCTATGTCCATTGGATGCCTTGGGATTGATGGGACCAATCACATCGATGCCCCACATTGCGAAAGGCCATGGTGAGACGAGGTTGAACAGCTTATGAGGTGGGACGTTTATCGGATCGGCATAGATCTGACACTTGTGGCACTTCCGGAAATACTCGATGCTATCCTTCTCTATTGTGGTCCAAAAATACCCACGTCGCATGATTTGCTTGGCCATCATGTGCCCATTGGCATGGGTTGCACAATTTCCCTCATGAGTCTCAAAAAGGATTCTCTTTGCCTCTTTTGCATCTACACATCTCAATAATTCGCCGTTGGAGCTCCTCTTGTATAGGGTTTCTCCACTGGGGAAGTATCCCAATGCTAATCTCTGAATCATCTTCTTTTCATTTTTGCTTGCCCCTGAGGGGAATTCTCTGGTTCTACAGTAGACCAGGATGTCATGATACCAAGGCTTTCCATCGGGCTCTTCTTCAATCATGAAGCAGTAGGCTGGTTCATCCCTTGCTTTAACCGTCAATGCTTGAGTTGTCTGCCCTTCTTCCATTTGAGCCATAACGGCTAGAGTAGCTAAAGCATCAGCAAATTGATTCTTGTCTCTGCTAAGATGAGTGAAAGAGATTTCTTCGAATTCCTTAATCAGCTCCAGTAAGTACTTCTGATATGGGATCAACTTGGGATCCTTAGTTTGCCATTCTCCCTTGACTTGATAAATTATCAGAGCCGAGTCTCCGTACACCTCCAACTTTCTGATTTTCATTTTGATAGCAGCTTGTAGACCCATTACACAAGCTTCATACTCTGCGACATTGTTGGTACAGTCAAATCTCAACTTGACAGCTATCGGGAAGTGTTTTCCGTCCGGGGATACCAGTACAGCTCCGATTCCATTACCGAACAAATTGACAGCTCCGTCGAAATACATTTCCCATACATCGGCTGGGCCCTCTTCTTCACAGTCTACTTCATTAATATGCTCATCAGGGAATTCAAAATCCAGAGCTTCATAATCCTGGATAGGATTTTCCGCTAGGAGGTCAGCGATCACGCTACCTTTCACCGCTTTCCGGGTCACGTAGACTATGTCGTATTGGGAGAGTATAACCTGCCACTTGGCTATCCTTCCTGGCACGAATGGGCTTTCGAATACAAATCTAATAGGATCCATCCTGGAGATGAGCCATGTCTTATGATTCAACATGTAGTGCTTGAGGCGATTTGCTGTCCAGGCTAACGCGCAGCAAGTCTTTTCTAAGAAAGAGTACCTTGACTTACAATCATTGAACTTCTTGCTCATGTAACACCCCTAAGTTCGGTAGTGCGTTCTGCTGTTCCGGTGACCAGTGCTGTCCGGACAGCTAGGATGCCTAGAACTACACTTCAATATGAGTGAGGAGACATAAAATAATGAAATACAAGAAAAGAAAATACAAGAAAAACAAAGGAAAAATAATAGCAAAGAAATGTGATCAAGTTAAGCGAGCCGGGAAACCTAGCGATGGGTGATCAGACGGAAGTCACGGCATGGACCGTTGACTAGCTCCTGGATCATGGAACCCTGGAAAACATTTTTAGGACTTAAATAGAACCTTATTGAAGTATAAATCTCATTAGAAAGATTAAAGAAAAATTAAATAATTAGTACAAAGAAAAGTGAGAAATCGAAAAACAGACAAAATACGGTTTTACCGAAAAATCGGGAATGCCACCCGAATAGGGGCATTATGGTCATTTGACATCTCGAAGTGTCTTTTGACCTAAATGTCCATTAAAAATAAATAATATTACACTTAGAAAATGAAATGAAAAATTAATTGGGTGGTACCTAAAGTAAATAACTAAAATCATGGGTTAATGTGGGATTAAGTGAAAGTTTAACTTATAAAATGATTTAAACTTAGTTAGTGGAACACTAGGGATTTATTTAAACATAAATATGGCTGATGTAAGTCCACTAACCAGCTGAAACTTCATCTTCCCCATTTGGATTCAAAGTTGCCGAATTTAAAGAAAGGAGAAAGCCACCATTAACGTTTTTCTTCAAAGCTCCATGCACTCCCCATTTTCAACTCCAATCACTTTGATAGCTTCATGAAAAATGGTCTACACACCACAAGGAAGATATTGATACCAATTTTGAGAAGTTTGGTGAAGGTTTAGCAAGTTACAATTAAAGGTAAGTTTGCATTTTTGAGAAATTCTTTGTTAAAGTTTATGTTCATGTTATGGGTGTTAGTTTGGTGAAGGAAAATTTTGAGTTTGAAGGGTTATTGTTGTTTTCATTTTGGACAGCCATGAGTCACGTTTTTTATGAGGTATTTGTGCATATAATTGATGAGAAATAATGTCAATCATGGTGATTTAGTAACTTAGTGAATTATTTCATGTTTATATGGTGAATTATGCACTTTGATGGGAATTGGTATATGGGGCAATGTGATGTTGAAGAATGGTTTGTGGCAGCTTGTGGACACTTGAGTAATGGTATATATTGAAGGAAGTGTGGGCAGAATATTGACCTAGAAGGATTGATGATATGTATGTAAATTAACATTGTAAGGTGTATGTAAAGTTTGTAATGTTTTGGTGTGTTTGTAATGGTACTTAGAAATTGTAATTGTGAATGATATTTGGTGTGTTGAGGGTGATTGGAATCTGCCCAAAATAATGCTAATGTAATGTAGAAAATGCTTTTGGTAATGTGCCAAAACAGTTTGGTAGGTAAGTAAACAAATGGCAAAGGTAAGTGTGTGTTTGAAGTTGGGGTGTGAAATGCATATTGAGGGCAGTGTATATTTTAGCCTATAACCTTGAATGTGTAACCTCAATTGGTATGAGACCAATTTGAGGTGAAACTAGGCACAAAATGTGCCAACTTTCATTGAGAAACCATGCCAAAATTATGCTTGCAAGGTGACCTAAAAAAATGACCAATTCGGATTAGGTGCAATTAGGACCTGAAAAATGACCAATTGGGCAGCAGTGAGTGTTTAGGCCATAACTCACTCAAACCAGGTCCAATTGACCTGAAATTTTGACCAAGAATAGTTAAGACCCATACCTACAAGTCTTATGAAGACACCAAAGCCCAGAAATGACCATAAGCAAGTCAAACAACTTGCACAAGTTCGGGTCCAAAAACTGGCCGAACCAGAATTGACCAATTTGACCTAAAATTGACCTAAAATGGTACCACTTGACCAGCAATAGTGTAATGACCATAACTTGGTCTACTTAACTCGGATTGACCTAAAATTTTGCACCGCGTGCAATAAGACCTAGATCTACAAGTTTGTAGTTTCGACCGAGACCCGAAAACTGAGGGAACTAGATCGTCCGGTTAGGTCAAACCAGTGTTCCGGAATCCAGCAATTTGCACTAAAATGCACTAAACAAGGAAATGACTTTGGTAAAACGTACCAAACCTAAAACCCTATCGAATGTGACATATTAATGACACTAAGACCTAATTTACCTAAAACGCAATGAGGGTTGGTATATTAGGTGATTAAGTGAATAATTAAGTTCAGTGCATTATTTACCAAACACCATCGATAGAGACAGTTTTAATTTAGTACTGAAACACTTCAAATTGTGTTTCTCAGTTAACAAGGACTCAGCAAAAGGGAAGGAAACACTGAGTCCAGATCAGGGAGACAGTCATCAGAGGTTTGTGCACAACTAGTTTTTAACTGATTTTACTTTGAATATTTCATATGATTAAATGACATATTTTTCTTATGTATTATGTTTAACAAGCATTGGATTTAATTCAATGATTATTGAAAATTGTTATAGTATGTATGAATTCAGCTTTGTGAAATGGTATTTCCACAAGTATTAAGCATTGTTATGGATTGAACAAATTATGTTTTGGAAAATTGTGATAGAACATGTTTTGAATTGTGAAGGTAATTTTCATGGAAAAATGCAAATTTATGATTTGAATTGTGATGAGCATAAAAATTATTGGATATTAGAATTGACTTTGAATCGAATTATATTGTGATTTATGCTCACTAAAAGGATTGTGATATTGTTTTATATCTCACTATAGATGCTTGACTAGGTTATTACCCGTCTCTCTCATTTGTTGAGAAGACAATGGAGTTAGTTGTGTTTTGATTACCATGGTACGTGCAGTGCTTAGATTTTCCTCCGATTTGAGGTTAGATCTAAGTTTATTTTATCGTTATGGCCCTTGCGGAAGATTCATTATTGTGATGGTACTGTGCACGATGATTCGACCTCCCCGACCATAGGGAGTTAGAATCAGATTCGACCTCCCCGACCATAGGGAGTTAGAATCACATCGAATATGGCCCTTTCGGATTAGTCTTGCATAGTTAGTGAGATAAAGTTTGATTTTTGAGATACAACATGGTTTTTGAGATACATAATGATTTTTGAGATACAGAATGGCTTTTGAATGGTGATTTCAATTATGGTTTATGTATAATTGATTTTATTGGAATTACTTAAATGGATAGTCATGATTTGATAAATTGAATTTTGTGCTCCAAGTCATTTATACAAATGATTTACATTATTGGCAATGAATATTTTGAGTTTTGGAATTTGATCAGTATTCAGATTCTCAAATTATTTATCAGAAATTTGTCAATGTATATTGTACTATGTTTTAAATTATAGTTGTGCACCACTGAGTTCACCACTCAGCGATAGCTTTGTATGCTGTCGCAGGTAAGCAGAGCATAGAGCAGTGATTAAGTTGCTTTGAGGATACATTCAGATCAGCTCCAGGTATATCATAGATATACCCATGTACATAGGTTTTGATGTAAGCATGTAATAATATGTATGTAAATTATTTGAGCAGTTGTATAGAAACTCTTGTAAAATATTTTGGTATGTAATTAAATGTAAATTATCGTGAATGTAAATATGAGATTTCATTTACTTAAATAGTTTTGTATTATATTTCTTGTATCTCAGTCTTTGAAAAATCACTATGGATTTGAATTGAGAAATATGTTGTGTTGAGAAATATATTGGAGTTGAGATTTGCAAATACATATTGAAGTGCTTTTACAGTTTTTCAAGAACTGTTTTATCCAAAATACAGATGGCACTCGCCAAAATTTTCTGAAACTCCAATTAAGTCAAATGTGTCGCTTTATCACTATTCAAAAAGTTTTTAACACTGTAAATAGTGCTCACCATCGTAAAAGAAGTAAGAAAAGTTTTGAAAATCCCTTGTAGTGTATTTAATGGGTTATCGATGACGGAGTTGGTAATTCATTAGGTATACTACGGGATCATGTTATGCCTTCTGAGAGGGTAGGTGTGACACTGTGTAATAAATGGCCCTCTCTTTTAGGCGGTATCATCATGTTGTCCCAAAACACATCCCATCGAAGTTCGCTAACCGCCATATACAGGATCAAAGGCACCGCCCGCCAGTGGAACCAATCGAGTGGATTTGTGAGATCGCTTGATTTTCTCAAAAGCCTCTTGACAAATGAATCCCATTGAATAGAGTTGTTCTTCCGAGTAATCAAAATAGGCTCAGCTTTGGCAGTGAGATTAGAAATAAACCTCGAAATGTAGTTCAACTTTCCCAGAAAACTGCGCACCTCCCTTTCTGTTTTTGGGGACGGCATTTCTTGAATAGCTCGGACTTTGTCTGGATCTACTTCTATCCCTTTCTCGCTTACTATGAATCCCAACAACTTCCCCGATCTAGCTCCGAATATGCATTTAGCAGTGTTCAGCTTCAAGTGGCATTTCCTGAGCCTTTCGAATACCCTCCTCATCACCTGAACGTGGCTCTCTTCTCCCCTAGATTTGATGATCATATCATCCACGTATACCTCTACTTCTTTATGCATCATATCGTGGAATAATGTGACCATTGCGCACTGGTAAGTAGCCCCGGCATTCTTCAACCCGAAGGGCATGACCCGATAGCAGAATACTCCCCATTGAGTGATGAAAGCAGTTTTATCCTTGTCTTCTTTGTCCATTGGGATCCGATTGTACCACGATGCCCCATCAATACACGAACACCGCCCAATCCCGCAAAGATTGTCAACTAACACATCAATGTGGGGAGAGGAAATCGTCTTTCAAGCTAGCTTTATTAAGATCCTCATAGTCAACGCACACCCGACTCTCCGTCCTTCTTCATTCACGGACGACGTTAGCCACCCATTGGGGATATTTGACCACTTCCAAGAACCCGGCGTCATACTGTTTCTTGACTTCATCCCGAACCTTGAGCAGTGTGCCGGGATTCATTCTCCTTAGTTTCTGCTTCACCGGAATCATTCCTGGAATTAAGGGAATTTTGTGCATTACTATCTGAGGGTCCAAACCCACCATATCGTCATAGCTCCAGGAAAACACATCGAGGAATTCTTTGAGCAGACTGATCATA